>NW_027225591.1:0-1200000 GCF_038994185.2 Dermacentor albipictus
TCTTGCATTTCTTCACGTTGGCATTAAATAGCACTGGGTAGAAATCACATAGTGTCAGCATCGGCAACAGCCTTCACAATCATTTGTTTTAAGTGCACAGTGAGATTCCCCCGGTGCATGCCAGGTAAGCCACACCAGACAGTGCAGAGCCGTGCTGCTCTAGTCGCACCTCATGGGAGTCATTGTTAGTCTCTTCGTTTACCCACGCCTTGTTGATTTTATCAAGTTGACATATAGGGGACTGGGCAGAGATCACATTGCATCAGCATGGTCAAAAGTCCTCGCAATGCTTTGTTTTCAATGGACAGTCAGATTCTCCCGGTCCATACCAGTTGAAGCGCAACGGAAAGTGCAAAGCGGCACAGCTCAATCCACACTGCAAGGGAGTCATTCTTACTCCTGTCTTTTATCCACGCTTTTTTTTCATTTTTTCACTTCGACATTTAGAGCACTGTGCAGAAATCACACTGCGTCAGCATGCTCAACGGCCCCCAGAATGGTTTGTTTTATTTGGACAGTGGATTCTGTCAGTCCATGCCAGTTCATTCGCACCAGACCGCGCAAGAGCTGTACTGCGCTAGCCGCACCTAAAGGGTGTCATAGTTACTCCTGTCGTTTAACCACGCCTTTTTTTCATTTCTTCACGTTGACATTTACAGACCTGGGCAGAAATCACATTGCGTCAGCATGGTCAACGGCCCTCAAAATGCATTGTTTTATTTGGAGAGTCGGATTCTCCCGGTCCATGCCAGTTGAAGCGCACCAAGCAGCGCAAGCGCCACACTGCTCTAGCCGCCCCTCAAGAGAGCCATTGTTACTCGCTTTGTGTAGCCATGCCTTGTTGCATTTCTTCACGTTGACATTTAGAGCGCTGGGCAGAAGTCACATTACGTCAGCATGATCAAAAGTCTTCGCAAAGCTTTGTTTTAATGGACAGTTGGATTCCACCGGTCCATACCAAATGAAGCACAATGGATAGCACAAAGCGAAACTGCTCAATAAACTCTGCACGGGAGTCATTCTTACTCCTGTCCTTTATACCCACCTTTTTGCATTTCTTCACGTTGACCTTTAGAGCACTGGCCCCCAGAATGCTTTGTTTCATTTGGACAGTGAATTCCACCGGTCCATGCCAGTTGAGGCGTACCATACCGTGCAAGAGCTGCACTGCTCCAGCCGCACCTCACAGGAGTCACTCTTACACCTGTCCTTTATCCAGGCATTTCTTTATTTCATCACTTTGCCGTTTAGAGCACTAGGCAGAAATCAAATTGCGTCAGCATGGTGAACGGTCCTCGAATCATTTGTTTTAAATGGACAGTCGGATTCCCCCGATCTATGCCAGTTGGAGTGCAGCAGACTGCGCAAGAGCCGCACTGCTCTAGTCGCACCACGAGGGAGTCATTGTTACTCTCTTCGCTTACGCACACCTTCTTGCATTTCTTCACGTTGACATTAAATAGCACTGGGCAGAAATCACATAGTGTCAGCATCGGCAACAGCCTTCACAATCAGTTGTTTTAAGTGCACAGTGAGATTCCCGCGGTGCATGCCAGGTAAACCACACCAGACAGTGCAGAACCGTGCTGCTCTAGTCGCACCTCATGGGAGTCATTGTTAGTCTCTTCGTTTACCCACGCCTTGTTGCATTTTATCAAGTTGACATATAGGGGACTGGGCAGAAATCACACTGCGTCAGCACGGTCAACGGCCCCCAAAATGCTTTGTTTTATTTGGGCATTTTATTTTACAGGAGGTATTCAGAGACATGGATTGGGAAGAATTGGGGATAAAAGTTAATCGAGAATAGCTTAGTAACTCGCGATTCGCTGATGACATTGCCTTCCTCAGTACCTCAGGGGACCAATTGCAATGCATGTTCACTGACCTGGATAGGCAAAGCAGAAGAGTGGGTCTAAAAATTAATCAGCAGGAAACTAAAGTAATGCTTAACAGTCTCGGAAGAAAACAGCAATTTACAATTGGCAGCGAGGCACTAGAAGTCGTAAGGGAATACATCAACTTAGGGCAGGTAGTGACAGCGGATGCGGATCATGAGACAGAAATATTCAGAAGAACAAGAATGGGCTGGGGTGTGTTTGGCAGGCATTCTCAGATGATGATTAGCAGGTTGCCATTATCCCCTCAAGAGGAAAGTATATAATACCTGTGTCTTACCAGTACTCAACTATGGGGCAGAAACCTGGAGGCTTACGAAAATGGTTCTGCTCAAATTGAGGACGACGCAACGAGCTATGGAAAGAAGAATGATAGGTGTAATGTTAAAGGATAAGAAAAGAGCAGATTGGGTGAGGGAACAAACGCGAGTTAATGATGTCTTAGTTGAAATCAAGAAAAAGAAATGGGCATGGGCAGGACACGAAATGAGGAGGGAAGATAACCAATGGTCATTAATGGTTACGGAATGGATTCCAAGGGAAGGGAAGCTTAGCATAGGGCGGCAGAAAGTTAGGCGGGCGCATGAGATTAAGAAGTTTGCAGGGACGACATGGCCACACATAGTACATGATCGGGGTTGTTGGAGATGTATGGGAGAGGCCTTTGCCCTGCAGTAGGCGTAACCAGGCTGATGCTGATGATGATTCCGCCGGTCCATGCCAGTTGAGGCACACAAGACCACGCAAGAGCCGCACTGCGATAGCCGCACCACAAGGGAGTCATTGTGACTCCTGTAGTTTATCCATGCCTTTCTTTATTTACTTCAGTTTCACGTTTAGAGCACTGGGCAGAAATCACATTGCGTCAGCATGGCCGACGGCCCTCGCAATCATTTGTTTTAAATGGACAGTCGGATTCCCCCGATCTATGCCAGCTGGAGTGCAGCAGAGTGTGCAAAAGCTGCACTGCTCTAGTCGCACCTCAAGGGAGTCATTGTTACTCTCACCGCTTACACACACCTTCTTGCATTTCTTCACGTTGACATTAAATAGCACTGGGCAGAAATCACATAGTGTCAGCATCGGCAACAGCCTTCACAATCATTTGTTTAAGTGCACAGTGAGATTCCCCCGGTGCATGCCAGGTAAGCCACACCAGACAGTGCAGAGCCGTGCTGCTCTAGTCGCACCTCATGGGAGTCATTGTTAGTCTCTTCGTTTACCCACGCCTTGTTGATTTTATCAAGTTGACATATAGGGGACTGGGCAGAGATCACATTGCATCAGCATGGTCAAAAGTCCTCGCAATGCTTTGTTTTCAATGGACAGTCAGATTCTCCCGGTCCATACCAGTTGAAGCGCAACGGAAAGTGCAAAGCGGCACAGCTCAATCCACACTGCAAGGGAGTCATTCTTACTCCTGTCTTTTATCCACGCTTTTTTTTTCATTTTTTCACTTCGACATTTAGAGCACTGTGCAGAAATCACACTGCGTCAGCATGCTCAACGGCCCCCAGAATGGTTTGTTTTATTTGGACAGTGGATTCTGTCAGTCCATGCCAGTTCATTCGCACCAGACCGCGCAAGAGCTGTACTGCGCTAGCCGCACCTAAAGGGTGTCATAGTTACTCCTGTCGTTTAACCACGCCTTTTTTTCATTTCTTCACGTTGACATTTACAGACCTGGGCAGAAATCACATTGCGTCAGCATGGTCAACGGCCCTCAAAATGCATTGTTTTATTTGGAGAGTCGGATTCTCCCGGTCCATGCCAGTTGAAGCGCACCAAGCAGCGCAAGCGCCACACTGCTCTAGCCGCCCCTCAAGAGAGCCATTGTTACTCGCTTTGTGTGGCCATGCCTTGTTGCATTTCTTCACGTTGACATTTAGAGCGCTGGGCAGAAGTCACATTACGTCAGCATGATCAAAAGTCTTCGCAAAGCTTTGTTTTAATGGACAGTTGGATTCCACCGGTCCATACCAAATGAAGCACAATGGATAGCACAAAGCGAAACTGCTCAATAAACTCTGCACGGGAGTCATTCTTACTCCTGTCCTTTATACCCACCTTTTTGCATTTCTTCACGTTGACCTTTAGAGCACTGGCCCCCAGAATGTTTTGTTTCATTTGGACAGTGAATTCCACCGGTCCATGCCAGTTGAGGCGTACCATACCGTGCAAGAGCTGCACTGCTCCAGCCGCACCTCACAGGAGTCACTCTTACACCTGTCCTTTATCCAGGCATTTCTTTACTTCATCACTTTGCCGTTTAGAGCACTAGGCAGAAATCACATTGCGTCAGCATGGTGAACGGCCCTCGAATCATTTGTTTTAAATGGACAGTCGGATTCCCCCGATCTATGCCAGTTGGAGTGCAGCAGACTGCGCAAGAGCCGCACTGCTCTAGTCGCACCACGAGGGAGTCATTGTTACTCTCTTCGCTTACGCTCACCTTCTTGCATTCCTTCACGTTGATATTAAATAGCACTGGGCAGAAATCACATAGTGTGAGCATCGGCAACAGCCTTCACAATCATTTGTTTTAAGTGCACAGTGAGATTCCCGCGGTGCATGCCAGGTAAACCACACCAGACAGTGCAGAACCGTGCTGCTCTAGTCGCACCTCATGGGAGTCATTGTTAGTCTCTTCGTTTACCCACGCCTTGTTGCATTTTATCAAGTTGACATATAGGGGACTGGGCAGAAATCACACTGTGTCAGCACGGTCAACGGCCCCCAAAATGCTTTGTTTTATTTGGGCATTTTATTTTACAGGAGGTATTCAGAGACATGGATTGGGAAGAATTGGGGATAAAAGTTAATCGAGAATAGCTTAGTAACTCGCGATTCGCTGATGACATTGCCTTCCTCAGTACCTCAGGGGACCAATTGCAATGCATGTTCACTGACCTGGATAGGCAAAGCAGAAGAGTGGGTCTAAAAATTAATCAGCAGGAAACTAAAGTAATGCTTAACAGTCTCGGAAGAAAACAGCAATTTACAATTGGCAGCGAGGCACTAGAAGTCGTAAGGGAATACATCAACTTAGGGCAGGTAGTGACAGCGGATGCGGATCATGAGACAGAAATATTCAGAAGAACAAGAATGGGCTGGGGTGTGTTTGGCAGGCATTCTCAGATGATGATTAGCAGGTTGCCATTATCCCCTCAAGAGGAAAGTATATAATACCTGTGTCTTACCAGTACTCAACTATGGGGCAGAAACCTGGAGGCTTACGAAAATGGTTCTGCTCAAATTGAGGACGACGCAACGAGCTATGGAAAGAAGAATGATAGGTGTAATGTTAAAGGATAAGAAAAGAGCAGATTGGGTGAGGGAACAAACGCGAGTTAATGATGTCTTAGTTGAAATCAAGAAAAAGAAATGGGCATGGGCAGGACACGAAATGAGGAGGGAAGATAACCAATGGTCATTAAGGGTTACGGAATGGATTCCAAGGGAAGGGGAGCTTAGCAGAGGGCGGCAGAAAGTTTGGCGGGCGCATGAGATTAAGAAGTTTGCAGGGACGACATGGCCACACTTAGTACATGATCGGGGTTGTTGGAGATGTATGGGAGAGGCTTTTGCCCTGCAGTAGGCGTAACCAGGCTGATGCTGATTCCGCCGGTCCATGCCAGTTGAGGCACACAAGACCACGCAAGAGCCGCACTGCGATAGCCGCTCCACAAGGGAGTCATGGTTACTCCTGTCGTTTATCCGTCCTTTTTTTAATTACTTCACTTTGACGTTTAGAGCACTGGGCAGAAATCACATTGCGTATGCATGGTGAATGGCCCTCGCAATCATTTGTTATAAATTGACAGTCGGATTCCCCCGATCTATGCCAGTTGGAGTGCAGCAGACTGCGCAAGAGCCGCACTGCTCTAGGCGCACCTCAAGGGAGTCATTGCTACTCTCACCGCTTACACACACCTTCTTGCATTTCTTCACGTTGACATTAAATAGCAGTGGGCAGAAATCACATTGTGTCAGCATCGGCAACAGCCTTCACAATTATTTGTTTTAATTGCACAGTGAGATTCCCCCGGTGCATGCCAGGTAAACCACACCAGACAGTGCAAAGCCGTGCTGCTCTAGTCGCACCTCATGGGAGTCATAGTTAGTCTCTTCGTTTACCCACGCCTTGTCGCATTTTATCAAGTTGACATATAGGGGACTGGGCAGAAATCACATTGCGTCAGCATGGTCAAAAGTCCCCGCAATGCTTTGTTTTAAATGGACAGCAGGATTCCCCCGGTCTATACCAGTTGAAGCACAACGGAAAGTGCAAAGCGGCACAGCTGAATGCACACTGCTAGGGAGTCATTACTCATGTCGTTTATCCACGCTTTTTTCATTTTGTCACGTTGACATTTAGAGCACTGTGCAGAAATCACACTGCGTCAGCATGGTCAACGGCCCCCAAAATGCTTTGTTTTATTTGGGCATTTTATTTTACAGGAGGTATTCAGAGACATGGATTGGGAAGAATTGGGGATAAAAGTTAATCGAGAATAGCTTAGTAACTCGCGATTCGCTGATGACATTGCCTTCATTAGTACCTCAGGGGACCAAATGCAATGCATGTTCACTGACCTGGAGAGACAAAGCAGAAGAGTGGGTCTAAAAAGTAATCTGCAGGAAACTAAAGTAATGCTTAACAGTCTCGGAAGAAAACAGCAATTTACAATTGGCAGCGAGGCACTGGAAGTCGTAAGGGAATACATCAACTTAGGGCACGTAGTGACAGCGGATGCGGATCATGAGACAGAAATATTCAGAAGAACAAGAATGGGCTGGGGTGCGTTTGGCAGGCATTCTCAGATGATGATTAGCAGGTTGCCATTATCCCCTCAAGAGGAAAGTATATAATACCTGTGTCTTACCAGTACTCACCTATGGGGCAAAAACCTGGAGGCTTACGAAAAGGGTTCTGCTCAAATTGAGGACGACGCAACGAGCTATGGAAAGAAGAATGATAGGTGTAACGTTCAAGGATAAGAAAAGAGCAGATTGGGTGAGGGAACAAACGCGAGTTAATGACATCTTAGTTGAAATCAAGAAAAAGAAATGGGCATGGGCAGGATACGCAATGAGGAGGGAAGATAACCGATGGTCATTGAGGGTTACGGAATGGATTCCAAGGGAAGGGAAGCTTAGCAGAGGGCGGCAGAAAGTTAGGCGGGCGCATGAGATTAAGAAGTTTGCAGGCACGACATGGCCACACATAGTACATGATCGGGGTTGTTGGAGATGTATGGGAGAGGCCTTTGCCCTGCAGTAGGCGTAACCAGGCTGATGCTGATGATGATTGCGCCGGTCCATGCCAGTTGAGGCACACAAGACCACGCAAGAGCCGCACTGCGATAGCCGCACCACAAGGGAGTCATTGTGACTCCTGTAGTTTATCCATGCCTTTTTTTATTTACTTCAGTTTCACGTTTAGAGCACTGGGCAGAAATCACATTGTGTCAGCATCGGCAACAGCCTTCACAATCATTTGTTTTAAGTGCACAGTGAGATTCCCCCGGTGCATGCCAGGTAAGCCACACCAGACAGTGCAGAGCCGTGCTGCTCTAGTCGCACCTCATGGGAGTCATTGTTAGTCTCTTCGTTTACCCTCGCCTTGTTGATTTTATCAAGTTGACATATAGGGGACTGGGCAGAGATCACATTGCATCAGCATGGACAAAAGTCCTCGCAATGCTTTGTTTTAAATGGACAGTCAGATTCTCCCGGTCCATACCAGTTGAAGCGCAACGGAAAGTGCAAAGCGGCACAGCTCAATCCACACTGCAAGGGAGTCATTCTTACTCCTGTCTTTTATCCACGCTTTTTTTTCATTTTTTCACTTTGACATTTAGAGCACTGTGCAGAAATCACACTGCGTCAGCACGGTCAACGGCCCCCAAAATGCTTTGTTTTATTTGGGCATTTTATTTTACAGGAGGTATTCAGAGACATGGATTGGGAAGAATTGGGGATAAAAGTTAATCGAGAATAGCTTGGTAACTCGCGATTCGCTGATGACATTGCCTTGCTTAGTACCTCAGGGGACCAATTGCAATGCATGTTCAGTGACCTGGATAGGCAAAGCAGAAGAGTGGGTCTAAAAATTAATCTGCAGGAAACTAAAGTAATGCTTAACAGTCTCCGAAGAAAACCGCAATTTACAATAGGCAGCGAGGCACTGGAAGTCGTAAGGGAATACACCAACTTAGGTCAGGTAGTGACAGCGGATGCGGATCATAAGAAAGAAATATTCAGAAGAACAAGAATGGGCTGGGGTGCGTTTGGCAGGCATTCTCAGATGATGAATAGCAGGTTGCCGTTATCCCCTCAAGAGGAAAGTATATAATACCTGTGTCTTACCAGCACTCACCTATGGGGCAGAAACCTTGAGGCTTACGAAAAGGGTTCTGCTCATATTGAGGACGACACAACGAGCTATGGAAAGAAGAATGATAGGTGTAACGTTCAAGGATAAGAAAAGAGCAGATTGGGTGAGGGAACAAACGCGACCTAATGACATCTTAGTTGAAATCAAGAAAAAGAAAGGGGCATGGGCAGGATACGCAATGAGGAGGGAAGATAACCGATGGTCATTGAGGGTTACGGAATGGATTCCAAGGGAAGAGAAGCTTAGCAGAGGGCGGCAGAAAGTTAGGCGGGCGCATGAGATTCAGAAGTTTGCGGGGACGACATGGCCACACTTAGTACATGATCGGGGTTGTTGGAGATGTATGGGAGAGGCCTTTGCCCTGCAGTAGGCGTAACCAGGCCTATGCTGATGATGATTCCGCCGGTCCATGCCAGTTGAGGCGCACAAGACCACGCAATAGCCGCACTGCGATAGCCGCACCACGAGGGAGTCATTGTTACTCCTGTTGTTTATCCTTCCTTTTTTTTATTTACTTCACTTTGACGTTTAGAGCACCGGGCAGAAATCACATTCCGTCAGCATGGTCGACGGCGCTCACAATCATTTGTTTTAATTGGACAGTCGGATTCCCCCGATCTATGCCAGCTGGAGTGCTGCAGACTGTGCAAATGCTGCGCTGCTCTAATCACACCTCAAGGGTGTCATTGTTACTCTCATCGCTCACACACACCTTTTTTGCATTTCTTCACATTGACATTAAATAGCACTGGGCAGAAATCACATTGTGTCAGCATGGTCAACGGCCTTCGCAATCATTTCTTTTCATGGCAGAGTTAGATTCCCCCGTTGCATGCCAGGTAAACCACACCAGACAGTGCAAAGCCGCGCTACTCTAGTCCCACCTCATGGGAGTCATTGTTAGTCTCTTCGTTTACCCTCGCCTTGTTGCATTTTATCACGTTGACATTTAGGGGACTGGGCAGAGATCACATTGCATCAGCATGGTCAAAAGTCCTCGCAATGCTTTGTTTTAAATGGACAGTCAGATTCTCCCGGTCCATACCAGTTGAAGCGCAACGGAAAGTGCAAAGCGGCACAGCTCAATCCACACTGCAAGGGAGTCATTCTTACTCCTGTCTTTTATCCACGCTTTTTTTTTCATTTTTTCACTTCGACATTTAGAGCACTGTGCAGAAATCACACTGCGTCAGCATGCTCAACGGCCCCCAGAATGGTTTGTTTTATTTGGACAGTGGATTCTGTCAGTCCATGCCAGTTCATTCGCACCAGACCGCGCAAGAGCTGCACTGCGCTAGCCGCACCTAAAGGGTGTCATAGTTACTCCTGTCGTTTATCCAGCCCTTTCCTTAATTTATTTATTTCACGTTTAAAGCACTAGGGAGAAATCAAATTGCGTCAGCATGGTCAACGGCCCTCGCAATCATTTGTTTTAAATGGACAGTCGGATTACCCCGATCTATCCCAGTTGAAGCGCACCAGGCAGCGCTAGAGCCGCACTGCTCTAGTCGCAGCTCAAGGGAGTCATTGTTAGTCTCTTCGTTTACCCACGCCTTGATGATTTTATCAAGTTGACATATAGGGGACTGGGCAGAAATCACATTGCGTCAGCGTGGTCAAAAGTCCCCGCAATGCTTTGTTTTAAATGGACAGTCGAATTCCCCCGGTCTATACCAGTTCAAGCGCAATGGAAAGTTCAAAGCGGCACAGCAGAATGCACACTGCAAGGGAGTCATTCTTACTCCTGTCGTTTAACCACGCCTTTTTTTCATTTTTGCACGTTGACATTTACAGACCTGGGCAGAAATCACATTGCGTCAGCATGGTCAACGGCCCTCAAAATGCATTGTTTTATTTGGAGAGTCGGATTCTCCCGGTCCATGCCAGTTGAAGCGCACCAGGCAGCGCAAGCGCCACACTGCTCTAGCCGCACCTCAAGAGAGCGATTGTTACTCGCTTTGTGTAGCCATGCCTTGTTGCATTTCTTCACGTTGACATTTAGGGCGCTGGGCAGAAGTCACATTACGTCAGCATGATCAAAAGTCTTCGCAAAGCTTTGTTTTAATGGACAGTTGGATTCCACCGGTCCATACCAAATGAAGCACAATGGATAGCACAAAGCGAAACTGCTCAATAAACTCTGCACGGGAGTCATTCTTACTCCTGTCCTTTATACCCACCTTTTTGCATTTCTTCACGTTGACATTTAGAGCACTGGCTCCCAGAATGCTTTGTTTCATTTGGACAGTGAATTCCGCCCGTCCATGCCAGTTGAGGCGTACCATACCGCGCAAGAGCTGCACTGCTCCAGCCGCACCTCACAGGAGTCACTCTTACACCTGTCCTTTATCCAGGCATTTCTTTATTTCATCACTTTGCCGTTTAGAGCACTAGGCAGAAATCACATTGCGTCAGCATGGTGAACGGCCCACGCAATTATTTGTTTTAAATGGACAGTCGGATTTCCCCGATCTATGCCAGTTGGAGTGCAGCAGACTGCGCAAGAGCCGCACTGCTCTAGTCGCACCTCGAGGGAGTCATTGTTACTCTCATCGCATACACACCTTCTTGCATTTCATCACGTTGACATTAAATAGCACTGGGCAGAAATCACATAGTGTCAGCATCGGCAACAGCCTTCACAATCGTTTGTTTTAAGTGCACAGTGAGATTCCCGCGGTGCATGCCAGGTAAGCCACACCAGACAGTGCAGACCTGTGCTGCTCTAGTCGCACCTCATGGGAGTCATTGTTAGTCTCTTCGTTTACCCACGCCTTGTTGCATTTTATCAAGTTGACATATCGGGGACTGGGCAGAAATCACATTGCGTCAGCGTGGTCAAAAGTCCCCGCAATGCTTTGTTTTAAATCGACAGTCGGATTCCCCCGGTCTATACCAGTTCAAGCGCAATGGAAAGTGCAAAGCGGCACAGCTGAATGCACACTGCAAGGGAGTCATTCTTACTCATGTCGTTTATCCACACCTTTTTTTCATTTCTTTACTTTGACATTTAGAGCACTGTGCAGAAATCACACTGCGTCAGCACGGTCAACGGCCCCCAAAATGCTTTGTTTTATTTGGGCATTTTATTTTACAGGAGGTATTCAGAGACATGGATTGGGAAGATTTGGGGATAAAAGTTAATCGAGAATAGCTTAGTAACTCGCGATTCGCTGATGACATTGCCTTCCTTAGTACCTCAGGGGTCCAATTGCAATGCATGTTCACTGACCTGGATAGGCAAAGCAGAAGAGTGGGTCTAAAATTAATCTGCAGGAAACTAAAGTAAAGCTTAACAGTCTCGGAAGAAAACAGCAATTTACAATTGGCAGCGAGGCACTAGAAGTCGTAAGGGAATACATCAACTTAGGGCAGGTAGTGACAGCGGATGCGGATCATAAGACAGAAATATTCAGAAGAACAAGAATGGGCTGGGGTGCGTTTGGCAGGCATTCTCAGATGATGAATAGCAGGTTGCCGTTATCCCCTCAAGAGGAAAGTATATAATACCTGTGTCTTACCAGTACTCACCTATGGGGCAGAAACCTGGAGGCTTACGAAATGGGTTCTGCTCAAATTGAGGACGACGCAACGAGCTATGGAAAGAAGAATGATAGGTGTAACGTTAAAGGATAAGAAAAGAGCAGATTGGGTGAGGGAACAAACGCGAGTTAATGACATCTTAGTTGAAATCAAGAAAAAGAAATGGGCATGGGCAGGATACAAAATGAGGAGGGAAGATAACCGATGGTCATTAAGGGTTACGGAATGGATTCCAAGGGAAGGGAAGCTTAGCAGAGGGCGGCAGAAAGTTAGGCGGGCGCATGAGATTAAGAAGTTTGCAGGGACGACATGGCCACACATAGTACATGATCGGGGTTGTTGGAGATGTATGGGAGAGGCCTTTGCCCTGCAGTAGGCGTAACCAGGCTGATGCTGATGATGATTGCGCCGGTCCATGCCAGTTGAGGCACACAAGACCACGCAAGAGCCGCACTGCGATAGCCGCACCACAAGGGAGTCATTGTGACTCCTGTAGTTTATCCATGCCTTTTTTTAATTACTTCAGTTTGACGTTTAGAGCACTGGGCAGAAATCACATTGTGTCAGCATCGGCAACAGCCTTCACAATCATTTGTTTTAAGTGCACAGTGAGATTCCCCCGGTGCATGCCAGGTAAGCCACACCAGACAGTGCAGAGCCGTGCTGCTCTAGTCGCACCTCATGGGAGTCATTGTTAGTCTCTTCGTTTACCCACGCCTTGTTGATTTTATCAAGTTGACATATAGGGGACTGAGCAGAAATCACATTGCGTCAGCATGGTCAAAAGTCCCCGCAATGCTTTGTTTTAAATGGACAGTCGGATTCCCCCGGTCCATGCCAGTTGATGCACAACAGATAGCATAAAGCGCCACTCCTGAATCCACACTGCAAGGGAGTCATTCTTACTCCTGTCGTTTAACCACGCCTTTTTTTCATTTCTACACGTTGACATTTAGAGACCTGGGCAGAAATCACATTGCGTCAGCATGGTCAACGGCCCCCAAAATGCTTTGTTTTATTTGGGCATTTTATTTTACAGGAGGTATTCAGAGACATGGATTGGGAAGATTTGGGGATAAAAGTTAATCGAGAATAGCTTAGTAACTCGCGATTCGCTGATGACATTGCCTTCCTTAGTACCTCAGGGGACCAATTGCAATGCATGTTCACTGACCTGGATAGGCAAAGCAGAAGAGTGGGTCTAAAAATTAATCTGCAGGAAACTAAAGTAATGCTTAACAGTCTCGGAAGAAAACAGCAATTTACAATTGGCAGCGAGGCACTAGAAGTCGTAAGGGATTACATCAACTTAGGGCAGGTAGTGACAGCGGATGCGGATCATGAGACAGAAATATTCAGAAGAACAAGAATGGGCTGGGGTGCGTTTGGCAGGCATTCTCAGATGATGATTAGCAGGTTGCCATTATCCCCTCAAGAGGAAAGTATATAATACCTGTGTCTTACCAGTACTCACCTATGGGGCAGAAACCTGGAGGCTTACGAAATGGGTTCTGCTCAAATTGAGGACGACGCAACGAGCTATGGAAAGAAGAATGATAGGTGTAACGTTAAAGGATAAGAAAAGAGCAGATTGGGTGAGGGAACAAACGCGAGTTAATGACATCTTAGTTGAAATCAAGAAAAAGAAATGGGCATGGGCAGGATACAAAATGAGGAGGGAAGATAACCGATGGTCATTAAGGGTTACGGAATGGATTCCAAGGGAAGGGAAGCTTAGCAGAGGGCGGCAGAAAGTTAGGCGGGCGCATGAGATTAAGAAGTTTGCAGGGACGACATGGTCACACATAGTACATGATCGGGGTTGTTGGAGATGTACGGGAGAGGCCTTTGCCCTGCAGTAGGCGTAACCAGGCTGATGCTGATGATGATTCCGCCGGTCCATGCCAGTTGAGGCACACAAGACCACGCAAGAGCCGCACTGCGATAGCCGCACCACAAGGGAGTCATTGTGACTCCTGTAGTTTATCCATGCCTTTTTTTATTTACTTCAGTTTCACGTTTAGAGCACTGGGCAGAAATCACATTGCGTCAGCATGGTCGACGGCCCTCGCAATCATTTGTTTTAAATGGACAGTCGGATTCCCCCGATCTATGCCAGCTGGAGTGCAGCAGACTGTGCAAAAGCTGCACTGTTCTAGTCGCACCTCAAGGGAGTCATTGTTATTCTCATAGCTTACACACACCTTCTTGCATTTCTTCACGTTGACATTAAATAGCACTGGGCAGAAATCACATTGTGTCAGCATCGGCAACAGCCTTCACAATCATTTGTTTTAAGTGCACAGTGAGATTCCCCCGGTGCATGCCAGGTAAGCCACACCAGACAGTGCAGAGCCGTGCTGCTCTAGTCGCACCTCATGGGAGTCATTGTTAGTCTCTTCGTTTACCCACGCCTTGTTGATTTTATCAAGTTGACATATAGGGGACTGGGCAGAGATCACATTGCATCAGCATGGTCAAAAGTCCTCGCAATGCTTTGTTTTCAATGGACAGTCAGATTCTCCCGGTCCATACCAGTTGAAGCGCAACGGAAAGTGCAAAGCGGCACAGCTCAATCCACACTGCAAGGGAGTCATTCTTACTCCTGTCTTTTATCCACGCTTTTTTTTTCATTTTTTCACTTCGACATTTAGAGCGCTGTGCAGAAATCACACTGCGTCAGCATGCTCAACGGCCCCCAGAATGGTTTGTTTTATTTGGACAGTGGATTCTGTCAGTCCATGCCAGTTCATTCGCACCAGACCGCGCAAGAGCTGTACTGCGCTAGCCGCACCTAAAGGGTGTCATAGTTACTCCTGTCGTTTATCCAGCCCTTTCCTTAATTTATTTATTTCACGTTTAAAGCACTAGGCAGAAATCAAATTGCGTCAGCATGGTCAACGGCCCTCGCAATCATTTGTTTTAAATGGACAGTCGGATTACCCCGATCTATCCCAGTTGAAGCGCACCAGGCAGCGCTAGAGCCGCACTGCTCTAGCCGCAGCTCAAGAGAGTCATTGTTACTCACTTAGCTCCCCCACGCCTTGTTCTATTTCTTCAGGTTGACATTTAGGGCACTGGGCACAAATCACCTTGCATAAAAATGATCAACCGCCCTCGCAATTATATCTTTTAAAAGCACAGTAAGATTCCCCCTGTGCATTCCAGTTGAACCACACCAGACAGTGCAAAGCAGCACTGTTCTAGCCGCACCTCAAGGGAGTCATTGTTACTAACGTCCTTCACTCACGCTTTGTTCCATTTCCTCACATTGACATTTAGAGCCCTGGGCACAAATCACATTGCGTCAGCATCGTCAAAAGTCCTTGCAATGCTTTGTTTTAGGTGGACAGTCAGTTTCAGCCGGTCCATGCCAGTTGAAGCACAACAGATAGCATAAAGCGCCACTCCTGAATCCACACTGCAAGGGGGTCATTCTTACTCCTGTCGTTTAACCACGCCTTTTTTTTCATTTCTGCACGTTGACATTTACAGACCTGGGCAGAAATCACATTGCGTCAGCATGGTCAACGGCCCTCAAAATGCATTGTTTTATTTGGAGAGTCGGATTCTCCCGGTCCATGCCAGTCGAAGCGCACCAGGCAGCGCAAGCGCCACACTGCTCTAGCCGCACCTCAAGAGAGCCATTGTTACTCGCTTTGTGTAGCCATGCCTTGTTGCATTTCTTCACGTTGACATTTAGAGCGCTGGGCAGAAGTCACATTACGTCAGCATGATCAAAAGTCTTCGCAAAGCTTTGTTTTAATGGACAGTTGGATTCCACCGGTCCATACCAAATGAAGCACAATGGATAGCACAAAGCGAAACTGCTCAATAAACTCTGCACGGGAGTCATTCTTACTCCTGTCCTTTATACCCACCTTTTTGCATTTCTTCAAGTTGACATTTAGAGCACTGGCTCCCAGAATGCTTTGTTTCATTTGGACAGTGAATTCCGCCCGTCCATGCCAGTTGAGGCGTACCATACCGCGCAAGAGCTGCACTGCTCCAGCCGCACCTCACAGGAGTCACTCTTACACCTGTCCTTTATCCAGGCATTTCTTTATTTCATCACTTTGCGTTTAGAGCACTAGGCAGAAATCACATTGCGTCAGCATGGTGATCGGCCCGCGTAATCATTTGTTTTAAATGGACAGTCGGATTCCCCCGATCTATGCCAGTTGGAGTGCAGCAGACTGCGCAAGAGCCGCACTGCTCTAGTCGCACCTCGAGGGAGTCATTGTTACTCTCATCGCATACACACCTTCTTGCATTTCTTCACGTTGACATTAAATAGCACTGGGCAGAAATCACATTGTGTCAGCATCGGCAACAGCCTTCACAATCATTTGTTTTAAGTGCACAGTGAGATTCCCCCGGTGCATGACAGGTAAACCACACCAGACAGTGCAAAGCTGTGCTGCTCTAGTCGCACCTCATGGGAGTCATTGTTAGTCTCTTCGTTTACCCACGCCTTGTTGATTTTATCAAGTTGACATATAGGGGACTGGGCAGAAATCACATTGCGTCAGCATGGTCAAAAGTCCCCGCAATGCTTTGTTTTAAATGGACAGTCGGATTCCCCCGGTCCATGCCAGTTGATGCACAACAGATAGCATAAAGCGCCACTCCTGAATCCACACTGCAAGGGAGTCATTCTTACTCCTGTCGTTTAACCACGCCTTTTTTTCATTTCTGCACGTTGACATTTACAGACCTGGGCAGAAATCACATTGCGTCAGCATGGTCAACGGCCCCCAAAATGCTTTGTTTTATGGGGCATTTTATTTTACAGGAGGTATTCAGAGACATGGATTCGGAAGATTTGGGGATAAAAGTTAATCGAGAATAGCTTAGTAACTCGCGATTCGCTGATGACATTGCCTTCCTTAGTACCTCAGGGGACCAATTGCAATGCATGTTCACTGACCTGGATAGGCAAAGCAGAAGAGTGGGTCTAAAAATTAATCTGCAGGAAACTAAAGTAATGCTTAACAGTCTCGGAAGAAAACAGCAATTTACAATTGGCAGCGAGGCACTAGAAGTCGTAAGGGATTACATCAACTTAGGGCAGGTAGTGACAGCGGATGCGGATCATGAGACAGAAATATTAAGAAGAACAAGAATGGGCTGGGGTGCGTTTGGCAGGCATTCTCAGATGATGATTAGCAGGTTGCCATTATCCCCTCAAGAGGAAAGTATATAATACCTGTGTCTTACCAGTACTCACCTATGGGGCAGAAACCTGGAGGCTTACGAAATGGGTTCTGCTCAAATTGAGGACGACGCAACGAGCTATGGAAAGAAGAATGATAGGTGTAACGTTAAAGGATAAGAAAAGAGCAGATTGGGTGAGGGAACAAACGCGAGTTAATGACATCTTAGTTGAAATCAAGAAAAAGAAATGGGCATGGGCAGGATACGAAATGAGGAGGGAAGATAACCGATGGTCATTAAAGGTTACGGAATGGATTCCAAGGGAAGGGAAGCTTAGCAGAGGGCGGCAGAAAGTTAGGCGGGCGCATGAGATTAAGAAGTTTGCAGGGACGACATGGCCACACATAGTACATGATCGGGGTTGTTGGAGATGTACGGGAGAGGCCTTTGCCCTGCAGTAGGCGTAACCAGGCTGATGCTGATGATGATTCCGCCGGTCCATGCCAGTTGAGGCACACAAGACCACGCAAGAGCCGCACTGCGATAGCCGCACCACAAGGGAGTCATTGTGACTCCTGTAGTTTATCCATGCCTTTTTTTATTTACTTCAGTTTCACGTTTAGAGCACTGGGCAGAAATCACATTGCGTCAGCATGGTCGACGGCCCTCGCAATCATTTGTTTTAAATGGACAGTCGGATTCCCCCGATCTATGCCAGCTGGAGTGCAGCAGACTGTGCAAAAGCTGCACTGTTCTAGTCGCACCTCAAGGGAGTCATTGTTAATCTCATAGCTTACACACACCTTCTTGCATTTCTTCACGTTGACATTAAATAGCACTGGGCAGAAATCACATTGTGTCAGCATCGGCAACAGCCTTCACAATCATTTGTTTTAAGTGCACAGTGAGATTCCCCCGGTGCATGCCAGGTAAGCCACACCAGACAGTGCAGAGCCGTGCTGCTCTAGTCGCACCTCATGGGAGTCATTGTTAGTCTCTTCGTTTACCCACGCCTTGTTGATTTTATCAAGTTGACATATAGGGGACTGGGCAGAGATCACATTGCATCAGCATGGTCAAAAGTCCTCGCAATGCTTTGTTTTAAATGGACAGTCAGATTCTCCCGGTCCATACCAGTTGAAGCGCAACGGAAAGTGCAAAGCGGCACAGCTCAATCCACTATGCAAGGGAGTCATTCTTACTCCTGTCTTTTATCCACTATTTTTTTTTAATTTTTTCACTTCGACATTTAGAGCACTGTGCAGAAATCACACTGCGTCAGCATGCTCAACGGCCCCCAGAATGGTTTGTTTTATTTGGACAGTGGATTCTGTCAGTCCGTGCCAGTTCATTCGCACCAGACCGCGCAAGAGCTGTACTGCGCTAGCCGCACCTAAAGGGTGTCATAGTTACTCCTGTCGTTTAACCACGCCTTTTTTTCATTTCTTCACGTTGACATTTACAGACCTGGGCAGAAATCACATTGCGTCAGCATGGTCAACGGCCCTCAAAATGCATTGTTTTATTTGGAGAGTCGGATTCTCCCGGTCCATGCCAGTTGAAGCGCACCAAGCAGCGCAAGCGCCACACTGCTCTAGCCGCCCCTCAAGAGAGCCATTGTTACTCGCTTTGTGTAGCCATGCCTTGTTGCATTTCTTCACGTTGACATTTAGAGCGCTGGGCAGAAGTCACATTACGTCAGCATGATCAAAAGTCTTCGCAAAGCTTTGTTTTAATGGACAGTTGGATTCCACCGGTCCATACCAAATGAAGCACAATGGATAGCACAAAGCGAAACTGCTCAATAAACTCTGCACGGGAGTCATTCTTACTCCTGTCCTTTATACCCACCTTTTTGCATTTCTTCACGTTGACCTTTAGAGCACTGGCCCCCAGAATGCTTTGTTTCATTTGGACAGTGAATTCCGCCGGTCCATGCCAGTTGAGGCGTACCATACCGTGCAAGAGCTGCACTGCTCCAGCCGCACCTCACAGGAGTCACTCTTACACCTGTCCTTTATCCAGGCATTTCTTTATTTCATAACTTTGCCGTTTAGAGCACTAGGCAGAAATAACATTGCGTCAGCATGGTGAACGGCCCTCGAATCATTTGTTTTAAATGGACAGTCGGATTCCCCCGATCTATGCCAGTTGGAGTGCAGCAGACTGCGCAAGAGCCGCACTGCTCTAGTCGCACCACGAGGGAGTCATTGTTACTCTCTTCGCTTACGCACGCCTTCTTGCATTTCTTCACGTTGACATTAAATAGCACTGGGCAGAAATCACATAGTGTCAGCATCGGCAACAGCCTTCACAATCATTTGTTTTAAGTGCACAGTGAGATTCCCGCGGTGCATGCCAGGTAAGCCACACCAGACAGTGCAGAGCCGTGCTGCTCTAGTCGCACCTCATGGGAGTCATTGTTAGTCTCTTCGTTTACCCACGCCTTGATGATTTTATCAAGTTGACATATAGGGGACTGGGCAGAGATCACATTGCATCAGCATGGTCAAAAGTCCTCGCAATGCTTTGTTTTAAATGGACAGTCAGATTCTCCCGGTCCATACCAGTTGAAGCGCAACGGAAAGTGCAAAGCGGCACAGCTCAATCCACACTGCAAGGGAGTCATTCTTACTCCTGTCTTTTATCCACGCTTTTTTTTAATTTTTTCACTTCGACATTTAGAGCACTGTGCAGAAATCACACTGCGTCAGCATGCTCAACGGCCCCCAGAATGGTTTGTTTTATTTGGACAGTGGATTCTGTCAGTCCGTGCCAGTTCATTCGCACCAGACCGCGCAAGAGCTGTACTGCGCTAGCCGCACCTAAAGGGTGTCATAGTTACTCCTGTCGTTTATCCAGCCCTTTCCTTAATTTATTTATTTCACGTTTAAAGCACTAGGCAGAAATCAAATTGCGTCGGCATGGTCAACGGCCCTCGCAATCATTTGTTTTAAATGGACAGTCGGATTACCCCGATCTATCCCAGTTGAAGCGCACCAGGCAGCGCTAGAGCCGCACTGCTCTAGTCGCAGCTCAAGGGAGTCATTGTTACTCACTTAGCTCCCCCACGCCTTGTTCTATTTCTTCAGGTTGACATTTAGGGCACTGGGCACAAATCACCTTGCATAAAAATGGTCAACCGCCCTCGCAATTATATCTTTTAAAAGCACAGTAAGATTCCCCCTGTGCATTCCAGTTGAACCACACCAGACAGTGCAAAGCAGCACTGTTCTAGCCGCACCTCAAGGGAGTCATTGTTACTAACGTCCTTCACCCACGCTTTGTTCCATTTCCTCACATTGACATTTAGAGCCCTGGGCACAAATCACATTGCGTCAGCATCGTCAAAAGTCCTTGCAATGCTTTGTTTTAAGTGGACAGTCAGTTTCAGCCGGTCCATGCCAGTTGAAGCACAACAGATAGCATAAAGCGCCACTCCTGAATCCACACTGCAAGGGAGTCATTCTTACTCCTGTCCTTTAACCACGCCTTTTTTTTTCATTTCTGCACGTTGACATTTACAGACCTGGGCAGAAATCACATTGCGTCAGCATGGTCAACGGCCCTCAAAATGCATTGTTTTATTTCGAGAGTCGGATTCTCCCGGTCCATGCCAGTTGAAGCGCACCAGGCAGCGCAAGCGCCACACTGCTATAGCCGGACCTTAAGAGAGCCATTGTTACTCGCTTTGTGTAGCCATGCCTTGTTGCATTTCTTCACGTTGACATTTAGGGCGCTGGGCAGAAGTCACATTACGTCAGCATGATCAAAAGTCTTCGCAAAGCTTTGTTTTATTGGACAGTTGGATTCCACCGGTCCATACCAAATGAAGCACAATGGATAGCACAAAGCGAAACTGCTCAATAAACTCTGCACGGGAGTCATTCTTACTCCTGTCCTTTATACCCACCTTTTTGCATTTCTTCACGTTGACATTTAGAGCACTGGCTCCCAGAATGCTTTGTTTCATTTGGACAGTGAATTCCGCCCGTCCATGCCAGTTGAGGCGTACCATACCGCGCAAGAGCTGCACTGCACCAGCCGCACCTCACAGGAGTCACTGTTACACCTGTCCTTTATCCAGGCATTTCTTTATTTCATCACTTTGCCGTTTAGAGCACTAGGCAGAAATCACATTGCGTCAGCATCGGCAACAGCCTTCACAATCATTTGTTTTAAGTGCACAGTGAGATTCCCCCGGTGCATGCCAGGTAAGCCACACCAGACAGTGCAGAGCCGTGCTGCTCTAGTCGCACCTCATGGGTGTCATTGTTAGTCTCTTCGTTTACCCTCGCCTTGTTGATTTTATCAAGTTGACATATAGGGGACTGGGCAGAGATCACATTGCATCAGCATGGTCAAAAGTCCTCGCAATGCTTTGTTTTAAATGGACAGTCAGATTCTCCCGGTCCATACCAGTTGAAGCGCAACGGAAAGTGCAAAGCGGCACAGCTCAATCCACACTGCAAGGGAGTCATTCTTACTCCTGTCTTTTATCCACGCTTTTTTTTTCATTTTTTCACTTCGACATTTAGAGCACTGTGCAGAAATCACACTGCGTCAGCATGCTCAACGGCCCCCAGAGTGGTTTGTTTTATTTGGACAGTGGATTCTGTCAGTCCATGCCAGTGCATTCGCACCAGACCGCGCAAGAGCTGCACTGCGCTAGCCGCACCTAAAGGGTGTCATAGTCACTCCTGTCGTTTATCCAGCCCTTTCCTTAATTTATTTATTTCACGTTTAAAGAACTAGGCAGAAATCAAATTGCGTCAGCATGGTCAACGGCCCTCGCAATCATTTGTTTTAAATGGACAGTCGGATTACCCCGATCTATCCCAGTTGAAGCGCACCAGGCAGCGCTAGAGCCGCACTGCTCTAGCCGCAGCTCAAGGGAGTCATTGTTACTCACTTAGCTCCCCCACGCCTTGTTCTATTTCTTCAGGTTGACATTTAGGGCACTGGGCACAAATCACCTTGCATAAAAATGGTCAACCGCCCTCGCAATTATATCTTTTAAAAGCACAGTAAGATTCCCCCTGTGCATTCCAGTTGAACCACACCAGACAGTGCAAAGCAGCACTGTTCTAGCCGCACCTCAAGGGAGTCATTGTTACTAACGTCCTTCACCCACGCTTTGTTCCATTTCCTCACATTGACATTTAGAGCCCTGGGCACAAATCACATTGCGTCAGCATCGTCAAAAGTCCTTGCAATGCTTTGTTTTAAGTGGACAGTCAGTTTCAGCCGGTCCATGCCAGTTGAAGCACAACAGATAGCATAAAGCGCCACTCCTGAATCCACACTGCAAGGGAGTCATTCTTACTCCTGTCGTTTAACCACGCCTTTTTTTCATTTCTGCACGTTGACATTTACAGACCTGGGCAGAAATCACATTGCGTCAGCATGGTCAACGGCCCTCAAAATGCATTGTTTTATTTGGAGAGTCGGATTCTCCCGGTCCATGCCAGTTGAAGCGCACCAGGCAGCGCAAGCGCCACACTGCTCTAGCCGCACCTCAAGAGGGCCATTGTTACTCGCTTTGTGTAGCCATGCCTTGTTGCATTTCTTCACGTTGACATTTAGAGCGCTGGGCAGAAGTCACATTACGTCAGCATGATCAAAAGTCTTCGCAAAGCTTTGTTTTAATGGACAGTTGGATTCCACCGGTCCATACCAAATGAAGCACAATGGATAGCACAAAGCGAAACTGCTCAATAAACTCTGCACGGGAGTCATTCTTACTCCTGTCCTTTATACCCACCTTTTTGCATTTCTTCACGTTGACATTTAGAGCACTGGCTCCCAGAATGCTTTGTTTCATTTGGACAGTGAATTCCGCCCGTCCATGCCAGTTGAGGCGTACCATACCGCGCAAGAGCTGCACTGCTCCAGCCGCACCTCACAGGAGTCACTCTTACACCTGTCCTTTATCCAGGCATTTCTTTATTTCATCACTTTGCCGTTTAGAGCACTAGGCAGAAATCACATTGCGTCAGCATGGTGAACGGCCCGCGTAATCATTTGTTTTAAATGGACAGTCGGATTCCCCCGATCTATGCCAGTTGGAGTGCAGCAGACTGCGCAAGAGCCGCACTGCTCTAGTCGCACCTCGAGGGAGTCATTGTTACTCTCATCGCATACACACCTTCTTGCATTTCTTCACGTTGACATTAAATAGCACTGGGCAGAAATCACATAGTCTCAGCATCGGCAACAGCCTTCACAATCATTTGTTTTAAGTGCACAGTGAGATTCCCCCGGTGCATGCCAGGTAAGCCACACCAGACAGTGCAGAGCCGTGCTGCTCTAGTCGCACCTCATGGGAGTCATTGTTAGTCTCTTCGTTTACCCACGCCTTGATGATTTTATCAAGTTGACATATAGGGGACTGGGCAGAGATCACATTGCATCAGCATGGTCAAAAGTCCTCGCAATGCTTTGTTTTAAATGGACAGTCAGATTCTCCCGGTCCATACCAGTTGAAGCGCAACGGAAAGTGCAAAGCGGCACAGCTCAATCCACACTGCAAGGGAGTCATTCTTACACCTGTCTTTTATCCACGCTTTTTTTTCATTTTTTCACTTCGACATTTAGAGCACTGTGCAGAAATCACACTGCGTCAGCATGCTCAACGGCCCCCAGAATGGTTTGTTTTATTTGGACAGTGGATTCTGTCAGTCCGTGCCAGTTCATTCGCACCAGACCGCGCAAGAGCTGCACTGCGCTAGCCGCACCTAAAGGGTGTCATAGTTACTCCTGTCGTTTATCCAGCCCTTTCCTTAATTTATTTATTTCACGTTTAAAGCACTAGGCAGAAATCAAATTGCGTCGGCATGGTCAACGGCCCTCGCAATCATTTGTTTTAAATGGACAGTCGGATTACCCCGATCTATCCCAGTTGAAGCGCACCAGGCAGCGCTAGAGCCGCACTGCTCTAGTCGCAGCTCAAGGGAGTCATTGTTACTCACTTAGCTCCCCCACGCCTTGTTCTATTTCTTCAGGTTGACATTTAGGGCACTGGGCACAAATCACCTTGCATAAAAATGGTCAACCGCCCTCGCAATTATATCTTTTAAAAGCACAGTAAGATTCCCCCTGTGCATTCCAGTTGAACCACACCAGACAGTGCAAAGCAGCACTGTTCTAGCCGCACCTCAGGGGAGTCATTGTTACTAACGTCCTTCACCCACGCTTTGTTCCATTTCCTCACATTGACATTTAGAGCCCTGGGCACAAATCACATTGCGTCAGCATCGTCAAAAGTCCTTGCAATGCTTTGTTTTAAGTGGACAGTCAGTTTCAGCCGGTCCATGCCAGTTGAAGCACAACAGATAGCATAAAGCGCCACTCCTGAATCCACACTGCAAGGGAGTCATTCTTACTCCTGTCCTTTAACCACGCCTTTTTTTTCATTTCTGCACGTTGACATTTACAGACCTGGGCAGAAATCACATTGCGTCAGCATGGTCAACGGCCCTCAAAATGCATTGTTTTATTTCGAGAGTCGGATTCTCCCGGTCCATGCCAGTTGAAGCGCACCAGGCAGCGCAAGCGCCACACTGCTCTAGCCGCACCTTAAGAGAGCCATTGTTACTCGCTTTGTGTAGCCATGCCTTGTTGCATTTCTTCACGTTGACATTTAGGGCGCTGGGCAGAAGTCACATTACGTCAGCATGATCAAAAGTCTTCGCAAAGCTTTGTTTTAATGGACAGTTGAATTCCACCGGTCCATACCAAATGAAGCACAATGGATAGCACAAAGCGAAACTGCTCAATAAACTCTGCACGGGAGTCATTCTTACTCCTGTCCTTTATACCCACCTTTTTGCATTTCTTCACGTTGACATTTAGAGCACTGGCTCCCAGAATGCTTTGTTTCATTTGGACAGTGAATTCCGCCCGTCCATGCCAGTTGAGGAGTACCATACCGCGCAAGAGCTGCACTGCTCCAGCCGCACCTCACAGGAGTCACTCTTACACCTGTCCTTTATCGAGGCATTTCTTTATTTCATCACTTTGCCGTTTAGAGCACTAGGCAGAAATCACATTGCGTCAGCATGGTGAACGGCCCACGCAATTATTTGTTTTAAATGGACAGTCGGATTCCCCCGATCTATGCCAGTTGGAGTGCAGCAGACCGCGCAAGAGCCGCACTGCTCTAGTCGCACCTCGAGGGAGTCATTGTTACTCTCATCGCATACACACCTTCTTGCATTTCTTCACGTTGACATTAAATAGCACTGGGCAGAAATCACATAGTGTCAGCATCGGCAACAGCCTTCACAATCGTTTGTTTTAAGTGCACAGTGAGATTCCCGCGGTGCATGCCAGGTAAGCCACACCAGACAGTGCAGACCTGTGCTGCTCTAGTCGCACCTCATGGGAGTCATTGTTAGTCTCTTCGTTTACCCACGCCTTGTGGATTTTATCAAGTTGACATATAGGGGACTGGGCAGAAATCACATTGCGTCAGCATGGTCAAAAGTCCCCGCAATGCTTTGTTTTAAATGGACAGTCGGATTCCCCCGGTCCATGCCAGTTGATGCACAACAGATAGCATAAAGCGCCACTCCTGAATCCACACTGCAAGGGAGTCATTCTTACTCCTGTCGTTTACCCAGCCTTTTTTTCATTTCTGCACGTTGACATTTACAGACCTGGGCAGAAATCACATTGCGTCAGCATGGTCAACGGCCCCCAAAATGCTTTGTTTTATTTGGGCATTTTATTTTACAGGAGGTATTCAGAGACATGGATTGGGAAGATTTGGGGATAAAAGTTAATCGAGAATAGCGTAGTAACTCGCGATTCGCTGATGACATTGCCTTCCTTAGTACCTCAGGGGACCAATTGCAATGCATGTTCACTGACCTGGATAGGCAAAGCAGAAGAGTGGGTCTAAAAATTAATCTGCAGGAAAATAAATAATGCTTAACAGTCTCGGAAGAAAACAGCAATTAACAATTGGCAGCGAGGCACTAGAAGTCGTAAGGGATTACATCAACTTAGGGCAGGTAGTGACAGCGGATGCGGATCATGAGACAGAAATATTCAGAAGAACAAGAATGGGCTGGGGTGCGTTTGGCAGGCATTCTCAGATGATGATTAGCAGGTTGCCATTATCCCCTCAAGAGGAAAGTATATAATACCTGTGTCTTACCAGTACTCACCTATGGGGCAGAAACCTGGAGGCTTACGAAATGGGTTCTGCTCAAATTGAGGACGCCGCAACGAGCTATGGAAAGAAGAATGATAGGTGTAACGTTAAAGGATAAGAAAATAGCAGATTGGGTGAGGGAACAAACGCGAGTTAATGACATCTTAGTTGAAATCAAGAAAAAGAAATGGGCATGGGCAGGATACGAAATGAGGAGGGAAGATAACCGATGGTCATTAAGGGTTACGGAATGGATTCCAAGGGAAGGGAAGCTTAGCAGAGGGCGGCAGAAAGTTAGGCGGGCGCACGAGATTAAGAAGTTTGCAGGGACGACATGGCCACACATAGTACATGATCGGGGTTGTTGGAGATTTACGGGAGAGGCCTTTGCCCTGCAGTAGGTGTAACCAGGCTGATGCTGATGGTGATTCCGCCGGTCCATGCCAGTTGAGGCACACAAGACCACGCAAGAGCCGCACTGCGATAGCCGCACCACAAGGGAGTCATTGTGACTCCTGTAGTTTATCCATGCCTTTTTTTATTTACTTCAGTTTCACGTTTAGAGCACTGGGCAGAAATCACATTGCGTCAGCATGGTCGACGGCCCTCGCAATCATTTGTTTTAAATGGACAGTCGGATTCCCCCGATCTATGCCAGCTGGAGTGCAGCAGACTGCAAAAGCTGCACTGTTCTAGTCGCACCTCAAGGGAGTCATTGTTACTCTCATAGCTTACACACACCTTCTTGCATTTCTTCACCTTGACATTAAATAGCACTGGGCAGAAATCACATTGTGTCAGCATCGGCAACAGCCTTCACAATCATTTGTTTTAAGTGCACAGTGAGATTCCCCCGGTGCATGCCAGGTAAGCCACACCAGACAGTGCAGAGCCGTGCTGCTCTAGTCGCACCTCATGGGAGTCATTGTTAGTCTCTTCGTTTACCCACGCCTTGTTGATTTTATCAAGTTGACATATAGGGGACTGGGCAGAGATCACATTGCATCAGCATGGTCAAAAGTCCTCGCAATGCTTTGTTTTCAATGGACAGTCAGATTCTCCCGGTCCATACCAGTTGAAGCGCAACGGAAAGTGCAAAGCGGCACAGCTCAATCCACACTGCAAGGGAGTCATTCTTACTCCTGTCTTTTATCCACGCTTTTTTTTCATTTTTTCACTTCGACATTTAGAGCACTGTGCAGAAATCACACTGCGTCAGCATGCTCAACGGCCCCCAGAATGGTTTGTTTTATTTGGACAGTGGATTCTGTCAGTCCATGCCAGTTCATTCGCACCAGACCGCGCAAGAGCTGTACTGCGCTAGCCGCACCTAAAGGGTGTCATAGTTACTCCTGTCGTTTAACCACGCCTTTTTTTCATTTCTTCACGTTGACATTTACAGACCTGGGCAGAAATCACATTGCGTCAGCATGGTCAACGGCCCTCAAAATGCATTGTTTTATTTGGAGAGTCGGATTCTCCCGGTCCATGCCAGTTGAAGCGCACCAAGCAGCGCAAGCGCCACACTGCTCTAGCCGCCCCTCAAGAGAGCCATTGTTACTCGCTTTGTGTAGCCATGCCTTGTTGCATTTCTTCACGTTGACATTTAGAGCGCTGGGCAGAAGTCACATTACGTCAGCATGATCAAAAGTCTTCGCAAAGCTTTGTTTTAATGGACAGTTGGATTCCACCGGTCCATACCAAATGAAGCACAATGGATAGCACAAAGCGAAACTGCTCAATAAACTCTGCACGGGAGTCATTCTTACTCCTGTCCTTTATACCCACCTTTTTGCATTTCTTCACGTTGACCTTTAGAGCACTGGCCCCCAGAATGCTTTGTTTCATTTGGACAGTGAATTCCGCCGGTCCATGCCAGTTGAGGCGTACCATACCGTGCAAGAGCTGCACTGCTCCAGCCGCACCTCACAGGAGTCACTCTTACACCTGTCCTTTATCTAGGCATTTCTTTATTTCATCACTTTGCCGTTTAGAGCACTAGGCAGAAATCACATTGCGTCAGCATGGTGAACGGCCCTCGAATCATTTGTTTTAAATGGACAGTCGGATTCCCCCGATCTATGCCAGTTGGAGTGCAGCAGACTGCGCAAGAGCCGCACTGCTCTAGTCGCACCACGAGGGAGTCATTGTTACTCTCTTCGCTTATGCACGCCTTCTTGCATTTCTTCACGTTGACATTAAATAGCACTGGGCAGAAATCACATAGTGTCAGCATCGGCAACAGCCTTCACAATCATTTGTTTTAAGTGCACAGTGAGATTCCCGCGGTGCATGCCAGGTAAACCACACCAGACAGTGCAGAACCGTGCTGCTCTAGTCGCACCTCATGGGAGTCATTGTTAGTCTCTTCGTTTACCCACGCCTTGTTGCATTTTATCAAGTTGACATATAGGGGACTGGGCAGAAATCACACTGCGTCAGCACGGTCAACGGCCCCCAAAATGCTTTGTTTTATTTGGGCATTTTATTTTACAGGAGGTATTCAGAGACATGGATTGGGAAGAATTGGGGATAAAAGTTAATCGAGAATAGCTTAGTAACTCGCGATTCGCTGATGACATTGCCTTCATTAGTACCTCAGGGGACCAATTGCAATGCATGTTCACTGACCTGGAGAGACAAAGCAGAAGAGTGGGTCTAAAAAGTAATCTGCAGGAAACTAAAGTAATGCTTAACAGTCTCAGAAGAAAACAGCAATTTACAATTGGCAGCGAGGCACTGGAAGTCGTAAGGGAATACATCAACTTAGGGCAGGTAGTGACAGCGGATGCGGATCATGAGACAGAAATATTCAGAAGAACAAGAATGGGCTGGGGTGCGTTTGGCAGGCATTCTCAGATGATGATTAGCAGGTTGCCATTATCCCCTCAAGAGGAAAGTATATAATACCTGTGTCTTACCAGTACTCACCTATGGGGCAAAAACCTGGAGGCTTACGAAAAGGGTTCTGCTCAAATTGAGGACGACGCAACGAGCTATGGAAAGAAGAATGATAGGTGTAACGTTCAAGAATAAGAAAAGAGCAGATTGGGTGAGGGAACAAACGCGAGTTAATGACATCTTAGTTGAAATCAAGAAAAAGAAATGGGCATGGGCAGGATACGCAATGAGGAGGGAAGATAACCGATGGTCATTGAGGGTTACGGAATGGATTCCAAGGGAAGGGAAGCTTAGCAGAGGGCGGCAGAAAGTTAGGCGGGCGCATGAGATTAAGAAGTTTGCAGGGACGACATGGCCACACATAGTACATGATCGGGGTTGTTGGAGATGTATGGGAGAGGCCTTTGCCCTGCAGTAGGCGTAACCAGGCTGATGCTGATGATGATTGCGCCGGTCCATGCCAGTTGAGGCACACAAGACCACGCAAGAGCCGCACTGCGATAGCCGCACCACAAGGGAGTCATTGTGACTCCTGTAGTTTATCCATGCCTTTTATTAATTACTTCAGTTTGACGTTTAGAGCACTGGGCAGAAATCACATTGTGTCAGCATCGGCAACAGCCTTCACAATCATTTGTTTTAAGTGCACAGTGAGATTCCCCCGGTGCATGCCAGGTAAGCCACACCAGACAGTGCAGAGCCGTGCTGCTCTAGTCGCACCTCATGGGAGTCATTGTTAGTCTCTTCGTTTACCCTCGCCTTGTTGATTTTATCAAGTTGACATATAGGGGACTGTGCAGAGATCACATTGCATCAGCATGGTCAAAAGTCCTCGCAATGCTTTGTTTTAAATGGACAGTCAGATTCTCCCGGTCCATACCAGTTGAAGCGCAACGGAAAGTGCAAAGCGGCACAGCTCAATCCACACTGCAAGGGAGTCATTCTTACTCCTGTCTTTTATCCACGCTTTTTTTTTCATTTTTTCACTTCGACATTTAGAGCACTGTGCAGAAATCACACTGCGTCAGCATGCTCTACGGCCCCCAGAATGGTTTGTTTTATTTGGACAGTGGATTCTGTCAGTCCATGCCAGTTCATTCGCACCAGACCGCGCAAGAGCTGCACTGCGCTAGCCGCACCTAAAGGGTGTCATAGTTACTCCTGTCGTTTATCCAGCCCTTTCCTTAATTTATTTATTTCACGTTTAAAGCACTAGGCAGAAATCAAATTGCGTCAACATGGTCAACGGCCCTCGCAATCATTTGTTTTAAATGGACAGTCGGATTACCCCGATCTATCCCAGTTGAAGCGCACCAGGCAGCGCTAGAGCCGCACTGCTCTAGCCGCAGCTCAAGGGAGTCATTGTTACTCACTTAGCTCCCCCACGCCTTGTTCTATTTCTTCAGGTTGACATTTAGGGCACTGGGCACAAATCACCTTGCATAAAAATGGTCAACCGCCCTCGCAATTATATCTTTTCAAAGCACAGTAAGATTCCCCCTGTGCATTCCAGTTGAACCACACCAGACAGTGCAAAGCAGCACTGTTCTAGACGCACCTCAAGGGAGTCATTGTTACTAACGTCCTTCACCCACGCTTTGTTCAATTTCCTCACATTGACATTTAGAGCCCTGGGCACAAATCACATTGCGTCAGCATCGTCAAAAGTCCTTGCAATGCTTTGTTTTAAGTGGACAGTCAGTTTCAGCCGCTCCATGCCAGTTGATGCACAACAGATAGCATAAAGCGCCACTCCTGAATCCACACTGCAAGGGAGTCATTCTTACTCCTGTCGTTTAACCACGCCTTTTTTTCATTTATGCACGTTGACATTTACAGACCTGGGCAGAAATCACATTGCGTCAGCATGGTCAACGGCCCTCAAAATGCATTGTTTTATTTGGAGAGTCGGATTCTCCCGGTCCATGCCAGTTGAAGCGCACCAGGCAGCGCAAGCGCCACACTGCTCTAGCCGCACCTCAAGAGAGCGATTGTTACTCGCTTTCTGTAGCCATGCCTTGTTGCATTTCTTCACGTTGACATTTAGAGCGCTGGGCAGAAGTCACATTACGTCAGCATGATCAAAAGTCTTCGCAAAGCTTTGTTTTAATGGACAGTTGGATTCCACCGGTCCATACCAAATGAAGCACAATGGATAGCACAAAGCGAAACTGCTCAATAAACTCTGCACGGGAGTCATTCTTACTCCTGTCCTTTATACCCACCTTTTTGCATTTCTTCACGTTGACATTTAGAGCACTGGCTCCCAGAATGCTTTGTTTCATTTGGACAGTGAATTCCGCCCGTCCATGCCAGTTTAGGCGTACCATACCGCGCAAGAGCTGCACTGCTCCAGCCGCACCTCACAGGAGTCACTCTTACACCTGTCCTTTATCCAGGCATTTCTTTATTTCATCACTTTGCCGTTTAGAGCACTAGGCAGAAATCACATTGCGTCAGCATGGTGAACGGCCCTCGAATCATTTGTTTTAAATGGACAGTCGGATTCCGCCGATCTATGCCAGTTGGAGTGCAGCAGACTGCGCAAGAGCCGCACTGCTCTAGTCGCACCACGAGGGAGTTATTGTTACTCTCTTCGCTTACGCACGCCTTCTTGCATTTCTTCACGTTGACATTAAATAGCACTGGGCAGAAATCACATAGTGTCAGCATCGGCAACAGCCTTCACAATCATTTGTTTTAAGTGCACAGTGAGATTCCCGCGGTGCATGCCAGGTAAACCACACCAGACAGTGCAGAACCGTGCTGCTCTAGTCGCACCTCATGGGAGTCATTGTTAGTCTCTTCGTTTACCCACGCCTTGTTGCATTTTATCAAGTTGACATATAGGGGACTGGGCAGAAATCACACTGCGTCAGCACGGTCAACGGCCCCCAAAATGCTTTGTTTTATTTGGGCATTTTATTTTACAGGAGGTATTCAGAGACATGGATTGGGAAGAATTGGGGATAAAAGTTAATCGAGAATAGCTTAGTAACTCGCGATTCGCTGATGACATTGCCTTCATTAGTACCTCAGGGGACCAATTGCAATGCATGTTCACTGACCTGGAGAGACAAAGCAGAAGAGTGGGTCTAAAAAGTAATCTGCAGGAAACTAAAGTAATGCTTAACAGTCTCGGAAGAAAACAGCAATTTACAATTGGCAGCGAGGCACTGGAAGTCGTAAGGGAATACATCAACTTAGGGCAGGTAGTGACAGCGGATGCGGATCATGAGACAGAAATATTCAGAAGAACAAGAATGGGCTGGGGTGCGTTTGGCAGGCATTCTCAGATGATGATTAGCAGGTTGCCATTATCCCCTCAAGAGGAAAGTATATAATACCTGTGTCTTACCAGTACTCACCTATGGGGCAAAAACCTGGAGGCTTACGAAAAGGGTTCTGCTCAAATTGAGGACGACGCAACGAGCTATGGAAAGAAGAATGATAGGTGTAACGTTCAAGGATAAGAAAAGAGCAGATTGGGTGAGGGAACAAACGCGAGTTAATGACATCTTAGTTGAAATCAAGAAAAAGAAATGGGCATGGGCAGGATACGCAATGAGGAGGGAAGATAACCGATGGTCATTGAGGGTTACGGAATGGATTCCAAGGGAAGGGAAGCTTAGCAGAGGGCGGCAGAAAGTTAGGCGGGCGCATGAGATTAAGAAGCTTGCAGGGACGACATGGCCACACATAGTACATGATCGGGGTTGTTGGAGATGTATGGCAGAGGCCTTTGCCCTGCAGTAGGCGTAACCAGGCAGATGCTGATGATGATTCCGCCGGTCCATGCCAGTTGAGGCACACAAGACCACGCAAGAGCCGCACTGCGATAGCCGCACCACAAGGGAGTCATTGTGACTCCTGTAGTTTATCCATGCCTTTTTTATTTACTTCAGTTTCACGTTTAGAGCACTGGGCAGAAATCACATTGCGTCAGCATGGTCGACGGCGCTCACAATCATTTGTTTTAAATGGACAGTCGGATTCCCCCGATCTATGCCAGCTGGAGTGCAGCAGACTGTGCAAAAGCTGCACTGCTCTAGTCGCACCTCAAGGGAGTCATTGTTACTCTCACCGCTTACACACACCTTCTTGCATTTCTTCACGTTGACATTAAATAGCACTGGGCAGAAATCACATAGTGTCAGCATCGGCAACAGCCTTCACAATCATTTGTTTTAAGTGCACAGTGAGATTCCCCCGGTGCATGCCAGGTAAGCCACACCAGACAGTGCAGAGCCGTGCTGCTCTAGTCGCACCTCATGGGAGTCATTGTTAGTCTCTTCGTTTACCCACGCCTTGATGATTTTATCAAGTTGACATATAGGGGACTGGGCAGAGATCACATTGCATCAGCATGGTCAAAAGTCCTCGCAATGCTTTGTTTTAAATGGACAGTCAGATTCTCCCGGTCCATACCAGTTGAAGCGCAACGGAAAGTGCAAAGCGGCACAGCTCAATCCACACTGCAAGGGAGTCATTCTTACTCCTGTCTTTTATCCACGCTTTTTTTTTCATTTTTTCACTTCGACATTTAGAGCACTGTGCAGAAATCACACTGCGTCAGCATGCTCAACGGCCCCCAGAATGGTTTGTTTTATTTGGACAGTGGATTCTGTCAGTCCGTGCCAGTTCATTCGCACCAGACCGCGCAAGAGCTGCACTGCGCTAGCCGCACCTAAAGGGTGTCATAGTTACTCCTGTCGTTTAACCACGCCTTTTTTTCATTTCTTCACGTTGACATTTACAGACCTGGGCAGAAATCACATTGCGTCAGCATGGTCAACGGCCCTCAAAGTGCATTGTTTTATTTGGAGAGTCGGATTCTCCCGGTCCATGCCAGTTGAAGCGCACCAAGCAGCGCAAGCGCCACACTGCTCTAGCCGCCCCTCAAGAGAGCCATTGTTACTCGCTTTGTGTAGCCATGCCTTGTTGCATATCTTCACGTTGACATTTAGAGCGCTGGGCAGAAGTCACATTACGTCAGCATGATCAAAAGTCTTCGCAAAGCTTTGTTTTAATGGACAGTTGGATTCCACCGGTCCATACCAAATGAAGCACAATGGATAGCACAAAGCGAAACTGCTCAATAAACTCTGCACGGGAGTCATTCTTACTCCTGTCCTTTATACCCACCTTTTTGCATTTCTTCACGTTGACCTTTAGAGCACTGGCCCCCAGAATGCTTTGTTTCATTTGGACAGTGAATTCCACCGGTCCATGCCAGTTGAGGCGTACCATACCGTGCAAGAGCTGCACTGCTCCAGCCGCACCTCACAGGAGTCACTCTTACACCTGTCCTTTATCCAGGCATTTCTTTATTTCATCACTTTGCCGTTTAGAGCACTAGGCAGAAATCACATTGCGTCAGCATGGTGAACGGCCCTCGAATCATTTGTTTTAAATGGACAGTCGGATTCCCCCGATCTATGCCAGTTGGAGTGCAGCAGACTGCGCAAGAGCCGCACTGCTCTAGTCGCACCACGAGGGAGTCATTGTTACTCTCTTCGCTTACGCACACCTTCTTGCATTTCTTCACGTTGACATTAAATAGCACTGGGCAGAAATCACATAGTGTCAGCATCGGCAACAGCCTTCACAATCAGTTGTTTTAAGTGCACAGTGAGATTCCCGCGGTGCATGCCAGGTAAACCACACCAGACAGTGCAGAACCGTGCTGCTCTAGTCGCACCTCATGGGAGTCATTGTTAGTCTCTTCGTTTACCCACGCCTTGTTGCATTTTATCAAGTTGACATATAGGGGACTGGGCAGAAATCACACTGCGTCAGCACGGTCAACGGCCCCCAAAATGCTTTGTTTTATTTGGGCATTTTATTTTACAGGAGGTATTCAGAGACATGGATTGGGAAGAATTGGGGATAAAAGTTAATCGAGAATAGCTTAGTAACTCGCGATTCGCTGATGACATTGCCTTCCTCAGTACCTCAGGGGACCAATTGCAATGCATGTTCACTGACCTGGATAGGCAAAGCAGAAGAGTGGGTCTAAAAATTAATCAGCAGGAAACTAAAGTAATGCTTAACAGTCTCGGAAGAAAACAGCAATTTACAATTGGCAGCGAGGCACTAGAAGTCGTAAGGGAATACATCAACTTAGGGCAGGTAGTGACAGCGGATGCGGATCATGAGACAGAAATATTCAGAAGAACAAGAATGGGCTGGGGTGTGTTTGGCAGGCATTCTCAGATGATGATTAGCAGGTTGCCATTATCCCGTCAAGAGGAAAGTATATAATACCTGTGTCTTACCAGTACTCAACTATGGGGCAGAAACCTGGAGGCTTACGAAAATGGTTCTGCTCAAATTGAGGACGACGCAACGAGCTATGGAAAGAAGAATGATAGGTGTAATGTTAAAGGATAAGAAAAGAGCAGATTGGGTGAGGGAACAAACGCGAGTTAATGATGTCTTAGTTGAAATCAAGAAAAAGAAATGGGCATGGGCAGGACACGAAATAAGGAGGGAAGATAACCAATGGTCATTAAGGGTTACGGAATGGATTCCAAGGGAAGGGAAGCTTAGCAGAGGGCGGCAGAAAGTTAGGCGGGCGCATGAGATTAAGAAGTTTGCAGGGACGACATGGCCACACATAGTACATGATCTGGGTTGTTGGAGATGTATGGGAGAGGCCTTTGCCCTGCAGTAGGCGTAACCAGGCTGATGCTGATGATGATTCCGCCGGTCCATGCCAGTTGAGGCACACAAGACCACGCAAGAGCCGCACTGCGATAGCCGCACCACAAGGGAGTCATTGTGACTCCTGTAGTTTATCCATGCCTTTTTTTATTTACTTCAGTTTCACGTTTAGAGCACTGGGCAGAAATCACATTGCGTCAGCATGGCCGACGGCCCTCGCAATCATTTGTTTTAAATGGACAGTCGGATTCCCCCGATCTATGCCAGCTGGAGTGCAGCAGACTGTGCAAAAGCTGCACTGCTCTAGTCGCACCTCAAGGGAGTCATTGTTACTCTCACCGCTTACACACACCTTCTTGCATTTCTTCACGTTGACATTAAATAGCACTGGGCAGAAATCACATAGTGTCAGCATCGGCAACAGCCTTCACAATCATTTGTTTTAAGTGCACAGTGAGATTCCCCCGGTGCATGCCAGGTAAGCCACACCAGACAGTGCAGAGCCGTGCTGCTCTAGTCGCACCTCATGGGAGTCATTGTTAGTCTCTTCGTTTACCCACGCCTTGTTGATTTTATCAAGTTGACATATAGGGGACTGGGCAGAGATCACATTGCATCAGCATGGTCAAAAGTCCTCGCAATGCTTTGTTTTCAATGGACAGTCAGATTCTCCCGGTCCATACCAGTTGAAGCGCAACGGAAAGTGCAAAGCGGCACAGCTCAATCCACACTGCAAGGGAGTCATTCTTACTCCTGTCTTTTATCCACGCTTTTTTTTTCATTTTTTCACTTCGACATTTAGAGCACTGTGCAGAAATCACACTGCGTCAGCATGCTCAACGGCCCCCAGAATGGTTTGTTTTATTTGGACAGTGGATTCTGTCAGTCCATGCCAGTTCATTCGCACCAGACCGCGCAAGAGCTGTACTGCGCTAGCCGCACCTAAAGGGTGTCATAGTTACTCCTGTCGTTTAACCACGCCTTTTTTTCATTTCTTCACGTTGACATTTACAGACCTGGGCAGAAATCACATTGCGTCAGCATGGTCAACGGCCCTCAAAATGCATTGTTTTATTTGGAGAGTCGGATTCTCCCGGTCCATGCCAGTTGAAGCGCACCAAGCAGCGCAAGCGCCACACTGCTCTAGCCGCCCCTCAAGAGAGCCATTGTTACTCGCTTTGTGTAGCCATGCCTTGTTGCATTTCTTCACGTTGACATTTAGAGCGCTGGGCAGAAGTCACATTACGTCAGCATGATCAAAAGTCTTCGCAAAGCTTTGTTTTAATGGACAGTTGGATTCCACCGGTCCATACCAAATGAAGCACAATGGATAGCACAAAGCGAAACTGCTCAATAAACTCTGCACGGGAGTCATTCTTACTCCTGTCCTTTATACCCACCTTTTTGCATTTCTTCACGTTGACCTTTAGAGCACTGGCCCCCAGAATGCTTTGTTTCATTTGGACAGTGAATTCCACCGGTCCATGCCAGTTGAGGCGTACCATACCGTGCAAGAGCTGCACTGCTCCAGCCGCACCTCACAGGAGTCACTCTTACACCTGTCCTTTATCCAGGCATTTCTTTATTTCATCACTTTGCCGTTTAGAGCACTAGGCAGAAATCACATTGCGTCAGCATGGTGAACGGCCCTCGAATCATTTGTTTTAAATGGACAGTCGGATTCCCCCGATCTATGCCAGTTGGAGTGCAGCAGACTGCGCAAGAGCCGCACTGCTCTAGTCGCACCACGAGGGAGTCATTGTTACTCTCTTCGCTTACGCTCACCTTCTTGCATTCCTTCACGTTGACATTAAATAGCACTGGGCAGAAATCACATAGTGTCAGCATCGGCAACAGCCTTCACAATCATTTGTTTTAAGTGCACAGTGAGATTCCCGCGGTGCATGCCAGGTAAACCACACCAGACAGTGCAGAACCGTGCTGCTCTAGTCGCACCTCATGGGAGTCATTGTTAGTCTCTTCGTTTACCCACGCCTTGTTGCATTTTATCAAGTTGACATATAGGGGACTGGGCAGAAATCACACTGCGTCAGCACGGTCAACGGCCCCCAAAATGCTTTGTTTTATTTGGGCATTTTATTTTACAGGAGGTATTCAGAGACATGGATTGGGAAGAATTGGGGATAAAAGTTAATCGAGAATAGCTTAGTAACTCGCGATTCGCTGATGACATTGCCTTCCTCAGTACCTCAGGGGACCAAGTGCAATGCATGTTCACTGACCTGGATAGGCAAAGCAGAAGAGTGGGTCTAAAAATTAATCAGCAGGAAACTAAAGTAATGCTTAACAGTCTCGGAAGAAAACAGCAATTTACAATTGGCAGCGAGGCACTAGAAGTCGTAAGGGAATACATCAACTTAGGGCAGGTAGTGACAGCGGATGCGGATCATGAGACAGAAATATTCAGAAGAACAAGAATGGGCTGGGGTGTGTTTGGCAGGCATTCTCAGATGATGATTAGCAGGTTGCCATTATCCCCTCAAGAGGAAAGTATATAATACCTGTGTCTTACCAGTACTCAACTATGGGGCAGAAACCTGGAGGCTTACGAAAATGGTTCTGCTCAAATTGAGGACGACGCAACGAGCTATGGAAAGAAGAATGATAGGTGTAATGTTAAAGGATAAGAAAAGAGCAGATTGGGTGAGGGAACAAACGCGAGTGAATGATGTCTTAGTTGAAATCAAGAAAAAGAAATGGGCATGGGCAGGACACGAAATGAGGAGGGAAGATAACCAATGGTCATTAAGGGTTACGGAATTGATTCCAAGGGAAGGGGAGCTTAGCAGAGGGCGGCAGAAAGTTAGGCGGGCGCATGAGATTAAGAAGTTTGCAGGGACGACATGGCCACACTTAGTACATGATCGGGGTTGTTGGAGATGTATGGGAGAGGCCTTTGCCCTGCAGTAGGCGTAACCAGGCTGATGCTGATTCCGCCGGTCCATGCCAGTTGAGGCACACAAGACCACGCAAGAGCCGCACTGCGATAGCCGCTCCACAAGGGAGTCATGGTTACTCCTGTCGTTTATCCGTCCTTTTTTTCAATTACTTCACTTTGACGTTTAGAGCACTGGGCAGAAATCACATTGCGTAAGCATGGTGAACGGCCCTCGCAATCATTTGTTATAAATTGACAGTCGGATTCCCCCGATCTATGCCAGTTGGAGTGCAGCAGACTGCGCAAGAGCCGCACTGCTCTAGGCGCACCTCAAGGGAGTCATTGTTACTCTCACCGCTTACACACACCTTCTTGCATTTCTTCACGTTGACATTAAATAGCAGTGGGCAGAAATCACATTGTGTCAGCATCGGCAACAGCCTTCACAATTATTTGTTTTAATTGCACAGTGAGATTCCCCCGGTGCATGCCAGGTAAACCACACCAGACAGTGCAAAGCCGTGCTGCTCTAGTCGCACCTCATGGGAGTCATAGTTAGTCTCTTCGTTTACCCACGCCTTGTCGCATTTTATCAAGTTGACATATAGGGGACTGGGCAGAAATCACATTGCGTCAGCATGGTCAAAAGTCCCCGCAATGCTTTGTTTTAAATGGACAGCAGGATTCCCCCGGTCTATACCAGTTGAAGCACAACGGAAAGTGCAAAGCGGCACAGCTGAATGCACACTGCTAGGGAGTCATTACTCATGTCGTTTATCCACGCTTTTTTTCATTTTGTCACGTTGACATTTAGAGCACTGTGCAGAAATCACACTGCATCAGCATGGTCAACGGCCCCCAAAATGCTTTGTTTTATTTGGGCATTTTATTTTACAGGAGGTATTCAGAGACATGGATTGGGAAGAATTGGGGATAAAAGTTAATCGAGAATAGCTTAGTAACTCGCGATTCGCTGATGACATTGCCTTCATTAGTACCTCAGGGGACCAATTGCAATGCATGTTCACTGACCTGGAGAGACAAAGCAGAAGAGTGGGTCTAAAAAGTAATCTGCAGGAAACTAAAGTAATGCTTAACAGTCTCGGAAGAAAACAGCAATTTACAATTGGCAGCGAGGCACTGGAAGTCGTAAGGGAATACATCAACTTAGGGCAGGTAGTGACAGCGGATGCGGATCATGAGACAGAAATATTCAGAAGAACAAGAATGGGCTGGGGTGCGTTTGGCAGGCATTCTCAGATGATGATTAGCAGGTTGCCATTATCCCCTCAAGAGGAAAGTATATAATACCTGTGTCTTACCAGTACTCACCTATGGGGCAAAATCCTGGAGGCTTACGAAAAGGGTTCTGCTCAAATTGAGGACGACGCAACGAGCTATGGAAAGAAGAATGATAGGTGTAATGTTAAAGGATAAGAAAAGAGCAGATTGGGTGAGGGAACAAACGCGAGTTAATGATGTCTTAGTTGAAATCAAGAAAAAGAAATGGGCATGGGCAGGACACGAAATGAGGAGGGAAGATAACCAATGGTCATTAAGGGTTACGGAATGGATTCCAAGGGAAGGGGAGCTTAGCAGAGGGCGGCAGAAAGTTAGGCGGGCGCATGAGATTAAGAAGTTTGCAGGGACGACATGGCCACACTTAGTACATGATCGGGGTTGTTGGAGATGTATGGGAGAGGCCTTTGCCCTGCAGTAGGCGTAATCAGGCTGATGCTGATTCCGCCGGTCCATGCCAGTTGAGGCACACAAGACCACGCAAGAGCCGCACTGCGATAGCCGCTCCACAAGGGAGTCATGGTTACTCCTGTCGTTTATCCGTCCTTTTTTTAATTACTTCACTTTGACGTTTAGAGCACTGGGCAGAAATCACATTGCGTAAGCATGGTGAACGGCCCTCGCAATCATTTGTTATAAATTGACAGTCGGATTCCCCCGATCTATGCCAGTTGGAGTGCAGCAGACTGCGCAAGAGCCGCACTGCTCTAGGCGCACCTCAAGGGAGTCATTGTTACTCTCACCGCTTACACACACCATCTTGCATTTCTTCACGTTGACATTAAATAGCAGAGGGCAGAAATCACATTGTGTCAGCATCGGCAACAGCCTTCACAATTATTTGTTTTAATTGCACAGTGAGATTCCCCCGGTGCATGCCAGGTAAACCACACCAGACAGTGCAAAGCCGTGCTGCTCTAGTCGCACCTCATGGGAGTCATAGTTAGTCTCTTCGTTTACCCACGCCTTGTCGCATTTTATCAAGTTGACATATAGGGGACTGGGCAGAAATCACATTGCGTCAGCATGGTCAAAAGTCCCCGCAATGCTTTGTTTTAAATGGACAGCAGGATTCCCCCGGTCTATACCAGTTGAAGCACAACGGAAAGTGCAAAGCGGCACAGCTGAATGCACACTGCTAGGGAGTCATTACTCATGTCGTTTATCCACGCTTTTTTTCATTTTGTCACGTTGACATTTAGAGCACTGTGCAGAAATCACACTGCGTCAGCATGGTCAACGGCCCCCAAAATGCTTTGTTTTATTTGGGCATTTTATTTTACAGGAGGTATTCAGAGACATGGATTGGGAAGAATTGGGGATAAAAGTTAATCGAGAATAGCTTAGTAACTCGCGATTCGCTGATGACATTGCCTTCATTAGTACCTCAGGGGACCAATTGCAATGCATGTTCACTGACCTGGAGAGACAAAGCAGAAGAGTGGGTCTAAAAAGTAATCTGCAGGAAACTAAAGTAATGCTTAACAGTCTCGGAAGAAAACAGCAATTTACAATTGGCAGCGAGGCACTGGAAGTCGTAAGGGAATACATCAACTTAGGGCAGGTAGTGACAGCGGATGCGGATCATGAGACAGAAATATTCAGAAGAACAAGAATGGGCTGGGGTGCGTTTGGCAGGCATTCTCAGATGATGATTAGCAGGTTGCCATTATCCCCTCAAGAGGAAAGTATATAATACCTGTGTCTTACCAGTACTCACCTATGGGGCAAAAACCTGGAGGCTTACGAAAAGGGTTCTGCTCACATTGAGGACGACGCAACGAGCTATGGAAAGAAGAATGATAGGTGTAACGTTCAAGGATAAGAAAAGAGCAGATTGGGTGAGGGAACAAACGCGAGTTAATGACATCTTAGGTGAAATCAAGAAAAAGAAATGGGCATGGGCAGGATACGCAATGAGGAGGGAAGATAACCGATGGTCATTGAGGGTTACGGAATGGATTCCAAGGGCAGGGAAGCTTAGCAGAGGGCGGCAGAAAGTTAGGCGGGCGCATGAGATTAAGAAGTTTGCAGGGACGACATGGCCACACATAGTACATGATCGGGGTTGTTGGAGATGTATGGGAGAGGCCTTTGCCCTGCAGTAGGCGTAACCAGGCTGATGTTGATGATGATTGCGCCGGTCCATGCCAGTTGAGGCACACAAGACCACGCAAGAGCCGCACTGCGATAGCCGCACCACAAGGGAGTCATTGTGACTCCTGTAGTTTATCCATGCCTTTTTTTAATTACTTCAGTTTGACGTTTAGAGCACTGGGCAGAAATCACATTGTGTCAGCATCGGCAACAGCCTTCACAATCATTTGTTTTAAGTGCACAGTGAGATTCCCCCGGTGCATGCCAGGTAAGCCACACCAGACAGTGCAGAGCCGTGCTGCTCTAGTCGCACCTCATGGGAGTCATTGTTAGTCTCTTCGTTTACCCTCGCCTTGTTGATTTTATCAAGTTGACATATAGGGGACTGGGCAGAGATCACATTGCATCAGCATGGTCAAAAGTCCTCGCAATGCTTTGTTTTAAATGGACCGTCAGATTCTCCCGGTCCATACCAGTTGAAGCGCAACGGAAAGTGCAAAGCGGCACAGCTCAATCCACACTGCAAGGGAGTCATTCTTACTCCTGTCTTTTATCCACGCTTTTTTTTTCAGTTTTTCACTTTGACATTTAGAGCACTGTGCAGAAATCACACTGCGTCAGCACGGTCAACGGCCCCCAAAATGCTTTGTTTTATTTGGGCATTTTATTTTACTGGAGGTATTCAGAGACATGGATTGGGAAGAATTGGGGATAAAAGTTAATCGAGAATAGCTTGGTAACTCGCGATTCGCTGATGACATTGCCTTGCTTAGTACCTCAGGGGACCAATTGCAATGCATGTTCAGTGACCTGGATAGGCAAAGCAGAAGAGTGGGTCTAAAAATTAATCTGCAGGAAACTAAAGTAATGCTTAACAGTCTCCGAAGAAAACCGCAATTTACAATAGGCAGCGAGGCACTGGAAGTCGTAAGGGAATACACCAACTTAGGTCAGGTAGTGACAGCGGATGCGGATCATAAGACAGAAATATTCAGAAGAACAAGAATGGGCTGGGGTGCGTTTGGCAGGCATTCTCAGATGATGAATAGCAGGTTGCCGTTATCCCCTCAAGAGGAAAGTATATAATACCTGTGTCTTACCAGCACTCACCTATGGGGCAGAAACCTTGAGGCTTACGAAAAGGGTTCTGCTCATATTGAGGACGACACAACGAGCTATGGAAAGAAGAATGATAGGTGTAACGTTCAAGGATAAGAAAAGAGCAGATTGGATGAGGGAACAAACGCGACTAATTGACATCTTAGTTGAAATCAAGAAAAAGAAAGGGGCATGGGCAGGATACGCAATGAGGAGGGAAGATAACCGATGGTCATTGAGGGTTACGGAATGAATTCCAAGGGAAGAGAAGCTTAGCAGAGGGTGGCAGAAAGTTAGGCGGGCGCATGAGATTCAGAAGTTTGCGGGGACGACATGGCCACACTTAGTACATGATCGGGGTTGTTGGAGATGTATGGGAGAGGCCTTTGCCCTGCAGTAGGCGTAACCAGGCCTATGCTGATGATGATTCCGCCGGTCCATGCCAGTTGAGGCGCACAAGACCACGCAATAGCCGCACTGCGATAGCCGCACCACGAGGGAGTCATTGTTACTCCTGTCGTTCATCCGTCCTTTTTTTATTTACTTCACTTTGACGTTTAGAGCACTGGGCAGAAATCACATCCCGTCAGCATGGTCGACGGTGCTCACAATCATTTGTTTTAATTGGACAGTCGGATTCCCCCGATCTATGCCAGCTGGAGTGCAGCAGACTGTGCAAATGCTGCGCTGCTCTAATCACACCTCAAGGGTGTCATTGTTACTCTCATCGCTTACACACACCTTTTTTGCATTTCTTCACATTGACATTAAATAGCACTGGGCAGAAATCACATTTTGTCAGCATGGTCAACGGCCTTCGCAATCATTTCTTTTCATGGCAGAGTTAGATTCCCCCGTTGCATGCCAGGTAAACCACACCAGACAGTGCAAAGCCGCGCTACTCTAGTCCCACCTCATGGGAGTCATTGTTAGTCTCTTCGTTTACCCTCGCCTTGTTGCATTTTATCACGTTGACATTTAGGGGACTGGGCAGAGATCACATTGCATCAGCATGGTCAAAAGTCCTCGCAATGCTTTGTTTTAAATGGACAGTCAGATTCTCCCTGTCCATACCAGTTGAAGCGCAACGGAAAGTGCAAAGCGGCACAGCTCAATCCACACTGCAAGGGAGTCATTCTTACTCCTGTCTTTTATCCAAGCTTTTTTTTTCATTTTTTCACTTCGACATTTAGAGCACTGTGCAGAAATCACACTGCGTCAGCATGCTCAACGGCCCCCAGAATGGTTTGTTTTATTTGGACAGTGGATTCTGTCAGTCCGTGCCAGTTCATTCGCACCAGACCGCGCAAGAGCTGCACTGCGCTAGCCGCACCTAAAGGGTGTCATAGTTACTCCTGTCGTTTATCCAGCCCTTTCCTTAATTTATTTATTTCACGTTTAAAGCACTAGGCAGAAATCAAATTGCGTCGGCATGGTCAACGGCCCTCGCAATCATTTGTTTTAAATGGACAGTCGGATTACCCCGATCTATCCCAGTTGAAGCGCACCAGGCAGCGCTAGAGCCGCACTGCTCTAGTCGCAGCTCAAGGGAGTCATTGTTACTCACTTAGCTCCCCCACGCCTTGTTCTATTTCTTCAGGTTGACATTTAGGGCACTGGGCACAAATCACCTTGCATAAAAATGGTCAACCGCCCTCGCAATTATATCTTTTAAAAGCACAGTAAGATTCCCCCTGTGCATTCCAGTTGAACCACACCAGACAGTGCAAAGCAGCACTGTTCTAGCCGCACCTCAAGGGAGTCATTGTTACTAACGTCCTTCACCCACGCTTTGTTCCATTTCCTCACATTGACATTTAGAGCCCTGGGCACAAATCACATTGCGTCAGCATCGTCAAAAGTCCTTGCAATGCTTTGTTTTAAGTGGACAGTCAGTTTCAGCCGGTCCATGCCAGTTGAAGCACAACAGATAGCATAAAGCGCCACTCCTGAATCCACACTGCAAGGGAGTCATTCTTACTCCTGTCCTTTAACCACGCCTTTTTTTCATTTCTGCACGTTGACATTTACAGACCTGGGCAGAAATCACATTGCGTCAGCATGGTCAACGGCCCTCAAAATGCATTGTTTTATTTCGAGAGTCGGATTCTCCCGGTCCATGCCAGTTGAAGCGCACCAGGCAGCGCAAGCGCCACACTGCTCTAGCCGCACCTTAAGAGAGCCATTGTTACTCGCTTTGTGTAGCCATGCCTTGTTGCATTTCTTCACGTTGACATTTAGGGCGCTGGGCAGAAGTCACATTACGTCAGCGTGATCAAAAGTCTTCGCAAAGCTTTGTTTTAATGGACAGTTGGATTCCACCGGTCCATACCAAATGAAGCACAATGGATAGCACAAAGCGAAACTGCTCAATAAACTCTGCACGGGAGTCATTCTTACTCCTGTCCTTTATACCCACCTTTTTGCATTTCTTCACGTTGACACTTAGAGCACTGGCTCCCAGAATGCTTTGTTTCATTTGGACAGTGAATTCCGCCCGTCCATGCCAGTTGAGGCGTACCATACCGCGCAAGAGCTGCACTGCTCCAGCCGCACCTCACTGGAGTCACTCTTACACCTGTCCTTTATCCAGGCATTTCTTTATTTCATCACTTTGCCGTTTAGAGCACTAGGCAGAAATCACATTGCGTCAGCATGGTGAACGGCCCGCGTAATCATTTGTTTTTAATGGACAGTCGGATTCCCCCGATCTATGCCAGTTGGAGTGCAGCAGACTGCGCAAGAGCCGCACTGCTCTAGTCGCACCTCGAGGGAGTCATTGTTACTCTCATCGCATACACACCTTCTTGCATTTCTTCACGTTGACATTAAATAGCACTGGGCAGAAATCACATTGTGTCAGCATCGGCAACAGCCTTCACAATCATTTGTTTTAAGTGCACAGTGAGATTCCCCCGGTGCATGACAGGTAAACCACACCAGACAGTGCAAAGCTGTGCTGCTCTAGTCGCACCTCATGGGAGTCATTGTTAGTCTCTTCGTTTACCCACGCCTTGTTGATTTTATCAAGTTGACATATAGGGGACTGGGCAGAAATCACATTGCGTCAGCATGGTCAAAAGTCCCCGCAATGCTTTGTTTTAAATGGACAGTCGGATTCCCCCGGTCCATGCCAGTTGATGCACAACAGATAGCATAAAGCGCCACTACTGAATCCACACTGCAAGGGAGTCATTCTTACTCCTGTCGTTTAACCACGCCTTTTTTTCATTTCTGCACGTTGACATTTACAGACCTGGGCAGAAATCACATTGCGTCAGCATGGTCAACGGCCCCCAAAATGCTTTGTTTTATTTGGGCATTTTATTTTACAGGAGGTATTCAGAGACATGGATTGGGAAGATTTGGGGATAAAAGTTAATCGAGAATAGCTTAGTAACTCGCGATTCGCTGATGACATTGCCTTCCTTAGTACCTCAGGGGACCAATTGCAATGCATGTTCACTGACCTGGATTGGCAAAGCAGAAGAGTGGGTCTAAAAATTAATCTGCAGGAAACTAAAGTAATGCTTAACAGTCTCGGAAGAAAACAGCAATTTACAATTGGCAGCGAGGCACTAGAAGTCGTAAGGGATTACAGCAACTTAGGGCAGGTAGTGACAGCGGATGCGGATCATGAGACAGAAATATTCAGAAGAACAAGAATGGGCTGGGGTGCGTTTGGCAGGCATTCTCAGATGATGATTAGCAGGTTGCCATTATCCCCTCAAGAGGAAAGTATATAATACCTGTGTCTTACCAGTACTCACCTATGGGGCAGAAACCTGGAGGCTTACGAAATGGGTTCTGCTCAAATTGAGGACGACGCAACGAGCTATGGAAAGAAGAATGATAGGTGTAACGTTAAAGGATAAGAAAAGAGCAGATTGGGTGAGGGAACAAACGCGAGTTAATGACATCTTAGTTGAAATCAAGAAAAAGAAATGGGCATGGGCAGGATACGAAATGAGGAGGGAAGATAACCGATGGTCATTAAGGGTTACGGAATGGATTCCAAGGGAAGGGAAGCTTAGCAGAGGGCGGCAGAAAGTTAGGCGGGCGCATGAGATTAGGAAGTTTGCAGGGACGACATGGCCACACATAGTACATTATCGGGGTTGTTGGAGATGTACGGGAGAGGCCTTTGCCCTGCAGTAGGCGTAACCAGGCTGATGCTGATGATGATTCCGCCGGTCCATGCCAGTTGAGGCACACAAGACCACGCAAGAGCCGCACTGCGATAGCCGCACCACAAGGGAGTCATTGTGACTCCTGTAGTTTATCCATGCCTTTTTTTATTTACTTCAGTTTCACGTTTAGAGCACTGGGCAGAAATCACATTGCGTCAGCATGGTCGACGGCCCTCGCAATCATTTGTTTTAAATGGACAGTCGGATTCCCCCGATCTATGCCAGCTGGAGTGCAGCAGACTGTGCAAAAGCTGCACTGTTCTAGTCGCACCTCAAGGGAGTCATTGTTACTCTCATAGCTTACACACACCTTCTTGCATTTCTTCACGTTGACATTAAATAGCACTGGCAGAAATCACATTGTGTCAGCATCGGCAACAGCCTTCACAATCATTTGTTTTAGGTGCACAGTGAGATTCCCCCGGTGCATGCCAGGTAAGCCACACCAGACAGTGCAGAGCCGTGCTGCTCTAGTCGCACCTCATGGGAGTCATTGTTAGTCTCTTCGTTTACCCACGCCTTGTTGATTTTATCAAGTTGACATATAGGGGACTGGGCAGAGATCACATTGCATCAGCATGGTCAAAAGTCCTCGCAATGCTTTGTTTTCAATGGACAGTCAGATTCTCCCGGTCCATACCAGTTGAAGCGCAACGGACAGTGCAAAGCGGCACAGCTCAATCCACACTGCAAGGGAGTCATTGTTACTCCTGTCTTTTATCCACGCTTTTTTTTTCATTTTTTCACTTCGACATTTAGAGCACTGTGCAGAAATCACACTGCGTCAGCATGCTCAATGGCCCCCAGAATGGTTTGTTTTATTTGGACAGTGGATTCTGTCAGTCCATGCCAGTTCATTCGCACCAGACCGCGCAAGAGCTGTACTGCGCTAGCCGCACCTAAAGGGTGTCATAGTTACTCCTGTCGTTTAACCACGCCTTTTTTTCATTTCTTCACGTTGACATTTACAGACCTGGGCAGAAATCACATTGCGTCAGCATGGTCAACGGCCCTCAAAATGCATTGTTTTATTTGGAGAGTCGGATTCTCCCGGTCCATGCCAGTTGAAGCGCACCAAGCAGCGCAAGCGCCACACTGCTCTAGCCGCCCCTCAAGAGAGCCATTGTTACTCGCTTTGTGTAGCCATGCCTTGTTGCATTTCTTCACGTTGACATTTAGAGCGCTGGGCAGAAGTCACATTACGTTAGCATGATCAAAAGTCTTCGCAAAGCTTTGTTTTAATGGACAGTTGGATTCCACCGGTCCATACCAAATGAAGCACAATGGATAGCACAAAGCGAAACTGCTCAATAAACTCTGCACGGGAGTCATTCTTACTCCTGTCCTTTATACCCACCTTTTTGCATTTCTTCACGTTGACCTTTAGAGCACTGGCCCCCAGAATGCTTTGTTTCATTTGGACAGTGAATTCCGCCGGTCCATGCCAGTTGAGGCGTACCATACCGTGCAAGAGCTGCACTGCTCCAGCCGCACCTCACAGGAGTCACTCTTACACCTGTCCTTTATCCAGGCATTTCTTTATTTCATCACTTTGCCGTTTAGAGCACAAGGCAGAAATCACATTGCGTCAGCATGGTGAACGGCCCTCGAATCATTTGTTTTAAATGGACAGTCGGATTCCCCCGATCTATGCCAGTTGGAGTGCAGCAGACTGCGCAAGAGCCGCACTGCTCTAGTCGCACCACGAGGGAGTCATTGTTACTCTCTTCGCTTACGCACACCTTCTTGCATTTCTTCACGTTGACATTAAATAGCACTGGGCAGAAATCGCATAGTGTCAGCATCGGCAACAGCCTTCACAATCATTTGTTTTAAGTGCACAGTGAGATTCCCGCGGTGCATGCCAGGTAAACCACACCAGACAGTGCAGAACCGTGCTGCTCTAGTCGCACCTCATGGGAGTCATTGTTAGTCTCTTCGTTTACCCACGCCTTGTTGCATTTTATCAAGTTGACATATAGGGGACTGGGCAGAAATCACACTGCGTCAGCACGGTCAACGGCCCCCAAAATGCTTTGTTTTATTTGGGCATTTTATTTTACAGGAGGTATTCAGAGACATGGATTGGGAAGAATTGGGGATAAAAGTTATTCGAGAATAGCTTAGTAACTCGCGATTCGCTGATGACATTGCCTTCCTCAGTACCTCAGCGGACCAATTGCAATGCACGTTCACTGACCTGGATAGGCAAAGCAGAAGAGTGGGTCTAAAAATTAATCAGCAGGAAACTAAAGTAATGCTTAACAGTCTCGGAAGAAAACAGCAATTTACAATTGGCAGCGAGGCACTAGAAGTCGTAAGGGAATACATACACTTAGGGCAGGTAGTGACAGCGGATGCAGATCATGAGACAGAAATATTCAGAAGAACAAGAATGGGCTGGGGTGTGTTTGGCAGGCATTCTCAGATGATGATTAGCAGGTTGCCATTATCCCCTCAAGAGGAAAGTATATAATACCTGTGTCTTACCAGTACTCAACTATGGGGCAGAAACCTGGAGGCTTACGAATATGGTTCTGCTCAAATTGAGGACGACGCAACGAGCTATGGAAAGAAGAATGATAGGTGTAATGTTAAAGGATAAGAAAAGAGCAGATTGGGTGAGGGAACAAACGCGAGTTAATGATGTCTTAGTTGAAATCAAGAAAAAGAAATGGGCATGGGCAGGACACGAAATGAGGAGGGAAGATAACCAATGGTCATTAAGGGTTACGGAATGGATTCCAAGGGAAGGGGAGCTTAGCAGAGGGCGGCAGAAAGTTAGGCGGGCGCATGAGATTAAGAAGTTTGCAGGGACGACATGGCCACACTTAGTACATGATCGGGGTTGTTGGAGATGTATTGGAGAGGCCTTTGCCCTGCAGTAGGCGTAACCAGGCTGATGCTGATTCCGCCGGCCCATGCCAGTTGAGGCACACAAGACCACGCAAGAGCCGCACTGCGATAGCCGCTCCACAAGGGAGTCATGGTTACTCCTGTCGTTTATCCGTCCTTTTTTTTAATTACTTCACTTTGACGTTTAGAGCACTGGGCAGAAATCACATTGCGTAAGCATGGTGAACGGCCCTCGCAATCATTTGTTATAAATTGACAGTCGGATTCCCCCGATCTATGCCAGTTGGAGTGCAGCAGACTGCGCAAGAGCCGCACTGCTCTAGGCGCACCTCAAGGGAGTCATTGTTACTCTCACCGCTTACACACACCTTCTTGCATTTCTTCACGTTGACATTAAATAGCACTGGGCAGAAATCACATTCCGTCAGCATGGTCGACGGCGCTCACAATCATTTGTTTTAATTGGACAGTCGGATTCCCCCGATCTATGCCAGCTGGAGTGCAGCAGACTGTGCAAATGCTGCGCTGCTCTAATCACACTTCAAGGGTGTCATTGTTACTCTCATCGCTTACACACACCTTTTTTGCATTTCTTCACATTGACATTAAATAGCACTGGGCAGAAATCACATTGTGTCAGCATGGTCAACGGCCTTCGCAATCATTTCTTTTCATGGCAGAGTTAGATTGCCCCGTTGCATGCCAGGTAAACCACACCAGACAGTGCAAAGCCGCGCTACTCTAGTCCCAATGGCGGCCTGTCCGCCATTGGGACTAGAGTAGCGCGGACTAGAGTAGCGCGGCTGGAGTAGCGCGGACAGGCCGCCATTGGAATATGAACCTGGCAACGTTTAACGCTAGAACGTTATCTAGTGAGGCGAGTCTAGCAGTGCTATTGGAGGAATTAGAGGGCAGTAAATGGGATATAATAGGGCTCAGCGAAGTTAGGAGGCCAAAAGAAGCATATACAGTGCTAAAAAGCGGGCACGTCCTGTGCTACCGGGGCTTAGCAGAGAGAAGGGAACTAGGCGTCGGATTCCTGATTAATAAGAATATAGCTGGTAACATACAGGAATTCTATAGCATTAACGAGAGGGTGGCAGGTCTTGTGAAACTTAATAAGAGGTACAAAATGAAGATTGTACAGGTCTACGCCCCTACATCCAGTCATGATGACCAGGAAGTCGAAAGCTTCTATGAAGACGTGGAATCGGCGATGGGTAGAGTGAAAACTAAATACACTATACTAATGGGTGACTTTAATGCCAAGGTAAGCAAAAAGCAGGCTGGAGACAAGGCAGTGGGGGAATATGGCATAGGCACTAGAAATATCAGGGGGGAGTTATTGGTAGAGTTTGCGGAAAAGAATGATATGAGGATAATGAATACCTTCTTCCGCAAACGGGATAGCCGAAAGTGGACGTGGAGGGGCCCGAACGGCGAGACTAGAAATGAAATAGACTTCATACTCTGCGCTAACCCTGGCATCATAAAAGATGTGGACGTGCTCGGCAAGGTGCACTGCAGTGACCACAGGATGGTAAGAACTCGAATTAGCCTAGACCTGAGAAGGGAACGAAAGAAACTGGTACATAAGAAACCGATCAATGAGTTAGCGGTAAGAGGGAAAATAGAGCAATTCTAGATCAAGCTACAGAACAGGTATTCGGCTTTAACTCAGGAAGAGGACTTTAGTGTTGAAGCAATGAACGACAATCTTGTGGACATCATTAAGGAGTGTGCAATGGAAGTCGGTGGTAACTCCGTTAGGCAGGATACCAGTAAACTATCGCAGGAGACGAAAGATCTGATCAAGAAACGCCAATGTATGAAAGCCTCTAACCCTACAGCTAGAATAGAACTGGCAGAACTTTCGAAGTTAATCAACAAGCGTAAGACAGCTGACATAAGGAAGTATAATATGGATAGAATTGAACATGCTCTCAGGAACGGAGGAAGCCTAAAAACAGTGAAGAAGAAACTAGGAATTGGCAAGAATCAGATGTATGCGTTAAGAGACAAAGCAGGCAATATCATTACTAATATGGATGAGATAGTACAAGTGGCTGAGGAGTTCTATAGAGATTTGTACAGTACCAGTGCCACCCACGACGATAATGGAAGAGAAAATAGTCTAGAGGAATTCGAAATCCCACAGGTAACGCCGGAAGAAGTAAAGAAAGCCTTGGGAGATATGCAAAGTGGGAAGGCAGCTGGGGAGGATCAGGTAACAGCAGATTTGTTGAAGGATGGTGGGCAGATTGTTCTAGAGAAACTGGCCACCCTGTATACGCAATGCCTCATAACGTCGAGCGTACCGGAATCTTGGAAAAACGCTAACATAATCCTAATCCATAAGAAAGGGGACACCAAAGACTTGAAAAATTACAGACCAATCAGCTTACTGTCCGTTGCCTACAAACTATTTACTAAGGTAATCGCAAATAGAATCAGGAACACCTTAGACTTCTGTCAAGCAAAGGACCAGGCAGGATTCCGTAAAGGCTACTCAACAATAGATCATATTCACACTATCAATCAGGTGATAGAGAAATGTGCGGAATATAACCAACCCTTATATATTGTCACGTGGTAGTGACGGTGAAGAAAGAAGCAATAACACAGTAGCAATACTGTGAACGAGAAAACTAACTTTTATTGGGCGAACCTGTGCCCACAAAAACAGGCTACACTTATAGCACAACGATAGCGGCGAACACGGTCGGCGATCGTCGGAAAAACTGACCAGCGGGTCAAGCGCGTCGGCTTTTATAGATCAGTCGTCGAATGTTCCAGATTACCTGATGGGACCCGCGTGTCTTCCACAAAGTTCTACACCATTCATGTCACGCGATGAAATCTGATAACACAAGGTTCGGCGACAACAGACACGCGGATAGAAGCATCGATAACTTTCCAGAAACTTCGGATACATGCAAGCGCGTCCCGCGCTGCGCGATAAGATTTGTTAGGCGGTGAAACCTGGTCGCCCGATAAATATAAATACACGTGTCAATATAGCTTTCATTGATTACGAGAAAGCATTTGATTCTGTCGAAACCTCAGCAGTCATGGAGGCATTACGAAATCAGGGTCTAGACGAGCCATATGTAAAAGTACTGGAAGATATCTATAGCGGCTCCACAGCCACTATAGTCCTTCATAAAGAAAGCAACAAAATCCCAATAAAGAAAGGCGTCAGGCAGGGAGATACGATCTCTCCAATGCTATTCACAGCGTGTTTACAGGAGGTATTCAGAGACCTGGATTGGGAAGAAACGGGGATAAAAGTTAATGGAGAATACCTTAGTAACTTGCGATTCGCTGATGATATTCCCTTGCTTAGTAACTCAGGGGACCAACTGCAATGCATGCTCACTGACCTGGAGAGGCAAAGCAGAAGAGTGGGTCTAAAAATTAATCTGCAGAAAACTAAAGTAATGTTTAACAGTCTCGGAAGAGAACAGCAGTTTACAATAGGCAGCGAGGCACTGGAAGTCGTAAAGGAATACATCTACTTAGGGCAGGTAGTGACTGCGGATCCGGATCATGAGACAGAAATAATCAGAAGAATAAGAATGGGCTGGGGTGCGTTTGGCAGGCATTCTCAGATCATGAACAGCAGGTTGCCATTATCCCTCAAGAGAAAAGTGTATAATAGCTGTGTCTTACCAGTACTCACCTACGGGGCAGAAACCTGGAGGCTTACGAAAAGGGTTCTACTCAAATTGAGGACGACGCAACGAGCTATGGAAAGAAGAGTGATAGGTGTAACGTTAAGGGATAAGAAAAGAGCAGATTGGGTGAGGGAACAAACGCGAGTTAATGACATCTTAGTTGAAATTAAGAAAAAGAAATGGGCATGGGCAGGACATGTAATGAGGAGGGAAGATAACCGATGGTCATTAAGGGTTACGGACTGGATTCCAAGGGAAGGGAAGCGTAGCAGGGGACGGCAGAAAGTTAGGTGGGCGGATGAGATTAAGAAGTTTGCAGGGAAGACATGGCCACAATTAGTACATGACCGGGGTTGTTGGAGAAATATGGGAGAGGCCTTTGCCCTGCAGTGGGCGTAACCAGGCTGATGATGATGATGATGATGATGACTCTAGTCCCACCTCATGGGAGTCATTGTTAGTCTCTTCGTTTACCCTCGCCTTGTTGCATTTTATCACGTTGACATTTAGGGGACTGGGCAGAGATCACATTGCATCAGCATGGTCAAAAGTCCTCGCAATGCTTTGTTTTAAATGGACATTCAGATTCTCCCGGTCCATACCAGTTGAAGCGCAACGGAAAGTGCAAAGCGGCACAGCTCAATCCACACTGCAAGGGAGTCATTCTTACTCCTGTCTTTTATCCACGCTTTTTTTTTCATTTTTTCACTTCGACATTTAGAGCACTGTGCAGAAATCACACTGCGTCAGCATGCTCAACGGCCCCCAGAATGGTTTGTTTTATTTGGACAGTGGATTCTGTCAGTCCATGCCAGTTCATTCGCACCAGACCGCGCAAGAGCTGCACTGCGCTAGCCGCACCTAAAGGGTGTCATAGGTACTCCTGTCGTTTATCCAGCCCTTTCCTTATTTTATTTATTTCACGTTTAAAGCACTAGGCAGAAATCAAATTGCGTCAGCATGGTCAACGGCCCTCGCAATCATTTGTTTTAAATGGACAGTCGGATTACCCCGATCTATCCCAGTTGAAGCGCACCAGGCAGCGCTAGAGACGCACTGCTCTAGTCGCAGCTCAAGGGAGTCATTGTTACTCACTTAGCTCCCCCACGCCTTGTTCTATTTCTTCAGGTTGACATTTAGGGCACTGGGCACAAATCACCTTGCATAAAAATGGTCAACCGCCCTCGCAATTATATCTTTTAAAAGCACAGTAAGATTCCCCCTGTGCATTCCAGTTGAACCACACCAGACAGTGCAAAGCAGCACTGTTCTAGCCGCACCTCAAGGGAGTCATTGTTACTAACGTCCTTCACCCACGCTTTGTTCCATTTCCTCACATTGACATTTAGAGCCCTGGGCACAAATCACATTGCATCAGCATCGTCAAAAGTCCTTGCAATGCTTTGTTTTAAGTGGACAGTCAGTTTCAGCCGCTCCATGCCAGTTGATGCACAACAGATAGCATAAAGCGCCACTCCTGAATCCACACTGCAAGGGAGTCATTCTTACTCCTGTCGTTTAACCACGCCTTTTTTTCATTTCTGCACGTTGACATTTACAGACCTGGGCAGAAATCACATTGCGTCAGCATGGTCAACGGCCCTAAAAATGCATTGTTTAATTTGGAGAGTCGGATTCTCCCGGTCCATGCCAGTTGAAGCGCACCAGGCAGCGCAAGCGCCACACTGCTCTAGCCGCACCTCAAGAGAGCCATTGTTACTCGCTTTGTGTAGCCATGCCTTGTTGCATTTCTTCACGTTGACATTTAGAGCGCTGGGCAGAAGTCACATTACGTCAGCATGATCAAAAGTCTTCGCAAAGCTTTGTTTTAATGGACAGTTGGATTCCACCGGTCCATACCAAATGAAGCACAATGGATAGCACAAAGCGAAACTGCTCAATAAACTCTGCACGGGAGTCATTCTTACTCCTGTCCTTTATACCCACCTTCTTGCATTTCTTCACGTTGACATTTAGAGCACTGGCTCCCAGAATGCTTTGTTTCATTTGGACAGTGAATTCCGCCCGTCCATGCCAGTTGAGGCGTACCATACCGCGCAAGAGCTGCACTGCTCCAGCCGCACCTCACAGGAGTCACTCTTACACCTGTCCTTTATCCAGGCATTTCTTTATTTCATCACTTTGCCGTTTAGAGCACTAGGCAGAAATCACATTGCGTCAGCATGGTGAACGGCCCACGCAATTATTTGTTTTAAATGGACAGTCGGATTCCCCCGATCTATGCCAGTTGGAGTGCAGCAGACTGCGCAAGAGCCGCACTGCTCTAGTCGCACCTCGAGGGAGTCATTGTTACTCTCATCGCATACACACCTTCTTGCATTTCTTCACGTTGACATTAAATAGCACTGGGCAGAAATCACATAGTGTCGGCATCGGCAACAGCCTTCACAATCGTTTGTTTTAAGTGCACAGTGAGATTCCCGCGGTGCATGCCAGGTAAGCCACACCAGACAGTGCAGACCTGTGCTGCTCTAGTCGCACCTCATGGGAGTCATTGTTAGTCTCTTCGTTTACCCACGCCTTGTTGATTTTATCAAGTTGACATATAGGGGACTGGGCAGAGATCACATTGCATCAGCATGGTCAAAAGTCCTCGCAATGCTTTGTTTTCAATGGACAGTCAGATTCTCCCGGTCCATACCAGTTGAAGCGCAACGGAAAGTGCAAAGCGGCACAGCTCAATCCACACTGCAAGGGAGTCATTCTTACTCCTGTCTTTTATCCACGCTTTTTTTTTCATTTTTTCACTTCGACATTTAGAGCACTGTGCAGAAATCACACTGCGTCAGCATGCTCAACGGCCCCCAGAATGGTTTGTTTTATTTGGACAGTGGATTCTGTCAGTCCATGCCAGTTCATTCGCACCAGACCGCGCAAGAGCTGTACTGCGCTAGCCGCACCTAAAGGGTGTCATAGTTACTCCTGTCGTTTAACCACGCCTTTTTTTCATTTCTTCACGTTGACATTTACAGACCTGGGCAGAAATCACATTGCGTCAGCATGGTCAACGGCCCTCAAAATGCATTGTTTTATTTGGAGAGTCGGATTCTCCCGGTCCATGCCAGTTGAAGTGCACCAAGCAGCGCAAGCGCCACACTGCTCTAGCCGCCCCTCAAGAGAGCCATTGTTACTCGCTTTGTGTAGCCATGCCTTGTTGCATTTCTTCACGTTGACATTTAGAGCGCTGGGCAGAAGTCACATTACGTCAGCATGATCAAAAGTCTTCGCAAAGCTTTGTTTTAATGGACAGTTGGATTCCACCGGTCCATACCAAATGAAGCACAATGGATAGCACAAAGCGAAACTGCTCAATAAACTCTGCACGGGAGTCATTCTTACTCCTGTCCTTTATACCCACCTTTTTGCATTTCTTCACGTTGACCTTTAGAGCACTGGCCCCCAGAATGCTTTGTTTCATTTGGACAGTGAATTCCACCGGTCCATGCCAGTTGAGGCGTACCATACCGTGCAAGAGCTGCACTGCTCCAGCCGCACCTCACAGGAGTCACTCTTACACCTGTCCTTTATCCAGGCATTTCTTTATTTCATCACTTTGCCGTTTAGAGCACTAGGCAGAAATCACATTGCGTCAGCATGGTGAACGGCCCTCGAATCATTTGTTTTAAATGGACAGTCGGATTCCCCCGTTCTATGCCAGTTGAAGTGCAGCAGACTGCGCAAGAGCCCCACTGCTCTAGTCGCACCACGAGGGAGTCATTGTTACTCTCTTCGCTTACGCACACCTTCTTGCATTTCTTCACGTTGACATTAAATAGCACTGGGCAGAAATCACATAGTGTCAGCATCGGCAACAGCCTTCACAATCATTTGTTTTAAGTGCACAGTGAGATTCCCGCGGTGCATGCCAGGTAAACCACACCAGACAGTGCAGAACCGTGCTGCTCTAGTCCCACCTCATGGGAGTCATTGTTAGTCTCTTCGTTTACCCACGCCTTGTTGCATTTTATCAAGTTGACATATAGGGGACTGGGCAGAAATCACACTGCGTCAGCACGGTCAACGGCCCCCAAAATGCTTTGTTTTATTTGGGCATTTTATTTTACAGGAGGTATTCAGAGACATGGATTGGGAAGAATTGGGGATAAAAGTTAATCGAGAATAGCTTAGTAACTCGCGATTCGCTGATGACATTGCCTTCCTCAGTACCTCAGGGGACCAATTGCAATGCATGTTCACTGACCTGGATAGACAAAGCAGAAGAGTGGGTCTAAAAATTAATCAGCAGGAAACTAAAGTAATGCTTAACAGTCTCGGAAGAAAACAGCAATTTACAATTGGCAGCGAGGCACTAGAAGTCGTAAGGGAATACATCAACTTAGGGCAGGTAGTGACAGCGGATGCGGATCATGAGACAGAAATATTCAGAAGAACAAGAATGGGCTGGGGTGTGTTTGGCAGGCATTCTCAGATGATGATTAGCAGGTTGCCATTATCCCCTCAAGAGGAAAGTATATAATACCTGTGTCTTACCAGTACTCAACTATGGGGCAGAAACCTGGAGGCTTACGAAAATGGTTCTGCTCAAATTGAGGACGACGCAACGAGCTATGGAAAGAAGAATGATAGGTGTAATGTTAAAGGATAAGAAAAGAGCAGATTGGGTGAGGGAACAAACGCGAGTTAATGATGTCTTAGTTGAAATCAAGAAAAAGAAATGGGCATGGGCAGGACACGAAATGAGGAGGGAAGATAACCAATGGTCATTAAGGGTTACGGAATGGATTCCAAGGGAAGGGAAGCTTAGCAGAGGGCGGCAGAAAGTTAGGCGGGCGCATGAGATTAAGAAGTTTGCAGGGACGACATGGCCACACATAGTACATGATCGGGGTTGTTGGAGATGTATGGGAGAGGCCTTTTCCCTGCAGTAGGCGTAACCAGGCTTATGCTGATGATGATTCCGCCGGTCCATGCCAGTTGAGGCACACAAGACCAAGCAAGAGCCGCACTGCGATAGCCGCACCACAAGGGAGTCATTGTGACTGCTGTAGTTTATCCATGCCTTTTTTTATTTACTTCAGTTTCACGTTTAGAGCACTGGGCAGAAATCACATTGCGTCAGCATGGCCGACGGCCCTCGCAATCATTTGTTTTAAATGGACAGTCGGATTCCCCCGATCTATGCCAGTTGAAGTGCAGCAGACTGCGCAAGAGCCGCACTGCTCTAGTCGCACCTCGCGGGAGTCATTGTTACTCTCATCGCATTCACACCTTCTTGCATTTCTTCACGTTGACATTAAGTAGCACTGGGCAGAAATCACATAGTGTCAGCATCGGCAACAGCCTTCACAATCGTTTGTTTTAAGTGCACAGTGAGATTCCCGCGGTGCATGCCAGGTAAGCCACACCAGACAGTGCAGAGCCGTGCTGCTCTAGTCGCACCTCATGGGAGTCATTGTTAGTCTCTTCGTTTACCCACGCCTTGTTGATTTTATCAAGTTGACATATAGGGGACTGGGCAGAGATCACATTGCATCAGCATGGTCAAAAGTCCTCGCAATGCTTTGTTTTCAATGGACAGTCAGATTCTCCCGGTCCATACCAGTTGAAGCGCAACGGAAAGTGCAAAGCGGCACAGCTCAATCCACACTGCAAGGGAGTCATTCTTACTCCTGTCTTTTATCCACGCTTTTTTTTTCATTATTTCACTTCGACATTTAGAGCACTGTGCAGAAATCACACTGCGTCAGCATGCTCAACGGCCCCCAGAATGGTTTGTTTTATTTGGACAGTGGATTCTGTCAGTCCATGCCAGTTCATTCGCACCAGACCGCGCAAGAGCTGTACTGCGCTAGCCGCACCTAAAGGGTGTCATAGTTACTCCTGTCGTTTAACCACGCCTTTTTTTCATTTCTTCACGTTGACATTTACAGACCTGGGCAGAAATCACATTGCGTCAGCATGGTCAACGGCCCTCAAAATGCATTGTTTTATTTGGAGAGTCGGATTCTCCCGGTCCATGCCAGTTGAAGCGCACCAAGCAGCGCAAGCGCCACACTGCTCTAGCCGCCCCTCAAGAGAGCCATTGTTACTCGCTTTGTGTAGCCATGCCCTGTTGCATTTCTTCACGTTGACATTTAGAGCGCTGGGCAGAAGTCACATTACGTCAGCATGATCAAAAGTCTTCGCAAAGCTTTGTTTTAATGGACAGTTGGATTCCACCGGTCCATACCAAATGAAGCACAATGGATAGCACAAAGCGAAACTGCTCAATAAACTCTGCACGGGAGTCATTCTTACTCCTGTCCTTTATACCCACCTTTTTGCATTTCTTCACGTTGACCTTTAGAGCACTGGCCCCCAGAATGCTTTGTTTCATTTGGACAGTGAATTCCACCGGTCCATGCCAGTTGAGGCGTACCATACCGTGCAAGAGCTGCACTGCTCCAGCCGCACCTCACAGGGGCCACTCTTACACCTGTCCTTTATCCAGGCATTTCTTTATTTCATCACTTTGCCGTTTAGAGCACTAGGCAGAAATCACATTGCGTCAGCATGGTGAACGGCCCTCGAATCATTTGTTTTAAATGGACAGTCGGATTCCCCCGATCTATGCCAGTTGGAGTGCAGCAGACTGCGCAAGAGCCGCACTGCTCTAGTCGCACCACGAGGGAGTCATTGTTACTCTCTTCGCTTACGCACACCTTCTTGCATTTCTTCACATTGACATTAAATAGCACTGGGCAGAAATCACATAGTGTCAGCATCGGCAACAGCCTTCACAATCATTTGTTTTAAGTGCACAGTGAGATTCCCGCGGTGCATGCCAGGTAAACCACACCAGACAGTGCAGAACCGTGCTGCTCTAGTCGCACCTCATGGGAGTCATTGTTAGTCTCTTCGTTTACCCACGCCTTGTTGCATTTTATCAAGTTGACATATAGGGGACTGGGCAGAAATCACACTGCGTCAGCACGGTCAACGGCCCCCAAAATGCTTTGTTTTATTTGGGCATTTTATTTTACAGGAGGTATTCAGAGACATGGATTGGGAAGAATTGGGGATAAAAGTTAATCGAGAATAGCTTAGTAACTCGCGATTCGCTGATGACATTGCCTTCCTCAGTACCTCAGGGGACCAATTGCAATGCATGTTCACTGACCTGGATAGGCAAAGCAGGAGAGTGGGTCTAAAAATTAATCAGCAGGAAACTAAAGTAATGCTTAACAGTCTCGGAAGAAAACAGCAATTTACAATTGGCAGCGAGGCACTAGAAGTCGTAAGGGAATACATCAACTTAGGGCAGGTAGTGACAGCGGATGCGGATCATGAGACAGAAATATTCAGAAGAACAAGAATGGGCTGGGGTGTGTTTGGCAGGCATTCTCAGATGATGATTAGCAGGTTGCCATTATCCCCTCAAGAGGAAAGTATATAATACCTGTGTCTTACCAGTACTCAACTATGGGGCAGAAACCTGGAGGCTTACGAAAATGGTTCTGCTCAAATTGAGGACGACGCAACGAGCTATGGAAAGAAGAATGATAGGTGTAATGTTAAAGGATAAGAAAAGAGCAGATTGGGTGAGGGAACAAACGCGAGTTAATGATGTCTTAGTTGAAATCAAGAAAAAGAAATGGGCATGGGCAGGACACGAAATGAGGAGGGAAGATAACCAATGGTCATTAAGGGTTACGGAATGGATTCCAAGGGAAGGGAAGCTTAGCAGAGGGCGGCAGAAAGTTAGGCGGGTGCATGGGATTAAGAAGTTTGCAGGGACGACATGGCCACACATAGTACATGATCGGGGTTGTTGGAGATGTATCGGAGAGGCCTTTGCCCTGCAGTAGGCGTAACCAGGCTGATGCTGATGATGATTCCGCCGGTCCATGCCAGTTGAGGCACACAAGACCACGCAAGAGCCGCACTGCGATAGCCGCACCACAAGGGAGTCATTGTGACTGTTGTAGTTTATCCATGCTTTTTTTATTTACTTCAGTTTCACGTTTAGAGCACTGGGCAGAAATCACATTGCGTCAGCATGGCCGACGGCCCTCGCAATCATTTGTTTTAAATGGACAGTCGGATTCCCCCGATCTATGCCAGTTGAAGTGCAGCAGACTGCGCAAGAGCCGCACTGCTCTAGTCGCACCTCGCGGGAGTCAGTGTTATTCTCATCGCATTCACACCTTCTTGCATTTCTTCACGTTGACATTAAGTAGCACTGGGCAGAAATCACATAGTGTCAGCATCGGCAACAGCCTTCACAATCGTTTGTTTTAAGTGCACAGTGAGATTCCCGCGGTGCATGCCAGGTAAGCCACACCAGACAGTGCAGAGCCGTGCTGCTCTAGTCGCACCTCATGGGAGTCATTGTTAGTCTCTTCGTTTACCCACGCCTTGTTGATTTTATCAAGTTGACATATAGGGGACTGGGCAGAGATCACATTGCATCAGCATGGTCAAAAGTCCTCGCAATGCTTTGTTTTCAATGGACAGTCAGATTCTCCCGGTCCATACCAGTTGAAGCGCAACGGAAAGTGCAAAGCGGCACAGCTCAATCCACACTGCAAGGGAGTCATTCTTACTCCTGTCTTTTAACCACGCTTTTTTTTTTCATTTTTTCACTTCGACATTTAGAGCACTGTGCAGAAATCACACTGCGTCAGCATGCTCAACGGCCCCCAGAATGGTTTGTTTTATTTGGACAGTGGATTCTGTCAGTCCATGCCAGTTCATTCGCACCAGACCGCGCAAGAGCTGTACTGCGCTAGCCGCACCTAAAGGGTGTCATAGTTACTCCTGTCGTTTAACCACGCCTTTTTTTCATTTCTTCACGTTGACATTTACAGACCTGGGCAGAAATCACATTGCGTCAGCATGGTCAACGGCCCTCAAAATGCATTGTTTTATTTGGAGAGTCGGATTCTCCCGGTCCATGCCAGTTGAAGCGCACCAAGCAGCGCAAGCGCCACACTGCTCTAGCCGCCCCTCAAGAGAGCCATTGTTACTCGCTTTGTGTAGCCATGCCCTGTTGCATTTCTTCACGTTGACATTTAGAGCGCTGGGCAGAAGTCACATTACGTCAGCATGATCAAAAGTCTTCGCAAAGCTTTGTTTTAATGGACAGTTGGATTCCACCGGTCCATACCAAATGAAGCACAATGGATAGCACAAAGCGAAACTGCTCAATAAACTCTGCACGGGAGTCATTCTTACTCCTGTCCTTTATACCCACCTTTTTGCATTTCTTCACGTTGACCTTTAGAGCACTGGCCCCCAGAATGCTTTGTTTCATTTGGACAGTGAATTCCACCGGTCCATGCCAGTTGAGGCGTACCATACCGTGCAAGAGCTGCACTGCTCCAGCCGCACCTCACAGGGGTCACTCTTACACCTGTCCTTTATCCAGGCATTTCTTTATTTCATCACTTTGCCGTTTAGAGCACTAGGCAGAAATCACATTGCGTCAGCATGGTGAACGGCCCTCGAATCATTTGTTTTAAATGGACAGTCGGATTCCCCCGATCTATGCCAGTTGGAGTGCAGCAGACTGCGCAAGAGCCGCACTGCTCTAGTCGCACCACGAGGGAGTCATTGTTACTCTCTTCGCTTACGCACACCTTCTTGCATTTCTTCACGTTGACATTAAATAGCACTGGGCAGAAATCACATAGTGTCAGCATCGGCAACAGCCTTCACAATCATTTGTTTTAAGTGCACAGTGAGATTCCCCCGGTGCATGACAGGTAAACCACACCAGACAGTGCAAAGCTGTGCTGCTCTAGTCGCACCTCATGGGAGTCATTGTTAGTCTCTTCGTTTACCCACGCCTTGTTGATTTTATCAAGTTGACATATAGGGGACTGGGCAGAAATCACATTGCGTCAGCATGGTTAAAAGTCCCCGCAATGCTTTGTTTTAAATGGACAGTCGGATTCCCCCGGTCCATGCCAGTTGATGCACAACAGATAGCATAAAGCGCCACTCCTGAATCCACACTGCAAGGGAGTCATTCTTACTCCTGTCGTTTAACCACGCCTTTTTTTCATTTCTGCACGTTGACATTTACAGACCTGGGCAGAAATCACATTGCGTCAGCATGGTCAACGGCCCCCAAAATGCTTTGTTTTATTTGGGCATTTTATTTTACAGGAGGTATTCAGAGACATGGATTGGGAAGATTTGGGGATTAAAGTTAATCGAGAATAGCTTAGTAACTCGCGATTCGCTGATGACATTGCCTTCCTTAGTACCTCAGGGGACCAATTGCAATGCATGTTCACTGACCTGGATAGGCAAAGCAGAAGAGTGGGTCTAAAAATGAATCTGCAGGAAACTAAAGTAATGCTTAACAGTCTCCGAAGAAAACCGCAATTTACAATAGGCAGCGAGGCACTGGAAGTCGTAAGGGAATACACCAACTTAGGTCAGGTAGTGACAGCGTATGCGGATCATAAGACAGAAATATTCAGAAGAACAAGAATGGGCTGGGGTGCGTTAGGCAGGCATTCTCAGATGATGAATAGCAGGTTGCCGTTATCCCCTCAAGAGGAAAGTATATAATACCTGTGTCTTACCAGTACTCACCTATGGGGCAAAAACCTGGAGGCTTACGAAAAGGGTTCTGCTCAAATTGAGGACGACGCAACGAGCTATGGAAAGAAGAATGATAGGTGTAACGTTCAAGGATAAGAAAAGTGCAGATTGGGTGAGGGAACAAACGCGACTTAATGACATCTTAGTTGAAATCAAGAAAAAGAAAGGGGCATGGGCAGGATACGCAATGAGGAGGGAAGATAACCGATGGTCATTGAGGGTTACGGAATGGATTCCAAGGGAAGAGAAGCTTAGCAGAGGGCGGCAGAGAGTTAGGCGGGCGCATGAGATTCAGAAGTTTGCGGGGACGACATGGCCACACTTAGTACATGATCGGGGTTGTTGGAGATGTATGGGAGAGGCCTTTGCCCTGCAGTAGGCGTAACCAGGCTGATGCTGATGATGATTCCGCCGGTCCATGCCAGTTGAGGCACACAAGACCACGCAAGAGCCGCACTGCGATAGCCGCACCACAAGGGAGTCATTGTGACTCCTGTAGTTTATCCATGCCTTTTTTTATTTACTTCAGTTTCACGTTTAGAGCACTGGGCAGAAATCACATTGCGTCAGCATGGCCGACGGCCCTCGCAATCATTTGTTTTAAATGGACAGTCGGATTCCCCTGATCTATGCCAGCTGGAGTGCAGCAGACTGTGCAAAAGCTGCACTGCTCTAGTCGCACCTCAAGGGAGTCATTGTTACTCTCACCGCTTACACACACCTTCTTGCATTTCTTCACGTTGACATTAAATAGCACTGGGCAGAAATCACATAGTGTCAGCATCGGCAACAGCCTTCACAATCATTTGTTTTAAGTGCACAGTGAGATTCCCCCAGTGCATGCCAGGTAAGCCACACCAGACAGTGCAGAGCCGTGCTGCTCTAGTCGCACCTCATGGGAGTCATTGTTAGTCTCTTCGTTTACCCACGCCTTGATGATTTTATCAAGTTGACATATAGGGGACTGGGCAGAGATCACATTGCATCAGCATGGTCAAAAGTCCTCGCAATGCTTTGTTTTAAATGGACAGTCAGATTCTCCCGGTCCATACCAGTTGAAGCGCAACGGAAAGTGCAAAGCGGCACAGCTCAATCCACACTGCAAGGGAGTCATTCTTGCTCCTGTCTTTTATCCACGCTTTTTTTCATTTTTTCACTTCGACATTTAGAGCACTGTGCAGAAATCACACTGCGTCAGCATGCTCAACGGCCCCCAGAATGGTTTGTTTTATTTGGACAGTGGATTCTGTCAGTCCGTACCAGTTCATTCGCACCAGACCGCGCAAGAGCTGCACTGCGCTAGCCGCACCTAAAGGGTGTCATAGTTACTCCTGTCGTTTTCCAGCCCTTTCCTTAATTTATTTATTTCACGTTTAAAGCACTAGGCAGAAATCAAATTGCGTCGGCATGGTCAACGGCCCTCGCAATCATTTGTTTTAAATGGACAGTCGGATTACCCCGATCTATCCCAGTTGAAGCGCACCAGGCAGCGCTAGAGCCGCACTGCTCTAGTCGCAGCTCAAGGGAGTCATTGTTACTCACTTAGCTCCCCCACGCCTTGTTCTATTTCTTCAGGTTGACATTTAGTGCACTGGGCACAAATCACCTTGCATAAAAATGGTCAACCGCCCTCGCAATTATATCTTTTAAAAGCACAGTAAGATTCCCCCTGTGCATTCCAGTTGAACCACACCAGACAGTGCAAAGCAGCACTGTTCTAGCCGCACCTCAAGGGAGTCATTGTTACTAACGTCCTTCACCCACGCTTTGTTCCTTTTCCTCACATTGACATTTAGAGCCCTGGGCACAAATCACATTGCGTCAGCATCGTCAAAAGTCCTTGCAATGCTTTGTTTTAAGTGGACAGTCAGTTTCAGCCGGTCCATGCCAGTTGAAGCACAACAGATAGCATAAAGCGCCACTCCTGAATCCACACTGCAAGGTAGTCATTCTTACTCCTGTCCTTTAACCACGCCTTTTTTTTCATTTCTGCACGTTGACATTTACAGACCTGGGCAGAAATCACATTGCGTCAGCATGGTCAACGGCCCTCAAAATGCATTGTTTTATTTCGAGAGTCGGATTCTCCCGGTCCATGCCAGTTGAAGCGCACCAGGCAGCGCAAGCGCCACACTGCTCTAGCCGCACCTTAAGAGAGCCATTGTTACTCGCTTTGTGTAGCCATGCGTTGTTGCATTTCTTCACGTTGACATTTAGGGCGCTGGGCAGAAGTCACATTACGTCAGCATGATCAAAAGTGTTCGCAAAGCTTTGTTTTAATGGACAGTTGGATTCCACCGGTCCATACCAAATGAAGCACAATGGATAGCACAAAGCGAAACTGCTCAATAAACTCTGCACGGGAGTCATTCTTACTCCTGTCCTTTATACCCACCTTTTTGCATTTCTTCACGTTGACATTTAGAGCACTGGCTCCCAGAATGCTTTGTTTCATTTGGACAGTGAATTCCGCCCGTCCATGCCAGTTGAGGCGTACCATACCGCGCAAGAGCTGCACTGCTCCAGCCGCACCTCACAGGAGTCACTCTTACACCTGTCCTTTATCCAGGCATTTCTTTATTTCATCACTTTGCCGTTTAGAGCACTAGGCAGAAATCACATTGCGTCAGCATGGTGAACGGCCCGCGTAATCGTTTGTTTTAAATGGACAGTCGGATTCCCCCGATCTATGCCAGTTGGAGTGCAGCAGACTGCGCAAGAGCCGCACTGCTCTAGTCGCACCTCGAGGGAGTCATTGTTACTCTCATCGCATACACACCTTCTTGCATTTCTTCACGTTGACATTAAATAGCACTGGGCAGAAATCACATTGTGTCAGCATCGGCAACAGCCTTCACAATCATTTGTTTTAAGTGCACAGTGAGATTCCCCCGGTGCATGACAGGTAAACCACACCAGACAGTGCAAAGCTGTGCTGCTCTAGTCGCACCTCATGGGAGTCATTGTTAGTCTCTTCGTTTACCCACGCCTTGTTGATTTTATCAAGTTGACATATAGGGGACTGGGCAGAAATCACATTGCGTCAGCATGGTCAAAAGTCCCCGCAATGCTTTGTTTTAAATGGACAGTCGGATTCCCCCGGTCTATACCAGTTGAAGCGCAATGGAAAGTGCAAAGCGGCACAGCTGAATGCACACTGCAAGGGAGTCATTCTTACTCATGTCGTTTATCCACACCTTTTTTTCATTTTTTCACTTTGACATTTAGAGCACTGTGCAGAAATCACACTGCGTCAGCACGGTCAACGGCCCCCAAAATGCTTTGTTTTATTTGGGCATTTTATTTTACAGGAGGTATTCAGAGACATGGATTGGGAAGAATTGGGGATAAAAGTTAATCGAGAATAGCTTGGTAACTCGCGATTCGCTGATGACATTGCCTTGCTTAGTACCTCAGGGGACCAATTGCAATGAATGTTCAGTGACCTGGATAGGCAAAGCAGAAGAGTGGGTCTAAAAATTAATCTGCAGGAAACTAAAGTAATGCTTAACAGTCTCCGAAGAAAACCGCAATTTACAATAGGCAGCGAGGCACTGGAAGTCGTAAGGGAATACACCAACTTAGGTCAGGTAGTGACAGCGGATGCGGATCATAAGACAGAAATATTCAGAAGAACAAGAATGGGCTGGGGTGCGTTTGGCGGGCATTCTCAGATGATGAATAGCAGGTTGCCGTTATCCCCTCAAGAGGAAAGTATATAATACCTGTGTCTTACCAGTACTCACCTATGGGGCAGAAACCTGGAGGCTTACGAAATAGGTTCTGCTCAAATTGAGGACGACGCAACGAGCTATGGAAAGAAGAATGATAGGTGTAACGTTAAAGGATAAGAAAAGAGCAGATTGGGTGAGGGAACAAACGCGAGTTAATGACATCTTAGTTGAAATCAAGAAAAAGAAATGGGCATGGGCAGGATACGAAATGAGGAGGGAAGATAACCGATGGTCATTAAGGGTTACGGAATGGATTCCAAGGGAAGGGAAGCTTAGCAGAGGGCGGCAGAAAGTTAGGCGGGCGCATGAGATTAAGAAGTTTGCAGAGACGACATGGCCACACAGTACATGATCGGGGTTGTTGGAGATGTACGGGAGAGGCCTTTGCCCTGCAGTAGGCGTAACCAGGCTGATGCTGATGATGATTCCGCCGGTCCATGCCAGTTGAGGCACACAAGACCACGCAAGAGCCGCACTGCGATAGCCGCACCACAAGGGAGTCATTGTGACTCCTGTAGTTTATCCATGCCTTTTTTTATTTACTTCAGTTTCACGTTTAGAGCACTGGGCAGAAATCACATTGCGTCAGCATGGTCGACGGCCCTCGCAATCATTTGTTTTAAATGGACAGTCGGATTCCCCCGATCTATGCCAGCTGGAGTGCAGCAGACTGTGCAAAAGCTGCACTGTTCTAGTCGCACCCCAAGGGAGTCATTGTTACTCTCATAGCTTACACACACCTTCTTGCATTTCTTCACGTTGACATTAAATAGCACTGGGCAGAAATCACATTGTGTCAGCATCGGCAACAGCCTTCACAATCATTTGTTTTAAGTGCACAGTGAGATTCCCCCGGTGCATGCCAGGTAAGCCACACCAGACAGTGCAGAGCCGTGCTGCTCTAGTCGCACCTCATGGGAGTCATTGTTAGTCTCTTCGTTTACCCACGCCTTGTTGATTTTATCAAGTTGACATATAGGGGACTGGGCAGAGATCACATTGCATCAGCATGGTCAAAAGTCCTCGCAATGCTTTGTTTTCAATGGACAGTCAGATTCTCCCGGTCCATACCAGTTGAAGCGCAACGGAAAGTGCAAAGCGGCACAGCTCAATCCACACTGCAAGGGAGTCATTCTTACTCCTGTCTTTTATCCACGCTTTTTTTTTCATTTTTTCACTTCGACATTTAGAGCACTGTGCAGAAATCACACTGCGTCAGCGTGCTCAACGGCCCCCAGAATGGTTTGTTTTATTTGGACAGTGGATTCTGTCAGTCCATGCCAGTTCCTTCGCACCAGACCGCGCAAGAGCTGTACTGCGCTAGCCGCACCTAGAGGGTGTCATAGTTACTCCTTTCGTTTATCCAGCCCTTTCCTTAATTTATTTATTTCACGTTTAAAGCACTAGGCAGAAATCAAATTGCGTCAGCATGGTCAACGGCCCTCGCAATCATTTGTTTTAAATGGACAGTCGGATTACCCCGATCTATCCCAGTTGAAGCGCACCAGGCAGCGCTAGAGCCGCACCGCTCTAGCCGCAGCTCAAGGGAGTCATTGTTACTCACTTCGCTCCCCCACGCCTTGTTCTATTTCTTCAGGTTGACATTTAGGGCACTGGGCACAAATCACCTTGCATAAAAATGGTCAACCGCCCTCGCAATTATATCTTTTAAAAGCACAGTAAGATTCCCCCTGTGCATTCCAGTTGAACCACACCAGACAGTGCAAAGCAGCACTGTTCTAGCCGCACCTCAAGGGAGTCATTGTTACTAACGTCCTTCACTCACGCTTTGTTCCATTTCCTCACATTGACATTTAGAGCCCTGGGCACAAATCACATTGCGTCAGCATCGTCAAAAGTCCTTGGAATGCTTTGTTTTAAGTGGACAGTCAGTTTCAGCCGGTCCATGCCAGTTGAAGCACAACAGATAGCATAAAGCGCCACTCCTGAATCCACACTGCAAGGGAGTCATTCTTACTCCTGTCGTTTAACCACGCCTTTTTTTTCATTTCTGCACGTTGACATTTACAGACCTGGGCAGAAATCACATTGCGTCAGCATGGTCAACGGCCCTCAAAATGCATTGTTTTATTTGGAGAGTCGGATTCTCCCGGTCCATGCCAGTTGAAGCGCACCAGGCAGCGCAAGCGCCACACTGCTCTAGCCGCACCTCAAGAGAGCCATTGTTACTCGCTTTGTGTAGCCATGCCTTGTTGCATTTCTTCACGTTGACATTTAGAGCGCTGGGCAGAAGTCACATTACGTCAGCATGATCAAAAGTCTTCGCAAAGCTTTGTTTTAATGGACAGTTGGATTCCACCGGTCCATACCAAATGAAGCACAATGGATAGCACAAAGCGAAACTGCTCAATAAACTCTGCACGGGAGTCATTCTTACTCCTGTCCTTTATACCCACCTTTTTGCATTTCTTCACGTTGACATTTAGAGCACTGGCTCCCAGAATGCTTTGTTTCATTTGGACAGTGAATTCCGCCCGTCCATGCCAGTTGAGGCGTACCATACCGCGCAAGAGCTGCACTGCTCCAGCCGCACCTCACAGGAGTCACTCTTACACCTGTCCTTTATCCAGGCATTTCTTTATTTCATCACTTTGCCGTTTAGAGCACTAGGCAGAAATCACATTGCGTCAGCATGGTGAACGGCCCGCGTAATCATTTGTTTTAAATGGACAGTCGGATTCCCCCGATCTATGCCAGTTGGAGTGCAGCAGACTGCGCAAGAGCCGCACTGCTCTAGTCGCACCTCGAGGGAGTCATTGTTACTCTCATCGCATACACACCTTCTTGCATTTCTTCACGTTGACATTAAATAGCACTGGGCAGAAATCACATTGTGTCAGCATCGGCAACAGCCTTCACAATCATTTGTTTTAAGTGCACAGTGAGATTCCCCCGGTGCATGACAGGTAAACCACACCAGACAGTGCAAAGCTGTGCTGCTCTAGTCGCACCTCATGGGAGTCATTGTTAGTCCCTTCGTTTACCCACGCCTTGTTGATTTTATCAAGTTGACATATAGGGGACTGGGCAGAAATCACATTGCGTCAGCATGGTCAAAAGTCCCCGCAATGCTTTGTTTTAAATGGACAGTCGGATTCCCCCGGTCTATACCAGTTGAAGCGCAATGGAAAGTGCAAAGCGGCACAGCTGAATGCACACTGCAAGGGAGTCATTCTTACTCATGTCGTTTATCCACACCTTTTTTTCATTTTTTCACTTTGACATTCAGAGCACTGTGCAGAAATCACGCTGCGTCAGCACGGTCAACGGCTCCAAAATGCTTTGTTTTATTTGGGCATTTTATTTTACAGGAGGTATTCAGAGACATGGATTGGGAAGAATTGGGGATAAAAGTTAATCGAGAATAGCTTGGTAACTCGCGATTCGCTGATGACATTGCCTTGCTTAGTACCTCAGGGGACCAATTGCAATGCATGTTCAGTGACCTGGATAGGCAAAGCAGAAGAGTGGGTCTAAAAATGAATCTGCAGGAAACTAAAGTAATGCTTAACAGTCTCCGAAGAAAACCGCAATTTACAATAGGCAGCGAGGCACTGGAAGTCGTAAGGGAATACACCAACTTAGGTCAGGTAGTGACAGCGGATGCGGATCATAAGACAGAAATATTCAGAAGAACAAGAATGGGCTGGGGTGCGTTTGGCAGGCATTCTCAGATGATGAATAGCAGGTTGCCGTTATCCCCTCAAGAGGAAAGTATATAATACCTGTGTCTTACCAGCACTCACCTATGGGGCAGAAACCTTGAGGCTTACGAAAAGGGTTCTGCTCATATTGAGGACGACACAACGAGCTATGGAAAGAAGAATGATAGGTGTAACGTTCAAGGATAAGAAAAGAGCAGATTGGGTGAGGGAACAAACGCGACCTAATGACATCTTAGTTGAAATCAAGAAAAAGAAAGGGGCATGGGCAGGATACGCAATGAGGAGGGAGATAACCGATGGTCATTGAGGGTTACGGAATGGATTCCAAGGGAAGAGAAGCTTAGCAGAGGGCGGCAGAAAGTTAGGCGGGCGCATGAGATTCAGAAGTTTGCAGGGACGACATGGCCACACTTAGTACATGATCGGGGTTGTTGGAGATGTACGGGAGAGGCCTTTGCCCTGCAGTAGGCGTAACCAGGCCTATGCTGATGATGATTCCGCCGGTCCATGCCAGTTGAGGCGCACAAGACCACGCAATAGCCGCACTGCGATAGCCGCACCACGAGGGAGTCATTGTTACTCCTGTCGTTTATCCGTCCTTTTTTTTAATTACTTCACTTTGACGTTTAGAGCACTGGGCAGAAATCACATTCCGTCAGCATGGTCGACGGCGCTCACAATCATTTGTTTTAATTGGACAGTCGGATTCCCCCGATCTATGCCAGCTGGAGTGCAGCAGACTGTGCAAATGCTGCGCTGCTCTAGTCACACCTCAAGGGTGTCATTGTTACTCTCATCGCTTACACACACCTTTTTTGCATTTCTTCACGTTGACATTAAATAGCACTGGGCAGAAATCACATTGTGTCAGCATGGTCAACGGCCTTCGCAATCATTTCTTTTCATGGCAGAGTTAGATTTCCCCGTTGCATGCCAGGTAAACCACACCAGACAGTGCAAAGCCGCGCTACTCTAGTCCCACCTCATGGGAGTCATTGTTAGTCTCTTCGTTTACCCTCGCCTTGTTGCATTTTATCACGTTGACATTTAGGGGACTGGGCAGAGATCACATTGCATCAGCATGGTCAAAAGTCCTCGCAATGCTTTGTTTTAAATGGACAGTCAGATTCTCCCGGTCCATACCAGTTGAAGCGCAACGGAAAGTGCAAAGCGGCACAGCTCAATCCACACTGCAAGGGAGTCATTCTTGCTCCTGTCTTTTATCCACGCTTTTTTTTCATTTTTTCACTTCGACATTTAGAGCACTGTGCAGAAATCACACTGCGTCAGCATGCTCAACGGCCCCCAGAATGGTTTGTTTTATTTGGACAGTGGATTCTGTCAGTCCGTACCAGTTCATTCGCACCAGACCGCGCAAGAGCTGCACTGCGCTAGCCGCACCTAAAGGGTGTCATAGTTACTCCTGTCGTTTTCCAGCCCTTTCCTTAATTTATTTATTTCACGTTTAAAGCACTAGGCAGAAATCAAATTGCGTCGGCATGGTCAACGGCCCTCGCAATCATTTGTTTTAAATGGACAGTCGGATTACCCCGATCTATCCCAGTTGAAGCGCACCAGGCAGCGCTAGAGCCGCACTGCTCTAGTCGCAGCTCAAGGGAGTCATTGTTACTCACTTAGCTCCCCCACGCCTTGTTCTATTTCTTCAGGTTGACATTTAGTGCACTGGGCACAAATCACCTTGCATAAAAATGGTCAACCGCCCTCGCAATTATATCTTTTAAAAGCACAGTAAGATTCCCCCTGTGCATTCCAGTTGAACCACACCAGACAGTGCAAAGCAGCACTGTTCTAGCCGCACCTCAAGGGAGTCATTGTTACTAACGTCCTTCACCCACGCTTTGTTCCTTTTCCTCACATTGACATTTAGAGCCCTGGGCACAAATCACATTGCGTCAGCATCGTCAAAAGTCCTTGCAATGCTTTGTTTTAAGTGGACAGTCAGTTTCAGCCGGTCCATGCCAGTTGAAGCACAACAGATAGCATAAAGCGCCACTCCTGAATCCACACTGCAAGGTAGTCATTCTTACTCCTGTCCTTTAACCACGCCTTTTTTTTCATTTCTGCACGTTGACATTTACAGACCTGGGCAGAAATCACATTGCGTCAGCATGGTCAACGGCCCTCAAAATGCATTGTTTTATTTCGAGAGTCGGATTCTCCCGGTCCATGCCAGTTGAAGCGCACCAGGCAGCGCAAGCGCCACACTGCTCTAGCCGCACCTTAAGAGAGCCATTGTTACTCGCTTTGTGTAGCCATGCGTTGTTGCATTTCTTCACGTTGACATTTAGGGCGCTGGGCAGAAGTCACATTACGTCAGCATGATCAAAAGTGTTCGCAAAGCTTTGTTTTAATGGACAGTTGGATTCCACCGGTCCATACCAAATGAAGCACAATGGATAGCACAAAGCGAAACTGCTCAATAAACTCTGCACGGGAGTCATTCTTACTCCTGTCCTTTATACCCACCTTTTTGCATTTCTTCACGTTGACATTTAGAGCACTGGCTCCCAGAATGCTTTGTTTCATTTGGACAGTGAATTCCGCCCGTCCATGCCAGTTGAGGCGTACCATACCGCGCAAGAGCTGCACTGCTCCAGCCGCACCTCACAGGAGTCACTCTTACACCTGTCCTTTATCCAGGCATTTCTTTATTTCATCACTTTGCCGTTTAGAGCACTAGGCAGAAATCACATTGCGTCAGCATGGTGAACGGCCCGCGTAATCGTTTGTTTTAAATGGACAGTCGGATTCCCCCGATCTATGCCAGTTGGAGTGCAGCAGACTGCGCAAGAGCCGCACTGCTCTAGTCGCACCTCGAGGGAGTCATTGTTACTCTCATCGCATACACACCTTCTTGCATTTCTTCACGTTGACATTAAATAGCACTGGGCAGAAATCACATTGTGTCAGCATCGGCAACAGCCTTCACAATCATTTGTTTTAAGTGCACAGTGAGATTCCCCCGGTGCATGACAGGTAAACCACACCAGACAGTGCAAAGCTGTGCTGCTCTAGTCGCACCTCATGGGAGTCATTGTTAGTCTCTTCGTTTACCCACGCCTTGTTGATTTTATCAAGTTGACATATAGGGGACTGGGCAGAAATCACATTGCGTCAGCATGGTCAAAAGTCCCCGCAATGCTTTGTTTTAAATGGACAGTCGGATTCCCCCGGTCTATACCAGTTGAAGCGCAATGGAAAGTGCAAAGCGGCACAGCTGAATGCACACTGCAAGGGAGTCATTCTTACTCATGTAGTTTATCCACACCTTTTTTTCATTTTTTCACTTTGACATTTAGAGCACTGTGCAGAAATCACACTGCGTCAGCACGGTCAACGGCCCCCAAAATGCTTTGTTTTATTTGGGCATTTTATTTTACAGGAGGTATTCAGAGACATGGATTGGGAAGAATTGGGGATAAAAGTTAATCGAGAATAGCTTGGTAACTCGCGATTCGCTGATGACATTGCCTTGCTTAGTACCTCAGGGGACCAATTGCAATGAATGTTCAGTGACCTGGATAGGCAAAGCAGAAGAGTGGGTCTAAAAATTAATCTGCAGGAAACTAAAGTAATGCTTAACAGTCTCCGAAGAAAACCGCAATTTACAATAGGCAGCGAGGCACTGGAAGTCGTAAGGGAATACACCAACTTAGGTCAGGTAGTGACAGCGGATGCGGATCATAAGACAGAAATATTCAGAAGAACAAGAATGGGCTGGGGTGCGTTTGGCGGGCATTCTCAGATGATGAATAGCAGGTTGCCGTTATCCCCTCAAGAGGAAAGTATATAATACCTGTGTCTTACCAGTACTCACCTATGGGGCAGAAACCTGGAGGCTTACGAAATAGGTTCTGCTCAAATTGAGGACGACGCAACGAGCTATGGAAAGAAGAATGATAGGTGTAACGTTAAAGGATAAGAAAAGAGCAGATTGGGTGAGGGAACAAACGCGAGTTAATGACATCTTAGTTGAAATCAAGAAAAAGAAATGGGCATGGGCAGGATACGAAATGAGGAGGGAAGATAACCGATGGTCATTAAGGGTTACGGAATGGATTCCAAGGGAAGGGAAGCTTAGCAGAGGGCGGCAGAAAGTTAGGCGGGCGCATGAGATTAAGAAGTTTGCAGAGACGACATGGCCACACATAGTACATGATCGGGGTTGTTGGAGATGTATGGGAGAGGCCTTTGCCCTGCAGTAGGCGTAACCAGGCTGATGCTGATGATGATTCCGCCGGTCCATGCCAGTTGAGGCACACAAGACCACGCAAGAGCCGCACTGCGATAGCCGCACCACAAGGGAGTCATTGTGACTCCTGTAGTTTATCCATGCCTTTTTTTATTTACTTCAGTTTCACGTTTAGAGCACTGGGCAGAAATCACATTGCGTCAGCATGGTCGACGGCCCTCGCAATCATTTGTTTTAAATGGACAGTCGGATTCCCCCGATCTATGCCAGCTGGAGTGCAGCAGACTGTGCAAAAGCTGCACTGTTCTAGTCGCACCCCAAGGGAGTCATTGTTACTCTCATAGCTTACACACACCTTCTTGCATTTCTTCACGTTGACATTAAATAGCACTGGGCAGAAATCACATTGTGTCAGCATCGGCAACAGCCTTCACAATCATTTGTTTTAAGTGCACAGTGAGATTCCCCCGGTGCATGCCAGGTAAGCCACACCAGACAGTGCAGAGCCGTGCTGCTCTAGTCGCACCTCATGGGAGTCATTGTTAGTCTCTTCGTTTACCCACGCCTTGTTGATTTTATCAAGTTGACATATAGGGGACTGGGCAGAGATCACATTGCATCAGCATGGTCAAAAGTCCTCGCAATGCTTTGTTTTCAATGGACAGTCAGATTCTCCCGGTCCATACCAGTTGAAGCGCAACGGAAAGTGCAAAGCGGCACAGCTCAATCCACACTGCAAGGGAGTCATTCTTACTCCTGTCTTTTATCCACGCTTTTTTTTCATTTTTTCACTTCGACATTTAGAGCACTGTGCAGAAATCACACTGCGTCAGCGTGCTCAACGGCCCCCAGAATGGTTTGTTTTATTTGGACAGTGGATTCTGTCAGTCCATGCCAGTTCCTTCGCACCAGACCGCGCAAGAGCTGTACTGCGCTAGCCGCACCTAGAGGGTGTCATAGTTACTCCTTTCGTTTATCCAGCCCTTTCCTTAATTTATTTATTTCACGTTTAAAGCACTAGGCAGAAATCAAATTGCGTCAGCATGGTCAACGGCCCTCGCAATCATTTGTTTTAAATGGACAGTCGGATTACCCCGATCTATCCCAGTTGAAGCGCACCAGGCAGCGCTAGAGCCGCACCGCTCTAGCCGCAGCTCAAGGGAGTCATTGTTACTCACTTCGCTCCCCCACGCCTTGTTCTATTTCTTCAGGTTGACATTTAGGGCACTGGGCACAAATCACCTTGCATAAAAATGGTCAACCGCCCTCGCAATTATATCTTTTAAAAGCACAGTAAGATTCCCCCTGTGCATTCCAGTTGAACCACACCAGACAGTGCAAAGCAGCACTGTTCTAGCCGCACCTCAAGGGAGTCATTGTTACTAACGTCCTTCACTCACGCTTTGTTCCATTTCCTCACATTGACATTTAGAGCCCTGGGCACAAATCACATTGCGTCAGCATCGTCAAAAGTCCTTGCAATGCTTTGTTTTAAGTGGACAGTCAGTTTCAGCCGGTCCATGCCAGTTGAAGCACAACAGATAGCATAAAGCGCCACTCCTGAATCCACACTGCAAGGGAGTCATTCTTACTCCTGTCGTTTAACCACGCCTTTTTTTTCATTTCTGCACGTTGACATTTACAGACCTGGGCAGAAATCACATTGCGTCAGCATGGTCAACGGCCCTCAAAATGCATTGTTTTATTTGGAGAGTCGGATTCTCCCGGTCCATGCCAGTTGAAGCGCACCAGGCAGCGCAAGCGCCACACTGCTCTAGCCGCACCTCAAGAGAGCCATTGTTACTCGCTTTGTGTAGCTATGCCTTGTTGCATTTCTTCACGTTGACATTTAGAGCGCTGGGCAGAAGTCACATTACGTCAGCATGATCAAAAGTCTTCGCAAAGCTTTGTTTTAATGGACAGTTGGATTCCACCGGTCCATACCAAATGAAGCACAATGGATAGCACAAAGCGAAACTGCTCAATAAACTCTGCACGGGAGTCATTCTTACTCCTGTCCTTTATACCCACCTTTTTGCATTTCTTCACGTTGACATTTAGAGCACTGGCTCCCAGAATGCTTTGTTTCATTTGGACAGTGAATTCCGCCCGTCCATGCCAGTTGAGGCGTACCATACCGCGCAAGAGCTGCACTGCTCCAGCCGCACCTCACAGGAGTCACTCTTACACCTGTCCTTTATCCAGGCATTTCTTTATTTCATCACTTTGCCGTTTAGAGCACTAGGCAGAAATCACATTGCGTCAGCATGGTGAACGGCCCGCGTAATCATTTGTTTTAAATGGACAGTCGGATTCCCCCGATCTATGCCAGTTGGAGTGCAGCAGACTGCGCAAGAGCCGCACTGCTCTAGTCGCACCTCGAGGGAGTCATTGTTACTCTCATCGCATACACACCTTCTTGCATTTCTTCACGTTGACATTAAATAGCACTGGGCAGAAATCACATTGTGTCAGCATCGGCAACAGCCTTCACAATCATTTGTTTTAAGTGCACAGTGAGATTCCCCCGGTGCATGACAGGTAAACCACACCAGACAGTGCAAAGCTGTGCTGCTCTAGTCGCACCTCATGGGAGTCATTGTTAGTCCCTTCGTTTACCCACGCCTTGTTGATTTTATCAAGTTGACATATAGGGGACTGGGCAGAAATCACATTGCGTCAGCATGGTCAAAAGTCCCCGCAATGCTTTGTTTTAAATGGACAGTCGGATTCCCCCGGTCTATACCAGTTGAAGCGCAATGGAAAGTGCAAAGCGGCACAGCTGAATGCACACTGCAAGGGAGTCATTCTTACTCATGTCGTTTATCCACACCTTTTTTTCATTTTTTCACTTTGACATTCAGAGCACTGTGCAGAAATCACGCTGCGTCAGCACGGTCAACGGCTCCAAAATGCTTTGTTTTATTTGGGCATTTTATTTTACAGGAGGTATTCAGAGACATGGATTGGGAAGAATTGGGGATAAAAGTTAATCGAGAATAGCTTGGTAACTCGCGATTCGCTGATGACATTGCCTTGCTTAGTACCTCAGGGGACCAATTGCAATGCATGTTCAGTGACCTGGATAGGCAAAGCAGAAGAGTGGGTCTAAAAATGAATCTGCAGGAAACTAAAGTAATGCTTAACAGTCTCCGAAGAAAACCGCAATTTACAATAGGCAGCGAGGCACTGGAAGTCGTAAGGGAATACACCAACTTAGGTCAGGTAGTGACAGCGGATGCGGATCATAAGACAGAAATATTCAGAAGAACAAGAATGGGCTGGGGTGCGTTTGGCAGGCATTCTCAGATGATGAATAGCAGGTTGCCGTTATCCCCTCAAGAGGAAAGTATATAATACCTGTGTCTTACCAGCACTCACCTATGGGGCAGAAACCTTGAGGCTTACGAAAAGGGTTCTGCTCATATTGAGGACGACACAACGAGCTATGGAAAGAAGAATGATAGGTGTAACGTTCAAGGATAAGAAAAGAGCAGATTGGGTGAGGGAACAAACGCGACCTAATGACATCTTAGTTGAAATCAAGAAAAAGAAAGGGGCATGGGCAGGATACGCAATGAGGAGGGAAGATAACCGATGGTCATTGAGGGTTACGGAATGGATTCCAAGGGAAGAGAAGCTTAGCAGAGGGCGGCAGAAAGTTAGGCGGGCGCATGAGATTCAGAAGTTTGCAGGGACGACATGGCCACACTTAGTACATGATCGGGGTTGTTGGAGATGTACGGGAGAGGCCTTTGCCCTGCAGTAGGCGTAACCAGGCCTATGCTGATGATGATTCCGCCGGTCCATGCCAGTTGAGGCGCACAAGACCACGCAATAGCCGCACTGCGATAGCCGCACCACGAGGGAGTCATTGTTACTCCTGTCGTTTATCCGTCCTTTTTTTTAATTACTTCACTTTGACGTTTAGAGCACTGGGCAGAAATCACATTCCGTCAGCATGGTCGACGGCGCTCACAATCATTTGTTTTAATTCGACAGTCGGATTCCCCCGATCTATGCCAGCTGGAGTGCAGCAGACTGTGCAAATGCTGCGCTGCTCTAGTCACACCTCAAGGGTGTCATTGTTACTCTCATCGCTTACACACACCTTTTTTGCATTTCTTCACGTTGACATTAAATAGCACTGGGCAGAAATCACATTGTGTCAGCATGGTCAACGGCCTTCGCAATCATTTCTTTTCATGGCAGAGTTAGATTTCCCCGTTGCATGCCAGGTAAACCACACCAGACAGTGCAAAGCCGCGCTACTCTAGTCCCACCTCATGGGAGTCATTGTTAGTCTCTTCGTTTACCCTCGCCTTGTTGCATTTTATCACGTTGACATTTAGGGGACTGGGCAGAGATCACATTGCATCAGCATGGTCAAAAGTCCTCGCAATGCTTTGTTTTAAATGGACAGTCAGATTCTCCCGGTCCATACCAGTTGAAGCGCAACGGAAAGTGCAAAGCGGCACAGCTCAATCCACACTGCAAGGGAGTCATTCTTACTCCTGTCTTTTATCCACGCTTTTTTTTCATTTTTTCACTTCGACATTTAGAGCACTGTGCAGAAATCACACTGCGTCAGCATGCTCAACGGCCCCCAGAATGGTTCGTTTTATTTGGACAGTGGATTCTGTCAGTCCATGCCAATTCATTCGCACCAGACCGCGCAAGAGCTGCACTGCGCTAGCCGCACCTAAAGGGTGTCATAGTTACTCCTGTCGTTTATCCAGCCCTTTCCCTAATTTATTTATTTCACGTTTAAAGCACTAGGTAGAAATCAAATTGCGTCAGCATGGTCAACGGCCCTCGTAATCATTTGTTTTAAATGGACAGACGGATTACCCCGATCTATCCCAGTTGAAGCGCACCAGGCAGCGCTAGAGCCGCACTGCTCTAGTCGCAGCTCAAGGGAGTCATTGTTACTCACTTAGCTACCCCACGCCTTGTTCTATTTCTTCAGGTTGACATTTAGGGCACTGGGCAGAAATCACCTTGCATAAAAATGGTCAACCGTCCTCGCAATTATATCTTTTAAAAGCACAGTAAGATTCCCCCTGTGCATTCCAGTTGAACCACACCAGACAGTGCAAAGCAGCACTGTTCTAGCCGCACCTTAAGGGAGTCAATGTTACTAACGTCCTTCACCCACGCTTTGTTCCATTTCCTCACATTGACATTTAGAGCCCTGGGCACAAATCACATTGCGTCAGCATCGTCAAAAGTCCTTGCAATGCTTTGTTTTAAGTGGACAGTCAGTTTCAGCCGGTCCATGCCAGTTGATGCACAATAGATAGCATAAAGCGCCACTCCTGAATCCACACTGCAAGGGAGTCATTCTTACTCCTGTCGTTTTACCACGCCTTTTTTTCATTTCTGCACGTTGACATTTACAGACCTGGGCAGAAATCACATTGCGTCAGCATGGTCAACGGCCCTCAAAATGCATTGTTTTATTTGGAGAGTCGGATTCTCCCGGTCCATGCCAGTGGAAGCGCACCAGGCAGCGCAAGCGCCACACTGCTCTAGCCGCACCTCAAGACAGCCATTGTTACTCGCTTTGTGTAGCCATGCCTTGTTGCATTTCTTCACGTTGACATTTAGAGCGCTGGGCAGAAGTCACATTACGTCAGCATGATCAAAAGTCTTCGCAAAGCTTTGTTTTAATGGACAGTTGGATTCCACCGGTCCATACCAAATGAAGCACAATGGATAGCACAAAGCGAAACTGCTCAATAAACTCTGCACGGGAGTCATTCTTACTCCTGTCCTTTATACCCACCGTTTTGCATTTCTTCACGTTGACATTTAGAGCACTGGCTCCCAGAATGCTTTGTTTCATTTGGACAGTGAATTCCGCCCGTCCATGCCAGTTGAGGCGTACCATACCGCGCAAGAGCTGCACTGCTCCAGCCGCACCTCACAGGAGTCACTCTTAAACCTGTCCTTTATCCAGGCATTTCTTTATTTCATCACTTTGCCGTTTATAGCACTAGGCAGAAATCACATTGCGTCAGCATGGTGAACGGCCCGCGCAATTATTTGTTTTAAATGGACAGTCGGATTCCCCCGATCTATGCCAGTTGGAGTGCAGCAGACTGCGCAAGAGCCGCACTGATCTAGTCGCACCTCGCGGGAGTCATTGTTACTCTCATCGCATTCACACCTTCTTGCATTTCTTCACGTTGACATTAAATAGCACTGGGCAGAAATCACATAGTGTCAGCATCAGCAACAGCCTTCACAATCGTTTGTTTTAAGTGCACAGTGAGATTCCCGCGGTGCATGCCAGGTAAGCCACACCAGACAGTGCAGACCTGTGCTGCTCTAGTCGCACCTCATGGGAGTCATTGTTAGTCTCTTCGTTTACCCACGCCTTGTTGCATTTTATCAAGTTGACATATAGGGGACTGGGCAGAAATCACATTGCGTCAGCGTGGTCAAAAGTCCCCGCAATGCTTTGTTTTAAATGGACAGTCGGATTCCCCCGGTATATACCAGTTCAAGCGCAATGGAAAGTGCAAAGCGGCACAGCTGAATGCACACTGCAAGGGAGTCATTCTTACTCCTGTCGTTTAACCACGCCTTTTTTTCATTTCTGCAGGTTGACATTTACAGACCTGGGCAGAAATCACATTGCGTCAGCATGGTCAACGGCCCTCAAAATGCATTGTTTTATTTGGAGAGTCGGATTCTCCCGGTCCATGCCAGTTGAAGCGCACCAGGCAGCGCAAGCGCCACACTGTTCTAGCCGCACCTCAAGAGAGCGATTGTTACTCGCTTTGTGTAGCCATGCCATGTTGCATTTCTTCACGTTGACATTTAGAGCGCTGGGCAGAAGTCACATTACGTCAGCATGATCAAAAGTCTTCGCAAAGCTTTGTTTTAATGGACAGTTGGATTCCACCGGTCCATACCAAATGAAGCACAATGGATAGCACAAAGCGAAACTGCTCAATAAACTCTGCACGGGAGTCATTCTTACTCCTGTCCTTTATACCCACCTTTTTGCATTTCTTCACGTTGACATTTAGAGCACTGGCTCCCAGAATGCTTTGTTTCATTTGGACAGTGAATTCCGCCCGTCCATGCCAGTTGAGGCGTACCATACCGCGCAAGAGCTGCACTGCTCCAGCCGCACCTCACAGGAGTCACTGTTACACCTGTCCTTTATCCAGGCATTTCTTTATTTCATCACTTTGCCGTTTAGAGCACTAGGCAGAAATCACATTGCGTCAGCATCGGCAACAGCCTTCACAATCATTTGTTTTAAGTGCACAGTGAGATTCCCCCGGTGCATGCCAGGTAAGCCACACCAGACAGTGCAGAGCCGTGCTGCTCTAGTCGCACCTCATGGGAGTCATTGTTAGTCTCTTCGTTTACCCTCGCCTTGTTGATTTTATCAAGTTGACATATAGGGGACTGGGCAGAGATCACATTGCATCAGCATGGTCAAAAGTCCTCGCAATGCTTTGTTTTAAATGGACAGTCAGATTCTCCCGGTCCATACCATTTGAAGCGCAACGGAAAGTGCAAAGCGGCACAGCTCAATCCACACTGCAAGGGAGTCATTCTTACTCCTGTCTTTTATCCACGCTTTTTTTTTTCATTTGTTCACTTCGACATTTAGAGCACTGTGCAGAAATCACACTGCGTCAGCATGCTCAACGGCCCCCAGAATGGTTTGTTTTATTTGGACAGTGGATTCTGTCAGTCCATGCCAGTTCATTCGCGCCAGACCGCGCAAGAGCTGCACTGCGCTAGCCGCACCTAAAGGGTGTCATAGTTACTCCTGTCGTTTATCCAGCCCTTTCCTTAATTTATTTATTTCACGTTTAAAGCACTAGGCAGAAATCAAATTGCGTCAGCATGGTCAACGGCCCTCGCAATCATTTGTTTTAAATGGACAGTCGGATTACCCCGATCTATCCCAGTTGAAGCGCACCAGGCAGCGCTAGAGCCGCACTGCTCTAGCCGCAGCTCAAGGGAGTCATTGTTACTCACTTAGCTCCCCCACGCCTTGTTCTATTTCTTCAGGTTGACATTTAGGGCACTGGGCACAAATCACCTTGCATAAAAATGGTCAACCGCCCTCGCAATTATATCTTTTAAAAGCACAGTAAGATTCCCCCTGTGCCTTCCAGTTGAACCAAACCAGACAGTGCAAAGCAGCACTGTTCTAGCCGCACCTCAAGGGAGTCATTGTTACTAACGTCCTTCACCCACGCTTTGTTCCATTTCCTCACATTGACATTTAGAGCCCTGGGCACAAATCACATTGCGTCAGCATCGTCAAAAGTCCTTGCAATGCTTTGTTTTAAGTGGACAGTCAGTTTCAGCCGCTCCATGCCAGTTGAAGCACAACAGATAGCATAAAGCGCCACTCCTGAATCCACACTGCAAGGGAGTCATTCTTACTCCTGTCGTTTAACCACGCCTTTTTTTTCATTTCTGCACGTTGACATTTACAGACCTGGGCAGAAATCACATTGCGTCAGCATGGTCAACGGCCCTCAAAATGCATTGTTTTATTTGGAGTGTCGGATTCTCCCTGTCCATGCCAGTTGAAGCGCACCAGGCAGCGCAAGCGCCACACTGCTCTAGCCGCACCTCAAGAGGGCCATTGTTACTCGCTTTGTGTAGCCATGCCTTGTTGCATTTCTTCACGTTGACATTTAGAGCGCTGGGCAGAAGTCACATTACGTCAGCATGATCAAAAGTCTTCGCAAAGCTTTGTTTTAATGGACAGTTGGATTCCACCGGTCCATACCAAATGAAGCACAATGGATAGCACAAAGCGAAACTGCTCAATAAACTCTGCACGGGAGTCATTCTTACTCCTGTCCTTTATACCCACCTTTTTGCATTTCTTCACGTTGACATTTAGAGCACTGGCTCCCAGAATGCTTTGTTTCATTTGGACAGTGAATTCCGCCCGTCCATGCCAGTTGAGGCGTACCATACCGCGCAAGAGCTGCACTGCTCCAGCCGCACCTCACAGGAGTCACTCTTACACCTGTCCTTTATCCAGGCATTTCTTTATTTCATCACTTTGCCGTTTAGAGCACTAGGCAGAAATCACATTGCGTCAGCATGGTGAACGGCCCGCGTAATCATTTGTTTTAAATGGACAGTCGGATTCCCCCGATCTATGCCAGTTGGAGTGCAGCAGACTGCGCAAGAGCCGCACTGCTCTAGTCGCACCTCGAGGGAGTCATTGTTACTCTCATCGCATACACACCTTCTTGCATTTCTTCACGTTGACATTAAATAGCACTGGGCAGAAATCACATTGTGTCAGCATCGGCAACAGCCTTCACAATCATTTGTTTTAAGTGCACAGTGAGATTCCCCCGGTGCATGACAGGTAAACCACACCAGACAGTGCAAAGCTGTGCTGCTCTAGTCGCACCTCATGGGAGTCATTGTTAGTCCCTTCGTTTACCCACGCCTTGTTGATTTTATCAAGTTGACATATAGGGGACTGGGCAGAAATCACATTGCGTCAGCATGGTCAAAAGTCCCCGCAATGCTTTGTTTTAAATGGACAGTCGCATTCCCCCGGTCTATACCAGTTGAAGCGCAATGGAAAGTGCAAAGCGGCACAGCTGAATGCACACTGCAAGGGAGTCATTCTTACTCATGTCGTTTATCCACACCTTTTTTTCATTTTTTCACTTTGACATTTAGAGCACTGTGCAGAAATCACACTGCGTCAGCACGGTCAACGGCCCCCAAAATGCTTTGTTTTATTTGGGCATTTTATTTTACAGGAGGTATTCAGAGACATGGATTGGGAAGAATTGGGGATAAAAGTTAATCGAGAATAGCTTGGTAACTCGCGATTCGCTGATGACATTGCCTTGCTTAGTACCTCAGGGGACCAATTGCAATGCATGTTCAGTGACCTGGATAGGCAAAGCAGAAGAGTGGGTCTAAAAATTAATCTGCAGGAAACTAAAGTAATGCTTAACAGTCTCCGAAGAAAACCGCAATTTACAATAGGCAGCGAGGCACTGGAAGTCGTAAGGGAATACACCGACTTAGGTCAGGTAGTGACAGCGGATGCGGATCATAAGACAGAAATATTCAGAAGAACAAGAATGGGCTGGGGTGCGTTTGGCAGGCATTCTCAGATGATGAATAGCAGGTTGCCGTTATCCCCTCAAGAGGAAAGTATATAATACCTGTGTCTTACCAGCACTCACCTATGGGGCAGAAACCTTGAGGCTTACGAAAAGGGTTCTGCTCATATTGAGGACGACACAACGAGCTATGGAAAGAAGAATGATAGGTGTAACGTTCAAGGATAAGAAAAGAGCAGATTGGTTGAGGGAACTAACGCGACTTAATGACATCTTAGTTGAAATCAAGAAAAAGAAAGGGGCATGGGCAGGATACGCAATGAGGAGGGAAGATAACCGATGGTCATTGAGGGTTACGGAATGGATTCCAAGGGAAGAGAAGCTTAGCAGAGGGTGGCAGAAAGTTAGGCGGGCGCATGAGATTCAGAAGTTTGCGGGGACGACATGGCCACACTTAGTACATGATCGGGGTTGTTGGAGATGTATGGGAGAGGCCTTTGCCCTGCAGTAGGCGTAACCAGGCTGATGCTGATGATGATTCCGCCGGTCCATGCCAGTTGAGGCACACAAGACCACGCAAGAGCCGCACTGCGATAGCCGCACCACAAGGCAGTCATTGTGACTCCTGTAGTTTATCCATGCCTTTTTTTATTTACTTCAGTTTCACGTTTAGAGCACTGGGCAGAAATCACATTGCGTCAGGATGGCCGACGGCCCTCGCAATCATTTGTTTTAAATGGACAGTCGGATTCCCCCGATCTATGCCAGCTGGAGTGCAGCAGACTGTGCAAAAGCTGCACTGCTCTAGTCGCACCTCAAGGGAGTCATTGTTACTCTCACCGCTTACACACACCTTCTTGCATTTCTTCACGTTGACATTAAATAGCACTGGGCAGAAATCACATAGTGTCAGCATCGGCAACAGCCTTCACAATCATTTGTTTTAAGTGCACAGTGAGATTCCCCCAGTGCATGCCAGGTAAGCCACACCAGACAGTGCAGAGCCGTGCTGCTCTAGTCGCACCTCATGGGAGTCATTGTTAGTCTCTTCGTTTACCCACGCCTTGATGATTTTATCAAGTTGACATATAGGGGACTGGGCAGAGATCACATTGCATCAGCATGGTGAAAAGTCCTCGCAATGCTTTGTTTTAAATGGACAGTCAGATTCTCCCGGTCCATACCAGTTGAAGCGCAACGGAAAGTGCAAAGCGGCACAGCTCAATCCACACTGCAAGGGAGTCATTCTTACTCCTGTCTTTTATCCACGCTTTTTTTTTCATTTTTTCACTTCGACATTTAGAGCACTGTGCAGAAATCACACTGCGTCAGCATGCTCAACGGCCCCCAGAATGGTTTGTTTTATTTGGACAGTGGATTCTGTCAGTCCATGCCAGTTCATTCGCACCAGACCGCGCAAGAGCTGTACTGCGCTAGCCGCACCTAAAGGGTGTCATAGTTACTCCTGTCGTTTATCCAGCCCTTTCCTTAATTTATTTATTTCACGTTTAAAGCACTAGGCAGAAATCAAATTGCGTCAGCATGGTCAACGGCCCTCGCAATCATTTGTTTTAAATGGACAGTCGGATTACCCCGATCTATCCCAGTTGAAGCGCACCAGGCAGCGCTAGAGCCGCACTGCTCTAGTCGCAGCTCAAGGGAGTCATTGTTACTCACTTAGCTACCCCACGCCTTGTTCTATTTCTTCAGGTTGACATTTAGTGCACTGGGCACAAATCACCTTGCATAAAAATGGTCAACCGCCCTCCCAATTATATCTTTTAAAAGCACAGTAAGATTCCCCCTGTGCATTCCAGTTGAACCACACCAGACAGTGCAAAGCAGCACTGTTCTAGCCGCACCTTAAGGGAGTCATTGTTACTAACGTCCTTCACCCACGCTTTGTTCCATTTCCTCACATTGACATTTAGAGCCCTGGGCACAAATCACATTGCGTCAGCATCGTCAAAAGTCCTTGCAATGCTTTGTTTTAAGTGGACAGTCAGTTTCAGCCGGTCCATGCCAGTTGATGCACAACAGATAGCATAAAGCGCCACTCCTGAATCCACACTGCAAGGGAGTCATTCTTACTCCTGTCGTTTAACCACGCCTTTTTTTCATTTCTGCACGTTGACATTTACAGACCTGGGCAGAAATCACATTGCGTCAGCATGGTCAACGGCCCTCAAAATGCATTGTTTTATTTGGAGAGTCGGATTCTCCCGGTCCATGCCAGTTGAAGCGCACCAGGCAGCGCAAGCGCCACACTGCTCTAGCCGCACCTCAAGAGAGCCATTGTTACTCGCTTTGTGTAGCCATGCCTTGTTGCATTTCTTCACGTTGACATTTAGAGCGCTGGGCAGAAGTCACATTACGTCAGCATGATCAAAAGTCTTCGCAAAGCTTTGTTTTAATGGACAGTTGGATTCCACCGGTCCATACCAAATGAAGCACAATGGATAGCACAAAGCGAAACTGCTCAATAAACTCTGCACGGGAGTCATTCTTACTCCTGTCCTTTATACCCACCTTTTTGCATTTCTTCACGTTGACATTTAGAGCACTGGCTCCCAGAATGCTTTGTTTCATTTGGACAGTGAATTCCGCCGGTCCATGCCAGTTGAGGCGTACCATACCGCGCAAGAGCTGCACTGCTCCAGCCGCACCTCACAGGAGTCACTCTTACACCTGTCCTTTATCCAGGCATTTCTTTATTTCATCACTTTGCCGTTTAGAGCACTAGGCAGAAATCACATTGCGTCAGCATGGTGAACGGCCCGCGTAATCATTTGTTTTAAATGGACAGTCGGATTCCCCCGATCTATGCCAGTTGGAGTGCAGCAGACTGCGCAAGAGCCGCACTGCTCTAGTCGCACCTCGAGGGAGTCATTGTTACTCTCATCGCATACACACCTTCTTCCATTTCTTCACGTTGACATTAAATAGCACTGGGCAGAAATCACATTGTGTCAGCATCGGCAACAGCCTTCACAATCATTTGTTTTAAGTGCACAGTGAGATTCCCCCGGTGCATGACAGGTAAACCACACCAGACAGTGCAAAGCTGTGCTGCTCTAGTCGCACCTCATGGGAGTCATTGTTAGTCCCTTCGTTTACCCACGCCTTGTTGATTTTATCAAGTTGACATATAGGGGACTGGGCAGAAATCACATTGCGTCAGCATGGTCAAAAGTCCCCGCAATGCTTTGTTTTATTGGACCGTTGGATTCCACCGGTCCATACCAAATGAAGCACAATGGATAGCACAAAGCGAAACTGCTCAATAAACTCTGCACGGGAGTCATTCTTACTCCTGTCCTTTATACCCACCTTTTTGCATTTCTTCACGTTGACATTTAGAGCACTGGCTCCCAGAATGCTTTGTTTCATTTGGACAGTGAATTCCGCCCGTCCATGCCAGTTGAGGCGTACCATACCGCGCAAGAGCTGCACTGCTCCAGCCGCACCTCACAGGAGTCACTGTTACACCTGTCCTTTATCCAGGCATTTCTTTATTTCATCACTTTGCCGTTTAGAGCACTAGGCAGAAATCACATTGCGTCAGCATCGGCAACAGCCTTCACAATCATTTGTTTTAAGTGCACAGTGAGATTCCCCCGGTGCATGCCAGGTAAGCCACACCAGACAGTGCAGAGCCGTGCTGCTCGAGTCGCACCTCATGGGAGTCATTGTTAGTCTCTTCGTTTACCCACGCCTTGTTGATTTTATCAAGTTGACATATAGGGGACTGGGCAGAAATCACATTGCGTCAGCATGGTCAAAAGTCCCCGCAATGCTTTGTTTTAAATGGACAGTCGGATTCCCCCGGTCTATACCAGTTGAAGCGCAATGGAAAGTGCAAAGCGGCACAGCTGAATGCACACTGCAAGGGAGTCATTCTTACTCATGTCGTTTATCCACACCTTTTTTTCATTTTTTCACTTTGACATTTAGAGCACTGTGCAGAAATCACACTGCGTCAGCACGGTCAACGGCCCCCAAAATGCTTTGTTTTATTTGGGCATTTTATTTTACAGGAGGTATTCAGAGACATGGATTGGGAAGAATTGGGGATAAAAGTTAATCGAGAATAGCTTGGTAACTCGCGATTCGCTGATGACATTGCCTTGCTTAGTACCTCAGGGGACCAATTGCAATGCATGTTCAGTGACCTGGATAGGCAAAGCAGAAGAGTGGGTCTAAAAATTAATCTGCAGGAAACTAAAGTAATGCTTAACAGTCTCCGAAGAAAACCGCAATTTACAATAGGCAGCGAGGCACTGGAAGTCGTAAGGGAATACACCAATTTAGGTCAGGTAGTGACAGCGGATGTGGATCATAAGACAGAAATATTCAGAAGAACAAGAATGGGCTGGGGTGCGTTTGGCAGGCATTCTCAGATGATGAATAGCAGGTTGCCGTTATCCCCTCAAGAGGAAAGTATATAATACCTGTGTCTTACCAGCACTCACCTATGGGGCAGAAACCTTGAGGCTTACGAAAAGGGTTCTCCTCATATTGAGGACGACACAACGAGCTATGGAAAGAAGAATGATAGGTGTAACGTTCAAGGATAAGAAAAGAGCAGATTGGGTGAGGGAACAAACGCGACTTAATGACATCTTAGTTGAAATCAAGAAAAAGAAAGGGGCATGGGCAGGATACGCAATGAGGAGGGAAGATAACCGATGGTCATTGAGGGTTACGGAATGGATTCCAAGGGAAGAGAAGCTTAGCAGAGGGCGGCAGAAAGTTAGGCGGGCGCATGAGATTCAGAAGTTTGCGGGGACGACATGGCCACACTTAGTACATGATCGGGGTTGTTGGAGATGTATGGGAGAGGCCTTTGCCCTGCAGTAGGCGTAACCAGGCTGATGCTGATGATGATTCCGCCGGTCCATTCCAGTTGAGGCACACAAGACCACGCAAGAGCCGCACTGCGATAGCTGCACCACGAGGGAGTCATTGTTACTCCTGTCGTTTATCCGTCCTTTTTTTTAATTGCTTCACTTTGACGTTTAGAGCACTGGGCAGAAATCACATTCCGTCAGCATGGTCGACGGCGCTCACAATCATTTGTTTTAATTGGACAGTCGGATTCCCCCGATCTATGCCAGCTGGAGTGCAGCAGACTGTGCAAATGCTGCGCTGCTCTAGTCACACCTCAAGGGTGTCATTGTTACTCTCATCGCTTACACACACCTTTTTTTGCATTTCTTCACGTTGACATTAAATAGCACTGGGCAGAAATCACATTGTGTCAGCATGGTCAACGGCCTTCGCAATCATTTCTTTTCATGGCAGAGTTAGATTCCCCCGTTGCATGCCAGGTAAACCACACCAGATAGTGCAAAGCCGCGCTACTCTAGTCCCACCTCATGGGAGTCATTGTTAGTCTCTTCGTTTACCCTCGCCTTGTTGCATTTTATCACGTTGACATTTAGGGGACTGGGCAGAGGTCACATTACGTCAGCATGATCAAAAGTCTTCGCAAAGCTTTGTTTTAATGGACAGTTGGATTCCACCGGTCCATACCAAATGAAGCACAATGGATAGCACAAAGCGAAACTGCTCAATAAACTCTGCACGGGAGTCATTCTTACTCCTGTCCTTTATACCCACCTTTTTGCATTTCTTCACGTTGACATTTAGAGCACTGGCTCCCAGAATGCTTTGTTTCATTTGGACAGTGAATTCCGCCCGTCCATGCCAGTTGAGGCGTACCATACCGCACAAGAGCTGCACTGCTCCAGCCGCACCTCACAGGAGTCACTCTTACACCTGTCCTTTATCCAGGCATTTCTTTATTTCATCACTTTGCCGTTTAGAGCACTAGGCAGAAATCACATTGCGTCAGCATGGTGAACGGCCCGCGTAATCATTTGTTTTAAATGGACAGTCGGATTCCCCCGATCTATGCCAGTTGGAGTGCAGCAGACTGCGCAAGAGCCGCACTGCTCTAGTCGCACCTCGAGGGAGTCATTGTTACTCTCATCGCATACACACCTTCTTGCATTTCTTCACGTTGACATTAAATAGCACTGGGCAGAAATCACATTGTGTCAGCATCGGCAACAGCCTTCACAATCATTTGTTTTAAGTGTACAGTGAGATTCCCCCGGTGCATGCCAGGTAAGCCACACCAGACAGTGCAGAGCCGTGCTGCTCTAGTCGCACCTCATGGGAGTCATTGTTAGTCTCTTCGTTTACCCACGCCTTGTTGATTTTATCAAGTTGACATATAGGGGACTGGGCAGAGATCACATTGCATCAGCATGGTCAAAAGTCCTCGCAATGCTTTGTTTTCAATGGACAGTCAGATTCTCCCGGTCCATACCAGTTGAAGCGCAACGGAAAGTGCAAAGCGGCACAGCTCAATCCACACTGCAAGGGAGTCATTCTTACTCCTGTCTTTTATCCACGCTTTTTTTTTCATTTTTTCACTTCGACATTTAGAGCACTGTGCAGAAATCACACTGCGTCAGCATGCTCAACGGCCCCCAGAATGGTTTGTTTTATTTGGACAGTGGATTCTGTCAGTCCGTGCCAGTTCATTCGCACCAGACCGCGCAAGAGCTGCACTGCGCTAGCCGCACCTAAAGGGTGTCATAGTTACTCCTGTCGTTTATCCAGCCCTTTCCTTAATTTATTTATTTCACGTTTAAAGCACTAGGCAGAAATCAAATTGCGTCGGCATGGTCAACGGCCCTCGCAATCATTTGTTTTAAATGGACAGTCGGATTACCCCGATCTATCCCAGTTGAAGCGCACCAGGCAGCGCTAGAGCCGCACTGCTCTAGTCGCAGCTCAAGGGAGTCATTGTTACTCACTTAGCTCCCCCACGCCTTGTTCTATTTCTTCAGGTTGACATTTAGGGCTCTGGGCACAAATCACCTTGCATAAAAATGGTCAACCGCCCTCGCAATTATATCTTTTAAAAGCACAGTAAGATTCCCCCTGTGCATTCCAGTTGAACCACACCAGACAGTGCAAAGCAGCACTGTTCTAGCCGCACATCAAGGGAGTCATTGTTACTAACGTCCTTCACCCACGCTTTGTTCCATTTCCTCACATTGACATTTAGAGCCCCGGGCACAAATCACATTGCGTCAGCATCGTCAAAAGTCCTTGCAATGCTTTGTTTTAAGTGGACAGTCAGTTTCAGCCGGTCCATGCCAGTTGAAGCACAACAGATAGCATAAAGCGCCACTCCTGAATCCACACTGCAAGGGAGTCATTCTTACTCCTGTCCTTTAACCACGCCTTTTTTTCATTTCTGCACGTTGACATTTACAGACCTGGGCAGAAATCACATTGCGTCAGCATGGTCAACGGCCCTCAAAATGCATTGTTTTATTTCGAGAGTCGGATTCTCCCGGTCCATGCCAGTTGAAGCGCACCAGGCAGTGCAAGCGCCACACTGCTCTAGCCGCACCTTAAGAGAGCCATTGTTACTCGCTTTGTGTAGCCTTGCCTTGTTGCATTTCTTCGCGTTGACATTTAGGGCGCTGGGCAGAAGTCACATTACGTCAGCATGATCAAAAGTCTTCGCAAAGCTTTGTTTTAATGGACAGTTGGATTCCACCGGTCCATACCAAATGAAGCACAATGGATAGCACAAAGCGAAACTGCTCAATAAACTCTGCACGGGAGTCATTCTTACTCCTGTCCTTTATACCCACCTTTTTGCATTTCTTCACGTTGACATTTAGAGCACTGGCTCCCAGAATGCTTTGTTTCATTTGGACAGTGAATTCCGCCCGTCCATGCCAGTTGAGGCATACCATTCCGCGCAAGAGCTGCACTGCTCCAGCCGCACCTCACAGGAGTCACTCTTACACCTGTCCTTTATCCAGGCATTTCTTTATTTCATCACTTTGCCGTTTAGAGCACTAGGCAGAAATCACATTGCGTCAGCATGGTGAACGGCCCGCGTAATCATTTGTTTTAAATGGACAGTCGGATTCCCCCGATCTATGCCAGTTGGAGTGCAGCAGACTGCGCAAGAGCCGCACTGCTCTAGTCGCACCTCGAGGGAGTCATTGTTACTCTCATCGCATACACACCTTCTTGAATTTCTTCACGTTGACATTAAATAGCACTGGGCAGAAATCACATTGTGTCAGCATCGGCAACAGCCTTCACAATCATTTGTTTTAAGTGCACAGTGAGATTCCCCCGGTGCATGACAGGTAAACCACAACAGACAGTGCAAAGCTGTGCTGCTCTAGTCGCACCTCATGGGAGTCATTGTTAGTCTCTTCGTTTACCCACGCCTTGTTGATTTTATCAAGTTGACATATAGGGGACTGGGCAGAAATCACATTGCGTCAGCATGGTCAAAAGTCCCCGCAATGCTTTGTTTTAAATGGACAGTCGGATTCCCCCGGTCTATACCAGTTGAAGCGCAATGGAAAGTGCAAAGCGGCACAGCTGAATGCACACTGCAAGGGAGTCATTCTTACTCATGTCGTTTATCCACACCTTTTTTTCATTTTTTCACTTTGACATTTAGAGCACTGTGCAGAAATCACACTGCGTCAGCACGGTCAACGGCCCCCAAAATGCTTTGTTTTATTTGGGCATTTTATTTTACAGGAGGTATTCAGAGACATGGATTGGGAAGAATTGGGGATAAAAGTTAATCGAGAATAGCTTGGTAACTCGCGATTCGCTGATGACATTGCCTTGCTTAGTACCTCAGGGGACCAATTGCAATGCATGTTCAGTGACCTGGATAGGCAAAGCAGAAGAGTGGGTCTAAAAATTAATCTGCAGGAAACTAAAGTAATGCTTAACAGTCTCCGAAGAAAACCGCAATTTACAATAGGCAGCGAGGCACTGGAAGTCGTAAGGGAATACACCAATTTAGGTCAGGTAGTGACAGCGGATGCGGATCATAAGACAGAAATATTCAGAAGAACAAGAATGGGCTGGGGTGCGTTTGGCAGGCATTCTCAGATGATGAATAGCAGGTTGCCGTTATCCCCTCAAGAGGAAAGTATATAATACCTGTGTCTTACCAGCACTCACGTATGGGGCAGAAACCTTGAGGCTTACGAAAAGGGTTCTCCTCATATTGAGGACGACACAACGAGCTATGGAAAGAAGAATGATAGGTGTAACGTTCAAGGATAAGAAAAGAGCAGATTGGGTAAGGGAACAAACGCGACTTAATGACATCTTAGTTGAAATCATGAAAAAGAAAGGGGCATGGGCAGGATACGCAATGAGGAGGGAAGATAACCGATGGTCATTGAGGGTTACGGAATGGGTTCCAAGGGAAGAGAAGCTTAGCAGAGGGCGGCAGAAAGTTAGGCGGGCGCATGAGATTCAGAAGTTTGCGGGGACGACATGGCCACACTTAGTACATGATCGGGGTTGTTGGAGATGTATGGGAGAGGCCTTTGCCCTGCAGTAGGCGTAACCAGGCTGATGCTGATGATGATTCCGCCGGTCCATTCCAGTTGAGGCACACAAGACCACGCAAGAGCCGCACTGCGATAGCCGCACCACGAGGGAGTCATGGTTACTCCTGTCGTTTATCCGTCCTTTTTTTTAATTACTTCACTTTGACGTTTAGAGCACTGGGCAGAAATCACATTCCGTCAGCATGGTCGACGGCGCTCACAATCATTTGTTTTAATTGGACAGTCGGATTCCCCCGATCTATGCCAGCTGGAGTGCAGCAGACTGTGCAAATGCTGCGCTGCTCTAGTCACACCTCAAGGGTGTCATTGTTACTCTCATCGCTTACACACACCTTTTTTGCATTTCTTCACGTTGACATTAAATAGCACTGGGCAGAAATCACATTGTGTCAGCATGGTCAACGGCCTTCGCAATCATTTCTTTTCATGGCAGAGTTAGATTCCCCCGTTGCATGCCAGGTAAACCACACCAGACAGTGCAAAGCCGCGCTACTCTAGTCCCACCTCATGGGAGTCATTGTTAGTCTCTTCGTTTACCCTCGCCTTGTTGCATTTTATCACGTTGACATTTAGGGGACTGGGCAGAGATCACATTACGTCAGCATGATCAAAAGTCTTCGCAAAGCTTTGTTTTAATGGACAGTTGGATTCCACCGGTCCATACCAAATGAAGCACAATGGATAGCACAAAGCGAAACTGCTCAATAAACTCTGCACGGGAGTCATTCTTACTCCTGTCCTTTATACCCACCTTTTTGCATTTCTTCACGTTGACATTTAGAGCACTGGCTCCCAGAATGCTTTGTTTCATTTGGACAGTGAATTCCGCCCGTCCATGCCAGTTGAGGCGCACCATACCGCGCAAGAGCTGCACTGCTCCAGCCGCACCTCACAGGAGTCACTCTTACACCTGTCCTTTATCCAGGCATTTCTTTATTTCATCACTTTGCCGTTTAGAGCACTAGGCAGAAATCACATTGCGTCAGCATCGGCAACAGCCTTCACAATCATTTGTTTTAAGTGCACAGTGAGATTCCCCCGGTGCATGCCAGGTAAGCCACACCAGACAGTGCAGAGCCGTGCTGCTCTAGTCGCACCTCATGGGAGTCATTGTTAGTCTCTTCGTTTACCCTCGCCTTGTTGATTTTATCAAGTTGACATATAGCGGACTGGGCAGAGATCACATTGCATCAGCATGGTCAAAAGTCCTCGCAATGCTTTGTTTTAAATGGACAGTCAGATTCTCCCGGTCCATACCAGTTGAAGCGCAACGGAAAGTGCAAAGCGGCACAGCTCAATCCACACTGCAAGGGAGTCATTCTTACTCCTGTCTTTTATCCACGCTTTTTTTTTCATTTTTTCACTTCGACATTTAGAGCACTGTGCAGAAATCACACTGCGTCAGCATGCTCAACGGCCCCCAGAATGGTTTGTTTTATTTGGACAGTGGATTCTGTCAGTCCATGCCAGTTCATTCGCACCAGACCGCGCAAGAGCTGCACTACGCTAGCCGCACCTAAAGGGTGTCATAGTTACTCCTGTCGTTTATCCAGCCCTTTCCTTAATTTATTTATTTCACGTTTAAAGCACTAGGCAGAAATCAAATTGCGTCAGCATGGTCAACGGCCCTCGCAATTATTTGTTTTAAATGGACAGTCGGATTACCCCGATCTATCCCAGTTGAAGCGCACCAGGCAGCGCTAGAGCCGCACTGCTCTAGCCGCAGCTCAAGGGAGTCATTGTTACTCACTTAGCTCCCCCACGCCTTGTTCTATTTCTTCAGGTTGACATTTAGGGCACTGGGCACAAATCACCTTGCATAAAAATGGTCAACCGCCCTCGCAATTATATCTTTTAAAAGCACAGTAAGATTCCCCCTGTGCATTCCAGTTGAACCACACCAGGCAGTGCAAAGCAGCACTGTTCTAGCCGCACCTCAAGGGAGTCATTGTTACTAACGTCCTTCACCCACGCTTTGTTCCATTTCCTCACATTGACATTTAGAGCCCTGGGCACAAATCACATTGCGTCAGCATCGTCAAAAGTCCTTGCAATGCTTTGTTTTAAGTGGACAGTCAGTTTCAGCCGGTCCATGCCAGTTGAAGCACAACAGATAGCATAAAGCGCCACTCCTGAATCCACACTGCAAGGGAGTCATTCTTACTCCTGTCCTTTAACCACGCCTTTTTTTTCATTTCTGCACGTTGACATTTAAAGACCTGGGCAGAAATCACATTGCGTCAGCATGGTCAACGGCCCTCAAAATGCATTGTTTTATTTCGAGAGTCGGATTCTCCCGGTCCATGCCAGTTGAAGCGCACCAGGCAGCGCAAGCGCCACACTGCTCTAGCCGCACCTTAAGAGAGCCATTGTTACTCGCTTTGTGTAGCCATGCCTTGTTGCATTTCTTCACGTTGACATTTAGGGCGCTGGGCAGAAGTCACATTACGTCAGCATGATCAAAAGTCTTCGCAAAGCTTTGTTTTGATGGACAGTTGGATTCCACCGGTCCATACCAAATGAAGCACAATGGATAGCACAAAGCGAAACTGCTCAATAAACTCTGCACGGGAGTCATTCTTACTCCTGTCCTTTATACCCACCTTTTTGCATTTCTTCACGTTGACATTTAGAGCACTGGCTCCCAGAATGCTTTGTTTCATTTGGACAGTGAATTCCGCCCGTCCATGCCAGTTGAGGCGTACCATACCGCGCAAGACCTGCACTGCTCCAGCCGCACCTCACAGGAGTCACTCTTACACCTGTCCTTTATCCAGGCATTTCTTTATTTCATCACTTTGCCGTTTAGAGCACTAGGCAGAAATCACATTGCGTCAGCATGGTGAACGGCCCGCGTAATCATTTGTTTTAAATGGACAGTCGGATTCCCCCGATCTATGCCAGTTGGAGTGCAGCAGACTGCGCAAGAGCCGCACTGCTCTAGTCGCACCTCGAGGGAGTCATTGTTACTCTCATCGCATACACACCTTCTTGCATTTCTTCACGTTGACATTAAATAGCACTGGGCAGAAATCACATTGTGTCAGCATCGGCAACAGCCTTCACAATCATTTGTTTTAAGTGTACAGTGAGATTCCCCCGGTGCATGCCAGGTAAGCCACACCAGACAGTGCAGAGCCGTGCTGCTCTAGTCGCACCTCATGGGAGTCATTGTTAGTCTCTTCGTTTACCCACGCCTTGTTGATTTTATCAAGTTGACATATAGGGGACTGGGCAGAGATCACATTGCATCAGCATGGTCAAAAGTCCTCGCAATGCTTTGTTTTCAATGGACAGTTGGATTCCACCGGTCCATTCCAAATGAAGCACAATGGATAGCACAAAGCGAAACTGCTCAATAAACTCTGCACGGGAGTCATTCTTACTCCTGTCCTTTATACCCACCTTTTTGCATTTCTTCACGTTGACATTTAGAGCACTGGCTCCCAGAATGCTTTGTTTCATTTGGACAGTGAATTCCACCCGTCCATGCCAGTTGAGGCGTACCATACCGCGCAAGAGCTGCACTGCTCCAGCCGCACCTCACAGGAGTCACTGTTACACCTGTCCTTTATCCAGGCATTTCTTTATTTCATCACTTTGCCGTTTAGAGCACTAGGCAGAAATCACATTGCGTCAGCATCGGCAACAGCCTTCACAATCATTTGTTTTAAGTGCACAGTGAGATTCCCCCGGTGCATGCCAGGTAAGCCACACCAGACAGTGCAGAGCCGTGCTGCTCTAGTCGCACCTCATGGGAGTCATTGTTAGTCTCTTCGTTTACCCTCGCCTTGTTGATTTTATCAAGTTGACATATAGGGGACTGGGCAGAGATCACATTGCATCAGCATGGTCAAAAGTCCTCGCAATGCTTTGTTTTAAATGGACAGTCAGATTCTCCCGGTCCATACCAGTTGAAGCGCAACGGAAAGTGCAAAGCGGCACAGCTCAATCCACACTGCAAGGGAGTCATTCTTACTCCTGTCTTTTATCCACGCTTTTTTTTTCATTTTTTCACTTCGACATTTAGAGCACTGTGCAGAAATCACACTGCGTAAGCATGCTCAACGGCCCCCAGAATGGTTTGTTTTATTTGGACAGTGGATTCTGTCAGTCCATGCCAGTTCATTCGCACCAGACCGCGCAAGAGCTGCACTGCGCTAGCCGCACCTAGAGGGTGTCATAGTTACTCCTGTCGTTTATCCAGCCCTTTCCTTAATTTATTTATTTCACGTTTAAAGCACTAGGCAGAAATCAAATTGCGTCAGCATGGTCAACGGCCCTCGCAATCATTTGTTTTAAATGGACAGTCGGATTACCCCGATCTATCCCAGTTGAAGCGCACCAGGCAGCGCTAGAGCCGCACTGCTCTAGCCGCAGCTCAAGGGAGTCATTGTTACTCACTAAGCTCCCCCACGCCTTGTTCTATTTCTTCAGGTTGACATTTAGGGCACTGGGCACAAATCACCTTGCATAAAAATGGTCAACCGCCCTCGCAATTATATCTTTTAAAAGCACAGTAAGATTCCCCCTGTGCATTCCAGTTGAACCACACCAGACAGTGCAAAGCAGCACTGTTCTAGCCGCACCTCAAGGGAGTCATTGTTACTAACGTCCTTCACCCACGCTTTGTTCCATTTCCTCACATTGACATTTAGAGCCCTGGGCACAAATCACATTGCGTCAGCATCGTCAAAAGTCCTTGCAATGCTTTGTTTTAAGTGGACAGTCAGTTTCAGCCGGTCCATGCCAGTTGAAGCACAACAGATAGCATAAAGCGCCACTCCTGAATCCACACTGCAAGGGAGTCATTCTTACTCCTGTCGTTTAACCACGCCTTTTTTTTCATTTCTGCACGTTGACATTTACAGACCTGGGCAGAAATCACATTGCGTCAGCATGGTCAACGGCCCTCAAAATGCATTGTTTTATTTGGAGAGTCGGATTCTCCCGGTCCATGCCAGTTGAAGCGCACCAGGCAGCGCAAGCGCCACACTGCTCTAGCCGCACCTCAAGAGGGCCATTGTTACTCGCTTTGTGTAGCCATGCCTTGTTGCATTCCTTCACGTTGACATTTAGAGCGCTGGGCAGAAGTCACATTACGTCAGCATGATCAAAAGTCTTCGCAAAGCTTTGTTTTAATGGACAGTTGGATTCCACCGGTCCATACCAAATGAAGCACAATGGATAGCACAAAGCGAAACTGCTCAATAAACTCTGCACGGGAGTCATTCTTACTCCAGTCCTTTATACCCACCTTTTTGCATTTCTTCACGTTGACATTTAGAGCATTGGCTCCCAGAATGCTTTGTTTCATTTGCACAGTGAATTCCGCCCGTCCATGCCAGTTGAGGCGTACCATACCGCGCAAGAGCTGCACTGCTCCAGCCGCACCTCACAGGAGTCACTCTTACACCTGTCCTTTATCCAGGCATTTCTTTATTTCATCACTTTGCCGTTTAGAGCACTAGGCAGAAATCACATTGCGTCAGCATGGTGAACGGCCCGCGTAATCATTTGTTTTAAATGGACAGTCGGATTCCCCCGATCTATGCCAGTTGGAGTGCAGCAGACTGCGCAAGAGCCGCACTGCTCTAGTCGCACCTCGAGGGAGTCATTGTTACTCTCATCGCATACACACCTTCTTGCATTTCTTCACGTTGACATTAAATAGCACTGGGCAGAAATCACATTGTGTCAGCATCGGCAACAGCCTTCACAATCATTTGTTTTAAGTGCACAGTGAGATTCCCCCGGTGCATGACAGGTAAACCACACCAGACAGTGCAAAGCTGTGCTGCTCTAGTCGCACCTCATGGGAGTCATTGTTAGTCCCTTCGTTTACCCACGCCTTGTTGATTTTATCAAGTTGACATATAGGGGACTGGGCAGAAATCACATTGCGTCAGCATGGTCAAAAGTCCCCGCAATGCTTTGTTTTAAATGGACAGTCGGATTCCCCCGGTCTATACCAGTTGAAGCGCAATGGAAAGTGCAAAGCGGCACAGCTGAATGCACACTGCAAGGGAGTCATTCTTACTCATGTCGTTTATCCACACCTTTTTTTCATTTTTTCACTTTGACATTTAGAGCACTGTGCAGAAATCACACTGCGTCAGCACGGTCAACGGCCCCCAAAATGCTTTGTTTTATTTGGGCATTTTATTTTACAGGAGGTATTCAGAGACATGGATTGGGAAGAATTGGGGATAAAAGTTAATCGAGAATAGCTTGGTAACTCGCCATTCGCTGATGACATTGCCTTGCTTAGTACCTCAGGGGACCAATTGCAATGCATGTTCAGTGACCTGGATAGGCAAAGCAGAAGAGTGGGTCTAAAAATTAATCTGCAGGAAACTAAAGTAATGCTTAACAGTCTCCGAAGAAAACCGCAATTTACAATAGGCAGCGAGGCACTGGAAGTCGTAAGGGAATACACCAACTTAGGTCAGGTAGTGACAGCGGATGCGGATCATAAGACAGAAATATTCAGAAGAACAAGAATGGGCTGGGGTGCGTTTGGCAGGCATTCTCAGATGATGAATAGCAGGTTGCCGTTATCCCCTCAAGAGGAAAGTATATAATACCTGTGTCTTACCAGCACTCACCTATGAGGCAGAAACCTTGAGGCTTACGAAAAGGGTTCTGCTCATATTGAGGACGACACAACGAGCTATGGAAAGAAGAATGATAGGTGTAACGTTCAAGGATAAGAAAAGAGCAGATTGGGTGAGGGAACAAACGCGACTTAATGACATCTTAGTTGAAATCAAGAAAAAGAAAGGGGCATGGGCAGGATACGCAATGAGGAGGGAAGATAACCGATGGTCATTGAGGGTTACGGAATGGATTCCAAGGGAAGAGAAGCTTAGCAGAGGGCGGCAGAAAGTTAGGCGGGCGCATGAGATTCAGAAGTTTGCGGGGACGACATGGCCACACTTAGTACATGATCGGGGTTGTTGGAGATGTATGGGAGAGGCCTTTGCCCTGCAGTAGGCGTAACCAGGCTGATGCTGATGATGATTCCGCCGGTCCATGCCAGTTGAGGCACACAAGACCACGCAAGAGCCGCACTGCGATAGCCGCACCACAAGGGAGTCATTGTGACTCCTGTAGTTTATCCATGCCTTTTTTTATTTACTTCAGTTTCACGTTTAGAGCACTGGGCAGAAATCACATTGCGTCAGCATGGCCGACGGCCCTCGCAATCATTTGTTTTAAATGGACAGTCGGATTCCCCCGATCTATGCCAGCTGGAGTGCAGCAGACTGTGCAAAAGCTGCACTGCTCTAGACGCACCTCAAGGGAGTCATTGTTACTCTCACCACTTACACACACCTTCTTGCATTTCTTCACGTTGACATTAAATAGCACTGGGCAGAAATCACATAGTGTCAGCATCGGCAACAGCCTTCACAATCATTTGTTTTAAGTGCACAGTGAGATTCCCCCAGTGCATGCCAGGTAAGCCACACCAGACAGTGCAGAGCCGTGCTGCTCTAGTCGCACCTCATAGGAGTCATTGTTAGTCTCTTCGTTTACCCACGCCTTGATGATTTTATCAAGTTGACATATAGGGGACTGGGCAGAGATCACATTGCATCAGCATGGTCAAAAGTCCTCGCAATGCTTTGTTTTAAATGGACAGTCAGATTCTCCCGGTCCATACCAGTTGAAGCGCAACGGAAAGTGCAAAGCGGCACAGCTGAATGCACACTGCAAGGGAGTCATTCTTACTCCTGTCGTTTAACCACGCCTTTTTTTCATTTCTGCACGTTGACATTTACAGACCTGGGCAGAAATCACATTGCGTCAGCATGGTCAACGGCCCTCAAAATGCATTGTTTTATTTGGAGAGTCGGATTCTCCCGGTCCATGCCAGTTGAAGCGCACCAGGCAGCGCAAGCGCCACACTGCTCTAGCCGCACCTCAAGAGGGCCATTGTTACTCGCTTTGTGTAGCCATGCCTTGTTGCATTTCTTCACGTTGACATTTAGAGCGCTGGGCAGAAGTCACATTACGTCAGCATGATCAAAAGTCTTCGCAAAGCTTTGTTTTAATGGACAGTTGGATTCCACCGGTCCATACCAAATGAAGCACAATGGATAGCACAAAGCGAAACTGCTCAATAAACTCTGCACGGGAGTCATTCTTACTCCTGTCCTTTATACCCACCTTTTTGCATTTCTTCACGTTGACATTTAGAGCACTGGCTCCCAGAATGCTTTGTTTCATTTGGACAGTGAATTCCGCCCGTCCATGCCAGTTGAGGCGTACCATACCGCGCAAGAGCTGCACTGCTCCAGCCGCACCTCACAGGAGTCACTCTTACACCTGTCCTTTATCCAGGCATTTCTTTATTTCATCACTTTGCCGTTTAGAGCACTAGGCAGAAATCACTATGCGTCAGCATGGTGAACGGCCCGCGTAATCATTTGTTTTAAATGGACAGTCGGATTCCCCCGATCTATGCCAGTTGGAGTGCAGCAGACTGCGCAAGAGCCGCACTGCTCTAGTCGCACCTCGAGGGAGTCATTGTTACTCTCATCGCATACACACCTTCTTGCATTTCTTCACGTTGACATTAAATAGCACTGGGCAGAAATCACATTGTGTCAGCATCGGCAACAGCCTTCACAATCATTTGTTTTAAGTGCACAGTGAGATTCCCCCGGTGCATGACAGGTAAACCACACCAGACAGTGCAAAGCTGTGCTGCTCTAGTGGCACCTCATGGGAGTCATTGTTAGTCCCTTCGTTTACCCACGCCTTGTTGATTTTATCAAGTTGACATCTAGGGGACTGGGCAGAAATCACATTGCGTCAGCATGGTCAAAAGTCCCCGCAATGCTTTGTTTTAAATGGACAGTCGGATTCCCCCGGTCTATACCAGTTGAAGCGCAATGGAAAGTGCAAAGCGGCACAGCTGAATGCACACTGCAAGGGAGTCATTCTTACTCATGTCGTTTATCCACACCTTTTTTTCATTTTTTCACTTTGACATTTAGAGCACTGTGCAGAAATCACACTGCGTCAGCACGGTCAACGGCCCCCAAAATGCTTTGTTTTCTTTGGGCATTTTATTTTACAGGAGGTATTCAGAGACATGGATTGGGAAGAATTGGGGATAAAAGTTAATCGAGAATAGCTTGGTAACTCGCGATTCGCTGATGACATTGCCTTGCTTAGTACCTCAGGGGAACAATTGCAATGCATGTTCAGTGACCTGGATAGGCAAAGCAGAAGAGTGGGTCTAAAAATTATTCTGCAGGAAACTAAAGTAATGCTTAACAGTCTCCGAAGAAAACCGCAATTTACAATAGGCAGCGAGGCACTGGAAGTCGTAAGGGAATACACCAACTTAGGTCAGGTAGTGACAGCGGATGCGGATCATAAGACAGAAATATTCAGAAGAACAAGAATGGGCTGGGGTGCGTTTGGCAGGCATTCTCAGATGATGAATAGCAGGTTGCCGTTATCCCCTCAAGAGGAAAGTACATAATACCTGTGTCCTACCAGCACTCACCTATGGGGCAGAAACCTTGAGGCTTACGAAAAGGGTTCTGCTCATATTGAGGACGACACAACGAGCTATGGAAAGAAGAATGATAGGTGTAACGTTCAAGGATAAGAAAAGAGCAGATTGGGTGAGGGAATAAACGCGACTTAATGACATCTTAGTTGAAATCAAGAAAAAGAAAGGGGCATGCGCAGGATACGCAATGAGGAGGGAAGATAACCGATGGTCATTGAGGGTTACGGAATGGATTCCAAGGGAAGAGAAGCTTAGCAGAGGGCGGCAGAAAGTTAGGCGGGCGCATGAGATTCAGAAGTTTGCGGGGACGACATGGCCACACTTAGTACATGATCGGGGTTGTTGGAGATGTATGGGAGAGGCCTTTGCCCTGCAGTAGGCGTAACCAGGCTGATGCTGATGATGATTCCGCCGGTCCATGCCAGTTGAGGCACACAAGACCACGCAAGAGCCGCACTGCGATAGCCGCACCACAAGGGAGTCATTGTGACTTCTGTAGTTTATCCATGCCTTTTTTTATTTACTTCAGTTTCACGTTTAGAGCACTGGGCAGAAATCACATTGCGTCAGCATGGCCGACGGCCCTCGCAATCATTTGTTTTAAATGGACAGTCGGATTCCCCCGATCTATGCCAGCTGGAGTGCAGCAGACTGTGCAAAAGCTGCACTGCTCTAGACGCACCTCAAGGGAGTCATTGTTACTCTCACCACTTACACACACCTTCTTGCATTTCTTCACGTTGACATTAAATAGCACTGGGCAGAAATCACATAGTGTCAGCATCGGCAACAGCCTTCACAATCATTTGTTTTAAGTGCACAGTGAGATTCCCCCAGTGCATGCCAGGTAAGCCACACCAGACAGTGCAGAGCCGTGCTGCTCTAGTCGCACCTCATAGGAGTCATTGTTAGTCTCTTCGTTTACCCACGCCTTGATGATTTTATCAAGTTGACATATAGGGGACTGGGCAGAGATCACATTGCATCAGCATGGTCAAAAGTCCTCGCAATGCTTTGTTTTAAATGGACAGTCAGATTCTCCCGGTCCATACCAGTTGAAGCGCAACGGAAAGTGCAAAGCGGCACAGCTGAATGCACACTGCAAGGGAGTCATTCTTACTCCTGTCGTTTAACCACGCCTTTTTTTCATTTCTGCACGTTGACATTTACAGACCTGGGCAGAAATCACATTGCGTCAGCATGGTCAACGGCCCTCAAAATGCATTGTTTTATTTGGAGAGTCGGATTCTCCCGGTCCATGCCAGTTGAAGCGCACCAGGCAGCGCAAGCGCCACACTGCTCTAGCCGCACCTCAAGAGGGCCATTGTTACTCGCTTTGTGTAGCCATGCCTTGTTGCATTTCTTCACGTTGACATTTAGAGCGCTGGGCAGAAGTCACATTACGTCAGCATGATCAAAAGTCTTCGCAAAGCTTTGTTTTAATGGACAGTTGGATTCCACCGGTCCATACCAAATGAAGCACAATGGATAGCACAAAGCGAAACTGCTCAATAAACTCTGCACGGGAGTCATTCTTACTCCTGTCCTTTATACCCACCTTTTTGCATTTCTTCACGTTGACATTTAGAGCACTGGCTCCCAGAATGCTTTGTTTCATTTGGACAGTGAATTCCGCCCGTCCATGCCAGTTGAGGCGTACCATACCGCGCAAGAGCTGCACTGCTCCAGCCGCACCTCACAGGAGTCACTCTTACACCTGTCCTTTATCCAGGCATTTCTTTATTTCATCACTTTGCCGTTTAGAGCACTAGGCAGAAATCACTATGCGTCAGCATGGTGAACGGCCCGCGTAATCATTTGTTTTAAATGGACAGTCGGATTCCCCCGATCTATGCCAGTTGGAGTGCAGCAGACTGCGCAAGAGCCGCACTGCTCTAGTCGCACCTCGAGGGAGTCATTGTTACTCTCATCGCATACACACCTTCTTGCATTTCTTCACGTTGACATTAAATAGCACTGGGCAGAAATCACATTGTGTCAGCATCGGCAACAGCCTTCACAATCATTTGTTTTAAGTGCACAGTGAGATTCCCCCGGTGCATGACAGGTAAACCACACCAGACAGTGCAAAGCTGTGCTGCTCTAGTGGCACCTCATGGGAGTCATTGTTAGTCCCTTCGTTTACCCACGCCTTGTTGATTTTATCAAGTTGACATCTAGGGGACTGGGCAGAAATCACATTGCGTCAGCATGGTCAAAAGTCCCCGCAATGCTTTGTTTTAAATGGACAGTCGGATTCCCCCGGTCTATACCAGTTGAAGCGCAATGGAAAGTGCAAAGCGGCACAGCTGAATGCACACTGCAAGGGAGTCATTCTTACTCATGTCGTTTATCCACACCTTTTTTTCATTTTTTCACTTTGACATTTAGAGCACTGTGCAGAAATCACACTGCGTCAGCACGGTCAACGGCCCCCAAAATGCTTTGTTTTCTTTGGGCATTTTATTTTACAGGAGGTATTCAGAGACATGGATTGGGAAGAATTGGGGATAAAAGTTAATCGAGAATAGCTTGGTAACTCGCGATTCGCTGATGACATTGCCTTGCTTAGTACCTCAGGGGACCAATTGCAATGCATGTTCAGTGACCTGGATAGGCAAAGCAGAAGAGTGGGTCTAAAAATTATTCTGCAGGAAACTAAAGTAATGCTTAACAGTCTCCGAAGAAAACCGCAATTTACAATAGGCAGCGAGGCACTGGAAGTCGTAAGGGAATACACCAACTTAGGTCAGGTAGTGACAGCGGATGCGGATCATAAGACAGAAATATTCAGAAGAACAAGAATGGGCTGGGGTGCGTTTGGCAGGCATTCTCAGATGATGAATAGCAGGTTGCCGTTATCCCCTCAAGAGGAAAGTATATAATACCTGTGTCCTACCAGCACTCACCTATGGGGCAGAAACCTTGAGGCTTACGAAAAGGGTTCTGCTCATATTGAGGACGACACAACGAGCTATGGAAAGAAGAATGATAGGTGTAACGTTCAAGGATAAGAAAAGAGCAGATTGGGTGAGGGAACAAACGCGACTTAATGACATCTTAGTTGAAATCAAGAAAAAGAAAGGGGCATGGGCAGGATACGCAATGAGGAGGGAAGATAACCGATGGTCATTGAGGGTTACGGAATGGATTCCAAGGGAAGAGAAGCTTAGCAGAGGGTGGCAGAAAGTTAGGCGGGCGCATGAGATTCAGAAGTTTGCAGGGACGACATGGCCACACTTAGTACATGATCGGGGTTGTTGGAGATGTATGGGAGAGGCCTTTGCCCTGCAGTAGGCGTAACCAGGCCTATGCTGATGATGATTCCGCCGGTCCATGCCAGTTGAGGCGCACAAGACCACGCAATAGCCGCACTGCGATAGCCGCACCACGAGGGAGTCATTGTTACTCCTGTCGTTTATCCGTCCTTTTTTTTAATTACTTCACTTTGACGTTTAGAGCACTGGGCAGAAATCACATTCCGTCAGCATGGTCGACGGCGCTCACAATCATTTGTTTTAATTGGACAGTCGGATTCCCCCGATCTATGCCAGCTGGAGTGCAGCAGACTGTGCAAATGCTGCGCTGCTCTAGTCACACCTCAAGGGTGTTATTGTTACTCTCATCGCTTACACACACCTTTTTTGCATTTCTTCACGTTGACATTAAATAGCACTGGGCAGAAATCACATTGTGTCAGCATGGTCAACGGCCTTCGCAATCATTTCTTTTCATGGCAGAGTTAGATTTCCCCGTTGCATGCCAGGTAAACCACACCAGACAGTGCAAAGCCGCGCTACTCTAGTCCCACCTCATGGGAGTCATTGTTAGTCTCTTCGTTTACCCTCGCCTTGTTGCATTTTATCACGTTGACATTTAGGGGACTGGGCAGAGATCACATTGCATCAGCATGGTCAAAAGTCCTCGCAATGCTTTGTTTTAAATGGACAGTAAGATTCTCCCGGTCCATACCAGTTGAAGCGCAACGGAAAGTGCAAAGCGGCACAGCTCAATCCACACTGCAAGGGAGTCATTCTTACTGCTGTCTTTTATCCACGCTTTTTTTTTCATTTTTTCACTTCGACATTTAGAGCACTGTGCAGAAATCACACTGCGTCAGCATGCTCAACGGCCCCCAGAATGGTTTGTTTTATTTGGACAGTGGATTCTGTCAGTCCATGCCAGTTCATTCGCACCAGACCGCGCAAGAGCTGCACTGCGCTAGCCGCACCTAAAGGGTGTCATAGTTACTCCTGTCGTTTATCCAGCCCTTTCCTTAATTTATTTATTTCACGTTTAAAGCACTAGGCAGAAATCAAATTGCGTCAGCATGGTCAACGGCCCTCGCAATCATTTGTTTTAAATGGACAGTCGGATTACCCCGATCTATCCCAGTTGAAGTGCACCAGGCAGCGCTAGAGCCGCACTGCTCTTGTCGCAGCTCAAGGGAGTCATTGTTACTCACTTAGCTACCCCACGCCTTGTTCTATTTCTTCAGGTTGACATTTAGGGCACTGGGCACAAATCACCTTGCATAAAAATGGTCAACCGCCCTCGCAATTATATCTTTTAAAAGCACAGTAAGATTCCCCCTGTGCATTCCAGTTGAACCACACCAGACAGTGCAAAGCAGCACTGTTCTAGCCGCACCTTAAGGGAGTCATTGTTACTAACGTCCTTCACCCACGCTTTGTTCCATTTCCTCAGATTGACATTTAGAGCCCTGGGCACAAATCACATTGCGTCAGCATCGTCAAAAGTCCTTGCAATGCTTTGTTTTAAGTGGACAGTCAGTTTCAGCCGGTCCATGCCAGTTGATGCACAACAGATAGCATAAAGCGCCACTCCTGAATCCACACTGCAAGGGAGTCATTCTTACTCCTGTCGTTTAACCACGCCTTTTTTTCATTTCTGCACGTTGACATTTACAGACCTGGGCAGAAATCACATTGCGTCAGCATGGTCAACGGCCCTCAAAATGCATTGTTTTATTTGGAGAGTCGGATTCTCCCGGTCCATGCCAGTTGAAGCGCACCAGGCAGCGCAAGCGCCACACTGCTCTAGCCGCACCTCAAGACAGCCATTGTTACTCGCTTTGTGTAGCCATGCCTTGTTGCATTTCTTCACGTTGACATTTAGAGCGCTGGGCAGAAGTCACATTACGTCAGCATGATCAAAAGTCTTCGCAAAGCTTTGTTTTAATGGACAGTTGGATTCCACCGGTCCATACCAAATGAAGCACAATGGATAGCACAAAGCGAAACTGCTCAATAAACTCTGCACGGGAGTCATTCTTACTCCTGTCCTTTATACCCACCTTTTTGCATTTCTTCACGTTGACATTTAGAGCACTGGCTCCCAGAATGCTTTGTTTCATTTGGACAGTGAATTCCTCCCGTCCATGCCAGTTGAGGCGTACCATACCGCGCAAGAGCTGCACTGCTCCAGCCGCACCTCACAGGAGTCACTCTTACACCTGTCCTTTATCCAGGCATTTCTTTATTTCATCACTTTGCCGTTTATAGCACTAGGCAGAAATCACATTGCGTCAGCATGGTGAACGGCCCGCGCAATTATTTGTTTTAAATGGACAGTCGGATTCCCCCGATCTATGCCAGTTGGAGTGCAGCAGACTGCGCAAGAGCCGCACTGCTCTAGTCGCACCTCGCGGGAGTCATTGTTACTCTCATCGCATTCACACCTTCTTGCATTTCTTCACGTTGACATTAAATAGCACTGGGCAGAAATCACATAGTGTCAGCATCGGCAACAGCCTTCACAATCGTTTGTTTTAAGTGCACAGTGAGATTCCCGCGGTGCATGCCAGGTAAGCCACACCAGACAGTGGAGACCTGTGCTGCTCTAGTCGCACCTCATGGGAGTCATTGTTAGTCTCTTCGTTTACCCACGCCTTGTTGCATTTTATCAAGTTGACATATAGGGGACTGGGCAGAAATCACATTGCGTCAGTGTGGTCAAAAGTCCCCGCAATGCTTTGTTTTAAATGGACAGTCGGATTCCCCCGGTCTATACCAGTTCAAGCGCAATGGAAAGTGCAAAGCGGCACAGCTGAATGCACACTGCAAGGGAGTCATTCTTACTCCTGTCGTTTAACCACGCCTTTTTTTTTCATTTCTGCACGTTGACATTTACAGACCTGGGCAGAAATCACATTGCGTCAGCATGGTCAACGGCCCTCAAAATGCATTGTTTTATTTGGAGAGTCGGATTCTCCCGGTCCATGCCAGTTGAAGCGCACCAGGCAGCGCAAGCGCCACACTGCTCTAGCCGCACCTCAAGAGAGCGATTGTTACTCGCTTTGTGTAGCCATGCCTTGTTGCATTTCTTCACGTTGACATTTAGAGCGCTGGGCAGAAGTCACATTACGTCAGCATGATCAAAAGTCTTCGCAAAGCTTTGTTTTAATGGACAGTTGGATTCCACCGGTCCATACCAAATGAAGCACAATGGATAGCACAAAGCGAAACTGCTCAATAAACTCTGCACGGGAGTCATTCTTACCCCTGTCCTTTATACCCACCTTTTTGCATTTCTTCACGTTGACATTTAGAGCACTGGCTCCCAGAATGCTTTGTTTCATTTGGACAGTGAATTCCGCCCGTCCATGCCAGTTGAGGCGTACCATACCGCGCAAGAGCTGCACTGCTCCAGCCGCACCTCACAGGAGTCACTGTTACACCTGTCCTTTATCCAGGCATTTCTTTATTTCATCACTTTGCCGTTTAGAGCACTAGGCAGAAATCACATTGCGTCAGCATCGGCAACAGCCTTCACAAACATTTGTTTTAAGTGCACAGTGAGATTCCCCCGGTGCATGCCAGGTAAGCCACACCAGACAGTGCAGAGCCGTGCTGCTCTAGTCGCACCTCATGGGAGTCATTGTTAGTCTCTTCGTTTACCCTCGCCTTGTTGATTTTATCAAGTTGACATATAGGGGACTGGGCAGAGATCACATTGCATCAGCATGGTCAAAAGTCCTCGCAATGCTTTGTTTTAAATGGACAGTCAGATTCTCCCGGTCCATACCAGTTGAAGCGCAACGGAAAGTGCTAAGCGGCACAGCTCAATCCACACTGCAAGGGAGTCATTCTTACTCCTGTCTTTTATCCACGCCTTTTTTTCATTTTTTCACTTGGACATTTAGAGCACTGTGCAGAAATCACACTGCGTCAGCATGCTCAACGGCCCCCAGAATGGTTTGTTTTATTTGGACAGTGGATTCTGTCAGTCCATGCCAGTTCATTCGCACCAGACCGCGCAAGAGCTGCACTGCGCTAGCCGCACCTAAAGGGTGTCATAGTTACTCCTGTCGTTTATCCAGCCCTTTCCTTAATTTATTTATTTCACGTTTAAAGCACTAGGCAGAAATCAAATTGCGTCAGCATGGTCAACGGCCCTCGCAATCATTTGTTTTAAATGGACAGTCGGATTACCCCGATCTATCCCAGTTGAAGTGCACCAGGCAGCGCTAGAGCCGCACTGCTCTTGTCGCAGCTCAAGGGAGTCATTGTTACTCACTTAGCTACCCCACGCCTTGTTCTATTTCTTCAGGTTGACATTTAGGGCACTGGGCACAAATCACCTTGCATAAAAATGGTCAACCGCCCTCGCAATTATATCTTTTAAAAGCACAGTAAGATTCCCCCTGTGCATTCCAGTTGAACCACACCAGACAGTGCAAAGCAGCACTGTTCTAGCCGCACCTTAAGGGAGTCATTGTTACTAACGTCCTTCACCCACGCTTTGTTCCATTTCCTCAGATTGACATTTAGAGCCCTGGGCACAAATCACATTGCGTCAGCATCGTCAAAAGTCCTTGCAATGCTTTGTTTTAAGTGGACAGTCAGTTTCAGCCGGTCCATGCCAGTTGATGCACAACAGATAGCATAAAGCGCCACTCCTGAATCCACACTGCAAGGGAGTCATTCTTACTCCTGTCGTTTAACCACGCCTTTTTTTCATTTCTGCACGTTGACATTTACAGACCTGGGCAGAAATCACATTGCGTCAGCATGGTCAACGGCCCTCAAAATGCATTGTTTTATTTGGAGAGTCGGATTCTCCCGGTCCATGCCAGTTGAAGCGCACCAGGCAGCGCAAGCGCCACACTGCTCTAGCCGCACCTCAAGACAGCCATTGTTACTCGCTTTGTGTAGCCATGCCTTGTTGCATTTCTTCACGTTGACATTTAGAGCGCTGGGCAGAAGTCACATTACGTCAGCATGATCAAAAGTCTTCGCAAAGCTTTGTTTTAATGGACAGTTGGATTCCACCGGTCCATACCAAATGAAGCACAATGGATAGCACAAAGCGAAACTGCTCAATAAACTCTGCACGGGAGTCATTCTTACTCCTGTCCTTTATACCCACCTTTTTGCATTTCTTCACGTTGACATTTAGAGCACTGGCTCCCAGAATGCTTTGTTTCATTTGGACAGTGAATTCCTCCCGTCCATGCCAGTTGAGGCGTACCATACCGCGCAAGAGCTGCACTGCTCCAGCCGCACCTCACAGGAGTCACTCTTACACCTGTCCTTTATCCAGGCATTTCTTTATTTCATCACTTTGCCGTTTATAGCACTAGGCAGAAATCACATTGCGTCAGCATGGTGAACGGCCCGCGCAATTATTTGTTTTAAATGGACAGTCGGATTCCCCCGATCTATGCCAGTTGGAGTGCAGCAGACTGCGCAAGAGCCGCACTGCTCTAGTCGCACCTCGCGGGAGTCATTGTTACTCTCATCGCATTCACACCTTCTTGCATTTCTTCACGTTGACATTAAATAGCACTGGGCAGAAATCACATAGTGTCAGCATCGGCAACAGCCTTCACAATCGTTTGTTTTAAGTGCACAGTGAGATTCCCGCGGTGCATGCCAGGTAAGCCACACCAGACAGTGGAGACCTGTGCTGCTCTAGTCGCACCTCATGGGAGTCATTGTTAGTCTCTTCGTTTACCCACGCCTTGTTGCATTTTATCAAGTTGACATATAGGGGACTGGGCAGAAATCACATTGCGTCAGTGTGGTCAAAAGTCCCCGCAATGCTTTGTTTTAAATGGACAGTCGGATTCCCCCGGTCTATACCAGTTCAAGCGCAATGGAAAGTGCAAAGCGGCACAGCTGAATGCACACTGCAAGGGAGTCATTATTACTCCTGTCGTTTAACCACGCCTTTTTTTTTCATTTCTGCACGTTGACATTTACAGACCTGGGCAGAAATCACATTGCGTCAGCATGGTCAACGGCCCTCAAAATGCATTGTTTTATTTGGAGAGTCGGATTCTCCCGGTCCATGCCAGTTGAAGCGCACCAGGCAGCGCAAGCGCCACACTGCTCTAGCCGCACCTCAAGAGAGCGATTGTTACTCGCTTTGTGTAGCCATGCCTTGTTGCATTTCTTCACGTTGACATTTAGAGCGCTGGGCAGAAGTCACATTACGTCAGCATGATCAAAAGTCTTCGCAAAGCTTTGTTTTAATGGACAGTTGGATTCCACCGGTCCATACCAAATGAAGCACAATGGATAGCACAAAGCGAAACTGCTCAATAAACTCTGCACGGGAGTCATTCTTACCCCTGTCCTTTATACCCACCTTTTTGCATTTCTTCACGTTGACATTTAGAGCACTGGCTCCCAGAATGCTTTGTTTCATTTGGACAGTGAATTCCGCCCGTCCATGCCAGTTGAGGCGTACCATACCGCGCAAGAGCTGCACTGCTCCAGCCGCACCTCACAGGAGTCACTGTTACACCTGTCCTTTATCCAGGCATTTCTTTATTTCATCACTTTGCCGTTTAGAGCACTAGGCAGAAATCACATTGCGTCAGCATCGGCAACAGCCTTCACAAACATTTGTTTTAAGTGCACAGTGAGATTCCCCCGGTGCATGCCAGGTAAGCCACACCAGACAGTGCAGAGCCGTGCTGCTCTAGTCGCACCTCATGGGAGTCATTGTTAGTCTCTTCGTTTACCCTCGCCTTGTTGATTTTATCAAGTTGACATATAGGGGACTGGGCAGAGATCACATTGCATCAGCATGGTCAAAAGTCCTCGCAATGCTTTGTTTTAAATGGACAGTCAGATTCTCCCGGTCCATACCAGTTGAAGCGCAACGGAAAGTGCTAAGCGGCACAGCTCAATCCACACTGCAAGGGAGTCATTCTTACTCCTGTCTTTTATCCACGCCTTTTTTTCATTTTTTCACTTGGACATTTAGAGCACTGTGCAGAAATCACACTGCGTCAGCATGCTCAACGGCCCCCAGAATGGTTTGTTTTATTTGGACAGTGGATTCTGTCAGTCCATGCCAGTTCATTCGCACCAGACCGCGCAAGAGCTGCACTGCGCTAGCCGCACCTAAAGGGTGTCATAGTTACTCCTGTCGTTTATCCAGCCCTTTCCTTAATTTATTTATTTCACGTTTAAAGCACTAGGCATAAATCAAATTGCGTCAGCATGGCCAACGGCCCTCGCAATCATTTGTTTTAAATGGACAGTCGGATTACCCCGATCTGTCCCAGTTGAAGTGCACCAGGCAGCGCTAGAGCCGCACTGCTCTAGCCGCAGCTCAAGGGAGTCATTGTTACTCACTTAGCTCCCCCACGCCTTGTTCTATTTCTTCAGGTTGACATTTAGGGCACTGGGCACAAATCACCTTGCATAAAAATGGTCAACCGCCCTCGCAATTATATCTTTTAAAAGCACAGTAAGATTCCCCCTGTGCATTCCAGTTGAACCACACCAGACAGTGCAAAGCAGCACTGTTCTAGCCGCACCTCAAGGGAGTCATTGTTACTAACGTCCTTCACCCACGCTTTGTTCCATTTCCTCACATTGACATTTAGAGCCCTGGGCACAAATCACATTGCGTCAGCATCGTCAAAAGTCCTTGCAATGCTTTGTTTTAAGTGGACAGTCAGTTTCAGCCGGTCCATGCCAGTTGAAGCACAACAGATAGCATAAAGCGCCACTCCTGAATCCACACTGCAAGGGAGTCATTCTTACTCCTGTCGTTTAACCACGCCTTTTTTTTCATTTCTGCACGTTGACATTTACAGACCTGGGCAGAAATCACATTGCGTCAGCATGGTCAACGGCCCTCAAAATGCATTGTTTTATTTGGAGAGTCGGATTCTCCCGGTCCATGCCAGTTGAAGCGCACCAGGCAGCGCAAGCGCCACACTGCTCTAGCCGCACCTCAAGAGGGCCATTGTTACTCGCTTTGTGTAGCCATGCCTTGTTGCATTTCCTCACGTTGACATTTAGAGCGCTGGGCAGAAGTCACATTACGTCAGCATGATCAAAAGTCTTCGCAAAGCTTTGTTTTAATGGACAGTTGGATTCCACCGGTCCATACCAAATGAAGCACAATGGATAGCACAAAGCGAAACTGCTCAATAAACTCTGTACGGGAGTCATTCTTACTCCTGTCCTTTATACCCACCTTTTTGCATTTCTTCACGTTGACATTTAGAGCACTGGCTCCCAGAATGCTTTGTTTCATTTGGACAGTGAATTCCGCCCGTCCATGCCAGTTGAGGCGTACCATACCGCGCAAGACCTGCACTGCTCCAGCCGCACCTCACAGGAGTCACTCTTACACCTGTCCTTTATCCAGGCATTTCATTATTTCATCACTTTGCCGTTTAGAGCACTAGGCAGAAATCACATTGCGTCAGCATGGTGAACGGCCCGCGTAATCATTTGTTTTAAATGGACAGTCGGATTCCCCCGATCTATGCCAGTTGGAGTGCAGCAGACTGCGCAAGAGCCGCACTGCTCTAGTCGCACCTCGAGGGAGTCATTGTTACTCTCATCGCATACACACCTTCTTGCATTTCTTCACGTTGACATTAAATAGCACTGGGCAGAAATCACATTGTGTCAGCATCGGCAACAGCCTTCACAATCATTTGTTTTAAGTGCACAATGAGATTCCCCCGGTGCATGACAGGTAAACCACACCAGACAGTGCAAATCTGTGCTGCTCTAGTCGCACCTCATGGGAGTCATTGTTAGTCTCTTCGTTTACCCACGCCTTGTTGATTTTATCAAGTTGACATATAGGGGACTGGGCAGAAATCACATTGCGTCAGCATGGTCAAAAGTCCCCGCAATGCTTTGTTTTAAATGGACAGTCGGATTCCCCCGGTCCATGCCAGTTGATGCACAACAGATAGCATAAAGCGCCACTCCTGAATCCACACTGCAAGGGAGTCATTCTTACTCCTGTCGTTTAACCACGCCTTTTTTTCATTTCTGCACGTTGACATTTACAGACCTGGGCAGAAATCACATTGCGTCAGCATGGTCAACGGCCCCCAAAATGCTTTGTTTTATTTGGGCATTTTATTTTACAGGATGTATTCAGAGACATGGATTGGGAATATTTGGGGATAAAAGTTAATCGAGAATAGCTTAGTAACTCGCGATTCGCTGATGACATTGCCTTCCTTAGTACCTCAGGGGACCAATTGCAATGCATGTTCACTGACCTGGATAGGCAAAGCAGAAGAGTGGGTCTAAAAATTAATCTGCAGGAAACTAAAGTAATGCTTAACAGTCTCGGAAGAAAACAGCAATTTACAATTGGCAGCGAGGCACTAGAAGTCGTAAGGGATTACATCAACTTAGGGCAGGTAGTGACAGCGGATGCGGATCATGAGACAGAAATATTCAGAAGAACAAGAATGGGCTGGGGAGGGTTTGGCAGGCATTCTCAGATGATGATTAGCAGGTTGCCATTATCCCCTCAAGAGGAAAGTATATAATGCCTGTGTCTTACCAGTACTCACCTATGGGGCAGAAACCTGGAGGCTTACGAAATAGGTTCTGCTCAAATTGAGGACGACGCAACGAGCTATGGAAAGAAGAATGATAGGTGTAACGTTAAAGGATAAGAAAAGAGCAGATTGGGTGAGGGAACAAACGCGAGTTAATGACATCTTAGTTGAAATCAAGAAAAAGAAATGGGCATGGGCAGGATACGAAATGAGGAGGGAAGATAACCGATGGTCATTAAGGGTTACGGAATGGATTCCAAGGGAAGGGAAGCTTAGCAGAGGGCGGCAGAAAGTTAGGTGGGCGCATGAGATTAAGAAGTTTGCAGGGACGACATGGCCACACATAGTACATGATCGGGGTTGTTGGAGATGTACGGGAGAGGCCTTTGCCCTGCAGTAGGCGTAACCAGGCTGATGCTGATGATGATTCCGCCGGTCCATGCCAGTTGAGGCACACAAGACCACGCAAGAGCCGCACTGCGATAGCCGCACCACAAGGGAGTCATTGTGACTCCTGTAGTTTATCCATGCCTTCTTTTATTTACTTCAGTTTCACGTTTAGAGCACTGGGCAGAAATCACATTGCGTCAGCATGGTCGACGGCCCTCGCAATCATTTGTTTTAAATGGACAGTCGGATTCCCCCGATCTATGCCAGCTGGAGTGCAGCAGACTGTGCAAAAGCTGCACTGTTCTAGTCGCACCTCAAGGGAGTCATTGTTACTCTCATAGCTTACACACACCTTCTTGCATTTCTTCACGTTGACATTAAATAGCACTGGGCAGAAATCACATTGTGTCAGCATCGGCAACAGCCTTCACAATCATTTGTTTTAAGTGCACAGTGAGATTCCCCCGGTGCATGCAAGGTAAGCCACACCAGACAGTGCAGAGCCGTGCTGCTCTAGTCGCACCTCATGGGAGTCATTGTTAGTCTCTTCGTTTACCCACGCCTTGTTGATTTTATCAAGTTGACATATAGGGGACTGGGCAGAGATCACATTGCATCAGCATGGTCAAAAGTCCTCGCAATGCTTTGTTTTAAATGGACAGTCAGATTCTCCCGGTCCATACCAGTTGAAGCGCAACGGAAAGTGCAAAGCGGCACAGCTCAATCCACACTGCAAGGGAGTCATTCTTACTCCTGTCTTTTATCCACGCTTTTTTTTTCATTTTTTCACTTCGACATTTAGAGCACTGTGCAGAAATCACACTGCGTCAGCATGCTCAACGGCCCCCAGAATGGTTTGTTTTATTTGGACAGTGGATTCTGTCAGTCCATGCCAGTTCATTCGCACGAGACCGCGCAAGAGCTGTACTGCGCTAGCCGCACCTAAAGGGTGTCATAGTTACTCCTGTCGTTTATCCAGCCCTTTCCTTAATTTATTTATTTCACGTTTGAAGCACTAGGCAGAAATCAAATTGCGTCAGCATGGTCAACGGCCCTCGCAATCATTTGTTTTAAATGGACAGTCGGATTACCCCGATCTATCCCAGTTGAAGCGCACCAGGCAGCGCTAGAGCCGCACTGCTCTAGCCGCAGCTCAAGGGAGTCATTGTTACTCACTTAGCTCCCCCACGCCTTGTTCTATTTCTTCAGGTTGACATTTAGGGCACTGGGCACAAATCACATTGCATAAAAATGGTCAACCGCCCTCGCAATTATATCTTTTAAAAGCACAGTAAGATTCCTCCTGTGCATTCCAGTTGAACCACACCAGACAGTGCAAAGCAGCACTGTTCTAGCCGCACCTCAAGGGAGTCATTGTTACTAACGTCCTTCACTCACGCTTTGTTCCATTTCCTCACATTGACATTTAGAGCCCTGGGCACAAATCACATTGCGTCAGCATCGTCAAAAGTCCTTGCAATGCTTTGTTTTAAGTGGACAGTCAGTTTCAGCCGGTCCATGCCAGTTGAAGCACAACAGATAGCATAAAGCGCCACTCCTGAATCCACACTGCAAGGGAGTCATTCTTACTCCTGTCGTTTAACCACGCCTTTTTTTCATTTCTGCACGTTGACATTTACAGACCTGGGCAGAAATCACATTGCGTCAGCATGGTCAACGGCCCTCAAAATGCATTGTTTTATTTGGAGAGTCGGATTCTCCCGGTCCATGCCAGTTGAAGCGCACCAGGCAGCGCAAGCGCCACACTGCTCTAGCCGCACCTCAAGAGAGCCATTGTTACTCGCTTTGTGTAGCCATGCCTTGTTGCATTTCTTCATGTTGACATTTAGAGCGCTGGGCAGAAGTCACATTACGTCAGCATGATCAAAAGTCTTCGCAAAGCTTTGTTTTAATGGACAGTTGGACTCCACCGGTCCATACCAAATGAAGCACAATGGATAGCACAAAGCGAAACTGCTCAATAAACTCTGCACGAGAGTCATTCTTACTCCTGTCCTTTATACCCACCTTTTTGCATTTCTTCACGTTGACATTTAGAGCACTGGCTCCCAGAATGCTTTGTTTCATTTGGACAGTGAATTCCGCCCGTCCATGCCAGTTGAGGCGTACCATACCGCGCAAGAGCTGCACTGCTCCAGCCGCACCTCACAGGAGTCACTCTTACACCTGTCCTTTATCCAGGCATTTCTTTATTTCATCACTTTGCCGTTTAGAGCACTAGGCAGAAATCACATTGCGTCAGCATGGTGAACGGCCCGCGTAATCATTTGTTTTAAATGGACAGTCGGATTCCCCCGATCTATGCCAGTTGGAGTGCAGCAGACTGCGCAAGAGCCGCACTGCTCTAGTCGCACCTCGAGGGAGTCATTGTTACTCTCATCGCATACACACCTTCTTTCATTTCTTCACGTTGACATTAAATAGCACTGGGCAGAAATCACATTGTGTCAGCATCGGCAACAGCCTTCACAATCATTTGTTTTAAGTGCACAGTGAGATTCTCCCGGTGCATGACAGGTAAACCACACCAGACAGTGCAAAGCTGTGCTGCTCTAGTCGCACCTCATGGGAGTCATTGTTAGTCCCTTCGTTTACCCACGCCTTGTTGATTTTATCAAGTTGACATATAGGGGACTGGGCAGAAATCACATTGCGTCAGCATGGTCAAAAGTCCCTGCAATGCTTTGTTTTAAATGGACAGTCGGATTCCCCCGGTCTATACCAGTTGAAGCGCAATGGAAAGTGCAAAGCGGCACAGCTGAATGCACACTGCAAGGGAGTCGTTCTTACTCATGTCGTTTATCCACACCTTTTTTTTCATTTTTTCACTTTGACATTTAGAGCACTGTGCAGAAATCACACTGCGTCAGCACGGTCAACGGCCCCCAAAATGCTTTGTTTTATTTGGGCATTTTATTTTACAGGAGGTATTCAGAGACATGGATTGGGAAGAATTGGGGATAAAAGTTAATCGAGAATAGCTTGGTAACTCGCGATTCGCTGATGACATTGCCTTGCTTAGTACCTCAGGGGACCAATTGCAATGCATGTTCAGTGACCTGGATAGGCAAAGCAGAAGAGTGGGTCTAAAAATTAATCTGCAGGAAACTAAACTAATGCTTAACAGTCTCCGAAGAAAACCGCAATTTACAATAGGCAGCGAGGCACTGGAAGTCGTAAGGGAATACACCAACTTAGGTCAGGTAGTGACAGCGGATGCGGATCATAAGACAGAAATATTCAGAAGAACAAGAATGGGCTGGGGTGCGTTTGGCAGGCATTCTCAGATGATGAATAGCAGGTTGCCGTTATCCCCTCAAGAGGAAAGTATATAATACCTGTGTCTTACCAGCACTCACCTATGGGGCAGAAACCTTGAGGCTTACGAAAAGGGTTCTGCTCATATTGAGGACGACACAACGAGCTATGGAAAGAAGAATGATAGGTGTAACGTTCAAGGATAAGAAAAGAGCAGATTGGGTGAGGGAACAAACGCGACTTAATGACATCTTAGTTGAAATCAAGAAAAAGAAAGGGGCATGGGCAGGATACGCAATGAGGAGGGAAGATAACCGATGGTCATTGAGGGTTACGGAATGGATTCCAATGGAAAAGAAGCTTAGCAGAGGGCGGCAGAAAGTTAGGCGGGCGCATGAGATTCAGAAGTTTGCAGGGACGACATGGCCACACTTAGTACATGATCGGGGTTGTTGGAGATGTATGGGAGAGGCCTTTGCCCTGCAGTAGGCGTAACCAGGCCTATGCTGATGATGATTCCGCCGGTCCATGCCAGTTGAGGCGCACAAGACCACGCAATAGCCGCACTGCGATAGCCGCACCACGAGGGAGTCATTGTTACTCCTGTCGTTTATCCGTCCTTTTTTTTAATTACTTCACTTTGACGTTTAGAGCACTGGGCAGAAATCACATTCCGTCAGCATGGTCGACGGCGCTCACAATCATTTGTTTTAATTGGACAGTCGGATTCCCCCGATCTATGCCAGCTGGAGTGCAGCAGACTGTGCAAATGCTGCGCTGCTCTAGTCACACCTCAAGGGTGTCATTGTTACTCTCATCGCTTACACACACCTTTTTTGCATTTCTTCACGTTGACATTAAATAGCACTGGGCAGAAATCACATTGTGTCAGCATGGTCAACGGCCTTCGCAATCATTTCTTTTCATGGCAGAGTTAGATTTCCCCGTTGCATGCCAGGTAAACCACACCAGACAGTGCAAAGCCGCGCTACTCTAGTCCCACCTCATGGGAGTCATTGTTAGTCTCTTCGTTTACCCTCGCCTTGTTGCATTTTATCACGTTGACATTTAGGGGACTGGGCAGAGATCACATTGCATCAGCATGGTCAAAAGTCCTCGCAATGCTTTGTTTTAAATGGACAGTCAGATTCTCCCGGTCCATACCAGTTGAAGCGCAACGGAAAGTGCAAAGCGGCACAGCTCAATCCACACTGCAAGGGAGTCATTCTTACTCCTGTCTTTTATCCACGCTTTTTTTTCATTTTTTCACTTCGACATTTAGAGCACTGTGCAGAAATCACACTGCGTCAGCATGCTCAACGGCCCCCAGAATGGTTTGTTTTATTTGGACAGTGGATTCTGTCAGTCCATGCCAGTTCATTCGCACCAGACCGCGCAAGAGCTGCACTGCGCTAGCCGCACCTAAAGGGTGTCATAGTTACTCCTGTCGTTTATCCAGCCCTTTCCTTAATTTATTTATTTCACGTTTAAAGCACTAGGCAGAAATCAAATTGCGTCAGCATGGTCAACGGCCCTCGCAATCATTTGTTTTAAATGGACAGTCGGATTACCCCGATCTATCCCAGTTGAAGCGCACCAGGCAGCGCTAGAGTCGCACTGCTCTAGTCGCAGCTCAAGGGAGTCATTGTTACTCACTTAGCTACCCCACGCCTTGTTCTATTTCTTCAGGTTGACATTTAGGGCACTGGGCACAAATCACCTTGCATAAAAATGGTCAACCGCCCTCGCAATTATATCTTTTAAAAGCACAGTAAGATTCCCCCTGTGCATTCCAGTTGAACCACACCAGACAGTGCAAAGCAGCACTGTTCTAGCCGCACCTTAAGGGATTCATTGTTACTAACGTCCTTCACCCACGCTTTGTTCCATTTCCTCACACTGACATTTAGAGCCCTGGGCACAAATCACATTGCGTCAGCATCGTCAAAAGTCCTTGCCATGCTTTGTTTTAAGTGGACAGTCAGTTTCAGCCGGTCCATGCCTGTTGATGCACAACAGATAGCATAAAGCGCCACTCCTGAATCCACACTGCAAGGGAGTCATTCTTACTCCTGTCGTTTAACCACGCCTTTTTTTCATTTCTGCACGTTGACATTTACAGACCTGGGCAGAAATCACATTGCGTCAGCATGGTCAACGGCCCTCAAAATGCATTGTTTTATTTGGAGAGTCGGATTCTCCCGGTCCATGCCAGTTGAAGCGCACCAGGCAGCGCAAGCGCCACACTGCTCTAGCCGCACCTCAAGACAGCCATTGTTACTCGCTTTGTGTAGCCATGCCTTGTTGCATTTCTTCACGTTGACATTTAGAGCGCTGGGCAGAAGTCACATTACGTCAGCATGATCAAAAGTCTTCGCAAAGCTTTGTTTTAATGGACAGTTGGATTCCACCGGTCCATACCAAATGAAGCACAATGGATAGCACAAAGCGAAACTGCTCAATAAACTCTGCACGGGAGTCATTCTTACTCCTGTCCTTTATACCCACCTTTTTGCATTTCTTCACGTTGACATTTAGAGCACTGGCTCCCAGAATGCTTTGTTTCATTTGGACAGTGAATTCCGCCCGTCCATGCCAGTTGAGGCGTACCATACCGCGCAAGAGCTGCACTGCTCCAGCCGCACCTCACAGGAGTCACTGTTACACCTGTCCTTTATCCAGGCATTTCTTTATTTCATCACTTTGCCGTTTAGAGCACTAGGCAGAAATCACATTGCGTCAGCATCGGCAACAGCCTTCACAATCATTTGTTTTAAGTGCACAGTGAGATTCCCCCGGTGCATGCCAGGTAAGCCACACCAGACAGTGCAGAGCCGTGCTGCTCTAGTCGCACCTCATGGGAGTCATTGTTAGTCTCTTCGTTTACCCTCGCCTTGTTGATTTTATCAAGTTGACATAAGGGACTGGGCAGAGATCACATTGCATCAGCATGGTCAAAAGTCCTCGCAATGCTTTGTTTTAAATGGACAGTCAGATTCTCCCGGTCCATACCAGTTGAAGCGCAACGGAAAGTGCAAAGCGGCACAGCTCAATCCACACTGCAAGGGAGTCATTCTTACTCCTGTCTTTTATCCACACTTTTTTTTTCATTTTTTCACTTCGACATTTAGAGCACTGTGCAGAAATCACACTGCGTCAGCATGCTCAACGGCCCCCTGAATGGTTTGTTTTATTTGGACAGTGGATTCTGTCAGTCCATGCCAGTTCATTCGCACCAGACCGCGCAAGAGCTGCACTGCGCTAGCCGCACCTAAAGGGTGTCATAGTTACTCCTGTCGTTTATCCAGCCCTTTCCTTAATTTATTTATTTCACGTTTAAAGCACTAGGCAGAAATCAAATTGCGTCAGCATGGTCAACGGCCCTCGCAATCATTTGTTTTAAATGGACAGTCGGATTACCCCGATCTATCCCAGTTGAAGCGCACCAGGCAGCGCTAGAGCCGCACTGCTCTAGCCGCAGCTCAAGGGAGTCATTGTTACTCACTTAGCTCCCCCACGCCTTGTTCTATTTCTTCAGGTTGACATTTAGGGCACTGGGCACAAATCACCTTGCATAAAAATGGTCAACCGCCCTCGCAATTATATCTTTTAAAAGCACAGTAAGATTCCCCCTGTTAATTCCAGTTGAACCACACCAGACAGTGCAAAGCAGCACTGTTCTAGCCGCACCTCAAGGGAGTCATTGTTACTAACGTCCTTCACCCACGCTTTGTTCCATTTCCTCACATTGACATTTAGAGCCCTGGACACAAATCACATTGCGTCAGCATCGTCAAAAGTCCTTGCAATGCTTTGTTTTAAGTGGACAGTCAGTTTCAGCCGGTCCATGCCAGTTGAAGCACAACAGATAGCATAAAGCGCCACTCGTGAATGAATCCACACTGCAAGGGAGTCATTCTTACTCCTGTCGTTTAACCACGCCTTTTTTTTTCATTTCTGCACGTTGACATTTACAGACCTGGGCAGAAATCACATTGCGTCAGCATGGTCAACGGCCCTCAAAATGCATTGTTTTATTTGGAGAGTCGGATTCTCCCGGTCCATGCCAGTTGAAGCGCACCAGGCAGCGCAAGCGCCACACTGCTCTAGCCGCACCTCAAGAGGGCCATTGTTACTCGCTTTGTGTAGCCATGCCTTGTTGCATTTCTTCACGTTGACATTTAGAGCGCTGGGCAGAAGTCACATTACGTCAGCATGATCAAAAGTCTTCGCAAAGCTTTGTTTTAATGGACAGTTGGATTCCACCGGTCCATACCAAATGAAGCACAATGGATAGCACAAAGCGAAACTGCTCAATAAACTCTGCACGGGAGTCATTCTTACTCCTGTCCTTTATACCCACCTTTTTGCATTTCTTCACGTTGACATTTAGAGCACTGGCTCCCAGAATGCTTTGTTTCATTTGGACAGTGAATTCCGCCCGTCCATGCCAGTTGAGGCGTACCATACCGCGCAAGAGCTGCACTGCTCCAGCCGCACCTCACAGGAGTCACTCTTACACCTGTCCTTTATCCAGGCATTTCTTTATTTCATCACTTTGCCGTTTAGAGCACTAGGCAGAAATCACATTGCGTCAGCATGGTGAACGGCCCGCGTAATCATTTGTTTTAAATGGACAGTCGGATTCCCCCGATCTATGCCAGTTGGAGTGCAGCAGACTGCGCAAGAGCCGCACTGCTCTAGTCGCACATCGAGGGAGTCATTGTTACTCTCATCGCATACACACCTTCTTGCATTTCTTCACGTTGACATTAAATAGCACTGGGCAGAAATCACATTGTGTCAGCATCGGCAACAGCCTTCACAATCATTTGTTTTAAGTGCACAGTGAGATTCCCCCGGTGCATGACAGGTAAACCACACCAGACAATGCAAAGCTGTGCTGCTCTAGTCGCACCTCATGGGAGTCATTGTTAGTCCCTTCGTTTACCCACGCCTTGTTGATTTTATCAAGTTGACATATAGGGGACTGGGCAGAAATCACATTGCGTCAGCATGGTCAAAAGTCCCCGCAATGCTTTGTTTTAAATGGACAGTCGGATTCCCCCGGTCTATACCAGTTGAAGCGCAATGGAAAGTGCAAAGCGGCACAGCTGAATGCACACTGCAAGGGAGTCATTCTTACTCATGTCGTTTATCCACACCTTTTTTTCATTTTTTCACTTTGACATTTAGAGCACTGTGCAGAAATCACACTGCGTCAGCACGGTCAACGGCCCCCAAAATGCTTTGTTTTATTTGGGCATTTTATTTTACAGGAGGTATTCAGAGACATGGATTGGGAAGAATTGGGGATAAAAGTTAATCGAGAATAGCTTGGTAACTCGCGATTCGCTGATGACATTGCCTTGCTTAGTACCTCAGGGGACCAATTGCAATGCATGTTCAGTGACCTGGATAGGCAAAGCAGAAGAGTGGGTCTAAAAATTAATCTGGAGGAAACTAAAGTAATGCTTAACAGTCTCCGAAGAAAACCGCAATTTGCAATAGGCAGCGAGGCACTGGAAGTCGTAAGGGAATACACCAACTTAGGTCAGGTAGTGACAGCGGATGCGGATCATAAGACAGAAATATTCAGAAGAACAAGAATGGGCTGCGGTGCGTTTGGCAGGCATTCTCAGATGATGAATAGCAGGTTGCCGTTATCCCCTCAAGAGGAAAGTATATAATACCTGTGTCTTACCAGCACTCACCTATGGCGCAGAAACCTTGAGGCTTACGAAAAGGGTTCTGCACATATTGAGGACGACACAACGAGCTATGGAAAGAAGAATGATAGGTGTAACGTTCAAGGATAAGAAAAGAGCAGATTGGGTGAGGGAACAAACGCGACTTAATGACATCTTAGTTGAAATCAAGAAAAAGAAAGGGGCATGGGCAGGATACGCAATGAGGAGGGAAGATAACCGATGGTCATTGAGGGTTACGGAATGGATTCCAAGGGAAGAGAAGCTTAGCAGAGGGTGGCAGAAAGTTAGGCGGGCGCATGAGATTCAGAAGTTTGCGGGGACGACATGGCCACACTTAGTACATGATCGGGGTTGTTGGAGATGTATGGGAGAGGCCTTTGCCCTGCAGTAGGCGTAACCAGGCTGATGCTGATGATGATTCCGCCGGTCCATGCCAGTTGAGGCACACAAGACCACGCAAGAGCCGCACTGCGATAGCCGCACCACAAGGGAGTCATTGTGACTCCTGTAGTTTATCCATGCCTTTTTTTATTTACTTCAGTTTCACGTTTAGAGCACTGGGCAGAAATCACATTGCGTCAGCATGGCCGACGGCCCTCGCAATCATTTGTTTTAAATGGACAGTCGGATTCCCCCGATCTATGCCAGCTGGAGTGCAGCAGTCTGTGCAAAAGCTGCACTGCTCTAGTCGCACCTCAAGGGAGTCATTGTTACTCTCACCGCTTACTCACACCTTCTTGCATTTCTACACGTTGACATTAAATAGCACTGGGCAGAAATCACATAGTGTCAGCATCGGCAACAGCCTTCACAATCATTTGTTTTAAGTGCACAGTGAGATTCCCCCAGTGCATGCCAGGTAAGCCACACCAGACAGTGCAGAGCCGTGCTGCTCTAGTCGCACCTCATGGGAGTCATTGTTAGTCTCTTCGTTTACCCACGCCTTGATGATTTTATCAAGTTGACATATAGGGGACTGGGCAGAGATCACATTGCATCAGCATGGTCAAAAGTCCTCGCAATGCTTTGTTTTAAATGGACAGTCAGATTCTCCCGGTCCATACCAGTTGAAGCGCAACGGAAAGTGCAAAGCGGCACAGCTCAATCCACACTGCAAGGGAGTCATTCTTACTCCTGTCTTTTATCCACGCTTTTTTTTCATTTTTTCACTTCGACATTTAGAGCACTGTGCAGAAATCTCACTGCGTCAGCATGCTCAACGGCCCCCAGAATGGTTTGTTTTATTTGGACAGTGGATTCTGTCAGTCCGTGCCAGTTCATTCGCACCAGACCGCGCAAGAGCTGCACTGCGCTAGCCGCACCTAAAGGGCGTCATAGTTACTCCTGTCGTTTATCCAACCCTTTCCTTAATTTATTTATGTCACGTTTAAAGCACTAGGCAGAAATCAAATTGCGTCGGCATGGTCAACGGCCCTCGCAATCATTTGTTTTAAATGGACAGTCGGATTACCCCGATCTATCCCAGTTGAAGCGCACCAGGCAGCGCTAGAGCCGCACTGCTCTAGTCGCAGCTCAAGGGAGTCATTGTTACTCACTTAGCTCCCCCACGCCTTGTTCTATTTCTTCAGGTTGACATTTAGGGCACTGGGCACAAATCACCTTGCATAAAAATGGTCAACCGCCCTCGCAATTATATCTTTTAAAAGCACAGTAAGATTCCCCCTGTGCATTCCAGTTGAACCACACCAGACAGTGCAAAGCAGCACTGTTCTAGCCGCACCTCAAGGGAGTCATTGTTACTAACGTCCTTCACCCACGCTTTGTTCCATTTCCTCACATTGACATTTAGAGCCCTGGGCACAAATCACATTGCGTCAGCATCGTCAAAAGTCCTTGCAATGCTTTGTTTTAAGTGGACAGTCAGTTTCAGCCGGTCCATGCTAGTTGAAGCACAACAGATAGCATAAAGCGCCACTCCTGAATCCACACTGCAAGGGAGTCATTCTTACTCCTGTCCTTTAACCACGCCTTTTTTTTCATTTCTGCACGTTGACATTTACAGACCTGGGCAGAAATCACATTGCGTCAGCATGGTCAACGGCCCTCAAAATGCATTGTTTTATTTCGAGAGTCGGATTCTCCCGGTCCATGCCAGTTGAAGCGCACCAGGCAGCGCAAGCGCCACACTGCTCTAGCCGCACCTTAAGAGAGCCATTGTTACTCGCTTTGTGTAGCCATGCCTTGTTGCATTTCTTCACGTTGACATTTAGGGCGCTGGGCAGAAGTCACATTACGTCAGCATGATCAAAAGTCTTCGCAAAGCTTTGTTTTAATGGACAGTTGGATTCCACCGGTCCATACCAAATGAAGCACAATGGATAGCACAAAGCGAAACTGCTCAATAAACTCTGCACGGGAGTCATTCTTACTCCTGTCCTTTATACCCACCTTTTTGCATTTCTTCACGTTGACATTTAGAGCACTGGCTCCCAGAATGCTTTGTTTCATTTGGACAGTGAATTCCGCCCGTCCATGCCAGTTGAGGCGTACCATACCGCGCAAGAGCTGCACTGCTCCAGCCGCACCTCACAGGAGTCACTCTTACACCTGTCCTTTATCCAGGCATTTCTTTATTTCATCACTTTGCCGTTTAGAGCACTAGGCAGAAATCACATTGCGTCAGCATGGTGAACGGCCCGCGTAATCATTTGTTTTAAATGGACAGTCGGATTCCCCCGATCTATGCCAGTTGGAGTGCAGCAGACTGCGCAAGAGCCGCACTGCTCTAGTCGCACCTCGAGGGAGTCATTGTTACTCTCATCGCATACACACCTTCTTGCATTTCTTCACGTTGACATTAAATAGCACTGGGCAGAAATCACATTGTGTCAGCATCGGCAACAGCCTTCACAATCATTTGTTTTAAGTGCACAGTGAGATTCCCCCAGTGCATGCCAGGTAAGCCACACCAGACAGTGCAGAGCCGTGCTGCTCTAGTCGCACCTCATGGGAGTCATTGTTAGTCTCTTCGTTTACCCACGCCTTGATGATTTTATCAAGTTGACATATAGGGGACTGGGCAGAAATCACATTGCGTCAGCATGGTCAAAAGTCCCCGCAATGCTTTGTTTTAAATGGACAGTCGGATTCCCCCGGTCTATACCAGTTGAAGCGCAATGGAATGTGCAAAGCGGCACAGCTGAATGCACACTGCAAGGGAGTCATTCTTACTCATGTCGTTTATCCACACCTTTTTTTCATTTTTTCACTTTGACATTTAGAGCACTGTGCAGAAATCACACTGCGTCAGCACGGTCAACGGCCCCCAAAATGCTTTGTTTTATTTGGGCATTTTATTTTACAGGAGGTATTCAGAGACATGGATTGGGAAGAATTGGGGATAAAAGTTAATCGAGAATAGCTTGGTAACTCGCGATTCGCTGATGACATTGCCTTGCTTAGTACCTCAGGGGACCAATTGCAATGCATGTTCAGTGACCTGGATAGGCAAAGCAGAAGAGTGGGTCTAAAAATTAATCTGCAGGAAACTAAAGTAATGCTTAACAGTCTCCGAAGAAAACCGCAATTTACAATAGGCAGCGAGGCACTGGAAGTCGTAAGGGAATACACCAACTTAGGTCAGGTAGTGACAGCGGATGCGGATCATAAGACAGAAATATTCAGAAGAACAAGAATGGGCTGGGGTGCGTTTGGCAGGCATTCTCAGATGATGAATAGCAGGTTGCCGTTATCCCCTCAAGAGGAAAGTATATAATACCTGTGTCTTACCAGCACTCACCTATGGGGCAGAAATCTTGAGGCTTACGAAAAGGGTTCTGCTCATATTGAGGACGACACAACGAGCTATGGAAAGAAGAATGATAGGTGTAACGTTCAAGGATAAGAAAAGAGCAGATTGGGTGAGGGAACAAACGCGACTTAATGACATCTTAGTTGAAATCAAGAAAAAGAAAGGGGCATGGGCAGGATACGCAATGAGGAGGGAAGATAACCGATGGTCATTGAGGGTTACGGAATGGATTCCAAGGGAAGAGAAGCTTAGCAGAGGGCGGCAGAAAGTTAGGCGGGCACATGAGATTCAGAAGTTTGCGGGGACGACATGGCCACACTTAGTACATGATCGGGGTTGTTGGAGATGTATGGGAGAGGCCTTTGCCCTGCAGTAGGCGTAACCAGGCTGATGCTGATGATGATTCCGCCGGTCCATGCCAGTTGAGGCACACAAGACCACGCAAGAGCCGCACTGCGATAGCCGCACCACAAGGGAGTCATTGTGACTCCTGTAGTTTATCCATGCCTTTTTTTATTTACTTCAGTTTCACGTTTAGAGCACTGGGCAGAAATCACATTGCGTCAGCATGGCCGACGGCCCTCGCAATCATTTGTTTTAAATGGACAGTCGGATTCCCCCGATCTATGCCAGCTGCAGTGCAGCAGACTGTGCAAAAGCTGCACTGCTCTAGTCGCACCTCAAGGGAGTCATTGTTACTCTCACCGCTTACACACACCTTCTTGCATTTCTTCACGTTGACATTAAATAGCACTGGGCAGAAATCACATAGTGTCAGCATCGGCAACAGCCTTCACAATCATTTGTTTTAAGTGCACAGTGAGATTCCCCCAGTGCATGCCAGGTAAGCCACACCAGACAGTGCAGAGCCGTGCTGCTCTAGTCGCACCTCATGGGAGTCATTGTTAGTCTCTTCGTTTACCCACGCCTTGATGATTTTATCAAGTTGACATATAGGGGACTGGGCAGAGATAACATTGCATCAGCATGGTCAAAAGTCCTCGCAATGCTTTGTTTTAAATGGACAGTCAGATTCTCCCGGTCCATACCAGTTGAAGCGCAACGGAAAGTGCAAAGCGGCACAGCTCAATCCACACTGCAAGGGAGTCATTCTTACTCCTGTCTTTTATCCACGCTTTTTTTTCATTTTTTCACTTCGACATTTAGAGCACTGTGCAGAAATCACACTGCGTCAGCATGCTCAACGGCCCCCAGAATGGTTTGTTTTATTTGGACAGTGGATTCTGTCAGTTCGTGCCAGTTCATTCGCACCAGACCGCGCAAGAGCTGCACTGCGCTAGCCGCACCTAAAGGGTGTCATAGTTACTCCTGTCGTTTATCCAGCCCTTTCCTTAATTTATTTATTTCACGTTTAAAGCACTAGGCAGAAATCACATTGCGTCAGCATGTCCGACGGCCCTCGCAATCATTTGTTTTAAATGGACAGTCGGATTCCCCCGATCTATGCCAGCTGGAGTGCAGCAGACTGTGCAAAAGCTGCACTGCTCTAGTCGCACCTCAAGGGAGTCATTGTTACTCTCACCGCTTACACACACCTTCTTGCATTTCTTCACGTTGACATTAAATAGCACTGGGCAGAAATCACATAGTGTCAGCATCGGCAACAGCCTTCACAATCATTTGTTTTAAGTGCACAGTGAGATTCCCCCGGTGCATGCCAGGTAAGCCACACCAGACAGTGCAGAGCCGTGCTGCTCTAGTCGCACCTCATGGGAGTCATTGTTAGTCTCTTCGTTTACCCACGCCTTGATGATTTTATCAAGTTGACATATAGGGGACTGGGCAGAGATCACATTGCATCAGCATGGTCAAAAGTCCTCGCAATGCTTTGTTTTAAATGGACAGTCAGATTCTCCCGGTCCATACCAGTTGAAGCGCAACGGAAAGTGCAAAGCGGCACAGCTCAATCCACACTGCCAGGGAGTCATTCTTACTCCTGTCTTTTATCCACGCTTTTTTTTTCATTTTTTCACTTCGACATTTAGAGCACTGTGTAGAAATCACACTGCGTCAGCATGCTCAACGGCCCCCAGAATGGTTTGTTTTATTTGGACAGTGGATTCTGTCAGTCCATGCCAGTTCATTCGCACCAGACCGCGCAAGAGCTGCACTGCGCTAGCCGCACCTAAAGGGTGTCATAGTTACTCCTGTCGTTTATCCAGCCCTTTCCTTAATTTATTTATTTCACGTTTAAAGCACTAGGCAGAAATCAAATTGCGTCTGCATGGTCAACGGCCCTCGCAATCATTTGTTTTAAATGGACAGTCGGATTACCCCGATCTATCCCAGTTGAAGCGCACCAGGCAGCGCTAGAGCCGCACTGCTCTAGTCGCAGCTCAAGGGAGTCATTGTTACTCACTTAGCTCCCCCACGCCTTGATCTATTTCTTCAGGTTGACATTTAGGGCACTGGGCACAAATCACCTTGCATAAAAATGGTCAACCGCCCTCGCAATTATATCTTTTAAAAGCACAGTAAGATTCCCCCTGTGCATTCCAGTTGAACCACACCAGACAGTGCAAAGCAGCACTGTTCTAGCCGCACCTTAAGGGAGTCATTGTTACTAACGTCCTTCACCCACGCTTTGTTCCATTTCCTCACATTGACATTTAGAGCCCTGGGCACAAATCACATTGCGTCAGCATCGTCAAAAGTCCTTGCAATGCTTTGTTTTAAGTGGACAGTCAGTTTCAGCCGGTCCATGCCAGTTGATGCACAACAGATAGCATAAAGCGCCACTCCTGAATCCACACTGCAAGGGAGTCATTCTTACTCCTGTCGTTTAACCACGCCTTTTTTTCATTTCTGCACGTTGACATTTACAGACCTGGGCAGAAATCACATTGCGTCAGCATGGTCAACGGCCCTCAAAATGCATTGTTTTATTTGGAGAGTCGGATTCTCCCGGTCCGTGCCAGTTGAAGCGCACCAGGCAGCGCAAGCGCCACACTGCTCTAGCCGCACCTCAAGAGAGCCATTGTTACTCGCTTTGTGTAGCCATGCCTTGTTGCATTTCTTCACGTTGACATTTAGAGCGCTGGGCAGAAGTCACATTACGTCAGCATGATCAAAAGTCTTCGCAAAGCTTTGTTTTAATGGACAGTTGGATTCCACCGGTCCATACCAAATGAAGCACAATGGATAGCACAAAGCGAAACTGCTCAATAAACTCTGCACGGGAGTCATTCTTACTCCTGTCCTTTATACCCACCTTTTTGCATTTCTTCACGTTGACATTTAGAGCACTGGCTCCCAGAATGCTTTGTTTCATTTGGACAGTGAATTCCGCCCGTCCATGCCAGTTGAGGCGTACCATACCGCGCAAGAGCTGCACTGCTCCAGCCGCACCTCACAGGAGTCACTCTTACACCTGTCCTTTATCCAGGCATTTCTTTATTTCATCACTTTGCCGTTTATAGCACTAGGCAGAAATCACATTGCGTCAGCATGGTGAACGGCCCGCGCAATTATTTGTTTTAAATGGACAGTCGGATTCCCCCGATCTATGCCAGTTGGAGTGCAGCAGACTGCGCAAGAGCCGCACTGCTCTAGTCGCACCTCGCGGGAGTCATTGTTACTCTCATCGCATTCACACCTTCTTGCATTTCTTCACGTTGACATTAAATAGCACTGGGCAGAAATCACATAGTGTCAGCATCGGCAACAGCCTTCACAATCGTTTGTTTTAAGTGCACAGTGAGATTCCCGCGGTGCATGCCAGGTAAGCCACACCAGACAGTGCAGACCTGTGCTGCTCTAGTCGCACCTCATGGGAGTCATTGTTAGTCTCTTCGTTTACCCACGCCTTGTTGCATTTTATCAAGTTGACATATAGGGGACTGGGCAGAAATCACATTGCGTCAGCGTGGTCAAAAGTCCCCGCAATGCTTTGTTTTAAATGGACAGTCGGATTCCCCCGGTCTATACCAGTTCAAGCGCAATGGAAAGTGCAAAGCGGCACAGCTGAATGCACACTGCAAGGGAGTCATTCTTACTCCTGTCGTTTAACCACGCCTTTTCTTCATTTCTGCACGTTGACATTTACAGACCTGGGCAGAAATCACATTGCGCCAGCATGGTCAACGGCCCTCAAAATGCATTGTTTTATTTGGAGAGTCGGATTCTCCCGGTCCATGCCAGTTGAAGCGCACCAGGCAGCGCAAGCGCCACACTGCTCTAGCCGCACCTCAAGAGAGCGATTGTTACTCGCTTTGTGTAGCCATGCCTTGTTGCATTTCTTCACGTTGACATTTAGAGCGCTGGGCAGAAGTCACATTACGTCAGCATGATCAAAAGTCTTCGCAAAGCTTTGTTTTAATGGACAGTTGGATTCCACCGGTCCATACCAAATGAAGCACAATGGATAGCACAAAGCGAAACTGCTCAATAAACTCTGCACGGGAGTCATTCTTACTCCTGTCCTTTATACCCACCTTTTTGCATTTCTTCACGTTGACATTTAGAGCACTGGCTCCCAGAATGCTTTGTTTCATTTGGACAGTGAATTCCGCCCGTCCATGCCAGTTGAGGCGTACCATACCGCGCAAGAGCTGCACTGCTCCAGCCGCACCTCACAGGAGTCACTGTTACACCTGTCCTTTATCCAGGCATTTCTTTATTTCATCACTTTGCCGTTTAGAGCACTAGGCAGAAATCACATTGCGTCAGCATCGGCAACAGCCTTCACAATCATTTGTTTTAAGTGCACAGTGAGATTCCCCCGGTGCATGCCAGGTAAGCCACACCAGACAGTGCAGAGCCGTGCTGCTCTAGTCGCACCTCATGGGAGTCATTGTTAGTCTCTTCGTTTACCCTCGCCTTGTTGATTTTATCAAGTTGACATATAGGGGACTGGGCAGAGATCACATTGCATCAGCATGGTCAAAAGTCCTCGCAATGCTTTGTTTTAAATGGACAGTCAGATTCTCCCGGTCCATACCAGTTGAAGCGCAACGGAAAGTGCAAAGCGGCACAGCTCAATCCACACTGCAAGGGAGTCATTCTTACTCCTGTCTTTTATCCACGCTTTTTTTCATTTTTTCACTTCGACATTTAGAGCACTGTGCAGAAATCACACTGCGTCAGCATGCTCAACGGCCCCCAGAATGGTTTGTTTTATTTGGACAGTGGATTCTGTCAGTCCATGCCAGTTCATTCGCACCAGACCGCGCAAGAGCTGCACTGCGCTAGCCGCACCTAAAGGGTGTCATAGTTACTCCTGTCGTTTATCCAGCCCTTTCCTTAATTTATTTATTTCACGTTTAAAGCACTAGGCAGAAATCAAATTGCGTCAGCATGGTCAACGGCCCTCGCAATCATTTGTTTTAAATGGACAGTCGGATTACCCCGATCTATCCCAGTTGAAGCGCACCAGGAAGCGCTAGAGCCGCACTGCTCTAGCCGCAGCTCAAGGGAGTCATTGTTACTCACTTAGCTCCCCCACGCCTTGTTCTATTTCTTCAGGTTGACATTTAGGGCACTGGGCACAAATCACCTTGCATAAAAATGGTCAACCGCCCTCGCAATTATATCTTTTAAAAGCACAGTAAGATTCCCCCTGTGCATTCCAGTTGAACCACACCAGACAGTGCAAAGCAGCACTGTTCTAGCCGCACCTCAAGGGAGTCATTGTTACTAACGTCCTTCACCCACGCTTTGTTCCATTTCCTCACATTGACATTTGGAGCCCTGGGCACAAATCACATTGCGTCAGCATCGTCAAAAGTCCTTGCAATGCTTTGTTTTAAGTGGACAGTCAGTTTCAGCCGGTCCATGCCAGTTGAAGCACAACAGATAGCATAAAGCGCCACTCCTGAATCCACACTGCAAGGGAGTCATTCTTACTCCTGTCGTTTAACCACGCCTTTTTTCTCATTTCTGCACGTTGACATTTACAGACCTGGGCAGAAATCACATTGCGTCAGCATGGTCAACGGCCCTCAAAATGCATTGTTTTATTTGGAGAGTCGGATTCTCCCGGTCCATGCCAGTTGAAGCGCACCAGGCAGCGCAAGCGCCACACTGCTCTAGCCGCACCTCAAGAGGGCCATTGTTACTCGCTTTGTGTAGCCATGCCTTGTTGCATTTCTTCACGTTGACATTTAGAGCGCTGGGCAGAAGTCACATTACGTCAGCATGATCAAAAGTCTTCGCAAAGCTTTGTTTTAATGGACAGTTGGATTCCACCGATCCATACCAAATGAAGCACAATGGATAGCACAAAGCGAAACTGCTCAATAAACTCTGCACGGGAGTCATCCTTACTCCTGTCCTTTATACCCACCTTTTTGCATTTCTTCACGTAGACATTTAGAGCACTGGCTCCCAGAATGCTTTGTTTCATTTGGACAGTGAATTCCGCCCGTCCATGCCAGTTGAGGCGTACCATACCGCGCAAGAACTGCACTGCTCCAGCCGCACCTCACAGGAGTCACTCTTACACCTGTCCTTTATCCAGGCATTTCTTTATTTCATCACTTTGCCGTTTAGAGCACTAGGCAGAAATCACATTGCGTCAGCATGGTGAACGGCCCGCGTAATCATTTGTTTTAAATGGACAGTCGGATTCCCCCGATCTATGCCAGTTGGAGTGCAGCAGACTGCGCAAGAGCCGCACTGCTCTAGTCGCACCTCGAGGGAGTCATTGTTACTCTCATCGCATACACACCTTCTTGCATTTCTTCGCGTTGACATTAAATAGCACTGGGCAGAAATCACATTGTGTCAGCATCGGCAACAGCCTTCACAATCATTTGTTTTAAGTGCACAGTGAGATTCCCCCGGTGCATGACAGGTAAACCACACCAGACAGTGCAAAGCTGTGCTGCTCTAGTCGCACCTCATGGGAGTCATTGTTAGTCCCTTCGATTACCCACGCCTTGTTGATTTTATCAAGTTGATATATAGGGGACTGGGCAGAAATCACATTGCGTCAGCATGGTCAAAAGTCCCCGCAATGCTTTGTTTTAAATGGACAGTCGGATTCCCCCGGTCTATACCAGTTGAAGCGCAATGGAAAGTGCAAAGCGGCACAGCTGAATGCACACTGCAAGGGAGTCATTCTTACTCATGTCGTTTATCCACACCTTTTTTTCATTTTTTCACTTTGACATTTAGAGCACTGTGCAGAAATCACACTGCGTCAGCACGGTCAACGGCCCCCAAAAAGCTTTGTTTTATTTGGGCATTTTATTTTACAGGAGGTATTCAGAGACATGGATTGGGAAGAATTGGGTATAAAAGTTAATCGAGAATAGTTTGGTAACTCGCGATTCGCTGATGACATTGCCTTGCTTAGTACCTCAGGGGACCAATTGCAATGCATGTTCAGTGACCTGGATAGGCAAAGCAGAAGAGTGGGTCTAAAAATTAATCTGCAGGAAACTAAAGTAATGCTTAACAGTCTCCGAAGAAAACCGCAATTTACAATAGGCAGCGATGCACTGGAAGTCGTAAGGGAATACACCAACCTAGGTCAGGTAGTGACAGCGGATGCGGATCATAAGACAGAAATATTCAGAAGAACAAGAATGGGCTGGGGTGCGTTTGGCAGCATTCTCAGATGATGAATAGCAGGTTGCCGTTATCCCCTCAAGAGGAAAGTATATAATACCTGTGTCTTACCAGCACTCACCTATGGGGCAGAAACCTTGAGGCTTACGAAAAGGGTTCTGCTCATATTGAGGACGACACAACGAGCTATGGAAAGAAGAATGGTAGGTGTAACGTTCAAGGATAAGAAAAGAGCAGATTGGGTGAGGGAACAAACGCGACTTAATGACATCTTAGTTGAAATCAAGAAAAAGAAAGGGGCATGGGCAGGATACGCAATGAGGAGGGAAGATAACCGATGGTCATTGAGGGTTACGGAATGGATTCCAAGGGAAGAGAAGCTTAGCAGAGGGCGGCAGAAAGTTAGGCGGGCGCATGAGATTCAGAAGTTTGCGGGGACGACATGGCCACACTTAGTACATGATCGGGGTTGTTGGAGATGTATGGGAGAGGCCTTTGCCCTGCAGTAGGCGTAACCAGGCTGATGCTGATGATGATTCCGCCGGTCCATGCCAGTTGAGGCACACAAGACCACGCAAGAGCCGCACTGCGATAGCCGCACCACAAGGGAGTCATTGTGACTCCTGTAGTTTATCCATGCCTTTTTTTATTTACTTCAGTTTCACGTTTAGAGCACTGGGCAGAAATCACATTGCGTCAGCATGGCCGACGGCCCTCGCAATCATTTGTTTTAAATGGACAGTCGGATTCCCCCGATCTATGCCAGCTGGAGTGCAGCAGACTGTGCAAAAGCTGCACTGCTCTAGTCGCACCTCAAGGGAGTCATTGTTACTCTCACCGCTTACACACACCTTCTTGCATTTCTTCACGTTGACATTAAATAGCACTGGGCAGAAATCACATAGTGTCAGCATCGGCAACAGCCTTCACAATCATTTGTTTTAAGTGCACAGTGAGATTCCCCCAGTGCATGCCAGGTAAGCCACACCAGACAGTGCAGAGCCGTGCTGCTCTAGTCGCACCTCATGGGAGTCATTGTTAGTCTCTTCGTTTACCCACGCCTTGATGATTTTATCAAGTTGACATATAGGGGACTGGGCAGAGATCACATTGCATCAGCTAGGTCAAAAGTCCTCGCAATGCTTTGTTTTAAATGGACAGTCAGATTCTCCCGGTCCATACCAGTTGAAGCGCAACGGAAAGTGCAAAGCGGCACAGCTCAATCCACACTGCAAGGGAGTCATTCTTACTCCTGTCTTTTATCCACGCTTTTTTTTTCATTTTTTCACTTCGACATTTAGAGCACTGTGCAGAAATCACACTGCGTCAGCATGCTCAACGGCCCCCAGAATGGTTTGTTTTATTTGGACAGTGGATTCTGTCAGTCCATGCCAGTTCATTCGCACCAGACCGCGCAAGAGCTGCACTGCGCTAGCCGCACCTAAAGGGTGTCATAGTTACTCCTGTCGTTTATCCAGCCCTTTCCTTTATTTATTTATTTCACGTTTAAAGCACTAGGCAGAAATCAAATTGCGTCAGCATGGTCAACGGCCCTCGCAATCATTTGTTTTAAATGGACAGTCGGATTACCCCGATCTATCCCAGTTGAAGCGCACCAGGCAGCGCTAGAGCCTCACTGCTCTAGCCGCAGCTCAAGGGAGTCATTGTTACTCACTTAGCTCCCCCACGCCTTGTTCTATTTCTTCAGGTTGACATTTAGGGCTCTGGGCACAAATCACCTTGCATAAAAATGGTCAACCGCCCTCGCAATTATATCTTTTAAAAGCACAGTAAGATTCCCCCTGTGCATTCCAGTTGAACCACACCAGACAGTGCAAAGCAGCACTGTTCTAGCCGCACCTCAAGGGAGTCATTGTTACTAACGTCCTTCACCCACGCTTTGTTCCATTTCCTCACATTGACATTTAGAGCCCTGGGCACAAATCACATTGCGTCAGCATCGTCAAAAGTCCTTGCAATGCTTTGTTTTAAGTGGACAGTCAGTTTCAGCCGGTCCATGCCAGTTGAAGCACAACAGATAGCATAAAGCGCCACTCCTGAATCCACACTGCAAGGGAGTCATTCTTACTCCTGTCCTTTAACCACGCCTTTTTTTTCATTTCTGCACGTTGACATTTACAGACCTGGGCAGAAATCACATTGCGTCAGCATGGTCAACGGCCCTCAAAATGCATTGTTTTATTTCGAGAGTCGGATTCTCCCGGTCCATGCCAGTTGAAGCGCACCAGGCAGCGCAAGCGCCACACTGCTCTAGCCGCACCTTAAGAGAGCCATTGTTACTCGCTTTGTGTAGCCATGCCTTGTTGCATTTCTTCACGTTGACATTTAGGGCGCTGGGCAGAAGTCACATTACGTCAGCATGATCAAAAGTCTTCGCAAAGCTTTGTTTTATTGGACAGTTGGATTCCACCGGTCCATACCAAATGAAGCACAATGGATAGCACAAAGCGAAACTGCTCAATAAACTCTGCACGGGAGTCATTCTTACTCCTGTCCTTTATACCCACCTTTTTGCATTTCTTCACGTTGACATTTAGAGCACTGGCTCCCAGAATGCTTTGTTTCATTTGGACAGTGAATTCCGCCCGTCCATGCCAGTTGAGGCGTACCATACCGCGCAAGAGCTGCACTGCTCCAGCCGCACCTCACAGGAGTCACTCTTACACCTGTCCTTTATCCAGGCATTTCTTTATTTCATCACTTTGCCGTTTAGAGCACTAGGCAGAAATCACATTGCGTCAGCATCGGCAACAGCCTTCACAATCATTTGTTTTAAGTGCACAGTGAGATTCCCCCGGTGCATGCCAGGTAAGCCACACCAGACAGTGCAGAGCCGTGCTGCTCTAGTCGCACCTCATGGGAGTCATTGTTAGTCTCTTCGTTTACCCTCGCCTTGTTGATTTTATCAAGTTGACATATAGGGGACTGGGCAGAGATCACATTGCATCAGCATGGTCAAAAGTCCTCGCAATGCTTTGTTTTAAATGGACAGTCAGATTCTCCCGGTCCATACCAGTTGAAGCTCAACGGAAAGTGCAAAGCGGCACAGCTCAATCCACACTGCAAGGGAGTCATTCTTACACCTGTCTTTTATCCAAGCTTTTTTTTTTCATTTTTTCGCTTCGACATTTAGAGCACTGTGCAGAAATCACACTGCGTCAGCATGCTCAACGGCCCCCAGAATGGTTTGTTTTATTTGGACAGTGGATTCTGTCAGTCCATGCCAGTTCATTCGCACCAGACCGCGCAAGAGCTGCACTGCGCTAGCCGCACCTAAAGGGTGTCATAGTTACTCCTGTCGTTTATCCAGCCCTTGCCCTAATTTATTTATTTCACGTTTAAAGCACTAGGGAGAAATCAAATTGCGTCAGCATGGTGAACGGCCCTCGCAATCATTTGTTTTAAATGGACAGTCGGATTACCCCGATCTATCCCAGTTGAAGCGCACCAGGCAGCGCTAGAGCCGCACTGCTCTAGCCGCAGCTCAAGGGAGTCATTGTTACTCACTTAGCTCCCCCACGCCTTGTTCTATTTCTTCAGGTTGACATTTAGGGCACTGGGCACAAATCACCTTGCATAAAAATGGTCAACCGCCCTCGCAATTATATCTTTTAAAAGCACAGTAAGATTCCCCCTGTGCATTCCAGTTGAACCACACCAGACAGTGCAAAACAGCACTGTTCTAGCCGCACCTCAAGGGAGTCATTGTTACTAACGTCCTTCACCCACGCTTTGTTCCATTTCCTCACATTGACATTTAGAGCCCTGGGCACAAATCACATTGCGTCAGCATCGTCAAAAGTCCTTGCAATGCTTTGTTTTAAGTGGACAGTCAGTTTCAGCCGGTCCATGCCAGTTGAAGCACAACAGATAGCATAAAGCGCCACTCCTGAATCCACACTGCAAGGGAGTCATTCTTACTCCTGTCGTTTAACCACGCCTTTTTTTTCATTTCTGCACGTTGACATTTACAGACCTGGGCAGAAATCACATTGCGTCAGCATGGTCAACGGCCCTCAAAATGCATTGTTTTATTTGGAGAGTCGGATTCTCCCGGTCCATGCCAGTTGAAGCGCACCAGGCAGCGCAAGCGCCACACTGCTCTAGCCGCACCTCAAGAGAGCCATTGTTACTCGCTTTGTGGAGCCATGCCTTGTTGCATTTCTTCACGTTGACATTTAGAGCGCTGGGCAGAAGTCACATTACGTCAGCATGATCAAAAGTCTTCGCAAAGCTTTGTTTTAATGGACAGTTGGATTCCACCGGTCCATACCAAATGAAGCACAATGGATAGCACAAAGCGAAACTGCTCAATAAACTCTGCACGGGAGTCATTCTTACTCCTGTCCTTTATACCCACCTTTTTGCATTTCTTCACGTTGACATTTAGAGCACTGGCTCCCAGAATGCTTTGTTTCATTTGGACAGTGAATTCCGCCCGTCCATGCCAGTTGAGGCGTACCATACCGCGCAAGAGCTGCACTGCTCCAGCCGCACCTCACAGGAGTCACTCTTACACCTGTCCTTTATCCAGGCATTTCTTTATTTCATCACTTTGCCGTTTAGAGCACTAGGCAGAAATCACATTGCGTCAGCATGGTGAACGGCCCGCGTAATCATTTGTTTTAAATGGACAGTCGGATTCCCCCGATCTATGCCAGTTGGAGTGCAGCAGACTGCGCAAGGGCCGCACTGCTCTAGTCGCACCTCGAGGGAGTCATTGTTACTCTCATCGCATACACACCTTCTTGCATTTCTTCACGTTGACATTAAATAGCACTGGGCAGAAATCACATTGTGTCAGCATCGGCAACAGCCTTCACAATCATTTGTTTTAAGTGCACAGTGAGATTCCCCCGGTGCATGACAGGTAAACCACACCAGACAGTGCAAAGCTGTGCTGCTCTAGTCGCACCTCATGGGAGTCATTGTTAGTCCCTTCGTTTACCCACGCCTTGTTGATTTTATCAAGTTGACATATAGGGGACTGGGCAGAAATCACATTGCGTCAGCATGGTCAAAAGTCCCCGCAATGCTTTGTTTTAAATGGACAGTCGGATTCCCCCGGTCTATACCAGTTGAAGCGCAATGGAAAGTGCAAAGCGGCACAGCTGAATGCACACTGCAAGGGAGTCATTCTTTCTCATGTCGTTTATCCACACCTTTTTTTCATTTTTTCACTTTGACATTTAGAGCACTGTGCAGAAATCACACTGCGTCAGCACGGTCAACGGCCCCCAAAATGCTTTGTTTTATTTGGGCATTTTATTTTACAGGAGGTATTCAGAGACATGGATTGGGAAGAATTGGGGATAAAAGTTAATCGAGAATAGCTTGGTAACTCGAGATTCGCTGATGACATTGCCTTGCTTAGTACCTCAGGGGACCAATTGCAATGCATGTTCAGTGACCTGGATAGGCAAAGCAGAAGAGTGGGTCTAAAAATTAATCTGCAGGAAACTAAAGTAATGCTTAACAGTCTCCGAAGAAAACCGCAATTTACAATAGGCAGCGAGGCACTGGAAGTCGTAAGGGAATACACCAACTTAGGTCAGGTAGTGACAGCGGATGCGGATCATAAGACACAAATATTCAGAAGAACAAGAATGGGCTGGGGTGCGTTTGGCAGGCATTCTCAGATGATGAATAGCAGGTTGCCGTTATCCCCTCAAGAGGAAAGTATATAATACCTGTGTCTTACCAGCACTCACCTATGGGGCAGAAACCTTGAGGCTTACGAAAAGGGTTCTGCTCATATTGAGGACGACACAACGAGCTATGGAAAGAAGAATGATAGGTGTAACGTTCAAGGAAAAGAAAAGAGCAGATTGGGTGAGGGAACAAACGCGACTTAATGACATCTTAGTTGAAATCAAGAAAAAGAAAGGGGCATGGGCAGGATACGCAATGAGGAGGGAAGATAACCGATGGTCATTGAGGGTTACGGAATGGATTCCAAGGGAAGAGAAGCTTAGCAGAGGGCGGCAGAAAGTTAGGCGGGCGCATGAGATTCAGAAGTTTGCGGGGACGACATGGCCACACTTAGTACATGATCGGGGTTGTTGGAGATGTATGGGAGAGGCCTTTGCCCTGCAGTAGGCGTAACCAGGCTGATGCTGATGATGATTCCGCCGGTCCATGCCAGTTGAGGCACACAAGACCACGCAAGAGCCGCACTGCGATAGCCGCACCACAAGGGAGTCATTGTGACTCCTGTAGTTTATCCATGCCTTTTTTTATTTACTTCAGTTTCACGTTTAGAGCACTGGGCAGAAATCACATTGCGTCAGCATGGCCGACGGCCCTCGCAATCATTTGTTTTAAATGGACAGTCGGATTCCCCCGATCTATGCCAGCTGGAGTGCAGCAGACTGTGCAAAAGCTGCACTGCTCTAGTCGCACCTCAAGGGAGTCATTGTTACTCTCACCGCTTACACACACCTTCTTGCATTTCTTCACGTTGACATTAAATAGCACTGGGAGAAATCACATAGTGTCAGCATCGGCAACAGCCTTCACAATCATTTGTTTTAAGTGCACAGTGAGATTCCCCCAGTGCATGCCAGGTAAGCCACACCAGACAGTGCAGTGCCGTGCTGCTATAGTCGCACCTCATGGGAGTCATTGTTAGTCTCTTCGTTTACCCACGCCTTGATGATTTTCTCAAGTTGACATATAGGGGACTGGGCAGAGATCACATTGCATCAGCATGGTCAAAAGTCCTCGCAATGCTTTGTTTTAAATGGACAGTCAGATTCTCCCGGTCCATACCAGTTGAAGCGCAACGGAAAGTGCAAAGCGGCACAGCTCAATCCACACTGCAAGGGAGTCATTCTTACTCCTGTCTTTTATCCACGCTTTTTTTTCATTTTTTCACTTCGACATTTAGAGCACTGTGCAGAAATCACACTGCGCCAGCATGCTCAACGGCCCCCAGAATGGTTTGTTTTATTTGGACAGTGGATTCTGTCAGTCCGTGCCAGTTCATTCGCACCAGACCGCGCAAGAGATGCACTGCGCTAGCCGCATCTAAAGGGTGTCATAGTTACTCCTGTCGTTTATCCAGCCCTTTCCTTAATTTATTTATTTCACGTTTAAAGCACTAGGCAGAAATCAAATTGCGTCGGCATGGTCAACGGCCCTCGCAATCATTTGTTTTAAATGGACAGTCGGATTACCCCGATCTATCCCAGTTGAAGCGCACCAGGCAGCGCTAGAGCCGCACTGCTCTAGTCGCAGCTCAAGGGAGTCATTGTCACTCACTTAGCTCCCCCACGCCTTGTTCTATTTCTTCAGGTTGACATTTAGGGCACTCGGCACAAATCACCTTGCATAAAAATGGTCAACCGCCCTCGCAATTATATCTTTTAAAAGCACAGTAAGATTCCCCCTGTGCATTCCAGTTGAACCACACCAGACAGTGCAAAGCAGCACTGTTCTAGCCGCACCTCAAGGGAGTCATTGTTACTAACGTCCTTCACCCACGCTTTGTTCCATTTCCTCACATTGACATTTAGAGCCCTGGGCACAAATCACATTGCGTCAGCATCGTCAAAAGTCCTTGCAATGCTTTGTTTTAAGTGGACAGTCAGTTTCAGCCGGTCCATGCCAGTTGAAGCACAACAGATAGCATAAAGCGCCACTCCTGAATCCACACTGCAAGGGAGTCATTCTTACTCCTGTCCTTTAACCACGCCTTTTTTTTCATTTCTGCACGTTGACATTTACAGACCTGGGCAGAAATCACATTGCGTCAGCATGGTCAACGGCCCTCAAAATGCATTGTTTTATTTCGAGAGTCGGATTCCCCCGGTCCATGCCAGTTGAAGCGCACCAGGCAGCGCAAGCGCCACACTGCTCTAGGCACCTCAAGAGAGCCAATGTTACTCGCTTTGTGTAGCCATGCCTTGTTGCATTTCTTCACGTTGACATTTAGGGCGCTGGGCAGAAGTCACATTACGTCAGCATGATCAAAAGTCTTCGCAAAGCTTTGTTTTAATGGACAGTTGGATTCCACCGGTCCATACCAAATGAAGCACAATGGATAGCACAAAGCGAAACTGCTCAATAAACTCTGCACGGGAGTCATTCTTACTCCTGTCCTTTATACCCACCTTTTTGCATTTCTTCACGTTGACATTTAGAGCACTGGCTCCCAGAATGCTTTGTTTCATTTGGACAGTGAATTCCGCCCGTCCATGCCAGTTGAGGCGTACCATACCGCGCAAGAGCTGCACTGCTCCAGCCGCACCTCACAGGAGTCACTCTTACACCTGTCCTTTATCCAGGCATTTCTTTATTTCATCACTTTGCCGTTTAGAGCACTAGGCAGAAATCACATTGCGTCAGCATGGTGAACGGCCCGCGTAATCATTTGTTTTAAATGGACAGTCGGATTCCCCCGATCTATGCCAGTTGGAGTGCAGCAGACTGCGCAAGAGCCGCACTGCTCTAGTCGCACCTCGAGGGAGTCATTGTTACTCTCATCGCATACACACCTTCTTGGATTTCTTCACGTTGACATTAAATAGCACTGGGCAGAAATCACATTGTGTCAGCATCGGCAACAGCCTTCACAATCATTTGTTTTAAGTGCACAGTGAGATTCCCCCGGTGCATGACAGGTAAACCACACCAGACAGTGCAAAGCTGTGCTGCTCTAGTCGCACCTCATGGGAGTCATTGTTAGTCTCTTCGTTTACCCACGCCTTGTTGATTTTATCAAGTTGACATATAGGGGACTGGGCAGAAATCACATTGCGTCAGCATGGTCAAAAGTCCCCGCAATGCTTTGTTTTAAATGGACAGTCGGATTCCCCCGGTCTATACCAGTTGAAGCGCAATGGAAAGTGCAAAGCGGCACAGCTGAATGCACACTGCAAGGGAGTCATTCTTACTCATGTCGTTTATCCACACCTTTTTTTCTTTTTTTCACTTTGACATTTAGAGCACTGTGCAGAAATCACACTGCGTCAGCACGGTCAACGGCCCCCAAAATGCTTTGTTTTATTTGGGCATTTTATTTTACAGGAGGTATTCAGAGACATGGATTGGGAAGAATTGGGGATAAAAGTTAATCGAGAATAGCTTGGTAACTCGCGATTCGCTGATGACATTGCCTTGCTTAGTACCTCAGGGGACCAATTGCAATGCATGTTCAGTGACCTGGATAGGCAAAGCAGAAGAGTGGGTCTAAAAATTAATCTGCAGGAAACTAAAGTAATGCTTAACAGTCTCCGAAGAAAACCGCAATTTACAATAGGCAGCGAGGCACTGGAAGTCGTAAGGGAATACACCAACTTAGGTCAGGTAGTGACAGCGGATGCGGATCATAAGACAGAAATATTCAGAAGAACAAGAATGGGCTGGGGTGCGTTTGGCAGGCATTCTCAGATGATGAATAGCAGGTTGCCGTTATCCCCTCAAGAGGAAAGTATATAATACCTGTGTCTTACCAGCACTCACCTATGGGGCAGAAACCTTGAGGCTTACGAAAAGGGTTCTGCTCATATTGAGGACGACACAACGAGCTATGGAAAGAAGAATGATAGGTGTAACGTTCAAGGATAAGAAAAGAGCAGATTGGGTGAGGGAACAAACGCGACTTAATGACATCGTAGTTGAAATCAAGAAAAAGAAAGGGGCATGGGCAGGATACGCAATGAGGAGGGAAGATAACCGATGGTCATTGAGGGTTACGGAATGGATTCCAAGGGAAGAGAAGCTTAGCAGAGGGCGGCAGAAAGTTAGGCGGGCGCATGAGATTCAGAAGTTTGCGGGGACGACATGGCCACACTTAGTACATGATCGGGGTTGTTGGAGATGTATGGGAGAGGTCTTTGCCCTGCAGTAGGCGTAACCAGGCTGATGCTGATGATGATTCCGCCGGTCCATGCCAGTTGAGGCACACAAGACCACGCAAGAGCCGCAATGCGATAGCCGCACCACAAGGGAGTCATTGTGACTCCTGTAGTTTATCCATGCCTTTTTTTATTTACTTCAGTTTCACGTTTAGAGCACTGGGCAGAAATCACATTGCGTCAGCATGGCCGACGGCCCTCGCAATCATTTGTTTTAAATGGACAGTCGGATTCCCCCGATCTATGCCAGCTGGAGTGCAGCAGACTGTGCAAAAGCTGCACTGCTCTAGTCGCACCTCAAGGGAGTCATTGTTACTCTCACCGCTTACACACACCTTCTTGCATTTCTTCACGTTGACATTAAATAGCACTGGGCAGAAATCACATAGTGTCAGCATCGGCAACAGCCTTCACAATCATTTGTTTTAAGTGCACAGTGAGATTCCCCCAGTGCATGCCAGGTAAGCCACACCAGACAGTGCAGAGCCGTGCTGCTCTAGTCGCACCTCATGGGAGTCATTGTTAGTCTCTTCGTTTACCCACGCCTTGATGATTTTATCAAGTTGACATATAGGGGACTGGGCAGAGATCACATTGCATCAGCATGGTCAAAAGTCCTCGCAATGCTTTGTTTTAAATGGACAGTCAGATTCTCCCGGTCCATACCAGTTGAAGCGCAACGGAAAGTGCAAAGCGGCACAGCTCAATCCACACTGCAAGGGAGTCATTCTTACTCCTGTCTTTTATCCACGCTTTTTTTTAATTTTTTCACTTCGACATTTAGAGCACTGTGCAGAAATCACACTGCGTCAGCATGCTCAACGGCCCCCAGAATGGTTTGTTTTATTTGGACAGTGGATTCTGTCAGTCCGTGCCAGTTCATTCGCACCAGACCGCGCAAGAGCTGCACTGCGCTAGCCGCACCTCACAGGAGTCACTCTTACACCTGTCCTTTATCCAGGCATTTCTTTATTTCATCACTTTGCCGTTTATAGCACTAGGCAGAAATCACATTGCGTCAGCATGGTGAACGGCCCGCGCAATTATTTGTTTTAAATGGACAGTCGGATTCCCCCGATCTATGCCAGTTGGAGTGCAGCAGACTGCGCAAGAGCCGCACTGCTCTAGTCGCACCTCGCGGGAGTCATTGTTACTCTCATCGCATTCTCACCTTCTTGCATTTCTTCACGTTGACATTAAATAGCACTGGGCAGAAATCACATAGTGTCAGCATCGGCAACAGCCTTCACAATGGTTTGTTTTAAGTGCACAGTGAGATTCCCGCGGTGCATGCCAGGTAAGCCACACCAGACAGTGCAGACCTGTGCTGCTCTAGTCGCACCTCATGGGAGTCATTGTTAGTCTCTTCGTTTACCCACGCCTTGTTGCATTTTATCAAGTTGACATATAGGGGACTGGGCAGAAATCACATTGCGTCAGCGTGGTCAAAAGTCCCCGCAATACTTTGTTTTAAATGGACAGTCGGATTCCCCCGGTCTATACCAGTTCAAGCGCAATGGAAAGTGCAAAGCGGCACAGCTGAATGCACACGGCAAGGGAGTCATTCTTACTCCTGTCGTTTAACCACGCCTTTTTTTCATTTCTGCACGTTGACATTTACAGACCTGGGTAGAAATCACATTGCGTCAGCATGGTCAACGGCCCTCAAAATGCATTGTTTTATTTGGAGAGTCGGATTCTCCCGGTCCATGCCAGTTGAAGCGCACCAGGCAGCGCAAGCGCCACACTGCTCTAGCCGCACCTCAAGAGAGCGATTGTTACTCGCTTTGTGTAGCCATGCCTTGTTGCATTTCTTCACGTTGACATTGAGAGCGCTGGGCAGAAGTCACATTACGTCAGCATGATCAAAAGTCTTCGCAAAGCTTTGTTTTAATGGACAGTTGGATTCCACCGGTCCATACCAAATGAAGCACAATGGATAGCACAAAGCGAAACTGCTCAATAAACTCTGCACGGGAGTCATTCTTACTCCTGTCCTTTATACCCACCTTTTTGCATTTCTTCACGTTGACATTTAGAGCACTGGCTCCCAGAATGCTTTGTTTCATTTGGACAGTGAATTCCGCCCGTCCATGCCAGTTGAGGCGTACCATACCGCGCAAGAGCTGCACTGCTCCAGCCGCACCTCACAGGAGTCACTGTTACACCTGTCCTTTATCCAGGCATTTCTTTATTTCATCACTTTGCCGTTTAGAGCACTAGGCAGAAATCACATTGCGTCAGCATCGGCAACAGCCTTCACAATCATTTGTTTTAAGTGCACAGTGAGATTCCCCCGGTGCATGCCAGGTAAGCCACACCAGACAGTGCAGAGCCGTGCTGCTCTAGTCGCACCTCATGGGAGTCATTGTTAGTCTCTTCGTTTACCCTCGGCTTGTTGATTTTATCAAGTTGACATATAGGGGACTGGGCAGAGATCACATTGCATCAGCATGGTCAAAAGTCCTCGCAATGCTTTGTTTTAAATGGACAGTCAGATTCTCCCGGTCCATACCAGTTGAAGCGCAACGGAAAGTGCAAAGCGGCACAGCTCAATCCACACTGCAAGGGAGTCATTCTTACTCCTGTCTTTTATCCACGCTTTTTTTTTCATTTTTTCACTTCGACATTTAGAGCACTGTGCAGAAATCACACTGCGTCAGCATGCTCAACGGCCCCCAGAATGGTTTGTTTTATTTGGACAGTGGATTCTGTCAGTCCATGCCAGTTCATTCGCACCAGACCGCGCAAGAGCTGCACTGCGCTAGCCGCACCTAAAGGGTGTCATAGTTACTCCTGTCGTTTATCCAGCCCTTTCCTTAATTTATTTATTTCACGTTTAAAGCACTAGGCAGAAATCAAATTGCGTCAGCATGGTCAACGGCCCTCGCAATCATTTGTTTTAAATGGACAGTCGGATTACCCCGATCTATCCCAGTTGAAGCGCACCAGGCAGCGCTAGAGCCGCACTGCTCTAGCCGCAGCTCAAGGGAGTCATTGTTACTCACTTGGCTCCCCCACGCCTTGTTCTATTTCTTCAGGTTGACATTTAGGGCACTGGGCACAAATCACCTTGCATAAAAATGGTCAACCGCCCTCGCAATTATATCTTTTAAAAGCACAGTAAGATTCCCCCTGTGCATTCCAGTTGAACCACACCATACAGTGCAAAGCAGCACTGTTCTAGCCGCACCTCAAGGGAGTCATTGTTACTAACGTCCTTCACCCACGCTTTGTTCCATTTCCTCACATTGACATTTAGAGCGCTGGGCAGAAGTCACATTACGTCAGCATGATCAAAAGTCTTCGCAAAGCTTTGTTTTAATGGACAGTTGGATTCCACCGGTCCATACCAAATGAAACACAATGGATAGCACAAAGCGAAACTGCTCAATAAACTCTGCACGGGAGTCATTCTTACTCCTGTCCTTTATACCCACCTTTTTGCATTTCTTCACGTTGACATTTAGAGCACTGGCTCCCAGAATGCTTTGTTTCATTTGGACAGTGAATTCCGCCCGTCCATGCCAGTTGAGGCGTACCATACCGCGCAAGAGCTGCACTGCTCCAGCCGCACCTCACAGGAGTCACTCTTACACCTGTCCTTTATCCAGGCATTTCTTTATTTCATCACTTTGCCGTTTAGAGCACTAGGCAGAAATCACATTGCGTCAGCATGGTGAACGGCCCGCGTAATCATTTGTTTTAAATGGACAGTCGGATTCCCCCGATCTATGCCAGTTGGAGTGCAGCAGACTGCGCAAGAGCCGCACTGCTCTAGTCGCACCTCGAGGGAGTCATTGTTACTCTCATCGCATACACACCTTCTTGCATTTCTTCACGTTGACATTAAATAGCACTGGGCAGAAATCACATTGTGTCAGCATCGGCAACAGCCTTCACAATCATTTGTTTTAAGTGCACAGTGAGATTCCCCCGGTGCATGACAGGTAAACCACACCAGACAGTGCAAAGCTGTGCTGCTCTAGTCGCACCTCATGGGAGTCATTGTTAGTCCCTTCGTTTACCCACGCCTTGTTGATTTTATCAAGTTGACATATAGGGGACTGGGCAGAAATCACATTGCGTCAGCATGGTCAAAAGTCCCCGCAATGCTTTGTTTTAAATGGACAGTCGGATTCCCCCGGTCTATACCAGTTGAAGCGCAATGGAAAGTGCAAAGCGGCACAGCTGAATGCACACTGCAAGGGAGTCATTCTTACTCATGTCGTTTATCCACACCTTTTTTTCATTTTTTCACTTTGACATTTAGAGCACTGTGCAGAAATCACACTGCGTCAGCACGGTCAACGGCCCCCAAAATGCTTTGTTTTATTTGGGCATTTTATTTTACAGGAGGTATTCAGAGACATGGATTGGGAAGAATTGGGGATAAAAGTTAATCGAGAATAGCTTGGTAACTCGCGATTCGCTGATGACATTGCCTTGCTTAGTACCTCAGGGGACCAATTGCAATGCATGTTCAGTGACCTGGATAGGCAAAGCAGAAGAGTGGGTCTAAAAATTAATCTGCAGGAAACTAAAGTAATGCTTAACAGTCTCCGAAGAAAACCGCAATTTACAATAGGCAGCGAGGCACTGGAAGTCGTAAGGGAATACACCAACTTAGGTCAGGTAGTGACAGCGGATGCGGATCATAAGACAGAAATATTCAGAAGAACAAGAATGGGCTGGGGTGCGTTTGGCAGGCATTCTCAGATGATGAATAGCAGGTTGCCGTTATCCCCTCAAGAGGAAAGTATATAATACCTGTGTCTTACCAGCAGTCACCTATGGGGCAGAAACCTTGAGGCTTACGAAAAGGGTTCTGCTCATATTGAGGACGACACAACGAGCTATGGAAAGAAGAATGATAGCTGTAACGTTCAAGGATAAGAAAAGAGCAGATTGGGTGAGGGTACAAACGCGACTTAATGACATCTTAGTTGAAATCAAGAAAAAGAAAGGGGCATGGGCAGGATACGCAATGAGGAGGGAAGATAACCGATGGTGATTGAGGGTTACGGAATGGATTCCAAGGGAAGAGAAGCTTAGCAGAGGGTGGCAGAAAGTTAGGCGGGCGCATGAGATTCAGAAGTTTGCGGGGACGACATGGCCACACTTAGTACATGATCGGGGTTGTTGGAGATGTATGGGAGAGGCCTTTGCCCTGCAGTAGGCGTAACCAGGCCTATGCTGATGATGATTCCGCCGGTCCATGCCAGTTGAGGCGCACAAGACCACGCAATAGCCGCACTGCGATAGCCGCACCACGAGGGAGTCATTGTTACTCCTGTCGTTTATCCGTTCTTTTCTTATTTACTTCACTTTGACGTTTAGAGCACTGGGCAGAAATCACATTCCGTCAGCATGGTCGACGGCGCTCACAATCATTTGTGTTAATTGGACAGTCGGATTCCCCCGATCTATGCCAGCTGGAGTGCAGCAGACTGTGCAAAAGCTGCACTGCTCTAGTCGCACCTCAAGGGAGTCATTGTTACTCTCACCGCTTACACACACCTTCTTGCATTTCTTCACGTTGACATTAAATAGCACTGGGCAGAAATCACATTGTGTCAGCATCGGCAACAGCCTTCACAATCATTTGTTTTAAGTGCACAGTGAGATTCCCCCGGTGCATGACAGGTAAACCACACCAGACAGTGCAAAGCTGTGCTGCTCTAGTCGCACCTCATGGGAGTCATTGTTAGTCTCTTGGTTTACCCACGCCTTGTTTATTTTATCAAGTTGACATATAGGGGACTGGGCAGAAATCACATTGCGTCAGCATGGTCAAAAGTCCCCGCAATGCTTTGTTTTAAATGGACAGTCGGATTCCCCCGGTCTATACCAGTTGAAGCGCAATGGAAAGTGCAAAGCGGCACAGCTGAATGCACACTGCAAGGGAGTCATTCTTACTCATGTCGTTTATCCACACCTTTTTTTCATTTTTTCACTTTGACATTTAGAGCACTGTGCAGAAATCACACTGCGTCAGCACGGTCAACGGCCCCCAAAATGCTTTGTTTTATTTGGGCATTTTATTTTACAGGAGGTATTCAGAGACATGGATTGGGAAGAATTGGGGATAAAAGTTAATCGAGAATAGCTTGGTAACTCGCGATTCGCTGATGACATTGCCTTGCTTAGTACCTCAGGGGACCAATTGCAATGCATGTTCAGTGACCTGGATAGGCAAAGCAGAAGAGTGGGTCTAAAAATTAATCTGCAGGAAACTAAAGTAATGCTTAACAGTCTCCGAAGAAAACCGCAATTTACAATAGGCAGCGAGGCACTGGAAGTCGTAAGGGAATACACCAACTTAGGTCAGGTAGTGACAGCGGATGCGGATCATAAGACAGAAATATTCAGAAGAACAAGAATGGGCTGGGGTGCGTTTGGCAGGCATTCTCAGATGATGAATAGCAGGTTGCCGTTATCCCCTCAAGAGGAAAGTATATAATACCTGTGTCTTACCAGCACTCAGCTATGGGGCAGAAACCTTGAGGCTTACGAAAAGGGTTCTGCTCATATTGAGGACGACACAACGAGCTATGGAAAGAAGAATGATAGGTGTAACGTTCAAGGATAAGAAAAGAGCAGATTGGGTGAGGGAACAAACGCGACTTAATGACATCTTAGTTGAAATCAAGAAAAAGAAAGGGGCATGGGCAGGATACGCAATGAGGAGGGAAGATAACCGATGGTCATTGAGGGTTACGGAATGGATTCCAAGGGAAGAGAAGCTTAGCAGAGGGCGGCAGAAAGTTAGGCGGGCGCATGAGATTCAGAAGTTTGCGGGGACGACATGGCCACACTTATTACATGATCGGGGTTGTTGGAGATGTATGGGAGAGGCCTTTGCCCTGCATTAGGCGCAACCAGGCTGATGCTGATGATGATTCCGCCGGTCCATGCCAGTTGAGGCACACAAGACCACGCAAGAGCCGCACTGCGATAGCCGCACCACAAGGGAGTCATTGTGACTCCTGTAGTTTATCCATGCCTTTTTTTATTTACTTCAGTTTCACGTTTAGAGCACTGGGCAGAAATCACATTGCGTCAGCATGGCCGACGGCCCTCGCAATCATTTGTTTTAAATGGACAGTCGGATTCCCCCGATCTATGCCAGCTGGAGTGCAGCAGACTGTGCAAAAGCTGCACTGCTCTAGTCGCACCTCAAGGGAGTCATTGTTACTCTCACCGCTTACACACACCTTTTTTTTTTTTTTTTTTTATTCAGAATACCCCTAAAGGCCCTCTCGCAGGAGGGTATTACATAGGGGGTGGTGGTGCAGTAACGCATACAGATGTAATAAGTGAGTAGTAAGCTGAAAACAAAAATTGGGAACTAATAAACAATAACCACAAGAGATAATAATACAAAAAGAATAAGATTATTGTGCTAGTAAAAAATAATCAGAAGTGTACAAGAAGAATACGTATCACAAACACACGAAAAATGGAGGGTAATTTGAGTCATAGAAAGCACTCAGACCATTAATGTACAACGAATCAGTAAACAATACAAAACGTAAACTTAAAAGAAAAAGGCAAAACATCGCAATAAAAATAGGAACAATAACCAAAACAATATGCATGTTACATAGAGGACAAGGAGATCTTTTAACATCATTCTTAACAAAAAAAAAATGGGGGTGGGACATGACACAAGAAAGGTTTAGGCACTTTCATTAAGGATTAGAAGTTTCTGAAATTCATTTATGTCGGTGACGGTTGCGATGTGTGATGGCAAGCTATTCCACTCGGTTATGGTGCGCGGGATGAATGATCTGGCATAAGTTAGTGTGCGACACGTGAAGCGTTCGATTTTAAAAGGGTGATCACGGCGGGGAAAGATGGCAGGGGGTGGCCTAAAGAAGTCCTCGCGAAGTGATGCATGATGGTAAAGCTTATGAAGAAGTGATAAGCGAGCGATTTTACGCCGACATGATAATACTTGCAGTTCAGCACGATTCTTCAATGAAGTGACGCTGGTGTGACGTGAATAATCCGAAAAAATAAAACGCACGGTTCTGCAGGGCTTCGATGTTTTTAATATTGTAGACTTGATCGGGATCCCAAATGGCTGAGGCATATTCTATTTTAGGACGGATTAAAGTGATATAAGCCTGTTTACGTAAGTGCGATGGGGTATGTTTCATGTTACGTTTAAGAAACCCAAGTGAGCGGTTTGCTGAAGCTAGGGTGACGTTAATATGGTTATTCCAGGACAGGTCAGACTGAAAGTTAACTCCAAGATATTTGTACGTGGTCGTAAGTTCCACTGAAGTATTATTTAGCAAGTAAGAGGTAGGAATTCGAGAAGCTTTTTTAGAGAAAGACATCACTTTAGTTTTTGAAGGATTTAGTGTCATTAGCCAAGTTGTGCACCATGAAGTTAAGGAGTCAAGGTCAGATTGTAGCGATTGGCGGTCAGCTTCAGAAGAGATGTTGCGGTAAATAACACAATCATCAGCGAATAGCCTAACTTTAGATTTGAGGGACGAGGGTAAGTCATTTATATAAATTAGGAAAAGCAATGGACCTAGTACACTTCCTTGAGGAACACCGGATGAGACTGGGACGAAAGGAGAGTCAAAGTTGTTGACGGACGTGAACTGTTGTCTATTAGAGAGGAAGGCTTGCACCCATGCCAGAACAAGTGGGTGAATATTAAGATGTCTAAGTTTTAGTAAGAGCCGGTGGTGAGGAACTCGATCGAACGCTTTTGAGAAGTCAAGGAATATGGCGTCAATTTGGATGCCGGCATCCAATGATGAGTGTAAATCCTGAGTAAATCCTGCAAGTTGTGTTTCACATGAGAAGCCCTTGCGAAAACCGTGCTGGTATTTGAAGATGATATTGTGTTGCTCTAAATATGTAATTACTTGTGAGTGTATAATGTGTTCCAAGAGTTTACAGATGGTACTAGTTAAAGATATAGGTCTGTAGTTAAGTGGAGACGAGCGATCCCCTGATTTAAATATGGGCACTACTTTTGCTATTAGCCAGTCCTGAGGAATTGTGCCTGACGACATTGATAGAGAGAAGATGGCTGCCAAGCAACGATAGATACCAGAAGAAATATGTTTAAGTATTTTGTTGTTGAAGCCATTATGATCAGATGCAGATGACGTTTTTAATTTTCCAAGTAGAGATAAAATACCAGCTTCATCAATAATTATTTCAGTCATATTAATACCGGAAACAACATCAATGCTAGGGCATGTAGTAATATCCTCAAGAGTAAAAACTGTTGAGAATGAGTCATTTAATAACTTAGCACATTCTGATTCAGTAACAGGAGAACCATTGGTATTAGCAAGAGTTACATCGGGGTGGTTGCAGGGATTTATTGTGCGCCAAAAGCGCCGAGGGTTATTTATTAGCAAAGATGGCAAATCACGACTGAAAAAGCGACGACGAGTAGTTTTTAAAAGTTGTTGATATTCCTTGTCACACTTTTTATAGCGACACCATGAAGCTGATAGTCTGTTTTTGTCTGCCATTCTAAAAAGTCGTTTCTTTTTATTATTAAGTCGACGTAATTGCTGATTGAACCATGGAGAAATGTTGCTTGTTTTGATAGTCATAACTGGAATGTATTTGTTAATTAAGTTTGAGAGAGTATGTTTAAAAAGGTTCCAGTTATCTTCAATGGAACGTGACAAGTAGGCGTCTAAAAAATGGTCCGTGAAATGGGATAATTCGATACACATTGCATCAAAATTGGCTCGCTTATAGCACCTTATACACTTTTCTGCAACTGTCTTTTGGTTAAGTGAACAAGTTAAGCTTCCAGTAATTATGTCATGATCAGAAAGACCATCGAGATGGGCTATGTCAGTAAACAGGTCAGGTCGAGAAGTTAAAATTAGGTCAAGAATATTTGCGCATGTGCTCGAGCAACGTGTAGGTTTTTCGATAAGCTGGCACAACGAAAAATCAAGGCAAGAATCAAGAAATTCCTGTGCCTGAGTATCGTTGGCTGAAACAGATAGTGTAGACCATTGAATATTTGGATAGTTGAAGTCTCCGAAGATTAAAAGAACGGCATTTGGAAACCTCCCGCATATGTCAACAACAACGCGATGAAATTCCCCTTCGAAGGTCGCATTCATGTCCGGGGGGCGATAAAAAATACCAACAATGAGGTCAGTGGAACCAAGCTTCAGGGACACAAATACGCTTTCAAGAAATGAGTTGACAAAGATAGGTATAGCAAAGAAATCTTTAGAAATTCCAATAAGCACACCCCCGCCTCTTCGATCCTTTCTATCGCAGCGAAAAAAGTTAAAATCTACTTGACTGACAAGAATGTTATTATCGGAAACAGTATCGTTGAGCCACGTTTCTGTTAGTGCGATGATGGAAGGCGAACTTGAGTCGATAATAGAAGATAGTTGAATACTTTTAGGCAGAACACTTCTGATATTAGTGTAGAAGAAAGATACCTTTCCATCTGAACGAGATGGGGTGGTTACATGTGCTTGACGCTTAGAAGGGGCACGTCACGTAGGTGGAGTCATTGCTGAGCGTGCGTCTGTGCGGGTTACACACACCGCGCAATTAGAAGTTGTGTCCCAAGTGTAGGTGACGTTATTTAGGCACAGCCTGTCAAAAATAAGACGTACACGATCACCCTCCTTCCTTAGTGTTTTCGAAAACTGCAACAACTTCCTGCGTTTGTCCCGCACAGCCTCCGAATAGTCCCGTGCGACACTGAAGGGCGTATTCTTTAGTTTGAAGCCTTTGCTCAGAATAGTTTCGACTTCTTTGTCATTAAAAAGTTTAGCGATGATGGGGCGCTTTTTATCTGAGGAGAAACGACCTATGCGGTGAGCCCTGGCCAGTGACGAAATCGAAAAGTCAAGTCGGTTCCTGCAGAAGTCACGTACAAGACGTTCGGACGATTCCCATGTTTCAAATTGTGCCCCGTCGTCAATTCCATAGAATATTACGTTTGACCTTCGGGAACGATTTTCCAAGTCGTCAATTTTAGCTTGAAGGTCTGAGAGGTCTGATGAAGGTCTGATATTGTCCCGGCGTGACCGGTTTTCCACCTCATCGGATTTTGAAGCGAGTTTAGCGATAGATTCCCTAAGTGAGACTATTTCGGAGTTAAGTTTGTCATACATTGTACTACAGTCAACAGCTCCTGTAGAAGATTCGAGCGAAGATACACGTGTTTCAAGGGCTTCGAAGCGGGAATTAAAAGATTCCTTGATATCGGCAATGTCAAGTGCAATTTGTTTCTGACCAGCCAACAATTGAGCGAGAAGATTAGCCGTCTCTGGAGGGGAACTAGTAGAGCACTGACTGCTACTTGAAGTGGTGTTATGAGCCTCGCTTGACTTTGATGTACTTGCCGAAGGCACACCTCTAGGTCCAGGGTTAAGTTCAATATCCCCACTCAAGAGAAGGCTATCGTAACAGTGCAAAATGCGAAAGCAGCAAGTAACAACACTGTTCGGGCAGGACAGCAGCAGCAAAAAGCGGTCATCAGAACGGTAGCTATATGCACCTTGGATATAACATACCTGCGTGAAAAACAAGCAGCGTTTAAGCAACATTCCGGCGTCGCTGCTGCACTGCCCACTGAAGGAAGGTGCCGTTGCAAAGTCCTTTATATGGTCCGGTGTAGATGTCGCTGACCACTGCTTAGCGGTGATTGGTAGAACGACGGTGACAACAGCCAGAAACGAATCACGTGGGAGGCCGTCGGCAAAGCCAAGGGGCATGCCAGGGCTATCACCAACAGGAGTGATAGGGCTGTCCATGGGCACACCATCGACCGCATCCACGTGCCGGTGAAAAGGAAGCGCGGAAGATAAGGCAGCGTCCCCGCAGAGGAATCCATGGAAGCATCCCAAGAACTGCGTGAAAAACAAGCAGCGTTTAAGCAACATTCCGGCGTCGCTGCTGCACTGCCCACCTTCTTGCATTTCTTCACGTTGACATTAAATAGCACTGGGCAGAAATCACATAGTGTCAGCATCGGCAACAGCCTTCACAATCATTTGTTTTAAGTGCACAGTGAGATTCCCCCAGTGCATGCCAGGTAAGCCACACCAGACAGTGCAGAGCCGTGCTGCTCTAGTCGCACCTCATGGGAGTCATTGTTAGTCTCTTCGTTTACCCACGCCTTGATGATTTTATCAAGTTGACATATAGGGGACTGGGCAGAGATCACATTGCATCAGCATGGTCAAAAGTCCTCGCAATGCTTTGTTTTAAATGGACAGTCAGATTCTCCCGGTCCATACCAGTTGAAGCGCAACGGAAAGTGCAAAGCGGCACAGCTCAATCCACACTGCAAGGGAGTCATTCTTACTCCTGTCTTTTATCCACGCTTTTTTTTTAATTTTTTCACTTCGACATTTAGAGCACTGTGCAGAAATCACACTGCGTCAGCATGCTCAACGGCCCCCAGAATGGTTTGTTTTATTTGGACAGTGGATTCTGTCAGTCCGTGCCAGTTCATTCGCACCAGACCGCGCAAGAGGTGCACTGCGCTAGCCGCACCTAAAGGGTGTCATAGTTACTCCTGTCGTTTATCCAGACCTTTCCTTAATTTATTTATTTCACGTTTAAAGCACTAGGCAGAAATCAAATTGCGTCGGCATGGTCAACGGCCCTCGCAATCATTTGTTTTAAATGGACAGTCGGATTACCCCGATCTATCCCAGTTGAAGCGCACCAGGCAGTGCTAGAGCCGCACTACTCTAGTCGCAGCTCAAGGGAGTCATTGTTACTCACTTAGCTCCCCCACGCCTTGTTCTATTTCTTCAGGTTGACATTTAGGGCACTGGGCACAAATCACCTTGCATAAAAATGGTCAACCGCCCTCGCAATTATATCTTTTAAAGCACAGTAAGATTCCCCCTGTGCATTCCAGTTGAACCACACCAGACAGTGCAAAGCAGCACTGTTCTAGCCGCACCTCAAGGGAGTCATTGTTACTAACGTCCTTCACCCACGCTTTGTTACATTTCCTCACATTGACATTTAGAGCCCTGGGCACAAATCACATTGCGTCAGCATCGTCAAAAGTCCTTGCAATGCTTTGTTTTAAGTGGACAGTCAGTTTCAGCCGGTCCATGCCAGTTGAAGCACAACAGATAGCATAAAGCACCACTCCTGAATCCACACTGCAAGGCAGTCATTCTTACTCCTGTCCTTTAACCACGCCTTTTTTTCATTTCTGCACGTTGACATTTACAGACCTGGGCAGAAATCACATTGCGTCAGCATGGTCAACGGCCCTCAAAATGCATTGTTTTATTTCGAGAGTCGGATTCTCCCGGTCCATGCCAGTTGAAGCGCACCAGGCAGCGCAAGCGCCACACTGCTCTAGCCGCACCTTAAGAGAGCCATTGTTACTCGCTTTGTGTAGCCATGCCTTGTTGCATTTCTTCACGTTGACATTTAGGGCGCTGGGCAGAAGTCACATTACGTCAGCATGATCAAAAGTCTTCGCAAAGCTTTGTTTTAATGGACAGTTGGATTCCACCGGTCCATACCAAATGAAGCACAATGGATAGCACAAAGCGAAACTGCTCAATAAACTCTGCACGGGAGTCATTCTTACTCCTGTCCTTTATACCCACCTTTTTGCATTTCTTCACGTTGACATTTAGAGCACTGGCTCCCAGAATGCTTTGTTTCATTTGGACAGTGAATTCCGCCCGTCCATGCCAGTTGAGGCGTACCATACCGCGCAAGAGCTGCACTGCTCCAGCCGCACCTCACAGGAGTCACTCTTACACCTGTCCTTTATCCAGGCATTTCTTTATTTCATCACTTTACCGTTTAGAGCACTAGGCAGAAATCACATTGCGTCAGCATCGGCAACAGCCTTCACAATCATTTGTTTTAAGTGCACAGTGAGATTCCCCCGGTGCATGCCAGGTAAGCCACACCAGACAGTGCAGAGCCGTGCTGCTCTAGTCGCACCTCATGGGAGTCATTGTTAGTCTCTTCGTTTACCCTCGCCTTGTTGATTTTATCAAGTTGACATATAGGGGACTGGGCAGAGATCACATTGCATCAGCATGGTCAAAAGTCCTCGCAATGCTTTGTTTTAAATGGACAGTCAGATTATCCCGGTCCATACTAGTTGAAGCGCAACGGAAAGTGCAAAGCGGCACAGCTCAATCCACACTGCAAGGGAGTCATTCTTACTCCTGTCTTTTATCCACGCTTTTTTTTTCCTTTTTTCACTTCGACATTTAGAGCACTGTGCAGAAATCACACTGCGTCAGCATGCTCAACGGCCCCCAGAATGGTTTGTTTTATTTGGACAGTGGATTCTGTCAGTCCATGCCAGTTCATTCGCACCAGACCGCGCAAGAGCTGCACTGCGCTAGCCGCACCTAAAGGGTGTCATAGTTACTCCTGTCGTTTATCCAGCCCTTTCCTTAATTTATTTATTTCACGTTTAAAGCACTAGGCAGAAATCAAATTGCGTCAGCATGGTCAACGGCCCTCGCAATCATTTGTTTTAAATGGACAGTCGGATTACCCCGATCTATCCCAGTTGAAGCGCACCAGGCAGCGCTAGAGCCGCACTGCTCTAGTCGCAGCTCAAGGGAGTCATTGTTACTCACTTAGCTCCCCCACGCCTTGATCTATTTCTTCAGGTTGACATTTAGGGCACTGGGCACAAATCACCTTCCATAAAAATGGTCAACCGCCCTCACAATTATATCTTTTAAAAGCACAGTAAGATTCCCCCTGTGCATTCCAGTTGAACCACACCAGACAGTGCAAAGCAGCACTGTTCTAGCCGCACCTTAAGGGAGTCATTGTTACTAACGTCCTTCACCCACGCTTTGTTCCATTTCCTCACATTGACATTTAGAGCCCTGGGCACAAATCACATTGCGTCAGCATCGTCAAAAGTCCTTGCAATGCTTTGTTTTAAGTGGACAGTCACTTTCAGCCGGTCCATGCCAGTTCATGCACAACAGATAGCATAAAGCGCCACTCCTGAATCCACACTGCAAGGGAGTCATTCTTACTCCTGTCGTTTAACCACGCCTTTTTTTCATTTCTGCACGTTGACATTTACAGACCTGGGCAGAAATCACATTGCGTCAGCATGTTCAACGGCCCTCAAAATGCATTGTTTTATTTGGAGAGTCGGATTCTCCCGGTCCATGCCAGTTGAAGCGCACCAGGCAGCGCAAGCGCCACACTGCTCTAGCCGCACCTCAAGAGAGCCATTGTTACTCGCTTTGTGTAGCCATGCCTTGTTGCATTTCTTCACGTTGACATTTAGAGCGCTGGGCAGAAGTCACATTACGTCAGCATGATCAAAAGTCTTCGCAAAGCTTTGTTTTAATGGACTGTTGGATTCCACCGGTCCATACCAAATGAAGCACAATGGATAGCACAAAGCGAAACTGCTCAATAAACTCTGCACGGGAGTCATTCTTACTCCTGTCCTTTATACCCACCTTTTTGCATTTCTAAACGTTGACATTTAGAGCACTGGCTCCCAGAATGCTTTGTTTCATTTGGACAGTGAATTCCGCCCGTCCATGCAAGTTGAGGCGTACCATACCGCGCAACAGCTGCACTGCTCCAGCCGCACCTCACAGGAGTCACTCTTACACCTGTCCTTTATCCAGGCATTTCTTTATTTCATCACTTTGCCGTTTATAGCACTAGGCAGAAATCACATTGCGTCAGCATGGTGAACGGCCCGCGCAATTATTTGTTTTAAATGGACAGTCGGATTCCCCCGATCTATGCCAGTTGGAGTGCAGCAGACTGCGCAAGAGCCGCACTGCTCTAGTCGCACCTCGCGGGAGTCATTGTTACTCTCATCGCATTCACACCTTCTTGCATTTCTTCACGTTGACATTAAATAGCACTGGGCAGAAATCACATAGTGTCAGCATCGGCAACAGCCTTCACAATCGTTTGTTTTAAGTGCACAGTGAGATTCCCGCGGTGCATGCCAGGTAAGCCACACCAGACAGTGCAGACCTGTGCTGCTCTAGTCGCACCTCATGGGAGTCATTGTTAGTCTCTTCGTTTACCCACGCCTTGTTGCATTTTATCAAGTTGACATATAGGGGACTGGGCAGAAATCACATTGCGTCAGCGTGGTCAAAAGTCCCCGCAATGCTTTGTTTTAAATGGACAGTCGGATTCCCCCGGTCTATACCAGTTCAAGCGCAATGGAAAGTGCAAAGCGGCACAGCTGAATGCACACTGCAAGGGAGTCATTCTTACTCCTGTCGTTTACCCAGCCTTTTTTTCATTTCTGCACGTTGACATTTACAGACCTGGGCAGAAATCACATTGCGTCAGCATGGTCAACGGCCCTCAAAATGCATTGTTTTATTTGGAGAGTCGGATTCTCCCGGTCCATGCCAGTTGAAGCGCACCAGGCAGCGCAAGCGCCACACTGCTCTAGCCGCACCTCAAGAGAGCGATTGTTACTCGCTTTGTGTAGCCATGCCTTGTTGCATTTCTTCACGTTGACATTTAGAGCGCTGGGCAGAAGTCACATTACGTCAGCATGATCAAAAGTCTTCGCAAAGCTTTGTTTTAATGGACAGTTGGATTCCACCGGTCCATACCAAATGAAGCACACTGGATAGCACAAAGCGAAACTGCTCAATAAACTCTGCACGGGAGTCATTCTTACTCCTGTCCTTTATCCTCCTGAGACCCCACTATGGGGATTTGTCCAATATATTGGACATTAAGAAATAAGACAGCACTTCTGTCACAAGGCTTTCATCCTCATAAAACCGCACTGTCCAACTTATTGGACACCTGCTTGTGCCATCTATGCAGCATTGATGAAAATACATCGTTCAAATTCCTGCCGGAACAGTTCCACAATGGCGGCATTCAGCGGCGCGGCGTTTTACGGCAGCTGCCGGAGAAGTAAGCACTGTTTCTCGTATTTCTACCTGCTTTCAGGGCATATCTTTGATTTTATAATAAAGTTAATACAACAGCATAAGCGCAGAATACGAAATTTAAATTTTTGGCGCGCTTACTTTTTTTCACGCTTCCTTTGATTTCGCGTGTCCATTATGTTGGACGCTAGGACTCAACCCGGTTATTTAGACCGCGCTTTTGAGATGGCCTTGTTATGAACAGCAGGCGAGTACTGTTGGCATTTAGCGGCTTGTGCACGAAATCGCGTCTCTTTTTTTTCTTTAGGGGACCGGCCTCGCGTGTCTGATGAAATAAGCGGATAACTTTTCTTTTTTCAATCCATGGCTAAGACCCGCAAGACACCTGTCGCAGGTGGTTTCGTAAGGAACAGAACATATCGATGTCCCTCGACCTGATATTGTGCGCATGTACAACGTCAACATGGGGGGTGTTGACAAGGCAGACCAAATGAAAAGTTACTACAGGATAAAAGCACGCGTCAACAAGTGGACAGTCAGAGCCATCTTTCACCTCTTCTACATTGCCCTCAGCAACACCTGGGTGCAGTACACGCGGGACATACACTCCCTAAAGAAACAGCGGAAAGAAATACTCAAATCTATGCAGTTCCGCCAATCTGTTGCTGAGACTCTCGTGGCTCAAGGGAAGAAGCAGGATGAAACGAAGAGTGAGAACAAAGCCGAGTGGCATCCGCCATCAAGGCAGGCTCGACTGTCTCCTCGAGAGCAGCCAAAAAAGAGCACTACCCACTGCTCAATGCTGGCTGACACTGCAAACGATGCCCGTTGCAGACTACATGGCTGCGACATGGAAACAAATCTTTTTCACCAAATGTCGGCTCTTCTTCGGCATCACCCAGGAAAAAAAAGTGTTTTGAAATTGCCCACAGGAAGTGAAAACAAGAACAAAATTTTTGTTGAGCAGAGGAATGCTCTTTTTTGTACTTTATTCACTACTTTGCCTTTCGAGTTATTAAAATATTTTTGCACACGAGTTTGAGCGAAATATCTGCGGTATGACATTACGTGCGCGCTGGGTGAGAAAGACCGGGTAGCATCCCAGTGTCCAATATATTGGACATCGCGCTGAGCTAAAACTATCAGGGCTGTTAAAAAAATATTTAACACTTTTCATCTTCATACACCTACTGACTTATTCTGAAAGTTTGGAAAAAATCTGTGCACCCAAATGCATCCCGGGTCTCAGGAGGATATACCCACCTTTTTGCATTTCTTCACGTTGACATTTAGAGCACTGGCTCCCAGAATGCTTTGTTTCATTTGGACAGTGAATTCCGCCCGTCCATGCCAGTTGAGGCCTACCATACCGCGCAAGAGCTGCACTGCTCCAGCCGCACCTCACAGGAGTCACTGTTACACCTGTCCTTTATCCAGGCATTTCTTTATTTCATCACTTTGCCGTTTAGAGCACTAGGCAGAAATCACATTGCGTCAGCATCGGCAACAGCCTTCACAATCATTTGTTTTAAGTGCACAGTGAGATTCCCCCGGTGCATGCCAGGTAAGCCACACCAGACAGTGCAGAGCCGTGCTGCTCTAGTCGCACCTCATGGGAGTCATTGTTAGTCTCTTCGTTTACCCTCGCCTTGTTGATTTTATCAAGTTGACATATAGGGGACTGGGCAGAGATCACATTGCATCAGCATGGTCAAAAGTCCTCGCAATGCTTTGTTTTAAATGGACAGTCAGATTCTCCCGGTCCATACCAGTTGAGGCGCAACGGAAAGTGCAAAGCGGCACAGCTCAATCCACACTGCAAGGGAGTCATTCTTACTCCTGTCTTTTATCCACGCTTTTTTTTTCATTTTTTCACTTCGACATTTAGAGCACTGTGCAGAAATCACACTGCGTCAGCATGCTCAACGGCCCCCAGAATGGTTTGTTTTATTTGGACAGTGGATTCTGTCAGTCCATGCCAGTTCATTCGCACCAGACCGCGCAAGAGCTGCACTGCGCTAGCCGCACCTAAAGGGTGTCATAGTTACTCCTGTCGTTTATCCAGCCCTTTCCTTAATTTATTTATTTCACGTTTAAAGCACTAGGCAGAAATCAAATTGCGTCAGCATGGTCAACGGCCCTCGCAATCATTTGTTTTAAATGGACAGTCGGATTACCCCGATCTATCCCAGTTGAAGCGCACCAGGCAGCGCTAGAGCCGCACTGCTCTAGCCGCAGCTCAAGGGAGTCATTGTTACTCACTTAGCTCCCCCACGCCTTGTTCTATTTCTTCAGGTTGACATTTAGGGCACTGGGCACAAATCACCTTGCATAAAAATGGTCAACCGCCCTCGCAATTATATCTTTTAAAAGCACAGCAAGATTCCCCCTGTGCATTCCAGTTGAACCACACCAGACAGTGCAAAGCAGCACTGTTCTAGCCGCACCTCAAGGGAGTCATTGTTACTAACGTCCTTCACCCACGCTTTGTTCCATTTCCTCACATTGACATTTAGAGCCCTGGGCACAAATCACATTGCGTCAGCATCGTCAAAAGTCCTTGCAATGCTTTGTTTTAAGTGGACAGTCAGTTTCAGCCGGTCCATGCCAGTTGAAGCACAACAGATAGCATAAAGCGCCACTCCTGAATCCACACTGCAAGGGAGTCATTCTTACTCCTGTCGTTTAACCACGCCTTTTTTTTTCATTTCTGCACGTTGACATTTACAGACCTGGGCAGAAATCACATTGCGTCAGCATGGTCAACGGCCCTCAAAATGCATTGTTTTATTTGGAGAGTCGGATTCTCCCGGTCCATGCCAGTTGAAGCGCACCAGGCAGCGCAAGCGCCACACTGCTCTAGCCGCACCTCAAGAGGGCCATTGTTACTCGCTTTGTGTAGCCATGCCTTGTTGCATTTCTTCACGTTGACATTTAGAGCGCTGGGCAGAAGTCACATTACGTCAGCATGATCAAAAGTCTTCGCAAAGCTTTGTTTTAATGGACAGTTGGATTCCACCGGTCCATACCAAATGAAGCACAATGGATAGCACAAAGCGAAACTGCTCAATAAACTCTGCACGGGAGTCATTCTTACTCCTGTCCTTTATACCCACCTTTTTGCATTTCTTCACGTTGACATTTAGAGCACTGGCTCCCAGAATGCTTTGTTTCATTTGGACAGTGAATTCCGCCCGTCCATGCCAGTTGAGGCGTACCATACCGCGCAAGAGCTGCACTGCTCCAGCCGCACCTCACAGGAGTCACTCTTACACCTGTCCTTTATCCAGGCATTTCTTTATTTCATCACTTTGCCGTTTATAGCACTAGGCAGAAATCACATTGCGTCAGCATGGTGAACGGCCCGCGCAATTATTTGTTTTAAATGGACAGTCGGATTCCCCCGATCTATGCCAGTTGGAGTGCAGCAGACTGCGCAAGAGCCGCACTGCTCTAGTCGGACCTCGCGGAAGTCATTGTTACTCTCATCGCATTCACACCTTCTTGCATTTCTTCACGTTGACATTAAATAGCACTGGGCAGAAATCACATAGTGTCAGCATCGGCAACAGCCTTCACAATCGTTTGTTTTAAGTGCACAGTGAGATTCCCGCGGTGCATGCCAGGTAAGCCACACCAGACAGTGCAGACCTGTGCTGCTCTAGTCGCACCTCATGGGAGTCATTGTTAGTCTCTTCGTTTACCCACGCCTTGTTGCATTTTATCAAGTTGACATATAGGGGACTGGGCAGAAATCACATTGCGTCAGCGTGGTCAAAATTCCCCGCAATGCTTTGTTTTAAATGGACAGTCGGATTCCCCCGGTCTATACCAGTTCAAGCGCAATGGAAAGTGCAAAGCGGCACAGCTGAATGCACATTTTTTTTTTTTTCAATCTTGTGACGGCTTGTCGGCTAAGACGTAAGGCCAGCCCTGAGAAAGGGATCCAGTGACTGGCAACGGGGCACAATCTAGCCGACAGATACCATCACAAGAGCTGAGTACTGGATAAGGGCAGTACTACCCATGCTGTTAACAGCTTAAGTAGAGGAGAGGAAACGACGCCTGAACGCTAACATCGCCCGTCAAAGACAGTGGTCATACGTTGGTGCGCCCGAAAACACCGAAGCCCCCCCTGCAGACACCGGATGGTCATTACCTTTATGTCATTACGGGTAAGACCTAGATCAATGAGTGATTTAAAACTTTCTTTGGCCCACACCCCCCTGAAATTCATTGTAATTGAAGAAACTATGGGAGGCTGCCCCGCCACTGCAGACACCTGTTCTAGTAGGGAAGGGTCATTATATTTTGAACATTTAGCAGCATGAGCATCCGACAGGGGGATCCTGGTTCCCACGACCTGGGCGTCTAGAACCACCGACTGGCCCTCCCTTCTGAGAACCAGATCCGGTATCTTTACACCCTGGCCAGTTTTGAACCTTGGCTCCACCTTGACATTCGACCCTACCTCCCCCAGTCGTTTGCCTGCATATGATACAATATTGTCATGTCTGGTTATTCTTGTGTGATGTGTTCTATGGCACCCCTGTAGGATGTGGCCTAGGCTTTCGGAGGAATTACAACCGGCGCGGCATTGCTTGTCGACATCCCGGCCTCTTTTCGTACGGGTTAAGTTTGCTAACGAGTTTGACCGGATTTTCAAAAGGTCAATAAACTCTTTGCCCTTCAGGAAAGTTGTTCCTTCACGTATCCAGTCGCAAGAACCCGGAGCGTCGGCCACACCCTTCAGAGCGTGCCCATCGGCATTGTTATAGTAGCTGGAGTACCAAAATTTCTTGTTCTGTTTAGTTGTAGTTATGTTTGTGTTCTTGTACTGACAAAGTTGTGTAGCTTGTTTTATGGATGTCCTTATGAGTCTCATGGGGAAGGCAGCCCTACAAGTTACTGAGGAGGAGTCTGCTAGTGAGGAATAGCGACGGAGTCTAAGACCAGGAATTAATGTCCGCAGACATGGGATTCCAAGTCCACCGTGAGAAATGCCTGCGTAAAAGAGGCCTAGTGGGGCATCATGTGGTAGGGCAAGCCATCGTCGTGTGGCTGCCCGAACAGATGAATCTATTTTTAGAAGTAGCTTAGTAGTAACAGGACCTAACACCAGCCGGTGATATAGTCTAGGAAGTAAATATTGCCTTAAGATAACAAGTCTTTGCTGGGGCTTGAGAGCCGCTTTGGAGACGCGTTGCAGCATCTCGAGAACTTCTTTGTGGACGGGTAGGGCGCTTCGACCAGTGGCCCCAAAGGACACGCCAAGGTATTTCCATGTAGAAGTGGTTGAGGAGGCAGTTATTTGTTCGGAGCCAATGTGGAAAACCTGATCGGTGAGAATTTTCGTCTTCTTGTCCCGGGCGGATGGCTGCAGGCTCAGAGTAAAACTTTTCTGTGCATTGATCATCAACCCTTTGCTGGAAAGGAATTGTTGCAACATATTTAGACGTAATTGAAGGCCTTTGGGAGTTGAGGTCATGATAATGAGGTCATCGGCGAATGCCATACAATCCAGTGAAAGCTCGTCACTTTGGAATGCTGTTCCACAAGTGGGCGTTTGGAGCCATTCGTCGATCACCATGTTGAAGAGTAAGGGTGAGAGCGGGTCGCCTTGGCGAACACCGCTAGCGGGATGGATCAGTAAGTTGCGATTTTCATAGCTGAGAACAGTTGTTGCCGTATCGTAGAAGTCTTTAATGTAGTCGGTAAATTCGGTGCAGAAGCCTTTCAGTTGAAGGCTATGAACTATGGCGTCGAATGAAACGGAGTCGAACGCTTTTGCCACATCTACCGAGGCCATGTAGAGTGGCCGTTGTCGACGTAGGGCCTCGTCTATTGCGGTGGATAAAAGGAGGATATTCTCTGCGCAGCCATCTACCGGGATGAAGGCACGCTGACGGTGGTCAAAGTTCACCTTGCGGACTATTCTATTAGCGTAAACTTTGTGGAGCAGTCTAAGAAGAATTGGGGATATAGTGATGGGCCGGAAATCTCCCGGCAAAGAAGCTTCAGGTTTCTTAGGAATAAAAATTGTTCTAGCACCTCTTAGGCATACTGGAAGCCGTTTGAGGCACATCAACAAGTTCATCAGAACGCGTAAGACCGTGGAAGGCACCTGGCGGAGCCTTTTAGCTGATAGGCCGTCTGGGCCAGAAGCTGTACTAGTAGGTGGCATGGCGGCCTTTATTTCCTGTGCAGTTATAATTCCCAACGGATTGATTACATCGGCATTATTTTGAGGTACCCCTGGCTGGACATCGGTGGGAGTTGTCCTCTCCATCGTGTTTCGCCATGTATCTAGGAACTGATCTATATTATCCACTTTGGTTTCCGGAATGCCGTCCAGAGTTTCGCGGGCGCAGCGGCTTTGCTGCTTCTTAAACCTTTCTTGGGTTTGTGCGTATATCCGGCGTCTCTGTTTCCTATGACTAATACCTGGATCCAGGGTTTTCCTATTTGTTGTGTGTCTGTTTGGTCTATTGTCGAAGAAGGTATCTCTTATGTAGTTATTTATGTCTGTATGTATTTGTTGCCCATCAACGAAGCGTTTGGTGATTTCCCATAACCTGGGAGCTTGAAATGAGCGCGGCGGTTGTTTAACAGTGAGAGCTCTAAGCTCCTCAACTGTTTCGGTAAACCAGTCTATATTATGACCCAAAGAGTCGACGGTATCCAAGCAACCATTATCCCTATGTTGATCCGTCACTGATGGATCTTGTTCATTCAAGATCGGATTCACCTCACTTATATCTATTTGTTCTAAAAACTGTCTTACCAATGCCTTATACTCTGGTTTCCTCCTATGAGACTTGATCGAATCAAACGTACGATCTTTAAAATGTTTGTGTAGTGCTTCGTTGATGTTACGAACGTTCTGTTTTGTTAGTTGAGCTTCCTTATGAGCCATGAGGGAGTCTTCCTCCTTCGACCACCGTGGTTTGACTCTGGATGTAGCTATTTCATCATTAAATGCATCAAAGTGCTTGCGGCGTCTATGAAGGCCTAGGCCCGTCTTAGAAGAGAAGTGCCGTGAACACTCCGGACAGGTGTACCCCTCATCGCTAAGATCTCCTAGTGATTCAGACGCTACCACTTCAGCCGGGGCGGGTGTTGGCCCAGCTCGTGGGTTGCCAGTCCTGTCGTCAACAGTACCGGCCGTCATGGCCACACCAGAGATCCCCTGGCCCCCCCCGTCAGGTGGTGCAACTGAGATGGCAGTCCGAACAGCCATCTCCCCAGACTGAGCGGGGTTCGCGATCAGAGTATCGCTCCCACTGTCCGAAGAGTCAGAAAACCTAACTCTCGGCCTCCATCCTGTAGACATCTGACCAGGTCTCAGACGGATCTGCTGCCGGTCCTTCAGCTTAGCGCCCACGCCGCACGAGACTGACTGCAGGAGGCCACTGGATGGGTCGGGCCCAACCCCCAGTGAAGCCTCCCCTGCTCGTGGGGCGGATGCCAGCCGGCCAGTCTCCTTGGCAATTTCTCCCTGTGTGACATGAATTCCGGAACTCCTTCGCTCTTCCCTAACACCACGGGTGTTGAGAGCGCCCCCGGGTGGTGCGATAGGAAATTCAGAATCTAAGTTGTCACAATCAGGGGTACTCTTGCCAGAAGAACTGGGAGTTTCCCTTCCCTGTATGGGTTCGGTGCCTTCTGATCCCTCTACTGCAGAAGCAGTGAACTGAGGTTTGTCTTGGAAAGTTTTCGTGTCGTGCATACTAATGGTTCGCTTGGATTGCACTGTTTGGGTCATTGTTTGGGTCGTATGGGTGGCCATACCAACCTCCACATCCGGATTATTGCTGTCCGGTACACGAGGAACTAGTCCTCGAGTTAGTAGAGTTGGAAGATCTGCATTAATATTTGAGTTTTCACACGAGTGTTGACCACTGTGTGTTTCTTGGGCTTTCTGAGTCCTCCCATCCAGCTGACGTTTTTGGGTGGACGATGGTTCTGAGTCCCTGTTCGGTGTATTTGAGTCCGTGTTAGTGTTTGGGGCTGGGTGTTTGGAGAGTCTGCAGTGCTGCAGCAGCCCCCTCTTGGTTTGGAAAGTTCGGCAACAAGTTGCACATCTGTTTAAGTCGGATATCGGTTCAACAGGGTCTGCAAGAGGACGGCCTCTCTGTCTCGTGCGCATCACACGCCCCTGCGTCGCTCCCTCAGCCTCCGGGATTGGTGCGGCCACCGCTCGGCGGCCGCTTTCTTTTGTCATTTCATTTGTCGATTTCGGGCCAACCCATTTCGGGCCAGGGGGTTGGCAGCCCCACAGGCCCACTTTTGCCGCCTCCGTTGCACCGCTGGCCAAGTCTGGTGCGAGAAAACCTCGCCTCTGCGTGCAGAGAATGAGCAGGGTGGCAGGGAGCACCACGAGCAGGTGGAGGTCGGACTTGCACCCCAATAAATCACATAGTGTAGAAATCACATAGTGTCAGCATCGGCAACAGCCTTCACAATCGTTTGTTTTAAGTGCACAGTGAGATTCCCGCGGTGCATGCCAGGTAAGCCACACCAGACAGTGCAGACCTGTGCTGCTCTAGTCGCACCTCATGGGAGTCATTGTTAGTCTCTTCGTTTACCCACGCCTTGTTGCATTTTATCAAGTTGACATATAGGGGACTGGGCAGAAATCACATTGCGTCAGCGTGGTCAAAATTCCCCGCAATGCTTTGTTTTAAATGGACAGTCGGATTCCCCCGGTCTATACCAGTTCAAGCGCAATGGAAAGTGCAAAGCGGCACAGCTGAATGCACACTGCAAGGGAGTCATTCTTACTCCTGTCGTTTAACCACGCCTTTTTTTCATTTCTGCACGTTGACATTTACAGACCTGGGCAGAAATCACATTGCGTCAGCATGGTCAACGGCCCTCAAAATGCATTGTTTTATTTGGAGAGTCGGATTCTCCCGGTCCATGCCAGTTGAAGCGCACCAAGCAGCGCAAGCGCCACACTGCTCTAGCCGCACCTCAAGAGAGCCATTGTTACTCGCTTTGTGTAGCCATGCCTTGTTGCATTTCTTCACGTTGACATTTAGAGCGCTGGGCAGAAGTCACATTACGTCAGCATGATCAAAAGTCTTCGCAAAGCTTTGTTTTATTGGACAGTTGGATTCCACCGGTCCATACCAAATGAAGCACAATGGATAGCACAAAGCGAAACTGCTCAATAAACTCTGCACGAGAGTCATTCTTACTCCTGTCCTTTATACCCACCTTTTTGCATTTCTTCAAGTTGACATTTAGAGCACTGGCTCCCAGAATGCTTTGTTTCATTTGGACAGTGAATTCCGCCCGTCCATGCCAGTTGAGGCGTACCATACCGCGCAAGAGCTGCACTGCTCCAGCCGCACCTCACAGGAGTCACTCTTACACCTGTCCTTTATCCAGGCATTTCTTTATTTCATCACTTTGCCGTTTATAGCACTAGGCAGAAATCACATTGCGTCAGCATGGTGAACGGCCCGCGCAATTATTTGTTTTAAATGGACAGTCGGATTCCCCCGATCTATGCCAGTTGGAGTGCAGCAGACTGCGCAAAAGCTGCACTGCTCTAGTCGCACCTCAAGGGAGTCATTGTTACTCTCACGGCTTACACACACCTTCTTGCATTTCTTCACGTTGACATTAAATAGCACTGGGCAGAAATCACATAGTGTCAGCATCGGCAACAGCCTTCACAATCATTTGTTTTAAGTGCACAGTGAGATTCCCCCGGTGCATGCCAGGTAAGCCACACCAGACAGTGCAGAGCCGTGCTGCTCTAGTCGCACCTCATGGGAGTCATTGTTAGTCTCTTCGTTTACCCACGCCTTGTTGCATTTTATCAAGTTGACATATAGGGGACTGGGCAGAAATCACATTGCGTCAGCGTGGTCAAAAGTCCCCGCAATGCTTTGTTTTAAATGGACAGTCAGATTCTCCCGGTCCATACCAGTTGAAGCGCAACGGAAAGTGCAAAGCGGCACAGCTCAATCCACACTGCAAGGGAGTCATTCTTACTCCTGTCTTTTATCCACGCTTTTTTTTCATTTTTTCACTTCGACATTTAGAGCACTGTGCAGAAATCACACTGAGTCAGCATGCTCAACGGCCCCCAGAATGGTTTGTTTTATTTGGACAGTGGATTCTGTCAGTCCATGCCAGTTCATTCGCGCCAGACCGCGCAAGAGCTGCACTGCGCTAGCCGCACCTAAAGGGTGTCATGGTTACTCCTGTCGTTTATCCAGCCCTTTCCTTAATTTATTTATTTCACGTTTAAAGCACTAGGCAGAAATCAAATTGCGTCAGCATGGTCAACGGCCCTCGCAATCATTTGTTTTAAATGGACAGTCGGATTACCCCGATCTATCCCAGTTGAAGCGCACCAGGCAGCGCTAGAGCCGCACTGCTCTAGCCGCAGCTCAAGGGAGTCATTGTTACTCACTTAGCTCCCCCACGCCTTGTTCTATTTCTTCAGGTTGACATTTAGGGCACTGGGCACAAATCACCTTGCATAAAAATGGTCAACCGCCCTCGCAATTATATCTTTTAAAAGCACAGTAAGATTCCCCCTGTGCATTCCAGTTGAACCACACCAGACAGTGCAAAGCAGCACTGTTCTAGCCGCACCTCAAGGGAGTCATTGTTACTAACGTCCTTCACCCACGCTTTGTTCCATTTCCTCACATTGACATTTAGAGCCCTGGGCACAAATCACATTGCGTCAGCATCGTCAAAAGTCCTTGCAATGCTTTGTTTTAAGTGGACAGTCAGTTTCAGCCGGTCCATGCCAGTTGAAGCACAACAGATAGCATAAAGCGCCACTCCTGAATCCACACTGCAAGGGAGTCATTCTTACTCCTGTCGTTTAACCACGCCTTTTTTTTCATTTCTGCATGTTGACATTTACAGACCTGGGCAGAAATCACATTGCGTCAGCATGGTCAACGGCCCTCAAAATGCATTGTTTTATTTGGAGAGTCGGATTCTCCCGGTCCATGCCAGTTGAAGCGCACCAGGCAGCGCAAGCGCCACACTGCTCTAGCCGCACCTCAAGAGGGCCATTGTTACTCGCTTTGTGTAGCCATGCCTTGTTGCATTTCTTCACGTTGACATTTAGAGCGCTGGGCAGAAGTCACATTACGTCAGCATGATCAAAAGTCTTCGCAAAGCTTTGTTTTAATGGACAGCTGGATTCCACCGGTCCATACCAAATGAAGCACAATGGATAGCACAAAGCGAAACTGCTCAATAAACTCTGCACGGGAGTCATTCTTACTCCTGCCCTTTATACCCACCTTTTTGCATTTCTTCACGTTGACATTTAGAGCACTGGCTCCCAGAATGCTTTGTTTCATTTGGACAGTGAATTCCGCCCGTCCATGCCAGTTGAGGCGTACCATACCGCGCAAGAGCTGCACTGCTCCAGCCGCACCTCACAGGAGTCACTCTTACACCTGTCCTTTATCCAGGCATTTCTTTATTTCATCACTTTGCCGTTTAGAGCACTAGGCAGAAATCACATTGCGTCAGCATGGTGAACGGCCCGCGTAATCATTTGTTTTAAATGGACAGTCGGATTCCCCCGATCTATGCCAGTTGGAGTGCAGCAGACTGCGCAAGAGCCGCACTGCTCTAGTCGCACCTCGAGGGAGTCATTGTTACTCTCATCGCATACACACCTCCTTGCATTTCTTCACGTTGACATTAAATAGCACTGGGCAGAAATCACATTGTGTCAGCATCGGCAACAGCCTTCACAATCATTTGTTTTAAGTGCACAGTGAGATTCCGCCGGTGCATGACAGGTAAACCACACCAGACAGTGCAAAGCTGTGCTGCTCTAGTCGCACCTCATGGGAGTCATTGTTAGTCTCTTGGTTTACCCACGCCTTGTTGATTTTATCAAGTTGACATACAGGGGACTGGGCAGAAATCACATTGCGTCAGCATGGTCAAAAGTCCCCGCAATGCTTTGTTTTAAATGGACAGTCGGATTCCCCCGGTCTATACCAGTTGAAGCGCAATGGAAAGTGCAAAGCGGCACAGCTGAATGCACACTGCAAGGGAGTCATTCTTACTCATGTCGTTTATCCACACCTTTTTTTCATTTTTTCACTTTGACATTTAGAGCACTGTGCAGAAATCACACTGCGTCAGCACGGTCAACGGCCCCCAAAATGCTTTGTTTTATTTGGGCATTTTATTTTACAGGAGGTATTCAGAGACATGGATTGGGAAGAATTGGGGATAAAAGTTAATCGAGAATAGCTTGGTAACTCGCGATTCGCTGATGACATTGCCTTGCTTAGTACCTCAGGGGACCAATTGCAATGCATGTTCAGTGACCTGGATAGGCAAAGCAGAAGAGTGGGTCTAAAAATTAATCTGCAGGAAACTAAAGTAATGCTTAACAGTCTCCGAAGAAAACCGCAATTTACAATAGGCAGCGAGGCACTGGAAGTCGTAAGGGAATACACCAACTTAGGTCAGGTAGTGACAGCGGATGCGGATCATAAGACAGAAATATTCAGAAGAACAAGAATGGGCTGGGGTGCGTTTGGCAGGCATTCTCAGATGATGAATAGCAGGTTGCCGTTATCCCCTCAAGAGGAAAGTATATAATACCTGTGTCTTACCAGCACTCACCTATGGGGCAGAAACCTTGAGGCTTACGAAAAGGGTTCTGCTCATATTGAGGACGACACAACGAGCTATGGAAAGAAGAATGATAGGTGTAACGTTCAAGGATAAGAAAAGAGCAGATTGGGTGAGGGAACAAACGCGACTTAATGACATCTTAGTTGAAATCAAGAAAAAGAAAGGGGCATGGGCAGGATACGCAATGAGGAGGGAAGATAACCGATGGTCATTGAGGGTTACGGAATGGATTCCAAGGGAAGAGAAGCTTAGCAGAGGGCGGCAGAAAGTTAGGCGGGCGCATGAGATTCAGAAGTTTGCGGGGACGACATGGCCACACTTATTACATGATCGGGGTTGTTGGAGATGTATGGGAGAGGCCTTTGCCCTGCAGTAGGCGCAACCAGGCTGATGCTGATGATGATTCCGCCGGTCCATGCCAGTTGAGGCACACAAGACCACGCAAGAGCCGCACTGCGATAGCCGCACCACAAGGGAGTCATTGTGACTCCTGTAGTTTATCCATGCCTTTTTTTATTTACTTCAGTTTCACGTTTAGAGCACTGGGCAGAAATCACATTGCGTCAGCATTGCCGACGGCCCTCGCAATCATTTGTTTTAAATGGACAGTCGGATCAACCGATCTATGCCAGCTGGAGTGCAGCAGACTGTGCAAAAGCTGCACTGCTCTAGTCGCACCTCAAGGGAGTCATTGTTACTCTCACCGCTTACACACACCTTCTTGCATTTCTTCACGTTGACATTAAATAGCACTGGGCAGAAATCACATTGTGTCAGCATCGGCAACAGCCTTCACAATCATTTGTTTTAAGTGCACAGTGAGATTCCCCCGGTGCATGACAGGTAAACCACACCAGACAGTGCAAAGCTGTGCTGCTCTAGTCGCACCTCATGGGAGTCATTGTTAGTCTCTTGGTTTACCCACGCCTTGTTTATTTTATCAAGTTGACATATAGGGGACTGGGCAGAAATCACATTGCGTCAGCATGGTCAAAAGTCCCCGCAATGCTTTGTTTTAAATGGACAGTCGGATTCCCCCGGTCTATACCAGTTGAAGCGCAATGGAAAGTGCAAAGCGGCACAGCTGAATGCACACTGCAAGGGAGTCATTCTTACTCATGTCGTTTATCCACACCTTTTTTTCATGTTTTCACTTTGACATTTAGAGCACTGTGCAGAAATCACACTGCGTCAGCACGGTCAACGGCCCCCAAAATGCTTTGTTTTATTTGGGCATTTTATTTTACAGGAGGTATTCAGAGACATGGATTGGGAAGAATTGGGGATAAAAGTTAATCGAGAATAGCTTGGTAACTCGCGATTCGCTGATGACATTGCCTTGCTTAGTACCTCAGGGGACCAATTGCAATGCATGTTCAGTGACCTGGATAGGCAAAGCAGAAGAGTGGGTCTAAAAATTAATCTGCAGGAAACTAAAGTAATGCTTAACAGTCTCCGAAGAAAACCGCAATTTACAATAGGCAGCGAGGCACTGGAAGTCGTAAGGGAATACACCAACTTAGGTCAGGTAGTGACAGCGGATGCGGATCATAAGACAGAAATATTCAGAAGAACAAGAATGGGCTGGGGTGCGTTTGGCAGGCATTCTCAGATGATGAATAGCAGGTTGCCGTTATCCCCTCAAGAGGAAAGTATATAATACCTGTGTCTTACCAGCACTCACCTATGGGGCAGAAACCTTGAGGCTTACGAAAAGGGTTCTGCTCATATTGAGGACGACACAACGAGCTATGGAAAGAAGAATGATAGGTGTAACGTTCAAGGATAAGAAAAGAGCAGATTGGGTGAGGGAACAAACGCGACTTAATGACATCTTAGTTGAAATCAAGAAAAAGAAAGGGGCATGGGCAGGATACGCAATGAGGAGGGAAGATAACCGATGGTCATTGAGGGTTACGGAATGGATTCCAAGGGAAGAGAAGCTTAGCAGAGGGCGGCAGAAAGTTAGGCGGGCGCATGAGATTCAGAAGTTTGCGGGGACGACATGGCCACACTTATTACATGATCGGGGTTGTTGGAGATGTATGGGAGAGGCCTTTGCCCTGCAGTAGGCGCAACCAGGCTGATGCTGATGATGATTCCGCCGGTCCATGCCAGTTGAGGCACACAAGACCACGCAAGAGCCGCACTGCGATAGCCGCACCACAAGGGAGTGATTGTGACTCCTGTAGTTTATCCATGCCTTTTTTATTTACTTCAGTTTCACGTTTAGAGCACTGGGCAGAAATCACATTGCGTCAGCATGGCCGACGGCCCTCGCAATCATTTGTTTTAAATGGACAGTCGGATTCCCCCGATCTATGCCAGCTGGAGTGCAGCAGACTGTGCAAAAGCTGCACTGCTCTAGTCGCACCTCAAGGGAGTCATTGTTACTCTCACCGCTTACACACACCTTCTTGCATTTCTTCACGTTGACATTAAATAGCACTGGGCAGAAATCACATAGTGTCAGCATCGGCAACAGCCTTCACAATCATTTGTTTTAAGTGCACAGTGAGATTCCCCCAGTGCATGCCAGGTAAGCCACACCAGACAGTGCAGAGCCGTGCTGCTCTAGTCGCACCTCATGGGAGTCATTGTTAGTCTCTTCGTTTACCCACGCCTTGATGATTTTATCAAGTTGACATATAGGGGACTGGGCAGAGATCACATTGCATCAGCATGGTCAAAAGTCCTCGCAATGCTTTGTTTTAAATGGACAGTCAGATTCTCCCGGTCCATACCAGTTGAAGCGCAACGGACAGTGCAAAGCGGCACAGCTCAATCCACACTGCAAGGGAGTCATTCTTACTCCTGTCTTTTATCCACGCTTTTTTTTTAATTTTTTCACTTCGACATTTAGAGCACTGTGCAGAAATCACACTGCGTCAGCATGCTCAACGGCCCCCAGAATGGTTTGTTTTATTTGGACAGTGGATTCTGTCAGTCCGTGCCAGTTCATTCGCACCAGACCGCGCAAGAGGTGCACTGCGCTAGCCGCACCTAAAGGGTGTCATAGTTACTCCTGTCGTTTATCCAGCCCTTTCCTTAATTTATTTATTTCACGTTTAAAGCACTAGGCAGAAATCAAATTGCGTCGGCATGGTCAACGGCCCTCGCAATCATTTGTTTTAAATGGACAGTCGGATTACCCCGATCTATCCCAGTTGAAGCGCACCAGGCAGCGCTAGAGCCGCACTGCTCTAGTCGCAGCTCAAGGGAGTCATTGTTACTCACTTAGATCCCCCACGCCTTGTTCTATTTCTTCAGGTTGACATTTAGGGCACTGGGCACAAATCACCTTGCATAAAAATGGTCAACCGCCCTCGCAATTATATCTTTTAAAGCACAGTAAGATTCCCCCTGTGCATTCCAGTTGAACCACACCAGACAGTGCAAAGCAGCACTGTTCTAGCCGCACCTCAAGGGAGTCATTGTTACTAACGTCCTTCACCCACGCTTTGTTACATTTCCTCACATTGACATTTAGAGCCCTGGGCACAAATCACATTGCGTCAGCATCGTCAAAAGTCCTTGCAATGCTTTGTTTTAAGTGGACAGTCAGTTTCAGCCGGTCCATGCCAGTTGAAGCACAACAGATAGCATAAAGCGCCACTCCTGAATCCACACTGCAAGGGAGTCATTCTTACTCCTGTCCTTTAACCACGCCTTTTTTTCATTTCTGCACGTTGACATTTACAGACCTGGGCAGAAATCACATTGCGTCAGCATGGTCAACGGCCCTCAAAATGCATTGTTTTATTTCGAGAGTCGGATTCTCCCGGTCCATGCCAGTTGAAGCGCACCAGGCAGCGCAAGCGCCACACTGCTCTAGCTGCACCTTAAGAGAGCCATTGTTACTCGCTTTGTGTAGCCATGCCTTGTTGCATTTCTTCACGTTGACATTTAGGGCGCTGGGCAGAAGTCACATTACGTCAGCATGATCAAAAGTCTTCGCAAAGCTTTGTTTTAATGGACAGTTGGATTCCACCGGTCCATACCAAATGAAGCACAATGGATAGCACAAAGCGAAACTGCTCAATAAACTCTGCACGGGAGTCATTCTTACTCCTGTCCTTTATACCCACCTTTTTGCATTTCTTCACGTTGACATTTAGAGCACTGGCTCCCAGAATGCTTTGTTTCATTTGGACAGTGAATTCCGCCCGTCCATGCCAGTTGAGGCGTACCATACCGCGCAAGAGCTGCACTGCTCCAGCCGCACCTCACAGGAGTCACTCTTACACCTGTCCTTTATCCAGGCATTTCTTTATTTCATCACTTTGCCGTTTAGAGCACTAGGCAGAAATCACATTGCGTCAGCATCGGCAACAGCCTTCACAATCATTTGTTTTAAGTGCACAGTGAGATTCCCCCGGTGCATGCCAGGTAAGCCACACCAGACAGTGCAGAGCCGTGCTGCTCTAGTCGCACCTCATGGGAGTCATTGTTAGTCTCTTCGTTTACCCTCGCCTTGTTGATTTTATCAAGTTGACATAAAGGGGGCTGGGCAGAGATCACATTGCATCAGCATGGTCAAAAGTCCTCGCAATGCTTTGTTTTAAATGGACAGTCAGATTCTCCCGGTCCATACCAGTTGAAGCGCAACGGAAAGTGCAAAGCGGCACAGCTCAATCCACACTGCAAGGGAGTCATTCTTACTCCTGTCTTTTATCCACGCTTTTTTTTTCCTTTTTTCACTTCGACATTTAGAGCACTGTGCAGAAATCACACTGCGTCAGCATGCTCAACGGCCCCCAGAATGGTTTGTTTTATTTGGACAGTGGATTCTGTCAGTCCATGCCAGTTCATTCGCACCAGACCGCGCAAGAGCTGCACTGCGCTAGCCGCACCTAAAGGGTGTCATAATTACTCCTGTCGTTTATCCAGCCCTTTCCTTAATTTATTTATTTCACGTTTAAAGCACTAGGCAGAAATCAAATTGCGTCAGCATGGTCAACGGCCCTCGCAATCATTTGTTTTAAATGGACAGTCGGATTACCCCGATCTATCCCAGTTGAAGCGCACCAGGCAGCGCTAGAGCCGCACTGCTCTAGTCGCAGCTCAAGGGAGTCATTGTTACTCACTAATCTCCCCCACGCCTTGATCTATTTCTTCAGGTTGACATTTAGGGCACTGGGCACAAATCACCTTCCATAAAAATGGTCAACCGCCCTCGCAATTATATCTTTTAAAAGCACAGTAAGATTCCCCCTGTGCATTCCAGTTGAACCACACCAGACAGTGCAAAGCAGCACTGTTCTAGCCGCACCTTAAGGGAGTCATTGTTACTAACGTCCTTCACCCACGCTTTGTTCCATTTCCTCACATTGACATTTAGAGCCCTGGGCACAAATCACATTGCGTCAGCATCGTCAAAAGTCCTTGCAATGCTTTGTTTAAGGTGGACAGTCAGTTTCAGCCGGTCCATGCCAGTTGATGCACAACAGATAGCATAAAGCGCCACTCCTGAATCCACACTGCAAGGGAGTCATTCTTACTCCTGTCGTTTAACCATGCCTTTTTTTCATTTCTGCACGTTGACATTTACAGACCTGGGCAGAAATCACATTGCGTCAGCATGGTCAACGGCCCTCAAAATGCATTGTTTTATTTGGAGAGTCGGATTCTCCCGGTCCATGCCAGTTGAAGCGCACCAGGCAGCGCAAGCGCCACACTGCTCTAGCCGCACCTCAAGAGAGCCATTGTTACTCGCTTTGTGTAGCCATGCCTTGTTGCATTTCTTCACGTTGACATTTAGAGCGCTGGGCAGAAGTCACATTACGTCAGCATGATCAAAAGTCTTCGCAAAGCTTTGTTTTAATGGACAGTTGGATTCCACCGGTCCATACCAAATGAAGCACAATGGATAGCACAAAGCGAAACTGCTCAATAAACTCTGCACGGGAGTCATTCTTACTCCTGTCCTTTATACCCACCTTTTTGCATTTCTTCACGTTGACATTTAGAGCACTGGCTCCCAGAATGCTTTGTTTCATTTGGACAGTGAATTCCGCCCGTCCATGCCAGTTGAGGCGTACCATACCGCGCAAGAGCTGCACTGCTCCAGCCGCACCTCACAGGAGTCACTCTTACACCTGTCCTTTATCCAGGCATTTCTTTATTTCATCACTTTGCCGTTTATAGCACTAGGCAGAAATCACATTGCGTCAGCATGGTGAACGGCCCGCGCAATTATTTGTTTTAAATGGACAGTCGGATTCCCCCGATCTATGCCAGTTGGAGTGCAGCAGACTGCGCAAGAGCCGCACTGCTCTAGTCGCACCTCGCGGGAGTCATTGTTACTCTCATCGCATTCACACCTTCTTGCATTTCTTCACGTTGACATTAAATAGCACTGGGCAGAAATCACATAGTGTCAGCATCGGCAACAGCCTTCACAATCGTTTGTTTTAAGTGCACAGTGAGATTCCCGCGGTGCATGCCAGGTAAGCCACACCAGACAGTGCAGACCTGTGCTGCTCTAGTCGCACCTCATGGGAGTCATTGTTAGTCTCTTCGTTTACCCACGCCTTGTTGCATTTTATCAAGTTGACATATAGGGGACTGGGCAGAAATCACATTGCGTCAGCGTGGTCAAAAGTCCCCGCAATGCTTTGTTTTAAATGGACAGTCGGATTCCCCCGGTCTATACCAGTTCAAGCGCAATGGAAAGTGCAAAGCGGCACAGCTGAATGCACACTGCAAGGGAGTCATTCTTACTCCTGTCGTTTACCCAGCCTTTTTTTCATTTCTGCACGTTGACATTTACAGACCTGGGCAGAAATCACATTGCGTCAGCATGGTCAACGGCCCTCAAAATGCATTGTTTTATTTGGAGAGTCGGATTCTCCCGGCCCATGCCAGTTGAAGCGCACCAGGCAGCGCAAGCGCCACACTGCTCTAGCCGCACCTCAAGAGAGCGATTGTTACTCGCTTTGTGTAGCCATGCCTTGTTGCATTTCTTCACGTTGACATTTAGAGCGCTGGGCAGAAGTCACATTACGTCAGCATGATCAAAAGTCTTCGCAAAGCTTTGTTTTAATGGACAGTTGGATTCCACCGGTCCATACCAAATGAAGCACACTGGATAGCACAAAGCGAAACTGCTCAATAAACTCTGCACGGGAGTCATTCTTACTCCTGTCCTTTATACCCACCTTTTTGCATTTCTTCACGTTGACATTTAGAGCACTGGCTCCCAGAATGCTTTGTTTCATTTGGACAGTGAATTCCGCCCGTCCATGCCAGTTGAGGCCTACCATACCGCGCAAGAGCTGCACTGCTCCAGCCGCACCTCACAGGAGTCACTGTTACACCTGTCCTTTATCCAGGCATTTCTTTATTTCATCACTTTGCCGTTTAGAGCACTAGGCAGAAATCACATTGCGTCAGCATCGGCAACAGCCTTCACAATCATTTGTTTTAAGTGCACAGTGAGATTCCCCCGGTGCATGCCAGGTAAGCCACACCAGACAGTGCAGAGCCGTGCTGCTCTAGTCGCACCTCATGGGAGTTATTGTTAGTCTCTTCGTTTACCCTCGCCTTGTTGATTTTATCAAGTTGACATATAGGGGACTGGGCAGAGATCACATTGCATCAGCATGGTCAAAAGTCCTCGCAATGCTTTGTTTTAAATGGACAGTCAGATTCTCCCGGTCCATACCAGTTGAGGCGCAACGGAAAGTTCAAAGCGGCACAGCTCAACCCACACTGCAAGGGAGTCATTCTTACTCCTGTCTTTTATCCACGCTTTTTTTTTCATTTTTTCACTTCGACATTTAGAGCACTGTGCAGAAATCACACTGCGTCAGCATGCTCAACGGCCCCCAGAATGGTTTGTTTTATTTGGACAGTGGATTCTGTCAGTCCATGCCAGTTCATTCGCACCAGACCGCGCAAGAGCTGCACTGCGCTAGCCGCACCTAAAGGGTGTCATAGTTACTCCTGTCGTTTATCCAGCCCTTTCCTTAATTTATTTATTTCACGTTTAAAGCACTAGGCAGAAATCAAATTGCGTCAGCATGGTCAACGGCCCTCGCAATCATTTGTTTTAAATGGACAGTCGGATTACCCCGATCTATCCCAGTTGAAGCGCACCAGGCAGCGCTAGAGCCGCACTGCTCTAGCCGCAGCTCAAGGGAGTCATTGTTACTCACTTAGCTCCCCCACGCCTTGTTCTATTTCTTCAGGTTGGCATTTAGGGCACTGGGCACAAATCACCTTGCATAAAAATGGTCAACCGCCCTCGCAATTATATCTTTTAAAAGCACAGTAAGATTCCCCCTGTGCATTCCAGTTGAACCACACCAGACAGTGCAAAGCAGCACTGTTCTAGCCGCACCTCAAGGGAGTCATTGTTACTAACGTCCTTCACCCACGCTTTGTTCCATTTCCTCACATTGACATTTAGAGCCCTGGGCACAAATCACATTGCGTCAGCATCGTCAAAAGTCCTTGCAATGCTTTGTTTTAAGTGGACAGTCAGTTTCAGCCGGTCCATGCCAGTTGAAGCACAACAGATAGCATAAAGCGCCACTCCTGAATCCACACTGCAAGGGAGTCATTCTTACCCCTGTCGTTTAACCACGCCTTTTTTTTCATTTCTGCACGTTGACATTTACAGACCTGGGCAGAAATCACATTGCGTCAGCATGGTCAACGGCCCTCAAAATGCATTGTTTTATTTGGAGAGTCGGATTCTCCCGGTCCATGCCAGTTGAAGCGCACCAGGCAGCGCAAGCGCCACACTGCTCTAGCCGCACCTCAAGAGGGCCATTGTTACTCGCTTTGTGTAGCCATGCCTTGTTGCATTTCTTCACGTTGACATTTAGAGCGCTGGGCAGAAGTCACATTACGTCAGCATGATCAACAGTCTTCGCAAAGCTTTGTTTTAATGGACAGTTGGATTCCACCGGTCCATACCAAATGAAGCACAATGGATAGCACAAAGCGAAACTGCTCAATAAACTCTGCACGGGAGTCATTCTTACTCCTGTCCTTTATACCCACCATTTTGCATTTCTTCACGTTGACATTTAGAGCACTGGCTCCCAGAATGCTTTGTTTCATTTGGGCAGTGAATTCCGCCCGTCCATGCCAGTTGAGGCGTACCATACCGCGCAAGAGCTGCACTGCTCCAGCCGCACCTCACAGGAGTCACTCTTACACCTGTCCTTTATCCAGGCATTTCTTTATTTCATCACTTTGCCGTTTAGAGCACTAGGCAGAAATCACATTGCGTCAGCATGGTGAACGGCCCGCGTAATCATTTGTTTTAAATGGACAGTCGGATTCCCCCGATCTATGCCAGTTGGAGTGCAGCAGACTGCGCAAGAGCCGCACTGCTCTAGTCGCACCTCGAGGGAGTCATTGTTACTCTCATCGCATACACACCTTCTTGCATTTCTTCACGTTGACATTAAATAGCACTGGGCAGAAATCACATTGTGTCAGCATCGGCAACAGCCTTCACAATCATTTGTTTTAAGTGCACAGTGAGATTCCCCCGGTGCATGACAGGTAAACCACACCAGACAGTGCAAAGCTGTGCTGCTCTAGTCGCACCTCATGGGAGTCATTATTAGTCTCTTCGTTTACCCACGCCTTGTTGATTTTATCAAGTTGACATATAGGGGACTGGGGAGAAATCACATTGCGTCAGCATGGTCAAAAGTCCCCGCAATGCTTTGTTTTAAATGGACAGTCGGATTCCCCCGGTCTATACCAGTTGAAGCGCAATGGAAAGTGCAAAGCGGCACAGCTCAATCCACAATGCAAGGGAGTCATTCTTACTCCTGTCTTTTATCCACGCTTTTTTTTTCATTTTTTCACTTCGACATTTAGAGCACTGTGCAGAAATCACACTGCGTCAGCATGCTCAACGGCCCCCAGAATGGTTTGTTTTATTTGGACAGTGGATTCTCTCACTCCGTGCCAGTTCATTCGCACCAGACCGCGCAAGAGCTGCACTGCGCTAGCCGCACCTAAAGGGTGTCATAGTTACTCCTGTCGTTTATCCAGCCCTTTCCTTAATTTATTTATTTCACGTTTAAAGCACTAGGCAGAAATCAAATTGCGTCGGCATGGTCAACGGCCCTCGCAATCATTTGTTTTAAATGGACAGTCGGATTACCCCGATCTATCCCAGTTGAAGCGCACCAGGCAGCGCTAGAGCCGCACTGCTCTAGTCGCAGCTCAAGGGAGTCATTGTTACTCACTTAGCTCCCCCACGCCTTGTTCTATTTCTTCAGGTTGACATTTAGGGCACTGGGCACAAATCATTTTGCATAAAAATGGTCAACCGCCCTCGCAATTATATCTTTTAAAAGCACAGTAAGATTCCCCCTGTGCATTCCAGTTGAACCACACCAGACAGTGCAAAGCAGCACTGTTCTAGCCGCACCTCAAGGGAGTCATTGTTACTAACGTCCTTCACCCACGCTTTGTTCCATTTCCTCACATTGACATTTAGAGCCCTGGGCACAAATCACATTGCGTCAGCATCGTCAAAAGTCCTTGCAATGCTTTGTTTTAAGTGGACAGTCAGTTTCAGCCGGTCCATGCCAGTTGAAGCACAACAGATAGCATAAAGCGCCACTCCTGAATCCACACTGCAAGGGAGTCATTCTTACTCCTGTCCTTTAACCACGCCTTTTTTTCATTTCTGCACGTTGACATTTACAGACCTGGGCAGAAATCACATTGCGTTAGCATGGTCAACGGCCCTCAAAATGCATTGTTTTATTTCGAGAGTCGGATTCTCCCGGTCCATGCCAGTTGAAGCGCACCAGGCAGCGCAAGCGCCACACTGCTCTAGCCGCACCTTAAGAGAGCCATTGTTACTCGCTTTGTGTAGCCATGCATTGTTGCATTTCTTCACGTTGACATTTAGGGCGCTGGGCAGAAGTCACATTACGTCAGCATGATCAAAAGTCTTCGCAAAGCTTTGTTTTAATGGACAGTTGGATTCCACCGGTCCATACCAAATGAAGCACAATGGATAGCACAAAGCGAAACTGCTCAATAAACTCTGCACGGGAGTCATTCTTACTCCTGTCCTTTATACCCACCTTTTTGCATTTCTTCACGTTGACATTTAGAGCACTGGCTCCCAGAATGCTTTGTTTCATTTGGACAGTGAATTCCGCCCGTCCATGCCAGTTGAGGCGTACCATACCGCGCAAGAGCTGCACTGCTCCAGCCGCACCTCACAGGAGTCACTCTTACACCTGTCCTTTATCCAGGCATTTCTTTATTTCATCACTTTGCCGTTTAGAGCACTAGGCAGAAATCACATTGCGTCAGCATGGTGAACGGCCCGCGTAATCATTTGTTTTAAATGGACAGTCGGATTCCCCCGATCTATGCCAGTTGGAGTGCAGCAGACTGCGCAAGAGCCGCACTGCTCTAGTCGCACCTCGAGGGAGTCATTGTTACTCTCATCTCATACACACCTTCTTGCATTTCTTCACGTTGACATTAAATAGCACTGGGCAGAAATCACATTGTGTCAGCATCGGCAACAGCCTTCACAATCATTTGTTTTAAGTGCACAGTGAGATTCCCCCGGTGCATGACAGGTAAGCCACACCAGACAGTGCAGACCTGTGCTGCTCTAGTCGCACCTCATGGGAGTCATTGTTAGTCTCTTTGTTTACCCACGCCTTGTTGCATTTTATCAAGTTGACATATAGGGGACTGGGCAGAAATCACATTGCGTCAGCGTGGTCAAAAGTCCCCGCAATGCTTTGTTTTAAATGGACAGTCAGATTCTCCCGGTCCATACCAGTTGAAGCGCAACGGAAAGTGCAAAGCGGCACAGCTCAATCCACACTGCAAGGGAGTCATTCTTACTCCTGCCTTTTATCCACGCTTTTTTTTCATTTTTTCACTTCGACATTTAGAGCACTGTGCAGAAATCACACTGCGTCAGCATGCTCAACGGCCCCCAGAATGGTTTGTTTTATTTGGACAGTCGATTCTGTCAGTCCATGCCAGTTCATTCGCACCAGACCGCGCAAGAGCTGCACTGCGCTAGCCGCACCTAAAGGGTGTCATAGTTACTCCTGTCGTTTATCCAGCCCTTTCCTTAATTTATTTATTTCACGTTTAAAGCACTAGGCAGAAATCAAATTGCGTCAGCATGGTCAACGGCCCTCGCAATCATTTGTTTTAAATGGACAGTCGGATTACCCCGATCTATCCCAGTTGAAGCGCACCAGGCAGCGCTAGAGCCGCACTGCTCTAGCCGCAGCTCAAGGGAGTCATTGTTACTCAGCTCCCCCACGCCTTGTTCTATTTCTTCAGGTTGACATTTAGGGCACTGGGCACAAATCACCTTGCATAAAAATGGTCAACCGCCCTCGCAATTATATCTTTTAAAAGCACAGTAAGATTCCCCCTGTGCATTCCAGTTGAACCACACCAGACAGTGCAAAGCAGCACTGTTCTAGCCGCACCTCAAGGGAGTCATTGTTACTAACGTCCTTCACCCACGCTTTGTTCCATTTCCTCACATTGACATTTAGAGCCCTGGGCACAAATCACATTGCGTCAGCATCGTCAAAAGTCCTTGCAATGCTTTGTTTTAAGTGGACAGTCAGTTTCAGCCGGTCCATGCCAGTTGAAGCACAACAGATAGCATAAAGCGCCACTCCTGAATCCACACTGCAAGGGAGTCATTCTTACTCCTGTCGTTTAACCACGCCTTTTTTTTCATTTCTGCACGTTGACATTTAGAGACCTGGGCAGAAATCACATTGCGTCAGCATGGTCAACGGCCCTCAAAATGCATTGTTTTATTTGGAGAGTCGGATTCTCCCGGTCCATGCCAGTTGAAGGGCACCAGGCAACGCAAGCGCCACACTGCTCTAGCCGCACCTCAAGAGGGCCATTGTTACTCGCTTTGTGTAGCCATGCCTTGTTGCATTTCTTCACGTTGACATTTAGAGCGCTGGGCAGAAGTCACATTACGTCAGCATGATCAAAAGTCTTCGCAAAGCTTTGTTTTAATGGACAGTTGGATTCCACCGCTCCATACCAAATGAAGCACAATGGATAGCACAAAGCGAAACTGCTCAATAAACTCTGCACGGGAGTCATTCTTACTCCTGTCCTTTATACCCACCTTTTTGCATTTCTTCACGTTGACATTTAGAGCACTGGCTCTCAGAATGCTTTGTTTCATTTGGACAGTGAATTCCGCCCGTCCATGCCAGTTGAGGCGTACCATACCGCGCAAGAGCTGCACTGCTCCAGCCGCACCTCACAGGAGTCACTCTTACACCTGTCCTTTATCCAGGCATTTCTTTATTTCATCACTTTGCCGTTTAGAGCACTAGGCAGAAATCACATTGCGTCAGCATGGTGAACGGCCCGCGTAATCATTTGTTTTAAATGGACAGTCGGATTCCCCCGATCTATGCCAGTTGGAGTGCAGCAGACTGCGCAAGAGCCGCACTGCTCTAGTCGCACCTCGAGGGAGTCATTGTTACTCTCATCGCATACACACCTTCTTGCAATTCTTCACGTTGACATTAAATAGCACTGGGCAGAAATCACATTGTGTCAGCATCGGCAACAGCCTTCACAATCATTTGTTTTAAGTGCACAGTGAGATTCCCCCGGTGCATGACAGGTAAACCACACCAGACAGTGCAAAGCTGTGCTGCTCTAGTCGCACCTCATGGGAGTCATTGTTAGTCTCTTCGTTTACCCACGCCTTGTTGATTTTATCAAGTTGACATATAGGGGACTGGGCAGAAATCACATTGCGTCAGCATGGTCAAAAGTCCCCGCAATGCTTTGTTTTAAACGGACAGTCGGATTCCCCCGGTCTATACCAGTTGAAGCGCAATGGAAAGTGCAAAGCGGCACAGCTGAATGCACACTGCAAGGGAGTCATTCTTACTCATGTCGTTTATCCACACCTTTTTTTCATTTTTTCACTTTGACATTTAGAGCACTGTGCAGAAATCACACTGCGTCAGCACGGTCAACGGCCCCCAAAATGCTTTGTTTTATTTGGGCATTTTATTTTACAGGAGGTATTCAGAGACATGGATTGGGAAGAATTGGGGATAAAAGTTAATCGAGAATAGCTTGGTAACTCGCGATTTGCTGATGACATTGCCTTGCTTAGTACCTCAGGGGACCAATTGCAATGCATGTTCAGTGACCTGGATAGGCAAAGCAGAAGAGTGGGTCTAAAAATTAATCTGCAGGAAACTAAAGTAATGCTTAACAGTCTCCGAAGAAAACCGCAATTTACAATAGGCAGCGAGGCACTGGAAGTCGTAAGGGAATACACCAACTTAGGTCAGGTAGTGACAGCGGATGCGGATCATAAGACAGAAATATTTAGAACAAGAATGGGCTGGGGTGCGTTTGGCAGGCATTCTCAGATGATGAATAGCAGGTTGCCGTTATCCCCTCAAGAGGAAAGTATATAATACCTGTGTCTTACCAGCACTCACCTATGGGGCAGAAACCTTGAGGCTTACGAAAAGGGTTCTGCTCATATTGAGGACGACACAACGAGCTATGGAAAGAAGAATGATAGGTGTAACGTTCAAGGATAAGAAAAGAGCAGATTGGGTGAGGGAACAAACGCGACTTAATGACATCTTAGTTGAAATCAAGAAAAAGAAAGGGGCATGGGCCGGATACGCAATGAGGAGGGAAGATAACCGATGGTCATTGAGGGTTACGGAATGGATTCCAAGGGAAGAGAAGCTTAGCAGAGGGCGGCAGAAAGTTAGGCGGGCGCATGAGATTCAGAAGTTTGCGGGGACGACATGGCCACACTTAGTACATGATCGGGGTTGTTGGAGATGTATGGGAGAGGCCTTTGCCCTGCAGTAGGCGTAACCAGGCTGATGCTGATGATGATTCCGCCGGTCCATGCCAGTTGAGGCACACAAGACCACGCAAGAGCCGCACTGCGATAGCCGCACAACAAGGGAGTCATTGTGACTCCTGTAGTTTATCCATGCCTTTTTTTATTTACTTCAGTTTCACGTTTAGAGCACTGGGCAGAAATCACATTGCGTCAGCATGGCCGACGGCCCTCGCAATCATTTGTTTTAAATGGACAGTCGGATTCCCCCGATCTATGCCAGCTGGAGTGCAGCAGGCTGTGCAAAAGCTGCACTGCTCTAGTCGCACCTCAAGGGAGTCATTGTTACTCTCACCGCTTACACACACCTTCTTGCATTTCTTCACGTTGACATTAAATAGCACTGGGCAGAAATCACATAGTCTCAGCATCGGCAACAGCCTTCACAATCATTTGTTTTAAGTGCACAGTGAGATTCCCCCGGTGCATGCCAGGTAAGCCACACCAGACAGAGCAGAGCCGTGCTGCTCTAGTCGCACCTCATGGGAGTCATTGTTAGTCTCTTCGTTTACCCACGCCTTGATGATTTTATCAAGTTGACATATAGGGGACTGGGCAGAGATCACATTGCATCAGCATGGTCAAAAGTCCTCGCAATGCTTTGTTTTAAATGGACAGTCAGATTCTCCCGGTCCATACCAGTTGAAGCGCAACGGAAAGTGCTAAGCGGCACAGCTCAATGCACACTGCAAGGGAGTCATTCTTACTCCTGTCTTTTATCCACGCTTTTTTTTTCATTTTTTCACTTCGACATTTAGAGCACTGTGCAGAAATCACACTGCGTCAGCATGCTCAACGGCCCCCAGAATGGTTTGTTTTATTTGGACAGTGGATTCTGTCAGTCCATGCCAGTTCATTCGCACCAGACCGCGCAAGAGCTGCACTGCGCTAGCCGCACTTAAAGGGTGTCATAGTTACTCCTGTCGTTTATCCAGCCCTTTCCTTAATTTATTTATTTCACGTTTAAAGCACTAGGCAGAAATCAAATTGCGTCAGCATGGTCAACGGCCCTCGCAATCATTTGTTTTAAATGGACAGTCGGATTACCCCGATCTATCCCAGTTGAAGCGCACCAGGCAGCGCTAGAGCCGCACTGCTCTAGTCGCAGCTCAAGGGAGTCATTGTTACTCACTTAGCTCCCCCACGCCTTGATCTATTTCTTCAGGTTGACATTTAGGGCACTGGGCACAAATCACCTTGCATAAAAATGGTCAACCGCCCTCGCAATTATATCTTTTAAAAACACAGTAAGATTCCCCCTGTGCATTCCAGTTGAACCACACCAGACAGTGCAAAGCAGCACTGTTCTAGCCGCACCTTAAGGGAGTCATTGTTACCAACGTCCTTCACCCACGCTTTGTTCCATTTCCTCACATTGACATTTAGAGCCCTGGGCACAAATCACATTGCGTCAGCATCGTCAAAAGTCCTTGCAATGCTTTGTTTTAAGTGGACAGTCAGTTTCAGCCGGTCCATGCCAGTTGATGCACAACAGATAGCATAAAGAGCCACTCCTGAATCCACACTGCAAGGGAGTCATTCTTACTCCTGTCGTTTAACCACGCCTTTTTTTCATTTCTGCACGTTGACATTTACAGACCTGGGCAGAAATCACATTGCGTCAGCATGGTCAACGGCCCTCAAAATGCATTGTTTTATTTGGAGAGTCGGATTCTCCCGGTCCATGCCAGTTGAAGCGCACCAGGCAGCGCAAGCGCCACACTGCTCTAGCCGCACCTCAAGAGAGCGATTGTTACTCGCTTTGTGTAGCCATGCCTTGTTGCATTTCTTCACGTTGACATTTAGAGCGCTGGGCAGAAGTCACATTACGTCAGCATGATCAAAAGTCTTCGCAAAGCTTTGTTTTAATGGACAGTTGGATTCCACCGGTCCATACCAAATGAAGCACAATGGATAGCACAAAGCGAAACTGCTCAATAAACTCTGCACGGGAGTCATTCTTACTCCTGTCCTTTATACCCACCTTTTTGCATTTCTTCACGTTGACATTTAGAGCACTGGCTCCCAGAATGCTTTGTTTCATTTGGACTGTGAATTCCGCCCGTCCATGCCAGTTGAGGCGTACCATACCGCGCAAGAGCGGCACTGCTCCAGCCGCACCTCACAGGAGTCACTCTTACACCTGTCCTTTATCCAGGCATTTCTTTATTTCATCACTTTGCCGTTTAGAGCACTACGCAGAAATCACATTGCGTCAGCATCGGCAACAGCCTTCACAATCATTTGTTTTAAGTGCACAGTGAGATTCCCCCGGTGCATGCCAGGTAAGCCACACCAGACAGTGCAGAGCCGTGCTGCTCTAGTCGCACCTCATGGGAGTCATTGTTAGTCTCTTCGTTTACCCTCGCCTTGTTGATTTTATCACGTTGACATATAGGGGACTGGGCAGAGATCACATTGCATCAGCATGGTCAAAAGTCCTCGCAATGCTTTGTTTTAAATGGACAGTCAGATTCTCCCGGTCCATACCAGTTGAAGCGCAGCGGAAAGTGCAAAGCGGCACAGCTCAATCCACACTGCAAGGGAGTCATTCTTACTCCTGTCTTTTATCCACGCTTTTTTTTCATTTTTTCACTTCGACATTTAGAGCACTGTGCAGAAATCACACTGCGTCAGCCTGCTCAACGGCCCCCAGAATGGTTTGTTTTATTTGGACAGTGGATTCTGTCAGTCCGTGCCAGTTCATTCGCACCAGACCGCGCAAGAGCTGCACTGCGCTAGCCGCACCTAAGGGGTGTCATAGTTACTCCTGTCGTTTATCCAGCCCTTTCCTTAATTTATTTATTTCACGTTTAAAGCACTAGGCAGAAATCAAATTGCGTCAGCATGGTCAACGGCCCTCGCAATCATTTGTTTTAAATGGACAGTCGGATTACCCCGATCTATCCCAGTTGAAGCGCCCCAGGCAGCGCTAGAGCCGCACTGCTCTAGCCGCAGCTCAAGGGAGTCATTGTTACTCACTTAGCTCCCCACGCCTTGTTCTATTTCTTCAGGTTGACATTTAGGGCACTGGGCACAAATCACCTTGCATAAAAATGGTCAACCGCCCTCGCAATTATATCTTTTAAAAGCACAGTAAGATTCCCCCTGTGCATTCCAGTTGAACCACACCAGACAGTGCAAAGCAGCACTGTTCTAGCCGCACCTCAAGGGAGTCATTGTTACTAACGTCCTTCACCCACGCTTTGTTCCATTTCCTCACATTGACATTTAGAGCCCTGGGCACAAATCACATTGCGTCAGCATCGTCAAAAGTCCTTGCAATGCTTTGTTTTAAGTGGACAGTCAGTTTCAGCCGGTCCATGCCAGTTGAAGCACAACAGATAGCATAAAGCGCCACTCCTGAATCCACACTGCAAGGGAGTCATTCTTACTCCTGTCGTTTAACCACGCTTTTTTTTCATTTCTGCACGTTGACATTTACAGACCTGGGCAGAAATCACATTGCGTCAGCATGGTCAACGGCCCTCAAAATGCATTGTTTTATTTGGAGAGTCGGATTCTCCCGGTCCATGCCAGTTGAAGCGCACCAGGCAGCGCAAGCCCCACACTGCTCTAGCCGCACCTCAAGAGGGCCATTGTTACTCGCTTTGTGTAGCCATGCCTTGTTGCATTTCTTCACGTTGACATTTAGAGCGCTGGGCAGAAGTCACATTACGTCAGCATGATCAAAAGTCTTCGCAAAGCTTTGTTTTAATGGACAGTTGGATTCCACCGGTCCATACCAAATGAATTAGAACTGCCCATGCCCCTTTCTTTTTCTTGATTTCAACTAAGATGTCATTAAGTCGCGTTTGTTCCCTCACCCAATCTGCTCTTTTCTTATCCTTGAACGTTACACCTATCATTCTTCTTTCCATAGCTCGTTGTGTCGTCCTCAATATGAGCAGAACCCTTTTCGTAAGCCTCAAGGTTTCTGCCCCATAGGTGAGTGCTGGTAAGACACAGGTATTATATACTTTCCTCTTGAGGGGATAACGGCAACCTGCTATTCATCATCTGAGAATGCCTTCCAAACGCACCCCAGCCCATTCTTGTTCTTCTGAATATTTCTGTCTTATGATCCGCATCCGCTGTCACTACCTGACCTAAGTTGGTGTATTCCCTTACGACTTCCAGTGCCTCGCTGGCTATTGTAAATTGCGGTTTTCTTCGGAGACTGTTAAGCATTACTTTAGTTTCCTGCAGATTAATTTTTAGACCCACTCTTCTGCTTTGCCTATCCAGGTCACTGAACATGCATTGCAATTGGTCCCCTGAGGTACTAAGCAAGGCAATGTCATCAGCGAATCGCGAGTTACCAAGCTATTCTCGAATAACTTTTATCCCCAATTCTTCCCAATCCATGTCTCTGAATACCTCCTGTAAAATAAAATGCCCAAATAAAACAAAGCATTTTGGGGGCCGTTGACCGTGCTGACGCAGTGTGATTTCTGCACAGTGCTCTAAATGTCAAAGTGAAAAAATGAAAAAAAGGTGTGGATAAACGACATGAGTAAGAATGACTCCCTTGCAGTGTGCATTCAGCTGTGCCGCTTTGCACTTTCCATTGCGCTTCAACTGGTATTTATTTATTTATTTATTTACAGCATACTGCAGGCCGTGTGGCCCAAGCAGGAGGGGCATGGTAACAAATAAAAGTACATGTATAAAAGGCAGAATTGCAAAAATATGAAATTCAAGAAATGAAACAATATAACACGAAACAGCAATGTTAGTTAGGAAATATTAATAATATGAGTTTGGATTGATTCAGGTGAGTTGAGATGATGGAAGGGGATGAGGTTCCATTCTTCTATGGTTTGAGGAAAGAATGAAAATTTAAAGAGGTTTGTCCTGGCAACGTAAGGGGAGAGCGCGAGGGGGTGAGAATGACGGGTTTTCCTGGATGCGGAAAGTGTTATGTATGGACTAGGATCTAAAGAAAATTTACGGTTTATCAAGGAGTAGAGGAACTGCAGGCGTATTATTTTTCTCCTCGTTTGAAGGGTGTGAAAGCCATTTGTACGCAGTAATTCAGAAACAGACTCTTCTCGGCCGTATTTGGAAAAAATAAAACGTATGGCTCTTCTCTGTATCCTTTCAAGGGCGTAAATGTTGGTTTTGGTAAACGGGTCCCAAATAACGCACGAGTATTCCAATTTGGGTCGAATAAATGTGGTGTAGGCTAAGGATTTCACTTCATGGGATGCATGTTTCAGCTTATGGCGAAGTAGACATAGCTTTCTGAAAGCAGCGGAGGCGGTAGCAGCAATATGGCTATTCCAATTTAGGTTGTTAGTAATTGTAATTCCAAGATACTTGTACTCGCTCACTTCGGCCAAGGGATCTTGGCCAATAGAATAAGAAAATTTTAGGGGTAGTTTTTTGTTTGTTATACGTAGAAGCACAGATTTATCTGAGTTAAGTTTCATTCCCCACTTGTTGCTCCACTCAAGAATGTTGTTTAAGGCTAAATGAAGAGATAGTTGATCATGAACTGTATTAATATCGTTAAAAATGATACAGTCGTCTGCGAACAGACGAATATTGACAGGGGCCTCTATTACATCTACTATGTCGTTACAGTAAATAAGAAATAGTAGCGGGCCAAGGACGCTGCCTTGAGGCACGCCAGAGGTTACAGAAAGAGAATCGGACTGCTGCCCATCAATCGCTACGTACTGTTTGCGACGCGTCAAGTAAGCTGAGACCCAGGACAGGATAAAGGCAGGAAGACCAAGGAATTCTAATTTACAAATTAATTTGTCGTGAGGAACTACATCAAATGCTTTTTGGAAATCCAAAAATATCACATCCACTTGGCCAGCCTTGTCAAGGACAGAAGCAAACGAGTGAATGACTGTGCTTAATTGGGTGACTGTCGAGAGCCCCTTCCTGAAGCCATGTTGGAAAGGAGATAAAATGTTACGCTTGTTTAAGAAATCATTAATGTAGTCAGCAACAATGTGTTCAATTAATTTACAAGAAGAGGATAATATGGAAATCGGACGGTAATTTAGGACTGAGCTTAGGTCACCTTTTTTTAATATAGGGACAACACGTGCTACTTTCCAATCGAGTGGAAGTACCGCGGAATGTAGAGACGCCTGAAAGATTACTACAAGGAATTTAAATGTTCCGCATAACGCCGAAGGAAGGTGTTGGGAATGCCGTCTGGACCAACAGATGATTTTACTTTTAACCGGAGGAGCATGTTAAGTACACCTTCATGAGAAATGTTAACGTCAGAAGAGCAGGATGGTGAAGTTTGGAAAGAGGGTTCAGTTGGTGGTGAGAAGACACTATGGAAGTGGTCATTTAAAAGGTTAGCAACAGCCTTGGGATCAGTTATTGGAATGTTATCATGGATAATGTTCGTTATGGATTTATTCCGTTCCTTAATAAAGTTCCAGAACTTCTGGGGATCGTCCTTAATAAAATTTGGTAAAGTGTTGCTGAAATAAAAATTCTTTGCTTCTGCAATGGCCTCTGAAAGGGCGACACGAACACTGGTTAAATTGTCAGTAGCTGGGCCTTTCTTTCTTAGGCGTTTGGCTTTACGTTTTAATTGAATAGTGCGTCTATTCATCCATGGTGTATGTTTAGCAGGCTTTTTAAGTTTGTTAGGTATAAATTGATCAATGCAGAATAAACACATTGCTTTAAACTTTTCCCAAAGCTGCAGAACGTCATTCTGGCGAAATTCAGAAAGACAAGAGTCCAGATAATCTGTTATCCGCACATCATCAGCCTGCGCAAAATTTTTCACAATTGTAAGCGCATGCGTGCCATGCGCGCGGGTAACATTCAAGGGAAATGATACAACAATAAGAGCATGGTCAGACAGCCCAGGTTCGATAGATACAGAATAATCGGAAAAGGAGCGTTCAAGAAAGACAAGGTCAAGGAGCGAACCAGGGCCATTACCAAATCTGGTAGGTTCACGAACTACTTGTACAAGGTTGTGGTTGAGCATCATATCAAAAAGCACATTAGCGTCGGTAACAGAACCGGCACTAGACATAATACGATCCCAGTCAATGCCCGGCAAGTTAAAATCCCCAACCACTAAAAGCTTATTTCTATTGAACTGTGCCATCTGTTCACTTATAGTAAATAAATAATCGGGGGAAGAGTCAGGTGGTCTGTACACCGCACATAAAATAAAAACATGACCATAAATATTCAGTTTTACGAACAGACTTTCGGTGTTGCTTGACTCTAATAAAAGAATGGCCTCCACGGACGACTTTACAATAACAGCTATCCCACCACCCCTAGTAGTCCTGTCTCTACGAATTATTTTGTAGGCAGGCGGGATTACGTCCTTGTCACTGATTTCGCTATGAAGCCAGGTTTCTGTTATAACTGCAACGTGTGGCGAGTGCGACAAAAGAATTGATTCTAGTTGAATTGTCTTATTCACGATGCTTCGTGCGTTAATGTTCAGTAATCTGATAAGTTTCTCTTTGACTGGTCAATCAGAATGTTGACCAGTACGTGAATTTGAGGCTATCTCGCGTTGGTTTGTTTTGTCATTCCAGATGTACATATCATTGTTAATGCGTAGCTTATCATGCTGAAGTGAAACCTTCTTTCCGAGCGATTTGTCATGTTTGGCACTTTCCCATAATAGCTTGCGCTTCTTCAAAGTGACCTGCGAATAGTCGTTTTGAACGAAAATGTTGGTTCCCTTCAGTTTAGAAACCTTCCTAAATATTGTTACTTTCTCATTATAATCCTGAAGAAACATTATGACCGGTCTTTTAGGGCCAGCCTTACCAAGTCTGTGAATACGGCCAATGGAAACACACTTAACACCTAGCTTATGCTCGAGCGTTTCTGTAATTACTTTGCGCTTTAGATCAGATTCAGTCTCATTTGGCTCTTCAGGGATACCATGAATAACTATGTTCGAACGCCTACTTCTATCTTCAATATCAATGAGCTTGCTAGCGTGAGTATTCACAGACTCTTGAAACGTTTTTACTGTGTTTTCAAGGCAGCCCAAGCTTGCCGTATCAGATTTAAGTTCCGATATTTGAACTTGAAGCCGCTGAAACAGTTCTCTTGTTTCAACTATCATGCTTTCTGTCTTTGTTTTCAAGTCGGCTAATTCCTCTCGCAGCAAATTTTGACCGTCAAGAACTTTATGCAATAAATCGGCGTTAGTGGGTCCAGGATTAGTTTCAACATCCCCACACAACAAAAGCTTTAGAACATGAAAACACTCGCGACAGATTGTAGAACACTGTCGTGGGCACGGCAGTATAAGCAAGAAAGGACAGTCACTACCAAACGTACAATAGCAAGGACTAACCTGCACAAAGCAGAAGAACGGCTTGGTGAGTGACATGCCTCGGCCAGGCCCACCGTGCCCACTGAAGATAAATTGGTGCGCAGATTGTTTTATACGGGCAACGCTAGATGACGTCATGAAACCAGGGGGCGTTGGAGCATGCTGGAGAGGGGCAGTATTTTCCAATAGCTTGACTTCGTGCCATGTTGGTGCCTCGATATGTTCGTCAGGTTGATGAAGCGGTGCCGGTATTTCACCATTGGGTAGGCGATGAACCGACGTTCCGGCGACCCAGAGAAGCAAGCCCTGCACAAAGCAGAAGAACGGCTTGGTGAGTGACATGCCTCGGCCAGGCCCACCGTGCCCACTGAAGATAAATTGGTGCGCAGATTGTTTTATACGGGCAACGCTAGATGACGTCATGAAACCAGGGGGCGTTGGAGCATGCTGGAGAGGGGCAGTATTTTCCAATAGCTTGACTTCGTGCCATGTTGGTGCCTCGATATGTTCGTCAGGTTGATGAAGCGGTGCCGGTATTTCACCATAGGGTAGGCGATGAACCGACGTTCCGGCGACCCAGAGAAGCAAGCCCTGCACAAAGCAGAAGAACGGCTTGGTGAGTGACATGCCTCGGCCAGGCCCACCGTGCCCGGGGGAATCCGACCGGGGGAATCGGGGGAATCCGGGGGAATAGACCGGGGGAATCCGACTGTCCATTTAAAACAAAGCATTGCGGGGACTTTTGACCATGCTGACGCAATGTGATTTCTGCCCAGTCCCCTATATGTCAACTTGATAAAATCAACAAGGCGTGGGTAAACGAAGAGACTAACAATGACTCCCATGAGGTGCGACTAGAGCAGCACAGCTTTGCACTGTCTGGTGTGGTTTACCTGTCATGCACCGGGGGAATCTCACTGTGCACTTAAAACAAATGATTGTGAAGGCTGTTGCTGATGCTGACACAATGTGATTTCTGCCCAGTGCTATTTAATGTCAACGTGAAGAAATGCAAGAAGGTGTGTATGCGATGAGAGTAACAATGACTCCCTCGAGGTGCGACTAGAGCAGTGCGGCTCTTGCGCAGTCTGCTGCACTCCAACTGGCATAGATCGGGGGAATCCGACTGTCCATTTAAAACAAATGATTACGCGGGCCGTTCACCATGCTGACGCAATGTGATTTCTGCCTAGTGCTCTAAAGGGCAAAGTGATGAAATAAAGAAATGCCTGGATGAAGGACAGGTGTAAGAGTGACTCCTGTGAGGTGCGGCTGGAGCAGTGCAGCTCTTGCGCGGTATCGTACGCCTCAACTGGCATGGACGGGCGGAATTCACTGTCCAAATGAAACAAAGCATTCTGGGAGCCAGTGCTCTAAATGTCAACGTGAAGAAATGCAAAAAGGTGGGTATAAAGGACAGGAGTAAGAATGACTCCCGTGCAGAGTTTATTGAGCAGTTTCGCTTTGTGCTATCCATTGTGCTTCATTTGGTATGAAGCTAAACATTTCGACAGAATTGCCTGTCTGGTTGGGAAATTGATTAGAACTTGAGACTGACTCCAACCAAATAACTGAATTTTATTAGCCCGACGTTTCGGAGCCCATTCGGCTCCTTCTTCAGGGGGTTGTTCTTCGGGGGGTGGCGGTGTGCCTCTTTTAAAGCGTCTTTTTTGAAGAGAGGAGGGGGGGGGAACACGGGAGGTGGGGAGACACTCCACAGACGGAAAGGTGGGGGGGAACAAAAGGAAAGGGGGGGTTTGTGTTGTTGACCGCTTCCAAGGAGCTGCGATGACCGGTGCTGGGTGGAGTGCTCACGAGGGTGCCCTTGATGGGCCGCGGGGGGGGGGGAGGTTACAGGATCGCGCCGACGTTCTGTGTTGGTGAAACGAGCGCGAGTCTATCTGGCTGTGCGTCCTTTTCTTCTTTTCGTCATGTCGCCAAGGCCATGGACATAGACCGAGGGTAGGTTGCCCTTCACACGGTTTATGTTATTCTCCGTATTCTGAATGTGCCATGACTCCAGTAGTAGTCTCTTTCGCCAGTTCGTTTCTGTTTGAAGGATTTCAGTTTCCTTGAAAGCAATTTTGTGGTCGGCGACTTCAGAGTGTTCCGCGACGGCGCTGCGAATACGGTTGAATGTCCTGACGTCGTTCTCGTGTTGTCTGGTCCTTTCTTTTAGATTTTTGGTTTCCCCGATGTACGACGCCGGACAGTCAGCACAACTGATTTTGTAGACGACGCCTTGAGCTTTTTCTTTTGGTGGACGATCTTTTCGTTTAGGGAGGAGGATATTGAAAGTGTTTATTGGTTTGTGCGCCACTTTGAGGCCTTCTTTTTTTAATATTCGGCTGAGCGCTTCGCTGGTACCTCTGATGTACGGGATGGACACTCGCTTCTGGGGTTGGGGAGAAGTAAACGGCTGAAGGTCCCGCATTTTGTTTCTTCTTTTTTGTTGTCTGGTTGTCTTTCGAATGAAGTCATCTGTGTAGCCATTCCTCTTAAGTTCGTTGAGAACCGTTCTCTTTTCTTTCTTTAGATCCGATTCCGATGAGGAATGAGTTTCGGCTCGTTTGAATAAAGAATTTACAACAGACGCCTTGTGGTTTGCCGGATGGTCGGATTGGAAATGAAGATAGCGGCCTGTGTGGGTTGGTTTTCGGTAGACTGAAAATTTTAGAATGCCGTCTTTTCGTGTAACTTGTACATCTAAGAATGGGAGTGATCCGTTCTGTTCGCGCTCATATGTGAACTCTATATCCGGGTCTATGGAGTTTAAGTGTTTCTGCAAGTTTTCGACTTGGCTCGTCTTCACGATGCAAAAACAATCATCCACGTACCTGAGGAAGACTTTTGGTTTCGGGAAAAAAGTATTTAAAGCTCTCTCCTCGATGCTCTCCATAGTCAAGTTAGCCATGGCAACGGAAATTGAGGCCCCCATAGGAGTTCCTTTGACCTGTTTGTAGTAGCTGCCTCGGAAGGTGAAATAGGTATTGGACAGGCACAGTTCGAGAAGGCGGCAGATCTCGTCTACACTCAAAGGGGTTCTCTCACTGAGCGTATCGTCACGTTCCAGTGCATCTCTAGTTGCGGAAACAGCCAACTTAATGGGTACTCTTGTGAACAGAGAGATTACATCAAAAGAGACCAGACATTCATCATCTTCGATACGGATTTTTGATGTGAGTTTGATGAAATTCTCGGAGTCGCGCACGTGCGATGCTGTCCTTCCGGTGAGTGGTGATATGATCTGATGCAAGTAAGTGGATAGTGATCGTAGTGGGGAACACGAAAAGTCTACGATTGGTCGTAAGGGGATTCCGGGTTTATGGAGTTTTGGCAAGCCGTAGAAAGCTGGAGCGGATCCGTTCCTACAGATTAATTTTAGGTAGAGATTTCGAGAATTTGGGTGGCTGCGGAATATTTCAATCAGCGTCTTGTTCAGCAACGACTGAGTTCTCGTAGTGGGGTCCTTCTTTAGTCTCTCGTAATCTTGGCTGTCAAGTAGGGCGGACGCCTTATCCTCGTAGTCCTTTATGTTCAAAACAACGGTTGAGTTCCCCTTGTCCGCCGGTAGGATCACAATGTTGGTATCTTCTTTCAGCGTTCTCATTGCTTTTATTTCGTCGGAAGTTAAGTTGCGTTCTCTTCTGCGGTTGTTATTGGACCTTATTATGCCGATTGCTTTCAGTCTGACCTGTTCCCGCACTTTGGGGTCTAGTTGCTGGATGCCGCTCTCAAGGGCGGCGATCATCTTGGGGAGGGGTGGGTTATCTGTCGTAACATTGAATTTTTGACCTTTTGCCAGGATTGAAGTTTCTTCGCTTGTGAGCTTTCTCGATGATAAATTGGTTACTGTGTGCTTGTTTAACACTCCTGTTTTCTCGTTTTCGTTGATTAGGGAAGAGAATTTCTTCTTCTGCGTTTGACTGTGTTTCATTTCCTCTGAGGACGCTACGGCCTTTGCAAACGATTCAATTGATGAAAAGAGATGGGGTACCTTGTGTTCAAGTTGTCTTCTGGCGAAGAACGCGTCGACTTCTTTCTTCCGGATCAACATGTGGCACTCATGTATCCGTGCTGTCACCAATCTTTGCTGGGCCTTGTCGATGATGTCCCGGCCTTCTGGTGTGTTGATTGGTTGGCGTAGCTGGAGACTTCGTGGCACGACGTTCTTGTCTTTGCATTTCCGGGTGAAGTCTAGGTGTGTCTTGAAGGTGGATATTCCTTTCACTGCTTTTATATAGTTCTTTGCAAGTTGCACTGCCTCTAGCCCGAAGTCTGCACGTAAAGACTTGAAGCTAAACATTTCGACAGAATTGCCTGTCTGGTTGGGAAATTGATTAGAACTTGAGACTGACTCCAACCAAATAACTGAATTTTATTAGCCCGACGTTTCGGAGCCCATTCGGCTCCTTCTTCAGGGGGTTGTTCTTCGGGGGGTGGCGGTGTGCCTCTTTTAAAGCGTCTTTTTTGAAGAGAGGAGGGGGGGGGGAACACGGGAGGTGGGGAGACACTCCACAGACGGAAAGGTGGGGGGGAACAAAAGGAAAGGGGGGTTTGTGTTGTTGACCGCTTCCAAGGAGCTGCGATGACCGGTGCTGGGTGGAGTGCTCACGAGGGTGCCCTTGATGGGCCGCGGGGGGGGGGAGGTTACAGGATCGCGCCGACGTTCTGTGTTGGTGAAACGAGCGGGAGTCTATCTGGCTGTGCGTCCTTTTCTTCTTTTCGTCATGTCGCCAAGGCCATGGACATAGACCGAGGGTAGGTTGCCCTTCACACGGTTTATGTTATTCTCCGTATTCTGAATGTGCCATGACTCCAGTAGTAGTCTCTTTCGCCAGTTCGTTTCTGTTTGAAGGATTTCAGTTTCCTTGAAAGCAATTTTGTGGTCGGCGACTTCAGAGTGTTCCGCGACGGCGCTGCGAATACGGTTGAATGTCCTGACGTCGTTCTCGTGTTGTCTGGTCCTTTCTTTTAGATTTTTGGTTTCCCCGATGTACGACGCCGGACAGTCAGCACAACTGATTTTGTAGACGACGCCTTGAGCTTTTTCTTTTGGTGGACGATCTTTTGGTTTAGGGAGGAGGATATTGAAAGTGTTTATTGGTTTGTGCGCCACTTTGAGGCCTTCTTTTTTTAATATTCGGCTGAGCGCTTCGCTGGTACCTCTGATGTACGGGATGGACACTCGCTTCTGGGGTTGGGGAGAAGTAAACGGCTGAAGGTCCCGCATTTTGTTTCTTCTTTTTTGTTGTCTGGTTGTCTTTCGAATGAAGTCATCTGTGTAGCCATTCCTCTTAAGTTCGTTGAGAACCGTTCTCTTTTCTTTCTTTAGATCCGATTCCGATGAGGAATGAGTTTCGGCTCGTTTGAATAAAGAATTTACAACAGACGCCTTGTGGTTTGCCGGATGGTCGGATTGGAAATGAAGATAGCGGCCTGTGTGGGTTGGTTTTCGGTAGACTGAAAATTTTAGAATGCCGTCTTTTCGTGTAACTTGTACATCTAAGAATGGGAGTGATCCGTTCTGTTCGCGCTCATATGTGAACTGTATATCCGGGTCTATGGAGTTTAAGTGTTTCTGCAAGTTTTCGACTTGGCTCGTCTTCACGATGCAAAAACAATCATCCACGTACCTGAGGAAGACTTTTGGTTTCGGGAAAAAAGTATTTAAAGCTCTCTCCTCGATGCTCTCCATAGTCAAGTTAGCCATGGCAACGGAAATTGAGGCCCCCATAGGAGTTCCTTTGACCTGTTTGTAGTAGCTGCCTCGGAAGGTGAAATAGGTATTGGACAGGCACAGTTCGAGAAGGCGGCAGATCTCGTCTACACTCAAAGGGGTTCTCTCACTGAGCGTATCGTCACGTTCCAGTGCATCTCTAGTTGCGGAAACAGCCAACTTAATGGGTACTCTTGTGAACAGAGAGATTACATCAAAAGAGACCAGACATTCATCATCTTCGATACGGATTTTTGATGTGAGTTTGATGAAATTCTCGGAGTCGCGCACGTGCGATGCTGTCCTTCCGGTGAGTGGTGATATGATCTGATGCAAGTAAGTGGATAGTGATCGTAGTGGGGAACACGAAAAGTCTACGATTGGTCGTAAGGGGATTCCGGGTTTATGGAGTTTTGGCAAGCCGTAGAAAGCTGGAGCGGATCCGTTCCTACAGATTAATTTTAGGTAGAGATTTCGAGAATTTGGGTGGCTGCGGAATATTTCAATCAGCGTCTTGTTCAGCAACGACTGAGTTCTCGTAGTGGGGTCCTTCTTTAGTCTCTCGTAATCTTGGCTGTCAAGTAGGGCGGACGCCTTATCCTCGTAGTCCTTTATGTTCAAAACAACGGTTGAGTTCCCCTTGTCCGCCGGTAGGATCACAATGTTGGTATCTTCTTTCAGCGTTCTCATTGCTTTTATTTCGTCGGAAGTCAAGTTGCGTTCTCTTCTGCGGTTGTTATTGGACCTTATTATGCCGATTGCTTTCAGTCTGACCTGTTCCCGCACTTTGGGGTCTAGTTGCTGGATGCCGCTCTCAAGGGCGGCGATCATCTTGGGGAGGGGTGGGTTATCTGTCGTAACATTGAATTTTTGACCTTTTGCCAGGATTGAAGTTTCTTCGCTTGTGAGCTTTCTCGATGATAAATTGGTTACTGTGTGCTTGTTTAACACTCCTGTTTTCTCGTTTTCGTTGATTAGGGAAGAGAATTTCTTCTTCTGCGTTTGACTGTGTTTCATTTCCTCTGAGGACGCTACGGCCTTTGCAAACGATTCAATTGATGAAAAGAGATGGGGTACCTTGTGTTCAAGTTGTCTTCTGGCGAAGAACGCGTCGACTTCTTTCTTCCGGATCAACATGTGGCACTCATGTATCCGTGCTGTCACCAATCTTTGCTGGGCCTTGTCGATGATGTCCCGGCCTTCTGGTGTGTTGATTGGTTGGCGTAGCTGGAGACTTCGTGGCACGACGTTCTTGTCTTTGCATTTCCGGGAGAAGTCTAGGTGTGTCTTGAAGGTGGATATTCCTTTCACTGCTTTTATATAGTTCTTTGCAAGTTGCACTGCCTCTAGCCCGAAGTCTGCACGTAAAGACTTGAAGCTAAACATTTCGACAGAATTGCCTGTCTGGTTGGGAAATTGATTAGAACTTGAGACTGACTCCAACCAAATAACTGAATTTTATTAGCCCGACGTTTCGGAGCCCATTCGGCTCCTTCTTCAGGGGGTTGTTCTTCGGGGGGTGGCGGTGTGCCTCTTTTAAAGCGTCTTTTTTGAAGAGAGGAGGGGGGGGGGGGAACACGGGAGGTGGGGAGACACTCCACAGACGGAAAGGTGGGGGGGAACAAAAGGAAAGGGGGGTTTGTGTTGTTGACCGCTTCCAAGGAGCTGCGATGACCGGTGCTGGGTGGAGTGCTCACGAGGGTGCCCTTGATGGGCCGCGGGGGGGGGGGGGAGGTTACAGGATCGCGCCGACGTTCTGTGTTGGTGAAACGAGCGGGAGTCTATCTGGCTGTGCGTCCTTTTCTTCTTTTCGTCATGTCGCCAAGGCCATGGACATAGACCGAGGGTAGGTTGCCCTTCACACGGTTTATGTTATTCTCCGTATTCTGAATGTGCCATGACTCCAGTAGTAGTCTCTTTCGCCAGTTCGTTTCTGTTTGAAGGATTTCAGTTTCCTTGAAAGCAATTTTGTGGTCGGCGACTTCAGAGTGTTCCGCGACGGCGCTGCGAATACGGTTGAATGTCCTGACGTCGTTCTCGTGTTGTCTGGTCCTTTCTTTTAGATTTTTGGTTTCCCCGATGTACGACGCCGGACAGTCAGCACAACTGATTTTGTAGACGACGCCTTGAGCTTTTTCTTTTGGTGGACGATCTTTTGGTTTAGGGAGGAGGATATTGAAAGTGTTTATTGGTTTGTGCGCCACTTTGAGGCCTTCTTTTTTTAATATTCGGCTGAGCGCTTCGCTGGTACCTCTGATGTACGGGATGGACACTCGCTTCTGGGGTTGGGGAGAAGTAAACGGCTGAAGGTCCCGCATTTTGTTTCTTCTTTTTTGTTGTCTGGTTGTCTTTCGAATGAAGTCATCTGTGTAGCCATTCCTCTTAAGTTCGTTGAGAACCGTTCTCTTTTCTTTCTTTAGATCCGATTCCGATGAGGAATGAGTTTCGGCTCGTTTGAATAAAGAATTTACAACAGACGCCTTGTGGTTTGCCGGATGGTCGGATTGGAAATGAAGATAGCGGCCTGTGTGGGTTGGTTTTCGGTAGACTGAAAATTTTAGAATGCCGTCTTTTCGTGTAACTTGTACATCTAAGAATGGGAGTGATCCGTTCTGTTCGCGCTCATATGTGAACTGTATATCCGGGTCTATGGAGTTTAAGTGTTTCTGCAAGTTTTCGACTTGGCTCGTCTTCACGATGCAAAAACAATCATCCACGTACCTGAGGAAGACTTTTGGTTTCGGGAAAAAAGTATTTAAAGCTCTCTCCTCGATGCTCTCCATAGTCAAGTTAGCCATGGCAACGGAAATTGAGGCCCCCATAGGAGTTCCTTTGACCTGTTTGTAGTAGCTGCCTCGGAAGGTGAAATAGGTATTGGACAGGCACAGTTCGAGAAGGCGGCAGATCTCGTCTACACTCAAAGGGGTTCTCTCACTGAGCGTATCGTCACGTTCCAGTGCATCTCTAGTTGCGGAAACAGCCAACTTAATGGGTACTCTTGTGAACAGAGAGATTACATCAAAAGAGACCAGACATTCATCATCTTCGATACGGATTTTTGATGTGAGTTTGATGAAATTCTCGGAGTCGCGCACGTGCGATGCTGTCCTTCCGGTGAGTGGTGATATGATCTGATGCAAGTAAGTGGATAGTGATCGTAGTGGGGAACACGAAAAGTCTACGATTGGTCGTAAGGGGATTCCGGGTTTATGGAGTTTTGGCAAGCTGTAGAAAGCTGGAGCGGATCCGTTCCTACAGATTAATTTTAGGTAGAGATTTCGAGAATTTGGGTGGCTGCGGAATATTTCAATCAGCGTCTTGTTCAGCAACGACTGAGTTCTCGTAGTGGGGTCCTTCTTTAGTCTCTCGTAATCTTGGCTGTCAAGTAGGGCGGACGCCTTATCCTCGTAGTCCTTTATGTTCAAAACAACGGTTGAGTTCCCCTTGTCCGCCGGTAGGATCACAATGTTGGTATCTTCTTTCAGCGTTCTCATTGCTTTTATTTCGTCGGAAGTTAAGTTGCGTTCTCTTCTGCGGTTGTTATTGGACCTTATTATGCCGATTGCTTTCAGTCTGACCTGTTCCCGCACTTTGGGGTCTAGTTGCTGGATGCCGCTCTCAAGGGCGGCGATCATCTTGGGGAGGGGTGGGTTATCTGTCGTAACATTGAATTTTTGACCTTTTGCCAGGATTGAAGTTTCTTCGCTTGTGAGCTTTCTCGATGATAAATTGGTTACTGTGTGCTTGTTTAACACTCCTGTTTTCTCGTTTTCGTTGATTAGGGAAGAGAATTTCTTCTTCTGCGTTTGACTGTGTTTCATTTCCTCTGAGGACGCTACGGCCTTTGCAAACGATTCAATTGATGAAAAGAGATGGGGTACCTTGTGTTCAAGTTGTCTTCTGGCGAAGAACGCGTCGACTTCTTTCTTCCGGATCAACATGTGGCACTCATGTATCCGTGCTGTCACCAATCTTTGCTGGGCCTTGTCGATGATGTCCCGGCCTTCTGGTGTGTTGATTGGTTGGCGTAGCTGGAGACTTCGTGGCACGACGTTCTTGTCTTTGCATTTCCGGGTGAAGTCTAGGTGTGTCTTGAAGGTGGATATTCCTTTCACTGCTTTTATATAGTTCTTTGCAAGTTGCACTGCCTCTAGCCCGAAGTCTGCACGTAAAGACTTGAAGCTAAACATTTCGACAGAATTGCCTGTCTGGTTGGGAAATTGATTAGAACTTGAGACTGACTCCAACCAAATAACTGAATTTTATTAGCCCGACGTTTCGGAGCCCATTCGGCTCCTTCTTCAGGGGGTTGTTCTTCGGGGGGTGGCGGTGTGCCTCTTTTAAAGCGTCTTTTTTGAAGAGAGGAGGGGGGGGGAACACGGGAGTTGGGGAGACACTCCACAGACGGAAAGGTGGGGGGGAACAAATGGAAAGGGGTTTTGTGTTGTTGACCGCTTCCAAGGAGCTGCGATGACCGGTGCTGGGTGGAGTGCTCACGAGGGTGCCCTTGATGGGCCGCGGGGGGGGGGGGAGGTTACAGGATCGCGCCGACGTTCTGTGTTGGTGAAACGAGCGGGAGTCTATCTGGCTGTGCGTCCTTTTCTTCTTTTCGTCATGTCGCCAAGGCCATGGACATAGACCGAGGGTAGGTTGCCCTTCACACGGTTTATGTTATTCTCCGTATTCTGAATGTGCCATGACTCCAGTAGTAGTCTCTTTCGCCAGTTCGTTTCTGTTTGAAGGATTTCAGTTTCCTTGAAAGCAATTTTGTGGTCGGCGACTTCAGAGTGTTCCGCGACGGCGCTGCGAATACGGTTGAATGTCCTGACGTCGTTCTCGTGTTGTCTGGTCCTTTCTTTTAGATTTTTGGTTTCCCCGATGTACGACGCCGGACAGTCAGCACAACTGATTTTGTAGACGACGCCTTGAGCTTTTTCTTTTGGTGGACGATCTTTTGGTTTAGGGAGGAGGATATTGAAAGTGTTTATTGGTTTGTGCGCCACTTTGAGGCCTTCTTTTTTTAATATTCGGCTGAGCGCTTCGCTGGTACCTCTGATGTACGGGATGGACACTCGCTTCTGGGGTTGGGGAGAAGTAAACGGCTGAAGGTCCCGCATTTTGTTTCTTCTTTTTTGTTGTCTGGTTGTCTTTCGAATGAAGTCATCTGTGTAGCCATTCCTCTTAAGTTCGTTGAGAACCGTTCTCTTTTCTTTCTTTAGATCCGATTCCGATGAGGAATGAGTTTCGGCTCGTTTGAATAAAGAATTTACAACAGACGCCTTGTGGTTTGCCGGATGGTCGGATTGGAAATGAAGATAGCGGCCTGTGTGGGTTGGTTTTCGGTAGACTGAAAATTTTAGAATGCCGTCTTTTCGTGTAACTTGTACATCTAAGAATGGGAGTGATCCGTTCTGTTCGCGCTCATATGTGAACTGTATATCCGGGTCTATGGAGTTTAAGTGTTTCTGCAAGTTTTCGACTTGGCTCGTCTTCACGATGCAAAAACAATCATCCACGTACCTGAGGAAGACTTTTGGTTTCGGGAAAAAAGTATTTAAAGCTCTCTCCTCGATGCTCTCCATAGTCAAGTTAGCCATGGCAACGGAAATTGAGGCCCCCATAGGAGTTCCTTTGACCTGTTTGTAGTAGCTGCCTCGGAAGGTGAAATAGGTATTGGACAGGCACAGTTCGAGAAGGCGGCAGATCTCGTCTACACTCAAAGGGGTTCTCTCACTGAGCGTATCGTCACGTTCCAGTGCATCTCTAGTTGCAGAAACAGCCAACTTAATGGGTACTCTTGTGAACAGAGAGATTACATCAAAAGAGACCAGACATTCATCATCTTCGATACGGATTTTTGATGTGAGTTTGATGAAATTCTCGGAGTCGCGCACGTGCGATGCTGTCCTTCCGGAAGAAAGAAGTCGACGCGTTCTTCGCCAGAAGACAACTTGAACACAAGGTACCCCATCTCTTTTCATCAATTGAATCGTTTGCAAAGGCCGTAGCGTCCTCAGAGGAAATGAAACACAGTCAAACGCAGAAGAAGAAATTCTCTTCCCTAATCAACGAAAACGAGAAAACAGGAGTGTTAAACAAGCACACAGTAACCAATTTATCATCGAGAAAGCTCACAAGCGAAGAAACTTCAATCCTGGCAAAAGGTCAAAAATTCAATGTTACGACAGATAACCCACCCCTCCCCAAGATGATCGCCGCACTTGAGAGCGGCATCCAGCAACTAGACCCCAAAGTGCGGGAACAGGTCAGACTGAAAGCAATCGGCATAATAAGGTACAATAACAACCGCAGAAGAGAACGCAACTTAACTTCCGACGAAATAAAAGCAATGAGAACGCTGAAAGAAGATACCAACATTGTGATCCTACCGGCGGACAAGGGGAACTCAACCGTTGTTTTGAACATAAAGGACTACGAGGATAAGGCGTCCGCCCTACTTGACAGCCAAGATTACGAGAGACTAAAGAAGGACCCCACTACGAGAACTCAGTCGTTGCTGAACAAGACGCTGATTGAAATATTCCGCAGCCACCCAAATTCTCGAAATCTCTACCTAAAATTAATCTGTAGGAACGGATCCGCTCCAGCTTTCTACGGCTTGCCAAAACTCCATAAACCCGGAATCCCCTTACGACCAATCGTAGACTTTTCGTGTTCCCCACTACGATCACTATCCACTTACTTGCATCAGATCATATCACCACTCACCGGAAGGACAGCATCGCACGTGCGCGACTCCGAGAATTTCATCAAACTCACATCAAAAATCCGTATCGAAGATGATGAATGTCTGGTCTCTTTTGATGTAATCTCTCTGTTCACAAGAGTACCCATTAAGTTGGCTGTTTCCGCAACTAGAGATGCACTGGAACGTGACGATACGCTCAGTGAGAGAACCCCTTTGAGTGTAGACGAGATCTGCCGCCTTCTCGAACTGTGCCTGTCCAATACCTATTTCACCTTCCGAGGCAGCTACTACAAACAGGTCAAAGGAACTCCTATGGGGGCCTCAATTTCCGTTGCCATGGCTAACTTGACTATGGAGAGCATCGAGGAGAGAGCTTTAAATACTTTTTTCCCGAAACCAAAAGTCTTCCTCAGGTACGTGGATGATTGTTTTTGCATCGTGAAGACGAGCCAAGTCGAAAACTTGCAGAAACACTTAAACTCCATAGACCCGGATATACAGTTCACATATGAGCGCGAACAGAACGGATCACTCCCATTCTTAGATGTACAAGTTACACGAAAAGACGGCATTCTAAAATTTTCAGTCTACCGAAAACCAACCCACACAGGCCGCTATCTTCATTTCCAATCCGACCATCCGGCAAACCACAAGGCGTCTGTTGTAAATTCTTTATTCAAACGAGCCGAAACTCATTCCTCATCGGAATCGGATCTAAAGAAAGAAAAGAGAACGGTTCTCAACGAACTTAAGAGGAATGGCTACACAGATGACTTCATTCGAAAGACAACCAGACAACAAAAAAAAAAGAAGAAACAAAATGCGGGACCTTCAGCCGTTTACTTCTCCCCAACCCCAGAAGCGAGTGTCCATCCCGTACATCAGAGGTACCAGCGAAGCGCTCAGCCGAATATTAAAAAAAGAAGGCCTCAAAGTGGCGCACAAACCAATAAACACTTTCAATATCCTCCTCCCTAAACCAAAAGATCGTCCACCAAAAGAAAAAGCTCAAGGCGTCGTCTACAAAATCAGTTGTGCTGACTGTCCGGCGTCGTACATCGGGGAAACCAAAAATCTAAAAGAAAGGACCAGACAACACGAGAACGACGTCAGGACATTCAACCGTATTCGCAGCGCCGTCGCGGAACACTCTGAAGTCGCCGACCACAAAATTGCTTTCAAGGAAACTGAAATCCTTCAAACAGAAACGAACTGGCGAAAGAGACTACTACTGGAGTCATGGCACATTCAGAATACGGAGAATAACATAAACCGTGTGAAGGGCAACCTACCCTCGGTCTATGTCCATGGCCTTGGCGACATGACGAAAAGAAGAAAAGGACGCACAGCCAGATAGACTCCCGCTCGTTTCACCAACACAGAACGTCGGCGCGATCCTGTAACCTCCCCCCCCCCCCGCGGCCCATCAAGGGCACCCTCGTGAGCACTCCACCCAGCACCGGTCATCGCAGCTCCTTGGAAGCGGTCAACAACACAAACCCCCCTTTCCTTTTGTTCCCCCCCACCTTTCCGTCTGTGGAGTGTCTCCCCACCTCCCGTGTTCCCCCCCCCTCCTCTCTTCAAAAAAGACGCTTTAAAAGAGGCACACCGCCACCCCCCGAAGAACAACCCCCTGAAGAAGGAGCCGAATGGGCTCCGAAACGTCGGGCTAATAAAATTCAGTTATTTGGTTGGAGTCAGTCTCAAGTTCTAATCAATTTCCCAACCAGACAGGCAATTCTGTCGAAATGTTTAGCTTCAAGTCTTTACGTGCAGACTTCGGGCTAGAGGCAGTGCAACTTGCAAAGAACTATATAAAAGCAGTGAAAGGAATATCCACCTTCAAGACACACCTAGACTTCACCCGGAAATGCAAAGACAAGAACGTCGTGCCACGAAGTCTCCAGCTACGCCAACCAATCAACACACCAGAAGGCCGGGACATCATCGACAAGGCCCAGCAAAGATTGGTGACAGCACGGATACATGAGTGCCACATGTTGATCCGGAAGAAAGAAGTCGACGCGTTCTTCGCCAGAAGACAACTTGAACACAAGGTACCCCATCTCTTTTCATCAATTGAATCGTTTGCAAAGGCCGTAGCGTCCTCAGAGGAAATGAAACACAGTCAAACGCAGAAGAAGAAATTCTCTTCCCTAATCAACGAAAACGAGAAAACAGGAGTGTTAAACAAGCACAGAGTAACCAATTTATCATCGAGAAAGCTCACAAGCGAAGAAACTTCAATCCTGGCAAAAGGTCAAAAATTCAATGTTACGACAGATAACCCACCCCTCCCCAAGATGATCGCCGCCCTTGAGAGCGGCATCCAGCAACTAGACCCCAAAGTGCGGGAACAGGTCAGACTGAAAGCAATCGGCATAATAAGGTCCAATAACAACCGCAGAAGAGAACGCAACTTAACTTCCGACGAAATAAAAGCAATGAGAACGCTGAAAGAAGATACCAACATTGTGATCCTACCAGCGGACAAGGGGAACTCAACCGTTGTTTTGAACATAAAGGACTACGAGGATAAGGCGTCCGCCCTACTTGACAGCCAAGATTACGAGAGACTAAAGAAGGACCCCACTACGAGAACTCAGTCGTTGCTGAACAAGACGCTGATTGAAATATTCCGCAGCCACCCAAATTCTCGAAATCTCTACCTAAAATTAATCTGTAGGAACGGATCCGCTCCAGCTTTCTACGGCTTGCCAAAACTCCATAAACCCGGAATCCCCTTACGACCAATCGTAGACTTTTCGTGTTCCCCACTACGATCACTATCCACTTACTTGCATCAGATCATATCACCACTCACCGGAAGGACAGCATCGCACGTGCGCGACTCCGAGAATTTCATCAAACTCACATCAAAAATCCGTATCGAAGATGATGAATGTCTGGTCTCTTTTGATGTAATCTCTCTGTTCACAAGAGTACCCATTAAGTTGGCTGTTTCCGCAACTAGAGATGCACTGGAACGTGACGATACGCTCAGTGAGAGAACCCCTTTGAGTGTAGACGAGATCTGCCGCCTTCTCGAACTGTGCCTGTCCAATACCTATTTCACCTTCCGAGGCAGCTACTACAAACAGGTCAAAGGAACTCCTATGGGGGCCTCAATTTCCGTTGCCATGGCTAACTTGACTATGGAGAGCATCGAGGAGAGAGCTTTAAATACTTTTTTCCCGAAACCAAAAGTCTTCCTCAGGTACGTGGATGATTGTTTTTGCATCGTGAAGACGAGCCAAGTCGAAAACTTGCAGAAACACTTAAACTCCATAGACCCGGATATACAGTTCACATATGAGCGCGAACAGAACGGATCACTCCCATTCTTAGATGTACAAGTTACACGAAAAGACGGCATTCTAAAATTTTCAGTCTACCGAAAACCAACCCACACAGGCCGCTATCTTCATTTCCAATCCGACCATCCGGCAAACCACAAGGCGTCTGTTGTAAATTCTTTATTCAAACGAGCCGAAACTCATTCCTCATCGGAATCGGATCTAAAGAAAGAAAAGAGAACGGTTCTCAACGAACTTAAGAGGAATGGCTACACAGATGACTTCATTCGAAAGACAACCAGACAACAAAAAAAAAAGAAGAAACAAAATGCGGGACCTTCAGCCGTTTACTTCTCCCAACCCCAGAAGCGAGTGTCCATCCCGTACATCAGAGGTACCAGCGAAGCGCTCAGCCGAATATTAAAAAAAGAAGGCCTCAAAGTGGCGCACAAACCAATAAACACTTTCAATATCCTCCTCCCTAAACCAAAAGATCGTCCACCAAAAGAAAAAGCTCAAGGCGTCGTCTACAAAATCAGTTGTGCTGACTGTCCGGCGTCGTACATCGGGGAAACCAAAAATCTAAAAGAAAGGACCAGACAACACGAGAACGACGTCAGGACATTCAACCGTATTCGCAGCGCCGTCGCGGAACACTCTGAAGTCGCCGACCACAAAATTGCTTTCAAGGAAACTGAAATCCTTCAAACAGAAACGAACTGGCGAAAGAGACTACTACTGGAGTCATGGCACATTCAGAATACGGAGAATAACATAAACCGTGTGAAGGGCAACCTACCCTCGGTCTATGTCCATGGCCTTGGCGACATGACGAAAAGAAGAAAAGGACGCACAGCCAGATAGACTCCCGCTCGTTTCACCAACACAGAACGTCGGCGCGATCCTGTAACCTCCCCCCCCCCCCCCGCGGCCCATCAAGGGCACCCTCGTGAGCACTCCACCCAGCACCGGTCATCGCAGCTCCTTGGAAGCGGTCAACAACACAAACCCCCCTTTCCTTTTGTTCCCCCCCACCTTTCCGTCTGTGGAGTGTCTCCCCACCTCCCGTGTTCCCCCCCCTCCTCTCTTCAAAAAAGACGCTTTAAAAGAGGCACACCGCCACCCCCCGAAGAACAACCCCCTGAAGAAGGAGCCGAATGGGCTCCGAAACGTCGGGCTAATAAAATTCAGTTATTTGGTTGGAGTCAGTCTCAAGTTCTAATCAATTTCCCAACCAGACAGGCAATTCTGTCGAAATGTTTAGCTTCAAGTCTTTACGTGCAGACTTCGGGCTAGAGGCAGTGCAACTTGCAAAGAACTATATAAAAGCAGTGAAAGGAATATCCACCTTCAAGACACACCTAGACTTCACCCGGAAATGCAAAGACAAGAACGTCGTGCCACGAAGTCTCCAGCTACGCCAACCAATCAACACACCAGAAGGCCGGGACATCATCGACAAGGCCCAGCAAAGATTGGTGACAGCACGGATACATGAGTGCCACATGTTGATCCGGAAGAAAGAAGTCGACGCGTTCTTCGCCAGAAGACAACTTGAACACAAGGTACCCCATCTCTTTTCATCAATTGAATCGTTTGCAAAGGCCGTAGCGTCCTCAGAGGAAATGAAACACAGTCAAACGCAGAAGAAGAAATTCTCTTCCCTAATCAACGAAAACGAGAAAACAGGAGTGTTAAACAAGCACACAGTAACCAATTTATCATCGAGAAAGCTCACAAGCGAAGAAACTTCAATCCTGGCAAAAGGTCAAAAATTCAATGTTACGACAGATAACCCACCCCTCCCCAAGATGATCGCCGCCCTTGAGAGCGGCATCCAGCAACTAGACCCCAAAGTGCGGGAACAGGTCAGACTGAAAGCAATCGGCATAATAAGGTCCAATAACAACCGCAGAAGAGAACGCAACTTAACTTCCGACGAAATAAAAGCAATGAGAACGCTGAAAGAAGATACCAACATTGTGATCCTACCGGCGGACAAGGGGAACTCAACCGTTGTTTTGAACATAAAGGACTACGAGGATAAGGCGTCCGCCCTACTTGACAGCCAAGATTACGAGAGACTAAAGAAGGACCCCACTACGAGAACTCAGTCGTTGCTGAACAAGACGCTGATTGAAATATTCCGCAGCCACCCAAATTCTCGAAATCTCTACCTAAAATTAATCTGTAGGAACGGATCCGCTCCAGCTTTCTACGGCTTGCCAAAACTCCATAAACCCGGAATCCCCTTACGACCAATCGTAGACTTTTCGTGTTCCCCACTACGATCACTATCCACTTACTTGCATCAGATCATATCACCACTCACCGGAAGGACAGCATCGCACGTGCGCGACTCCGAGAATTTCATCAAACTCACATCAAAAATCCGCATCGAAGATGATGAATGTCTGGTCTCTTTTGATGTAATCTCTCTGTTCACAAGAGTACCCATTAAGTTGGCTGTTTCCGCAACTAGAGATGCACTGGAACGTGACGATACGCTCAGTGAGAGAACCCCTTTGAGTGTAGACGAGATCTGCCGCCTTCTCGAACTGTGCCTGTCCAATACCTATTTCACCTTCCGAGGCAGCTACTACAAACAGGTCAAAGGAACTCCTATGGGGGCCTCAATTTCCGTTGCCATGGCTAACTTGACTATGGAGAGCATCGAGGAGAGAGCTTTAAATACTTTTTTCCCGAAACCAAAAGTCTTCCTCAGGTACGTGGATGATTGTTTTTGCATCGTGAAGACGAGCCAAGTCGAAAACTTGCAGAAACACTTAAACTCCATAGACCCGGATATACAGTTCACATATGAGCGCGAACAGAACGGATCACTCCCATTCTTAGATGTACAAGTTACACGAAAAGACGGCATTCTAAAATTTTCAGTCTACCGAAAACCAACCCACACAGGCCGCTATCTTCATTTCCAATCCGACCATCCGGCAAACCACAAGGCGTCTGTTGTAAATTCTTTATTCAAACGAGCCGAAACTCATTCCTCATCGGAATCGGATCTAAAGAAAGAAAAGAGAACGGTTCTCAACGAACTTAAGAGGAATGGCTACACAGATGACTTCATTCGAAAGACAACCAGACAACAAAAAAGAAGAAACAAAATGCGGGACCTTCAGCCGTTTACTTCTCCCCAACCCCAGAAGCGAGTGTCCATCCCGTACATCAGAGGTACCAGCGAAGCGCTCAGCCGAATATTAAAAAAAGAAGGCCTCAAAGTGGCGCACAAACCAATAAACACTTTCAATATCCTCCTCCCTAAACCAAAAGATCGTCCACCAAAAGAAAAAGCTCAAGGCGTCGTCTACAAAATCAGTTGTGCTGACTGTCCGGCGTCGTACATCGGGGAAACCAAAAATCTAAAAGAAAGGACCAGACAACACGAGAACGACGTCAGGACATTCAACCGTATTCGCAGCGCCGTCGCGGAACACTCTGAAGTCGCCGACCACAAAATTGCTTTCAAGGAAACTGAAATCCTTCAAACAGAAACGAACTGGCGAAAGAGACTACTACTGGAGTCATGGCACATTCAGAATACGGAGAATAACATAAACCGTGTGAAGGGCAACCTACCCTCGGTCTATGTCCATGGCCTTGGCGACATGACGAAAAGAAGAAAAGGACGCACAGCCAGATAGACTCCCGCTCGTTTCACCAACACAGAACGTCGGCGCGATCCTGTAACCTCCCCCCCCCCGCGGCCCATCAAGGGCACCCTCGTGAGCACTCCACCCAGCACCGGTCATCGCAGCTCCTTGGAAGCGGTCAACAACACAAACCCCCCTTTCCTTTTGTTCCCCCCCACCTTTCCGTCTGTGGAGTGTCTCCCCACCTCCCGTGTTCCCCCCCCCTCCTCTCTTCAAAAAAGACGCTTTAAAAGAGGCACACCGCCACCCCCCGAAGAACAACCCCCTGAAGAAGGAGCCGAATGGGCTCCGAAACGTCGGGCTAATAAAATTCAGTTATTTGGTTGGAGTCAGTCTCAAGTTCTAATCAATTTCCCAACCAGACAGGCAATTCTGTCGAAATGTTTAGCTTCAAGTCTTTACGTGCAGACTTCGGGCTAGAGGCAGTGCAACTTGCAAAGAACTATATAAAAGCAGTGAAAGGAATATCCACCTTCAAGACACACCTAGACTTCACCCGGAAATGCAAAGACAAGAACGTCGTGCCACGAAGTCTCCAGCTACGCCAACCAATCAACACACCAGAAGGCCGGGACATCATCGACAAGGCCCAGCAAAGATTGGTGACAGCACGGATACATGAGTGCCACATGTTGATCCGGAAGAAAGAAGTCGACGCGCTCTTCGCCAGAAGACAACTTGAACACAAGGTACCCCATCTCTTTTCATCAATTGAATCGTTTGCAAAGGCCATAGCGTCCTCAGAGGAAATGAAACACAGTCAAACGCAGAAGAAGAAATTCTCTTCCCTAATCAACGAAAACGAGAAAACAGGAGTGTTAAACAAGCACACAGTAACCAATTTATCATCGAGAAAGCTCACAAGCGAAGAAACTTCAATCCTGGCAAAAGGTCAAAAATTCAATGTTACGACAGATAACCCACCCCTCCCCAAGATGATCGCCGCCCTTGAGAGCGGCATCCAGCAACTAGACCCCAAAGTGCGGGAACAGGTCAGACTGAAAGCAATCGGCATAATAAGGTCCAATAACAACCGCAGAAGAGAACGCAACTTAACTTCCGACGAAATAAAAGCAATGAGAACGCTGAAAGAAGATACCAACATTGTGATCCTACCGGCGGACAAGGGGAACTCAACCGTTGTTTTGAACATAAAGGACTACGAGGATAAGGCGTCCGCCCTACTTGACAGCCAAGATTACGAGAGACTAAAGAAGGACCCCACTACGAGAACTCAGTCGTTGCTGAACAAGACGCTGATTGAAATATTCCGCAGCCACCCAAATTCTCGAAATCTCTACCTAAAATTAATCTGTAGGAACGGATCCGCTCCAGCTTTCTACGGCTTGCCAAAACTCCATAAACCCGGAATCCCCTTACGACCAATCGTAGACTTTTCGTGTTCCCCACTACGATCACTATCCACTTACTTGCATCAGATCATATCACCACTCACCGGAAGGACAGCATCGCACGTGCGCGACTCCGAGAATTTCATCAAACTCACATCAAAAATCCGTATCGAAGATGATGAATGTCTGGTCTCTTTTGATGTAATCTCTCTGTTCACAAGAGTACCCATTAAGTTGGCTGTTTCCGCAACTAGAGATGCACTGGAACGTGACGATACGCTCAGTGAGAGAACCCCTTTGAGTGTAGACGAGATCTGCCGCCTTCTCGAACTGTGCCTGTCCAATACCTATTTCACCTTCCGAGGCAGCTACTACAAACAGGTCAAAGGAACTCCTATGGGGGCCTCAATTTCCGTTGCCATGGCTAACTTGACTATGGAGAGCATCGAGGAGAGAGCTTTAAATACTTTTTTCCCGAAACCAAAAGTCTTCCTCAGGTACGTGGATGATTGTTTTTGCATCGTGAAGACGAGCCAAGTCGAAAACTTGCAGATACACTTAAACTCCATAGACCCGGATATACAGTTCACATATGAGCGCGAACAGAACGGATCACTCCCATTCTTAGATGTACAAGTTACACGAAAAGACGGCATTCTAAAATTTTCAGTCTACCGAAAACCAACCCACACAGGCCGCTATCTTCATTTCCAATCCGACCATCCGGCAAACCACAAGGCGTCTGTTGTAAATTCTTTATTCAAACGAGCCGAAACTCATTCCTCATCGGAATCGGATCTAAAGAAAGAAAAGAGAACGGTTCTCAACGAACTTAAGAGGAATGGCTACACAGATGACTTCATTCGAAAGACAACCAGACAACAAAAAAGAAGAAACAAAATGCGGGACCTTCAGCCGTTTACTTCTCCCCAACCCCAGAAGCGAGTGTCCATCCCGTACATCAGAGGTACCAGCGAAGCGCTCAACCGAATATTAAAAAAAGAAGGCCTCAAAGTGGCGCACAAACCAATAAACACTTTCAATATCCTCCTCCCTAAACCAAAAGATCGTCCACCAAAAGAAAAAGCTCAAGGCGTCGTCTACAAAATCAGTTGTGCTGACTGTCCGGCGTCGTACATCGGGGAAACCAAAAATCTAAAAGAAAGGACCAGACAACACGAGAACGACGTCAGGACATTCAACCGTATTCGCAGCGCCGTCGCGGAACACTCTGAAGTCGCCGACCACAAAATTGCTTTCAAGGAAACTGAAATCCTTCAAACAGAAACGAACTGGCGAAAGAGACTACTACTGGAGTCATGGCACATTCAGAATACGGAGAATAACATAAACCGTGTGAAGGGCAACCTACCCTCGGTCTATGTCCATGGCCTTGGCGACATGACGAAAAGAAGAAAAGGACGCACAGCCAGATAGACTCCCGCTCGTTTCACCAACACAGAACGTCGGCGCGATCCTGTAACCTCCCCCCCCCCCCCGCGGCCCATCAAGGGCACCCTCGTGAGCACTCCACCCAGCACCGGTCATCGCAGCTCCTTGGAAGCGGTCAACAACACAAACCCCCCTTTCCTTTTGTTCCCCCCCACCTTTCCGTCTGTGGAGTGTCTCCCCACCTCCCGTGTTCCCCCCCCCTCCTCTCTTCAAAAAAGACGCTTTAAAAGAGGCACACCGCCACCCCCCGAAGAACAACCCCCTGAAGAAGGAGCCGAATGGGCTCCGAAACGTCGGGCTAATAAAATTCAGTTATTTGGTTGGAGTCAGTCTCAAGTTCTAATCAATTTCCCAACCAGACAGGCAATTCTGTCGAAATGTTTAGCTTCATACCAAATGAAGCACAATGGATAGCACAAAGCGAAACTGCTCAATAAACTCTGCACGGGAGTCATTCTTACTCCTGTCCTTTATACCCACCTTTTTGCATTTCTTCACGTTGACATTTAGAGCACTGGCTCCCAGAATGCTTTGTTTCATTTGGACAGTGAATTCCGCCCGTCCATGCCAGTTGAGGCGTACGATACCGCGCAAGAGCTGCACTGCTCCAGCCGCACCTCACAGGAGTCACTCTTACACCTGTCCTTCATCCAGGCATTTCTTTATTTCATCACTTTGCCGTTTAGAGCACTAGGCAGAAATCACATTGCGTCAGCATGGTGAACGGCCCGCGTAATCATTTGTTTTAAATGGACAGTCGGATTCCCCCGATCTATGCCAGTTGGAGTGCAGCAGACTGCGCAAGAGCCGCACTGCTCTAGTCGCACCTCGAGGGAGTCATTGTTACTCTCATCGCATACACACCTTCTTGCATTTCTTCACGTTGACATTAAATAGCACTGGGCAGAAATCACATTGTGTCAGCATCAGCAACAGCCTTCACAATCATTTGTTTTAAGTGCACAGTGAGATTCCCCCGGTGCATGACAGGTAAACCACACCAGACAGTGCAAAGCTGTGCTGCTCTAGTCGCACCTCATGGGAGTCATTGTTAGTCTCTTCGTTTACCCACGCCTTGTTGATTTTATCAAGTTGACATATAGGGGACTGGGCAGAAATCACATTGCGTCAGCATGGTCAAAAGTCCCCGCAATGCTTTGTTTTAAATGGACAGTCGGATTCCCCCGGTCTATTCCCCCGGATTCCCCCGATTCCCCCGGTCGGATTCCCCCGGGCACGGTGGGCCTGGCCGAGGCATGTCACTCACCAAGCCGTTCTTCTGCTTTGTGCAGGGCTTGCTTCTCTGGGTCGCCGGAACGTCGGTTCATCGCCTACCCTATGGTGAAATACCGGCACCGCTTCATCAACCTGACGAACATATCGAGGCACCAACATGGCACGAAGTCAAGCTATTGGAAAATACTGCCCCTCTCCAGCATGCTCCAACGCCCCCTGGTTTCATGACGTCATCTAGCGTTGCCCGTATAAAACAATCTGCGCACCAATTTATCTTCAGTGGGCACGGTGGGCCTGGCCGAGGCATGTCACTCACCAAGCCGTTCTTCTGCTTTGTGCAGGGCTTGCTTCTCTGGGTCGCCGGAACGTCGGTTCATCGCCTACCCAATGGTGAAATACCGGCACCGCTTCATCAACCTGACGAACATATCGAGGCACCAACATGGCACGAAGTCAAGCTATTGGAAAATACTGCCCCTCTCCAGCATGCTCCAACGCCCCCTGGTTTCATGACGTCATCTAGCGTTGCCCGTATAAAACAATCTGCGCACCAATTTATCTTCAGTGGGCACGGTGGGCCTGGCCGAGGCATGTCACTCACCAAGCCGTTCTTCTGCTTTGTGCAGGTTAGTCCTTGCTATTGTACGTTTGGTAGTGACTGTCCTTTCTTGCTTATACTGCCGTGCCCACGACAGTGTTCTACAATCTGTCGCGAGTGTTTTCATGTTCTAAAGCTTTTGTTGTGTGGGGATGTTGAAACTAATCCTGGACCCACTAACGCCGATTTATTGCATAAAGTTCTTGACGGTCAAAATTTGCTGCGAGAGGAATTAGCCGACTTGAAAACAAAGACAGAAAGCATGATAGTTGAAACAAGAGAACTGTTTCAGCGGCTTCAAGTTCAAATATCGGAACTTAAATCTGATACGGCAAGCTTGGGCTGCCTTGAAAACACAGTAAAAACGTTTCAAGAGTCTGTGAATACTCACGCTAGCAAGCTCATTGATATTGAAGATAGAAGTAGGCGTTCGAACATAGTTATTCATGGTATCCCTGAAGAGCCAAATGAGACTGAATCTGATCTAAAGCGCAAAGTAATTACAGAAACGCTCGAGCATAAGCTAGGTGTTAAGTGTGTTTCCATTGGCCGTATTCACAGACTTGGTAAGGCTGGCCCTAAAAGACCGGTCATAATGTTTCTTCAGGATTATAATGAGAAAGTAACAATATTTAGGAAGGTTTCTAAACTGAAGGGAACCAACATTTTCGTTCAAAAGGACTATTCGCAGGTCACTTTGAAGAAGCGCAAGCTATTATGGGAAAGTGCCAAACATGACAAATCGCTCGGAAAGAAGGTTTCACTTCAGCATGATAAGCTACGCATTAACAATGATATGTACATCTGGAATGACAAAACAAACCAACGCGAGATAGCCTCAAATTCACGTACTGGTCAACATTCTGATTGACCAGTCAAAGAGAAACTTATCAGATTACTGAACATTAACGCACGAAGCATCGTGAATAAGACAATTCAACTAGAATCAATTCTTTTGTCGCACTCGCCACACGTTGCAGTTATAACAGAAACCTGGCTTCATAGCGAAATCAGTGACAAGGACGTAATCCCGCCTGCCTACAAAATAATTCGTAGAGACAGGACTACTAGGGGTGGTGGGATAGCTGTTATTGTAAAGTCGTCCGTGGAGGCCATTCTTTTATTAGAGTCAAGCAACACCGAAAGTCTGTTCGTAAAACTGAATATTTATGGTCATGTTTTTATTTTATGTGCGGTGTACAGACCACCTGACTCTTCCCCCGATTATTTATTTACTATAAGTGAACAGATGGCACAGTTCAATAGAAATAAGCTTTTAGTGGTTGGGGATTTTAACTTGCCGGGCATTGACTGGGATCGTATTATGTCTAGTGCCGGTTCTGTTACCGACGCTAATGTGCTTTTTGATATGATGCTCAACCACAACCTTGTACAAGTAGTTCGTGAACCTACCAGATTTGGTAATGGCCCTGGTTCGCTCCTTGACCTTGTCTTTCTTGAACGCTCCTTTTCCGATTATTCTGTATCTATCGAACCTGGGCTGTCTGACCATGCTCTTATTGTTGTATCATTTCCCTTGAATGTTACCCGCGCGCATGGCACGCATGCGCTTACAATTGTGAAAAATTTTGCGCAGGCTGATGATGTGCGGATAACAGATTATCTGGACTCTTGTCTTTCTGAATTTCGCCAGAATGACGTTCTGCAGCTTTGGGAAAAGTTTAAAGCAATGTGTTTATTCTGCATTGATCAATTTATACCTAACAAACTTAAAAAGCCTGCTAAACATACACCATGGATGAATAGACGCACTATTCAATTAAAACGTAAAGCCAAACGCCTAAGAAAGAAAGGCCCAGCTACTGACAATTTAACCAGTGTTCGTGTCGCCCTTTCAGAGGCCATTGCAGAAGCAAAGAATTTTTATTTCAGCAACACTTTACCAAATTTTATTAAGGACGATCCCCAGAAGTTCTGGAACTTTATTAAGGAACGGAATAAATCCATAACGAACATTATCCATGATAACATTCCAATAACTGATCCCAAGGCTGTTGCTAACCTTTTAAATGACCACTTCCATAGTGTCTTCTCACCACCAACTGAACCCTCTTTCCAAACTTCACCATCCTGCTCTTCTGACGTTAACATTTCTCATGAAGGTGTACTTAACATGCTCCTCCGGTTAAAAGTAAAATCATCTGTTGGTCCAGACGGCATTCCCAACACCTTCCTTCGGCGTTATGCGGAACATTTAAATTCCTTGTAGTAATCTTTCAGGCGTCTCTACATTCCGCGGTACTTCCACTCGATTGGAAAGTAGCACGTGTTGTCCCTATATTAAAAAAAGGTGACCTAAGCTCAGTCCTAAATTACCGTCCGATTTCCATATTATCCTCTTCTTGTAAATTAATTGAACACATTGTTGCTGACTACATTAATGATTTCTTAAACAAGCGTAACATTTTATCTCCTTTCCAACATGGCTTCAGGAAGGGGCTCTCGACAGTCACCCAATTAAGCACAGTCATTCACTCGTTTGCTTCTGTCCTTGACAAGGCTGGCCAAGTGGATGTGATATTTTTGGATTTCCAAAAAGCATTTGATGTAGTTCCTCACGACAAATTAATTTGTAAATTAGAATTCCTTGGTCTTCCTGCCTTTATCCTGTCCTGGGTCTCAGCTTACTTGACGCGTCGCAAACAGTACGTAGCGATTGATGGGCAGCAGTCCGATTCTCTTTCTGTAACCTCTGGCGTGCCTCAAGGCAGCGTCCTTGGCCCGCTACTATTTCTTATTTACTGTAACGACATAGTAGATGTAATAGAGGCCCCTGTCAATATTCGTCTGTTCGCAGACGACTGTATCATTTTTAACGATATTAATACAGTTCATGATCAACTATCTCTTCATTTAGCCTTAAACAACATTCTTGAGTGGAGCAACAAGTGGGGAATGAAACTTAACTCAGATAAATCTGTGCTTCTACGTATAACAAACAAAAAACTACCCCTAAAATTTTCTTATTCTATTGGCCAAGATCCCTTGGCCGAAGTGAGCGAGTACAAGTATCTTGGAATTACAATTACTAACAACCTAAATTGGAATAGCCATATTGCTGCTACCGCCTCCGCTGCTTTCAGAAAGCTATGTCTACTTCGCCATAAGCTGAAACATGCATCCCATGAAGTGAAATCCTTAGCCTACACCACATTTATTCGACCCAAATTGGAATACTCGTGCGTTATTTGGGACCCGTTTACCAAAACCAACATTTACGCCCTTGAAAGGATACAGAGAAGAGCCATACGTTTTATTTTTTCCAAATACGGCCGAGAAGAGTCTGTTTCTGAATTACTGCGTACAAATGGCTTTCACACCCTTCAAACGAGGAGAAAAATAATACGCCTGCAGTTCCTCTACTCCTTGATAAACCGTAAATTTTCTTTAGATCCTAGTCCATACATAACACTTTCCGCATCCAGGAAAACCCGTCATTCTCACCCCCTCGCGCTCTCCCCTTACGTTGCCAGGACAAACCTCTTTAAATTTTCATTCTTTCCTCAAACCATAGAAGAATGGAACCTCATCCCCTTCCATCATCTCAACTCACCTGAATCAATCCAAACTCATATTATTAATATTTCCTAACTAACATTGCTGTTTCGTGTTATATTGTTTCATTTCTTGAATTTCATATTTTTGCAATTCTGCCTTTTATACATGTACTTTTATTTGTTACCATGCCCCTCCTGCTTGGGCCACACGGCCTGCAGTATGCTGTAAATAAATAAATAAATAAATACCAGTTGAAGCGCAATGGAAAGTGCAAAGCGGCACAGCTGAATGCACACTGCAAGGGAGTCATTCTTACTCATGTCGTTTATCCATACCTTTTTTTCATTTTTTCACTTTGACATTTAGAGCACTGTGCAGAAATCACACTGCGTCAGCACGGTCAACGGCCCCCAAAATGCTTTGTTTTATTTGGGCATTTTATTTTACAGGAGGTATTCAGAGACATGGATTGGGAAGAATTGGGGATAAAAGTTATTCGAGAATAGCTTGGTAACTCGCGATTCGCTGATGACATTGCCTTGCTTAGTACCTCAGGGGACCAATTGCAATGCATGTTCAGTGACCTGGATAGGCAAAGCAGAAGAGTGGGTCTAAAAATTAATCTGCAGGAAACTAAAGTAATGCTTAACAGTCTCCGAAGAAAACCGCAATTTACAATAGGCAGCGAGGCACTGGAAGTCGTAAGGGAATACACCAACTTAGGTCAGGTAGTGACAGCGGATGCGGATCATAAGACAGAAATATTCAGAAGAACAAGAATGGGCTGGGGTGCGTTTGGAAGGCATTCTCAGATGATGAATAGCAGGTTGCCGTTATCCCCTCAAGAGGAAAGTATATAATACCTGTGTCTTACCAGCACTCACCTATGGGGCAGAAACCTTGAGGCTTACGAAAAGGGTTCTGCTCATATTGAGGACGACACAACGAGCTATGGAAAGAAGAATGATAGGTGTAACGTTCAAGGATAAGAAAAGAGCAGATTGGGTGAGGGAACAAACGCGACTTAATGACATCTTAGTTGAAATCAAGAAAAAGAAAGGGGCATGGGCAGGATACGCAATGAGGAGGGAAGATAACCGATGGTCATTGAGGGTTACGGAATGGATTCCAAGGGAAGAGAAGCTTAGCAGAGGGCGGCAGAAAGTTAGGCGGGCGCATGAGATTCAGAAGTTTGCGGGGACGACATGGCCACACTTAGTACATGATCGGGGTTGTTGGAGATGTATGGGAGAGGCCTTTGCCCTGCAGTAGGCGTAACCAGGCTGATGCTGATGATGACTCCGCCGGTCCATGCCAGTTGAGGCACACAAGACCACGCAAGAGCCGCACTGCGATAGCCGCACCGGGAGTCATTGTGACTCCTGTAGTTTATCCATGCCTTTTTTTATTTACTTCAGTTTCACGTTTACAGCACTGGGCAGAAATCACATTGCGTCAGCATGGCCGACGGCCCTCGCAATCATTTGTTTTAAATGGACAGTCGGATTCCCCCGATCTATGCCAGCTGGAGTGCAGCAGACTGTGCAAAAGCTGCACTGCTCTAGTCGCACCTCAAGGGAGTCATTGTTACTCTCACCGCTTACACACACCTTCTTGCATTTCTTCACGTTGACATTAAATAGCACTGGGCAGAAATCACATAGTGTCAGCATCGGCAACAGCCTTCACAATCATTTGTTTTAAGTGCACAGTGAGATTCCCCCGGTGCATGCCAGGTAAGCCACACCAGACAGTGCAGAGCCGTGCTGCTCTAGTCGCACCTCATGGGAGTCATTGTTAGTCTCTTCGTTTACCCACGCCTTGATGATTTTATCAAGTTGACATATAGGGGACTGGGCAGAGGTCACATTGCATCAGCATGGTCAAAAGTCCTCGCAATGCTTTGTTTTAAATGGACAGTCAGATTCTCCCGGTCCATACCAGTTGAAGCGCAACGGAAAGTGCAAAGCGGCACAGCTCAATCCACACTGCAAGGGAGTCATTCTTACTCCTGTCTTTTATCCACGCTTTTTTTTTCATTTTTTCACTTCGACATTTAGAGCACTCTGCAGAAATCACACTGCGTCAGCATGCTCAACGGCCCCCAGAATGGTTTGTTTTATTTGGACAGTGGATTCTGTCAGTCCATGCCAGTTCATTCGCACCAGACCGCGCAAGAGCTGCACTGCGCTAGCCGCACCTAAAGGGTGTCATAGTTACTCCTGTCGTTTATCCAGCCCTTTCCTTAATTTATTTATTTCACGTTTAAAGCACTAGGCAGAAATCAAATTGCGTCAGCATGGTCAACGGCCCTCGCAATCATTTGTTTTAAATGGACAGTCGGATTACCCCGATCTATCCCAGTTGAAGCGCACCAGGCAGCGCTAGAGCCGCACTGCTCTAGTCGCAGCTCAAGGGAGTCATTGTTACTCACTTAGCTCCCCCACGCCTTGATCTATTTCTTCAGGTTGACATTTAGGGCACTGGGCACAAATCACCTTGCATAAAAATGGTCAACCGCCCTCGCAATTATATCTTTTAAAAGCACAGTAAGATTCCCCCTGTGCATTCCAGTTGAACCACACCAGACAGTGCAAAGCAGCACTGTTCTAGCCGCACCTCAAGGGAGTCATTGTTACTAACGTCCTTCACCCACGCTTTGTTCCATTTCCTCACATTGACATTTAGAGCCCTGGGCACAAATCACATTGCGTCAGCATCGTCAAAAGTCCTTGCAATGCTTTGTTTTAAGTGGACAGTCAGTTTCAGCCGGTCCATGCCAGTTGAAGCACAACAGATAGCATAAAGCGCCACTCCTGAATCCACACTGCAAGGGAGTCATTCTTACTGCTGTCCTTTAACCACGCCTTTTTTTTCATTTCTGCACGTTGACATTTACAGACCTGGGCAGAAATCACATTGCGTCAGCATGGTCAACGGCCCTAAAAATGCATTGTTTTATTTCGAGAGTCGGATTCTCCCGGTCCATGCCAGTTGAAGCGCACCAGGCAGCGCAAACGCCACACTGCTCTAGCCGCACCTTAAGAGAGCCATTGTTACTCGCTTTGTGTAGCCATGCCTTGTTGCATTTCTTCACGTTGACATTTAGGGCGCTGGGCAGAAGTCACATTACGTCAGCATGATCAAAAGTCTTCGCAAAGCTTTGTTTTAATGGACAGTTGGATTCCACCGGTCCATACCAAATGAAGCACAATGGATAGCACAAAGCGAAACTGCTCAATAAACTCTGCACGGGAGTCATTCTTACTCCTGTCCTTTTTTCCCCACCTTTTTGCATTTCTTCACGTTGACATTTAGAGCACTGGCTCCCAGAATGCTTTGTTTCATTTGGACAGTGAATTCCGCCCGTCCATGCCAGTTGAGGCGTACCATACCGCGCAAGAGCTGCACTGCTCCAGCCGCACCTCACAGGAGTCACTCTTACACCTGTCCTTTATCCAGGCATTTCTTTATTTCATCACTTTGCCGTTTAGAGCACTAGGCAGAAATCACATTGCGTCAGCATCGGCAACAGCCTTCACAATCATTTGTTTTAAGTGCACAGTGAGATTCCCCCGGTGCATGCCAGGTAAGCCACACCAGACAGTGCAGAGCCGTGCTGCTCTAGTCGCACCTCATGGGAGTCATTGTTAGTCTCTTCGTTTACCCACGCCTTGATGATTTTATCAAGTTGACATATAGGGGACTGGGCAGAGATCACATTGCATCAGCATGGTCAAAAGTCCTCGCAATGCTTTGTTTTAAATGGACAGTCAGATTCTCCCGGTCCATACCAGTTGAAGCGCAACGGAAAGTGCAAAGCGGCGCAGCTCAATCCACACTGCAAGGGAGTCATTCTTACTCCTGTCTTTTATCCACGCTTTTTTTTCATTTTTTCACTTCGACATTTAGAGCACTGTGCAGAAATCACACTGCGTCAGCATGCTCAACGGCCCCCAGAATGGTTTGTGTTATTTGGACAGTGGATTCTGTCAGTCCGTGCCAGTTCATTCGCACCAGACCGCGCAAGAGCTGCACTGCGCTAGCCGCACCTAAAGGGTGTCATAGTTACTCCTGTCGTTTATCCAGCCCTTTCCTTAATTTATTTATTTCACGTTTAAAGCACTAGGCAGAAATCAAATTGCGTCGGCATGGTCAACGGCCCTCGCAATCATTTGTTTTAAATGGACCGTCGGATTACCCCGATCTATCCCAGTTGAAGCACACCAGGCAGCGCTAGAGCCGCACTGCTCTAGTCGCAGCTCAAGGGAGTCATTGTTACTCACTTAGCTCCCCCACGCCTTGTTCTATTTCTTCAGGTTGACATTTAGGGCACTGGGCACAAATCACCTTGCATAAAAATGGTCAACCACCCTCGCAATTATATCTTTTAAAAGCACAGTAAGATTCCCCCTGTGCATTCCAGTTGAACCACACCAGACAGTGCAAAGCAGCACTGTTCTAGCCGCACCTCAAGGGAGTCATTGTTACTAACGTCCTTCACCCACGCTTTGTTCCATTTCCTCACATTGACATTTAGAGCCCTGGGCACAAATCACATTGCGTCAGCATCGTCAAAAGTCCTTGCAATGCTTTGTTTTAAGTGGACAGTCAGTTTCAGCCGGTCCATGCCAGTTGAAGCACAACAGATAGCATAAAGCGCCACTCCTGAATCCACACTGCAAGGGAGTCATTCTTACTCCTGTCCTTTAACCACGCCTTTTTTTGCATTTCTGCACGTTGACATTTACAGACCTGGGCAGAAATCACAATGCGTCAGCATGGTCAACGGCCCTCAAAATGCATTGTTTTATTTCGAGAGTCGGATTCTCCCGGTCCATGCCAGTTGAAGCGCACCAGGCAGCGCAAGCGCCACACTGCTCTAGCCGCACCTTAAGAGAGCCATTGTTACTCGCTTTGTGTAGCCATGCCTTGTTGCATTTCTTCACGTTGACATTTAGGGCGCTGGGCAGAAGTCACATTACGTCAGCATGATCAAAAGTCTTCGCAAAGCTTTGTTTTAATGGACAGTTGGATTCCACCGGTCCATACCAAATGAAGCACAATGGATAGCACAAAGCGAAACTGCTCAATAAACTCTGCACGGGAGTCATTCTTACTCCTGTCCTTTATACCCACCTTTTTGCATTTCTTCACGTTGACATTTAGAGCACTGGCTCCCAGAATGCTTTGTTTCATTTGGACAGTGAATTCCGCCCGTCCATGCCAGTTGAGGCGTACCATACCGCGCAAGAGCTGCACTGCTCCAGCCGCATCTCACAGGAGTCACTCTTACACCTGTCCTTTATCCAGGCATTTCTTTATTTCATCACTTTGCCGTTTAGAGCACTAGGCAGAAATCACATTGCGTCAGCATAGGCAACAGCCTTCACAATCATTTGTTTTAAGTGCACAGTGAGATTCCCCCGGTGCATGCCAGGTAAGCCACACCAGAAAGTGCAGAGCCGTGCTGCTCTAGTCGCACCTCATGGGAGTCATTGTTAGTCTCTTCGTTTACCCACGCCTTGATGATTTTATCAAGTTGACATATAGGGGACTGGGCAGAGATCACATTGCATCAGCATGGTCAAAAGTCCTCGCAATGCTTTGTTTTAAATGGACAGTCAGATTCTCCCGGTCCATACCAGTTGAAGCGCAACGGAAAGTGCAAAGCGGCACAGCTCAATCCACACTGCAAGGGAGTCATTCTTACTCCTGTCTTTTATCCACGCTTTTTTTTCATTTTTTCACTTCGACATTTAGAGCACTGTGCAGAAATCACACTGCGTCAGCATGCTCAACGGCCCCCAGAATGGTTTGTTTTATTTGGACAGTGGATTCTGTCAGTCCGTGCCAGTTCATTCGCACCAGACCGCGCAAGAGCTGCACTGCGCTAGCCGCACCTAAAGGGTGTCATAGTTACTCCTGTCGTTTATCCAGCCCTTTCCTTAATTTATTTATTTCACGTTTAAAGCACTAGGCAGAAATCAAATTGCGTCGGCATGGTCAACGGCCCTCGCAATCATTTGTTTTAAATGGACAGTCGGATTACCCCGATCTATCCCAGTTGAAGCGCACCAGGCAGCGCTAGAGCCGCACTGCTCTAGTCGCAGCTCAAGGGAGTCATTGTTACTCACTTAGCTCCCCCACGCCTTGTTCTATTTCTTCAGGTTGACATTTAGGGCACTGGGCACAAATCACCTTGCATAAAAATGGTCAACCGCCCTCGCAATTATATCTTTTAAAAGCACAGTAAGATTCCCCCTGTGCATTCCAGTTGAACCACACCAGACAGTGCAAAGCAGCACTGTTCTAGCCGCACCTCAAGGGAGTCATTGTTACTAACGTCCTTCACCCACGCTTTGTTCCATTTCCTCACATTGACATTTAGAGCCCTGGGCACAAATCACATTGCGTCAGCATCGTCAAAAGTCCTTGCAATGCTTTGTTTTAAGTGGACAGTCAGTTTCAGCCGGTCCATGCCAGTTGAAGCACAACAGATAGCATAAAGCGCCACTCCTGAATCCACACTGCAAGGGAGTCATTCTTACTCCTGTCCTTTAACCACGCCTTTTTTTTTTCATTTCTGCACGTTGACATTTACAGACCTGGGCAGAAATCACATTGCGTCAGCATGGTCAACGGCCCTCAAAATGCATTGTTTTATTTCGAGAGTCGGATTCTCCCGGTCCATGCCAGTTGAAGCGCACCAGGCAGCGCAAGCGCCACACTGCTCTAGCCGCACCTTAAGAGAGCCATTGTTACTCGCTTTGTGTAGCCATGCCTTGTTGCATTTCTTCACGTTGACATTTAGGGCGCTGGGCAGAAGTCACATTACGTCAGCATGATCAAAAGTCTTCGCAAAGCTTTGTTTTATAGGCCACTTGGATTCCACCGGTCCATACCAAATGAAGCACAATGGATAGCACAAAGCGAAACTGCTCAATAAACTCTGCACGGGAGTCATTCTTACTCCTGTCCTTTATACCCACCTTTTTGCATTTCTTCACGTTGACATTTAGAGTACTGGCTCCCAGAATGCTTTGTTTCATTTGGACAGTGAATTCCGCCCGTCCATGCCAGTTGAGGCGTACCATACCGCGCAAGAGCTGCACTGCTCCAGCCGCACCTCACAGGAGTCACTCTTACACCTGTCCTTTATCCAGGCATTTCTTTATTTCATCACTTTGCCGTTTAGAGCACTAGGCAGAAATCACATTGCGTCAGCATCGGCAACAGCCTTCACAATCATTTGTTTTAAGTGCACAGTGAGATTCCCCCGGTGCATGCCAGGTAAGCCACACCAGACAGTGCAGACCCGTGCTGCTCTAGTCGCACCTCATGGGAGTCATTGTTAGTCTCTTCGTTTACCCACGCCTTGATGATTTTATCAAGTTGACATATAGGGGACTGGGCAGAGATCACATTGCATCAGCATGGTCAAAAGTCCTCGCAATGCTTTGTTTTAAATGGACAGTCAGATTCTCCCGGTCCATACCAGTTGAAGCGCAACGGAAAGTGCAAAGCGGCACAGCTCAATCCACACTGCAAGGGAGTCATTCTTACTCCTGTCTTTTATCCACGCTTTTTTTTCATTTTTTCACTTCGACATTTAGAGCACTGTGCAGAAATCACACTGCGTCAGCATGCTCAACGGCCCCCAGAATGGTTTGTTTTATTTGGACAGTGGATTCTGTCAGTCCGTGCCAGTTCATTCGCACCAGACCGCGCAAGAGCTGCACTGCGCTAGCCGCACCTAAAGGGTGTCATAGTTACTCCTGTCGTTTATCCAGTCCTTTCCTTAATTTATTTATTTCACGTTTAAAGCACTAGGCAGAAATCAAATTGCGTCGGCATGGTCAACGGCCCTCGCAATCATTTGTTTTAAATGGACAGTCGGATTACCCCGATCTATCCCAGTTGAAGCGCACCAGGCAGCGCTAGAGCCGCACTGCTCTAGTCGCAGCTCAAGGGAGTCATTGTTACTCACTTAGCTCCCCCACGCCTTGTTCTATTTCTTCAGGTTGACATTTAGGGCACTGGGCACAAATCACCTTGCATAAAAATGGTCAACCGCCCTCGCAATTATATCTTTTAAAAGCACAGTAAGATTCCCCCTGTGCATTCCAGTTGAACCACACCAGACAGTGCAAAGCAGCACTGTTCTAGCCGCACCTCAAGGGAGTCATTGTTACTAACGTCCTTCACCCACGCTTTGTTCCATTTCCTCACATTGACATTTAGAGCCCTGGGCACAAATCACATTGCGTCAGCATCGTCAAAAGTCCTTGCAATGCTTTGTTTTAAGTGGACAGTCAGTTTCAGCCGGTCCATGCCAGTTGAAGCACAACAGATAGCATAAAGCGCCACTCCTGAATCCACACTGCAAGGGAGTCATTCTTACTCCTGTCCTTTAACCACGCCTTTTTTTCATTTCTGCACGTTGACATTTACAGACCTGGGCAGAAATCACATTGCGTCAGCATGGTCAACGGCCCTCAAAATGCATTGTTTTATTTCGAGAGTCGGATTCTCCCGGTCCATGCCAGTTGAAGCGTACCAAGCAGCGCAAGCGCCACACTGCTCTAGCCGCACCTTAAGAGAGCCATTTTTACTCGCTTTGTGTAGCCATGCCTTGTTGCATTTCTTCACGTTGACATTTAGGGCGCTGGGCAGAAGTCACATTACGTCAGCATGATCAAAAGTCTTCGCAAAGCTTTGTTTTAATGGACAGTTGGATTCCACCGGTCCATACCAAATGAAGCACAATGGATAGCACAAAGCGAAACTGCTCAATAAACTCTGCACGGGAGTCATTCTTACTCCTGTCCTTTATACCCACCTTTTTGCATTTCTTCACGTTGACATTTAGAGCACTGGCTCCCAGAATGCTTTGTTTCATTTGGACAGTGAATTCCGCCCGTCCATGCCAGTTGAGGCGTACCATACCGCGCAAGACCTGCACTGCTCCAGCCGCACCTCACAGGAGTCACTCTTACACCTGTCCTTTATCCAGGCATTTCTTTATTTCATCACTTTGCCGTTTAGAGCACTAGGCAGAAATCACATTGCGTCAGCATGGTGAACGGCCCGCGTAATCATTTGTTTTAAATGGACAGTCGGATTCCCCCGATCTATGCCAGTTGGAGTGCAGCAGACTGCGCAAGAGCCGCACTGCTCTAGTCGCACCTCGAGGGAGTCATTGTTACTCTCATCGCATACACACCTTCTTGCATTTCTTCACGTTGACATTAAATAGCACTGGGCAGAAATCACATTGTGTCAGCATCGGCAACAGCCTTCACAATCATTTGTTTTAAGTGCACAGTGAGATTCCCCCGGTGCATGACAGGTAAACCACACCAGACAGTGCAAAGCTGTGCTGCTCTAGTCGCACCTCATGGGAGTCATTGTTAGTGTCTTCGTTTACCCACGCCTTGTTGATTTTATCAAGTTGACATATAGGGGACTGGGCAGAAATCACATTGCGTCAGCATGGTCAAAAGTCCCCGCAATGCTTTGTTTTAAATGGACAGTCGGATTCCCCCGGTCCATGCCAGTTGATGCACAACAGATAGCATAAAGCGCCACTCCTGAATCCACACTGCAAGGGAGTCATTCTTACTCCTGTCGTTTAACCACGCCTTTTTTTCATTTCTGCACGTTGACATTTACAGACCTGGGCAGAAATCACATTGCGTCAGCATGGTCAACGGCCCCCAAAATGCTTTGTTTTATTTGGGCATTTTATTTTACAGGAGGTATTCAGAGACATGGATTGGGAAGATTTGGGGATAAAAGTTAATCGAGAATAGCTTAGTAACTCGCGATTCGCTGATGACATTGCCTTCCTTAGTACCTCAGGGGACCAATTGCAATGCATGTTCACTGACCTGGATAGGCAAAGCAGAAGAGTGGGTCTAAAAATTAATCTGCAGGAAACTAAAGTAATGCTTAACCGTCTCGGAAGAAAACAGCAATTTACAATTGGCAGCGAGGCACTAGAAGTCGTAAGGGATTACATCAACTTAGGGCAGGTAGTGACAGCGGATGCGGATCATGAGACAGAAATATTCAGAAGAACAAGAATGGGCAGGGGTGCGTTTGGCAGGCATTCTCAGATGATGATTAGCAGGTTGCCATTATCCCCTCAAGAGGAAAGTATATAATACCTGTGTCTTACCAGTACTCACCTATGGGGCAGAAACCTGGAGGCTTACGAAATGGGTTCTGCTCAAATTGAGGACGACGCAACGAGCTATGGAAAGAAGAATGATAGGTGTAACGTTAAAGGATAAGAAAAGAGCAGATTGGGTGAGGGAACAAACGCGAGTTAATGACATCTTAGTTGAAATCAAGAAAAAGAAATGGGCATGGGCAGGATACGAAATGAGGAGGGAAGATAACCGATGGTCATTAAGGGTTACGGAATGGATTCCAAGGGAAGGGAAGCTTAGCAGAGGGCGGCAGAAAGTTAGGCGGGCGCATGAGATTAAGAAGTTTGCAGGGACGACATGGCCACACATAGTACATGATCGGGGTTGCTGGAGATGTACGGGAGAGGCCTTTGCCCTGCAGTAGGCGTAACCAGGCTGATGCTGATGATGATTCCGCCGGTCCATGCCAGTTGAGGCACACAAGACCACGCAAGAGCCGCACTGCGATAGCCGCACCACAAGGGAGTCATTGTGACTCCTGTAGTTTATCCATGCCTTTTTTTATTTACTTCAGTTTCACGTTTAGAGCACTGGGCAGAAATCACATTGCGTCAGCATGGTCGACGGCCCTCGCAATCATTTGTTTTAAATGGACAGTCGGATTCCCCCGATCTATGCCAGCTGGAGTGCAGCAGACTGCAAAAGCTGCACTGTTCTAGTCGCACATCAAGGGAGTCATTGTTACTCTCATAGCTTACACACACCTTCTTGCATTTCTTCACGTTGACATTAAATAGCACTGGGCAGAAATCACATTGTGTCAGCATCGGCAACTGCCTTCGCAATCATTTGTTTTCATGGCAGAGTTAGATTCCCCGTTGCATGCCAGGTAAACCACACCAGACAGTGCAAAGCCGCGCTACTCTAGTCCCACCTCATGGGAGTCATTGTTAGTCTGTTCGTTTACCCTCGCCTTGTTGCATTTTATCACGTTGACATTTAGGGGACTGGGCAGAGATCACATTGCATCAGAATGGTCAAAAGTCCTCGCAATGCTTTGTTTTAAATGGACAGTCAGATTCTCCCGGTCCATACCAGTTGAAGCGCAACGGAAAGTGCAAAGCGGCACAGCTCAATCCACACTGCAAGGGAGTCATTCTTACTCCTGTCTTTTATCCACGCTTTTTTTTTCATTTTTTCACTTCGACATTTAGAGCACTGTGCAGAAATCACACTGCGTCAGCATGCTCAACGGCCCCCAGAATGGTTTGTTTTATTTGGACAGTGGATTCTGTCAGTCCATGCCAGTTCATTCGCACCAGACCGCGCAAGAGCTGCACTGCGCTAGCCGCACCTAAAGGGTGTCATAGTTACTCCTGTCGTTTATCCAGCCCTTTCCTTAATTTATTTATTTCACGTTTAAAGCACTAGGCAGAAATCAAATTGCGTCAGCATGGTCAACGGCCCTCGCAATCATTTGTTTTAAATGGACAGTCGGATTACCCCGATCTATCCCAGTTGAAGCGCACCAGGCAGCGCTAGAGCCGCACTGCTCTAGTCGCAGCTCAAGGGAGTCATTGTTACTCACTTAGCTCCCCCACGCCTTGATCTATTTCTTCAGGTTGACATTTAGGGCACTGGGCACAAATCACCTTGCATAAAAATGGTCAACCGCCCTCGCAATTATATCTTTTAAAAGCACAGTAAGATTCCCCCTGTGCATTCCAGTTGAACCACACCAGACAGTGCAAAGCAGCACTGTTCTAGCCGCACCTTAAGGGAGTCATTGTTACTAACGTCCTTCACCCACGCTTTGTTCCATTTCCTCACGTTGACATTTAGAGCCCTGGGCACAAATCACATTGCGTCAGCATCGTCAAAAGTCCTTGCAATGCTTTGTTTTAAGTGGACAGTCAGTTTCAGCCGGTCCATGCCAGTTGATGCACAACAGATAGCATAAAGCGCCACTCCTGAATCCACACTGCAAGGGAGTCATTCTTACTCCTGTCGTTTAACCACGCCTTTTTTCATTTCTGCACGTTGACATTTACAGACCTGGGCAGAAATCACATTGCGTCAGCATGGTCAACGGCCCTCAACATGCATTGTTTTATTTCGAGAGTCGGATTCTCCCGGTCCATGCCAGTTGAAGCGCACCAGGCAGCGCAAACGCCACACTGCTCTAGCCGCACCTTAAGAAAGCCATTGTTACTCGCTTTGTGTAGCCATGCCTTGTTGCATTTCTTCACGTTGACATTTAGGGCGCTGGGCAGAAGTCACATTACGTCAGCATGATCAAAAGTCTTCGCAAAGCTTTGTTTTAATGGACAGTTGGATTCCACCGGTCCATACCAAATGAAGCACAATGGATAGCACAAAGCGAAACTGCTCAATAAACTCTGCACGGGAGTCATTCTTACTCCTGTCCTTTATATCCACCTTTTTGCATTTCTTCACGTTGACATTTAGAGCACTGGCTCCCAGAATGCTTTGTTTCATTTGGACAGTGAATTCCGCCCGTCCATGCCAGTTGAGGCGTACCATACCGCGCAAGAGCTGCACTGCTCCAGCCGCACCTCACAGGAGTCACTCTTACACCTGTCCTTTATCGAGGCATTTCTTTATTTCATCACTTTGCCGTTTAGAGCACTAGGCAGAAATCACATTGCGTCAGCATCGGCAACAGCCTTCACAATCATTTGTTTTAAGTGCACAGTGAGATTCCCCCGGTGCATGCCAGGTAAGCCACACCAGACAGTGCAGAGCCGTGCTGCTCTAGTCGCACCTCATGGGAGTCATTGTTAGTCTCTTCGTTTACCCACGCCTTGATGATTTTATCAAGTTGACATATAGGGGACTGGGCAGAGATCACATTGCATCAGCATGGTCAAAAGTCCTCGCAATGCTTTGTTTTAAATGGACAGTCAGATTCTCCCGGTCCATACCAGTTGAAGCGCAACGGAAAGTGCAAAGCGGCACAGCTCAATCCACACTGCAAGGGAGTCATTCTTACTCCTGTCTTTTATCCACGCTTTTTTTTTCATTTTTTCACTTCGACATTTAGAGCACTGTGCAGAAATCACACTGCGTCAGCATGCTCAACGGCCCCCAGAATGGTTTGTTTTATTTGGACAGTGGATTCTGTCAGTCCGTGCCAGTTCATTCGCACCAGACCGCGCAAGAGCTGCACTGCGCTAGCCGCACCTAACGGGTGTCATAGTTACTCCTGTCGTTTATCCAGCCCTTTCCTTAATTTATTTATTTCACGTTTAAAGCACTAGGCAGAAATCAAATTGCGTCGGCATGGTCAACGGCCCTCGCAATCATTTGTTTTAAATGGACAGTCGGATTACCCCGATCTATCCCAGTTGAAGCGCACCAGGCAGCGCTAGAGCCGCGCTGCTCTAGTCGCAGCACAAGGGAGTCATTGTTACTCACTTAGCTCCCCCACGCCTTGTTCTATTTCTTCAGGTTGACATTTAGGGCACTGGGCACACATCACCTTGCATAAAAATGGTCAACCGCCCTCGCAATTATATCTTTTAAAAGCACAGTAAGATTCCCCCTGTGCATTCCAGTTGAACCACACCAGACAGTGCAAAGCAGCACTGTTCTAGCCGCACCTCAAGGGAGTCATTGTTACTAACGTCCTTCACCCACGCTTTGTTCCATTTCCTCACATTGACATTTAGAGCCCTGGGCACAAATCACATTGCGTCAGCATCGTCAAAAGTCCTTGCAATGCTTTGTTTTAAGTGGATAGTCAGTTTCAGCCGGTCCATGCCAGTTGAAGCACAACAGATAGCATAAAGCGCCACTCCTGAATCCACACTGCAAGGGAGTCATTCTTACTCCTGTCCTTTAACCACGCCTTTTTTTGCATTTCTGCACGTTGACATTTACAGACCTGGGCAGAAATCACATTGCGTCAGCATGGTCAACGGCCCTCAAAATGCATTGTTTTATTTCGAGGGTCGGATTCTCCCGGTCCATGCCAGTTGAAGCGCACCAGGCAGCGCAAGCGCCACACTGCTCTAGCCGCACCTTAAGAGAGCCATTGTTACTCGCTTTGTGTAGCCATGCCTTGTTGCCTTTCTTCACGTTGACATTTAGGGCGCTGGGCAGAAGTCACATTACGTCAGCATGATCAAAAGTCTTCGCAAAGCTTTGTTTTAATGGACAGTTGGATTCCACCGGTCCATACCAAATGAAGCACAATGGATAGCACAAAGCGAAACTGCTCAATAAACTCTGCACGGGAGTCATTCTTACTCCTGTCCTTTATACCCACCTTTTTGCATTTCTTCACGTTGACATTTAGAGCACTGGCTCCCAGAATGCTTTGTTTCATTTGGACAGTGAATTCCGCCCGTCCATGCCAGTTGAGGCGTACCATACCGCGCAAGAGCTGCACTGCTCCAGCCGCACCTCACAGGAGTCACTCTTACACCTGTCCTTTATCCAGGCATTTCTTTATTTCATCACTTTGCCGTTTAGAGCACTAGGCAGAAATCACATTGCGTCAGCATCGGCAACAGCCTTCACAATCATTTGTTTTAAGTGCACAGTGAGATTCCCCCGGTGCATGCCAGGTAAGCCACACCAGACAGTGCAGACCCGTGCTGCTCTAGTCGCACCTCATGGGAGTCATTGTTAGTCTCTTCGTTTACCCACGCCTTGATGATTTTATCAAGTTGACATATAGGGGACTGGGCAGAGATCACATTGCATCAGCATGGTCAAAAGTCCTCGCAATGCTTTGTTTTAAATGGACAGTCAGATTCTCCCGGTCCATACCAGTTGAAGCGCAACGGAAAGTGCAAAGCGGCACAGCTCAATCCACACTGCAAGGGAGTCATTCTTACTCCTGTCTTTTATCCACGCTTTTTTTTTCATTTTTTCACTTCGACATTTAGAGCACTGTGCAGAAATCACACTGCGTCAGCATGCTCAACGGCCCCCAGAATGGTTTGTTTTATTTGGACAGTGGATTCTGTCAGTCCGTGCAAGTTCATTCGCACCAGACCGCGCAAGAGCTGCACTGCGCTAGCCGCACCTAACGGGTGTCATAGTTACTCCTGTCGTTTATCCAGCCCTTTCCTTAATTTATTTATTTCACGTTTAAAGCACTAGGCAGAAATCAAATTGCGTCGGCATGGTCAACGGCCCTCGCAATCATTTGTTTTAAATGGACAGTCGGATTACCCCGATCTATCCCAGTTGAAGCGCACCAGGCAGCGCTAGAGCCGCACTGCTCTAGTCGCAGCTCAAGGGAGTCATTGTTACTCACTTAGCTCCCCCACGCCTTGTTCTATTTCTTCAGGTTGACATTTAGGGCACTGGGCACAAATCACCTTGCATAAAAATGGTCAACCGCCTTCGCAATTATATCTTTTAAAAGCACAGTAAGATTCCCCCTGTGCATTCCAGTTGAACCACACCAGACAGTGCAAAGCAGCACTGTTCTAGCCGCACCTCAAGGGAGTCATTGTTACTAACGTCCTTCACCCACGCTTTGTTCCATTTCCTCACATTGACATTTAGAGCCCTGGGCACAAATCACATTGCGTCAGCATCGTCAAAAGTCCTTGCAATGCTTTGTTTTAAGTGGACAGTCAGTTTTAGCCGGTCCATGCCAGTTGAAGCACAACAGATAGCATAAAGCGCCACTCCTGAATCCACACTGCAAGGGAGTCATTCTTACTCCTGTCCTTTAACCACGCCTTTTTTTGCATTTCTGCACGTTGACATTTACAGACCTGGGCAGAAATCACATTGCGTCAGCATGGTCAACGGCCCTCAAAATGCATTGTTTTATTTCGAGAGTCGGATTCTCCCGGTCCATGCCAGTTGAAGCGCACCAGGCAGCGCAAGCGCCACACTGCTCTACCCGCACCTTAATAGAGCCATTGTTACTCGCTTTGTGTAGCCATGCCTTGTTGCATTTCTTCACGTTGACATTTAGGGCGCTGGGCAGAAGTCACATTACGTCAGCATGATCAAAAGTCTTCGCAAAGCTTTGTTTTAATGGACAGTTGGATTCCACCGGTCCATACCAAATGAAGCACAATGGATAGCACAAAGCGAAACTGCTCAATAAACTCTGCACGGGAGTCATTCTTACTCCTGTCCTTTATACCCACCTTTTTGCATTTCTTCACGTTGACATTTAGAGCACTGGCACCCAGAATGCTTTGTTTCATTTGGACAGTGAATTCCGCCCGTCCATGCCAGTTGAGGCGTACCATACCGCGCAAGAGCTGCACTGCTCCAGCCGCACCTCACAGGAGTCACTCTTACACCTGTCCTTTATCCAGGCATTTCTTTATTTCATCACTTTGCCGTTTAGAGCACTAGGCAGAAATCACATTGCGTCAGCATCGGCAACAGCCTTCACAATCATTTGTTTTAAGTGCACAGTGAGATTCCCCCGGTGCATGCCAGGTAAGCCACACCAGACAGTGCAGAGCCGTGCTGCTCTAGTCGCACCTCATGGGAGTCATTGTTAGTCTCTTCGTTTACCCACGCCTTGATGATTTTATCAAGTTGACATATAGGGGATTAGGCAGAGATCACATTGCATCAGCATGGTCAAAAGTCCTCGCAATGCTTTGTTTTAAATGGACAGACAGATTCTCCCGGTCCATACCAGTTGAAGCGCAACGGAAAGTGCAAAGCGGCACAGCTCAATCCACACTGCAAGGGAGTCATTCTTACTCCTGTCTTTTATCCACGCTTTTTTTTCATTTTTTCACTGCGACATTTAGAGCACTGTGCAGAAATCACACTGCGTCAGCATGCTCAACGGCCCCCAGAATGGTTTGTTTTATTTGGACAGTGGATTCTGTCAGTCCGTGCCAGTTCATTCGCACCAGACGGCGCAAGAGCTGCACTGCGCTAGCCGCACCTAAAGGGTGTCATAGTTACTCCTGTCGTTTATCCAGCCCTTTCCTTAATTTATTTATTTCACGTTTAAAGCACTAGGCAGAAATCAAATTGCGTCGGCATGGTCAACGGCCCTCGCAATCATTTGTTTTAAATGGACAGTCGGATTACCCCGATCTATCCCAGTTGAAGCGCACCAGGCAGCGCTAGAGCCGCACTGCTCTAGTCGCAGCTCAAGGGAGTCATTGTTACTCACTTAGCTCCCCCACGCCTTCTTCTATTTCTTCAGGTTGACATTTAGGGTACTGGGCACAAATCACCTTGCATAAAAATGGTCAACCGCCCTCGCAATTATATCTTTTAAAAGCACAGTAAGATTCCCCCTGTGCATTCCAGTTGAACCACACCAGACAGTGCAAAGCAGCACTGTTCTAGCCGCACCTCAAGGGAGTCATTGTTACTAACGTCCTTCACCCACGCTTTGTTCCATTTCCTCACATTGACATTTAGAGCCCTGGGCACAAATCATATTGCGTCAGCATCGTCAAAAGTCCTTGCAATGCTTTGTTTTAAGTGGACAGTCAGTTTCAGCCGGTCCATGCCAGTTGAAGCACAACAGATAGCATAAAGCGCCACTCCTGAATCCACACTGCAAGGGAGTCATTCTTACTCCTGTCCTTTAACCACGCCTTTTTTTTCATTTCTGCACGTTGACATTTACAGACCTGGGCAGAAATCACATTGCGTCAGCATGGTCAACGGCCCTCAAAATGCATTGTTTTATTTCGAGAGTCGGATTCTCCCGGTCCATGCCAGTTGAAGCGCACCAGGCAGCGCAAGCGCCACACTGCTCTAGCCGCACCTTAAGAGAGCCATTGTTACTCGCTTTGTGTAGCCATGCCTTGTTGCATTTCTTCACGTTGACATTTAGGGCGCTGGGCAGAAGTCACATTACGTCAGCATGATCAAAAGTCTTCGCAAAGCTTTGTTTTAATGGACAGTTGGATTCCACCGGTCCATACCAAATGAAGCACAATGGATAGCACAAAGCGAAACTGCTCAATAAACTCTGCACGGGAGTCATTCTTACTCCTGTCCTTTATACCCACCTTTTTGCATTTCTTCACGTTGACATTTAGAGCACTGGCTCCCAGAATGCTTTGTTTCATTTGGACAGTGAATTCCGCCCGTCCATGCCAGTTGAGGCGTACCATACCGCGCAAGAGCTGCACTGCTCCAGCCGCACCTCACAGGAGTCACTCTTACACCTGTCCTTTATCCAGGCATTTCTTTATTTCATCACTTTGCCGTTTAGAGCACTAGGCAGAAATCACATTGCGTCAGCATCGGCAACAGCCTTCACAATCATTTGTTTTAAGTGCACAGTGAGATTCCCCCGGTGCATGCCAGGTAAGCCACACCAGACAGTGCAGAGCCGTGCTGCTCTAGTCGCACCTCATGGGAGTCATTGTTAGTCTCTTCGTTTACCCACGCCTTGATGATTTTATCAAGTTGACCTATAGGGGACTGGGCAGAGATCACATTGCATCAGCATGGTCAAAAGTCCTCGCAATGCTTTGTTTTAAATGGACAGTCAGATTCTCCCGGTCCATACCAGTTGAAGCGCAACGGAAAGTGCAAAGCGGCACAGCTCAATCCACACTGCAAGGGAGTCATTCTTACTCCTGTCTTTTATCCACGCTTTTTTTTCATTTTTTCACTTCGACATTTAGAGCACTGTGCAGAAATCACACTGCGTCAGCATGCTCAACGGCCCCCAGAATGGTTTGTTTTATTTGGACAGTGGATTCTGTCAGTCCGTGCCAGTTCATTCGCACCAGACCGCGCAAGAGCTGCACTGCGCTAGCCGCACCTAAAGGGTGTCATAGTTACTCCTGTCGTTTATCCAGCCCTTTCCTTAATTTATTTATTTCACGTTTAAAGCACTAGGCAGAAATCAAATTGCGTCGGCATGGTCAACGGCCCTCGCAATCATTTGTTTTAAATGGACAGTCGGATTACCCCGATCTATCCCAGTTGAAGCGCACCAGGCAGCGCTAGAGCCGCACTGCTCTAGTCGCAGCTCAAGGGAGTCATTGTTACTCACTTAGCTCCCCCACACCTTGTTCTATTTCTTCAGGTTGACATTTAGGGCACTGGGCACAAATCACCTTGCATAAAAATGGTCAACCGCCCTCGCAATTATATCTTTTAAAAGCACAGTAAGATTCCCCCTGTGCATTCCAGTTGAACCACACCAGACAGTGCAAAGCAGCACTGTTCTAGCCGCACCTCAAGGGAGTCATTGTTACTAACGTCCTTCACCCACGCTTTGTTCCATTTCCTCACATTGACATTTAGAGCCCTGGGCACAAATCACATTGCGTCAGCATCGTCAAAAGTCCTTGCAATGCTTTGTTTTAAGTGGACAGTCAGTTTCAGCCGGTCCATGCCAGTTGAAGCACAACAGATAGCATAAAGCGCCACTCCTGAATCCACACTGCAAGGGAGTCATTCTTACTCCTGTCCTTTAACCACGCCTTTTTTTTCATTTCTGCACGTTGACATTTACAGACCTGTGCAGAAATCACATTGCGTCAGCATGGTCAACGGCCCTCAAAATGCATTGTTTTATTTCGAGAGTCGGATTCTCCCGGTCCATGCCAGTTGAAGCGTACCAGGCAGCTCAAGCGCCACACTGCTCTAGCCGCACCTTAAGAGAGCCATTGTTACTCGCTTGGTGTAGCCATGCCTTGTTGCATTTCTTCACGTTGACATTTAGGGCGCTGGGCAGAAGTCACATTACGTCAGCATGATCAAAAGTCTTCGCAAAGCTTTGTTTTAATGGACAGTTGGATTCCACCGGTCCATACCAAATGAAGCACAATGGATAGCACAAAGCGAAACTGCTCAATAAACTCTGCACGGGAGTCATTCTTACTCCTGTCCTTTATACCCACCTTTTTGCATTTCTTCACGTTGACATTTAGAGCACTGGTTCCCAGAATGCTTTGTTTCATTTGGACTGTGAATTCCGCCCGTCCATGCCAGTTGAGGCGTACCATACCGCGCAAGACCTGCACTGCTCCAGCCGCACCTCACAGGAGTCACTCTTACACCTGTCCTTTATCCAGGCATTTCTTTATTTCATCACTTTGCCGTTTAGAGCACTAGGCAGAAATCACATTGCGTCAGCATGGTGAACGGCCCGCGTAATCATTTGTTTTAAATGGACAGTCGGATTCCCCCGATCTATGCCAGTTGGAGTGCAGCAGACTGCGCAAGAGCCGCACTGCTCTAGTCGCACCTCGAGGGAGTCATTGTTACTCTCATCGCATACACACCTTCTTGCATTTCTTCACGTTGACATTAAATAGCACTGGGCAGAAATCACATTGTGTCAGCATCGGCAACAGCCTTCACAATCATTTGTTTTAAGTGCACAGTGAGATTCCCCCGGTGCATGACAGGTAAACCACACCAGACAGTGCAAATCTGTGCTGCTCTAGTCGCACCTCATGGGAGTCATTGTTAGTCTCTTCGTTTACCCACGCCTTGTTGATTTTATCAAGTTGACATATAGGGGACTGGGCAGAAATCACATTGCGTCAGCATGGTCAAAAGTCCCCGCAATGCTTTGTTTTAAATGGACAGTCGGATTCCCCCGGTCCATGCCAGTTGATGCACAACAGATAGCATAAAGCGCCACTCCTGAATCCACACTGCAAGGGAGTCATTCTTACTCCTGTCGTTTAACCACGCCTTTTTTTCATTTCTGCACGTTGACATTTACAGACCTGGGCAGAAATCACATTGCGTCAGCATGGTCAACAGCCCTCAAAATGCATTGTTTTATTTGGAGAGTCGGATTCTCCCGGTCCATGCCAGTTGAAGCGCACCAGGCAGCGCAAGCGCCACACTGCTCTAGCCGCACCTCAAGAGAGCCATTGTTACTCGCTTTGTGTAGCCATGCCTTGTTGCATTTCTTCACGTTGACATTTAGAGCGCTGGGCAGAAGTCACATTACGTCAGCATGATCAAAAGTCTTCGCAAAGCTTTGTTTTAATGGACAGTTGGATTCCACCGGTCCATACCAAATGACGCACAATGGATAGCACAAAGCGAAACTGCTCAATAAACTCTGCACGGGAGTCATTCTTACTCCTGTCCTTTATACCCACCTTTTTGCATTTCTTCACGTTGACATTTAGAGCACTGGCTCCCAGAATGCTTTGTTTCATTTGGACAGTGAATTCCGACCGTCCATGCCAGTTGAGGCGTACCATACCGCGCAAGAGCTGCACTGCTCCAGCCGCACCTCACAGGAGTCACTCTTACACCTGTCCTTTATCCAGGCATTTCTTTATTTCATCACTTTGCCGTTTATAGCACTAGGCAGAAATCACATTGCGTCAGCATGGTGAACGGCCCGCGCAATTATTTGTTTTAAATGGACAGTCGGATTCCCCCGATCTATGCCAGTTGGAGTGCAGCAGACTGCGCAAGAGCCGCACTGCTCTAGTCGCACCTCGCGGGAGTCATTGTTACTCTCATCGCATTCACACCTTCTTGCATTTCTTCACGTTGACATTAAATAGCACTGGGCAGAAATCACATAGTGTCAGCATCGGCAACAGCCTTCACAATCGTTTGTTTTAAGTGCACAGTGAGATTCCCGCGGTGCATGCCAGGTAAGCCACACCAGACAGTGCAGACCTGTGCTGCTCTAGTCGCACCTCATGGGAGTCATTGTTAGTCTCTTCGTTTACCCACGCCTTGTTGCATTTTATCAAGTTGACATATAGGGGACTGGGCAGAAATCACATTGCGTCAGCGTGGTCAAAAGTCCCCGCAATGCTTTGTTTTAAATGGACAGTCGAATTCCCCCGGTCTATACCAGTTCAAGCGCAATGGAAAGTGCAAAGCGGCACAGCTGAATGCACACTGCAAGGGAGTCATTCTTACTCCTGTCGTTTAACCACGCCTTTTTTTCATTTCTGCACGTTGACATTTACAGACCTGGGCAGAAATCACATTGCGTCAGCATAGTCAACGGCCCTCAAAATGCATTGTTTTATTTGGAGAGTCGGATTCTCCCGGTCCATGCCAGTTGAAGCGTACCAGGCAGCGCAAGCGCCACACTGCTCTAGCCGCACCTCAAGAGAGCCATTGTTACTCGCTTTGTGTAGCCATGCCTTGTTGCATTTCTTCACGTTGACATTTAGAGCGCTGGGCAGAAGTCACATTACGTCAGCATGATCAAAAGTCTTCGCAAAGCTTTGTTTTATTGGACAGTTGGATTCCACCGGTCCATACCAAATGAAGCACAATGGATAGCACAAAGCGAAACTGCTCAATAAACTCTGCACGGGAGTCATTCTTACTCCTGTCCTTTATACCCACCTTTTTGCATTTCTTCACGTTGACATTTAGAGCACTGGCTCCCAGAATGCTTTGTTTCATTTGGACAGTGAATTCCGCCCGTCCATGCCAGTTGAGGCGTACCATACCGCGCAAGAGCTGCACTGCTCCAGCCGCACCTCACAGGAGTCACTCTTACACCTGTCCTTTATCCAGGCATTTCTTTATTTCATCACTTTGCCGTTTAGAGCACTAGGCAGAAATCACATTGCGTCAGCATCGGCAACAGCCTTCACAATCATTTGTTTTAAGTGCACAGTGAGATTCCCCCGGTGCATGCCAGGTAAGCCACACCAGACAGTGCAGAGCCATGCTGCTCTAGTCGCACCTCATGGGAGTCATTGTTAGTCTCTTCGTTTACCCACGCCTTGATGATTTTATCAAGTTGACATATAGGGGACTGGGCAGAGATCACATTGCATCAGCATGGTCAAAAGTCCTCGCAATGCTTTGTTTTAAATTGACAGTCAGATTCTCCCGGTCCATACCAGTTGAAGCGCAACGGAAAGTGCAAAGCGGCACAGCTCAATCCACACTGCAAGGGAGTCATTCTTACTCCTGTCTTTTATCCACGCTTTTTTTTTCAATTTTTCACTTCGACATTTAGAGCACTGTGCAGAAATCACACTGCGTCAGCATGCTCAACGGCCCCCAGAATGGTTTGTTTTATTTGGACAGTGGATTCTGGCAGTCCGTGCCAGTTCATTCGCACCAGACCGCGCAAGAGCTGCACTGCGCTAGCCGCACCTAAAGGGTGTCATAGTTACTCCTGTCGTTTATCCAGCCCTTTCCTTAATTTATTTATTTCACGTTTAAAGCACTAGGCAGAAATCAAATTGCGTCGGCATGGTCAACGGCCCTCGCAATCATTTGTTTTAAATGGACAGCCGGATTACCCCGATCTATCCCAGTTGAAGCGCACCAGGCAGCGCTAGAGCCGCACTGCTCTAGTCGCAGCTCAAGGGAGTCATTGTTACTCACTTAGCTCCCCCACGCCTTGTTCTATTTCTTCAGGTTGACATTTAGGGCACTGGGCACAAATCACCTTGCATAAAAATGGTCAACCGCCCTCGCAATTATATCTTTTAAAAGCACAGTAAGATTCCCCCTGTGCATTCCAGTTGAACCACACCAGACAGTGCAAACCAGCACTGTTCTAGCCGCACCTCAAGGGAGTCATTGTTACTAACGTCCTTCACCCACGCTTTGTTCCATTTCCTCACATTGACATTTAGAGCCCTGGGCACAAATCACATTGCGTCAGCATCGTCAAAAGTCCTTGCAATGCTTTGTTTTAAGTGGACAGTCAGTTTCAGCCGGTCCATGCCAGTTGAAGCACAACAGATAGCATAAAGCGCCACTCCTGAATCCACACTGCAAGGGAGTCATTCTTACTCCGGTCCTTTAACCACGCCTTTTTTTGCATTTCTGCACGTTGACATTTACAGACCTGGGCAGAAATCACATTGCGTCAGCATGGTCAACGGCCCTCAAAATGCATTGTTTTATTTCGAGAGTCGGATTCTCCCGGTCCATGCCAGTTGAAGCGCACCAGGCAGCGCAAGCGCCACACTGCTCTAGCCGCACCTTAAGAGAGCCATTGTTACTCGCTTTGTGTAGCCATGCCTTGTTGCATTTCTTCACGTTGACATTTAGGGCGCTGGGCAGAAGTCACATTACGTCAGCATGATCAAAAGTCTTCGCAAAGCTTTGTTTTAATGGACAGTTGGATTCCACCGGTCCATACCAAATGAAGCACAATGGATAGCACAAAGCGAAACTGCTCAATAAACTCTGCACGGGAGTCATTCTTACTCCTGTCCTTTATACCCACCTTTTTGCATTTCTTCACGTTGACATTTAGAGCACTGGCTCCCAGAATGCTTTGTTTCATTTGGACAGTGAATTCCACCCGTCCATGCCAGTTGAGGCGTACCATACCGCGCAAGACCTGCACTGCTCCAGCCGCACCTCACAGGAGTCACTCTTACACCTGTCCTTTATCCAGGCATTTCTTTATTTCATCACTTTGCCGTTTAGAGCACTAGGCAGAAATCACATTGCGTCAGCATGGTGAACGGCCCGCGTAATCATTTGTTTTAAATGGACAGTCGGATTCCCCCGATCTATGCCAGTTGGAGTGCAGCAGACTGCGCAAGAGCCGCACTGCTCTAGTCGCACCTCGAGGGAGTCATTGTTACTCTCATCGCATACACACCTTCTTGCATTTCTTCACGTTGACAATAAATAGCACTGGGCAGAAATCACATTGTGTCAGCATCGGCAACAGCCTTCACAATCATTTGTTTTAAGTGCACAGTGAGATTCCCCCGGTGCATGACAGGTAAACCACACCAGACAGTGCAAAGCTGTGCTGCTCTAGTCGCACCTCATGATAGTCATTGTTAGTCTCTTCGTTTACCCACGCCTTGTTGATTTTATCAAGTTGACATATAGGGGACTGGGCAGAAATCACATTGCGTCAGCATGGTCAAAAGTCCCCGCAATGCTTTGTTTTAAATGGACAGTCGGATTCCCCCGGTCCATGCCAGTTGATGCACAACAGATAGCATAAAGCGCCACTCCTGAATCCACACTGCAAGGGAGTCATTCTTACTCCTGTCGTTTAACCACGCCTTTTTTTCATTTCTGCACGTTGACATTTACAGACCTGGGCAGAAATCACATTGCGTCAGCATGGTCAACGGCCCCCAAAATGCTTTGTTTTATTTGGGCATTTTATTTTACAGGAGGTATTCAGAGACATGGATTGGGAAGATTTGGGGATAAAAGTTAATCGAGAATAGCTTAGTAACTCGCGATTCGCTGATGACATTGCCTTCCTTAGTACCTCAGGGGACCAATTGCAATGCATGTTCACTGACCTGGATAGGCAAAGCAGAAGAGTGGGTCTAAAAATTAATCTGCAGGAAACTAAAGTAATGCTTAACAGTCTCGGAAGAAAACAGCAATTTACAATTGGCAGCGAGGCACTAGAAGTCGTAAGGGATTACATCAACTTAGGGCAGGTAGTGACAGCGGATGCGGATCATGAGACAGAAATATTCAGAAGAACAAGAATGGGCTGGGGTGCGTTTGGCAGGCATTCTCAGATGATGATTAGCAGGTTGCCATTATCCCCTCAAGAGGAAAGTATATAATACCTGTGTCTTACCAGTACTCACCTATGGGGCAGAAACCTAGAGGCTTACGAAATGGGTTCTGCTCATATTGAGGACGACACAACGAGCTATGGAAAGAAGAATGATAGGTGTAACGTTAAAGGATAAGAAAAGAGCAGATTGGGTGAGGGAACAAACGCGAGTTAATGACATCTTAGTTGAAATCAAGAAAAAGAAAGGGGCATGGGCAGGATACGAAATGAGGAGGGAAGATAACCGATGGTCATTGAGGGTTACGGAATGGATTCCAAGGGAAGAGAAGCTTAGCAGAGGGCGGCAGAAACTTAGGCGGGCGCATGAGATTAAGAAGTTTGCAGGGACGACATGGCCACACATAGTACATGATCGGGGTTGTTGGAGATGTACGGGAGAGGCCTTTGCCCTGCAGTAGGCGTAACCAGGCTGATGCTGATGATGATTCCGCCGGTCCATGCCAGTTGAGGCACACAAGACCACGCAAGAGCCGCACTGCGATAGCCGCACCACAAGGGAGTCATTGTGACTCCTGTAGTTTATCCATGCCTTTTTTTATTTACTTCAGTTTCACGTTTAGAGCACTGGGCAGAAATCACATTGCGTCAGCATGGTCGACGGCCCTCGCAATCATTTGTTTTAAATGGACAGTCGGATTCCCCCGATCTATGCCAGCTGGAGTGCAGCAGACTGTGCAAAAGCTGCACTGTTCTAGTCGCACCTCAAGGGAGTCATTGTTACTCTCATAGCTTACACACACCTTCTTGCATTTCTTCACGTTGACATTAAATAGCACTGGGCAGAAATCACATTGTGTCAGCATCGGCAACGGCCTTCGCAATCATTTCTTTTCATGGCAGAGTTAGATTCCCCCGTTGCATGCCAGGTAAACCACACCAGACAGTGCAAAGCCGCGCTACTCTAGTCCCACCTCATGGGAGTCATTGTTAGTCTCTTCGTTTACCCTCGCCTTGTTGCATTTTATCACGTTGACATTTAGGGGACTGGGCAGAGATCACATTGCATCAGCATGGTCAAAAGTCCTCGCAATGCTTTGTTTTAAATGGACAGTCGGATTCCCCCGGTCTATACCAGTTCATGCGCAATGGAAAGTGCAAAGCGGCACAGCTGAATGCACACTGCAAGGGAGTCATTCTTACTCCTGTCGTTTAACCACGCCTTTTTTTCATTTCTGCACGTTGACATTTACAGACCTGGGCAGAAATCACATTGCGTCAGCATGGTCAACGGCCCTCAAAATGCATTGTTTTATTTGGAGAGTCGGATTCTCCCGGTCCATGCCAGTTGAAGCGCACCAGGCAGCGCAAGCGCCACACTGCTCTAGCCGCACCTCAAGAGAGCGATTGTTACTCGCTTTGTGTAGCCATGCCTTGTTGCATTTCTTCACGTTGACATTTAGAGCGCTGGGCAGAAGTCACATTACGTCAGCATGATCAAAAGTCTTCGCAAAGCTTTGTTTTAATGGACAGTTGGGTTCCACCGGTCCATACCAAATGAAGCACAATGGATAGCACAAAGCGAAACTGCTCAATAAACTCTGCACGGGAGTCATTCTTACTCCTGTCCTTTATACCCACCTTTTTGCATTTCTTCACGTTGACATTTAGAGCACTGGCTCCCAGAATGCTTTGTTTCATTTGGACAGTGAATTCCGCCCGTCCATGCCAGTTGAGGCGTACCATACCGCGCAAGAGCTGCAGTGCTCCAGCCGCACCTCACAGGAGTCACTCTTACACCTGTCCTTTATCCAGGCATTTCTTTATTTCATCACTTTGCCGTTTAGAGCACTAGGCAGAAATCACATTGCGTCAGCATGGTGAACGGCCCACGCAATTATTTGTTTTAAATGGACAGTCGGATTCCCCCGATCTATGCCAGTTGGAGTGCAGCAGACTGCGCAAGAGCCGCACTGCTCTAGACGCACCTCGAGGGAGTCATTGTTACTCTCATCGCATACACACCTTCTTGCATTTCTTCACGTTGACATTAAATAGCACTGGGCAGAAATCACATAGTGTCAGCATCGGCAACAGCCTTCACAATCGTTTGTTTTAAGTGCACAGTGAGATTCCCGCGGTGCATGCCAGGTAAGCCACACCAGACAGTGCAGACCTGTGCTGCTCTAGTCGCACCTCATGGGAGTCATTGTTAGTCTCTTCGTTTACCCACGCCTTGTTGCATTTTATCAAGTTGACATATAGGGGACTGGGCAGAAATCACATTGCGTCAGCGTGGTCAAAAGTCCCCGCAATGCTTTGTTTTAAATCGACAGTCGGATTCCCCCGGTCTATACCAGTTCAAGCGCAATGGAAAGTGCAAAGCGGCACAGCTGAATGCACACTGCAAGGGAGTCATTCTTACTCATGTCGTTTATCCACACCTTTTTTTCATTTCTTTACTTTGACATTTAGAGCACTGTGCAGAAATCACACTGCGTCAGCACGGTCAACGGCCCCCAAAATGCTTTGTTTTATTTGGGCATTTTATTTTACAGAAGGTATTCAGAGACATTGATTGGTAAGATTTGGGGATAAAAGTTATTCGAGAATAGCTTAGTAACTCGCGATTCGCTGATGACATTGCCTTCCTTAGTACCTCAGGGGACCAATTGCAACGCATGTTCACTGACCTGGATAGGCAAAGCAGAAGAGTGGGTCTAAAATTAATCTGCAGGAAACTAAAGTAATGCTTAACAGTCTCGGAAGAAAACAGCAATTTACAATTGGCAGCGAGGCACGAGAAGTCGTAAGGGAATACATCAACTTAGGGCAGGTAGTGACAGCGGATGCGGATCATGAGACAGAAATATTCAGAAGAACAAGAATGGGCTGGGGTGCGTTTGGCAGGCATTCTCAGATGATGATTAGCAGGTTGCCATTATCCCCTCCAGAGGAAAGTATATAATACCTGTGTCTTACCAGTACTCACCTATGGGGCAGAAACCTGGAGGCTTACGAAATGGGTTCTGCTCAAATTGAGGACGACGCAACGAGCTATGGAAAGAAGAATGATAGGTGTAACGTTAAAGGATAAGAAAAGAGCAGATTGGGTGAGGGAACAAACGCGAGTTAATGACATCTTAGTTGAAATCAAGAAAAAGAAATGGGCATGGGCAGGATACGAAATGAGGAGGGAAGATAACCGATGGTCATTAAGGGTTACGGAATGGATTCCAAGGGAAGGGAAGCTTAGCAGAGGGCGGCAGAAAGTTAGGCGGGCGCATGAGATTAAGAACTTTGCAGGGACGACATGGCCACACATAGTACATGATCGGGGTTGTTGGGGATGTATGGGAGAGGCCTTTGCCCTGCAGTAGGCGTAACCAGGCTGATGCTGATGATGATTCCGCCGGTCCATGCCAGTTGAGGCACACAAGACCACGCAAGAGCCGCACTGCGATAGCCGCACCACAAGGGAGTCATTGTGACTCCTGTAGTTTATCCATGCCTTTTTTTATTTACTTCAGTTTCACGTTTAGAGCACTGGGCAGAAATCACATTGCGTCAGCATGGCCGACGGCCCTCGCAATCATTTGTTTTAAATGGACAGTCGGATTCCCCCGATCTATGCCAGCTGGAGTGCAGCAGACTGTGCAAAAGCTGCACTGCTCTAGTCGCACCTCAAGGGAGTCATTGTTACTCTCACCGCTTACACACACCTTCTTGCATTTCTTCACGTTGACATTAAATAGCACTGGGCAGAAATCACATAGTGTCAGCATCGGCAACAGCCTTCACAATCATTTGTTTTAAGTGCACAGTGAGATTCCCCCGGTGCATGCCAGGTAAGCCACACCAGACAGTGCAGAGCCGTGCTGCTCTAGTCGCACCTCATGGGAGTCATTGTTAGTCTCTTCGTTTACCCACGCCTTGATGATTTTATCAAGTTGACATATAGGGGACTGGGCAGAGATCACATTGCATCAGCATGGTCAAAAGTCCTCGCAATGCTTTGTTTTAAATGGACAGTCAGATTCTCCCGGTCCATACCAGTTGAAGCGCAACGGAAAGTGCAAAGCGGCACAGCTCAATCCACACTGCAAGGGAGTCATTCTTACTCCTGTCTTTTATCCACGCTTTTTTTTATTTTTTCACTTCGACATTTAGAGCACTGTGCAGAAATCACACTGCGTCAGCATGCTCAACGGCCCCCAGAATGGTTTGTTTTATTTGGACAGTGGATTCTGTCAGTCCGTGCCAGTTCATTCGCACCAGACCGCGCAAGAGCTGCACTGCGCTAGCCGCACCTAAAGGGTGTCATAGTTACTCCTGTCGTTTATCCAGCCCTTTCCTTAATTTATTTATTTCACGTTTAAAGCACTAGGCAGAAATCAAATTGCGTCGGCATGGTCAACGGCCCTCGCAATCATTTGTTTTAAATGGACAGTCGGATTACCCCGATCTATCCCAGTTGAAGCGCACCAGGCAGCGCTAGAGCCGCACTGCTCTAGTCGCAGCTCAAGGGAGTCATTGTTACTCACTTAGCTCCCCCACGCCTTGTTCTATTTCTTCAGGTTGACATTTAGGGCACTGGGCACAAATCACCTTGCATAAAAATGGTCAACCGCCCTCGCAATTATATCTTTTAAAAGCACAGTAAGATTCCCCCTGTGCATTCCAGTTGAACCACACCAGACAGTGCAAAGCAGCACTGTTCTAGCCGCACCTCAAGGGAGTCATTGTTACTAACGTCCTTCACCCACGCTTTGTTCCATTTCCTCACATTGACATTTAGAGCCCTGGGCACAAATCACATTGCGTCAGCATCGTCAAAAGTCCTTGCAATGCTTTGTTTTAAGTGGACAGTCAGTTTCAGCCGCTCCATGCCAGTTGATGCACAACAGATAGCATAAAGCGCCACTCCTGAATCCACACTGCAAGGGAGTCATTCTTACTCCTGTCGTTTAACCACGCCTTTTTTTCATTTCTGCACGTTGACATTTACAGACCTGGGCAGAAATCACATTGCGTCAGCATGGTCAACGGCCCTCAAAATGCATTGTTTTATTTGGAGAGTCGGATTCTCCCGGTCCATGCCAGTTGAAGCGCACCAGGCAGCGCAAGCGCCACACTGCTCTAGCCGCACCTCAAGAGAGCCATTGTTACTCGCTTTGTGTAGCCATGCCTTGTTGCATTTCTTCACGTTGACATTTAGAGCGCTGGGCAGAAGTCACATTACGTCAGCATGATCAAAAGTCTTCGCAAAGCTTTGTTTTATTGGACAGTTGGATTCCACCGGTCCATACCAAATGAAGCACAATGGATAGCACAAAGCGAAACTGCTCAATAAACTCTGCACGGGAGTCATTCTTACTCCTGTCCTTTATACCCACCTTTTTGCATTTCTTCACGTTGACATTTAGAGCACTGGCTCCCAGAATGCTTTGTTTCATTTGGACAGTGAATTCCGCCCGTCCATGCCAGTTGAGGCGTACCATACCGCGCAAGAGCTGCACTGCTCCAGCCGCACCTCACAGGAGTCACTCTTACACCTGTCCTTTATCCAGGCATTTCTTTATTTCATCACTTTGCCGTTTAGAGCACTAGGCAGAAATCACATTGCGTCAGCATGGTGAACGGCCCACGCAATTATTTGTTTTAAATGGACAGTCGGATTCCCCCGATCTATGCCAGTTGGAGTGCAGCAGACTGCGCAAGAGCCGCACTGCTCTAGACGCACCTCGAGGGAGTCATTGTTACTCTCATCGCATACACACCTTCTTGCATTTCTTCACGTTGACATTAAATAGCACTGGGCAGAAATCACATAGTGTCAGCATCGGCAACAGCCTTCACAATCGTTTGTTTTAAGTGCACAGTGAGATTCCCGCGGTGCATGCCAGGTAAGCCACACCAGACAGTGCAGACCTGTGCTGCTCTAGTCGCACCTCATGGGAGTCATTGTTAGTCTCTTCGTTTACCCACGCCTTGTTGCATTTTATCAAGTTGACATATAGGGGACTGGGCAGAAATCACATTGCGTCAGCGTGGTCAAAAGTCCCCGCAATGCTTTGTTTTAAATCGACAGTCGGATTCCCCCGGTCTATACCAGTTCAAGCGCAATGGAAAGTGCAAAGCGGCACAGCTGAATGCACACTGCAAGGCAGTCATTCTTACTCATGTCGTTTATCCACACCTTTTTTTCATTTCTTTACTTTGACATTTAGAGCACTGTGCAGAAATCACACTGCGTCAGCACGGTCAACGGCCCCCAAAATGCTTTGTTTTATTTGGGCATTTTATTTTACAGAAGGTATTCAGAGACATTGATTGGGAAGATTTGGGGATAAAAGTTATTCGAGAATAGCTTAGTAACTCGCGATTCGCTGATGACATTGCCTTCCTTAGTACCTCAGGGGACCAATTGCAATGCATGTTCACTGACCTGGATAGGCAAAGCAGAAGAGTGGGTCTAAAATTAATCTGCAGGAAACTAAAGTAATGCTTAACAGTCTCGGAAGAAAACAGCAATTTACAATTGGCAGCGAGGCACGAGAAGTCGTAAGGGAATACATCAACTTAGGGCAGGTAGTGACAGCGGATGCGGATCATGAGACAGAAATATTCAGAAGAACAAGAATGGGCTGGGGTGCGTTTGGCAGGCATTCTCAGATGATGATTAGCAGGTTGCCATTATCCCCTCCAGAGGAAAGTATATAATACCTGTGTCTTACCAGTACTCACCTATGGGGCAGAAACCTGGAGGCTTACGAAATGGGTTCTGCTCAAATTGAGGACGACGCAACGAGCTATGGAAAGAAGAATGATAGGTATAACGTTAAAGGATAAGAAAAGAGCAGATTGGGTGAGGGAACAAACGCGAGTTAATTACATCTTAGTTGAAATCAAGAAAAAGAAATGGGCATGGGCAGGATACGAAATGAGGAGGGAAGATAACCGATGGTCATTAAGGGTTACGGAATGGATTCCAAGGGAAGGGAAGCTTAGCAGAGGGCGGCAGAAAGTTAGGCGGGCGCATGAGATTAAGAAGTTTGCAGGGACGACATGGCCACACATAGTACATGATCGGGGTTGTTGGGGATGTATGGGAGAGGCCTTTGCCCTGCAGTAGGCGTAACCAGGCTGATGCTGATGATGATTCCGCCGGTCCATGCCAGTTGAGGCACACAAGACCACGCAAGAGCCGCACTGCGATAGCCGCACCACAAGGGAGTCATTGTGACTCCTGTAGTTTATCCATGCCTTTTTTTATTTACTTCAGTTTCACGTTTAGAGCACTGGGCAGAAATCACATTGCGTCAGCATGGCCGACGGCCCTCGCAATCATTTGTTTTAAATGGACAGTCGGATTCCCCCGATCTATGCCAGCTGGAGTGCAGCAGACTGTGCAAAAGCTGCACTGCTCTAGTCGCACCTCAAGGGAGTCATTGTTACTCTCACCGCTTACACACACCTTCTTGCATTTCTTCACGTTGACATTAAATAGCACTGGGCAGAAATCACATAGTGTCAGCATCGGCAACAGCCTTCACAATCATTTGTTTTAAGTGCACAGTGAGATTCCCCCGGTGCATGCCAGGTAAGCCACACCAGACAGTGCAGAGCCGTGCTGCTCTAGTCGCACCTCATGGGAGTCATTGTTAGTCTCTTCGTTTACCCACGCCTTGATGATTTTATCAAGTTGACATATAGGGGACTGGGCAGAGATCACATTGCATCAGCATGGTCAAAAGTCCTCGCAATGCTTTGTTTTAAATGGACAGTCAGATTCTCCCGGTCCATACCAGTTGAAGCGCAACGGAAAGTGCAAAGCGGCACAGCTCAATCCACACTGCAAGGGAGTCATTCTTACTCCTGTCTTTTATCCACGCTTTTTTTTATTTTTTCACTTCGACATTTAGAGCACTGTGCAGAAATCACACTGCGTCAGCATGCTCAACGGCCCCCAGAATGGTTTGTTTTATTTGGACAGTGGATTCTGTCAGTCCGTGCCAGTTCATTCGCACCAGACCGCGCAAGAGCTGCACTGCGCTAGCCGCACCTAAAGGGTGTCATAGTTACTCCTGTCGTTTATCCAGCCCTTTCCTTAATTTATTTATTTCACGTTTAAAGCACTAGGCAGAAATCAAATTGCGTCGGCATGGTCAACGGCCCTCGCAATCATTTGTTTTAAATGGACAGTCGGATTACCCCGATCTATCCCAGTTGAAGCGCACCAGGCAGCGCTAGAGCCGCACTGCTCTAGTCGCAGCTCAAGGGAGTCATTGTTACTCACTTAGCTCCCCCACGCCTTGTTCTATTTCTTCAGGTTGACATTTAGGGCACTGGGCACAAATCACCTTGCATAAAAATGGTCAACCGCCCTCGCAATTATATCTTTTAAAAGCACAGTAAGATTCCCCCTGTGCATTCCAGTTGAACCACACCAGACAGTGCAAAGCAGCACTGTTCTAGCCGCACCTCAGGGGAGTCATTGTTACTAACGTCCTTCACCCACGCTTTGTTCCATTTCCTCACATTGACATTTAGAGCCCTGGGCACAAATCACATTGCGTCAGCATCGTCAAAAGTCCTTGCAATGCTTTGTTTTAAGTGGACAGTCAGTTTCAGCCGGTCCATGCCAGTTGAAGCACAACAGATAGCATAAAGCGCCACTCCTGAATCCACACTGCAAGGGAGTCATTCTTACTCCTGTCGTTTAACCACGCCTTTTTTTTCATTTCTGCACGTTGACATTTACAGACCTGGGCAGAAATCACATTGCGTCAGCATGGTCAACGGCCCTCAAAATGCATTGTTTTATTTGGAGAGTCGGATTCTCCCGGTCCATGCCAGTTGAAGCGCACCAGGCAGCGCAAGCGCCACACTGCTCTAGCCGCACCTCAAGAGAGCCATTGTTACTCGCTTTGTGTAGCCATGCCTTGTTGCATTTCTTCACGTTGACATTTAGAGCGCTGGGCAGAAGTCACATTACGTCAGCATGATCAAAAGTCTTCGCAAAGCTTTGTTTTAATGGACAGTTGGATTCCACCGGTCCATACCAAATGAAGCACAATGGATAGCACAAAGCGAAACTGCTCAATAAACTCTGCACGGGAGTCATTCTTACTCCTGTCCTTTATACCCACCTTTTTGCATTTCTTCACGTTGACATTTAGAGCACTGGCTCCGAGAATGCTTTGTTTCATTTGGACAGTGAATTCCGCCCGTCCATGCCAGTTGAGGCGTACCATACCGCGCAAGAGCTGCACTGCTCCAGCCGCACCTCACAGGAGTCACTCTTACACCTGTCCTTTATCCAGGCATTTCTTTATTTCATCACTTTGCCGTTTAGAGCACTAGGCAGAAATCACATTGCGTCAGCATGGTGAACGGCCCACGCAATTATTTGTTTTAAATGGACAGTCGGATTCCCCCGATCTATGCCAGTTGGAGTGCAGCAGACTGCGCAAGAGCCGCACTGCTCTAGTCGCACCTCGAGGGAGTCATTGTTACTCTCATCGCATACACACCTTCTTGCATTTCTTCACGTTGACATTAAATAGCACTGGGCAGAAATCACATAGTGTCAGCATCGGCAACAGCCTTCACAATCGTTTGTTTTAAGTGCACAGTGAGATTCCCGCGGTGCATGCCAGGTAAGCCACACCAGACAGTGCAGACCTGTGCTGCTCTAGTCGCACCTCATGGGAGTCATTGTTAGTCTCTTCGTTTACCCACGCCTTGTTGCATTTTATCAAGTTGACATATAGGGGACTGGGCAGAAATCACATTGCGTCAGCGTGGTCAAAAGTCCCCGCAATGCTTTGTTTTAAATCGAAAGTCGGATTCCCCCGGTCTATACCAGTTCAAGCGCAATGGAAAGTGCAAAGCGGCACAGCTGAATGCACACTGCAAGGGAGTCATTCTTACTCATGTCGTTTATCCACACCTTTTTTTCATTTCTTTACTTTGACATTTAGAGCACTGTGCAGAAATCACACTGCGTCAGCACGGTCAACGGCCCCCAAAATGCTTTGTTTTATTTGGGCATTTTATTTTACAGGAGGTATTCAGAGACATGGATTGGGAGAATTGGGGATAAAAGTTAATCGAGAATAGCTTGGTAACTCGCGATTCGCTGATGACATTGCCTTGCTTAGTACCTCAGGGGACCAATTGCAATGCATGTTCAGTGACCTGGATAGGCAAAGCAGAAGAGTGGGTCTCAAAATTAATCTGCAGGAAACTAAAGTAATGCTTAACAGTCTCCGAAGAAAACCGCAATTTACAATAGGCAGCGAGGCACTGGAAGTCGTAAGGGAATACACCAACTTAGGTCAGGTAGTGACAGCGGATGCGGATCATAAGACAGAAATATTCAGAAGAACAAGAATGGGCTGGGGTGCGTTTGGCAGGCATTCTCAGATGATGAATAGCAGGTTGCCGTTATCCCCTCAAGAGGAAAGTATATAATACCTGTGTCTTACCAGCACTCACCTATGGGGCAGAAACCTTGAGGCTTACGAAAAGGGTTCTGCTCATATTGAGGACGACACAACGAGCTATGGAAAGAAAAATGATAGGTGTAACGTTCAAGGATAAGAAAAGAGCAGATTGGGTGAGGGAACAAACGCGACTTAATGACATCTTAGTTGAAATCAAGAAAAAGAAAGGGGCATGGGCAGGATACGCAATGAGGAGGGAAGATAACCGATGGTCATTGAGGGTTACGGAATGGATTCCAAGGGAAGAGAAGCTTAGCAGAGGGCGGCAGAAAGTTAGGCGGGCGCATGAGATTCAGAAGTTTGCGGGGACGACATGGCCACACTTAGTACATGATCGGGGTTGTTGGAGATGTATGGGAGAGGCCTTTGCCCTGCAGTAGGCGTAACCAGGCCTATGCTGATGATGATTCCGCCGGTCCATGCCAGTTGAGGCGCACAAGACCACGCAATAGCCGCACTGCGATAGCCGCACCACGAGGGAGTCATTGTTACTCCTGTCGTTTATCCGTCCTTTTTTTATTTACTTCACTTTGACGTTTAGAGCACTGGGCAGAAATCACATTCCGTCAGCATGGTCGACGGCGCTCACAATCATTTCTTTTAATTGGACAGTCGGATTCCCCCGATCTATGCCAGCTGGAGTGCAGCAGACTGTGCAAATGCTGCGCTGCTCTAATCACACCTCAAGGGTGTCATTGTTACTCTCATCCCTTACACACACCTTTTTTGCATTTCTTCACATTGACATTAAATAGCACTGAGCAGAAATCACATTGTGTCAGCATGGTCAACGGCCTTCGCAATCATTTCTTTTCATGGCAGAGTTAGATTCCCCCGTTGCATGCCAGGTAAACCACACCAGACAGTGCAAAGCCGCGCTACTCTAGTCCCACCTCATGGGAGTCATTGTTAGTCTCTTCGTTTACCCTCGCCTTGTTGCATTTTATCACGTTGACATTTAGGGGACTGGGCAGAGATCACATTGCATCAGCATGGTCAAAAGTCCTCGCAATGCTTTGTTTTAAATGGACAGTCAGATTCTCCCGGTCCATACCAGTTGAAGCGCAACGGAAAGTGCAAAGCGGCACAGCTCAATCCACACTGCAAGGGAGTCATTCTTACTCCTGTCTTTTATCCACGCTTTTTTTTCATTTTTTCACTTCGACATTTAGAGCACTGTGCAGAAATCACACTGCGTCAGCATGCTCAACGGCCCCCAGAAGGGTTTGTTTTATTTGGACAGTGGATTCTGTCAGTCCATGCCAGTTCATTCGCACCAGACCGCGCAAGAGCTGCACTGCGCTAGCCGCACCTAAAGGGTGTCATAGTTACTCCTGTCGTTTATCCAGCCCTTTCCTTAATTTATTTATTTCACGTTTAAAGCACTAGGCAGAAATCAAATTGCGTCAGCATGGTCAACGGCCCTCGCAATCATTTGCTTTAAATGGACAGTCGGATTACCCCGATCTATCCCAGTTGAAGCGCACCAGGCAGCGCTAGAGCCGCACTGCTCTAGCCGCAGCTCAAGGGAGTCATTGTTACTCACTTAGCTCCCCCACGCCTTGTTCTATTTCTTCAGGTTGACATTTAGGGCACTGGGCACAAATCACCTTGCATAAAAATGGTCAACCGCCCACGCAATTATATCTTTTAAAAGCACAGTAAGATTCCCCCTGTGCATTCCAGTTGAACCACACCAGACAGTGCAAAGCAGCACTGTTCTAGCCGCACCTCAAGGGAGTCATTGTTACTAACGTCCTTCACCCACGCTTTGTTCCATTTCCTCACATTGACATTTAGAGCCCTGGGCACAAATCACATTGCGTCAGCATCGTCAAAAGTCCTTGCAATGCTTTGTTTTAAGTGGACAGTCAGTTTCAGCCGGTCCATGCCTGTTGAAGCACAACAGATAGCATAAAGCGCCACTCCTGAATCCACACTGCAAGGGAGTCATTCTTACTCCTGTCGTTTAACCACACCTTTTTTTCATTTCTTCACGTTGACATTTACAGACCTGGGCAGAAATCACATTGCGTCAGCATGGTCAACGGCCCTCAAAATGCATTGTTTTATTTGGAGAGTCGGATTCTCCCGGTCCATGCCAGTTGAAGCGCACCAAGCAGCGCAAGCGCCACACTGCTCTAGCCGCCCCTCAAGAGAGCCATTGTTACTCGCTTTGTGTAGCCATGCCTTGTTGCATTTCTTCACGTTGACATTTAGAGCGCTGGGCAGAAGTCACATTACGTCAGCATGATCAAAAGTCTTCTCAAAGCTTTGTTTTAATGGACAGTTGGATTCCACCGGTCCATACCAAATGAAGCACAATGGATAGCACAAAGCGAAACTGCTCAATAAACTCTGCACGGGAGTCATTCTTACTCCTGTCCTTTATACCCACCTTTTTGCATTTCTTCACGTTGACCTTTAGAGCACTGGCCCCCAGAATGCTTTGTTTCATTTGGACAGTGAATTCCGCCGGTCCATGCCAGTTGAGGCGTACCATACCGTGCAAGAGCTGCACTGCTCCAGCCGCACCTCACAGGAGTCACTCTTACACCTGTCCTTTATCCAGGCATTTCTTTATTTCATCACTTTGCCGTTTATAGCACTAGGCAGAAATCACATTGCGTCAGCATGGTGAACGGCCCGCGCAATTATTTGTTTTAAATGGACAGTCGGATTCCCCCGATCTATGCCAGTTGGAGTGCAGCAGACTGCGCAAGAGCCGCACTGCTCTAGTCGCACCTCGAGGGAGTCATTGTTACTCTCATCGCATACACACCTTCTTGCATTTCTTCACGTTGACATTAAATAGCACTGGGCAGAAATCACATAGTGTCAGCATCGGCAACAGCCTTCACAATCGTTTGTTTTAAGTGCACAGTGAGATTCCCGCGGTGCATGCCAGGTAAGCCACACCAGACAGTGCAGACCTGTGCTGCTCTAGTCGCACCTCATGGGAGTCATTGTTAGTCTCTTCGTTTACCCACGCCTTGTTGCATTTTATCAAGTTGACATATAGGGGACTGGGCAGAAATCACATTGCGTCAGCGTGGTCAAAAGTCCCCGCAATGCTTTGTTTTAAATCGACAGTCGGATTCCCCCGGTCTATACCAGTTCAAGCGCAATGGAAAGTGCAAAGCGGCACAGCTGAATGCACACTGCAAGGGAGTCATTCTTACTCATGTCGTTTATCCACACCTTTTTTTCATTTCTTTACTTTGACATTTAGAGCACTGTGCAGAAATCACACTGCGTCAGCACGGTCAACGGCCCCCAAAATGCTTTGTTTTATTTGGGCATTTTATTTTACAGGAGGTATTCAGAGACATGGATTGGGAAGATTTGGGGATAAAAGTTAATCGAGAATAGCTTAGTAACTCGCGATTCGCTGATGACATTGCCTTCCTTAGTACCTCAGGGGACCAATTGCAATGCATGTTCACTGACCTGGATAGGCAAAGCAGAAGAGTGGGTCTAAAATTAATCTGCAGGAAACTAAAGTAATGCTTAACAGTCTCGGAAGAAAACAGCAATTTACAATTGGCAGCGAGGCACTAGAAGTCGTAAGGGAATACATCAACTTAGGGCAGGTAGTGACAGCGGATGGGGATCATGAGACAGAAATATTCAGAAGAACAAGAATGGGCTGGGGTGCGTTTGGCAGGCATTCTCAGATGATGATTAGCAGGTTGCCATTATCCCCTCCAGAGGAAATTATATAATACCTGTGTCTTACCAGTACTCACCTATGGGGCAGAAACCTGGAGGCTTACGAAATGGGTTCTGCTCAAATTGAGGACGACGCAACGAGCTATGGAAAGAAGAATGATAGGTGTAACGTTAAAGGATAAGAAAAGAGGAGATTGGGTGAGGGAACAAACGCGAGTTAATGACATCTTAGTTGAAATCAAGAAAAAGAAATGGGCATGGGCAGGATACGAAATGAGGAGGGAAGATAACCGATGGTCATTAAGGGTTACGGAATGGATTCCAAGGGAAGGGAAGCTTAGCAGAGGGCGGCAGAAAGTTAGGCGGGCGCATGAGATTAAGAAGTTTGCAGGGACGACATGGCCACACATAGTACATGATCGGGGTTGTTGGAGATGTATGGGAGAGGCCTTTGCCCTGCAGTAGGCGTAACCAGGCTGATGATGATGATGATTCCGCCGGTCCATGCCAGTTGAGGCACACAAGACCACGCAAGAGCCGCACTGCGATAGCCGCACCACAAGGGAGTCATTGTGACTCCTGTAGTTTATCCATGCCTTTTTTTATTTACTTCAGTTTCACGTGTAGAGCACTGGGCAGAAATCAAATTGCGTCAGCATGGCCGACGGCCCTCGCAATCATTTGTTTTAAATGGACAGTCGGATTCCCCCGATCTATGCCAGCTGGAGTGCAGCAGACTGTGCAAAAGCTGCACTGCTCTAGTCGCACCTCAAGGGAGTCATTGTTACTCTCACCGCTTACACACACCTTCTTGCATTTCTTCACGTTGACATTAAATAGCACTGGGCAGAAATCACATAGTGTCAGCATCGGCAACAGCCTTCACAATCATTTGTTTTAAGTGCACAGTGAGATTCCCCCGGTGCATGCCAGGTAAGCCACACCAGACAGTGCAGAGCCGTGCTGCTCTAGTCGCACCTCATGGGAGACATTGTTAGTCTCTTCGTTTACCCACGCCTTGATGATTTTATCAAGTTGACATATAGGGGACTGGGCAGAGATCACATTGCATCAGCATGGTCAAAAGTCCTCGCAATGCTTTGTTTTAAATGGACAGTCAGATTCTCCCGGTCCATACCAGTTGAAGCGCAACGGAAAGTGCAAAGCGGCACAGCTCAATCCACACTGCAAGGGAGTCATTCTTACTCCTGTCTTTTATCCACGCTTTTTTTTCATTTTTTCACTTCGACGTTTAGAGCACTGTGCAGAAATCACACTGCGTCAGCATGCTCAACGGCCCCCAGAATGGTTTGTTTTATTTGGACAGTGGATTCTGTCAGTCCATGCCAGTTCATTCGCACCAGACCGCGCAAGAGCTGCACTGCGCTAGCCGCACCTAAAGGGTGTCATAGTTACTCCTGTCGTTTATCCAGCCCTTTCCTTAATTTATTTATTTCACGTTTAAAGCACTAGGCAGAAATCAAATTGCGTCAGCATGGTCAACGGCCCTCGCAATCATTTGTTTTAAATGGACAGTCGGATTACCCCGATCTATCCCAGTTGAAGCGCACCAGGCAGCGCTAGAGCCGCACTGCTCTAGCCGCAGCTCAAGGGAGTCATTGTTACTCACTTAGCTCCCCCACGCCTTGTTCTATTTCTTCAGGTTGACATTTAGGGCACTGGGCACAAATCACCTTGCATAAAAATGGTCAACCGCCCTCGCAATTATATCTTTTAAAAGCACAGTAAGATTCCCCCTGTGCATTCCAGTTGAACCACACCAGACAGTGCAAAGCAGCACTGTTCTAGCCGCACCTCAGGGGAGTCATTGTTACTAACGTCCTTCACCCACGCTTTGTTCCATTTCCTCACATTGACATTTAGAGCCCTGGGCACAAATCACATTGCGTCAGCATCGTCAAAAGTCCTTGCAATGCTTTGTTTTAAGTGGACAGTCAATTTCAGCCGGTCCATGCCAGTTGAAGCACAACAGATAGCATAAAGCGCCACTCCTGAATCCACACTGCAAGGGAGTCATTCTTACTCCTGTCGTTTAACCACGCCTTTTTTTCATTTCTGCACGTTGACATTTACAGACCTGGGCAGAAATCACATTGCGTCAGCATGGTCAACGGCCCTCAAAATGCATTGTTTTATTTGGAGAGTCGGATTCTCCCGGTCCATGCCAGTTGAAGCGCACCAGGCAGCGCAAGCGCCACACTGCTCTAGCCGCACCTCAAGAGAGCCATTGTTACTCGCTTTGTGTAGCCATGCCTTGTTGCATTTCTTCACGTTGACATTTAGAGCGCTGGGCAGAAGTCACATTACGTCAGCATGATCAAAAGTCTTCGCAAAGCTTTGTTTTAATGGACAGTTGGATTCCACCGGTCCATACCAAATGAAGCACAATGGATAGCACAAAGCGAAACTGCTCAATAAACTCTGCACGGGAGTCATTCTTACTCCTGTCCTTTATACCCACCTTTTTGCATTTCTTCACGTTGACATTTAGAGCACTGGCTCCCAGAATGCTTTGTTTCATTTGGACAGTGAATTCCGCCCGTCCATGCCAGTTGAGGCGTACCATACCGCGCAAGAGCTGCACTGCTCCAGCCGCACCTCACAGGAGTCACTCTTAAACCTGTCCTTTATCCAGGCATTTCTTTATTTCATCACTTTGCCGTTTACAGCACTAGGCAGAAATCACATTGCGTCAGCATGGTGAACGGCCCGCGTAATCATTTGTTTTAAATGGACAGTCGGATTCCCCCGATCTATGCCAGTTGGAGTGCAGCAGACTGCGCAAGAGCCGCACTGCTCTAGTCGCACCGCGAGGGAGTCATTGTTACTCTCATCGCATACACACCTTCTTGCATTTCTTCACGTTGACATTAAATAGCACTGGGCAGAAATCACATTGTGTCAGCATCGGCAACAGCCTTCACAATCATTTGTTTTAAGTGCACAGTGAGATTCCTCCGGTGCATGACAGGTAAACCACACCAGACAGTGCAAAGCTGTGCTGCTCTAGTCGCACCTCATGGGAGTCATTGTTAGTCTCTTCGTTTACCCACGCCTTGTTGATTTTATCAAGTTGACATATAGGGGACTGGGCAGAAATCACATTGCGTCAGCATGGTCAAAAGTCCCCGCAATGCTTTGTTTTAAATGGACAGTCGGATTCCCCCGGTCTATACCAGTTGAAGCGCAATGGAAAGTGCAAAGCGGCACAGGTGAATGCACACTGCAAGGGAGTCATTCTTACTCATGTCGTTTATCCACACCTTTTTTTCATTTTTTCACTTTGACATTTAGAGCACTGTGCAGAAATCACACTGCGTCAGCACGGTCAACGGCCCCCAAAATGCTTTGTTTTATTTGGGCATTTTATTTTACAGGAGGTATTCAGAGACATGGATTGGGAAGAATTGGGGATAAAAGTTAATCGAGAATAGCTTGGTAACTCGCGATTCGCTGATGACATTGCCTTGCTTAGTACCTCAGGGGACCAATTGCAATGCATGTTCAGTGACCTGGATAGGCAAAGCAGAAGAGTGGGTCTAAAAATTAATCTGCAGGAAACTAAAGTAATGCTTAACAGTCTCCGAAGAAAACCGCAATTTACAATAGGCAGCGAGGCACTGGAAGTCGTAAGGGAATACACCAACTTAGGTCAGGTAGTGACAGCGGATGCGGATCATAAGACAGAAATATTCAGAAGAACAAGAATGGGCTGGGGTGCGTTTGGCAGGCATTCTCAGATGATGAATAGCAGGTTGCCGTTATCCCCTCAAGAGGAAAGTATATAATACCTGTGTCTTACCAGCACTCACCTATGGGGCAGAAACCTTGAGGCTTACGAAAAGGGTTCTGCTCATATTGAGGACGACACAACGAGCTATGGAAAGAAAAATGATAGGTGTAACGTTCAAGGATAAGAAAAGAGCAGATTGGGTGAGGGAACAAACGCGACCTAATGACATCTTAGTTGAAATCAAGAAAAAGAAAGGGGCATGGGCAGGATACGCAATGAGGAGGGAAGATAACCGATGGTCATTGAGGGTTACGGAATGGATTCCAAGGGAAGAGAAGCTTAGCAGAGGGCGGCAGAAAGTTAGGCGGGCGCATGAGATTCAGAAGTTTGCGGGGACGACATGGCCACACTTAGTACATGATCGGGGTTGTTGGAGATGTATGGGAGAGGCCTTTGCCCTGCAGTAGGCGTAACCAGGCCTATGCTGATGATGATTCCGCCGGTCCATGCCAGTTGAGGCGCACAAGACCACGCAATAGCCGCACTGCGATAGCCGCACCACGAGGGAGTCATTGTTACTCCTGTCGTTTATCCGTCCTTTTTTTTATTTACTTCACTTTGACGTTTAGAGCACTGGGCAGAAATCACATTCCGTCAGCATGGTCGACGGCGCTCACAATCATTTGTTTTAATTGGACAGTCGGATTCCCCCGATCTATGCCAGCTGGAGTGCAGCAGACTGTGCAAATGCTGCGCTGCTCTAATCACACCTCAAGGGTGTCATTGTTACTCTCATCGCTTACACACACCTTTTTTGCATTTCTTCACATTGACATTAAATAGCACTGAGCAGAAATCACATTGTGTCAGCATGGTCAACGGCCTTCGCAATCATTTCTTTTCATGGCAGAGTTAGATTCCCCCGTTGCATGCCAGGTAAACCACACCAGACAGTGCAAAGCCGCGCTACTCTAGTCCCACCTCATGGGAGTCATTGTTAGTCTCTTCGTTTACCCTCGCCTTGTTGCATTTTATCACGTTGACATTTAGGGGACTGGGCAGAGATCACATTGCATCAGCATGGTCAAAAGTCCTCGCAATGCTTTGTTTTAAATGGACAGTCAGATTCTCTCGGTCCATACCAGTTGAAGCGCAACGGAAAGTGCAAAGCGGCACAGCTCAATCCACACTGCAAGGGAGTCATTCTTACTCCTGTCTTTTATCCATGCTTTTTTTTTCATTTTTTCACTTCGACATTTAGAGCACTGTGCAGAAATCACACTGCGTCAGCATGCTCAACGGCCCCCAGAATGGTTTGTTTTATTTGGACAGTGGATTCTGTCAGTCCATGCCAGCTCATTCGCACCAGACCGCGCAAGAGCTGCACTGCGCTAGCCGCACCTAAAGGGTGTCATAGTTACTCCTGTCGTTTATCCAGCCCTTTCCTTAATTTATTTATTTCACGTTTAAAGCACTAGGCAGAAATCAAATTGCGTCAGCATGGTCAACGGCCCTCGCAATCATTTGTTTTAAATGGACAGTCGGATTACCCCGATCTATCCCAGTTGAAGCGCACCAGGCAGCGCTAGAGCCGCACTGCTCTAGTCGCAGCTCAAGGGAGTCATTGTTACTCACTTAGCTCCCCCACGCCTTGTTCTATTTCTTCAGGTTGACATTTAGGGCACTGGGCACAAATCACCTTGCATAAAAATGGTCAACCGCCCTCGCAATTATATCTTTTAAAAGCACAGTAAGATTCCCCCTGTGCATTCCAGTTGAACCACACCAGACAGTGCAAAGCAGCACTGTTCTAGCCGCACCTCAAGGGAGTCATTGTTACTAACGTCCTTCACCCACGCTTTGTTCCATTTCCTCACATTGACATTTAGAGCCCTGGGCACAAATCACATTGCGTCAGCATCGTCAAAAGTCCTTGCAATGCTTTGTTTTAAGTGGACAGTCAGTTTCAGCCGCTCCATGCCAGTTGATGCACAACAGATAGCATAAAGCGCCACTCCTGAATCCACACTGCAAGGGAGTCATTACTCCTGTCGTTTAACCACGCCTTTTTTTCATTTCTGCACGTTGACATTTACAGACCTGGGCAGAAATCACATTGCGTCAGCATGGTCAACGGCCCTCAAAATGCATTGTTTTATTTGGAGAGTCGGATTCTCCCGGTTCATGCCAGTTGAAGCGCACCAGGCAGCGCAAGCGCCACACTGCTCTAGCCGCACCTCAAGAGAGCGATTGTTACTCGCTTTGTGTAGCCATGCCTTGTTGCATTTCTTCACGTTGACATTTAGAGCGCTGGGCAGAAGTCACATTACGTCAGCATGATCAAAAGTCTTCGCAAAGCTTTGTTTTAATGGACAGTTGGATTCCACCGGTCCATACCAAATGAAGCACAATGGATAGCACAAAGCGAAACTGCTCAATAAACTCTGCACGGGAGTCATTCTTACTCCTGTCCTTTATACCCACCTTTTTGCATTTCTTCACGTTGACATTTAGAGCACTGGCTCCCAGAATGCTTTGTTTCATTTGGACAGTGAATTCCGCCCGTCCATGCCAGTTGAGGCGTACCATACCGCGCAAGAGCTGCACTGCTCCAGCCGCACCTCACAGGAGTCACTCTTACACCTGTCCTTTATCCAGGCATTTCTTTATTTCATCACTTTGCCGTTTAGAGCACTAGGCAGAAATCACATTGCGTCAGCATGGTGAACGGCCCACGCAATTATTTGTTTTAAATGGACAGTCGGATTCCCCCGATCTATGCCAGTTGGATTGCAGCAGACTGCGCAAGAGCCGCACTGCTCTAGTCGCACCTCGAGGGAGTCATTGTTACTCTCATCGCATACACACCTTCTTGCATTTCTTCACGTTGACATTAAATAGCACTGGGCAGAAATCACATAGTGTCAGCATCGGCAACAGCCTTCACAATCGTTTGTTTTAAGTGCACAGTGAGATTCCCGCGGTGCATGCCAGGTAAGCCACACCAGACAGTGCAGACCTGTGCTGCTCTAGTCGCACCTCATGGGAGTCATTGTTAGTCTCTTCGTTTACCCACGCCTTGTTGCATTTTATCAAGTTGACATATAGGGGACTGGGCAGAAATCACATTGCGTCAGCGTGGTCAAAAGTCCCCGCAATGCTTTGTTTTAAATCGACAGTCGGATTCCCCCGGTCTATACCAGTTCAAGCGCAATGGAAAGTGCAAAGCGGCACAGCTGAATGCACACTGCAAGGGAGTCATTCTTACTCATGTCGTTTCGCCACACCTTTTTTTCATTTCTTTACTTTGACATTTAGAGCACTGTGCAGAAATCACACTGCGTCAGCACGGTCAACGGCCCCCAAAATGCTTTGTTTTATTTGGGCATTTTTTTTACAGGAGGTATTCAGAGACGTGGATTGGGAAGATTTGGGGATAAAAGTTAATCGAGAATAGCTTAGTAACTCGCGATTCGCTGATGACATTGCCTTCCTCAGTAACTCAGGGGACCAATTGCAATGCATGTTCACTGACCTGGATAGGCAAAGCAGAAGAGTGGGTCTAAAAATTAATCTGCAGGAAACTAAAGTAATGCTTAACAGTCTCGGAAGAAAACAGCAATTTACAATTGGCAGCGAGGCACTAGAAGTCGTAAGGGAATACATCAACTTAGGGCAGGTAGTGACAGCGGATGCGGATCATGAGACAGAAATATTCAGAAGAACAAGAATGGGCTGGGGTGCGTTTGGCAGGCATTCTCAGATGATGATTAGCAGGTTGCCATTATCCCCTCCAGAGGAAAGTATATAATACCTGTGTCTTACCAGTACTCACCTATGGGGCAGAAACCTGGAGGCTTACGAAATGGGTTCTGCTCAAATTGAGGACGACGCAACGAGCTATGGAAAGAAGAATGATAGGTGTAACGTTAAAGGATAAGAAAAGAGCAGATTGGGTGAGGGAACAAACGCGAGTTAATGACATCTTAGTTGAAATCAAGAAAAAGAAATGGGCATGGGCAGGATACGAAATGAGGAGGGAAGATAACCGATGGTCATTAAGGGTTACGGAATGGATTCCAAGGGAAGGGAAGCTTAGCAGAGGGCGGCAGAAAGTTAGGCGGGCGCATGAGATTAAGAAGTTTGCAGGGACGACATGGCCACACATAGTACATGATCGGGGTTGTTGGAGATGTATGGGAGAGGCCTTTGCCCTGCAGTAGGCGTAACCAGGCTGATGCTGATGATGATTCCGCCGGTCCATGCCAGTTGAGGCACACAAGACCACGCAAGAGCCGCACTGCGATAGCCGCACCACAAGGGAGTCATTGTGACTCCTGTAGTTTATCCATGCCTTTTTTTATTTACTTCAGTTTCACGTGTAGAGCACTGGGCAGAAATCACATTGCGTCAGCATGGCCGACGGCCCTCGCAATCATTTGTTTTAAATGGACAGTCGGATTCCCCCGATCTATGCCAGCTGGAGTGCAGCAGACTGTGCAAAAGCTGCACTGCTCTAGTCGCACCTCAAGGGAGTCATTGTTACTCTCACCGCTTACACACACCTCCTTGCATTTCTTCACGTTGACATTAAATAGCACTGGGCAGAAATCACATAGTGTCAGCATCGGCAACAGCCTTCACAATCGTTTGTTTTAAGTGCACAGTGAGATTCCCCCGGTGAATGCCAGGTAAGCCACACCAGACAGTGCAGAGCCGTGCTGCTCTAGTCGCACCTCATGGGAGTCATTGTTAGTCTCTTCGTTTACCCACGCCTTGATGATTTTATCAAGTTGACATATAGGGGACTGGGCAGAGATCACATTGCATCAGCATGGTCAAAAGTCCTCGCAATGCTTTGTTTTAAATGGAGAGTCAGATTCTCCCGGTCCATACCAGTTGAAGCGCAACGGAAAGTGCAAAGCGGCACAGCTCAATCCACACTGCAAGGGAGTCATTCTTACTCCTGTCTTTTATCCACGCTTTTTTTTTATTTTTTCCCTTCGACATTTAGAGCACTGTGCAGAAATCACACTGCGTCAGCATGCTCAACGGCCCCCAGAATGGTTTGTTTTATTTGGACAGTGGATTCTGTCACTCCATGCCAGTTCATTCGCACCAGACCGCGCAAGAGCTGCACTGCGCTAGCCGCACCTAAAGGGTGTCATAGTTACTCCTGTCGTTTATCCAGCCCTTTCCTTAATTTATTTATTTCACGTTTAAAGCACTAGGCAGAAATCAAATTGCGTCAGCATGGTCAACGGCCCTCGCAATCATTTGTTTTAAATGGACAGTCGGATTACCCCGATCTATCCCAGTTGAAGCGCACCAGGCAGCGCTAGAGCCGCACTGCTCTAGCCGCAGCTCAAGGGAGTCATTGTTACTCACTTAGCTCCCCCACGCCTTGTTCTATTTCTTCAGGTTGACATTTAGGGCACTGGGCACAAATCACCTTGCATAAAAATGGTCAACCGCCCTCGCAATTATATCTTTTAAAAGCACAGTAAGATTCCCCCTGTGCATTCCAGTTGAACCACACCAGACAGTGCAAAGCAGCACTGTTCTAGCCGCACCTCAGGGGAGTCATTGTTACTAACGTCCTTCACCCACGCTTTGTTCCATTTCCTCACATTGACATTTAGAGCCCTGGGCACAAATCACATTGCGTCAGCATCGTCAAAAGTCCTTGCAATGCTTTGTTTTAAGTGGACAGTCAGTTTCAGCCGGTCCATGCAAGTTGAAGCACAACAGATAGCATAAAGCGCCACTCCTGAATCCACACTGCAAGGGAGTCATTCTTACTCCTGTCGTTTAACCACGCCTTTTTTTTCATTTCTGCACGTTGACATTTACAGACCTGGGCAGAAATCACATTGCGTCAGCATGGTCAACGGCCCTCAAAATGCATTGTTTTATTTGGAGAGTCGGATTCTCCCGGTCCATGCCAGTTGAAGCGCACCAGGCAGCGCAAGCGCCACACTGCTCTAGCCGCACCTCAAGAGAGCCATTGTTACTAGCTTTGTGTAGCCATGCCTTGTTGCATTTCTTCACGTTGACATTTAGAGCGCTGGGCAGAAGTCACATTACGTCAGCATGATCAAAAGTCTTCGCAAAGCTTTGTTTTAATGGACAGTTGGATTCCACCGGTCCATACCAAATGAAGCACAATGGATAGCACAAAGCGAAACTGCTCAATAAACTCTGCACGGGAGTCATTCTTACTCCTGTCCTTTATACCCACCTTTTTGCATTTCTTCACGTTGACATTTAGAGCACTGGCTCCCAGAATGCTTTGTTTCATTTGGACAGTGAATTCCGCCCGTCCATGCCAGTTGAGGCGTACCATACCGCGCAAGAGCTGCACTGCTCCAGCCGCACCTCACAGGAGTCACTCTTACACCTGTCCTTTATCCAGGCATTTCTTTATTTCATCACTTTGCCGTTTAGAGCACTAGGCAGAAATCACATTGCGTCAGCATGGTGAACGGCCCGCGTAATCATTTGTTTTAAATGGACAGTCGGATTCCCCCGATCTATGCCAGTTGGAGTGCAGCAGACGGCGCAAGAGCCGCACTGCTCTAGTCGCACCTCGAGGGAGTCATTGTTACTCTCATCGCATACACACCTTCTTGCATTTCTTCACGTTGACATTAAATAGCACTGGGCAGAAATCACATTGTGTCAGCATCGGCAACAGCCTTCACAATCGTTTGTTTTAAGTGCACAGTGAGATTCCCCCGGTGCATGACAGGTAAACCACACCAGACAGTGCAAAGCTGTGCTGCTCTAGTCGCACCTCATGGGAGTCATTGTTAGTCTCTTCGTTTACCCACGCCTTGTTGATTTTATCAAGTTGACATATAGGGGACTGGGCAGAAATCACATTGCGTCAGCATGGTCAAAAGTCCCCGCAATGCTTTGTTTTAAATGGACAGTCGGATTCCCCCGGTCTATACCAGTTGAAGCGCAATGGAAAGTGCAAAGCGGCACAGCTGAATGCACACTGCAAGGGAGTCATTCTTACTCATGTCGTTTATCCACACCTTTTTTTCATTTTTTCACTTTGACATTTAGAGCACTGTGCAGAAATCACACTGCGTCAGCACGGTCAACGGCCCCCAAAATGCTTTGTTTTATTTGGGCATTTTATTTTACAGGAGGTATTCAGAGACATGGATTGGGAAGAATTGGGGATAAAAGTTAATCGAGAATAGCTTGGTAACTCGCGATTCGCTGATGACATTGCCTTGCTTAGTACCTCAGGGGACCAATTGCAATGCATGTTCAGTGACCTGGATAGGCAAAGCAGAAGAGTGGGTCTAAAAATTAATCTGCAGGAAACTAAAGTAATGCTTAACAGTCTCCGAAGAAAACCGCAATTTACAATAGGCAGCGAGGCACTGGAAGTCGTAAGGGAATACACCAACTTAGGTCAGGTAGTGACAGCGGATGCGGATCATAAGACAGAAATATTCAGAAGAACAAGAATGGGCTGGGGTGCGTTTGGCAGGCATTCTCAGATGATGAATAGCAGGTTGCCGTTATCCCCTCAAGAGGAAAGTATATAATACCTGTGTCTTACCAGCACTCACCTATGGGGCAGAAACCTTGAGGCTTACGAAAAGGGTTCTGCTCATATTGAGGACGACACAACGAGCTATGGAAAGAAGAATGATAGGTGTAACGTTCAAGGATAAGAAAAGAGCAGATTGGGTGAGGGAACAAACGCGACTTAATGACATCTTAGTTGAAATCAAGAAAAAGAAAGGGGCATGGGCAGGATACGCAATGAGGAGGGAAGATAACCGATGGTCATTGAGGGTTACGGAATGGATTCCAAGGGAAGAGAAGCTTAGCAGAGGGCGGCAGAAAGTTAGGCGGGCGCATGAGATTCAGAAGTTTGCGGGGACGACATGGCCACACATAGTACATGATCGGGGTTGTTGGAGATGTATGGGAGAGGCCTTTGCCCTGCAGTAGGCGTAACCAGGCCTATGCTGATGATGATTCCGCCGGTCCATGCCAGTTGAGGCACACAAGACCACGCAAGAGCCGCACTGCGATAGCCGCACCACAAGGGAGTCATTGTGACTCCTGTAGTTTATCCGTGCCTTTTTTTATTTACTTCAGTTTCACGTGGAGAGCACTGGGCAGAAATCACATTGCGTCAGCATGGCCGACGGCCCTCGCAATCATTTGTTTTAAATGGACAGTCGGATTCCCCCGATCTATGCCAGCTGGAGTGCAGCAGACTGTGCAAAAGCTGCACTGCTCTAGTCGCACCTCAAGGGAGTCATTGTTACTCTCACCGCTTACACACACCTTCTTGCATTTCTTCACGTTGACATTAAATAGCACTGGGCAGAAATCACATAGTTTCAGCATCGGCAACAGCCTTCACAATCATTTGTTTTAAGTGCACAGTGAGATTCCCCCGGTGCATGCCAGGTAAGCCACACCAGACAGTGCAGAGCCGTGCTGCTCTAGTCGCACCTCATGGGAGTCATTGTTAGTCTCTTCGTTTACCCACGCCTTGATGATTTTATCAAGTTGACATATAGGGGACTGGGCAGAGATCACATTGCATCAGCATGGTCAAAAGTCCTCGCAATGCTTTGTTTTAAATGGACAGTCAGATTCTCCCGGTCCATACCAGTTGAAGCGCAACGGAAAGTGCAAAGCGGCACAGCTCAATCCACACTGCAAGGGAGTCATTCTTACTCCTGTCTTTTATCCACGCTTTTTTTTTCATTTTTTCACTTCGACATTTAGAGCACTGTGCAGAAATCACACTGCGTCAGCATGCTCAACGGCCCCCAGAATGGTTTGTTTTATTTGGACAGTGGATTCTGTCAGTCCATGCCAGTTCATTCGCACCAGACCGCGCAAGAGCTGCACTGCGCTAGCCGCACCTAAAGGGTGTCATAGTTACTCCTGTCGTTTATCCAGCCCTTTCCTTAATTTATTTATTTCACGTTTAAAGCACTAGTTGAAATCAAATTGCGTCAGCATGGTCAACGGCCCTCGCAATCATTTGTTTTAAATGGACAGTCGGATTACCCCGATCTATCCCAGTTGAAGCGCACCAGGCAGCGCTAGAGCCGCACTGCTCTAGCCGCAGCTCAAGGGAGTCATTGTTACTCACTTAGCTCCCCCACGCCTTGTTGTATTTCTTCAGGTTGACATTTAGGGCACTGGGCACAAATCACCTTGCATAAAAATGGTCAACCGCCCTCGCAATTATATCTTTTAAAAGCACAGTAAGATTCCCCCTGTGCATTCCAGTTGAACCACACCAGACAGTGCAAAGCAGCACTGTTCTAGCCGCACCTCAGGGGAGTCATTGTTACTAACGTCCTTCACCCACGCTTTGTTCCATTTCCTCACATTGACATTTAGAGCCCTGGGCACAAATCACATTGCGTCAGCATCGTCAAAAGTCCTTGCAATGCTTTGTTTTAAGTGGACAGTCAGTTTCAGCCGGTCCATGCCAGTTGAAGCACAACAGATAGCATAAAGCGCCACTCCTGAATCCACACTGCAAGGGAGTCATTCTTACTCCTGTCGTTTAACCACGCCTTTTTTTCATTTCTGCACGTTGACATTTACAGACCTGGGAAGAAATCACATTGCGTCAGCATGGTCAACGGCCCTCAAAATGCATTGTTTTATTTGGAGAGTCGGATTCTTCCGGTCCATGCCAGTTGAAGCGCACCAGGCAGGGCAAGCGCCACCCTGCTCTAGCCGCACCTCAAGAGAGCCATTGTTACTCGCTTTGTGTAGCCATGCCTTGTTGCATTTCTTCACGTTGACATTTAGAGCGCTGGGCAGAAGTCACATTACGTCAGCATGATCAAAAGTCTTCGCAAAGCTTTGTTTTAATGGACAGTTGGATTCCACCGGTCCATACCAAATGAAGCACAATGGATAGCACAAAGCGAAACTGCTCAATAAACTCTGCACGGGAGTCATTCTTACTCCTGTCCTTTATACCCACCTTTTTGCATTTCTTCACGTTGACATTTAGAGCACTGGCTCCCAGAATGCTTTGTTTCATTTGGACAGTGAATTCCGCCCGTCCATGCCAGTTGAGGCGTACCATACCGCGCAAGAGCTGCACTGCTCCAGCCGCACCTCACAGGAGTCACTCTTACACCTGTCCTTTATCCAGGCATTTCTTTATTTCATCACTTTGCCGTTTAGAGCACTAGGCAGAAATCACATTGCGTCAGCATGGTGAACGGCCCGCGTAATCATTTGTTTTAAATGGACAGTCGGATTCCCCCGATCTATGCCAGTTGGAGTGCAGCAGACGGCGCAAGAGCCGCACTGCTCTAGTCGCACCTCGAGGGAGTCATTGTTACTCTCATCGCATACACACCTTCTTGCATTTCTTCACGTTGACATTAAATAGCACTGGGCAGAAATCACATTGTGTCAGCATCGGCAACAGCCTTCACAATCGTTTGTTTTAAGTGCACAGTGAGATTCCCCCGGTGCATGACAGGTAAACCACACCAGACAGTGCAAAGCTGTGCTGCTCTAGTCGCACCTCATGGGAGTCATTGTTAGTCTCTTCGTTTACCCACGCCTTGTTGATTTTATCAAGTTGACATATAGGGGACTGGGCAGAAATCACATTGCGTCAGCATGGTCAAAAGTCCCCGCAATGCTTTGTTTTAAATGGACAGTCGGATTCCCCCGGTCTATACCAGTTGAAGCGCAATGGAAAGTGCAAAGCGGCACAGGTGAATGCACACTGCAAGGGAGTCATTCTTACTCATGTCGTTTATCCACACCTTTTTTTCATTTTTTCACTTTGACATTTAGAGCACTGTGCAGAAATCACACTGCGTCAGCACGGTCAACGGCCCCCAAAATGCTTTGTTTTATTTGGGCATTTTATTTTACAGGAGGTATTCAGAGACATGGATTGGGAAGAATTGGGAATAAAAGTTAATCGAGAATAGCTTGGTAACTCGCGATTCGCTGATGACATTGCCTTGCTTAGTACCTCAGGGGACCAATTGCAATGCATGTTCAGTGACCTGGATAGGCAAAGCAGACGAGTGGGTCTAAAAATTAATCTGCAGGAAACTAAAGTAATGCTTAACAGTCTCCGAAGAAAACCGCAATTTACAATAGGCAGCGAGGCACTGGAAGTCGTAAGGGAATACACCAACTTAGGTCAGGTAGTGACAGCGGATGCGGATCATAAGACAGAAATATTCAGAAGAACAAGAATGGGCTGGGGTGCGTTTGGCAGGCATTCTCAGATGATGAATAGCAGGTTGCCGTTATCCCCTCAAGAGGAAAGTATATAATACCTGTGTCTTACCAGCACTCACCTATGGGGCAGAAACCTTGAGGCTTACGAAAAGGGTTCTGCTCATATTGAGGACGACACAACGAGCTATGGAAAGAAGAATGATAGGTGTAACGTTCAAGGATAAGAAAAGAGCAGATTGGGTGAGGGAACAAACGCGACTTAATGACATCTTAGTTGAAATCAAGAAAAAGAAAGGGGCATGGGCAGGATACGCAATGAGGAGGGAAGATAACCGATGGTCATTGAGGGTTACGGAATGGATTCCAAGGGAAGAGAAGCTTAGCAGAGGGCGGCAGAAAGTTAGGCGGGCGCATGAGATTCAGAAGTTTGCGGGGACGACATGGCCACACATAGTACATGATCGGGGTTGTTGGAGATGTATGGGAGAGGCCTTTGCCCTGCAGTAGGCGTAACCAGGCCTATGCTGATGATGATTCCGCCGGTCCATGCCAGTTGAGGCACACAAGACCACGCAAGAGCCGCACTGCGATAGCCGCACCACAAGGGAGTCATTGTGACTCCTGTAGTTTATCCGTGCCTTTTTTTATTTACTTCAGTTTCACGTGGAGAGCACTGGGCAGAAATCACATTGCGTCAGCATGGCCGACGGCCCTCGCAATCATTTGTTTTAAATGGACAGTCGGATTCCCCCGATCTATGCCAGCTGGAGTGCAGCAGACTGTGCAAAAGCTGCACTGCTCTAGTCGCACCTCAAGGGAGTCATTGTTACTCTCACCGCTTACACACACCTTCTTGCATTTCTTCACGTTGACATTAAATAGCACTGGGCAGAAATCACATAGTTTCAGCATCGGCAACAGCCTTCACAATCATTTGTTTTAAGTGCACAGTGAGATTCCCCCGGTGCATGCCAGGTAAGCCACACCAGACAGTGCAGAGCCGTGCTGCTCTAGTCGCACCTCATGGGAGTCATTGTTAGTCTCTTCGTTTACCCACGCCTTGATGATTTTATCAAGTTGACATATAGGGGACTGGGCAGAGATCACATTGCATCAGCATGGTCAAAAGTCCTCGCAATGCTTTGTTTTAAATGGACAGTCAGATTCTCCCGGTCCATACCAGTTGAAGCGCAACGGAAAGTGCAAAGCGGCACAGCTCAATCCACACTGCAAGGGAGTCATTCTTACTCCTGTCTTTTATCCACGCTTTTTTTTCATTTTTTCACTTCGACATTTAGAGCACTGTGCAGAAATCACACTGCGTCAGCATGCTCAACGGCCCCCAGAATGGTTTGTTTTATTTGGACAGTGGATTCTGTCAGTCCATGCCAGTTCATTCGCACCAGACCGCGCAAGAGCTGCACTGCGCTAGCCGCACCTAAAGGGTGTCATAGTTACTCCTGTCGTTTATCCAGCCCTTTCCTTAATTTATTTATTTCACGTTTAAAGCACTAGTTGAAATCAAATTGCGTCAGCATGGTCAACGGCCCTCGCAATCATTTGTTTTAAATGGACAGTCGGATTACCCCGATCTATCCCAGTTGAAGCGCACCAGGCAGCGCTAGAGCCGCACTGCTCTAGCCGCAGCTCAAGGGAGTCATTGTTACTCACTTAGCTCCCCCACGCCTTGTTGTATTTCTTCAGGTTGACATTTAGGGCACTGGGCACAAATCACCTTGCATAAAAATGGTCAACCGCCCTCGCAATTATATCTTTTAAAAGCACAGTAAGATTCCCCCTGTGCATTCCAGTTGAACCACACCAGACAGTGCAAAGCAGCACTGTTCTAGCCGCACCTCAGGGGAGTCATTGTTACTAACGTCCTTCACCCACGCTTTGTTCCATTTCCTCACATTGACATTTAGAGCCCTGGGCACAAATCACATTGCGTCAGCATCGTCAAAAGTCCTTGCAATGCTTTGTTTTAAGTGGACAGTCAGTTTCAGCCGGTCCATGCCAGTTGAAGCACAACAGATAGCATAAAGCGCCACTCCTGAATCCACACTGCAAGGGAGTCATTCTTACTCCTGTCGTTTAACCACGCCTTTTTTTCATTTCTGCACGTTGACATTTACAGACCTGGGAAGAAATCACATTGCGTCAGCATGGTCAACGGCCCTCAAAATGCATTGTTTTATTTGGAGAGTCGGATTCTTCCGGTCCATGCCAGTTGAAGCGCACCAGGCAGGGCAAGCGCCACCCTGCTCTAGCCGCACCTCAAGAGAGCCATTGTTACTCGCTTTGTGTAGCCATGCCTTGTTGCATTTCTTCACGTTGACATTTAGAGCGCTGGGCAGAAGTCACATTACGTCAGCATGATCAAAAGTCTTCGCAAAGCTTTGTTTTAATGGACAGTTGGATTCCACCGGTCCATACCAAATGAAGCACAATGGATAGCACAAAGCGAAACTGCTCAATAAACTCTGCACGGGAGTCATTCTTACTCCTGTCCTTTATACCCACCTTTTTGCATTTCTTCACGTTGACATTTAGAGCACTGGCTCCCAGAATGCTTTGTTTCATTTGGACAGTGAATTCCGCCCGTCCATGCCAGTTGAGGCGTACCATACCGCGCAAGAGCTGCACTGCTCCAGCCGCACCTAACAGGAGTCACTCTTACACCTGTCCTTTATCCAGGCATTTCTTTATTTCATCACTTTGCCGTTTAGAGCACTAGGCAGAAATCACATTGCGTCAGCATGGTGAACGGCCCGCGTAATCATTTGTTTTAAATGGACAGTCGGATTCCCCCGATCTATGCCAGTTGGAGTGCAGCAGACTGCGCTACAGCCGCACTGCTCTAGTCGCACCTCGAGGGAGTCATTGTTACTCTCATCGCATACACACCTTCTTGCATTTCTTCACGTTGACATTAAATAGCACTGGGCAGAAATCACATTGTGTCAGCATCGGCAACAGCCTTCACAATCATTTGTTTTAAGTGCACAGTGAGATTCCCCCGGTGCATGACAGGTAAACCACACCAGACAGTGCAAAGCTGTGCTGCTCTAGTCGCACCTCATGGGAGTCATTGTTAGTCTCTTCGTTTACCCACGCCTTGTTGATTTTATCAAGTTGACATATAGGGGACTGGGCAGAAATCACATTGCGTCAGCATGGTCAAAAGTCCCCGCAATGCTTTGTTTTAAATGGACAGTCGGATTCCCCCGGTCTATACCAGTTGAAGCGCAATGGAAAGTGCAAAGCGGCACAGCTGAATGCACACTGCAAGGGAGTCATTCTTACTCATGTCGTTTATCCACACCTTTTTTTCATTTTTTCACTTTGACATTTAGAGCACTGTGCAGAAATCACACTGCGTCAGCACGGTCAACGGCCCCCAAAATGCTTTGTTTTATTTGGGCATTTTATTTTACAGGAGGTATTCAGAGACATGGATTGGGAAGAATTGGGGATAAAAGTTAATCGAGAATAGCTTGGTAACTCGCGATTCGCTGATGACATTGCCTTGCTTAGTACCTCAGGGGACCAATTGCAATGCATGTTCAGTGACCTGGATAGGCAAAGCAGAAGAGTGGGTCTAAAAATTAATCTGCAGGAAACTAAAGTAATGCTTAACAGTCTCCGAAGAAAACCGCAATTTACAATAGGCAGCGAGGCACTGGAAGTCGTAAGGGAATACACCAACTTAGGTCAGGTAGTGACAGCGGATGCGGATCATAAGACAGAAATATTCAGAAGAACAAGAATGGGCTGGGGTGCGTTTGGCAGGCATTCTCAGATGATGAATAGCAGGTTGCCGTTATCCCCTCAAGAGGAAAGTATATAATACCTGTGTCTTACCAGCACTCACCTATGGGGCAGAAACCTTGAGGCTTACGAAAAGGGTTCTGCTCATATTGAGGACGACACAACGAGCTATGGAAAGAAGAATGATAGGTGTAACGTTCAAGGATAAGAAAAGAGCAGATTGGGTGAGGGAACAAACGCGACTTAATGACATCTTAGTTGAAATCAAGAAAAAGAAAGGGGCATGGGCAGGATACGCAATGAGGAGGGAAGATAACCGATGGTCATTGAGGGTTACGGAATGGATTCCAAGGGAAGAGAAGCTTAGCAGAGGGCGGCAGAAAGTTAGGCGGGCGCATGAGATTCAGAAGTTTGCGGGGACGACATGGCCACACTTAGTACATGATCGGGGTTGTTGGAGATGTATGGGAGAGGCCTTTGCCCTGCAGTAGGCGTAACCAGGCCTATGCTGATGATGATTCCGCCGGTCCATGCCAGTTGAGGCGCACAAGACCACGCAATAGCCGCACTGCGATAGCCGCACCACGAGGGAGTCATTGTTACTCCTGTCGTTTATCCGTCCTTTTTTTTATTTACTTCACTTTGACGTTTAGAGCACTGGGCAGAAATCACCTTCCGTCAGCATGGTCGACGGCGCTCACAATCATTTGTTTTAATTGGACAGTCGGATTCCCCCGATCTATGCCAGCTGGAGTGCAGCAGACTGTGCAAATGCTGCGCTGCTCTAATCACACCTCAAGGGTGTCATTGTTACTCTCATCGCTTACACACACCTTTTTTGCATTTCTTCACATTGACATTAAATAGCACTGGGCAGAAATCACATTGTGTCAGCATGGTCACCGGCCTTCGCAATCATTTCTTTTCGTGGCAGAGTTAGATTCCCCCGTTGCATGCCAGGTAAACCACACCAGACAGTGCAAAGCCGCGCTACTCTAGTCCCACCTCATGGGAATCATTGTTAGTCTCTTCGTTTACCCTCGCCTTGTTGCATTTTATCACGTTGACATTTAGGGGACTGGGCAGAGATCACATTGCATCAGCATGGTCAAAAGTCCTCGCAATGCTTTGTTTTAAATGGACAGTCAGATTCTCCCGGTCCATACCAGTTGAAGCGCAACGGAAAGTGCAAAGCGGCACAGCTCAATCCACACTGCAAGGGAGTCATTCTTACTCCTGTCTTTTATCCACGCTTTTTTTTTCATTTTTTCACTTCGACATTTAGAGCACTGTGCAGAAATCACACTGCGTCAGCATGCTCAACGGCCCCCAGAATGGTTTGTTTTATTTGGACAGTGGATTCTGTCAGTCCATGCCAGTTCATTCGCACCAGACCGCGCAAGAGCTGCACTGCGCTAGCCGCACCTAAAGGGTGTCATAGTTACTCCTGTCGTTTATCCAGCCCTTTCCTTAATTTATTTATTTCACGTTTAAAGCACTAGGCAGAAATCAAATTGCGTCAGCATGGTCAACGGCCCTCGCAATCATTTGTTTTAAATGGACAGTCGGATTACCCCGATCTATCCCAGTTGAAGCGCACCAGGCAGCGCTAGAGCCGCACTGCTCTAGTCGCAGCTCAAGGGAGTCATTGTTACTCACTTAGCTCCCCCACGCCTTGTTCTATTTCTTCAGGTTGACATTTAGGGCACTGGGCACAAATCACCTTGCATAAAAATGGTCAACCGCCCTCGCAATTATATCTTTTAAAAGCACAGTAAGATTCCCCCTGTGCATTCCAGTTGAACCACACCAGACAGTGCAAAGCAGCACTGTTCTAGCCGCACCTCAAGGGAGTCATTGTTACTAACGTCCTTCACCCACGCTTTGTTCCATTTCCTCACATTGACATTTAGAGCCCTGGGCACAAATCACATTGCGTCAGCATCGTCAAAAGTCCTTGCAATGCTTTGTTTTAAGTGGACAGTCAGTTTCAGCCGCTCCATGCCAGTTGATGCACAACAGATAGCATAAAGCGCCACTCCTGAATCCACACTGCAAGGGAGTCATTCTTACTCCTGTCGTTTAACCACGCCTTTTTTTCATTTCTGCACGTTGACATTTACAGACCTGGGCAGAAATCACATTGCGTCAGCATGGTCAACGGCCCTCAAAATGCATTGTTTTATTTGGAGAGTCGGATTCTCCCGGTCCATGCCAGTTGAAGCGCACCAGGCAGCGCAAGCGCCACACTGCTCTAGCCGCACCTCAAGAGAGCGATTGTTACTCGCTTTGTGTAGCCATGCCTTGTTGCATTTCTTCACGTTGACATTTAGAGCGCTGGGCAGAAGTCACATTACGTCAGCATGATCAAAAGTCTTCGCAAAGCTTTGTTTTAATGGACAGTTGGATTCCACCGGTCCATACCAAATGAAGCACAATGGATAGCACAAAGCGAAACTGCTCAATAAACTCTGCACGGGAGTCATTCTTACTCCTGTCCTTTATACCCACCTTTTTGCATTTCTTCACGTTGACATTTAGAGCACTGGCTCCCAGAATGCTTTGTTTCATTTGGACAGTGAATTCCGCCCGTCCATGCCAGTTGAGGCGTACCATACCGCGCAAGAGCTGCACTGCTCCAGCCGCACCTCACAGGAGTCACTCTTACACCTGTCCTTTATCCAGGCATTTCTTTATTTCATCACTTTGCCGTTTAGAGCACTAGGCAGAAATCACATTGCGTCAGCATGGTGAACGGCCCACGCAATTATTTGTTTTAAATGGACAGTCGGATTCCCCCGATCTATGCCAGTTGGAGTGCAGCAGACTGCGCAAGAGCCGCACTGCTCTAGTCGCACCTCGAGGGAGTCATTGTTACTCTCATCGCATACACACCTTCTTGCATTTCTTCACGTTGACATTAAATAGCACTGGGCAGAAATCACATAGTGTCAGCATCGGCAACAGCCTTCACAATCGTTTGTTTTAAGTGCACAGTGAGATTCCCGCGGTGCATGCCAGGTAAGCCACACCAGACAGTGCAGACCTGTGCTGCTCTAGTCGCACCTCATGGGAGTCATTGTTAGTCTCTTCGTTTACCCACGCCTTGTCGCATTTTATCAAGTTGACATATAGGGGACTGGGCAGAAATCACATTGCGTCAGCATGGTCAAAAGTCCCCGCAATGCTTTGTTTTAAATGGACAGTCGGATTCCCCCGGTCTATACCAGTTGAAGCGCAATGGAAAGTGCAAAGCGGCACAGCTGAATGCACACTGCAAGGGAGTCATTCTTACTCATGTCGTTTATCCACACCTTTTTTTCATTTTTTCACTTTGACATTTAGAGCACTGTGCAGAAATCACACTGCGTCAGCACGGTCAACGGCCCCCAAAATGCTTTGTTTTATTTGGGCATTTTATTTTACAGGAGGTATTCAGAGACATGGATTGGGAAGAATTGGGGATAAAAGTTAATCGAGAATAGCTTGGTAACTCGCGATTCGCTGATGACATTGCCTTGCTTAGTACCTCAGGGGACCAATTGCAATGCATGTTCAGTGACCTGGATAGGCAAAGCAGAAGAGTGGGTCTAAAAATTAATCTGCAGGAAACTAAAGTAATGCTTAACAGTCTCCGAAGTAAACCGCAATTTACAATAGGCAGCGAGGCACTGGAAGTCGTAAGGGAATACACCAACTTAGGTCAGGTAGTGACAGCGGATGCGGATCATAAGACAGAAATATTCAGAAGAACAAGAATGGGCTGGGGTGCGTTTGGCAGGCATTCTCAGATGATGAATAGCAGGTTGCCGTTATCCCCTCAAGAGGAAAGTATATAATACCTGTGTCTTACCAGCACTCACCTATGGGGCAGAAACCTTGAGGCTTACGAAAAGGGTTCTGCTCAAATTGAGGACGACGCAACGAGCTATGGAAAGAAGAATGATAGGTGTAACGTTCAAGGATAAGAAAAGAGCAGATTGGGTGAGGGAACAAACGCGAGTTAATGACATCTTAGTTGAAATCAAGAAAAAGAAATGGGCATGGGCAGGATACGCAATGAGGAGGGAAGATAACCGATGGTCATTGAGTATTACGGAATGGATTCCAAGGGAAGGGAAGCTTAGCAGAGGGCGGCAGAAAGTTAGGCGGGCGCATGAGATTAAGAAGTTTGCAGGGACGACATGGCCACACATAGTACATGATCGGGGTTGTTGGAGATGTATGGGAGAGGCCTTTGCCCTGCAGTAGGCGTAACCAGGCTGATGCTGATGATGATTGCGCCGGTCCATGCCAGTTGAGGCACACAAGACCACGCAAGAGCCGCACTGCGATAGCCGCACCACAAGGGAGTCATTGTCACTCCTGTAGTTTATCCATGCCTTTTTTTTAATTACTTCAGTTTGACGTTTAGAGCACTGGGCAGAAATCACATTGTGTCAGCATCGGCAACAGCCTTCACAATCATTTGTTTTAAGTGCACAGTGAGATTCCCCCGGTGCATGCCAGGTAAGCCACACCAGACAGTGCAGAGCCGTGCTGCTCTAGTCGCACCTCATGGGAGTCATTGTTAGTCTCTTCGTTTACCCTCGCCTTGTTGATTTTATCAAGTTGACATATAGGGGACTGGGCAGAGATCACATTGCATCAGCATGGTCAAAAGTTCTCGCAATGCTTTGTTTTAAATGGACAGTCAGATTCTCCCGGTCCATACCAGTTGAAGCGCAACGGAAAGTGCAAAGCGGCACAGCTCAATCCACACTGCAAGGGAGTCATTCTTACTCCTGTCCTTTATCCACGCTTTTTTTTCATTTTTTCACTTCGAAATTTAGAGCACTGTGCAGAAATCACACTGCGTCAGCATGCTCAACGGCCCCCAGAATGGTTTGTTTTATTTGGACAGTGGATTCTGTCAGTCCATGCCAGTTCATTCGCACCAGACCGCGCAAGAGCTGCACTGCGCTAGCCGCACCTAAAGGGTGTCATAGTTACTCCTGTCGTTTATCCAGCCCTTTCCTTAATTTATTTATTTCACGTTTAAAGCACTAGGCAGAAATCAAATTGCGTCAGCATGGTCAACGGCCCTCGCAATCATTTGTTTTAAATGGACAGTCGGATTACCCCGATCTATCCCAGTTGAAGCGCACCAGGCAGCGCTAGAGCCGCACTGCTCTAGCCGCAGCTCAAGGGAGTCATTGTTACTCACTTAGCTCCCCCACGCCTTGTTCTATTTCTTCAGGTTGACATTTAGGGCACTGGGCACAAATCACCTTGCATAAAAATGGTCAACCGCCCTCGCAATTATATCTTTTAAAAGCACAGTAAGATTCCCCCTGTGCATTCCAGTTGAACCACACCAGACAGTGCAAAGCAGCACTGTTCTAGCCGCACCTCAAGGGAGTCATTGTTACTAACGTCCTTCACCCACGCTTTGTTCCATTTCCTCACATTGACATTTAGAGCCCTGGGCACAAATCACATTGCGTCAGCATCGTCAAAAGTCCTTGCAATGCTTTGTTTTAAGTGGACAGTCAGTTCCAGCCGGTCCATGCCAGTTGAAGCACAACAGATAGCATAAAGCGCCACTCCTGAATCCACACTGCAAGGGAGTCATTCTTACTCCTGTCGTTTAACCACGCCTTTTTTTTCATTTCTGCACGTTGACATTTACAGACCTGGGCAGAAATCACATTGCGTCAGCATGGTCAACGGCCCTCAAAATGCATTGTTTTATTTGGAGAGTCGGATTCTCCCGGTCCATGCCAGTTGAAGCGCACCAGGCAGTGCAAGCGCCACACTGCTCTAGCCGCACCTCAAGAGGGCCATTGTTACTCGCTTTGTGTAGCCATGCCTTGTTGCATTTCTTCACGTTGACATTTAGAGCGCTGGGCAGAAGTCACATTACGTCAGCATGATCAAAAGTCTTCGCAAAGCTTTGTTTTAATGGACAGTTGGATTCCACCGGTCCATACCAAATGAAGCACAATGGATAGCACAAAGCGAAACTGCTCAATAAACTCTGCACGGGAGTCATTCTTACTCCTGTCCTTTATACCCACCTTTTTGCATTTCTTCACGTTGACATTTAGAGCACTGGCTCCCAGAATGCTTTGTTTCATTTGGACAGTGAATTCCGCCCGTCCATGCCAGTTGATGCGTACCATACCGCGCAAGAGCTGCACTGCTCCAGCCGCACCTCACAGGAGTCACTCTTACACCTGTCCTTTATCCAGGCATTTCTTTATTTCATCACTTTGCCGTTTAGAGCACTAGGCAGAAATCACATTGCGTCAGCATGGTGAACGGCCCGCGTAATCATTTGTTTTAAATGGACAGTCGGATTTCCCCGATCTATGCCAGTTGGAGTGCAGCAGACTGCGCAAGAGCCGCACTGCTCTAGTCGCACCTCGAGGGAGTCATTGTTACTCTCATCGCATACACACCTTCTTGCATTTCTTCACGTTGACATTAAATAGCACTGGGCAGAAATCACATTGTGTCAGCATCGGCAACAGCCTTCACAATCATTTGTTTTAAGTGCACAGTGAGATTCCTCCGGTGCATGACAGGTAAACCACACCAGACAGTGCAAAGCTGTGCTGCTCTAGTCGCACCTCATGGGAGTCATTGTTAGTCTCTTCGTTTACCCACGCCTTGTTGATTTTATCAAGTTGACATATAGGGGACTGGGCAGAAATCACATTGCGTCAGCATGGTCAAAAGTCCCCGCAATGCTTTGTTTTAAATGGACAGTCGGATTCCCCCGGTCTATACCAGTTGAAGCGCAATGGAAAGTGCAAAGCGGCACAGCTGAATGCACACTGCAAGGGAGTCATTCTTACTCATGTCGTTTATCCACACCTTTTTTTCATTTTTTCACTTTGACATTTAGAGCACTGTGCAGAAATCACACTGCGTCAGCACGGTCAACGGCCCCCAAAATGCTTTGTTTTATTTGGGCATTTTATTTTACAGGAGGTATTCAGAGACATGGATTGGGAAGAATTGGGGATAAAAGTTAATCGAGAATAGCTTGGTAACTCGCGATTCGCTGATGACATTGCCTTGCTTAGTACCTCAGGGGACCAATTGCAATGCATGTTCAGTGACCTGGATAGGCAAAGCAGAAGAGTGGGTCTAAAAATTAATCTGCAGGAAACTAAAGTAATGCTTAACAGTCTCCGAAGTAAACCGCAATTTACAATAGGCAGCGAGGCACTGGAAGTCGTAAGGGAATACACCAACTTAGGTCAGGTAGTGACAGCGGATGCGGATCATAAGACAGAAATATTCAGAAGAACAAGAATGGGCTGGGGTGCGTTTGGCAGGCATTCTCAGATGATGAATAGCAGGTTGCCGTTATCCCCTCAAGAGGAAAGTATATAATACCTGTGTCTTACCAGCACTCACCTATGGGGCAGAAACCTTGAGGCTTACGAAAAGGGTTCTGCTCATATTGAGGACGACACAACGAGCTATGGAAAGAAGAATGATAGGTGTAACGTTCAAGGATAAGAAAAGAGCAGATTGGGTGAGGGAACAAACGCGACTTAATGACATCTTAGTTGAAATCAAGAAAAAGAAAGGGGCATGGGCAGGATACGCAATGAGGAGGGAAGATAACCGATGGTCATTAAGGGTTACGGAATGGATTCCAAGGGAAGGGAAGCTTAGCAGAGGGCGGCAGAAAGTTAGGCGGGCGCATGAGATTAAGAAGTTTGCAGGGACGACATGGCCACACATAGTACATGATCGGGGTTGTTGGAGATGTATGGGAGAGGCCTTTGCCCTGCAGTAGGCGTAACCAGGCTGATGCTGATGATGATTCCGCCGGTCCATGCCAGTTGAGGCACACAAGACCACGCAAGAGCCGCACTGCGATAGCCGCACCACAAGGGAGTCATTGTGACTCCTGTAGTTTATCCATGCCTTTTTTTATTTACTTCAGTTTCACGTGTAGAGCACTGGGCAGAAATCACATTGCGTCAGCATGGCCGACGGCCCTCGCAATCATTTGTTTTAAATGGACAGTCGGATTCCCCCGATCTATGCCAGCTGGAGTGCAGCAGACTGTGCAAAAGCTGCACTGCTCTAGTCGCACCTCAAGGGAGTCATTGTTACTCTCACCGCTTACACACACCTTCTTGCATTTCTTCACGTTGACATTAAATAGCACTGGGCAGAAATCACATAGTGTCAGCATCGGCAACAGCCTTCACAATCATTTGTTTTAAGTGCACAGTGAGATTCCCCCGGTGCATGCCAGGTAAGCCACACCAGACAGTGCAGAGCCGTGCTGCTCTAGTCGCACCTCATGGGAGTCATTGTTAGTCTCTTCGTTTACCCACGCCTTGATGATTTTATCAAGTTGACATATAGGGGACTGGGCAGAGATCACATTGCATCAGCATGGTCAAAAGTCCTCGCAATGCTTTGTTTTAAATGGACAGTCAGATTCTCCCGGTCCATACCAGTTGAAGCGCAACGGAAAGTGCAAAGCGGCACAGCTCAATCCACACTGCAAGGGAGTCATTCTTACTCCTGCCTTTTATCCACGCTTTTTTTTTTCATTTTTTCACTTCGACATTTAGAGCACTGTGCAGAAATCACACTGCGTCAGCATGCTCAACGGCCCCCAGAATGGTTTGTTTTATTTGGACAGTGGATTCTGTCAGTCCATACCAGTTCATTCGCACCAGACCGCGCAAGAGCTGCACTGCGCTAGCCGCACCTAAAGGGTGTCATAGTTACTCCTGTCGTTTATCCAGCCCTTTCCTTAATTTATTTATTTCACGTTTAAAGCACTAGGCAGAAATCAAATTGCGTCAGCATGGTCAACGGCCCTCGCAATCATTTGTTTTAAATGGACAGTCGGATTACCCCGATCTATCCCAGTTGAAGCGCACCAGGCAGCGCTAGAGCCGCACTGCTCTAGCCGCAGCTCAAGGGAGTCATTGTTACTCACTTAGCTCCCCCACGCCTTGTTCTATTTCTTCAGGTTGACATTTAGGGCACTGGGCACAAATCACCTTGCATAAAAATGGTCAACCGCCCTCGCAATTATATCTTTTAAAAGCACAGTAAGATTCCCCCTGTGCATTCCAGTTGAACCACACCAGACAGTGCAAAGCAGCACTGTTCTAGCCGCACCTCAGGGGAGTCATTGTTACTAACGTCCTTCACCCACGCTTTGTTCCATTTCCTCACATTGACATTTAGAGCCCTGGGCACAAATCACATTGCGTCAGCATCGTCAAAAGTCCTTGCAATGCTTTGTTTTAAGTGGACAGTCAGTTTCAGCCGGCCCATGCCAGTTGAAGCACAACAGATAGCATAAAGCGCCACTCCTGAATCCACACTGCAAGGGAGTCATTCTTACTCCTGTCGTTTAACCACGCCTTTTTTTTCATTTCTGCACGTTGACATTTACAGACCTGGGCAGAAATCACATTGCGTCAGCATGGTCAACGGCCCTCAAAATGCATTGTTTTATTTGGAGAGTCGGATTCTCCCGGTCCATGCCAGTTGAAGCGCACCAGGCAGCGCAAGCGCCACACTGCTCTAGCCGCACCTCAAGAGAGCCATTGTTACTCGCTTTGTGTAGCCATGCCTTGTTGCATTTCTTCACGTTGACATTTAGAGCGCTGGGCAGAAGTCACATTACGTCAGCATGATCAAAAGTCTTCGCAAAGCTTTGTTTTAATGGACAGTTGGATTCCACCGGTCCATACCAAATGAAGCACAATGGATAGCACAAAGCGAAACTGCTCAATAAACTCTGCACGGGAGTCATTCTTACTCCTGTCCTTTATACCCACCTTTTTGCATTTCTTCACGTTGACATTTAGAGCACTGGCTCCCAGAATGCTTTGTTTCATTTGGACAGTGAATTCCGCCCGTCCATGCCAGTTGAGGCGTACCATACCGCGCAAGAGCTGCACTGCTCCAGCCGCACCTCACAGGAGTCACTCTTACACCTGTCCTTTATCCAGGCATTTCTTTATTTCATCACTTTGCCGTTTAGAGCACTAGGCAGAAATCACATTGCCTCAGCATGGTGAACGGCCCGCGTAATCATTTGTTTTAAATGGACAGTCGGATTCCCCCGATCTATGCCAGTTGGAGTGCAGCAGACTGCGCAAGAGCCGCACTGCTCTAGTCGCACCTCGAGGGAGTCATTGTTACTCTCATCGCATACACACCTTCTTGCATTTCTTCACGTTGACATTAAATAGCACTGGGCAGAAATCACATTGTGTCAGCATCGGCAACAGCCTTCACAATCATTTGTTTTAAGTGCACAGTGAGATTCCCCCGGTGCATGACAGGCAAACCACACCAGACAGTGCAAAGCTGTGCTGCTCTAGTCGCACCTCATGGGAGTCATTGTTAGTCTCTTCGTTTACCCACGCCTTGTTGATTTTATCAAGTTGACATATAGGGGACTGGGCAGAAATCACATTGCGTCAGCATGGTCAAAAGTCCCCGCAATGCTTTGTTTTAAATGGACAGTCGGATTCCCCCGGTCTATACCAGTTGAAGCGCAATGGAAAGTGCAAAGCGGCACAGCTGAATGCACACTGCAAGGGAGTCATTCTTACTCATGTCGTTTATCCACACCTTTTTTTCATTTTTTCACTTTGACATTTAGAGCACTGTGCAGAAATCACACTGCGTCAGCACGGTCAACGGCCCCCAAAATGCTTTGTTTTATTTGGGCATTTTATTTTACAGGAGGTATTCAGAGACATGGATTGGGAAGAATTGGGGTTAAAAGTTAATCGAGAATAGCTTGGTAACTCGCGATTCGCTGATGACATTGCCTTGCTTAGTACCTCAGGGGACCAATTGCAATGCATGTTCAGTGACCTGGATAGGCAAAGCAGAAGAGTGGGTCTAAAAATTAATCTGCAGGAAACTAAAGTAATGCTTAACAGTCTCCGAAGAAAACCGCAATTTACAATAGGCAGCGAGGCACTGGAAGTCGTAAGGGAATACACCAACTTAGGTCAGGTAGTGACAGCGGATGCGGATCATAAGACAGAAATATTCAGAAGAACAAGAATGGGCTGGGGTGCGTTTGGCAGGCATTCTCAGATGATGAATAGCAGGTTGCCGTTATCCCCTCAAGAGGAAAGTATATAATACCTGTGTCTTACCAGCACTCACCTATGGGGCAGAAACCTTGAGGCTTACGAAAAGGGTTCTGCTCATATTGAGGACGACACAACGAGCTATGGAAAGAAGAATGATAGGTGTAACGTTCAAGGATAAGAAAAGAGCAGATTGGGTGAGGGAACAAACGCGACTTAATGACATCTTAGTTGAAATCAAGAAAAAGAAAGGGGCATGGGCAGGATACGCAATGAGGAGGGAAGATAACCGATGGTCATTAAGGGTTACGGAATGGATTCCAAGGGAAGGGAAGCTTAGCAGAGGGCGGCAGAAAGTTAGGCGGGTGCATGAGATTAAGAAGTTTGCAGGGACGACATGGCCACACATAGTACATGATCGGGGTTGTTGGAGATGTATGGGAGAGGCCTTTGCCCTGCAGTAGGCGTAACCAGGCTGATGCTGATGATGATTCCGCCGGTCCATGCCAGTTGAGGCACACAAGACCACGCAAGAGCCGCACTGCGATAGCCGCACCACAAGGGAGTCATTGTGACTCCTGTAGTTTATCCATGCCTTTTTTTATTTACTTCAGTTTCACGTGTAGAGCACTGGGCAGAAATCACATTGCGTCAGCATGGCCGACGGCCCTCGCAATCATTTGTTTTAAATGGACAGTCGGATTCCCCCGATCTATGCCAGCTGGAGTGCAGCAGACTGTGCAAAAGCTGCACTGCTCTAGTCGCACCTCAAGGGAGTCATTGTTACTCTCACCGCATACACACCTTCTTGCATTTCTTCACGTTGACATTAAATAGCACTGGGCAGAAATCACATAGTGTCAGCATTGGCAACAGCCTTCACAATCATTTGTTTTAAGTGCACAGTGAGATTCCCCCGGTGCATGCCAGGTAAGCCACACCAGACAGTGCAGAGCCGTGCTGCTCTAGTCGCACCTCATGGGAGTCATTGTTAGTCTCTTCGTTTACCCACGCCTTGATGATTTTATCAAGTTGACATATAGGGGACTGGGCAGAGATCACATTGCATCAGCATGGTCAAAAGTCCTCGCAATGCTTTGTTTTAAATGGACAGTCAGATTCTCCCGGTCCATACCAGTTGAAGCGCAACGGAAAGTGCAAAGCGGCACAGCTCAATCCACACTGCAAGGGAGTCATTCTTACTCCTGTCTTTTATCCACGCTTTTTTTTTCATTTTTTCACTTCGACATTTAGAGCACTGTGCAGAAATCACACTGCGTCAGCATGCTCAACGGCCCCCAGAATGGTTTGTTTTATTTGGACAGTGGATTCTGTCAGTCCATGCCAGTTCATTCGCACCAGACCGCGCAAGAGCTGCACTGCGCTAGCCGCACCTAAAGGGTGTCATAGTTACTCCTGTCGTTTATCCAGCCCTTTCCTTAATTTATTTATTTCACGTTTAAAGCACTAGGCAGAAATCAAATTGCGTCAGCATGGTCAACGGCCCTCGCAATCATTTGTTTTAAATGGACAGTCGGATTACCCCGATCTATCCCAGTTGAAGCGCACCAGGCAGCGCTAGAGCCGCACTGCTCTAGCCGCAGCTCAAGGGAGTCATTGTTACTCACTTAGCTCCCCCACGCCTTGTTCTATTTCTTCAGGTTGACATTTAGGGCACTGGGCACAAATCACCTTGCATAAAAATGGTCAACCGCCCTCGCAATTATATCTTTTAAAAGCACAGTAAGATTCCCCCTGTGCATTCCAGTTGAACCACACCAGACAGTGCAAAGCAGCACTGTTCTAGCCGCACCTCAGGGGAATCATTGTTACTAACGTCCTTCACCCACGCTTTGTTCCATTTCCTCACATTGACATTTAGAGCCCTGGGCACAAATCACATTGCGTCAGCATCGTCAAAAGTCCTTGCAATGCTTTGTTTTAAGTGGACAGTCAGTTTCAGCCGGCCCATGCCAGTTGAAGTACAACAGATAGCATCAAGCGCCACTCCTGAATCCACACTGCAAGGGAGTCATTCTTACTCCTGTCGTTTAACCACGCCTTTTTTTCATTTCTGCACGTTGACATTTACAGACCTGGGCGGAAATCACATTGCGTCAGCATGGTCAACGGCCCTCAAAATGCATTGTTTTATTTGGAGAGTCGGATTCTCCCGGTCCATGCCAGTTGAAGTGCACCAGGCAGCGCAAGCGCCACACTGCTCTAGCCGCACCTCAAGAGAGCCATTGTTACTCGCTTTGTGTAGCCATGCCTTGTTGCATTTCTTCACATTGACATTTAGAGCGCTGGGCAGAAGTCACATTACGTCAGCATGATCAAAAGTCTTCGCAAAGCTTTGTTTTAATGGACAGTTGGATTCCACCGGTCCATACCAAATGAAGCACAATGGATAGCACAAAGCGAAACTGCTCAATAAACTCTGCACGGGAGTCATTCTTACTCCTGTCCTTTATACACACCTTTTTGCATTTCTTCACGTTGACATTTAGAGCACTGGCTCCCAGAATGCTTTGTTTCATTTGGACAGTGAATTCCGCCCGTCCATGCCAGTTGAGGCGTACCATACCGCGCAAGAGCTGCACTGCTCCAGCCGCACCTCACAGGAGTCACTCTTACACCTGTCCTTTATCCAGGCATTTCTTTATTTCATCACTTTGCCGTTTAGAGCACTAGGCAGAAATCACATTGCGTCAGCATGGTGAACGGCCCGCGTAATCATTTGTTTTAAATGGACAGTCGGATTCCCCCGATCTATGCCAGTTGGAGTGCAGCAGACTGCGCAAGAGCCGCACTGCTCTAGTCGCACCTCGAGGGAGTCATTGTTACTCTCATCGCATACACACCTTCTTGCATTTCTTCACGTTGACATTAAATAGCACTGGGCAGAAATCACATTGTGTCAGCATCGGCAACAGCCTTCACAATCATTTGTTTTAAGTGCACAGTGAGATTCCCCCGGTGCATGACAGGCAAACCACACCAGACAGTGCAAAGCTGTGCTGCTCTAGTCGCACCTCATGGGACTCATTGTTAGTCTCTTCGTTTACCCACGCCTTGTTGATTTTATCAAGTTGACATATAGGGGACTGGGCAGAAATCACATTGTGTCAGCATGGTCAAAAGTCCCCGCAATGCTTTGTTTTAAATGGACAGTCGGATTCCCCCGGTCTATACCAGTTGAAGCGCAATGGAAAGTGCAAAGCGGCACAGCTGAATGCACACTGCAAGGGAGTCATTCTTACTCATGTCGTTTATCCACACCTTTTTTTCATTTTTTCACTTTGACATTTAGAGCACTGTGCAGAAATCACACTGCGTCAGCACGGTCAACGGCCCCCAAAATGCTTTGTTTTATTTGGGCACTTTATTTTACAGGAGGTATTCAGAGACATGGATTGGGAAGAATTGGGGTTAAAAGTTAATCGAGAATAGCTTGGTAACTCGCGATTCGCTGATGACATTGCCTTGCTTAGTACCTCAGGGGACCAATTGCAATGCATGTTCAGTGACCTGGATAGGCAAAGCAGAAGAGTGGGTCTAAAAATTAATCTGCAGGAAACTAAAGTAATGCTTAACAGTCTCCGAAGAAAACCGCAATTTACAATAGGCAGCGAGGCACTGGAAGTCGTAAGGGAATACACCAACTTAGGTCAGGTAGTGACAGCGGATGCGGATCATAAGACAGAAATATTCAGAAGAACAAGAATGGGCTGGGGTGCGTTTGGCAGGCATTCTCAGATGATGAATAGCAGGTTGCCGTTATCCCCTCAAGAGGAAAGTATATAATACCTGTGTCTTACCAGCACTCACCTATGGGGCAGAAACCTTGAGGCTTACGAAAAGGGTTCTGCTCATATTGAGGACGACACAACGAGCTATGGAAAGAAGAATGATAGGTGTAACGTTCAAGGATAAGAAAAGAGCAGATTGGGTGAGGGAACAAACGCGACTTAGTGACATCTTAGTTGAAATCAAGAAAAAGAAAGGGGCATGGGCAGGATACGCAATGAGGACGGAAGATAACCGATGGTCATTGAGGGTTACGGAATGGATTCCAAGGGAAGAGAAGCTTAGCAGAGGGCGGCAGAAAGTTAGGCGGGCGCATGAGATTCAGAAGTTTGCGGGGACGACATGGCCACACTTAGTACATGATCGGGGTTGTTGGAGATGTATGGGAGAGGCCTTTGCCCTGCAGTAGGCGTAACCAGGCCTATGCTGATGATGATTCCGCCGGTCCATGCCAGTTGAGGCGCACAAGACCAGGCAATAGCCGCACTGCGATAGCCGCACCACGAGGGAGTCATTGTTACTCTTGTCGTTTATCCGTCCTTTTTTTTATTTACTTCACTTTGACGTTTAGAGCACTGGGCAGAAATCACATTGCGTCAGCATGGCCGACGGCCCTCGCAATCATTTGTTTTAAATGGACAGTCGGATTCCCCCGATCTATGCCAGCTGGAGTGCAGCAGACTGTGCAAAAGCTGCACTGCTCTAGTCGCACCTCAAGGGAGTCATTGTTACTCTCACCGCTTACACACACCTTCTTGCATTTCTTCACGTTGACATTAAATAGCACTGGGCAGAAATCACATTGCGTCAGCATGGCCGACGGCCCTCGCAATCATTTGTTTTAAATGGACAGTCGGATTCCCCCGATCTATGCCAGCTGGAGTGCAGCAGACTGTGCAAAAGCTGCACTGCTCTAGTCGCACCTCAAGGGAGTCATTGTTACTCTCACCGCTTACGCACGCCTTCTTGCATTTCTTCACGTCGACATTAAATAGCACTGGGCAGAAATCACATAGTGTCAGCATCGGCAACAGCCTTCACAATCATTTGTTTTAAGTGCACAGTGAGATTCCCCCGGTGCATGCCAGGTAAGCCACACCAGACAGTGCAGAGCCGTGCTGCTCTAGTCGCACCTCATGGGAGTCATTGTTAGTCTCTTCGTTTACCCACGCCATGATGATTTTATCAAGTTGACATATAGGGGACTGGGCAGAGATCACATTGCATCAGCATGGTCAAAAGTCCTCGCAATGCTTTGTTTTAAATGGACAGTCAGATTCTCCCGGTCCATACCAGTTGAAGCGCAACGGAAAGTGCAAAGCGGCACAGCTCAATCCACACTGCAAGGGAGTCATTCTTACTCCTGTCTTTTATCCACGCTTTTTTTTCATTTTTTCACTTCGACATTTAGAGCACTGTGCAGAAATCACACTGCGTCAGCATGCTCAACGGCCCCCAGAATGGTTTGTTTTATTTGGACAGTGGATTCTGTCAGTCCATGCCAGTTCATTCGCACCAGACCGCGCAAGAGCTGCACTGCGCTAGCCGCACCTAAAGGGTGTCATAGTTACTCCTGTCGTTTATCCAGCCCTTTCCTTAATTTATTTATTTCACGTTTAACGCACTAGGCAGAACTCAAATTGCGTCAGCATGGTCAACGGCCCTCGCAATCATTTGTTTTAAATGGACAGTCGGATTACCCCGATCTATCCCAGTTGAAGCGCACCAGGCAGCGCTAGAGCCGCACTGCTCTAGCCGCAGCTCAAGGGAGTCATTGTTACTCACTTAGCTCCCCTACGCCTTGTTCTATTTCTTCAGGTTGACATTTAGGGCACTGGGCACAAATCACCTTGCATAAAAATGGTCAACCGCCCTCGCAATTATATCTTTTAAAAGCACAGTAAGATTCCCCCTGTGCATTCAAGTTGAACCACACCAGACAGTGCAAAGCAGCACTGTTCTAGCCGCACCTCAGGGGAGTCATTGTTACTAACGTCCTTCACCCACGCTTTGTTCCATTTCCTCACATTGACATTTAGAGCCCTGGGCACAAATCACATTGCGTCAGCATCGTCAAAAGTCCTTGCAATGCTTTGTTTTAAGTGGACAGTCAGTTTCAGCCGGTCCATGCCAGTTGAAGCACAACAGATAGCATAAAGCGCCACTCCTGAATCCACACTGCAAGGGAGTCATTCTTACTCCTGTCGTTTAACCACGCCTTTTTTTTCATTTCTGCACGTTGACATTTACAGACCTGGGCAGAAATCACATTGCGTCAGCATGGTCAACGGCCCTCAAAATGCATTGTTTTATTTGGAGAGTCGGATTCTCCCGGTCCATGCCAGTTGAAGCGCACCAGGCAGCGCAAGCGCCACACTGCTCTAGCCGCACCTCAAGAGAGCCATTGTTACTCGCTTTGTGTAGCCATGCCTTGTTGCATTTCTTCACGTTGACATTTAGAGCGCTGGGCAGAAGTCACATTACGTCAGCATGATCAAAAGTCTTCGCAAAGCTTTGTTTTAATGGACAGTTGGATTCCACCGGTCCATACCAAATGAAGCACAATGGATAGCACAAAGCGAAACTGCTCAATAAACTCTGCACGGGAGTCATTCTTACTCCTGTCCTTTATACCCACCTTTTTGCATTTCTTCATGTTGACATTTAGAGCACTGGCTCCCAGAATGCTTTGTTTCATTTGGACAGTGAATTCCGCCCGTCCATGCCAGTTGAGGCGTACCATACCACGCAAGAGCTGCACTGCTCCAGCCGCACCTCACAGGAGTCACTCTTACACCTGTCCTTTATCCAGGCATTTCTTTATTTCATCACTTTGCCGTTTAGAGCACTAGGCAGAAATCACATTGCGTCAGCATGGTGAACGGCCCGCGTAATCATTTGTTTTAAATGGACAGTCGGATTCCCCCGATCTATGCCAGTTGGAGTGCAGCAGACTGCGCAAGAGCCGCACTGCTCTAGTCGCACCTCGAGGGAGTCATTGTTACTCTCATCGCATACACACCTTCTTGCATTTCTTCACGTTGACATTAAATAGCACTGGGCAGAAATCACATTGTGTCAGCATCGGCAACAGCCTTCACAATCATTTGTTTTAAGTGCACAGTGAGATTCCCCCGGTGCATGACAGGCAAACCACACCAGACAGTGCAAAGCTGTGCTGCTCTAGTCGCACCTCATGGGAGTCATTGTTAGTCTCTTCGTTTACCCACGCCTTGTTGATTTTATCAAGTTGACATATAGGGGACTGGGCAGAAATCACATTGCGTCAGCATGGTCAAAAGTCCCCGCAATGCTTTGTTTTAAATGGACAGTCGGATTCCCCCGGTCTATACCAGTTGAAGCGCAATGGAAAGTGCAAAGCGGCACAGCTGAATGCACACTGCAAGGGAGTCATTCTTACTCATGTCGTTTATCCACACCTTTTTTTCATTTTTTCACTTTGACATTTAGAGCACTGTGCAGAAATCACACTGCGTCAGCACGGTCAACGGCCCCCAAAATGCTTTGTTTTATTTGGGCATTTTATTTTACAGGAGGTATTCAGAGACATGGATTGGGAAGAATTGGGGTTAAAAGTTAATCGAGAATAGCTTGGTAACTCGCGATTCGCTGATGACATTGCCTTCCTTAGTACCTCAGGGGACCAATTGCAATGCATGTTCAGTGACCTGGATAGGCAAAGCAGAAGAGTGGGTCTAAAAATTAATCTGCAGGAAACTAAAGTAATGCTTAACAGTCTCCGAAGAAAACCGAAATTTACAATAGGCAGCGAGGCACTGGAAGTCGTAAGGGAATACACCAACTTAGGTCAGGTAGTGACAGCGGATGCGGATCATAAGACGGAAATATTCAGAAGAACAAGAATGGGCTGGGGTGCGTTTGGCAGGCATTCTCAGATGATGAATAGCAGGTTGCCGTTATCCCCTCAAGAGGAAAGTATATAATACCTGTGTCTTACCAGCACTCACCTATGGGGCAGAAACCTTGAGGCTTACGAAAAGGGTTCTGCTCATATTGAGGACGACACAACGAGCTATGGAAAGAAGAATGATAGGTGTAACGTTCAAGGATAAGAAAAGAGCAGATTGGGTGAGGGAACAAACGCGACTTAGTGACATCTTAGTTTAAATCAAGAAAAAGAAAGGGGCATGGGCAGGATACGCAATGAGGAGGGAAGATAACCGATGGTCATTGAGGGTTACGGAATGGATTCCAAGGGAAGAGAAGCTTAGCAGAGGGCGGCAGAAAGTTAGGCGGGCGCATGAGATTCAGAAGTTTGCGGGGACGACATAGCCACACTTAGTACATGATCGGGGTTGTTGGAGATGTATGGGAGAGGCCTTTGCCCTGCAGTAGGCGTAACCAGGCCTATGCTGATGATGATTCCGCCGGTCCATGCCAGTTGAGGCGCACAAGACCACGCAATAGCCGCACTGCGATAGCCGCTCCACGAGGGAGTCATTGTTACTCTTGTCGTTTATCCGTCCTTTCTTTTATTTACTTCACTTTGACGTTTAGAGCACTGGGCAGAAATCACATTGCGTCAGCATGGCCGACGGCCCTCGCAATCATTTGTTTTAAATGGACAGTCGGATTCCCCCGATCTATGCCAGCTGGAGTGCAGCAGACTGTGCAAAAGCTGCACTGCTCTAGTCGCACCTCAAGGGAGTCATTGTTACTCTCACCGCTTACACACACCTTCTTGCATTTCTTCACGTTGACATTAAATAGCACTGGGCAGAAATCACATAGTGTCAGCATCGGCAACAGCCTTCACAATCATTTGTTTTAAGTGCACGGTGAGATTCCCCCGGTGCATGCCAGGTAAGCCACACCAGACAGTGCAGAGCCGTGCTGCTCTAGTCGCACCTCATGGGAGTCATTGTTAGTCTCTTCGTTTACCCACGCCTTGATGATTTTATCAAGTTGACATATAGGGGACTGGGCAGAGATCACATTGCATCAGCATGGTCAAAAGTCCTCGCAATGCTTTGTTTTAAATGGACAGTCAGATTCTCCCGGTCCATACCAGTTGAAGCGCAACGGAAAGTGCAAAGCGGCACAGCTCAATCCACACTGCAAGGGAGTCATTCTTACTCCTGTCTTTTATCCACGCTTTTTTTTTCATTTTTTCACTTCGACATTTAGAGCACTGTGCAGAAATCACACTGCGTCAGCATGCTCAACGGCCCCCAGAATGGTTTTGTTTTATTTGGACAGTGGATTCTGTCAGTCCATGCCAGTTCATTCGCACCAGACCGTGCAAGAGCTGCACTGCGCTAGCCGCACCTAAAGGGTGTCATAGTTACTCCTGTCGTTTATCCAGCCCTTTCCTTAATTTATTTATTTCACGTTTAAAGCACTAGGCAGAAATCAAATTGCGTCAGCATGGTCAACGGCCCTCGCAATCATTTGTTTTAAATGGACAGTCGGATTACCCCGATCTATCCCAGTTGAAGCGCACCAGGCAGCGCTAGAGCCGCACTGCTCTAGCCGCAGCTCAAGGGAGTCATTGTTACTCACTTAGCTCCCCCACGCCTTGTTCTATTTCTTCAGGTTGACATTTAGGGCACTGGGCACAAATCACCTTGCATAAAACTGGTCAACCGCCCTCGCAATTATATCTTTTAAAAGCACAGTAAGATTCCCCCTGTGCATTCCAGTTGAACCACACCAGACAGTGCAAAGCAGCACTGTTCTAGCCGCACCTCAGGGGAGTCATTGTTACTAACGTCCTTCACCCACGCTTTGTTCCATTTCCTCACATTGACATTTAGAGCCCTGGGCACAAATCACATTGCGTCAGCATCGTCAAAAGTCCTTGCAATGCTTTGTTTTAAGTGGAGAGTCAGTTTCAGCCGGTCCATGCCAGTTGAAGCACAACAGATAGCATAAAGCGCCACTCCTGAATCCACACTGCAAGGGAGTCATTCTTACTCCTGTCGTTTAACCACGCCTTTTTTTTCATTTCTGCACGTTGACATTTACAGACCTGGGCAGAAATCACATTGCGTCAGCATGGTCAACGGCCCTCAAAATGCATTGTTTTATTTGGAGAGTCGGATTCTCCCGGTCCATGCCAGTTGAAGCGCACCAGGCAGCGCAAGCGCCACACTGCTCTAGCCGCACCTCAAGAGAGCCATTGTTACTCGCTTTGTGTAGCCATGCCTTGTTGCATTTCTTCACGTTGACATTTAGAGCGCTGGGCAGAAGTCACATTACGTCAGCATGATCAAAAGTCTTCGCAAAGCTTTGTTTTATTGGACAGTTGGATTCCACCGGTCCATACCAAATGAAGCACAATGGATAGCACAAAGCGAAACTGCTCAATAAACTCTGCACGGGAGTCATTCTTACTCCTGTCCTTTATACCCACCTTTTTGCATTTCTTCACGTTGACATTTAGAGCACTGGCTCCCAGAATGCTTTGTTTCATTTGGACAGAGAATTCCGCCCGTCCATGCCAGTTGAGGCGTACCATACCACGCAAGAGCTGCACTGCTCCAGCCGCACCTCACAGGAGTCACTCTTACACCTGTCCTTTATCCAGGCATTTCTTTATTTCATCACTTTGCCGTTTAGAGCACTAGGCAGAAATCACATTGCGTCAGCATGGTGAACGGCCCGCGTAATCATTTGTTTTAAATGGACAGTCGGATTCCCCCGATCTATGCCAGTTGGAGTGCAGCAGACTGCGCAAGAGCCGCACTGCTCTAGTCGCACCTCGAGGGAGTCATTGTTACTCTCATCGCATACACACCTTCTTGCATTTCTTCACGTTGACATTAAATAGCACTGGGCAGAAATCACATTGTGTCAGCATCGGCAACAGCCTTCACAATCATTTGTTTTAAGTGCACAGTGAGATTCCCCCGGTGCATGACAGGCAAACCACACCAGACAGTGCAAAGCTGTGCTGCTCTAGTCGCACCTCATGGGAGTCATTGTTAGTCTCTTCGTTTACCCACGCCTTGTTGATTTTATCAAGTTGACATATAGGGGACTGGGCAGAAATCACATTGCGTCAGCATGGTCAAAAGTCCCCGCAATGCTTTGTTTTAAATGGACAGTCGGATTCCCCCGGTCTATACCAGTTGAAGCGCAATGGAAAGTGCAAAGCGGCACAGCTGAATGCACACTGCAAGGGAGTCATTCTTACTCATGTCGTTTATCCACACCTTTTTTTCATTTTTTCACTTTGACATTTAGAGCACTGTGCAGAAATCACACTGCGTCAGCACGGTCAACGGCCCCCAAAATGCTTTGTTTTATTTGGGCATTTTATTTTACAGGAGGTATTCAGAGACATGGATTGGGAAGAATTGGGGTTAAAAGTTAATCGAGAATAGCTTGGTAACTCGCGATTCGCTGATGACATTGCCTTCCTTAGTACCTCAGGGGACCAATTGCAATGCATGTTCAGTGACCTGGATAGGCAAAGCAGAAGAGTGGGTCTAAAAATTAATCTGCAGGAAACTAAAGTAATGCTTAACAGTCTCCGAAGAAAACCGAAATTTACAATAGGCAGCGAGGCACTGGAAGTCGTAAGGGAATACACCAACTTAGGTCAGGTAGTGACAGCGGATGCGGATCATAAGACAGAAATATTCAGAAGAACAAGAATGGGCTGGGGTGCGTTTGGCAGGCATTCTCAGATGATGAATAGCAGGTTGCCGTTATCCCCTCAAGAGGAAAGTATATAATACCTGTGTCTTACCAGCACTCACCTATGGGGCAGAAACCTTGAGGCTTACGAAAAGGGTTCTGCTCATATTGAGGACGACACAACGAGCTATGGAAAGAAGAATGATAGGTGTAACGTTCAAGGATAAGAAAAGAGCAGATTGGGTGAGGGAACAAACGCGACTTAGTGACATCTTAGTTGAAATCAAGAAAAAGAAAGGGGCATGGGCAGGATACGCAATGAGGAGGGAAGATAACCGATGGTCATTGAGGGTTACGGAATGGATTCCAAGGGAAGAGAAGCTTAGCAGAGGCGGCAGAAAGTTAGGCGGGCGCATGAGATTCAGAAGTTTGCGGGGACGACATAGCCACACTTAGTACATGATCGGGGTTGTTGGAGATGTATGGGAGAGGCCTTTTCCCTGCAGTAGGCGTAACCAGGCCTATGCTGATGATGATTCCGCCGGTCCATGCCAGTTGAGGCGCACAAGACCACGCAATAGCCGCACTGCGATAGCCGCACCACGAGGGAGTCATTGTTACTCTTGTCGTGTATCCGTCCTTTCTTTTATTTACTTCACTTTGACGTTTAGAGCACTGGGCAGAAATCACATTGCGTCAGCATGGCCGACGGCCCTCGCAATCATTTGTTTTAGATGGACAGTCGGATTCCCCCGATCTATGCCAGCTGGAGTGCAGCAGACTGTGCAAAAGCTGCACTGCTCTAGTCGCATCTCAAGGGAGTCATTGTTACTCTCACCGCTTACACACACCTTCTTGCATTTCTTCACGTTGACATTAAATAGCACTGGGCAGAAATCACATAGTGTCAGCATCGGCAACAGCCTTCACAATCATTTGTTTTAAGTGCACGGTGAGATTCCCCCGGTGCATGCCAGGTAAGCCACACCAGACAGTGCAGAGCCGTGCTGCTCTAGTCGCACCTCATGGGAGTCATTGTTAGTCTCTTCGTTTACCCACGCCTTGATGATTTTATCAAGTTGACATATAGGGGACTGGGCAGAGATCACATTGCATCAGCATGGTCAAAAGTCCTCGCAATGCTTTGTTTTAAATGGACAGTCAGATTCTCCCGGTCCATACCAGTTGAAGCGCAACGGAAAGTGCAAAGCGGCACAGCTCAATCCACACTGCAAGGGAGTCATTCTTACTCCTGTCTTTTATCCACGCTTTTTTTTCATTTTTTCACTTCGACATTTAGAGCACTGTGCAGAAATCACACTGCGTCAGCATGCTCAACGGCCCCCAGAATGGTTTGTTTTATTTGGACAGTGGATTCTGTCAGTCCATGCCAGTTCATTCGCACCAGACCGCGCAAGAGCTGCACTGCGCTAGCCGCACCTTAAGGGTGTCATAGTTACTCCTGTCGTTTATCCAGCCCTTTCCTTAATTTATTTATTTCACGTTTAAAGCACTAGGCAGAAATCAAATTGCGTCAGCATGGTCGACGGCCCTCGCAATCATTTGTTTTAAATGGACAGTCGGATTACCCCGATCTATCCCAGTTGAAGCGCACCAGGCAGCGCTAGAGCCGCACTGCTCTAGCCGCAGCTCAAGGGAGTCATTGTTACTCACTTAGCTCCCCCACGCCTTGTTCTATTTCTTCAGGTTGACATTTAGGGCACTGGGCACAAATCACCTTGCATAAAACTGGTCAACCGCCCTCGCAATTATATCTTTTAAAAGCACAGTAAGATTCCCCCTGTGCATTCCAGTTGAACCACACCAGACAGTGCAAAGCAGCACTGTTCTAGCCGCACCTCAGGGGAGTCATTGTTACTAACGTCCTTCACCCACGCTTTGTTCCATTTCCTCACATTGACATTTAGAGCCCTGGGCACAAATCACATTGCGTCAGCATCGTTAAAAGTCCTTGCAATGCTTTATTTTAAGTGGACAGTCAGTTTCAGCCGGTCCATGCCAGTTGAAGCACAACAGATAGCATAAAGCGCCACTCCTGAATCCACACTGCAAGGGAGTCATTCTTACTCCTGTCGTTTAACCACGCCTTTTTTTTCATTTCTGCACGTTGACATTTACAGACCTGGGCAGAAATCACATTGCGTCAGCATGGTCAACGGCCCTCAAAATGCATTGTTTTATTTGGAGAGTCGGATTCTCCCGGTCCATGCCAGTTGAAGCGCACCAGGCAGCGCAAGCGCCACACTGCTCTAGCCGCACCTCAAGAGAGCCATTGTTACTCGCTTTGTGTAGCCATGCCTTGTTGCATTTCTTCACGTTGACATTTAGAGCGCTGGGCAGAAGTCACATTACGTCAGCATGATCAAAAGTCTTCGCAAAGCTTTGTTTTAATGGACAGTTGGATTCCACCGGTCCATACCAAATGAAGCACAATGGATAGCACAAAGCGAAACTGCTCAATAAATTCTGCACGGGAGTCATTCTTACTCCTGTCCTTTATACCCACCTTTTTGCATTTCTTCACGTTGACATTTAGAGCACTGGCTCCCAGAATGCTTTGTTTCATTTGGACAGTGAATTCCGCCCGTCCATGCCAGTTGAGGCGTACCATACCGCGCAAGAGCTGCACTGCTCCAGCCGCACCTCACAGGAGTCACTCTTACACCTGTCCTTTATCCAGGCATTTCTTTATTTCATCACTTTGCCGTTTAGAGCACTAGGCAGAAATCACATTGCGTCAGCATGGTGAACGGCCCGCGTAATCATTTGTTTTAAATGGACAGTCGGATTCCCCCGATCTATGCCAGTTGGAGTGCAGCAGACTGCGCAAGAGCCGCACTGCTCTAGTCGCACCTCGAGGGAGTCATTGTTACTCTCATCGCATACACACCTTCTTGCATTTCTTCACGTTGACATTAAATAGCACAGGGCAGAAATCACATTGTGTCAGCATCGGCAACAGCCTTCACAATCATTTGTTTTAAGTGCACAGTGAGATTCCCCCGGTGCATGACAGGCAAACCACACCAGACAGTGCAAAGCTGTGCTGCTCTAGTCGCACCTCATGGGAGTCATTGTTAGTCTCTTCGTTTACCCACGCCTTGTTGATTTTATCAAGTTGACATATAGGGGACTGGGCAGAAATCACATTGCGTCAGCATGGTCAAAAGTCCCCGCAATGCTTTGTTTTAAATGGACAGTCGGATTCCCCCGGTCTATACCAGTTGAAGCGCAATGGAAAGTGCAAAGCGGCACAGCTGAATGCACACTGCAAGGGAGTCATTCTTACTCATGTCGTTTATCCACACCTTTTTTTCATTTTTTCACTTTGACATTTAGAGCACTGTGCAGAAATCACACTGCGTCAGCACGGTCAACGGCCCCCAAAATGCTTTGTTTTATTTGGGCATTTTATCTTACAGGAGGTATTCAGAGACATGGATTGGGAAGAATTGGGGTTAAAAGTTAATCGAGAATAGCTTGGTAACTCGCGATTCGCTGATGACATTGCCTTCCTTAGTACCTCAGGGGACCAATTGCAATGCATGTTCAGTGACCTGGATAGGCAAAGCAGAAGAGTGGGTCTAAAAATTAATCTGCAGGAAACTAAAGTAATGCTTAACAGTCTCCGAAGAAAACCGAAATTTACAATAGGCAGCGAGGCACTGGAAGTCGTAAGGGAATACGCCAACTTAGGTCAGGTAGTGACAGCGGATGCGGATCATAAGACAGAAATATTCAGAAGAACAAGAATGGGCTGGGGTGCGTTTGGCAGGCATTCTCAGATGATGAATAGCAGGTTGCCGTTATCCCCTCAAGAGGAAAGTATATAATACCTGTGTCTTACCAGCACTCACCTATGGGGCAGAAACCTTGAGGCTTACGAAAAGGGTTCTGCTCATATTGAGGACGACACAACGAGCTATGGAAAGAAGAATGATAGGTGTAACGTTCAAGGATAAGAAAAGAGCAGATTGGGTGAGGGAACAAACGCGACTTAGTGACATCTTAGTTGAAATCAAGAAAAAGAAAGGGGCATGGGCAGGATACGCAATGAGGAGGCAAGATAACCGATGGTCATTGAGGGTTACGGAATGGATTCCAAGGGAAGAGAAGCTTAGCAGAGGGCGGCAGAAAGTTAGGCGGGCGCATGAGATTCAGAAGTTTGCGGGGACGACATGGCCACGCTTAGTACATGATCGGGGTTGTTGGAGATGTATGGGAGAGGCCTTTGCCCTGCAGTAGGCGTAACCAGGCCTATGCTGATGATGATTCCGCCGGTCCATGCCAGTTGAGGCGCACAAGACCACGCAATAGCCGCACTGCGATAGCCGCACCACGAGGGAGTCATTGTTACTCTTGTCGTTTATCCGTCCTTTCTTTTATTTACTTCACTTTGACGTTTAGAGCACTGGGCAGAAATCACATTGCGTCAGCATGGCCGACGGCCCTCGCAATCATTTGTTTTAAATGGACAGTCGGATTCCCCCGATCTATGCCAGCTGGAGTGCAGCAGACTGTGCAAAAGCTGCACTGCTCTAGTCGCACCTCAAGGGAGTCATTGTTACTCTCACCGCTTACACACACCTTCTTGCATTTCTTCACGTTGACATTAAATAGCACTGGGCAGAAATCACATAGTGTCAGCATCGGCAACAGCCTTCACAATCATTTGTTTTAAGTGCACGGTGAGATTCCCCCGGTGCATGCCAGGTAAGCCACACCAGACAGTGCAGAGCCGTGCTGCTCTAGTCGCACCTCATGGGAGTCATTGTTAGTCTCTTCGTTTACCCACGCCTTGATGATTTTATCAAGTTGACATATAGGGGACTGGGCAGAGATCACATTGCATCAGCATGGTCAAAAGTCCTCGCAATGCTTTGTTTTAAATGGACAGTCAGATTCTCCCGGTCCATACCAGTTGAAGCGCAACGGAAAGTGCAAAGCGGCACAGCTCAATCCACACTGCAAGGGAGTCATTCTTACTCCTGTCTTTTATCCACGCTTTTTTTTCATTTTTTCACTTCGACATTTAGAGCACTGTGCAGAAATCACACTGCGTCAGCATGCTCAACGGCCCCCAGAATGGTTTGTTTTATTTGGACAGTGGATTCTGTCAGTCCATGCCAGTTCATTCGCACCAGACCGCGCAAGAGCTGCACTGCGCTAGCCGCACCTAAAGGGTGTCATAGTTACTCCTGTCGTTTATCCAGCCCTTTCCTTAATTTATTTATTTCACGTTTAAAGCACTAGGCAGAAATCAAATTGCGTCAGCATGGTCAACGGCCCTCGCAATCATTTGTTTTAAATGGACAGTCGGATTACCCCGATCTATCCCAGTTGAAGCGCACCAGGCAGCGCTAGAGCCACACTGCTCTAGCCGCAGCTCAAGGGAGTCATTGTTACTCACTTAGCTCCCCCACGCCTTGTTCTATTTCTTCAGGTTGACATTTAGGGCACTGGGCACAAATCACCTTGCATAAAACTGGTCAACCGCCCTCGCAATTATATCTTTTAAAAGCACAGTAAGATTCCCCCTGTGCATTCCAGTTGAACCACACCAGACAGTGCAAAGCAGCACTGTTCTAGCCGCACCTCAGGGGAGTCATTGTTACTAACGTCCTTCACCCACGCTTTGTTCCATTTCCTCACATTGACATTTAGAGCCCTGGGCACAAATCACATTGCGTCAGCATCGTCAAAAGTCCTTGCAATGCTTTGTTTTAAGTGGACAGTCAGTTTCAGCCGGTCCATGCCAGTTGAAGCACAACAGATAGCATAAAGCGCCACTCCTGAATCCACACTGCAAGGGAGTCATTCTTACTCCTGTCGTTTAACCACGCCTTTTTTTTCATTTCTGCACGTTGACATTTACAGACCTGGGCAGAAATCACATTGCGTCAGCATGGTCAACGGCCCTCAAAATGCATTGTTTTATTTGGAGAGTCGGATTCTCCCGGTCCATGCCAGTTGAAGCGCACCAGGCAGCGCAAGCGCCACACTGCTCTAGCCGCACCTCAAGAGAGCCATTGTTACTCGCTTTGTGTAGCCATGCCTTGTTGCATTTCTTCACGTTGACATTTAGAGCGCTGGGCAGAAGTCACATTACGTCAGCATGATCAAGTCTTCGCAAAGCTTTGTTTTAATGGACAGTTGGATTCCACCGGTCCATACCAAATGAAGCACAATGGATAGCACAAAGCGAAACTGCTCAATAAACTCTGCACGGGAGTCATTCTTACTCCTGTCCTTTATACCCACCTTTTTGCATTTCTTCACGTTGACATTTAGAGCACTGGCTCCCAGAATGCTTTGTTTCATTTGGACAGTGAATTCCGCCCGTCCATGCCAGTTGAGGCGTACCATACCGCGCAAGAGCTGCACTGCTCCAGCCGCACCTCACAGGAGTCACTCTTACACCTGTCCTTTATCCAGGCATTTCTTTATTTCATCACTTTGCCGTTTAGAGCACTAGGCAGAAATCACATTGCGTCAGCATGGTGAACGGCCCGCGTAATCATTTGTTTTAAATGGACAGTCGGATTCCCCCGATCTATGCCAGTTGGAGTGCAGCAGACTGCGCAAGAGCCGCACTGCTCTAGTCGCACCTCGAGGGAGTCATTGTTACTCTCATCGCATACACACCTTCTTGCATTTCTTCACGTTGACATTAAATAGCACTGGGCAGAAATCACATTGTGTCAGCATCGGCAACAGCCTTCACAATCATTTGTTTTAAGTGCACAGTGAGATTCCCCCGGTGCATGACAGGCAAACCACACCAGACAGTGCAAAGCTGTGCTGCTCTAGTCGCACCTCATGGGAGTCATTGTTAGTCTCTTCGTTTACCCACGCCTTGTTGATTTTATCAAGTTGACATATAGGGGACTGGGCAGAAATCACATTGCGTCAGCATGGTCAAAAGTCCCCGCAATGCTTTGTTTTAAATGGACAGTCGGATTCCCCCGGTCTATACCAGTTGAAGCGCAATGGAAAGTGCAAAGCGGCACAGGTGAATGCACACTGCAAGGGAGTCATTCTTACTCATGTCGTTTATCCACACCTTTTTTTCATTTTTTCACTTTGACATTTAGAGCACTGTGCAGAAATCACACTGCGTCAGCACGGTCAACGGCCCCCAAAATGCTTTGTTTTATTTGGGCATTTTATTTTACAGGAGGTATTCAGAGACATGGATTGGGAAGAATTGGGGATAAAAGTTAATCGAGAATAGCTTGGTAACTCGCGATTCGCTGATGACATTGCCTTGCTTAGTACCTCAGGGGACCAATTGCAATGCATGTTCAGTGACCTGGATAGGCAAAGCAGAAGAGTGGGTCTAAAAATTAATCTGCAGGAAACTAAAGTAATGCTTAACAGTCTCCGAAGAAAACCGCAATTTACAATAGGCAGCGAGGCACTGGAAGTCGTAAGGGAATACACCAACTTAGGTCAGGTAGTGACAGCGGATGCGGATCATAAGACAGAAATATTCAGAAGAACAAGAATGGGCTGGGGTGCGTTTGGCAGGCATTCTCAGATGATGAATAGCAGGTTGCCGTTATCCCCTCAAGAGGAAAGTATATAATACCTGTGTCTTACCAGCACTCACCTATGGGGCAGAAACCTTGAGGCTTACGAAAAGGGTTCTGCTCATATTGAGGACGACACAACGAGCTATGGAAAGAAGAATGATAGGTGTAACGTTCAAGGATAAGAAAAGAGCAGATTGGGTGATGGAACAAACGCGACTTAATGACATCTTAGTTGAAATCAAGAAAAAGAAAGGGGCATGGGCAGGATACGCAATGAGGAGGGAAGATAACCGATGGTCATTGAGGGTTACGGAATGGATTCCAAGGGAAGAGAAGCTTAGCAGAGGGCGGCAGAAAGTTAGGCGGGCGCATGAGATTCAGAAGTTTGCGGGGACGACATGGCCACACTTAGTACATGATCGGGGTTGTTGGTGATGTATGGGAGAGGCCTTTGCCCTGCAGTAGGCGTAACCAGGCCTATGCTGATGATGATTCCGCCGGTCCATGCCAGTTGAGGCGCACAAGACCACGCAATAGCCGCACTGCGATAGCCGCACCACGAGGGAGTCATTGTTACTCCTGTCGTTTATCCGTCCTTTTTTTTATTTACTTCACTTTGACGTTTAGAGCACTGGGCAGAAATCACATTCCGTCAGCATGGTCGACGGCGCTCACAATCATTTGTTTTAATTGGACAGTCGGATTCCCCCGATCTATGCCAGCTGGAGTGCAGCAGACTGTGCAAATGCTGCGCTGCTCTAATCACACCTCAAGGCTGTCATTGTTACTCTCATCGCTTACACACACCTTTTTTGCATTTCTTCACATTGACATTAAATAGCACTGGGCAGAAATCACATTGTGTCAGCATGGTCAACGGCCTTCGCAATCATTTCTTTTCATGGCAGAGTTAGATTCCCCCGTTGCATGCCAGGTAAACCACACCAGACAGTGCAAAGCCGCGCTACTCTAGTCCCACCTCATGGGAGTCATTGTTAGTCTCTTCGTTTACCCTCGCCTTGTTGCATTTTATCACGTTGACATTTAGGGGACTGGGCAGAGATCACATTGCATCAGCATGGTCAAAAGTCCTCGCAATGCTTTGTTTTAAATGGACAGTCAGATTCTCCCGGTCCATACCAGTTGAAGCGCAACGGAAAGTGCAAAGCGGCACAGCTCAATCCACACTGCAAGGGAGTCATTCTTACTCCTGTCTTTTATCCACGCTTTTTTTTTCATTTTTTCACTTCGACATTTAGAGCACATTGCAGAAATCACACTGCGTCAGCATGCTCAACGGCCCCCAGAATGGTTTGTTTTATTTGGACAGTGGATTCTGTCAGTCCATGCCAGTTCATTCGCACCAGACCGCGCAAGAGCTGCACTGCGCTAGCCGCACCTAAAGGGTGTCATAGTTACTCCTGTCGTTTATCCAGCCCTTTCCTTAATTTATTTATTTCACGTTTAAAGCACTAGGCAGAAATCAAATTGCGTCAGCATGGTCAACGGCCCTCGCAATCATTTGTTTTAAATGGACAGTCGGATTACCCCGATCTATCCCAGTTGAAGCGCACCAGGCAGCGCTAGAGCCGCACTGCTCTAGCCGCAGCTCAAGGGAGTCATTGTTACTCACTTAGCTCCCCCACGCCTTGTTCTATTTCTTCAGGTTGACATTTAGGGCACTGGGCACAAATCACCTTGCATAAAACTGGTCAACCGCCCTCGCAATTATATCTTTTAAAAGCACAGTAAGATTCCCCCTGTGCATTCCAGTTGAACCACACCAGACAGTGCAAAGCAGCACTGTTCTAGCCGCACCTCAGGGGAGTCATTGTTACTAACGTCCTTCACCCACGCTTTGTTCCATTTCCTCACATTGACATTTAGAGCCCTGGGCACAAATCACATTGCGTCAGCATCGTTAAAAGTCCTTGCAATGCTTTATTTTAAGTGGACAGTCAGTTTCAGCCGGTCCATGCCAGTTGAAGCACAACAGATAGCATAAAGCGCCACTCCTGAATCCACACTGCAAGGGAGTCATTCTTACTCCTGTCGTTTAACCACGCCTTTTTTTTCATTTCTGCACGTTGACATTTACAGACCTGGGCAGAAATCACATTGCGTCAGCATGGTCAACGGCCCTCAAAATGCATTGTTTTATTTGGAGAGTCGGATTCTCCCGGTCCATGCCAGTTGAAGCGCACCAGGCAGCGCAAGCGCCACACTGCTCTAGCCGCACCTCAAGAGAGCCATTGTTACTCGCTTTGTGTAGCCATGCCTTGTTGCATTTCTTCACGTTGACATTTAGAGCGCTGGGCAGAAGTCACATTACGTCAGCATGATCAAAAGTATTCGCAAAGCTTTGTTTTAATGGACAGTTGGATTCCACCGGTCCATACCAAATGAAGCACAATGGATAGCACAAAGCGAAACTGCTCAATAAATTCTGCACGGGAGTCATTCTTACTCCTGTCCTTTATACCCACCTTTTTGCATTTCTTCACGTTGACATTTAGAGCACTGGCTCCCAGAATGCTTTGTTTCATTTGGACAGTGAATTCCGCCCGTCCATGCCAGTTGAGGCGTACCATACCGCGCAAGAGCTGCACTGCTCCAGCCGCACCTCACAGGAGTCACTCTTACACCTGTCCTTTATCCAGGCATTTCTTTATTTCATCACTTTGCCGTTTAGAGCACTAGGCAGAAATCACATTGCGTCAGCATGGTGAACGGCCCGCGTAATCATTTGTTTTAAACGGACAGTCGGATTCCCCCGATCTATGCCAGTTGGAGTGCAGCAGACTGCGCAAGAGCCGCACTGCTCTAGTCGCACCTCGAGGGAGTCATTGTTACTCTCATCGCATACACACCTTCTTGCATTTCTTCACGTTGACATTAAATAGCACTGGGCAGAAATCACATTGTGTCAGCATCGGCAACAGCCTTCACAATCATTTGTTTTAAGTGCACAGTGAGATTCCCCCGGTGCATGACAGGCAAACCACACCAGACAGTGCAAAGCTGTGCTGCTCTAGTCGCACCTCATGGGAGTCATTGTTAGTCTCTTCGTTTACCCACGCCTTGTTGATTTTATCAAGTTGACATATAGGGGACTGGGCAGAAATCACATTGCGTCAGCATGGTCAAAAGTCCCCGCAATGCTTTGTTTTAAATGGACAGTCGGATTCCCCCGGTCTATACCAGTTGAAGCGCAATGGAAAGTGCAAAGCGGCACAGCTGAATGCACACTGCAAGGGAGTCATTCTTACTCATGTCGTTTATCCACACCTTTTTTTCATTTTTTCACTTTGACATTTAGAGCACTGTGCAGAAATCACACTGCGTCAGCACGGTCAACGGCCCCCAAAATGCTTTGTTTTATTTGGGCATTTTATTTTACAGGAGGTATTCAGAGACATGGATTGGGAAGAATTGGGGATAAAAGTTAATCGAGAATAGCTTGGTAACTCGCGATTCGCTGATGACATTGCCTTGCTTAGTACCTCAGGGGACCAATTGCAATGCATGTTCAGTGACCTGGATAGGCAAAGCAGAAGAGTGGGTCTAAAAATTAATCTGCAGGAAACTAAAGTAATGCTTAACAGTCTCCGAAGAAAACCGCAATTTACAATAGGCAGCGAGGCACTGGAAGTCGTAAGGGAATACACCAACTTAGGTCAGGTAGTGACAGCGGATGCGGATCATAAGACAGAAATATTCAGAAGAACAAGAATGGGCTGGGGTGCGTTTGGCAGGCATTCTCAGATGATGAATAGCAGGTTGCCGTTATCCCCTCAAGAGGAAAGTATATAATACCTGTGTCTTACCAGCACTCACCTATGGGGCAGAAACCTTGAGGCTTACGAAAAGGGTTCTGCTCATATTGAGGACGACACAACGAGCTATGGAAAGAAGAATGATAGGTGTAACGTTCAAGGATAAGAAAAGAGCAGATTGGGTGAGGGAACAAACGCGACTTAGTGACATCTTAGTTGAAATCAAGAAAAAGAAAGGGGCATGGGCAGGATACGCAATGAGGAGGGAAGATAACCGATGGTCATTGAGGGTTACGGAATGGATTCCAAGGGAAGAGAAGCTTAGCAGAGGGCGGCAGAAAGTTAGGCGGGCGCATGAGATTCAGAAGTTTGCGGGGACGACATGGCCACGCTTAGTACATGATCGGGGTTGTTGGAGATGTATGGGAGAGGCCTTTGCCCTGCAGTAGGCGTAACCAGGCCTATGCTGATGATGATTCCGCCGGTCCATGCCAGTTGAGGCGCACAAGACCACGGAATAGCCGCACTGCGATAGCCGCACCACGAGGGAGTCATTGTTACTCTTGTCGTTTATCCGTCCTTTCTTTTATTTACTTCACTTTGACGTTTAGAGCACTGGGCAGAAATCACATTGCGTCAGCATGGCCGACGGCCCTCGCAATCATTTGTTTTAAATGGACAGTCGGATTCCCCCGATCTATGCCAGCTGGAGTGCAGCAGACTGTGCAAAAGCTGCACTGCTCTAGTCGCACCTCAAGGGAGTCATTGTTACTCTCACCGCTTACACACACCTTCTTGCATTTCTTCACGTTGACATTAAATAGCACTGGGCAGAAATCACATAGTGTCAGCATCGGCAACAGCCTTCACAATCATTTGTTTTAAGTGCACGGTGAGATTCCCCCGGTGCATGCCAGGTAAGCCACACCAGACAGTGCAGAGCCGTGCTGCTCTAGTCGCACCTCATGGGAGTCATTGTTAGTCTGTTCGTTTACCCACGCCTTGATGATTTTATCAAGTTGACATATAGGGGACTGGGCAGAGATCACATTGCATCAGCATGGTCAAAAGTCCTCGCAATGCTTTGTTTTAAATGGACAGTCAGATTCTCCCGGTCCATACCAGTTGAAGCGCAACGGAAAGTGCAAAGCGGCACAGCTCAATCCACACTGCAAGGGAGTCATTCTTACTCCTGTCTTTTATCCACGCTTTTTTTTCATTTTTTCACTTCGACATTTAGAGCACTGTGCAGAAATCACACTGCGTCAGCATGCTCAACGGCCCCCAGAATGGTTTGTTTTATTTGGACAGTGGATTCTGTCAGTCCATGCCAGTTCATTCGCACCAGACCGCGCAAGAGCTGCACTGCGCTAGCCGCACCTAAAGGGTGTCATAGTTACTCCTGTCGTTTATCCAGCCCTTTCCTTAATTTATTTATTTCACGTTTAAAGCACTAGGCAGAAATCAAATTGCGTCAGCATGGTCAACGGCCCTCGCAATCATTTGTTTTAAATGGACAGTCGGATTACCCCGATCTATCCCAGTTGAAGCGCACCAGGCAGCACTAGAGCCACACTGCTCTAGCCGCAGCTCAAGGGAGTCATTGTTACTCACTTAGCTCCCCCACGCCTTGTTCTATTTCTTCAGGTTGACATTTAGGGCACTGGGCACAAATCACCTTGCATAAAAATGGTCAACCGCCCTCGCAATTATATCTTTTAAAAGCACAGTAAGATTCCCCCTGTGCATTCCAGTTGAACCACACCAGACAGTGCAAAGCAGCACTGTTCTAGCCGCACCTCAGGGGAGTCATTGTTACTAACGTCCTTCACCCACGCTTTGTTCCATTTCCTCACATTGACATTTAGAGCCCTGGGCACAAATCACATTGCGTCAGCATCGTCAAAAGTCCTTGCAATGCTTTGTTTTAAGTGGACAGTCAGTTTCAGCCGGTCCATGCCAGTTGAACCACAACAGATAGCATAAAGCGCCACTCCTGAATCCACACTGCAAGGGAGTCATTCTTACTCCTGTCGTTTAACCACGCCTTTTTTTTCATTTCTGCACGTTGACATTTACAGACCTGGGCAGAAATCACATTGCGTCAGCATGGTCAACGGCCCTCAAAATGCATTGTTTTATTTGGAGAGTCGGATTCTCCCGGTCCATGCCAGTTGAAGCGCACCAGGCAGCGCAAGCGCCACACTGCTCTAGCCGCACCTCAAGAGAGCCATTGTTACTCGCTTTGTGTAGCCATGCCTTGTTGCATTTCTTCACGTTGACATTTAGAGCGCTGGGCAGAAGTCACATTACGTCAGCATGATCAAAAGTCTTCGCAAAGCTTTGTTTTAATGGACAGTTGGATTCCACCGGTCCATACCAAATGAAGCACAATGGATAGCACAAAGCGAAACTGCTCAATAAACTCTGCACGGGAGTCATTCTTACTCCTGTGCTTTATACCCACCTTTTTGCATTTCTTCACGTTGACATTTAGAGCACTGGCTCCCAGAATGCTTTGTTTCATTTGGACAGTGAATTCCGCCCGTCCATGCCAGTTGAGGCGTACCATACCGCGCAAGAGCTGCACTGCTCCAGCCGCACCTCACAGGAGTCACTCTTACACCTGTCCTTTATCCAGGCATTTCTTTATTTCATCACTTTGCCGTTTAGAGCACTAGGCAGAAATCACATTGCGTCAGCATGGTGAACGGCCCGCGTAATCATTTGTTTTAAATGGACAGTCGGATTCCCCCGATCTATGCCAGTTGGAGTGCAGCAGACTGCGCAAGAGCCGCACTGCTCTAGTCGCACCTCGAGGGAGTCATTGTTACTCTCATCGCATACACACCTTCTTGCATTTCTTCACGTTGACATTAAATAGCACTGGGCAGAAATCACATTGTGTCAGCATCGGCAACAGCCTTCACAATCATTTGTTTTAAGTGCACAGTGAGATTCCCCCGGTGCATGACAGGCAAACCACACCAGACAGTGCAAAGCTGTGCTGCTCTAGTCGCACCTCATGGGAGTCATTGTTAGTCTCTTCGTTTACCCACGCCTTGTTGATTTTATCAAGTTGACATATAGGGGACTGGGCAGAAATCACATTGCGTCAGCATGGTCAAAAGTCCCCGCAATGCTTTGTTTTAAATGGACAGTCGGATTCCCCCGGTCTATACCAGTTGAAGCGCAATGGAAAGTGCAAAGCGGCACAGGTGAATGCACACTGCAAGGGAGTCATTCTTACTCATGTCGTTTATCCACACCTTTTTTTCATTTTTTCACTTTGACATTTAGAGCACTGTGCAGAAATCACACTGCGTCAGCACGGTCAACGGCCCCCAAAATGCTTTGTTTTATTTGGGCATTTTATTTTACAGGAGGTATTCAGAGACATGGATTGGGAAGAATTGGGGATAAAAGTTAATCGAGAATAGCTTGGTAACTCGCGATTCGCTGATGACATTGCCTTGCTTAGTACCTCAGGGGACCAATTGCAATGCATGTTCAGTGACCTGGATAGGCAAAGCAGAAGAGTGGGTCTAAAAATTAATCTGCAGGAAACTAAAGTAATGCTTAACAGTCTCCGAAGAAAACCGCAATTTACAATAGGCAGCGAGGCACTGGAAGTCGTAAGGGAATACACCAACTTAGGTCAGGTAGTGACAGCGGATGCGGATCATAAGACAGAAATATTCAGAAGAACAAGAATGGGCTGGGGTGCGTTTGGCAGGCATTCTCAGATGATGAATAGCAGGTTGCCGTTATCCCCTCAAGAGGAAAGTATATAATACCTGTGTCTTACCAGCACTCACCTATGGGGCAGAAACCTTGAGGCTTACGAAAAGGGTTCTGCTCATATTGAGGACGACACAACGAGCTATGGAAAGAAGAATGATAGGTGTAACGTTCAAGGATAAGAAAAGAGCAGATTGGGTGATGGAACAAACGCGACTTAATGACATCTTAGTTGAAATCAAGAAAAAGAAAGGGGCATGGGCAGGATACGCAATGAGGAGGGAAGATAACCGATGGTCATTGAGGGTTACGGAATGGATTCCAAGGGAAGAGAAGCTTAGCAGAGGGCGGCAGAAAGTTAGGCGGGCGCATGAGATTCAGAAGTTTGCGGGGACGACATGGCCACACTTAGTACATGATCGGGGTTGTTGGAGATGTATGGGAGAGGCCTTTGCCCTGCAGTAGGCGTAACCAGGCCTATGCTGATGATGATTCCGCCGGTCCATGCCAGTTGAGGCGCACAAGACCACGCAATAGCCGCACTGCGATAGCCGCACCACGAGGGAGTCATTGTTACTCCTGTCGTTTATCCGTCCTTTTTTTTATTTACTTCACTTTGACGTTTAGAGCACTGGGCAGAAATCACATTCCGTCAGCATGGTCGACGGCGCTCACAATCATTTGTTTTAATTGGACAGTCGGATTCCCCCGATCTATGCCAGCTGGAGTGCAGCAGACTGTGCAAATGCTGCGCTGCTCTAATCACACCTCAAGGCTGTCATTGTTACTCTCATCGCTTACACACACCTTTTTTGCATTTCTTCACATTGACATTAAATAGCACTGGGCAGAAATCACATTGTGTCAGCATGGTCAACGGCCTTCACAATCATTTCTTTTCATGGCAGAGTTAGATTCCCCCGTTGCATGCCAGGTAAACCACACCAGACAGTGCAAAGCCGCGCTACTCTAGTCCCACCTCATGGGAGTCATTGTTAGTCTCTTCGTTTACCCTCGCCTTGTTGCATTTTATCACGTTGACATTTAGGGGACTGGGCAGAGATCACATTGCATCAGCATGGTCAAAAGTCCTCGCAATGCTTTGTTTTAAATGGACAGTCAGATTCTCCCGGTCCATACCAGTTGAAGCGCAACGGAAAGTGCAAAGCGGCACAGCTCAATCCACACTGCAAGGGAGTCATTCTTACTCCTGTCTTTTATCCACGCTTTTTTTTCATTTTTTCACTTCGACATTTAGAGCACTGTGCAGAAATCACACTGCGTCAGCATGCTCAACGGCCCCCAGAATGGTTTGTTTTATTTGGACAGTGGATTCTGTCAGTCCATGCCAGTTCATTCGCACCAGACCGCGCAAGAGCTGCACTGCGCTAGCCGCACCTAAAGGGTGTCATAGTTACTCCTGTCGTTTATCCAGCCCTTTCCTTAATTTATTTATTTCACGTTTAAAGCACTAGGCAGAAATCGAATTGCGTCAGCATGGTCAACGGCCCTCGCAATCATTTGTTTTAAATGGACAGTCGGATTACCCCGATCTATCCCAGTTGAAGCGCACCAGGCAGCGCTAGAGCCGCACTGCTCTAGTCGCAGCTCAAGGGAGTCATTGTTACTCACTTAGCTCCCCCACGCCTTGTTCTATTTCTTCAGGTTGACATTTAGGGCACTGGGCACAAATCACCTTGCATAAAAATGGTCAACCGCCCTCGCAATTATATCTTTTAAAAGCACAGTAAGATTCCCCCTGTGCATTCCAGTTGAACCACACCAGACAGTGCAAAGCAGCACTGTTCTAGCCGCACCTCAAGGGAGTCATTGTTACTAACGTCCTTCACCCACGCTTTGTTCCATTTCCTCACATTGACATTTAGAGCCCTGGGCACAAATCACATTGCGTCAGCATCGTCAAAAGTCCTTGCAATGCTTTGTTTTAAGTGGACAGTCAGTTTCAGCCGCTCCATGCCAGTTGATGCACAACAGATAGCATAAAGCGCCACTCCTGAATCCACACTGCAAGGGAGTCATTCTTACTCCTGTCGTTTAACCACGCCTTTTTTTCATTTCTGCACGTTGACATTTACAGACCTGGGCAGAAATCACATTGCGTCAGCATGGTCAACGGCCCTCAAAATGCATTGTTTTATTTGGAGAGTCGGATTCTCCCGGTCCATGCCAGTTGAAGCGCACCAGGCAGCGCAAGCGCCACACTGCTCTAGCCGCACCTCAAGAGAGCGATTGTTACTCGCTTTGTGTAGCCATGCCTTGTTGCATTTCTTCACGTTGACATTTAGAGCGCTGGGCAGAAGTCACATTACGTCAGCATGATCAAAAGTCTTCGCAAAGCTTTGTTTTAATGGACAGTTGGATTCCACCGGTCCATACCAAATGAAGCACAATGGATAGCACAAAGCGAAACTGCTCAATAAACTCTGCACGGGAGTCATTCTTACTCCTGTCCTTTATACCCACCTTTTTGCATTTCTTCACGTTGACATTTAGAGCACTGGCTCCCAGAATGCTTTGTTTCATTTGGACAGTGAATTCCGCCCGTCCATGCCAGTTGAGGCGTACCATACCGCGCAAGAGCTGCACTGCTCCAGCCGCACCTCACAGGAGTCACTCTTACACCTGTCCTTTATCCAGGCATTTCTTTATTTCATCACTTTGCCGTTTAGAGCACTAGGCAGAAATCACATTGCGTCAGCATGGTGAACGGCCCACGCAATTATTTGTTTTAAATGGACAGTCGGATTCCCCCGATCTATGCAAGTTGGAGTGCAGCAGACTGCGCAAGAGCCGCACTGCTCTAGTCGCACCTCGAGGGAGTCATTGTTACTCTCATCGCATACACACCTTCTTGCATTTCTTCACGTTGACATTAAATAGCACTGGGCAGAAATCACATAGTGTCAGCATCGGCAACAGCCTTCACAATAGTTTGTTTTAAGTGCACAGTGAGATTCCCGCGGTGCATGCCAGGTAAGCCACACCAGACAGTGCAGACCTGTGCTGCTCTAGTCGCACCTCATGGGAGTCATTGTTAGTCTCTTCGTTTACCCACGCCTTGTTGCATTTTATCAAGTTGACATATAGGGGACTGGGCAGAAATCACATTGCGTCAGCGTGGTCAAAAGTCCCCGCAATGCTTTGTTTTAAATCGACAGTCGGATTCCCCCGGTCTATACCAGTTCAAGCGCAATGGAAAGTGCAAAGCGGCACAGCTGAATGCACACTGCAAGGGAGTCATTCTTACTCATGTCGTTTATCCACACCTTTTTTTCATTTTTTCACTTTGACATTTAGAGCACTGTGCAGAAATCACACTGCGTCAGCACGGTCAACGGCCCCCAAAATGCTTTGTTTTATTTGGGCATTTTATTTTACAGGAGGTATTCAGAGACATGGATTGGGAAGATTTGGGGATAAAAGTTAATCGAGAATAGCTTAGTAACTCGCGATTCGCTGATGACATTGCCTTCCTCAGTACCTCAGGGGACCAATTGCAATGCATGTTCACTGACCTGGATAGGCAAAGCAGAAGAGTGGGTCTAAAAATTAATCTGCAGGAAACTAAAGTAATGCTTAACAGTCTCGGAAGAAAACAGCAATTTACAATTGGCAGCGAGGCACTAGAAGTCGTAAGGGAATACATCAACTTAGGGCAGGTAGTGACAGCGGATGCGGATCATGAGACAGAAATATTCAGAAGAACAAGAATGGGCTGGGGTGCGTTTGGCAGGCATTCTCAGATGATGATTAGCAGGTTGCCATTATCCCCTCCAGAGGAAAGTATATAATACCTGTGTCTTACCAGTACTCACCTATGGGGCAGAAACCTGGAGGCTTACGAAATGGGTTCTGCTCAAATTGAGGACGACGCAACGAGCTATGGAAAGAAGAATGATAGGTGTAACGTTAAAGGATAAGAAAAGAGCAGATTGGGTGAGGGAACAAACGCGAGTTAATGACATCTTAGTTGAAATCAAGAAAAAGAAATGGGCATGGGCAGGATACGAAATGAGGAGGGAAGATAACCGACGGTCATTAAGGGTTACGGAATGGATTCCAAGGGAAGGGAAGCTTAGCAGAGGGCGGCAGAAAGTTAGGCGGGCGCATGAGATTCAGAAGTTTGCGGGGACGACATGGCCACACTTAGTACATGATCGGGGTTGTTGGAGATGTATGGGAGAGGCCTTTGCCCTGCAGTAGGCGTAACCAGGCCTATGCTGATGATGATTCCGCCGGTCCATGCCAGTTGAGGCGCACAAGACCACGCAATAGCCGCACTGCGATAGCCGCACCACGAGGGAGTCATTGTTACTCCTGTCGTTTATCCGTCCTTTTTTTTATTTACTTCACTTTGACGTTTAGAGCACTGGGCAGAAATCACATTCCGTCAGCATGGTCGACGGCGCTCACAATCATTTGTTTTAATTGGACAGTCGGATTCCCCCGATCTATGCCAGCTGGAGTGCAGCAGACTGTGCAAATGCTGCGCTGCTCTAATCACACCTCAAGGCTGTCATTGTTACTCTCATCGCTTACACACACCTTTTTTGCATTTCTTCACATTGACATTAAATAGCACTGGGCAGAAATCACATTGTGTCAGCATGGTCAACGGCCTTCGCAATCATTTCTTTTCATGGCAGAGTTAGATTCCCCCGTTGCATGCCAGGTAAACCACACCAGACAGTGCAAAGCCGCGCTACTCTAGTCCCACCTCATGGGAGTCATTGTTAGTCTCTTCGTTTACCCTCGCCTTGTTGCATTTTATCACGTTGACATTTAGGGGACTGGGCAGAGATCACATTGCATCAGCATGGTCAAAAGTCCTCGCAATGCTTTGTTTTAAATGGACAGTCAGATTCTCCCGGTCCATACCAGTTGAAGCGCAACGGAAAGTGCAAAGCGGCACAGCTCAATCCACACTGCAAGGGAGTCATTCTTACTCCTGTCTTTTATCCACGCTTTTTTTTTCATTTTTTCACTTCGACATTTAGAGCACTGTGCAGAAATCACACTGCGTCAGCATGCTCAACGGCCCCCAGAATGGTTTGTTTTATTTGGACAGTGGATTCTGTCAGTCCATGCCAGTTCATTCGCACCAGACCGCGCAAGAGCTGCACTGCGCTAGCCGCACCTAAAGGGTGTCATAGTTACTCCTGTCGTTTATCCAGCCCTTTCCTTAATTTATTTATTTCACGTTTAAAGCACTAGGCAGAAATCGAATTGCGTCAGCATGGTCAACGGCCCTCGCAATCATTTGTTTTAAATGGACAGTCGGATTACCCCGATCTATCCCAGTTGAAGCGCACCAGGCAGCGCTAGAGCCGCACTGCTCTAGTCGCAGCTCAAGGGAGTCATTGTTACTCACTTAGCTCCCCCACGCCTTGTTCTATTTCTTCAGGTTGACATTTAGGGCACTGGGCACAAATCACCTTGCATAAAAATGGTCAACCGCCCTCGCAATTATATCTTTTAAAACCACAGTAAGATTCCCCCTGTGCATTCCAGTTGAACCACACCAGACAGTGCAAAGCAGCACTGTTCTAGCCGCACCTCAAGGGAGTCATTGTTACTAACGTCCTTCACCCACGCTTTGTTCCATTTCCTCACATTGACATTTAGAGCCCTGGGCACAAATCACATTGCGTCAGCATCGTCAAAAGTCCTTGCAATGCTTTGTTTTAAGTGGACAGTCAGTTTCAGCCGCTCCATGCCAGTTGATGCACAACAGATAGCATAAAGCGCCACTCCTGAATCCACACTGCAAGGGAGTCATTCTTACTCCTGTCGTTTAACCACGCCTTTTTTTCATTTCTGCACGTTGACATTTACAGACCTGGGCAGAAATCACATTGCGTCAGCATGGTCAACGGCCCTCAAAATGCATTGTTTTATTTGGAGAGTCGGATTCTCCCGGTCCATGCCAGTTGAAGCGCACCAGGCAGCGCAAGCGCCACACTGCTCTAGCCGCACCTCAAGAGAGCGATTGTTACTCGCTTTGTGTAGCCATGCCTTGTTGCATTTCTTCACGTTGACATTTAGAGCGCTGGGCAGAAGTCACATTACGTCAGCATGATCAAAAGTCTTCGCAAAGCTTTGTTTTAATGGACAGTTGGATTCCACCGGTCCATACAAAATGAAGCACAATGGATAGCACAAAGCGAAACTGCTCAATAAACTCTGCACGGGAGTCATTCTTACTCCTGTCCTTTATACCCACCTTTTTGCATTTCTTCACGTTGACATTTAGAGCACTGGCTCCCAGAATGCTTTGTTTCATTTGGACAGTGAATTCCGCCCGTCCATGCCAGTTGAGGCGTACCATACCGCGCAAGAGCTGCACTGCTCCAGCCGCACCTCACAGGAGTCACTCTTACACCTGTCCTTTATCCAGGCATTTCTTTATTTCATCACTTTGCCGTTTAGAGCACTAGGCAGAAATCACATTGCGTCAGCATGGTGAACGGCCCACGCAATTATTTGTTTTAAATGGACAGTCGGATTCCCCCGATCTATGCAAGTTGGAGTGCAGCAGACTGCGCAAGAGCCGCACTGCTCTAGTCGCACCTCGAGGGAGTCATTGTTACTCTCATCGCATACACACCTTCTTGCATTTCTTCACGTTGACATTAAATAGCACTGGGCAGAAATCACATAGTGTCAGCATCGGCAACAGCCTTCACAATAGTTTGTTTTAAGTGCACAGTGAGATTCCCGCGGTGCATGCCAGGTAAGCCACACCAGACAGTGCAGACCTGTGCTGCTCTAGTCGCACCTCATGGGAGTCATTGTTAGTCTCTTCGTTTACCCACGCCTTGTTGCATTTTATCAAGTTGACATATAGGGGACTGGGCAGAAATCACATTGCGTCAGCGTGGTCAAAAGTCCCCGCAATGCTTTGTTTTAAATCGACAGTCGGATTCCCCCGGTCTATACCAGTTCAAGCGCAATGGAAAGTGCAAAGCGGCACAGCTGAATGCACACTGCAAGGGAGTCATTCTTACTCATGTCGTTTATCCACACCTTTTTTTCATTTTTTCACTTTGACATTTAGAGCACTGTGCAGAAATCACACTGCGTCAGCACGGTCAACGGCCCCCAAAATGCTTTGTTTTATTTGGGCATTTTATTTTACAGGAGGTATTCAGAGACATGGATTGGGAAGATTTGGGGATAAAAGTTAATCGAGAATAGCTTAGTAACTCGCGATTCGCTGATGACATTGCCTTCCTCAGTACCTCAGGGGACCAATTGCAATGCATGTTCACTGACCTGGATAGGCAAAGCAGAAGAGTGGGTCTAAAAATTAATCTGCAGGAAACTAAAGTAATGCTTAACAGTCTCGGAAGAAAACAGCAATTTACAATTGGCAGCGAGGCACTAGAAGTCGTAAGGGAATACATCAACTTAGGGCAGGTAGTGACAGCGGATGCGGATCATGAGACAGAAATATTCAGAAGAACAAGAATGGGCTGGGGTGCGTTTGGCAGGCATTCTCAGATGATGATTAGCAGGTTGCCATTATCCCCTCCAGAGGAAAGTATATAATACCTGTGTCTTACCAGTACTCACCTATGGGGCAGAAACCTGGAGGCTTACGAAATGGGTTCTGCTCAAATTGAGGACGACGCAACGAGCTATGGAAAGAAGAATGATAGGTGTAACGTTAAAGGATAAGAAAAGAGCAGATTGGGTGAGGGAACAAACGCGAGTTAATGACATCTTAGTTGAAATCAAGAAAAAGAAATGGGCATGGGCAGGATACGAAATGAGGAGGGAAGATAACCGACGGTCATTAAGGGTTACGGAATGGATTCCAAGGGAAGGGAAGCTTAGCAGAGGGCGGCAGAAAGTTAGGCGGGCGCATGAGATTAAGAAGTTTGCAGGGACGACATGGCCACACATAGTACATGATCGGGGTTGTTGGAGATGTATGGGAGAGGCCTTTGCCCTGCAGTAGGCGCAACCAGGCTGATGCTGATGATGATTCCGCCGGTCCATGCCAGTTGAGGCACACAAGACCACGCAAGAGCCGCACTGCGATAGCCGCACCACAAGGGAGTCATTGTGACTCCTGTAGTTTATCCATGCCTTTTTTATTTACTTCAGTTTCACGTGTAGAGCACTGGGCAGAAATCACATTGCGTCAGCATGGCCGACGGCCCTCGCAATCATTTGTTTTAAATGGACAGTCGGATTCCCCCGATCTATGCCAGCTGGAGTGCAGCAGACTGTGCAAAAGCTGCACTGCTCTAGTCGCACCTCAAGGGAGTCATTGTTACTCTCACCGCTTACACACACCTTCTTGCATTTCTTCACGTTGACATTAAATAGCACTGGGCAGAAATCACATAGTGTCAGCATCGGCAACAGCCTTCACAATCATTTGTTTTAAGTGCACAGTGAGATTCCCCCGGTGCATGCCAGGTAAGCCACACCAGACAGTGCAGAGCCGTGCTGCTCTAGTCGCACCTCATGGGAGTCATTGTTAGTCTCTTCGTTTACCCACGCCTTGATGATTTTATCAAGTTGACATATAGGGGACTGGGCAGAGATCACATTGCATCAGCATGGTCAAAAGTCCTCGCAATGCTTTGTTTTAAATGGACAGTCAGATTCTCCCGGTCCATACCAGTTGAAGCGCAACGAAAAGTGCTAAGCGGCACAGCTCAATCCACACTGCAAGGGAGTCATTCTTACTCCTGTCTTTTATCCACGCTTTTTTTTCATTTTTTCACTTCGACATTTAGAGCACTGTGCAGAAATCACACTGCGTCAGCATGCTCAACGGCCCCCAGAATGGTTTGTTTTATTTGGACAGTGGATTCTGTCAGTCCATGCCAGTTCATTCGCACCAGACCGCGCAAGAGCTGCACTGCGCTAGCCGCACCTAAAGGGTGTCATAGTTACTCCTGTCGTTTATCCAGCCCTTTTCTTAATTTATTTATTTCACGTTTAAAGCACTAGGCAGAAATCAAATTGCGTCAGCATGGTCAACGGCCCTCGCAATCATTTGTTTTAAATGGACAGTCGGATTACCCCGATCTATCCCAGTTGAAGCGCACCAGGCAGCGCTAGAGCCGCACTGCTCTAGCCGCAGCTCAAGGGAGTCATTGTTACTCACTTAGCTCCCCCACGCCTTGTTCTATTTCTTCAGGTTGACATTTAGGGCACTGGGCACAAATCACCTTGCATAAAAATGGTCAACCGCCCTCGCAATTATATCTTTTAAAAGCACAGTAAGATTCCGCCTGTGCATTCCAGTTGAACCACACCAGACAGTGCAAAGCAGCACTGTTCTAGCCGCACCTCAGGGGAGTCATTGTTACTAACGTCCTTCACCCACGCTTTGTTCCATTTCCTCACATTGACATTTAGAGCCCTGGGCACAAATCACATTGCGTCAGCATCGTCAAAAGTCCTTGCAATGCTTTGTTTTAAGTGGACAGTCAGTTTCAGCCGGTCCATGCCAGTTGAAGCACAACAGATAGCATAAAGCGCCACTCCTGAATCCACACTGCAAGGGAGTCATTCTTACTCCTGTCGTTTAACCACGCCTTTTTTTTCATTTCTGCACGTTGACATTTACAGACCTGGGCAGAAATCACATTGCGTCAGCATGGTCAACGGCCCTCAAAATTCATTGTTTTATTTGGAGAGTCGGATTCTCCCGGTCCATGCCAGTTGAAGCGCACCAGGCAGCGCAAGCGCCACACTGCTCTAGCCGCACCTCAAGAGAGCCATTGTTACTCGCTTTGTGTAGCCATGCCTTGTTGCATTTCTTCACGTTGACATTTAGGGCACTGGGCACAAATCACCTTGCATAAAAATGGTCAACCGCCCTCGCAATTATATCTTTTAAAAGCACAGTAAGATTCCGCCTGTGCATTCCAGTTGAACCACACCAGACAGTGCAAAGCAGCACTGTTCTAGCCGCACCTCAGGGGAGTCATTGTTACTAACGTCCTTCACCCACGCTTTGTTCCATTTCCTCACATTGACATTTAGAGCCCTGGGCACAAATCACATTGCGTCAGCATCGTCAAAAGTCCTTGCAATGCTTTGTTTTAAGTGGACAGTCAGTTTCAGCCGGTCCATGCCAGTTGAAGCACAACAGATAGCATAAAGCGCCACTCCTGAATCCACACTGCAAGGGAGTCATTCTTACTCCTGTCGTTTAACCACGCCTTTTTTTTCATTTCTGCACGTTGACATTTACAGACCTGGGCAGAAATCACATTGCGTCAGCATGGTCAACGGCCCTCAAAATTCATTGTTTTATTTGGAGAGTCGGATTCTCCCGGTCCATGCCAGTTGAAGCGCACCAGGCAGCGCAAGCGCCACACTGCTCTAGCCGCACCTCAAGAGAGCCATTGTTACTCGCTTTGTGTAGCCATGCCTTGTTGCATTTCTTCACGTTGACATTTAGAGCGCTGGGCAGAAGTCACATTACGTCAGCATGATCAAAAGTCTTCGCAAAGCTTTGTTTTAATGGACAGTTGGATTCCACCGGTCCATACCAAATGAAGCACAATGGATAGCACAAAGCGAAACTGCTCAATAAGCTCTGCACGGGAGTCATTCTTACTCCTGTCCTTTATACCCACCTTTTTGCATTTCTTCACGTTGACATTTAGAGCACTGGCTCCCAGAATGCTTTGTTTCATTTGGACAGTGAATTCCGCCCGTCCATGCCAGTTGAGGCGTACCATACCGCGCAAGAGCTGCACTGCTCCAGCCGCACCTCACAGGAGTCACTCTTACACCTGTCCTTTATCCAGGCATTTCTTTATTTCATCACTTTGCCGTTTAGAGCACTAGGCAGAAATCACATTGCGTCAGCATGGTGAACGGCCCGCGTAATCATTTGTTTTAAATGGACAGTCGGATTCCCCCGATCTATGCCAGTTGGAGTGCAGCAGACTGCGCAAGAGCCGCACTGCTCTAGTCGCACCTCGAGGGAGTCATTGTTACTCTCATCGCATACACACCTTCTTGCATTTCTTCACGTTGACATTAAATAGCACTGGGCAGAAATCACATTGTGTCAGCATCGGCAACAGCCTTCACAATCATTTGTTTTAAGTGCACAGTGAGATTCCCCCGGTGCATGACAGGTAAACCACACCAGACAGTGCAAAGCTGTGCTGCTCTAGTCGCACGTCATGGGAGTCATTGTTAGTCTCTTCGTTTACCCACGCCTTGTTGATTTTATCAAGTTGACATATAGGGGACTGGGCAGAAATCACATTGCGTCAGCATGGTCAAAAGTCCCCGCAATGCTTTGTTTTAAATGGACAGTCGGATTCTCCCGGTCCATACCAGTTGAAGCGCAACGGAAAGTGCAAAGCGGCACAGCTCAATCCACACTGCAAGGGAGTCATTCTTACTCCTGTCTTTTATCCACGCTTTTTTTTTCATTTTTTCACTTCGACATTTAGAGCACTGTGCAGAAATCACACTGCGTCAGCATGCTCAACGGCCCCCAGAATGGTTTGTTTTATTTGGAGAGTGGATTCTGTCAGTCCATGCCAGTTCATTCGCACCAGACCGCGCAAGAGCTGCACTGCGCTAGCCGCACCTAAAGGGTGTCATAGTTACTCCTGTCGTTTATCCAGCCCTTTTCCTAATTTATTTATTTCACGTTTAAAGCACTAGGCAGAAATCAAATTGCGTCAGCATGGTCAACGGCCCTCGCAATCATTTGTTTTAAATGGACAGTCGGATTACCCCGATCTATCCCAGTTGAAGCGCACCAGGCAGCGCTAGAGCCGCACTGCTCTAGCCGCAGCTCAAGGGAGTCATTGTTACTCACTTAGCTCCCCCACGCCTTGTTCTATTTCTTCAGGTTGACATTTAGGGCACTGGGCACAAATCACCTTGCATAAAAATGGTCAACCGCCCTCGCAATTATATCTTTTAAAAGCACAGTAAGATTCCCCCTGTGCATTCCAGTTGAACCACACCAGACAGTGCAAAGCAGCACTGTTCTAGCCGCACCTCAGGGGAGTCATTGTTACTAACGTCCTTCACCCACGCTTTGTTCCATTTCCTCACATTGACATTTAGAGCCCTGGGCACAAATCACATTGCGTCAGCATCGTCAAAAGTCCTTGCAATGCTTTGTTTTAAGTGGACAGTCAGTTTCAGCCGGTCCATGCCAGTTGAAGCACAACAGATAGCATAAAGCGCCACTCCTGAATCCACACTGCAAGGGAGTCATTCTTACTCCTGTCGTTTAACCACGCCTTTTTTTTCATTTCTGCACGTTGACATTTACAGACCTGGGCAGAAATCAATTTGCGTCAGCATGGTCAACGGCCCTCAAAATGCATTGTTTTATTTGGAGAGTCGGATTCTCCCGGTCCATGCCAGTTGAAGCGCACCAGGCAGCGCAAGCGCCACACTGCTCTAGCCGCACCTCAAGAGAGCCATTGTTACTCGCTTTGTGTAGCCATGCCTTGTTGCATTTCTTCACGTTGACATTTAGAGCGATGGGCAGAAGTCACATTACGTCAGCATGATCAAAAGTCTTCGCAAAGCTTTGTTTTAATGGACAGTTGGATTCCACCGGTCCATACCAAATGAAGCACAATGGATAGCACAAAGCGAAACTGCTCAATAAACTCTGCACGGGAGTCATTCTTACTCCTGTCCTTTATACCCACCTTTTTGCATTTCTTCACGTTGACATTTAGAGCACTGGCTCCCAGAATGCTTTGTTTCATTTGGACAGTGAATTCCGCCCGTCCATGCCAGTTGAGGCGTACCATACCGCGCAAGAGCTGCACTGCTCCAGCCGCACCTCACAGGAGTCACTCTTACACCTGTCCTTTATCCAGGCATTTCTTTATTTCATCACTTTGCCGTTTAGAGCACTAGGCAGAAATCACATTGCGTCAGCATGGTGAACGGCCCGCGTAATCATTTGTTTTAAATGGACAGTCGGATTCCCCCGATCTATGCCAGTTGGAGTGCAGCAGACTGCGCAAGAGCCGCACTGCTCTAGTCGCACCTCGAGGGAGTCATTGTTACTCTCATCGCATACACACCTTCTTGCATTTCTTCACGTTGACATTAAATAGCACTGGGCAGAAATCACATAGTGTCAGCATCGGCAACAGCCTTCACAATCGTTTGTTTTAAGTGCACAGTGAGATTCCCGCGGTGCATGCCAGGTAAGCCACACCAGACAGTGCAGACCTTTGCTGCTCTAGTCGCACCTCATGGGAGTCATTGTTAGTCTCTTCGTTTACCCACGCCTTGTTGCATTTTATCAAGTTGACATATAGGGGATTGGGCAGAAATCACATTGCGTCAGCGTGGTCAAAAGTCCCCGCAATGCTTTGTTTTAAATCGACAGTCGGATTCCCCCGGTCTATACCAGTTCAAGCGCAATGGAAAGTGCAAAGCGGCACAGCTGAATGCACACTGCAAGGGAGTCATTCTTACTCATGTCGTTTATCCACACCTTTTTTTCATTTCTTTACTTTGACATTTAGAGCACTGTGCAGAAATCACACTGCGTCAGCACGGTCAACGGCCACCAAAATGCTTTGTTTTATTTGGGCATTTTATTTTACAGGAGGTATTCAGAGACATGGATTGGGAAGATTTGGGGATAAAAGTTAATCGAGAATAGCTTAGTAACTCGCGATTCGCTGATGACATTGCCTTCCTTAGTACCTCAGGGGACCAATTGCAATGCATGTTCACTGACCTGGATAGGCAAAGCAGAAGAGTGGGTCTAAAATTAATCTGCAGGAAACTAAAGTAATGCTTAACAGTCTCGGAAGAAAACAGCAATTTACAATTGGCAGCGAGGCACTAGAAGTCGTAAGGGAATACATCAACTTAGGGCAGGTAGTGACAGCGGATGCGGATCATGAGACAGAAATATTCAGAAGAACAAGAATGGGCTGGGGTGCGTTTGGCAGGCATTCTCAGATGATGATTAGCAGGTTGCCATTATCCCCTCCAGAGGAAAGTATATAATACCTGTGTCTTACCAGTACTCACCTATGGGGCAGAAACCTGGAGGCTTACGAAATGGTTTCTGCTCAAATTGAGGACGACGCAACGAGCTATGGAAAGAAGAATGATAGGTGTAACGTTAAAGGATAAGAAAAGAGCAGATTGGGTGAGGGAACAAACGCGAGTTAATGACATCTTAGTTGAAATCAAGAAAAAGAAATGGGCATGGGCAGGATACGAAATGAGGAGGGAAGATAACCGATGGTCATTAAGGGTTACGGAATGGATTCCAAGGGAAGGGAAGCTTAGCAGAGGGCGGCAGAAAGTTAGGCGGGCGCATGAGATTAAGAAGTTTGCAGGGACGACATGGCCACACATAGTACATGATCAGGGTTGCTGGAGATGTATGGGAGACACCTTTGCCCTGCAGTAGGCGTAACCAGGCTGATGCTGATGATGATTCCGCCGGTCCATGCCAGTTGAGGCACACAAGACCACGCAAGAGCCGCACTGCGATAGCCGCACCACAAGGGAGTCATTGTGACTCCTGTAGTTTATCCATGCCTTTTTTATTTACTTCAGTTTCACGTGTAGAGCACTGGGCAGAAATCACATTGCGTCAGCATGGCCGACGGCCCTCGCAATCATTTGTTTTAAATGGACAGTCGGATTCCCCCGATCTATGCCAGCTGGAGTGCAGCAGACTGTGCAAAAGCTGCACTGCTCTAGTCGCACCTCAAGGGAGTCATTGTTACTCTCACCGCTTACACACACCTTCTTGCATTTCTTCACGTTGACATTAAATAGCACTGGGCAGAAATCACATAGTGTCAGCATCGGCAACAGCCTTCACAATCATTTGTTTTAAGTGCACAGTGAGATTCCCCCGGTGCATGCCAGGTAAGCCACACCAGACAGTGCAGAGCCGTGCTGCTCTAGTCGCACCTCATGGGAGTCATTGTTAGTCTCTTCGTTTACCCACGCCTTGATGATTTTATCAAGTTGACATATAGGAGACTGGGCAGAGATCACATTGCATCAGCATGGTCAAAAGTCCTCGCAATGCTTTGTTTTAAATGGACAGTCAGATTCTCCCGGTCCATACCAGTTGAAGCGCAACGGAAAGTGCAAAGCGGCACAGCTCAATCCACACTGCAAGGGAGTCATTCTTACTCCTGTCTTTTATCCACGCTTTTTTTTCATTTTTTCACTTCGACATTTAGAGCACTGTGCAGAAATCACACTGCGTCAGCATGCTCAACGGCCCCCAGAATGGTTTGTTTTATTTGGACAGTGGATTCTGTCAGTCCATGCCAGTTCATTCGCACCAGACCGCGCAAGAGCTGCACTGCGCTAGCCGCACCTAAAGGGTGTCATAGTTACTCCTGTCGTTTATCCAGCCCTTTTCTTAATTTATTTATTTCACGTTTAAAGCACTAGGCAGAAATCAAATTGCGTCAGCATGGTCAACGGCCCTCGCAATCATTTGTTTAAAATGGACAGTCGGATTACCCCGATCTATCCCAGTTGAAGCGCACCAGGCAGCGCTAGAGCCGCACTGCTCTAGCCGCAGCTCAAGGGAGTCATTGTTACTCACTTAGCTCCCCCACGCCTTGTTCTATTTCTTCAGGTTGACATTTAGGGCACTGGGCACAAATCACCTTGCATAAAAATGGTCAACCGCCCTCGCAATTATATCTTTTAAAAGCACAGTAAGATTCCCCCTGTGCATTCCAGTTGAACCACACCAGACAGTGCAAAGCAGCACTGTTCTAGCCGCACCTCAGGGGAGTCATTGTTACTAACGTCCTTCACCCACGCTTTGTTCCATTTCCTCACATTGACATTTAGAGCCCTGGGCACAAATCACATTGCGTCAGCATCGTCAAAAGTCCTTGCAATGCTTTGTTTTAAGTGGACAGTCAGTTTCAGCCGGTCCATGCCAGTTGAAGCACAACAGATAGCATAAAGCGCCACTCCTGAATCCACACTGCAAGGGAGTCATTCTTACTCCTGTCGTTTAACCACGCCTTTTTTTTCATTTCTGCACGTTGACATTTACAGACCTGGGCAGAAATCACATTGCGTCAGCATGGTCAACGGCCCTCAAAATGCATTGTTTTATTTGGAGAGTCGGATTCTCCCGGTCCATGCCAGTTGAAGCGCACTAGGCAGCGCAAGCGCCACACTGCTCTAGCCGCACCTCAAGAGAGCCATTGTTACTCGCTTTGTGTAGCCATGCCTTGTTGCATTTCTTCACGTTGACATTTAGAGCGCTGGGCAGAAGTCACATTACGTCAGCATGATCAAAAGTCTTCGCAAAGCTTTGTTTTAATGGACAGTTGGATTCCACCGGTCCATACCAAATGAAGCACAATGGATAGCACAAAGCGAAACTGCTCAATAAGCTCTGCACGGGAGTCATTCTTACTCCTGTCCTTTATACCCACCTTTTTGCATTTCTTCACGTTGACATTTAGAGCACTGGCTCCCAGAATGCTTTGTTTCATTTGGACAGTGAATTCCGCCCGTCCATGCCAGTTGAGGCGTACCATACCGCGCAAGAGCTGCACTGCTCCAGCCGCACCTCACAGGAGTCACTCTTACACCTGTCCTTTATCCAGGCATTTCTTTATTTCATCACTTTGCCGTTTAGAGCACTAGGCAGAAATCACATTGCGTCAGCATGGTGAACGGCCCGCGTAATCATTTGTTTTAAATGGACAGTCGGATTCCCCCGATCTATGCCAGTTGGAGTGCAGCAGACTGCGCAAGAGCCGCACTGCTCTAGTCGCACCTCGAGGGAGTCATTGTTACTCTCATCGCATACACACCTTCTTGCATTTCTTCACGTTGACATTAAATAGCACTGGGCAGAAATCACATTGTGTCAGCATCGGCAACAGCCTTCACAATCATTTGTTTTAAGTGCACAGTGAGATTCCCCCGGTGCATGACAGGTAAACCACACCAGACAGTGCAAAGCTGTGCTGCTCTAGTCGCACGTCATGGGAGTCATTGTTAGTCTCTTCGTTTACCCACGCCTTGTTGATTTTATCAAGTTGACATATAGGGGACTGGGCAGAAATCACATTGCGTCAGCATGGTCAAAAGTCCCCGCAATGCTTTGTTTTAAATGGACAGTCGGATTCTCCCGGTCCATACCAGTTGAAGCGCAACGGAAAGTGCAAAGCGGCACAGCTCAATCCACACTGCAAGGGAGTCATTCTTACTCCTGTCTTTTATCCACGCTTTTTTTTTCATTTTTTCACTTCGACATTTAGAGCACTGTGCAGAAATCACACTGCGTCAGCATGCTCAACGGCCCCCAGAATGGTTTGTTTTATTTGGAGAGTGGATTCTGTCAGTCCATGCCAGTTCATTCGCACCAGACCGCGCAAGAGCTGCACTGCGCTAGCCGCACCTAAAGGGTGTCATAGTTACTCCTGTCGTTTATCCAGCCCTTTTCCTAATTTATTTATTTCACGTTTAAAGCACTAGGCAGAAATCAAATTGCGTCAGCATGGTCAACGGCCCTCGCAATCATTTGTTTTAAATGGACAGTCGGATTACCCCGATCTATCCCAGTTGAAGCGCACCAGGCAGCGCTAGAGCCGCACTGCTCTAGCCGCAGCTCAAGGGAGTCATTGTTACTCACTTAGCTCCCCCACGCCTTGTTCTATTTCTTCAGGTTGACATTTAGGGCACTGGGCACAAATCACCTTGCATAAAAATGGTCAACCGCCCTCGCAATTATATCTTTTAAAAGCACAGTAAGATTCCCCCTGTGCATTCCAGTTGAACCACACCAGACAGTGCAAAGCAGCACTGTTCTAGCCGCACCTCAGGGGAGTCATTGTTACTAACGTCCTTCACCCACGCTTTGTTCCATTTCCTCACATTGACATTTAGAGCCCTGGGCACAAATCACATTGCGTCAGCATCGTCAAAAGTCCTTGCAATGCTTTGTTTTAAGTGGACAGTCAGTTTCAGCCGGTCCATGCCAGTTGAAGCACAACAGATAGCATAAAGCGCCACTCCTGAATCCACACTGCAAGGGAGTCATTCTTACTCCTGTCGTTTAACCACGCCTTTTTTTTCATTTCTGCACGTTGACATTTACAGACCTGGGCAGAAATCAATTTGCGTCAGCATGGTCAACGGCCCTCAAAATGCATTGTTTTATTTGGAGAGTCGGATTCTCCCGGTCCATGCCAGTTGAAGCGCACCAGGCAGCGCAAGCGCCACACTGCTCTAGCCGCACCTCAAGAGAGCCATTGTTACTCGCTTTGTGTAGCCATGCCTTGTTGCATTTCTTCACGTTGACATTTAGAGCGATGGGCAGAAGTCACATTACGTCAGCATGATCAAAAGTCTTCGCAAAGCTTTGTTTTAATGGACAGTTGGATTCCACCGGTCCATACCAAATGAAGCACAATGGATAGCACAAAGCGAAACTGCTCAATAAAATCTGCACGGGAGTCATTCTTACTCCTGTCCTTTATACCCACCTTTTTGCATTTCTTCACGTTGACATTTAGAGCACTGGCTCCCAGAATGCTTTGTTTCATTTGGACAGTGAATTCCGCCCGTCCATGCCAGTTGAGGCGTACCATACCGCGCAAGAGCTGCACTGCTCCAGCCGCACCTCACAGGAGTCACTCTTACACCTGTCCTTTATCCAGGCATTTCTTTATTTCATCACTTTGCCGTTTAGAGCACTAGGCAGAAATCACATTGCGTCAGCATGGTGAACGGCCCGCGTAATCATTTGTTTTAAATGGACAGTCGGATTCCCCCGATCTATGCCAGTTGGAGTGCAGCAGACTGCGCAAGAGCCGCACTGCTCTAGTCGCACCTCGAGGGAGTCATTGTTACTCTCATCGCATACACACCTTCTTGCATTTCTTCACGTTGACATTAAATAGCACTGGGCAGAAATCACATAGTGTCAGCATCGGCAACAGCCTTCACAATCGTTTGTTTTAAGTGCACAGTGAGATTCCCGCGGTGCATGCCAGGTAAGCCACACCAGACAGTGCAGACCTTTGCTGCTCTAGTCGCACCTCATGGGAGTCATTGTTAGTCTCTTCGTTTACCCACGCCTTGTTGCATTTTATCAAGTTGACATATAGGGGATTGGGCAGAAATCACATTGCGTCAGCGTGGTCAAAAGTCCCCGCAATGCTTTGTTTTAAATCGACAGTCGGATTCCCCCGGTCTATACCAGTTCAAGCGCAATGGAAAGTGCAAAGCGGCACAGCTGAATGCACACTGCAAGGGAGTCATTCTTACTCATGTCGTTTATCCACACCTTTTTTTCATTTCTTTACTTTGACATTTAGAGCACTGTGCAGAAATCACACTGCGTCAGCACGGTCAACGGCCACCAAAATGCTTTGTTTTATTTGGGCATTTTATTTTACAGGAGGTATTCAGAGACATGGATTGGGAAGATTTGGGGATAAAAGTTAATCGAGAATAGCTTAGTAACTCGCGATTCGCTGATGACATTGCCTTCCTTAGTACCTCAGGGGACCAATTGCAATGCATGTTCACTGACCTGGATAGGCAAAGCAGAAGAGTGGGTCTAAAATTAATCTGCAGGAAACTAAAGTAATGCTTAACAGTCTCGGAAGAAAACAGCAATTTACAATTGGCAGCGAGGCACTAGAAGTCGTAAGGGAATACATCAACTTAGGGCAGGTAGTGACAGCGGATGCGGATCATGAGACAGAAATATTCAGAAGAACAAGAATGGGCTGGGGTGCGTTTGGCAGGCATTCTCAGATGATGATTAGCAGGTTGCCATTATCCCCTCCAGAGGAAAGTATATAATACCTGTGTCTTACCAGTACTCACCTATGGGGCAGAAACCTGGAGGCTTACGAAATGGTTTCTGCTCAAATTGAGGACGACGCAACGAGCTATGGAAAGAAGAATGATAGGTGTAACGTTAAAGGATAAGAAAAGAGCAGATTGGGTGAGGGAACAAACGCGAGTTAATGACATCTTAGTTGAAATCAAGAAAAAGAAATGGGCATGGGCAGGATACGAAATGAGGAGGGAAGATAACCGATGGTCATTAAGGGTTACGGAATGGATTCCAAGGCAAGGGAAGCTTAGCAGAGGGCGGCAGAAAGTTAGGCGGGCGCATGAGATTAAGAAGTTTGCAGGGACGACATGGCCACACATAGTACATGATCGGGGTTGCTGGAGATGTATGGGAGACACCTTTGCCCTGCAGTAGGCGTAACCAGGCTGATGCTGATGATGATTCCGCCGGTCCATGCCAGTTGAGGCACACAAGACCACGCAAGAGCCGCACTGCGATAGCCGCACCACAAGGGAGTCATTGTGACTCCTGTAGTTTATCCATGCCTTTTTTATTTACTTCAGTTTCACGTGTAGAGCACTGGGCAGAAATCACATTGCGTCAGCATGGCCGACGGCCCTCGCAATCATTTGTTTTAAATGGACAGTCGGATTCCCCCGATCTATGCCAGCTGGAGTGCAGCAGACTGTGCAAAAGCTGCACTGCTCTAGTCGCACCTCAAGGGAGTCATTGTTACTCTCACCGCTTACACACACCTTCTTGCATTTCTTCACGTTGACATTAAATAGCACTGGGCAGAAATCACATAGTGTCAGCATCGGCAACAGCCTTCACAATCATTTGTTTTAAGTGCACAGTGAGATTCCCCCGGTGCATGCCAGGTAAGCCACACCAGACAGTGCAGAGCCGTGCTGCTCTAGTCGCACCTCATGGGAGTCATTGTTAGTCTCTTCGTTTACCCACGCCTTGATGATTTTATCAAGTTGACATATAGGAGACTGGGCAGAGATCACATTGCATCAGCATGGTCAAAAGTCCTCGCAATGCTTTGTTTTAAATGGACAGTCAGATTCTCCCGGTCCATACCAGTTGAAGCGCAACGGAAAGTGCAAAGCGGCACAGCTCAATCCACACTGCAAGGGAGTCATTCTTACTCCTGTCTTTTATCCACGCTTTTTTTTCATTTTTTCACTTCGACATTTAGAGCACTGTGCAGAAATCACACTGCGTCAGCATGCTCAACGGCCCCCAGAATGGTTTGTTTTATTTGGACAGTGGATTCTGTCAGTCCATGCCAGTTCATTCGCACCAGACCGCGCAAGAGCTGCACTGCGCTAGCCGCACCTAAAGGGTGTCATAGTTACTCCTGTCGTTTATCCAGCCCTTTTCTTAATTTATTTATTTCACGTTTAAAGCACTAGGCAGAAATCAAATTGCGTCAGCATGGTCAACGGCCCTCGCAATCATTTGTTTAAAATGGACAGTCGGATTACCCCGATCTATCCCAGTTGAAGCGCACCAGGCAGCGCTAGAGCCGCACTGCTCTAGCCGCAGCTCAAGGGAGTCATTGTTACTCACTTAGCTCCCCCACGCCTTGTTCTATTTCTTCAGGTTGACATTTAGGGCACTGGGCACAAATCACCTTGCATAAAAATGGTCAACCGCCCTCGCAATTATATCTTTTAAAAGCACAGTAAGATTCCCCCTGTGCATTCCAGTTGAACCACACCAGACAGTGCAAAGCAGCACTGTTCTAGCCGCACCTCAGGGGAGTCATTGTTACTAACGTCCTTCACCCACGCTTTGTTCCATTTCCTCACATTGACATTTAGAGCCCTGGGCACAAATCACATTGCGTCAGCATCGTCAAAAGTCCTTGCAATGCTTTGTTTTAAGTGGACAGTCAGTTTCAGCCGGTCCATGCCAGTTGAAGCACAACAGATAGCATAAAGCGCCACTCCTGAATCCACACTGCAAGGGAGTCATTCTTACTCCTGTCGTTTAACCACGCCTTTTTTTTCATTTCTGCACGTTGACATTTACAGACCTGGGCAGAAATCACATTGCGTCAGCATGGTCAACGGCCCTCAAAATGCATTGTTTTATTTGGAGAGTCGGATTCTCCCGGTCCATGCCAGTTGAAGCGCACTAGGCAGCGCAAGCGCCACACTGCTCTAGCCGCACCTCAAGAGAGCCATTGTTACTCGCTTTGTGTAACCATGCCTTGTTGCATTTCTTCACGTTGACATTTAGAGCGCTGGGCAGAAGTCACATTACGTCAGCATGATCAAAAGTCTTCGCAAAGCTTTGTTTTAATGGACAGTAGGATTCCACCGGTCCATACCAACTGAAGCACAATGGATAGCACAAAGCGAAACTGCTCAATAAACTCTGCACGGGAGTCATTCTTACTCCTGTCCTTTATACCCACCTTTTTGCATTTCTTCACGTTGACATTTAGAGCACTGGCTCCCAGAATGCTTTGTTTCATTTGGACAGTGAATTCCGCCCGTCCATGCCAGTTGAGGCGTACCATACCGCGCAAGAGCTGCACTGCTCCAGCCGCACCTCACAGGAGTCACTCTTACACCTGTCCTTTATCCAGGCATTTCTTTATTTCATCACTTTGCCGTTTAGAGCACTAGGCAGAAATCACATTGCGTCAGCATGGTGAACGGCCCGCGTAATCATTGTTTTAAATGGACAGTCGGATTCCCCCGATCTATGCCAGTTGGAGTGCAGCAGACTGTGCAAGAGCCGCACTACTCTAGTCGCACCTCGAGGGAGTCATTGTTACTCTCATCACATACACACCTTCTTGCATTTCTTCACGTTGACATTAAATAGCACTGGGCAGAAATCACATTGTGTCAGCATCGGCAACAGCCTTCACAATCATTTGTTTTAAGTGCACAGTGAGATTCCCCCGGTGCATGACAGGTAAACCACACCAGACAGTGCAAAGCTGTGCTGCTCTAGTCGCACCTCATGGGAGTCATTCTTAGTCTCTTCGTTTACCATCGCCTTGTTGCATTTTATCACGTTGACATTTAGGGGACTGGGCAGAGATCACATTGCATCAGCATGGTCAAAAGTCCTCGCAATGCTTTGTTTTAAATGGACAGTCAGATTCTCCCGGTCCATACCAGTTTAAGCGCAACGAAAAGTGCAAAGCGGCACAGCTCAATCCACACTGCAAGGGAGACATCCTTACTCCTGTCTTTTATCCACGCTTTTTTTTCATTTTTTCACTTCGACATTTAGAGCACTGTGCAGAAATCACACTGCGTCAGCATGCTCAACGGCCCCCAGAATGGTTTGTTTTATTTGGACAGTGGATTCTGTCAGTCCATGCCAGTTCATTCGCACCAGACCGCGCAAGAGCTGCACTGCGCTAGCCGCACCTTGAGGGTGTCATAGTTACTCCTGTCGTTTATCCAGCCCTTTCCCTAATTTATTTATTTCACGTTTAAAGCACTAGGCAGAAATCAAATTGCGTCAGCATGGTCAACGGCCCTCGCAATCATTTGTTTTAAATGGACAGTCGGATTACCCCGATCTATCCCAGTTGAAGCGCACCAGGCAGCGCTAGAGCCGCACTGCTCTAGTCGCAGCTCAAGGGAGTCATTGTTACTCACTTAGCTCCCCCACGCCTTGTTGTATTTCTTCAGGTTGACATTTAGGGCACTGGGCACAAATCACCTTGCATAAAAATGGTCAACCGCCCTCGCAATTATATCTTTTAAAAGCACAGTAAGATTCCCCCTGTGCATTCCAGTTGAACCACACCAGACAGTGCAAAGCAGCACTGTTCTAGCCGCACCTCAGGGGAGTCATTGTTACTAACGTCCTTCACCCACGCTTTGTTCCATTTCCTCACATTGACATTTAGAGCCCTGGGCACAAATCACATTGCGTCAGCATCGTCAAAAGTCCTTGCAATGCTTTGTTTTAAGTGGACAGTCAGTTTCAGCCGGTCCATGCAAGTTGAAGCACAACAGATAGCATAAAGCGCCACTCCTGAATCCACACTGCAAGGGAGTCATTCTTACTCCTGTCGTTTAACCACGCCTTTTTTTTTCATTTCTGCACGTTGACATTTACAGACCTGGGCAGAAATCACATTGCGTCAGCATGGTCAACGGCCCTCAAAATGCATTGTTTTATTTGGAGAGTCGGATTCTCCCGGTCCATGCCAGTTGAAGCGCACCAGGCAGCGCAAGCGCCACACTGCTCTAGCCGCACCTCAAGAGAGCCATTGTTACTAGCTTTGTGTAGCCATGCCTTGTTGCATTTCTTCACGTTGACATTTAGAGCGCTGGGCAGAAGTCACATTACGTCAGCATGATCAAAAGTCTTCGCAAAGCTTTGTTTTAATGGACAGTTGGATTCCACCGGTCCATACCAAATGAAGCACAATGGATAGCACAAAGCGAAACTGCTCAATAAACTCTGCACGGGAGTCATTCTTACTCCTGTCCTTTATACCCACCTTTTTGCATTTCTTCACGTTGACATTTAGAGCACTGGCTCCCAGAATGCTTTGTTTCATTTGGACAGTGAATTCCGCCCGTCCATGCCAGTTGAGGCGTACCATACCGCGCAAGAGCTGCACTGCTCCAGCCGCACCTCACAGGAGTCACTCTTACACCTGTCCTTTATCCAGGCATTTCTTTATTTCATCACTTTGCCGTTTAGAGCACTAGGCAGAAATCACATTGCGTCAGCATGGTGAACGGCCCGCGTAATCATTTGTTTTAAATGGACAGTCGGATTCCCCCGATCTATGCCAGTTGGAGTGCAGCAGACGGCGCAAGAGCCGCACTGCTCTAGTCGCACCTCGAGGGAGTCATTGTTACTCTCATCGCATACACACCTTCTTGCATTTCTTCACGTTGACATTAAATAGCACTGGGCAGAAATCACATTGTGTCAGCATCGGCAACAGCCTTCACAATCGTTTGTTTTAAGTGCACAGTGAGATTCCCGCGGTGCATGCCAGGTAAGCCACACCAGACAGTGCAGACCTGTGCTGCTCTAGTCGCACCTCATGGGAGTCATTGTTAGTCTCTTCGTTTACCCACGCCTTGTTGATTTTATCAAGTTGACATATAGGGGACTGGGCAGAAATCACATTGCGTCAGCATGGTCAAAAGTCCCCGCAATGCTTTGTTTTAAATGGACAGTCGGATTCCCCCGGTCTATACCAGTTGAAGCGCAATGGAAAGTGCAAAGTGGCACAGGTGAATGCACACTGCAAGGGAGTCATTCTTACTCATGTCGTTTATCCACACCTTTTTTTCATTTTTTCACTTTGACATTTAGAGCACTGTGCAGAAATCACACTGCGTCAGCACGGTCAACGGCCCCCAAAATGCTTTGTTTTATTTGGGCATTTTATTTTACAGGAGGTATTCAGAGACATGGATTGGGAAGAATTGGGAATAAAAGTTAATCGAGAATAGCTTGGTAACTCGCGATTCGCTGATGACATTGCCTTGCTTAGTACCTCAGGGGACCAATTGCAATGCATGTTCAGTGACCTGGATAGGCAAAGCAGACGAGTGGGTCTAAAAATTAATCTGCAGGAAACTAAAGTAATGCTTAACAGTCTCCGAAGAAAACCGCAATTTACAATAGGCAGCGAGGCACTGGAAGTCGTAAGGGAATACACCAACTTAGGTCAGGTAGTGACAGCGGATGCGGATCATAAGACAGAAATATTCAGAAGAACAAGAATGGGCTGGGGTGCGTTTGGCAGGCATTCTCAGATGATGAATAGCAGGTTGCCGTTATCCCCTCAAGAGGAAAGTATATAATACCTGTGTCTTACCAGCACTCACCTATGGGGCAGAAACCTTGAGGCTTACGAAAAGGGTTCTGCTCATATTGAGGACGACACAACGAGCTATGGAAAGAAGAATGATAGGTGTAACGTTCAAGGATAAGAAAAGAGCAGATTGGGTGAGGGAACAAACGCGACTTAATGACATCTTAGTTGAAATCAAGAAAAAGAAAGGGGCATGGGCAGGATACGCAATGAGGAGGGAAGATAACCGATGGTCATTGAGGGTTACGGAATGGATTCCAAGGGAAGAGAAGCTTAGCAGAGGGCGGCAGAAAGTTAGGCGGGCGCATGAGATTCAGAAGTTTGCGGGGACGACATGGCCACACTTAGTACATGATCGGGGTTGTTGGAGATGTATGGGAGAGGCCTTTGCCCTGCAGTAGGCGTAACCAGGCCTATGCTGATGATGATTCCGCCGGTCCATGCCAGTTGAGGCGCACAAGACCACGCAATAGCCGCACTGCGATAGCCGCACCACGAGGGAGTCATTGTTACTCTTGTCGTTTATCCGTCCTTTTTTTTATTTACTTCACTTTGACGTTTAGAGCACTGGGCAGAAATCACATTGCGTCAGCATGGCCGACGGCCCTCGCAATCATTTGTTTTAAATGGACAGTCGGATTCCCCCGATCTATGCCAGCTGGAGTGCAGCAGACTGTGCAAAAGCGGCACTGCTCTAGTCGCACCTCAAGGGAGTCATTGTTACTCTCACCGCTTACACACACCTTCTTGCATTTCTTCACGTTGACATTAAATAGCACTGGGCAGAAATCACATTGCGTCAGCATGGCCGACGGCCCTCGCAATCATTTGTTTTAAATGGACGGTCGGATTCCCCCGATCTATGCCAGCTGGAGTGCAGCAGACTGTGCAAAAGCTGCACTGCTCTAGTCGCACCTCAAGGGAGTCATTGTTACTCTCACCGCTTACGCACACCTTCTTGCATTTCTTCACGTCGACATTAAATAGCACTGGGCAGAAATCACATAGTGTCAGCATCGGCAACAGCCTTCACAATCATTTGTTTTAAGTGCACAGTGAGATTCCCCCGGTGCATGCCAGGTAAGCCACACCAGACAGTGCAGAGCCGTGCTGCTCTAGTCGCACCTCATGGGAGTCATTGTTAGTCTCTTCGTTTACCCACGCCTTGATGATTTTATCAAGTTGACATATAGGGGACTGGGCAGAGATCACATTGCATCAGCATGGTCAAAAGTCCTCGCAATGCTTTGTTTTAAATGGACAGTCAGATTCTCCCGGTCCATACCAGTTGAAGCGCAACGGAAAGTGCAAAGCGGCACAGCTCAATCCACACTGCAAGGGAGTCATTCTTACTCCTGTCTTTTATCCACGCTTTTTTTTCATTTTTTCACTTCGACATTTAGAGCACTGTGCAGAAATCACACTGCGTCAGCATGCTCAACGGCCCCCAGAATGGTTTGCTTTATTTGGACAGTGGATTCTGTCAGTCCATGCCAGTTCATTCGCACCAGACCGCGCAAGAGGTGCACTGCGCTAGCCGCACCTAAAGGGTGTCATAGTTACTCCTGTCGTTTATCCAGCCCTTTCCTTAATTTATTTATTTCACGTTTAACGCACTAGGCAGAACTCAAATTGCGTCAGCATGGTCAACGGCCCTCGCAATCATTTGTTTTAAATGGACAGTCGGATTACCCCGATCTATCCCAGTTGAAGCGCACCAGGCAGCGCTAGAGCCGCACTGCTCTAGCCGCAGCTCAAGGGAGTCATTGTTACTCACTTAGCTCCCCCACGCCTTGTTCTATTTCTTTAGGTTGACATTTAGGGCACTGGGCACAAATCACCTTGCATAAAAATGGTCAACCGCCCTCGCAATTATATCTTTTAAAAGCACAGTAAGATTCCCCCTGTGCATTCAAGTTGAACCACACCAGACAGTGCAAAGCAGCACTGTTCTAGCCGCACCTCAGGGGAGTCATTGTTACTAACGTCCTTCACCCACGCTTTGTTCCATTTCCTCACATTGACATTTAGAGCCCTGGGCACAAATCACATTGCGTCAGCATCGTCAAAAGTCCTTGCAATGCTTTGTTTTAAGTGGACAGTCAGTTTCAGCCGGTCCATGCCAGTTGAAGCACAACAGATAGCATAAAGCGCCACTCCTGAATCCACACTGCAAGGGAGTCATTCTTACTCCTGTCGTTTAACCACGCCTTTTTTTTCATTTCTGCACGTTGACATTTACAGACCTGGGCAGAAATCACATTGCGTCAGCATGGTCAACGGCCCTCAAAATGCATTGTTTTATTTGGAGAGTCGGATTCTCCCGGTCCATGCCAGTTGAAGCGCACCAGGCAGCGCAAGCGCCACACTGCTCTAGCCGCACCTCAAGAGAGCCATTGTTACTCGCTTTGTGTAGCCATGCCTTGTTGCATTTCTTCACGTTGACATTTAGAGCGCTGGGCAGAAGTCACATTACGTCAGCATGATCAAAAGTCTTCGCAAAGCTTTGTTTTAATGGACAGTTGGATTCCACCGGTCCATACCAAATGAAGCACAATGGATAGCACAAAGCGAAACTGCTCAATAAACTCTGCACGGGAGTCATTCTTACTCCTGTCCTTTATACCCACCTTTTTGCATTTCTTCATGTTGACATTTAGAGCACTGGCTCCCAGAATGCTTTGTTTCATTTGGACAGTGAATTCCGCCCGTCCATGCCAGTTGAGGCGTACCATACCACGCAAGAGCTGCACTGCTCCAGCCGCACCTCACAGGAGTCACTCTTACACCTGTCCTTTATCCAGGCATTTCTTTATTTCATCACTTTGCCGTTTAGAGCACTAGGCAGAAATCACATTGCGTCAGCATGGTGAACGGCCCGCGTAATCATTTGTTTTAAATGGACAGTCGGATTCCCCCGATCTATGCCAGTTGGAGTGCAGCAGACTGCGCAAGAGCCGCACTGCTCTAGTCGCACCTCGAGGGAGTCATTGTTACTCTCATCGCATACACACCTTCTTGCATTTCTTCACGTTGACATTAAATAGCACTGGGCAGAAATCACATTGTGTCAGCATCGGCAACAGCCTTCACAATCATTTGTTTTAAGTGCACAGTGAGATTCCCCCGGTGCATGACAGGCAAACCACACCAGACAGTGCAAAGCTGTGCTGCTCTAGTCGCACCTCATGGGAGTCATTGTTAGTCTCTTCGTTTACCCACGCCTTGTTGATTTTATCAAGTTGACATATAGGGGACTGGGCAGAAATCACATTGCGTCAGCATGGTCAAAAGTCCCCGCAATGCTTTGTTTTAAATGGACAGTCGGATTCCCCCGGTCTATACCAGTTGAAGCGCAATGGAAAGTGCAAAGCGGCACAGCTGAATGCACACTGCAAGGGAGTCATTCTTACTCATGTCGTTTATCCACACCTTTTTTTCATTTTTTCACTTTGACATTTAGAGCACTGTGCAGAAATCACACTGCGTCAGCACGGTCAACGGCCCCCAAAATGCTTTGTTTTATTTGGGCATTTTATTTTACAGGAGGTATTCAGAGACATGGATTGGGAAGAATTGGGGTTAAAAGTTAATCGAGAATAGCTTGGTAACTCGCGATTCGCTGATGACATTGCCTTCCTTAGTACCTCAGGGGACCAATTGCAATGCATGTTCAGTGACCTGGATAGGCAAAGCAGAAGAGTGGGTCTAAAAATTAATCTGCAGGAAACTAAAGTAATGCTTAACAGTCTCCGAAGAAAACCGCAATTTACAATAGGCAGCGAGGCACTGGAAGTCGTAAGGGAATACACCAACTTAGGTCAGGTAGTGACAGCGGATGCGGATCATAAGACGGAAATATTCAGAAGAACAAGAATGGGCTGGGGTGCGTTTGGCAGGCATTCTCAGATGATGAATAGCAGGTTGCCGTTATCCCCTCAAGAGGAAAGTATATAATACCTGTGTCTTACCAGCACTCACCTATGGGGCAGAAACCTTGAGGCTTACGAAAAGGGTTCTGCTCATATTGAGGACGACACAACGAGCTATGGAAAGAAGAATGATAGGTGTAACGTTCAAGGATAAGAAAAGAGCAGATTGGGTGAGGGAACAAACGCGACTTAGTGACATCTTAGTTGAAATCAAGAAAAAGAAAGGGGCATGGGCAGGATACGCAATGAGGAGGGAAGATAACCGATGGTCATTGAGGGTTACGGAATGGATTCCAAGGGAAGAGAAGCTTAGCAGAGGGCGGCAGAAAGTTAGGCGGGCGCATGAGATTCAGAAGTTTGCGGGGACGACATAGCCACACTTAGTACATGATCGGGGTTGTTGGAGATGTATGGGAGAGGCCTTTGCCCTGCAGTAGGCGTAACCAGGCCTATGCTGATGATGATTCCGCCGGTCCATGCCAGTTGAGGCGCACAAGACCACGCAATAGCCGCACTGCGATAGCCGCACCACGAGGGAGTCATTGTTACTCTTGTCGTTTATCCGTCCTTTCTTTTATTTACTTCACTTTGACGTTTAGAGCACTGGGCAGAAATCACATTGCGTCAGCATGGCCGACGGCCCTCGCAATCATTTGTTTTAAATGGACAGTCGGATTCCCCCGATCTATGCCAGCTGGAGTGCAGCAGACTGTGCAAAAGCTGCACTGCTCTAGTCGCACCTCAAGGGAGTCATTGTTACTCTCACCGCTTACACACACCTTCTTGCATTTCTTCACGTTGACATTAAATAGCACTGGGCAGAAATCACATAGTGTCAGCATCGGCAACAGCCTTCACAATCATTTGTTTTAGGTGCACGGTGAGATTCCCCCGGTGCATGCCAGGTAAGCCACACCAGACAGTGCAGAGCCGTGCTGCTCTAGTCGCACCTCATGGGAGTCATTGTTAGTCTCTTCGTTTACCCACGCCTTGATGATTTTATCAAGTTGACATATAGGGGACTGGGCAGAGATCACATTGCATCAGCATGGTCAAAAGTCCTCGCAATGCTTTGTTTTAAATGGACAGTCAGATTCTCCCGGTCCATACCAGTTGAAGCGCAACGGAAAGTGCAAAGCGGCACAGCTCAATCCACACTGCAAGGGAGTCATTCTTACTCCTGTCTTTTATCCACGCTTTTTTTTCATTTTTTCACTTCGACATTTAGAGCACTGTGCAGAAATCACACTGCGTCAGCATGCTCAACGGCCCCCAGAATGGTTTTGTTTTATTTGGACAGTGCATTCTGTCAGTCCATGCCAGTTCATTCGCACCAGACCGCGCAAGAGCTGCACTGCGCTAGCCGCACCTAAAGGGTGTCATAGTTACTCCTGTCGTTTATCCAGCCCTTTCCTTAATTTATTTATTTCACGTTTAAAGCACTAGGCAGAAATCAAATTGCGTCAGCATGGTCAACGGCCCTCGCAATCATTTGTTTTAAATGGACAGTCGGATTACCCCGATCTATCCCAGTTGAAGCGCACCAGGTAGCGCTAGAGCCGCACTGCTCTAGCCGCAGCTCAAGGGAGTCATTGTTACTCACTTAGCTCCCCCACGCCTTGTTCTATTTCTTCAGGTTGACATTTAGGGCACTGGGCACAAATCACCTTGCATAAAACTGGTCAACCGCCCTCGCAATTATATCTTTTAAAAGCACAGTAAGATTCCCCCTGTGCATTCCAGTTGAACCACACCAGACAGTGCAAAGCAGCACTGTTCTAGCCGCACCTCAGGGGAGTCATTGTTACTAACGTCCTTCACCCACGCTTTGTTCCATTTCCTCACATTGACATTTAGAGCCCTGGGCACAAATCACATTGCGTCAGCATCGTCAAAAGTCCTTGCAATGCTTTGTTTTAAGTGGACAGTCAGTTTCAGCCGGTCCATGCCAGTTGAAGCACAACAGATAGCATAAAGCGCCACTCCTGAATCCACACTGCAAGGGAGTCATTCTTACTCCTGTCGTTTAACCACGCCTTTTTTTTCATTTCTGCACGTTGACATTTACAGACCTGGGCAGAAATCACATTGCGTCAGCATGGTCAACGGCCCTCAAAATGCATTGTTTTATTTGGAGAGTCGGATTCTCCCGGTCCATGCCAGTTGAAGCGCACCAGGCAGCGCAAGCGCCACACTGCTCTAGCCGCACCTCAAGAGAGCCATTGTTACTCGCTTTCTGTAGCCATGCCTTGTTGCATTTCTTCACGTTGACATTTAGAGCGCTGGGCAGAAGTCACATTACGTCAGCATGATCAAAAGTCTTCGCAAAGCTTTGTTTTATTGGACAGTTGGATTCCACCGGTCCATACCAAATGAAGCACAATGGATAGCACAAAGCGAAACTGCTCAATAAACTCTGCACGGGAGTCATTCTTACTCCTGTCCTTTATACCCACCTTTTTGCATTTCTTCACGTTGACATTTAGAGCACTGGCTCCCAGAATGCTTTGTTTCATTTGGACAGTGAATTCCGCCCGTCCATGCCAGTTGAGGCGTACCATACCACGCAAGAGCTGCACTGCTCCAGCCGCACCTCACAGGAGTCACTCTTACACCTGTCCTTTATCCAGGCATTTCTTTATTTCATCACTTTGCCGTTTAGAGCACTAGGCAGAAATCACATTGCGTCAGCATGGTGAACGGCCCGCGTAATCATTTGTTTTAAATGGACAGTCGGATTCCCCCGATCTATGCCAGTTGGAGTGCAGCAGACTGCGCAAGAGCCGCACTGCTCTAGTCGCACCTCGAGGGAGTCATTGTTACTCTCATCGCATACACACCTTCTTGCATTTCTTCACGTTGACATTAAATAGCACTGGGCAGAAATCACATTGTGTCAGCATCGGCAACAGCCTTCACAATCATTTGTTTTAAGTGCACAGTGAGATTCCCCCGGTGCATGACAGGCAAACCACACCAGACAGTGCAAAGCTGTGCTGCTCTAGTCGCACCTCATGGGAGTCATTGTTAGTCTCTTCGTTTACCCACGCCTTGTTGATTTTATCAAGTTGACATATAGGGGACTGGGCAGAAATCACATTGCGTCAGCATGGTCAAAAGTCCCCGCAATGCTTTGTTTTAAATGGACAGTCGGATTCCCCCGGTCTATACCAGTTGAAGCGCAATGGAAAGTGCAAAGCGGCACAGCTGAATGCACACTGCAAGGGAGTCATTCTTACTCATGTCGTTTATCCACACCTTTTTTTCATTTTTTCACTTTGACATTTAGAGCACTGTGCAGAAATCACACTGCGTCAGCACGGTCAACGGCCCCCAAAATGCTTTGTTTTATTTGGGCATTTTATTTTACAGGAGGTATTCAGAGACATGGATTGGGAAGAATTGGGGTTAAAAGTTAATCGAGAATAGCTTGGTAACTCGCGATTCGCTGATGACATTGCCTTCCTTAGTACCTCAGGGGACCAATTGCAATGCATGTTCAGTGACCTGGATAGGCAAAGCAGAAGAGTGGGTCTAAAAATTAATCTGCAGGAAACTAAAGTAATGCTTAACAGTCTCCGAAGAAAACCGAAATTTACAATAGGCAGCGAGGCACTGGAAGTCGTAAGGGAATACGCCAACTTAGGTCAGGTAGTGACAGCGGATGCGGATCATAAGACAGAAATATTCAGAAGAACAAGAATGGGCTGGGGTGCGTTTGGCAGGCATTCTCAGATGATGAATAGCAGGTTGCCGTTATCCCCTCAAGAGGAAAGTATATAATACCTGTGTCTTACCAGCACTCACCTATGGGGCAGAAACCTTGAGGCTTACGAAAAGGGTTCTGCTCATATTGAGGACGACACAACGAGCTATGGAAAGAAGAATGATAGGTGTAACGTTCAAGGATAAGAAAAGAGCAGATTGGGTGAGGGAACAAACGCGACTTAGTGACATCTTAGTTGAAATCAAGAAAAAGAAAGGGGCATGGGCAGGATACGCAATGAGGAGGGAAGATAACCGATGGTCATTGAGGGTTACGGAATGGATTCCAAGGGAAGAGAAGCTTAGCAGAGGGCGGCAGAAAGTTAGGCGGGCGCATGAGATTCAGAAGTTTGCGGGGACGACATGGCCACGCTTAGTACATGATCGGGGTTGTTGGAGATGTATGGGAGAGGCCTTTGCCCTGCAGTAGGCGTAACCAGGCCTATGCTGATGATGATTCCGCCGGTCCATGCCAGTTGAGGCGCACAAGACCACGCAATAGCCGCACTGCGATAGCCGCACCACGAGGGAGTCATTGTTACTCTTGTCGTTTATCCGTCCTTTCTTTTATTTACTTCACTTTGACGTTTAGAGCACTGGGCAGAAATCACATTGCGTCAGCATGGCCGACGGCCCTCGCAATCATTTGTTTTAAATGGACAGTCGGATTCCCCCGATCTATGCCAGCTGGAGTGCAGCAGACTGTGCAAAAGCTGCACTGCTCTAGTCGCACCTCAAGGGAGTCATTGTTACTCTCACCGCTTACACACACCTTCTTGCATTTCTTCACGTTGACATTAAATAGCACTGGGCAGAAATCACATAGTGTCAGCATCGGCAACAGCCTTCACAATCATTTGTTTTAAGTGCACAGTGAGATTCCCCCGATGCATGCCAGGTAAGCCACACCAGACAGTGCAGAGCCGTGCTGCTCTAGTCGCACCTCATGGGAGTCATTGTTAGTCTCTTCGTTTACCCACGCCTTGATGATTTTATCAAGTTGACATATAGGGGACTGGGCAGAGATCACATTGCATCAGCATGGTCAAAAGTCCTCGCAATGCTTTGTTTTAAATGGACAGTCAGATTCTCCCGGTCCATACCAGTTGAAGCGCAACGGAAAGTGCAAAGCGGCACAGCTCAATCCACACTGCAAGGGAGTCATTCTTACTCCTGTCTTTTATCCACGCTTTTTTTTCATTTTTTCACTTCGACATTTAGAGCACTGTGCAGAAATCACACTGCGTCAGCATGCTCAACGGCCCCCAGAATGGTTTGTTTTATTTGGACAGTGGATTCTGTCAGTCCATGCCAGTTCATTCGCACCAGACCGCGCAAGAGCTGCACTGCGCTAGCCGCACCTAAAGGGTGTCATAGTTACTCCTGTCGTTTATCCAGCCCTTTCCTTAATTTATTTATTTCACGTTTAAAGCACTAGGCAGAAATCAAATTGCGTCAGCATGGTCAACGGCCCTCGCAATCATTTGTTTTAAATGGACAGTCGGATTACCCCGATCTATCCCAGTTGAAGCGCACCAGGCAGCGCTAGAGCCGCACTGCTCTAGTCGCAGCTCAAGGGAGTCATTGTTACTCACTTAGCTCCCCCACGCCTTGTTCTATTTCTTCAGGTTGACATTTAGGGCACTGGGCACAAATCACCTTGCATAAAAATGGTCAACCGCCCTCGCAATTATATCTTTTAAAAGCACAGTAAGATTCCCCCTGTGCATTCCAGTTGAACCACACCAGACAGTGCAAAGCAGCACTGTTCTAGCCGCACCTCAGGGGAGTCATTGTTACTAACGTCCTTCACCCACGCTTTGTTCCATTTCCTCACATTGACATTTAGAGCCCTGGGCACAAATCACATTGCGTCAGCATCGTCAAAAGTCCTTGCAATGCTTTGTTTTAAGTGGACAGTCAGTTTCAGCCGGTCCATGCCAGTTGAAGCACAACAGATAGCATAAAGCGCCACTCCTGAATCCACACTGCAAGGGAGTCATTCTTACTCCTGTCGTTTAACCACGCCTTTTTTTTCATTTCTGCACGTTGACATTTACAGACCTGGGCAGAAATCACATTGCGTCAGCATGGTCAACGGCCCTCAAAATGCATTGTTTTATTTGGAGAGTCGGATTCTCCCGGTCCATGCCAGTTGAAGCGCACCAGGCAGCGCAAGCGCCACACTGCTCTAGCCGCACCTCAAGAGAGCCATTGTTACTCGCTTTGTGTAGCCATGCCTTGTTGCATTTCTTCACGTTGACATTTAGAGCGATGGGCAGAAGTCACATTACGTCAGCATGATCAAAAGTCTTCGCAAAGCTTTGTTTTAATGGACAGTTGGATTCCACCGGTCCATACCAAATGAAGCACAATGGATAGCACAAAGCGAAACTGCTCAATAAACTCTGCACGGGAGTCATTCTTACTCCTGTCCTTTATACCCACCTTTTTGCATTTCTTCACGTTGACATTTAGAGCACTGGCTCCCAGAATGCTTTGTTTCATTTGGACAGTGAATTCCGCCCGTCCATGCCAGTTGAGGCGTACCATACCGCGCAAGAGCTGCACTGCTCCAGCCGCACCTCACAGGAGTCACTCTTACACCTGTCCTTTATCCAGGCATTTCTTTATTTCATCACTTTGCCGTTTAGAGCACTAGGCAGAAATCACATTGCGTCAGCATGGTGAACGGCCCGCGTAATCATTTGTTTTAAATGGACAGTCGGATTCCCCCGATCTATGCCAGTTGGAGTGCAGCAGACTGCGCAAGAGCCGCACTGCTCTAGTCGCACCTCGAGGGAGTCATTGTTACTCTCATCGCATACACACCTTCTTGCATTTCTTCACGTTGACATTAAATAGCACTGGGCAGAAATCACATAGTGTCAGCATCGGCAACAGCCTTCACAATCGTTTGTTTTAAGTGCACAGTGAGATTCCCGCGGTGCATGCCAGGTAAGCCACACCAGACAGTGCAGACCTTTGCTGCTCTAGTCGCACCTCATGGGAGTCATTGTTAGTCTCTTCGTTTACCCACGCCTTGTTGCATTTTATCAAGTTGACATATAGGGGACTGGGCAGAAATCACATTGCGTCAGCGTGGTCAAAAGTCCCCGCAATGCTTTGTTTTAAATCGACAGTCGGATTCCCCCGGTCTATACCAGTTCAAGCGCAATGGAAAGTGCAAAGCGGCACAGCTGAATGCACACTGCAAGGGAGTCATTCTTACTCATGTCGTTTATCCACACCTTTTTTTCATTTCTTTACTTTGACATTTAGAGCACTGTGCAGAAATCACACTGCGTCAGCACGGTCAACGGCCCCCAAAATGCTTTGTTTTATTTGGGCATTTTATTTTACAGGAGGTATTCAGAGACATGGATTGGGAAGATTTGGGGATAAAAGTTAATCGAGAATAGCTTAGTAACTCGCGATTCGCTGATGACATTGCCTTCCTTAGTACCTCAGGGGACCAATTGCAATGCATGTTCACTGACCTGGATAGGCAAAGCAGAAGAGTGGGTCTAAAATTAATCTGCAGGAAACTAAAGTAATGCTTAACAGTCTCGGAAGAAAACAGCAATTTACAATTGGCAGCGAGGCACTAGAAGTCGTAAGGGAATACATCAACTTAGGGCAGGTAGTGACAGCGGATGCGGATCATGAGACAGAAATATTCAGAAGAACAAGAATGGGCTGGGGTGCGTTTGGCAGGCATTCTCAGATGATGATTAGCAGGTTGCCATTATCCCCTCCAGAGGAAAGTATATAATACCTGTGTCTTACCAGTACTCACCTATGGGGCAGAAACCTGGAGGCTTACGAAATGGTTTCTGCTCAAATTGAGGACGACGCAACGAGCTATGGAAAGAAGAATGATAGGTGTAACGTTAAAGGATAAGAAAAGAGCAGATTGGGTGAGGGAACAAACGCGAGTTAATGACATCTTAGTTGAAATCAAGAAAAAGAAATGGGCATGGGCAGGATACGAAATGAGGAGGGAAGATAACCGATGGTCATTAAGGGTTACGGAATGGATTCCAAGGGAAGGGAAGCTTAGCAGAGGGCGGCAGAAAGTTAGGCGGGCGCATGAGATTAAGAAGTTTGCAGGGACGACATGGCCACACATAGTACATGATCGGGGTTGCTGGAGATGTATGGGAGACACCTTTGCCCTGCAGTAGGCGTAACCAGGCTGATGCTGATGATGATTCCGCCGGTCCATGCCAGTTGAGGCACACAAGACCACGCAAGAGCCGCACTGCGATAGCCGCACCACAAGGGAGTCATTGTGACTCCTGTAGTTTATCCATGCCTTTTTTATTTACTTCAGTTTCACGTGTAGAGCACTGGGCAGAAATCACATTGCGTCAGCATGGCCGACGGCCCTCGCAATCATTTGTTTTAAATGGACAGTCGGATTCCCCCGATCTATGCCAGCTGGAGTGCAGCAGACTGTGCAAAAGCTGCACTGCTCTAGTCGCACCTCAAGGGAGTCATTGTTACTCTCACCGCTTACACACACCTTCTTGCATTTCTTCACGTTGACATTAAATAGCACTGGGCAGAAATCACATAGTGTCAGCATCGGCAACAGCCTTCACAATCATTTGTTTTAAGTGCACAGTGAGATTCCCCCGATGCATGCCAGGTAAGCCACACCAGACAGTGCAGAGCCGTGCTGCTCTAGTCGCACCTCATGGGAGTCATTGTTAGTCTCTTCGTTTACCCACGCCTTGATGATTTTATCAAGTTGACATATAGGGGACTGGGCAGAGATCACATTGCATCAGCATGGTCAAAAGTCCTCGCAATGCTTTGTTTTAAATGGACAGTCAGATTCTCCCGGTCCATACCAGTTGAAGCGCAACGGAAAGTGCAAAGCGGCACAGCTCAATCCACACTGCAAGGGAGTCATTCTTACTCCTGTCTTTTATCCACGCTTTTTTTTCATTTTTTCACTTCGACATTTAGAGCACTGTGCAGAAATCACACTGCGTCAGCATGCTCAACGGCCCCCAGAATGGTTTGTTTTATTTGGACAGTGGATTCTGTCAGTCCATGCCAGTTCATTCGCACCAGACCGCGCAAGAGCTGCACTGCGCTAGCCGCACCTAAAGGGTGTCATAGTTACTCCTGTCGTTTATCCAGCCCTTTTCTTAATTTATTTATTTCACGTTTAAAGCACTAGGCAGAAATCAAATTGCGTCAGCATGGTCAACGGCCCTCGCAATCATTTGTTTTAAATGGACAGTCGGATTACCCCGATCTATCCCAGTTGAAGCGCACCAGGCAGCGCTAGAGCCGCACTGCTCTAGCCGCCGCTCAAGGGAGTCATTGTTACTCACTTAGCTCCCCCACGCCTTGTTCTATTTCTTCAGGTTGACATTTAGGGCACTGGGCACAAATCACCTTGCATAAAAATGGTCAACCGCCCTCGCAATTATATCTTTTAAAAGCACAGTAAGATTCCCCCTGTGCATTCCAGTTGAACCACACCAGACAGTGCAAAGCAGCACTGTTCTAGCCGCACCTCAGGGGAGTAATTGTTACTAACGTCCTTCACCCACGCTTTGTTCCATTTCCTCACATTGACATTTAGAGCCCTGGGCACAAATCACATTGCGTCAGCATCGTCAAAAGTCCTTGCAATGCTTTGTTTTAAGTGGACAGTCAGTTTCAGCCGGTCCATGCCAGTTGAAGCACAACAGATAGCATAAAGCGCCACTCCTGAATCCACACTGCAAGGGAGTCATTCTTACTCCTGTCGTTTAACCACGCCTTTTTTTTCATTTCTGCACGTTGACATTTACAGACCTGGGCAGAAATCACATTGCGTCAGCATGGTCAACGGCCCTCAAAATGCATTGTTTTATTTGGAGAGTCGGATTCTCCCGGTCCATAACAGTTGAAGCGCACCAGGCAGCGCAAGCGCCACACTGCTCTAGCCGCACCTCAAGAGAGCCATTGTTACTCGCTTTGTGTAGCCATGCCTTGTTGCATTTCTTCACGTTGACATTTAGAGCGCTGGGCAGAAGTCACATTACGTCAGCATGATCAAAAGTCTTCGCAAAGCTTTGTTTTAATGGACAGTTGGATTCCACCGGTCCATACCAACTGAAGCACAATGGATAGCACAAAGCGAAACTGCTCAATAAACTCTGCACGGGAGTCATTCTTACTCCTGTCCTTTATACCCACCTTTTTGCATTTCTTCACGTTGACATTTAGAGCACTGGCTCCCAGAATGCTTTGTTTCATTTGGACAGTGAATTCCGCCCGTCCATGCCAGTTGAGGCGTACCATACCGCGCAAGAGCTGCACTGCTCCAGCCGCACCTCACAGGAGTCACTCTTACACCTGTCCTTTATCCAGGCATTTCTTTATTTCATCACTTTGCCGTTTAGAGCACTAGGCAGAAATCACATTGCGTCAGCATGGTGAACGGCCCGCGTAATCATTGTTTTAAATGGACAGTCGGATTCCCCCGATCTATGCCAGTTGGAGTGCAGCAGACTGCGCAAGAGCCGCACTACTCTAGTCGCACCTCGAGGGAGTCATTGTTACTCTCATCACATACACACCTTCTTGCATTTCTTCACGTTGACATTAAATAGCACTGGGCAGAAATCACATAGTGTCAGCATCGGCAACAGCCTTCACAATCGTTTGTTTTAAGTGCACAGTGAGATTCCCGCGGTGCATGCCAGGTAAGCCACACCAGACAGTGCAGACCTTTGCTGCTCTAGTCGCACCTCATGGGAGTCATTGTTAGTCTCTTCGTTTACCCACGCCTTGTTGCATTTTATCAAGTTGACATATAGGGGACTGGGCAGAAATCACATTGCGTCAGCGTGGTCAAAAGTCCCCGCAATGCTTTGTTTTAAATCGACAGTCGGATTCCCCCGGTCTATACCAGTTCAAGCGCAATGGAAAGTGCAAAGCGGCACAGCTGAATGCACACTGCAAGGGAGTCATTCTTACTCATGTCGTTTATCCACACCTTTTTTTCATTTCTTTACTTTGACATTTAGAGCACTGTGCAGAAATCACACTGCGTCAGCACGGTCAACGGCCCCCAAAATGCTTTGTTTTATTTGGGCATTTTATTTTACAGGAGGTATTCAGAGACATGGATTGGGAAGATTTGGGGATAAAAGTTAATCGAGAATAGCTTAGTAACTCGCGATTCGCTGATGACATTGCCTTCCTTAGTACCTCAGGGGACCAATTGCAATGCATGTTCACTGACCTGGATAGGCAAAGCAGAAGAGTGGGTCTAAAATTAATCTGCAGGAAACTAAAGTAATGCTTAACAGTCTCGGAAGAAAACAGCAATTTACAATTGGCAGCGAGGCACTAGAAGTCGTAAGGGATTACATCAACTTAGGGCAGGTAGTGACAGCGGATGCGGATCATGAGACAGAAATATTCAGAAGAACAAGAATGGGCTGGGGTGCGTTTGGCAGGCATTCTCAGATGATGATTAGCAGGTTGCCATTATCCCCTCCAGAGGAAAGTATATAATACCTGTGTCTTACCAGTACTCACCTATGGGGCAGAAACCTGGAGGCTTACGAAATGGTTTCTGCTCAAATTGAGGACGACGCAACGAGCTATGGAAAGAAGAATGATAGGTGTAACGTTAAAGGATAAGAAAAGAGCAGATTGGGTGAGGGAACAAACGCGAGTTAATGACATCTTAGTTGAAATCAAGAAAAAGAAATGGGCATGGGCAGGATACGAAATGAGGAGGGAAGATAACCGATGGTCATTAAGGGTTACGGAATGGATTCCAAGGGAAGGGAAGCTTAGCAGAGGGCGGCAGAAAGTTAGGCGGGCGCATGAGATTAAGAAGTTTGCAGGGACGACATGGCCACACATAGTACATGATCGGGGTTGCTGGAGATGTATGGGAGACACCTTTGCCCTGCAGTAGGCGTAACCAGGCTGATGCTGATGATGATTCCGCCGGTCCATGCCAGTTGAGGCACACAAGACCACGCAAGAGCCGCACTGCGATAGCCGCACCACAAGGGAGTCATTGTGACTCCTGTAGTTTATCCATGCCTTTTTTATTTACTTCAGTTTCACGTGTAGAGCCCTGGGCAGAAATCACATTGCGTCAGCATGGCCGACGGCCCTCGCAATCATTTGTTTTAAATGGACAGTCGGATTCCCCCGATCTATGCCAGCTGGAGTGCAGCAGACTGTGCAAAAGCTGCACTGCTCTAGTCGCACCTCAAGGGAGTCATTGTTACTCTCACCGCTTACACACACCTTCTTGCATTTCTTCACGTTGACATTAAATAGCACTGGGCAGAAATCACATAGTGTCAGCATCGGCAACAGCCTTCACAATCATTTGTTTTAAGTGCACAGTGAGATTCCCCCGGTGCATGCCAGGTAAGCCACACCAGACAGTGCAGAGCCGTGCTGCTCTAGTCGCACCTCATGGGAGTCATTGTTAGTCTCTTCGTTTACCCACGCCTTGATGATTTTATCAAGTTGACATATAGGGGACTGGGCAGAGATCACATTGCATCAGCATGGTCAAAAGTCCTCGCAATGCTTTGTTTTAAATGGACAGTCAGATTCTCCCGGTCCATACCAGTTGAAGCGCAACGAAAAGTGCAAAGCGGCACAGCTCAATCCACACTGCAAGGGAGTCATTCTTACTCCTGTCTTTTATCCACGCTTTTTTTTTTCATTTTTTCACTTCGACATTTAGAGCACTGTGCAGAAATCACACTGCGTCAGCATGCTCAACGGCCCCCAGAATGGTTTGTTTTATTTGGACAGTGGATTCTGTCAGTCCATGCCAGTTCATTCGCACCAGACCGCGCAAGAGCTGCACTGCGCTAGCCGCACCTAAAGGGTGTCATAGTTACTCCTGTCGTTTATCCAACCCTTTTCTTAATTTATTTATTTCACGTTTAAAGCACTAGGCAGAAATCAAATTGCGTCAGCATGGTCAACGGCCCTCGCAATCATTTGTTTTAAATGGACAGTCGGATTACCCCGATCTATCCCAGTTGAAGCGCACCAGGCAGCGCTAGAGCCGCACTGCTCTAGCCGCAGCTCAAGGGAGTCATTGTTACTCACTTAGCTCCCCCACGCCTTGTTCTATTTCTTCAGGTTGACATTTAGGGCACTGGGCACAAATCACCTTGCATAAAAATGGTCAACCGCCCTCGCAATTATATCTTTTAAAAGCACAGTAAGATTCCGCCTGTGCATTCCAGTTGAACCACACCAGACAGTGCAAAGCAGCACTGTTCTAGCCGCACCTCAGGGGAGTCATTGTTACTAACGTCCTTCACCCACGCTTTGTTCCATTTCCTCACATTGACATTTAGAGCCCTGGGCACAAATCACATTGCGTCAGCATCGTCAAAAGTCCTTGCAATGCTTTGTTTTAAGTGGACAGTCAGTTTCAGCCGGTCCATGCCAGTTGAAGCACAACAGATAGCATAAAGCGCCACTCCTGAATCCACACTGCAAGGGAGTCATTCTTACTCCTGTCGTTTAACCACGCCTTTTTTTTCATTTCTGCACGTTGACATTTACAGACCTGGGCAGAAATCACATTGCGTCAGCATGGTCAACGGCCCTCAAAATTCATTGTTTTATTTGGAGAGTCGGATTCTCCCGGTCCATGCCAGTTGAAGCGCACCAGGCAGCGCAAGCGCCACACTGCTCTAGCCGCACCTCAAGAGAGCCATTGTTACTCGCTTTGTGTAGCCATGCCTTGTTGCATTTCTTCACGTTGACATTTAGAGCGCTGGGCAGAAGTCACATTACGTCAGCATGATCAAAAGTCTTCGCAAAGCTTTGTTTTAATGGACAGTTGGATTCCACCGGTCCATACCAAATGAAGCACAATGGATAGCACAAAGCGAAACTGCTCAATAAGCTCTGCACGGGAGTCATTCTTACTCCTGTCCTTTATACCCACCTTTTTGCATTTCTTCACGTTGACATTTAGAGCACTGGCTCCCAGAATGCTTTGTTTCATTTGGACAGTGAATTCCGCCCGTCCATGCCAGTTGAGGCGTACCATACCGCGCAAGAGCTGCACTGCTCCAGCCGCACCTCACAGGAGTCACTCTTACACCTGTCCTTTATCCAGGCATTTCTTTATTTCATCACTTTGCCGTTTAGAGCACTAGGCAGAAATCACATTGCGTCAGCATGGTGAACGGCCCGCGTAATCATTTGTTTTAAATGGACAGTCGGATTCCCCCGATCTATGCCAGTTGGAGTGCAGCAGACTGCGCAAGAGCCGCACTGCTCTAGTCGCACCTCGAGGGAGTCATTGTTACTCTCATCGCATACACACCTTCTTGCATTTCTTCACGTTGACATTAAATAGCACTGGGCAGAAATCACATTGTGTCAGCATCGGCAACAGCCTTCACAATCATTTGTTTTATGTGCACAGTGAGATTCCCCCGGTGCATGACAGGTAAACCACACCAGACAGTGCAAAGCTGTGCTGCTCTAGTCGCACGTCATGGGAGTCATTGTTAGTCTCTTCGTTTACCCACGCCTTGTTGATTTTATCAAGTTGACATATAGGGGACTGGGCAGAAATCACATTGCGTCAGCATGGTCAAAAGTCCCCGCAATGCTTTGTTTTAAATGGACAGTCGGATTCTCCCGGTCCATACCAGTTGAAGCGCAACGGAAAGTGCAAAGCGGCACAGCTCAATCCACACTGCAAGGGAGTCATTCTTACTCCTGTCTTTTATCCACGCTTTTTTTTCATTTTTTCACTTCGACATTTAGAGCACTGTGCAGAAATCACACTGCGTCAGCATGCTCAACGGCCCCCAGAATGGTTTGTTTTATTTGGAGAGTGGATTCTGTCAGTCCATGCCAGTTCATTCGCACCAGACCGCGCAAGAGCTGCACTGCGCTAGCCGCACCTAAAGGGTGTCATAGTTACTCCTGTCGTTTATCCAGCCCTTTTCTTAATTTATTTATTTCACGTTTAAAGCACTAGGCAGAAATCAAATTGCGTCAGCATGGTCAACGGCCCTCGCAATCATTTGTTTTAAATGGACAGTCGGATTACCCCGATCTATCCCAGTTGAAGCGCACCAGGCAGCGCTAGAGCCGCACTGCTCTAGCCGCAGCTCAAGGGAGTCATTGTTACTCACTTAGCTCCCCCACGCCTTGTTCTATTTCTTCAGGTTGACATTTAGGGCACTGGGCACAAATCACCTTGCATAAAAATGGTCAACCGCCCTCGCAATTATATCTTTTAAAAGCACAGTAAGATTCCCCCTGTGCATTCCAGTTGAACCACACCAGACAGTGCAAAGCAGCACTGTTCTAGCCGCACCTCAGGGGAGTCATTGTTACTAACGTCCTTCACCCACGCTTTGTTCCATTTCCTCACATTGACATTTAGAGCCCTGGGCACAAATCACATTGCGTCAGCATCGTCAAAAGTCCTTGCAATGCTTTGTTTTAAGTGGACAGTCAGTTTCAGCAGGTCCATGCCAGTTGAAGCACAACAGATAGCATAAAGCGCCACTCCTGAATCCACACTGCAAGGGAGTCATTCTTACTCCTGTCGTTTAACCACGCCTTTTTTTTCATTTCTGCACGTTGACATTTACAGACCTGGGCAGAAATCACATTGCGTCAGCATGGTCAACGGCCCTCAAAATGCATTGTTTTATTTGGAGAGTCGGATTCTCCCGGTCCATGCCAGTTGAAGCGCACCAGGCAGCGCAAGCGCCACACTGCTCTAGCCGCACCTCAAGAGAGCCATTGTTACTCGCTTTGTGTAGCCATGCCTTGTTGCATTTCTTCACGTTGACATTTAGAGCGCTGGGCAGAAGTCACATTACGTCAGCATGATCAAAAGTCTTCGCAAAGCTTTGTTTTAATGGACAGTTGGATTCCACCGGTCCATACCAAATGAAGCACAATGGATAGCACAAAGCGAAACTGCTCAATAAACTCTGCACGGGAGTCATTCTTACTCCTGTCCTTTATACCCACCTTTTTGCATTTCTTCACGTTGACATTTAGAGCACTGGCTCCCAGAATGCTTTGTTTCATTTGGACAGTGAATTCCGCCCGTCCATGCCAGTTGAGGCGTACCATACCGCGCAAGAGCTGCACTGCTCCAGCCGCACCTCACAGGAGTCACTCTTACACCTGTCCTTTATCCAGGCATTTCTTTATTTCATCACTTTGCCGTTTAGAGCACTAGGCAGAAATCACATTGCGTCAGCATGGTGAACGGCCCGCGTAATCATTTGTTTTAAATGGACAGTCGGATTCCCCCGATCTATGCCAGTTGGAGTGCAGCAGACTGCGCAAGAGCCGCACTGCTCTAGTCGCACCTCGAGGGAGTCATTGTTACTCTCATCGCATACACACCTTCTTGCATTTCTTCACGTTGACATTAAATAGCACTGGGCAGAAATCACATTGTGTCAGCATCGGCAACAGCCTTCACAATCATTTGTTTTAAGTGCACAGTGAGATTCCCCCGGTGCATGACAGGTAAACCACACCAGACAGTGCAAAGCTGTGCTGCTCTAGTCGCACGTCATGGGAGTCATTGTTAGTCTCTTCGTTTACCCACGCCTTGTTGATTTTATCAAGTTGACATATAGGGGACTGGGCAGAAATCACATTGCGTCAGCATGGTCTAAAGTCCCCGCAATGCTTTGTTTTAAATGGACAGTCGGATTCTCCCGGTCCATACCAGTTGAAGCGCAACGGAAAGTGCAAAGCGGCACAGCTCAATCCACACTGCAAGGGAGTCATTCTTACTCCTGTCTTTTATCCACGCTTTTTTTTTTCATTTTTTCTCTTCGACATTTAGAGCACTGTGCAGAAATCACACTGCGTCAGCATGCTCAACGGCCCCCAGAATGGTTTGTTTTATTTGGAGAGTGGATTCTGTCAGTCCATGCCAGTTCATTCGCACCAGACCGCGCAAGAGCTGCACTGCGCTAGCCGCACCTAAAGGGTGTCATAGTTACTCCTGTCGTTTATCCAGCCCTTTTCTTAATTTATTTATTTCACGTTTAAAGCACTAGGCAGAAATCAAATTGCGTCAGCATGGTCAACGGCCCTCGCAATCATTTGTTTTAAATGGACAGTCGGATTACCCCGATCTATCCCAGTTGAAGCGCACCAGGCAGCGCTAGAGCCGCACTGCTCTAGCCGCAGCTCAAGGGAGTCATTGTTACTCACTTAGCTCCCCCACGCCTTGTTCTATTTCTTCAGGTTGACATTTAGGGCACTGGGCACAAATCACCTTGCATAAAAATGGTCAACCGCCCTCGCAATTATATCTTTTAAAAGCACAGTAAGATTCCCCCTGTGCATTCCAGTTGAACCACACCAGACAGTGCAAAGCAGCACTGTTCTAGCCGCACCTCAGGGGAGTCATTGTTACTAACGTCCTTCACCCACGCTTTGTTCCATTTCCTCACATTGACATTTAGAGCCCTGGGCACAAATCACATTGCGTCAGCATCGTCAAAAGTCCTTGCAATGCTTTGTTTTAAGTGGACAGTCAGTTTCAGCCGGTCCATGCCAGTTGAAGCACAACAGATAGCATAAAGCGCCACTCCTGAATCCACACTGCAAGGGAGTCATTCTTACTCCTGTCGTTTAACCACGCCTTTTTTTTCATTTCTGCACGTTGACATTTACAGACCTGGGCAGAAATCACATTGCGTCAGCATGGTCAACGGCCCTCAAAATGCATTGTTTTATTTGGAGAGTCGGATTCTCCCGGTCCATGCCAGTTGAAGCGCACCAGGCAGCGCAAGCGCCACACTGCTCTAGCCGCACCTCAAGAGAGCCATTGTTACTCGCTTTGTGTAGCCATGCCTTGTTGCATTTCTTCACGTTGACATTTAGAGCGATGGGCAGAAGTCACATTACGTCAGCATGATCAAAAGTCTTCGCAAAGCTTTGTTTTAATGGACAGTTGGATTCCACCGGTCCATACCAAATGAAGCACAATGGATAGCACAAAGCGAAACTGCTCAATAAACTCTGCACGGGAGTCATTCTTACTCCTGTCCTTTATACCCACCTTTTTGCATTTCTTCACGTTGACATTTAGAGCACTGGCTCCCAGAATGCTTTGTTTCATTTGGACAGTGAATTCCGCCCGTCCATGCCAGTTGAGGCGTACCATACCGCGCAAGAGCTGCACTGCTCCAGCCGCACCTCACAGGAGTCACTCTTACACCTGTCCTTTATCCAGGCATTTCTTTATTTCATCACTTTGCCGTTTAGAGCACTAGGCAGAAATCACATTGCGTCAGCATGGTGAACGGCCCGCGTAATCATTTGTTTTAAATGGACAGTCGGATTCCCCCGATCTATGCCAGTTGGAGTGCAGCAGACTGCGCAAGAGCCGCACTGCTCTAGTCGCACCTCGAGGGAGTCATTGTTACTCTCATCGCATACACACCTTCTTGCATTTCTTCACGTTGACATTAAATAGCACTGGGCAGAAATCACATAGTGTCAGCATCGGCAACAGCCTTCACAATCGTTTGTTTTAAGTGCACAGTGAGATTCCCGCGGTGCATGCCAGGTAAGCCACACCAGACAGTGCAGACCTTTGCTGCTCTAGTCGCACCTCATGGGAGTCATTGTTAGTCTCTTCGTTTACCCACGCCTTGTTGCATTTTATCAAGTTGACATATAGGGGACTGGGCAGAAATCACATTGCGTCAGCGTGGTCAAAAGTCCCCGCAATGCTTTGTTTTAAATCGACAGTCGGATTCCCCCGGTCTATACCAGTTCAAGCGCAATGGAAAGTGCAAAGCGGCACAGCTGAATGCACACTGCAAGGGAGTCATTCTTACTCATGTCGTTTATCCACACCTTTTTTTCATTTCTTTACTTTGACATTTAGAGCACTGTGCAGAAATCACACTGCGTCAGCACGGTCAACGGCCCCCAAAATGCTTTGTTTTATTTGGGCATTTTATTTTACAGGAGGTATTCAGAGACATGGATTGGGAAGATTTGGGGATAAAAGTTAATCGAGAATAGCTTAGTAACTCGCGATTCGCTGATGACATTGCCTTCCTTAGTACCTCAGGGGACCAATTGCAATGCATGTTCACTGACCTGGATAGGCAAAGCAGAAGAGTGGGTCTAAAATTAATCTGCAGGAAACTAAAGTAATGCTTAACAGTCTCGGAAGAAAACAGCAATTTACAATTGGCAGCGAGGCACTAGAAGTCGTAAGGGAATACATCAACTTAGGGCAGGTAGTGACAGCGGATGCGGATCATGAGACAGAAATATTCAGAAGAACAAGAATGGGCTGGGGTGCGTTTGGCAGGCATTCTCAGATGATGATTAGCAGGTTGCCATTATCCCCTCCAGAGGAAAGTATATAATACCTGTGTCTTACCAGTACTCACCAATGGGGCAGAAACCTGGAGGCTTACGAAATGGTTTCTGCTCAAATTGAGGACGACGCAACGAGCTATGGAAAGAAGAATGATAGGTGTAACGTTAAAGGATAAGAAAAGAGCAGATTGGGTGAGGGAACAAACGCGAGTTAATGACATCTTAGTTGAAATCAAGAAAAAGAAATGGGCATGGGCAGGATACGAAATGAGGAGGGAAGATAACCGATGGTCATTAAGGGTTACGGAATGGATTCCAAGGGAAGGGAAGCTTAGCAGAGGGCGGCAGAAAGTTAGGCGGGCGCATGAGATTAAGAAGTTTGCAGGGACGACATGGCCACACATAGTACATGATCGGGGTTGCTGGAGATGTATGGGAGACACCTTTGCCCTGCAGTAGGCGTAACCAGGCTGATGCTGATGATGATTCCGCCGGTCCATGCCAGTTGAGGCACACAAGACCACGCAAGAGCCGCACTGCGATAGCCGCACCACAAGGGAGTCATTGTGACTCCTGTAGTTTATCCATGCCTTTTTTATTTACTTCAGTTTCACGTGTAGAGCACTGGGCAGAAATCACATTGCGTCAGCATGGCCGACGGCCCTCGCAATCATTTGTTTTAAATGGACAGTCGGATTCCCCCGATCTATGCCAGCTGGAGTGCAGCAGACTGTGCAAAAGCTGCACTGCTCTAGTCGCACCTCAAGGGAGTCATTGTTACTCTCACCGCTTACACACACCTTCTTGCATTTCTTCACGTTGACATTAAATAGCACTGGGCAGAAATCACATAGTGTCAGCATCGGCAACAGCCTTCACAATCATTTGTTTTAAGTGCACAGTGAGATTCCCCCGATGCATGCCAGGTAAGCCACACCAGACAGTGCAGAGCCGTGCTGCTCTAGTCGCACCTCATGGGAGTCATTGTTAGTCTCTTCGTTTACCCACGCCTTGATGATTTTATCAAGTTGACATATAGGGGACTGGGCAGAGATCACATTGCATCAGAATGGTCAAAAGTCCTCGCAATGCTTTGTTTTAAATGGACAGTCAGATTCTCCCGGTCCATACCAGTTGAAGCGCAACGGAAAGTGCAAAGCGGCACAGCTCAATCCACACTGCAAGGGAGTCATTCTTACTCCTGTCTTTTATCCACGCTTTTTTTTCATTTTTTCACTTCGACATTTAGAGCACTGTGCAGAAATCACACTGCGTCAGCATGCTCAACGGCCCCCAGAATGGTTTGTTTTATTTGGACAGTGGATTCTGTCAGTCCATGCCAGTTCATTCGCACCAGACCGCGCAAGAGCTGCACTGCGCTAGCCGCACCTAAAGGGTGTCATAGTTACTCCTGTCGTTTATCCAGCCCTTTTCTTAATTTATTTATTTCACGTTTAAAGCACTAGGCAGAAATCAAATTGCGTCAGCATGGTCAACGGCCTTCGCAATCATTTGTTTTAAATGGACAGTCGGATTACCCCGATCTATCCCAGTTGAAGCGCACCAGGCAGCGCTAGAGCCGCACTGCTCTAGCCGCAGCTCAAGGGAGTCATTGTTACTCACTTAGCTCCCCCACGCCTTGTTCTATTTCTTCAGGTTGACATTTAGGGCACTGGGCACAAATCACCTTGCATAAAAATGGTCAACCGCCCTCGCAATTATATCTTTTAAAAGCACAGTAAGATTCCCCCTGTGCATTCCAGTTGAACCACACCAGACAGTGCAAAGCAGCACTGTTCTAGCCGCACCTCAGGGGAGTCATTGTTACTAACGTCCTTCACCCACGCTTTGTTCCATTTCCTCACATTGACATTTAGAGCCCTGGGCACAAATCACATTGCGTCAGCATCGTCAAAATTCCTTGCAATGCTTTGTTTTAAGTGGACAGTCAGTTTCAGCCGGTCCATGCCAGTTGAAGCACAACAGATAGCATAAAGCGCCACTCCTGAATCCACACTGCAAGGGAGTCATTCTTACTCCTGTCGTTTAACCACGCCTTTTTTTTCATTTCTGCACGTTGACATTTACAGACCTGGGCAGAAATCACATTGCGTCAGCATGGTCAACGGCCCTCAAAATGCATTGTTTTATTTGGAGAGTCGGATTCTCCCGGTCCATAACAGTTGAAGCGCACCAGGCAGCGCAAGCGCCACACTGCTCTAGCCGCACCTCAAGAGAGCCATTGTTACTCGCTTTGTGTAGCCATGCCTTGTTGCATTTCTTCACGTTGACATTTAGAGCGCTGGGCAGAAGTCACATTACGTCAGCATGATCAAAAGTCTTCGCAAAGCTTTGTTTTAATGGACAGTTGGATTCCACCGGTCCATACCAACTGAAGCACAATGGATAGCACAAAGCGAAACTGCTCAATAAACTCTGCACGGGAGTCATTCTTACTCCTGTCCTTTATACCCACCTTTTTGCATTTCTTCACGTTGACATTTAGAGCACTGGCTCCCAGAATGCTTTGTTTCATTTGGACAGTGAATTCCGCCCGTCCATGCCAGTTGAGGCGTACCATACCGCGCAAGAGCTGCACTGCTCCAGCCGCACCTCACAGGAGTCACTCTTACACCTGTCCTTTATCCAGGCATTTCTTTATTTCATCACTTTGCCGTTTAGAGCACTAGGCAGAAATCACATTGCGTCAGCATGGTGAACGGCCCGCGTAATCATTGTTTTAAATGGACAGTCGGATTCCCCCGATCTATGCCAGTTGGAGTGCAGCAGACTGCGCAAGAGCCGCACTACTCTAGTCGCACCTCGAGGGAGTCATTGTTACTCTCATCACATACACACCTTCTTGCATTTCTTCACGTTGACATTAAATAGCACTGGGCAGAAATCACATTGTGTCAGCATCGGCAACAGCCTTCACAATCATTTGTTTTAAGTGCACAGTGAGATTCCCCCGGTGCATGACAGGTAAACCACACCAGACAGTGCAAAGCTGTGCTGCTCTAGTCGCACCTCATGGGAGTCATTGTTAGTCTCTTCGTTTACCCACGCCTTGTTGATTTTATCAAGTTGACATATAGGGGACTGGGCAGAAATCACATTGCGTCAGCATGGTCAAAAGTCCCCGCAATGCTTTGTTTTAAATGGACAGTCGGATTCTCCCGGTCCATACAAGTTGAAGCGCAACGGAAAGTGCAAAGCGGCACAGCTCAATCCACACTGCAAGGGAGTCATTCTTACTCCTGTCTTTTATCCACGCTTTTTTTTTCATTTTTTCACTTCGACATTTAGAGCACTGTGCAGAAATCACACTGCGTCAGCATGCTCAACGGCCCCCAGAATGGTTTGTTTTATTTGGACAGTGGATTCTGTCAGTCCATGCCAGTTCATTCGCACCAGACCGCGCAAGAGCTGCACTGCGCTAGCCGCACCTAAAGGGTGTCATAGTTACTCCTGTCGTTTACCCAGCCCTTTTCTTAATTTATTTATTTCACGTTTAAAGCACTAGGCAGAAATCAAATTGCGTCAGCATGGTCAACGGCCCTCGCAATCATTTGTTTTAAATGGACAGTCGGATTACCCCGATCTATCCCAGTTGAAGCGCACCAGGCAGCGCTAGAGCCGCACTGCTCTAGCCGCAGCTCAAGGGAGTCATTGTTACTCACTTAGCTCCCCCACGCCTTGTTCTATTTCTTCAGGTTGACATTTAGGGCACTGGGCACAAATCACCTTGCATAAAAATGGTCAACCGCCCTCGCAATTATATCTTTTAAAAGCACAGTAAGATTCCCCCTGTGCATTCCAGTTGAACCACACCAGACAGTGCAAAGCAGCACTGTTCTAGCCGCACCTCAGGGGAGTCATTGTTACTAACGTCCTTCACCCACGCTTTGTTCCATTTCCTCACATTGACATTTAGAGCCCTGGGCACAAATCACATTGCGTCAGCATCGTCAAAAGTCCTTGCAATGCTTTGTTTTAAGTGGACAGTCAGTTTCAGCCGGTCCATGCCAGTTGAAGCACAACAGATAGCATAAAGCGCCACTCCTGAATCCACACTGCAAGGGAGTCATTCTTACTCCTGTCGTTTAACCACGCCTTTTTTTTCATTTCTGCACGTTGACATTTACAGACCTGGGCAGAAATCACATTGCGTCAGCATGGTCAACGGCCCTCAAAATGCATTGTTTTATTTGGAGAGTCGGATTCTCCCGGTCCATGCCAGTTGAAGCGCACCAGGCAGCGCAAGCGCCACACTTCTCTAGCCGCACCTCAAGAGAGCCATTGTTACTCGCTTTGTGTAGCCATGCCTTGTTGCATTTCTTCACGTTGACATTTAGAGCGATGGGCAGAAGTCACATTACGTCAGCATGATCAAAAGTCTTCGCAAAGCTTTGTTTTAATGGACAGTTGGATTCCACCGGTCCATACCAAATGAAGCACAATGGATAGCACAAAGCGAAACTGCTCAATAAACTCTGCACGGGAGTCATTCTTACTCCTGTCCTTTATACCCACCTTTTTGCATTTCTTCACGTTGACATTTAGAGCACTGGCTCCCAGAATGCTTTGTTTCATTTGGACAGTGAATTCCGCCCGTCCATGCCAGTTGAGGCGTACCATACCGCGCAAGAGCTGCACTGCTCCAGCCGCACCTCACAGGAGTCACTCTTACACCTGTCCTTTATCCAGGCATTTCTTTATTTCATCACTTTGCCGTTTAGAGCACTAGGCAGAAATCACATTGCGTCAGCATGGTGAACGGCCCGCGTAATCATTTGTTTTAAATGGACAGTCGGATTCCCCCGATCTATGCCAGTTGGAGTGCAGCAGACTGCGCAAGAGCCGCACTGCTCTAGTCGCACCTCGAGGGAGTCATTGTTACTCTCATCGCATACACACCTTCTTGCATTTCTTCACGTTGACATTAAATAGCACTGGGCAGAAATCACATAGTGTCAGCATCGGCAACAGCCTTCACAATCGTTTGTTTTAAGTGCACAGTGAGATTCCCGCGGTGCATGCCAGGTAAGCCACACCAGACAGTGCAGACCTTTGCTGCTCTAGTCGCACCTCATGGGAGTCATTGTTAGTCTCTTCGTTTACCCACGCCTTGTTGCATTTTATCAAGTTGACATATAGGGGACTGGGCAGAAATCACATTGCGTCAGCGTGGTCAAAAGTCCCCGCAATGCTTTGTTTTAAATCGACAGTCGGATTCCCCCGGTCTATACCAGTTCAAGCGCAATGGAAAGTGCAAAGCGGCACAGCTGAATGCACACTGCAAGGGAGTCATTCTTACTCATGTCGTTTATCCACACCTTTTTTTCATTTCTTTACTTTGACATTTAGAGCACTGTGCAGAAATCACACTGCGTCAGCACGGTCAACGGCCCCCAAAATGCTTTGTTTTATTTGGGCATTTTATTTTACAGGAGGTATTCAGAGACATGGATTGGGAAGATTTGGGGATAAAAGTTAATCGAGAATAGCTTAGTAACTCGCGATTCGCTGATGACATTGCCTTCCTTAGTACCTCAGGGGACCAATTGCAATGCATGTTCACTGACCTGGATAGGCAAAGCAGAAGAGTGGGTCTAAAATTAATCTGCAGGAAACTAAAGTAATGCTTAACAGTCTCGGAAGAAAACAGCAATTTACAATTGGCAGCGAGGCACTAGAAGTCGTAAGGGAATACATCAACTTAGGGCAGGTAGTGACAGCGGATGCGGATCATGAGACAGAAATATTCAGAAGAACAAGAATGGGCTGGGGTGCGTTTGGCAGGCATTCTCAGATGATGATTAGCAGGTTGCCATTATCCCCTCCAGAGGAAAGTATATAATACCTGTGTCTTACCAGTACTCACCTATGGGGCAGAAACCTGGAGGCTTACGAAATGGTTTCTGCTCAAATTGAGGACGACGCAACGAGCTATGGAAAGAAGAATGATAGGTGTAACGTTAAAGGATAAGAAAAGAGCAGATTGGGTGAGGGAACAAACGCGAGTTAATGACATCTTAGTTGAAATCAAGAAAAAGAAATGGGCATGGGCAGGATACGAAATGAGGAGGGAAGATAACCGATGGTCATTAAGGGTTACGGAATGGATTCCAAGGGAAGGGAAGCTTAGCAGAGGGCGGCAGAAAGTTAGGCGGGCGCATGAGATTAAGAAGTTTGCAGGGACGACATGGCCACACATAGTACATGATCGGGGTTGCTGGAGATGTATGGGAGACACCTTTGCCCTGCAGTAGGCGTAACCAGGCTGATGCTGATGATGATTCCGCCGGTCCATGCCAGTTGAGGCACACAAGACCACGCAAGAGCCGCACTGCGATAGCCGCACCACAAGGGAGTCATTGTGACTCCTGTAGTTTATCCATGCCTTTTTTATTTACTTCAGTTTCACGTGTAGAGCACTGGGCAGAAATCACATTGCGTCAGCATGGCCGACGGCCCTCGCAATCATTTGTTTTAAATGGACAGTCGGATTCCCCCGATCTATGCCAGCTGGAGTGCAGCAGACTGTGCAAAAGCTGCACTGCTCTAGTCGCACCTCAAGGGAGTCATTGTTACTCTCACCGCTTACACACACCTTCTTGCATTTCTTCACGTTGACATTAAATAGCACTGGGCAGAAATCACATAGTGTCAGCATCGGCAACAGCCTTCACAATCATTTGTTTTAAGTGCACAGTGAGATTCCCCCGGTGCATGCCAGGTAAGCCACACCAGACAGTGCAGAGCCGTGCTGCTCTAGTCGCACCTCATGGGAGTCATTGTTAGTCTCTTCGTTTACCCACGCCTTGATGATTTTATCAAGTTGACATATAGGGGACTGGGCAGAGATCACATTGCATCAGCATGGTCAAAAGTCCTCGCAATGCTTTGTTTTAAATGGACAGTCAGATTCTCCCGGTCCATACCAGTTGAAGCGCAACGGAAAGTGCAAAGCGGCACAGCTCAATCCACACTGCAAGGGAGTCATTCTTACTCCTGTCTTTTATCCACGCTTTTTTTTCATTTTTTCACTTCGACATTTAGAGCACTGTGCAGAAATCACACTGCGTCAGCATGCTCAACGGCCCCCAGAATGGTTTGTTTTATTTGGACAGTGGATTCTGTCAGTCCATGCCAGTTCATTCGCACCAGACCGCGCAAGAGCTGCACTGCGCTAGCCGCACCTAAAGGGTGTCATAGTTACTCCTGTCGTTTATCCAGCCCTTTTCTTAATTTATTTATTTCACGTTTAAAGCACTAGGCAGAAATCAAATTGCGTCAGCATGGTCAACGGCCCTCGCAATCATTTGTTTTAAATGGACAGTCGGATTACCCCGATCTATCCCAGTTGAAGCGCACCAGGCAGCGCTAGAGCCGCACTGCTCTAGCCGCAGCTCAAGGGAGTCATTGTTACTCACTTAGCTCCCCCACGCCTTGTTCTATTTCTTCAGGTTGACATTTAGGGCACTGGGCACAAATCACCTTGCATAAAAATGGTCAACCGCCCTCGCAATTATATCTTTTAAAAGCACAGTAAGATTCCCCCTGTGCATTCCAGTTGAACCACACCAGACAGTGCAAAGCAGCACTGTTCTAGCCGCACCTCAGGGGAGTCATTGTTACTAACGTCCTTCACCCACGCTTTGTTCCATTTCCTCACATTGACATTTAGAGCCCTGGGCACAAATCACATTGCGTCAGCATCGTCAAAAGTCCTTGCAATGCTTTGTTTTAAGTGGACAGTCAGTTTCAGCCGGTCCATGCCAGTTGAAGCACAACAGATAGCATAAAGCGCCACTCCTGAATCCACACTGCAAGGGAGTCATTCTTACTCCTGTCGTTTAACCACGCCTTTTTTTTCATTTCTGCACGTTGACATTTACAGACCTGGGCAGAAATCACATTGCGTCAGCATGGTCAACGGCCCTCAAAATGCATTGTTTTATTTGGAGAGTCGGATTCTCCCGGTCCATGCCAGTTGAAGCGCACCAGGCAGCGCAAGCGCCACACTGCTCTAGCCGCACCTCAAGAGAGCCATTGTTACTCGCTTTGTGTAGCCATGCCTTGTTGCATTTCTTCACGTTGACATTTAGAGCGCTGGGCAGAAGTCACATTACGTCAGCATGATCAAAAGTCTTCGCAAAGCTTTGTTTTAATGGACAGTTGGATTCCACCGGTCCATACCAACTGAAGCACAATGGATAGCACAAAGCGAAACTGCTCAATAAACTCTGCACGGGAGTCATTCTTACTCCTGTCCTTTATACCCACCTTTTTGCATTTCTTCACGTTGACATTTAGAGCACTGGCTCCCAGAATGCTTTGTTTCATTTGGACAGTGAATTCCGCCCGTCCATGCCAGTTGAGGCGTACCATACCGCGCAAGAGCTGCACTGCTCCAGCCGCACCTCACAGGAGTCACTCTTACACCTGTCCTTTATCCAGGCATTTCTTTATTTCATCACTTTGCCGTTTAGAGCACTAGGCAGAAATCACATTGCGTCAGCATGGTGAACGGCCCGCGTAATCATTGTTTTAAATGGACAGTCGGATTCCCCCGATCTATGCCAGTTGGAGTGCAGCAGACTGCGCAAGAGCCGCACTACTCTAGTCGCACCTCGAGGGAGTCATTGTTACTCTCATCACATACACACCTTCTTGCATTTCTTCACGTTGACATTAAATAGCACTGGGCAGAAATCACATTGTGTCAGCATCGGCAACAGCCTTCACAATCATTTGTTTTAAGTGCACAGTGAGATTCCCCCGGTGCATGCCAGGTAAGCCACACCAGACAGTGCAGAGCCGTGCTGCTCTAGTCGCACCTCATGGGAGTCATTGTTAGTCTCTTCGTTTACCCACGCCTTGATGATTTTATCAAGTTGACATATAGGGGACTGGGCAGAGATCACATTGCATCAGCATGGTCAAAAGTCCTCGCAATGCTTTGTTTTAAATGGACAGTCAGATTCTCCCGGTCCATACCAGTTGAAGCGCAACGGAAAGTGCAAAGCGGCACAGCTCAATCCACACTGCAAGGGAGTCATTCTTACTCCTGTCTTTTATCCACGCTTTTTTTTCATTTTTTCACTTCGACATTTAGAGCACTGTGCAGAAATCACACTGCGTCAGCATGCTCAACGGCCCCCAGAATGGTTTGTTTTATTTGGACAGTGGATTCTGTCAGTCCATGCCAGTTCATTCGCACCAGACCGCGCAAGAGCTGCACTGCGCTAGCCGCACCTAAAGGGTGTCATAGTTACTCCTGTCGTTTATCCAGCCCTTTTCTTAATTTATTTATTTCACGTTTAAAGCACTAGGCAGAAATCAAATTGCGTCAGCATGGTCAACGGCCCTCGCAATCATTTGTTTTAAATGGACAGTCGGATTACCCCGATCTATCCCAGTTGAAGCGCACCAGGCAGCGCTAGAGCCGCACTGCTCTAGCCGCAGCTCAAGGGAGTCATTGTTACTCACTTAGCTCCCCCACGCCTTGTTCTATTTCTTCAGGTTGACATTTAGGGCACTGGGCACAAATCACCTTGCATAAAAATGGTCAACCGCCCTCGCAATTATATCTTTTAAAAGCACAGTAAGATTCCCCCTGTGCATTCCAGTTGAACCACACCAGACAGTGCAAAGCAGCACTGTTCTAGCCGCACCTCAGGGGAGTCATTGTTACTAACGTCCTTCACCCACGCTTTGTTCCATTTCCTCACATTGACATTTAGAGCCCTGGGCACAAATCACATTGCGTCAGCATCGTCAAAAGTCCTTGCAATGCTTTGTTTTAAGTGGACAGTCAGTTTCAGCCGGTCCATGCCAGTTGAAGCACAACAGATAGCATAAAGCGCCACTCCTGAATCCACACTGCAAGGGAGTCATTCTTACTCCTGTCGTTTAACCACGCCTTTTTTTTCATTTCTGCACGTTGACATTTACAGACCTGGGCAGAAATCACATTGCGTCAGCATGGTCAACGGCCCTCAAAATGCATTGTTTTATTTGGAGAGTCGGATTCTCCCGGTCCATGCCAGTTGAAGCGCACCAGGCAGCGCAAGCGCCACACTGCTCTAGCCGCACCTCAAGAGAGCCATTGTTACTCGCTTTGTGTAGCCATGCCTTGTTGCATTTCTTCACGTTGACATTTAGAGCGCTGGGCAGAAGTCACATTACGTCAGCATGATCAAAAGTCTTCGCAAAGCTTTGTTTTAATGGACAGTTGGATTCCACCGGTCCATACCAACTGAAGCACAATGGATAGCACAAAGCGAAACTGCTCAATAAACTCTGCACGGGAGTCATTCTTACTCCTGTCCTTTATACCCACCTTTTTGCATTTCTTCACGTTGACATTTAGAGCACTGGCTCCCAGAATGCTTTGTTTCATTTGGACAGTGAATTCCGCCCGTCCATGCCAGTTGAGGCGTACCATACCGCGCAAGAGCTGCACTGCTCCAGCCGCACCTCACAGGAGTCACTCTTACACCTGTCCTTTATCCAGGCATTTCTTTATTTCATCACTTTGCCGTTTAGAGCACTAGGCAGAAATCACATTGCGTCAGCATGGTGAACGGCCCGCGTAATCATTGTTTTAAATGGACAGTCGGATTCCCCCGATCTATGCCAGTTGGAGTGCAGCAGACTGCGCAAGAGCCGCACTACTCTAGTCGCACCTCGAGGGAGTCATTGTTACTCTCATCACATACACACCTTCTTGCATTTCTTCACGTTGACATTAAATAGCACTGGGCAGAAATCACATTGTGTCAGCATCGGCAACAGCCTTCACAATCATTTGTTTTAAGTGCACAGTGAGATTCCCCCGGTGCATGACAGGTAAACCACACCAGACAGTGCAAAGCTGTGCTGCTCTAGTCGCACCTCATGGGAGTCATTGTTAGTCTCTTCGTTTACCCACGCCTTGTTGATTTTATCAAGTTGACATATAGGGGACTGGGCAGAAATCACATTGCGTCAGCATGGTCAAAAGTCCCCGCAATGCTTTGTTTTAAATGGACAGTCGGATTCTCCCGGTCCATACCAGTTGAAGCGCAACGGAAAGTGCAAAGCGGCACAGCTCAATCCACACTGCAAGGGAGTCATTCTTACTCCTGTCTTTTATCCACGCTTTTTTTTTCATTTTTTCACTTCGACATTTAGAGCACTGTGCAGAAATCACACTGCGTCAGCATGCTCAACGGCCCCCAGAATGGTTTGTTTTATTTGGACAGTGGATTCTGTCAGTCCATGCCAGTTCATTCGCACCAGACCGCGCAAGAGCTGCACTGCGCTAGCCGCACCTAAAGGGTGTCATAGTTACTCCTGTCGTTTATCCAGCCCTTTTCTTAATTTATTTATTTCACGTTTAAAGCACTAGGCAGAAATCAAATTGCGTCAGCATGGTCAACGGCCCTCGCAATCATTTGTTTTAAATGGACAGTCGGATTACCCCGATCTATCCCAGTTGAAGCGCACCAGGCAGCGCTAGAGCCGCACTGCTCTAGCCGCAGCTCAAGGGAGTCATTGTTACTCACTTAGCTCCCCCACGCCTTGTTCTATTTCTTCAGGTTGACATTTAGGGCACTGGGCACAAATCACCTTGCATAAAAATGGTCAACCGCCCTCGCAATTATATCTTTTAAAAGCACAGTAAGATTCCCCCTGTGCATTCCAGTTGAACCACACCAGACAGTGCAAAGCAGCACTGTTCTAGCCGCACCTCAGGGGAGTCATTGTTACTAACGTCCTTCACCCACGCTTTGTTCCATTTCCTCACATTGACATTTAGAGCCCTGGGCACAAATCACATTGCGTCAGCATCGTCAAAAGTCCTTGCAATGCTTTGTTTTAAGTGGACAGTCAGTTTCAGCCGGTCCATGCCAGTTGAAGCACAACAGATAGCATAAAGCGCCACTCCTGAATCCACACTGCAAGGGAGTCATTCTTACTCCTGTCGTTTAACCACGCCTTTTTTTTCATTTCTGCACGTTGACATTTACAGACCTGGGCAGAAATCACATTGCGTCAGCATGGTCAACGGCCCTCAAAATGCATTGTTTTATTTGGAGAGTCGGATTCTCCCGGTCCATGCCAGTTGAAGCGCACCAGGCAGCGCAAGCGCCACACTGCTCTAGCCGCACCTCAAGAGAGCCATTGTTACTCGCTTTGTGTAGCCATGCCTTGTTGCATTTCTTCACGTTGACATTTAGAGCGCTGGGCAGAAGTCACATTACGTCAGCATGATCAAAAGTCTTCGCAAAGCTTTGTTTTAATGGACAGTTGGATTCCACCGGTCCATACCAACTGAAGCACAATGGATAGCACAAAGCGAAACTGCTCAATAAACTCTGCACGGGAGTCATTCTTACTCCTGTCCTTTATACCCACCTTTTTGCATTTCTTCACGTTGACATTTAGAGCACTGGCTCCCAGAATGCTTTGTTTCATTTGGACAGTGAATTCCGCCCGTCCATGCCAGTTGAGGCGTACCATACCGCGCAAGAGCTGCACTGCTCCAGCCGCACCTCACAGGAGTCACTCTTACACCTGTCCTTTATCCAGGCATTTCTTTATTTCATCACTTTGCCGTTTAGAGCACTAGGCAGAAATCACATTGCGTCAGCATGGTGAACGGCCCGCGTAATCATTGTTTTAAATGGACAGTCGGATTCCCCCGATCTATGCCAGTTGGAGTGCAGCAGACTGCGCAAGAGCCGCACTACTCTAGTCGCACCTCGAGGGAGTCATTGTTACTCTCATCACATACACACCTTCTTGCATTTCTTCACGTTGACATTAAATAGCACTGGGCAGAAATCACATTGTGTCAGCATCGGCAACAGCCTTCACAATCATTTGTTTTAAGTGCACAGTGAGATTCCCCCGGTGCATGACAGGTAAACCACACCAGACAGTGCAAAGCTGTGCTGCTCTAGTCGCACCTCATGGGAGTCATTGTTAGTCTCTTCGTTTACCCACGCCTTGTTGATTTTATCAAGTTGACATATAGGGGACTGGGCAGAAATCACATTGCGTCAGCATGGTCAAAAGTCCCCGCAATGCTTTGTTTTAAATGGACAGTCGGATTCTCCCGGTCCATACCAGTTGAAGCGCAACGGAAAGTGCAAAGCGGCACAGCTCAATCCACACTGCAAGGGAGTCATTCTTACTCCTGTCTTTTATCCACGCTTTTTTTTTCATTTTTTCACTTCGACATTTAGAGCACTGTGCAGAAATCACACTGCGTCAGCATGCTCAACGGCCCCCAGAATGGTTTGTTTTATTTGGACAGTGGATTCTGTCAGTCCATGCCAGTTCATTCGCACCAGACCGCGCAAGAGCTGCACTGCGCTAGCCGCACCTAAAGGGTGTCATAGTTACTCCTGTCGTTTATCCAGCCCTTTTCTTAATTTATTTATTTCACGTTTAAAGCACTAGGCAGAAATCAAATTGCGTCAGCATGGTCAACGGCCCTCGCAATCATTTGTTTTAAATGGACAGTCGGATTACCCCGATCTATCCCAGTTGAAGCGCACCAGGCAGCGCTAGAGCCGCACTGCTCTAGCCGCAGCTCAAGGGAGTCATTGTTACTCACTTAGCTCCCCCACGCCTTGTTCTATTTCTTCAGGTTGACATTTAGGGCACTGGGCACAAATCACCTTGCATAAAAATGGTCAACCGCCCTCGCAATTATATCTTTTAAAAGCACAGTAAGATTCCCCCTGTGCATTCCAGTTGAACCACACCAGACAGTGCAAAGCAGCACTGTTCTAGCCGCACCTCAGGGGAGTCATTGTTACTAACGTCCTTCACCCACGCTTTGTTCCATTTCCTCACATTGACATTTAGAGCCCTGGGCACAAATCACATTGCGTCAGCATCGTCAAAAGTCCTTGCAATGCTTTGTTTTAAGTGGACAGTCAGTTTCAGCCGGTCCATGCCAGTTGAAGCACAACAGATAGCATAAAGCGCCACTCCTGAATCCACACTGCAAGGGAGTCATTCTTACTCCTGTCGTTTAACCACGCCTTTTTTTCATTTCTGCACGTTGACATTTACAGACCTGGGCAGAAATCACATTGCGTCAGCATGGTCAACGGCCCTCAAAATGCATTGTTTTATTTGGAGAGTCGGATTCTCCCGGTCCATGCCAGTTGAAGCGCACCAGGCAGCGCAAGCGCCACACTGCTCTAGCCGCACCTCAAGAGAGCCATTGTTACTCGCTTTGTGTAGCCATGCCTTGTTGCATTTCTTCACGTTGACATTTAGAGCGCTGGGCAGAAGTCACATTACGTCAGCATGATCAAAAGTCTTCGCAAAGCTTTGTTTTAATGGACAGTTGGATTCCACCGGTCCATACCAAATGAAGCACAATGGATAGCACAAAGCGAAACTGCTCAATAAACTCTGCATGGGAGTCATTCTTACTCCTGTCCTTTATACCCACCTTTTTGCATTTCTTCACGTTGACATTTAGAGCACTGGCTCCCAGAATGCTTTGTTTCATTTGGACAGTGAATTCCGCCCGTCCATGCCAGTTGAGGCGTACCATACCGCGCAAGAGCTGCACTGCTCCAGCCGCACCTCACAGGAGTCACTCTTACACCTGTCCTTTATCCAGGCATTTCTTTATTTCATCACTTTGCCGTTTAGAGCACTAGGCAGAAATCACATTGCGTCAGCATGGTGAACGGCCCGCGTAATCATTGTTTTAAATGGACAGTCGGATTCCCCCGATCTATGCCAGTTGGAGTGCAGCAGACTGCGCAAGAGCCGCACTACTCTAGTCGCACCTCGAGGGAGTCATTGTTACTCTCATCACATACACACCTTCTTGCATTTCTTCACGTTGACATTAAATAGCACTGGGCAGAAATCACATTGTGTCAGCATCGGCAACAGCCTTCACAATCATTTGTTTTAAGTGCACAGTGAGATTCCCCCGGTGCATGACAGGTAAACCACACCAGACAGTGCAAAGCTGTGCTGCTCTAGTCGCACCTCATGGGAGTCATTGTTAGTCTCTTCGTTTACCCACGCCTTGTTGATTTTATCAAGTTGACATATAGGGGACTGGGCAGAAATCACATTGCGTCAGCATGGTCAAAAGTCCCCGCAATGCTTTGTTTTAAATGGACAGTCGGATTCTCCCGGTCCATACCAGTTGAAGCGCAACGGAAAGTGCAAAGCGGCACAGCTCAATCCACACTGCAAGGGAGTCATTCTTACTCCTGTCTTTTATCCACGCTTTTTTTTTCATTTTTTCACTTCGACATTTAGAGCACTGTGCAGAAATCACACTGCGTCAGCATGCTCAACGGCCCCCAGAATGGTTTGTTTTATTTGGACAGTGGATTCTGTCAGTCCATGCCAGTTCATTCGCACCAGACCGCGCAAGAGCTGCACTGCGCTAGCCGCACCTAAAGGGTGTCATAGTTACTCCTGTCGTTTATCCAGCCCTTTTCTTAATTTATTTATTTCACGTTTAAAGCACTAGGCAGAAATCAAATTGCGTCAGCATGGTCAACGGCCCTCGCAATCATTTGTTTTAAATGGACAGTCGGATTACCCCGATCTATCCCAGTTGAAGCGCACCAGGCAGCGCTAGAGCCGCACTGCTCTAGCCGCAGCTCAAGGGAGTCATTGTTACTCACTTAGCTCCCCCACGCCTTGTTCTATTTCTTCAGGTTGACATTTAGGGCACTGGGCACAAATCACCTTGCATAAAAATGGTCAACCGCCCTCGCAATTATATCTTTTAAAAGCACAGTAAGATTCCCCCTGTGCATTCCAGTTGAACCACACCAGACAGTGCAAAGCAGCACTGTTCTAGCCGCACCTCAGGGGAGTCATTGTTACTAACGTCCTTCACCCACGCTTTGTTCCATTTCCTCACATTGACATTTAGAGCCCTGGGCACAAATCACATTGCGTCAGCATCGTCAAAAGTCCTTGCAATGCTTTGTTTTAAGTGGACAGTCAGTTTCAGCCGGTCCATGCCAGTTGAAGCACAACAGATAGCATAAAGCGCCACTCCTGAATCCACACTGCAAGGGAGTCATTCTTACTCCTGTCGTTTAACCACGCCTTTTTTTCATTTCTGCACGTTGACATTTACAGACCTGGGCAGAAATCACATTGCGTCAGCATGGTCAACGGCCCTCAAAATGCATTGTTTTATTTGGAGAGTCGGATTCTCCCGGTCCATGCCAGTTGAAGCGCACCAGGCAGCGCAAGCGCCACACTGCTCTAGCCGCACCTCAAGAGAGCCATTGTTACTCGCTTTGTGTAGCCATGCCTTGTTGCATTTCTTCACGTTGACATTTAGAGCGCTGGGCAGAAGTCACATTACGTCAGCATGATCAAAAGTCTTCGCAAAGCTTTGTTTTAATGGACAGTTGGATTCCACCGGTCCATACCAAATGAAGCACAATGGATAGCACAAAGCGAAACTGCTCAATAAACTCTGCATGGGAGTCATTCTTACTCCTGTCCTTTATACCCACCTTTTTGCATTTCTTCACGTTGACATTTAGAGCACTGGCTCCCAGAATGCTTTGTTTCATTTGGACAGTGAATTCCGCCCGTCCATGCCAGTTGAGGCGTACCATACCGCGCAAGAGCTGCACTGCTCCAGCCGCACCTCACAGGAGTCACTCTTACACCTGTCCTTTATCCAGGCATTTCTTTATTTCATCACTTTGCCGTTTAGAGCACTAGGCAGAAATCACATTGCGTCAGCATGGTGAACGGCCCACGCAATTATTTGTTTTAAATGGACAGTCGGATTCCCCCGATCTATGCCAGTTGGAGTGCAGCAGACTGCGCAAGAGCCGCACTGCTCTAGTCGCACCTCGAGGGAGTCATTGTTACTCTCATCGCATACACACCTTCTTGCATTTCTTCACGTTGATATTAAATAGCACTGGGCAGAAATCACATTGTGTCAGCATCGGCAACAGCCTTCACAATCATTTGTTTTAAGTGCACAGTGAGATTCCCCCGGTGCATGACAGGTAAACCACACCAGACAGTGCAAAGCTGTGCTGCTCTAGTCGCACCTCATGGGAGTCATTGTTAGTCTCTTCGTTTACCCACGCCTTGCTGATTTTATCAAGTTGACATATAGGGGACTGGGCAGAAATCACATTGCGTCAGCATGGTCAAAAGTCCCCGCAATGCTTTGTTTTAAATGGACAGTCGGATTCCCCCGGTCTATACCAGTTGAAGCGCAATGGAAAGTGCAAAGCGGCACAGCTGAATGCACACTGGAAGGGAGTCATTCTTACTCATGTCGTTTATCCACACCTTTTTTTCATTTTTTCACTTTGACATTTAGAGCACTGTGCAGAAATCACACTGCGTCAGCACGGTCAACGGCCCCCAAAATGCTTTGTTTTATTTGGGCATTTTATTTTACAGGAGGTATTCAGAGACATGGATTGGGAAGAATTGGGGATAAAAGTTAATCGAGAATAGCTTGGTAACTCGCGATTCGCTGATGACATTGCCTTGCTTAGTACCTCAGGGGACCAATTGCAATGCATGTTCAGTGACCTGGATAGGCAAAGCAGAAGAGTGGGTCTAAAAATTAATCTGCAGGAAACTAAAGTAATGCTTAACAGTCTCCGAAGAAAACCCCAATTTACAATAGGCAGCGAGGCACTGGAAGTCGTAAGGGAATACACCAACTTAGGTCAGGTAGTGATAGCGGATGCGGATCATAAGACAGAAATATTCAGAAGAACAAGAATGGGCTGGGGTGCGTTTGGCAGGCATTCTCAGATGATGAATAGCAGGTTGCCGTTATCCCCTCAAGAGGAAAGTATATAATACCTGTGTCTTACCAGCACTCACCTATGGGGCAGAAACCTTGAGGCTTACGAAAAGGGTTCTGCTCATATTGAGGACGACACAACGAGCTATGGAAAGAAGAATGATAGGTGTAACGTTCAAGGATAAGAAAAGAGCAGATTGGGTGAGGGAACAAACGCGACCTAATGACATCTTAGTTGAAATCAAGAAAAAGAAAGGGGCATGGGCAGGATACGCAATGAGGAGGGAAGATAACCGATGGTCACTGAGGGTTACGGAATGGATTCCAAGGGAAGAGAAGCTTAGCAGAGGGCGGCAGAAAGTTAGGCGGGCGCATGAGATTCAGAAGTTTGCGGGGACGACATGGCCACACTTAGTACATGATCGGGGTTGTTGGAGATGTATGGGAGAGGCCTTTGCCCTGCAGTAGGCGTAACCAGGCAGATGCTGATGATGATTCCGCCGGTCCATGCCAGTTGAGGCGCACAAGACCACGCAATAGCCGCACTGCGATAGCCGCACCACGAGGGAGTCATTGTTACTCCTGTCGTTTATCCGTCGTTTTTTTTATTTACTTCACTTTGACGTTTAGAGCACTGGGCAGAAATCACATTCCGTCAGCATGGTCGACGGCGCTCACAATCATTTGTTTTAATTGGACAGTCGGATTCCCCCGATCTATGCCAGCTGGAGTGCAGCAGACTGTGCAAATGCTGCGCTGCTCTAATCACACCTCAAGGGTGTCATTGTTACTCTCATCGCTTACACACACCTTTTTTGCATTTCCTCACATTGACATTAAATAGCACTGGGCAGAAATCACATTGTGTCAGCATGGTCAACGGCCTTCGCAATCATTTCTTTTCATGGCAGAGTTACATTCCCCCGTTGCATGCCAGGTAAACCACACCAGACAGTGCAAAGCCGCGCTACTCTAGTCCCACCTCATGGGAGTCATTCTTAGTCTCTTCGTTTACCATCGCCTTGTTGCATTTTATCACGTTGACATTTAGGGGACTGGGCAGAGATCACATTGCATCAGCATGGTCAAAAGTCCTCGCAATGCTTTGTTTTAAATGGACAGTCAGATTCTCCCGGTCCATACCAGTTTAAGCGCAACGAAAAGTGCAAAGCGGCACAGCTCAATCCACACTGCAAGGGAGACATCCTTACTCCTGTCTTTTATCCACGCTTTTTTTTCATTTTTTCACTTCGACATTTAGAGCACTGTGCAGAAATCACACTGCGTCAGCATGCTCAACGGCCCCCAGAATGGTTTGTTTTATTTGGACAGTGGATTCTGTCAGTCCATGCCAGTTCATTCGCACCAGACCGCGCAAGAGCTGCACTGCGCTAGCCGCACCTTGAGGGTGTCATAGTTACTCCTGTCGTTTATCCAGCCCTTTCCCTAATTTATTTATTTCACGTTTAAAGCACTAGGCAGAAATCAAATTGCGTCAGCATGGTCAACGGCCCTCGCAATCATTTGTTTTAAATGGACAGTCGGATTACCCCGATCTATCCCAGTTGAAGCGCACCAGGCAGCGCTAGAGCCGCACTGCTCTAGTCGCAGCTCAAGGGAGTCATTGTTACTCACTTAGCTCCCCCACGCCTTGTTCTATTTCTTCAGGTTGACATTTAGGGCACTGGGCACAAATCACCTTGCATAAAATGGTCAACCGCCCTCGCAATTATATCTTTTAAAAGCACAGTAAGATTCCCCCTGTGCATTCCAGTTGAACCACACCAGACAGTGCAAAGCAGCACTGTTCTAGCCGCACCTCAAGGGAGTCATTGTTACTAACGTCCTTCACCCACGCTTTGTTCCATTTCCTCACATTGACATTTAGAGCCCTGGGCACAAATCACATTGCGTCAGCATCGTCAAAAGTCCTTGCAATGCTTTGTTTTAAGTGGACAGTCAGTTTCAGCCGCTCCATGCCAGTTGATTCACAACAGATAGCATAAAGCGCCACTCCTGAATCCACACTGCAAGGGAGTCATTCTTACTCCTGTCGTTTAACCACGCCTTTTTTTCATTTCTGCACGTTGACATTTACAGACCTGGACAGAAATCACATTGCGTCAGCATGGTCAACGGCCCTCAAAATGCATTGTTTTATTTGGAGAGTCGGATTCTCCCGGTCCATGCCAGTTGAAGCGCACGAGGCAGCGCAAGCGCCACACTGCTCTAGCCGCACCTCAAGAGAGCGATTGTTACTCGCTTTGTGTAGCCATGCCTTGTTGCATTTCTTCACGTTGACATTTAGAGCGCTGGGCAGAAGTCACATTACGTCAGCATGATCAAAAGTCTTCGCAAAGCTTTGTTTTAATGGACAGTTGGATTCCACCGGTCCATACCAAATGAAGCACAATGGATAGCACAAAGCGAAACTGCTCAATAAACTCTGCACGGGAGTCATTCTTACTCCTGTCCTTTATACCCACCTTTTTGCATTTCTTCACGTTGACATTTAGAGTACTGGCTCCCAGAATGCTTTGTTTCATTTGGACAGTGAATTCCGCCCGTCCATGCCAGTTGAGGCGTACCATACCGCGCAAGAGCTGCACTGCTCCAGCCGCACCTCACAGGAGTCACTCTTACACCTGTCCTTTATCCAGGCATTTCTTTATTTCATCACTTTGCCGTTTAGAGCACTAGGCAGAAATCACATTGCGTCAGCATGGTGAACGGCCCACGCAATTATTTGTTTTAAATGGACAGTCGGATTCCCCCGATCTATGCCAGTTGGAGTGCAGCAGACTGCGCAAGAGCCGCACTGCTCTAGTCGCACCTCGAGGGAGTCATTGTTACTCTCATCGCATACACACCTTCTTGCATTTCTTCACGTTGACATTAAATAGCACTGGGCAGAAATCACATAGTGTCAGCATCGGCAACAGCCTTCACAATCGTTTGTTTTAAGTGCACAGTGAGATTCCCGCGGTGCATGACAGGTAAGCCACACCAGACAGTGCAGACCTGTGCTGCTCTAGTCGCACCTCATGGGAGTCATTGTTAGTCTCTTCGTTTACCCACGCCTTGTTGCATTTTATCAACTTGACATATAGGGGACTGGGCAGAAATCACATTGCGTCAGCGTGGTCAAAAGTCCCCGCAATGCTTTGTTTTAAATCGACAGTCGGATTCCCCCGGTCTATACCAGTTCAAGCGCAATGGAAAGTGCAAAGCGGCACAGCTGAATGCACACTGCAAGGGAGTCATTCTTACTCATGTCGTTTATCCACACCTTTTTTTCATTTCTTTACTTTGACATTTAGAGCACTGTGCAGAAATCACACTGCGTCAGCACGGTCAACGGCCCCCAAAATGCTTTGTTTTATTTGGGCATTTTATTTTACAGGAGGTATTCAGAGACATGGATTGGGAAGATTTGGGGATAAAAGTTAATCGAGAATAGCTTAGTAACTCGCGATTCGCTGATGACATTGCCTTCCTTAGTACCTCAGGGGACCAATTGCAATGCATGTTCACTGACCTGGATAGGCAAAGCAGAAGAGTGGGTCTAAAATTAATCTGCAGGAAACTAAAGTAATGCTTAACAGTCTCGGAAGAAAACAGCAATTTACAATTGGCAGCGAGGCACTAGAAGTCGTAAGGGAATACATCAACTTAGGGCAGGTAGTGACAGCGGATGCGGATCATGAGACAGAAATATTCAGAAGAACAAGAATGGGCTGGGGTGCGTTTGGCAGGCATTCTCAGATGATGATTAGCAGGTTGCCATTATCCCCTCCAGAGGAAAGTATATAATACCTGTGTCTTACCAGTACTCACCTAAGGGGCAGAAACCTGGAGGCTTACGAAATGGGTTCTGCTCAAATTGAGGACGACGCAACGAGCTATGGAAAGAAGAATGATAGGTGTAACGTTAAAGGATAAGAAAAGAGCAGATTGGGTGAGGGAACAAACGCGAGTTAATGACATCTTAGTTGAAATCAAGAAAAAGAAATGGGCATGGGCAGGATACGAAATGAGGAGGGAAGATAACCGATGGTCATTAAGGGTTACGGAATGGATTCCAAGGGGAGAGAAGCTTAGCAGAGGGCGGCAGAAAGTTAGGCGGGCGCATGAGATTAAGAAGTTTGCAGGGACGACATGGCCACACATAGTACATGATCGGGGTTGTTGGAGATGTATGGGAGAGGCATTTGCCCTGCAGTAGGCGTAACCAGGCTGATGCTGATGATGATTCCGCCGGTCCATGCCAGTTGAGGCACACAAGACCACGCAAGAGCCACACTGCGATAGCCGCACCACAAGGGAGTCATTGTGACTCCTGTAGTTTATCCATGCCTTTTTTTATTTACTTCAGTTTCACGTGTAGAGCACTGGGCAGAAATCACATTGCGTCAGCATGGCCGACGGCCCTCGCAATCATTTGTTTTAAATGGACAGTCGGATTCCCCCGATCTATGCCAGCTGGAGTGCAGCAGACTGTGCAAAAGCTGCACTGCTCTAGTCGCACCTCAAGGGAGTCATAGTTACTCTCACCGCTTACACACACCTTCTTGCATTTCTTCACGTTGACATTAAATAGCACTGGGCAGAAATCACATAGTGTCAGCATCGGCAACAGCCTTCACAATCATTTGTTTTAAGTGCACAGTGAGATTCCCCCGATGCATGCCAGGTAAGCCACACCAGACAGTGCAGAGCCGTGCTGCTCTAGTCGCACCTCATGGGAGTCATTGTTAGTCTCTTCGTTTACCCACGCCTTGATGATTTTATCAAGTTGACATATAGGGGACTGGGCAGAGTTCACATTGCATCAGCATGGTCAAAAGTCCTCGCAATGCTTTGTTTTAAATGGACAGTCAGATTCTCCCGGTCCATACCAGTTGAAGCGCAACGGAAAGTGCAAAGCGGCACAGCTCAATCCACACTGCAAGGGAGTCATTCTTACTCCTGCCTTTTATCCACGCTTTTTTTTCATTTTTTCACTTCGACATTTAGAGCACTGTGCAGAAATCACACTGCGTCAGCATGCTCAACGGCCCCCAGAATGGTTTGTTTTATTTGGACAGTGGATTCTGTCAGTCCATGCCAGTTCATTCGCACCAGACCGCGCAAGAGCTGCACTGCGCTAGCCGCACCTAAAGGGTGTCATAGTTACTCCTGTCGTTTATCCAGCCCTTTCCTTAATTTATTTATTTCACGTTTAAAGCACTAGGCAGAAATCAAATTGCGTCAGCATGGTCAACGGCCCTCGCAATCATTTGTTTTAAATGGACAGTCGGATTACCCCGATCTATCCCAGTTGAAGCGCACCAGGCAGCGCTAGAGCCGCACTGCTCTAGCCGCAGCTCAAGGGAGTCATTGTTACTCACTTAGCTCCCCCACGCCTTGTTCTATTTCTTCAGGTTGACATTTAGGGCACTGGGCACAAATCACCTTGCATAAAAATGGTCAACCGCCCTCGCAATTATATCTTTTAAAAGCACAGTAAGATTCCCCCTGTGCATTCCAGTTGAACCACACCAGACAGTGCAAAGCAGTACTGTTCTAGCCGCACCTCAGGGGAGTCATTGTTACTAACGTCCTTCACCCACGCTTTGTTCCATTTCCTCACATTGACATTTAGAGCCCTGGGCACAAATCACATTGCGTCAGCATCGTCAAAAGTCCTTGCAATGCTTTGTTTTAAGTGGACAGTCAGTTTCAGCCGGTCCATGCCAGTTGAAGCACAACAGATAGCATAAAGCGCCACTCCTGAATCCACACTGCAAGGGAGTCATTCTTACTCCTGTCGTTTAACCACGCCTTTTTTTTTCATTTCTGCACGTTGACATTTACAGACCTGGGCAGAAATCACATTGCGTCAGCATGGTCAACGGCCCTCAAAATGCATTGTTTTATTTGGAGAGTCGGATTCTCCCGGTCCATGCCAGTTGAAGCGCACCAGGCAGCGCAAGCGCCACACTGCTCTAGCCGCACCTCAAGAGAGCCATTGTTACTCGCTTTGTGTAGCCATGCCTTGTTGCATTTCTTCACGTTGACATTTAGAGCGCTGGGCAGAAGTCACATTACGTCAGCATGATCAAAAGTCTTCGCAAAGCTTTGTTTTAATGGACAGTTGGATTCCACCGGTCCATACCAAATGAAGCACAATGGATAGCACAAAGCGAAACTGCTCAATAAACTCTGCACGGGAGTCATTCTTACTCCTGTCCTTTATACCCACCTTTTTGCATTTCTTCACGTTGACATTTAGAGCACTGGCTCCCAGAATGCTTTGTTTCATTTGGACAGTGAATTCCGCCCGTCCATGCCAGTTGAGGCGTACCATACCGCGCAAGAGCTGCACTGCTCCAGCCGCACCTCACAGGAGTCACTCTTACACCTGTCCTTTATCCAGGCATTTCTTTATTTCATCACTTTGCCGTTTAGAGCACTAGGCAGAAATCACATTGCGTCAGCATGGTGAACGGCCCGCGTAATCATTTGTTTTAAATGGACAGTCGGATTCCCCCGATCTATGCCAGTTGGAGTGCAGCAGACTGCGCAAGAGCCGCACTGCTCTAGTCGCACCTCGAGGGAGTCATTGTTACTCTCATCGCATACACACCTTCTTGCATTTCTTCACGTTGACATTAAATAGCACTGGGCAGAAATCACATTGTGTCAGCATCGGCAACAGCCTTCACAATCATTTGTTTTAAGTGCACAGTGAGATTCCCCCGGTGCATGACAGGTAAACCACACCAGACAGTGCAAAGCTGTGCTGCTCTAGTCGCACCTCAAGGGAGTCATTGTTAGTCTCTTCGTTTACCCACGCCTTGTTGATTTTATCAAGTTGACATATAGGGGACTGGGCAGAAATCACATTGCGTCAGCATGGTCAAAAGTCCCCGCAATGCTTTGTTTTAAATGGACAGTCGGATTCCCCCGGTCTATACCAGTTGAAGCGCAATGAAAAGTGCAAAGCGGCACAGCTGAATGCACACTGCAAGGGAGTCATTCTTACTCATGTCGTTTATCCACACCTTTTTTTCATTTTTTCACTTTGACATTTAGAGCACTGTGCAGAAATCACACTGCGTCAGCACGGTCAACGGCCCCCAAAATGCTTTGTTTTATTTGGGCATTTTATTTTACAGGAGGTATTCAGAGACATGGATTGGGAAGAATTGGGGATAAAAGTTAATCGAGAATAGCTTGGTAACTCGCGATTCGCTGATGACATTGCCTTGCTTAGTACCTCAGGGGACCAATTGCAATGCATGTTCAGTGACCTGGATAGGCAAAGCAGAAGAGTGGGTCTAAAAATTAATCTGCAGGAAACTAAAGTAATGCTTAACAGTCTCCGAAGAAAACCGCAATTTACAATAGGCAGCGAGGCACTGGAAGTCGTAAGGGAATACACCAACTTAGGTCAGGTAGTGACAGCGGATGCGGATCATAAGACAGAAATATTCAGAAGAACAAGAGTGGGCTGGGGTGCGTTTGGCAGGCATTCTCAGATGATGAATAGCAGGTTGCCGTTATCCCCTCAAGAGGAAAGTATATAATACCTGTGTCTTACCAGCACTCACCTATGGGGCAGAAACCTTGAGGCTTACGAAAAGGGTTCTGCTCATATTGAGGACGACACAACGAGCTATGGAAAGAAGAATGATAGGTGTAACGTTCAAGGATAAGAAAAGAGCAGATTGGGTGAGGGAACAAACGCGACTTAATGACATCTTAGTTGAAATCAAGAAAAAGAAAGGGGCATGGGCAGGATACGCAATGAGGAGGGAAGATAACCGATGGTCATTGAGGGTTACGGAATGGATTCCAAGGGGAGAGAAGCTTAGCAGAGGGCGGCAGAAAGTTAGGCGGGCGCATGAGATTCAGAAGTTTGCGGGGACGACATGGCCACACTTAGTACATGATCGGGGTTGTTGGAGATGTATGGGAGAGGCCTTTGCCCTGCAGTAGGCATAACCAGGCCTATGCTGATGATGATTCCGCCGGTCCATGCCACTTGAGGCGCACAAGACCACGCAATAGCCGCACTGCGATAGCCGCACCACGAGGGAGTCATTGTTACTCCTGTCGTGTATCCGTCCTTTTTTTTATTTACTTCACTTTGACGTTTAGAGCACTGGGCAGAAATCACATTCCGTCAGCATGGTCAACGGCGCTCACAATCATTTGTTTTAATTGGACAGTCGGATTCCCCCGATCTATGCCAGCTGGAGTGCAGCAGACTGTGCAAATGCTGCGCTGCTCTAATCACACCTCAAGGGTGTCATTGTTACTCTCATCGCTTACACACACCTTTTTTGCATTTCGTCACATTGACATTAAATTGCACTGGGCAGAAATCACATTGTGTCAGCATGGTCAACGGCCTTCGCAATCATTTCTTTTCATGGCAGAGTTAGATTCCCCCGTTGCATGCCAGGTAAACCACACCAGACAGTGCAAAGCCGCGCTACTCTAGTCCCACCTCATGGGAGTCATTGTTAGTCTCTTCGTTTACCCTCGCCTTGTTGCATTTTATCACGTTGACATTTAGGGGACTGGGCAGAGATCACATTGCATCAGCATGGTCAAAAGTCCTCGCAATGCTTTGTTTTAAATGGACAGTCAGATTCTCCCGGTCCATACCAGTTGAAGCGCAACGGAAAGTGCAAAGCGGCACAGCTCAATCCACACTGCAAGGGGGTCATTCTTACTCCTGTCTTTTATCCACGCTTTTTTTTTTCATTTTTTCACTTCGACATTTAGAGCACTGTGCAGAAATCACACTGCGTCAGCATGCTCAACGGCCCCCAGAATGGTTTGTTTTATTTGGACAGTGGATTCTGTCAGTCCATGCCAGTTCATTCGCACCAGACCGCGCAAGAGCTGCACTGCGCTAGCCGCACCTAAAGGGTGTCATAGTCACTCCTGTCGTTTATCCAGCCCTTTCCTTAATTTATTTATTTCACGTTTAAAGCACTAGGCAGAAATCAAATTGCGTCAGCATGGTCAACGGCCCTCGCAATCATTTGTTTTAAATGGACAGTCGGATTACCCCGATCTATCCCAGTTGAAGCGCACCAGGCAGCGCTAGAGCCGCACTGCTCTAGCCGCAGCTCAAGGGAGTCATTGTTACTCACTTAGCTCCCCCACGCCTTGTTCTATTTCTTCAGGTTGACATTTAGGGCACTGGGCACAAATCACCTTGCATAAAAATGGTCAACCGCCCTCGCAATTATATCTTTTAAAAGCACAGTAAGATTCCCCCTGTGCATTCCAGTTGAACCACACCAGACAGTGCAAAGCAGCACTGTTCTAGCCGCACCTCAAGGGAGTCATTGTTACTAACGTCCTTCACCCACGCTTTGTTCCATTTCCTCACATTGACATTTAGAGCCCTGGGCACAAATCACATTGCGTCAGCATCGTCAAAAGTCCTTGCAATGCTTTGTTTTAAGTGGACAGTCAGTTTCAGCCGGTCCATGCCAGTTGAAGCACAACAGATAGCATAAAGCGCCACTCCTGAATCCACACTGCAAGGGAGTCATTCTTACTCCTGTCGTTTAACCACGCCTTTTTTTCATTTCTGCACGTTGACATTTACAGACCTGGGCAGAAATCACATTGCGTCAGCATGGTCAACGGCCCTCAAAATGCATTGTTTTATTTGGAGAGTCGGATTCTCCCGGTCCATGCCAGTTGAAGCGCACCAGGCAGCGCAAGCGCCACACTGCTCTAGCCGCACCTCAAGAGGGCCATTGTTACTCGCTTTGTGTAGCCATACCTTGTTGCATTTCTTCACGTTGACATTTAGAGCGCTGGGCAGAAGTCACATTACGTCAGCATGATCAAAAGTCTTCGCAAAGCTTTGTTTTATAGGACAGTTGGATTCCACCGGTCCATACCAAATGAAGCACAATGGATAGCACAAAGCGAAACTGCTCAATAAACTCTGCACGGGAGTCATTCTTACTCCTGTCCTTTATACCCACCTTTTTGCATTTCTTCACGTTGAAATTTAGAGCACTGGCTCCCAGAATGCTTTGTTTCATTTGGACAGTGAATTCCGCCCGTCCATGCCAGTTGAGGCGTACCATACCGCGCAAGAGCTGCACTGCTCCAGCCGCACCTCACAGGAGTCACTCTTACACCTGTCCTTTATCCAGGCATTTCTTTATTTCATCACTTTGCCGTTTAGAGCACTAGGCAGAAATCACATTGCGTCAGCATGGTGAACGGCCCGCGTAATCATTTGTTTTAAATGGACAGTCGGATTCCCCCGATCTATGCCAGTTGGAGTGCAGCAGACTGCGCAAGAGCCGCACTGCTCTAGTCGCACCACGAGGGAGTCATTGTTACTCTCATCGCATTCACACCTTCTTGCATTTCTTCACGTTGACATTAAATAGCACTGGGCAGAAATCACATAGTGTCAGCATCGGCAACAGCCTTCACAATCGTTTGTTTTAAGTGCACAGTGAGATTCCCGCGGTGCATGCCAGGTAAGCCACACCAGACAGTGCAGACCTGTGCTGCTCTAGTCGCACCTCATGGGAGTCATTGTTAGTCTCTTCGTTTACCCACGCCTTGTTGCATTTTATCAAGTTGACATATAGGGGACTGGGCAGAAATCACATTGCGTCAGCGTGGTCAAAAGTCCCCGCAATGCTTTGTTTTAAATGGACAGTCGGATTCCCCCGGTCTATACCAGTTCAAGCGCAATGGAAAGTGCAAAGCGGCACAGCTGAATGCACACTGCAAGGGAGTCATTCTTACTCCTGTCGTTTAACCACGCCTTTTTTTCATTTCTGCACGTTGACGTTTACAGACCTGGGCAGAAATCACATTGCGTCAGCATGGTCAACGGCCCTCAAAATGCATTGTTTTATTTGGAGAGTCGGATTCTCCCGGTCCATGCCAGTTGAAGCGCACCAGACAGCGCAAGCGCCACACTGCTCTAGCCGCACCTCAAGAGAGCGATTGTTACTCGCTTTGTGTAGCCATGCCTTGTTGCATTTCTTCACGTTGACATTTAGAGCGCTGGGCAGAAGTCACATTACGTCAGCATGATCAAAAGTCTTCGCAAAGCTTTGTTTTAATGGACAGTTGGATTCCACCGGTCCATACCAAATGAAGCACAATGGATAGCACAAAGCGAAACTGCTCAATAAACTCTGCACGGGAGTCATTCTTACTCCTGTCCTTTATACCCACCTTTTTGCATTTCTTCACGTTGACATTTAGAGCACTGGCTCCCAGAATGCTTTGTTTCATTTGGACAGTGAATTCCGCCCGTCCATGCCAGTTGAGGCGTACCATACCGCGCAAGAGCTGCACTGCTCCAGCCGCACCTCACAGGAGTCACTCTTACACCTGTCCTTTATCCAGGCATTTCTTTATTTCATCACTTTGCCGTTTAGAGCACTAGGCAGAAATCACATTGCGTCAGCATGGTGAACGGCCCACGCAATTATTTGTTTTAAATGGACAGTCGGATTCCCCCGATCTATGCCAGTTGGAGTGCAGCAGACTGCGCAAGAGCCGCACTGCTCTAGTCGCACCTCGAGGGAGTCATTGTTACTCTCATCGCATACACACCTTCTTGCATTTCTTCACGTTGACATTAAATAGCACTGGGCAGAAATCACATAGTGTCAGCATCGGCAACAGCCTTCACAATCGTTTGTTTTAAGTGCACAGTGAGATTCCCGCGGTGCATGCCAGGTAAGCCACACCAGACAGTGCAGACCTGTGCTGCTCTAGTCGCACCTCATGGGAGTCATTGTTAGTCTCTTCGTTTACCCACGCCTTGTTGCATTTTATCAAGTTGACATATAGGGGACTGGGCAGAAATCACATTGCGTCAGCGTGGTCAAAAGTCCCCGCAATGCTTTGTTTTAAATCGACAGTCGGATTTCCCCGGTCTATACCAGTTGAAGCGCAATGGAAAGTGCAAAGCGGCACAGCTGAATGCACACTGCAAGGGAGTCATTCTTACTCATGTCGTTTATCCACACCTTTTTTTCATTTCTTTACTTTGACATTTAGAGCACTGTGCAGAAATCACACTACGTCAGCACGGTCAACGGCCCCCAAAATGCTTTGTTTTATTTGGGCATTTTATTTTACAGGAGGTATTCAGAGACATGGATTGGGAAGATTTGGGGATAAAGGTTAATCGAGAATAGCTTACTAACTCGCGATTCGCTGATGACATTGCCTTCCTTAGTACCTCAGGGGACCAATTGCAATGCATGTTCACTGACCTGGATAGGCAAAGCAGAAGAGTGGGTCTAAAAATTAATCTGCAGGAAACTAAAGTAATGCTTAACAGTCTCGGAAGAAAACAGCAATTTACAATTGGCAGCGAGGCACTAGAAGTCGTAAGGGATTACATCAACTTAGGGCAGGTAGTGACAGCGGATGCGGATCATGAGACAGAAATATTCAGAAGAACAAGAATGGGCTGGGGTGCGTTTGGCAGGCATTCTCAGATGATGATTAGCAGGTTGCCATTATCCCCTCAAGAGGAAAGTATATAATACCTGTGTCTTACCAGTACTCACCTATGGGGCAGAAACTTGGAGGCTTACGAAATGGGTTCTGCTCAAATGGAGGACGACGCAACGAGCTATGGAAAGAAGAATGATAGGTGTAACGATAAAAGATAAGAAAAGAGCAGATTGGGTGAGGGAACAAACGCGAGGTAATGACATCTTAGTTGAAATCAAGAAAAAGAAATGGGCATGGGCAGGATACGAAATGAGGAGGGAAGATAACCGATGGTCATTAAGGGTTACGGAATGGATTCCAAGGGAAGGGAAGCTTAGCAGAGGGCGGCAGAAAGTTAGGCGGGCGCATGAGATTAAGAAGTTGCAGGGACGACATGGCCACACATAGTACATGATCGGGGTTGTTGGAGATGTACGGGAGAGGCCTTTGCCCTGCAGTAGGCGTAACCAGGCTGATTCTGATGATGATTCCGCCGGTCCATGCCAGTTGAGGCACACAAGACCACGCAAGAGCCGCACTGCGATAGCCGCACCACAAGGGAGTCATTGTGACTCCTGTAGTTTATCCATGCCTTTCTTTATTTACGTCAGTTTCACGTTTAGAGCACTGGGCAGAAATCACATTGCGTCAGCATGGTCGACGGCCCTCGCAATCATTTGTTTTAAATGGACAGTCGGATTCCCCCGATCTATGCCAGCTGGAGTGCAGCAGACTGTGCAAAAGCTGCACTGTTCTAGTCGCACCTCAAGGGAGTCATTGTTACTCTCATAGCGTACACACACCTTCTTGCATTTCTTCACGTTGACATTAAATAGCACTGGGCAGAAATCACATTGTGTCAGCATCGGCAACAGCCTTCACAATCATTTGTTTTAAGTGCACAGTGAGATTCCCCCGGTGCATGCCAGGTAAGCCACACCAGACAGTGCAGAGCCGTGCTGCTCTAGTCGCACCTCATGGGAGTCATTGTTAGTCTCTTCGTTTACCCACGCCTTGTTGATTTTATCAAGTTGACATATAGGGGACTGGGCAAAGATCACATTGCATCAGCATGGTCAAAAGTCCTCGCAATGCTTTGTTTTCAATGGACAGTCAGATTCTCCCGGTCCATACCAGTTGAAGCGCAACGGAAAGTGCAAAGCGGCACAGCTCAATCCACACTGCAAGGGAGTCATTCTTACTCCTGTCTTTTATCCACGCTTTTTTTTTCATTTTTTCACTTCGACATTTAGAGCACTGTGCAGAAATCACACTGCGTCAGCATGCTCAACGGCCCCCAGAATGGTTTGTTTTATTTGGACAGTGGATTCTGTCAGTCCATGCCAGTTCATTCGCACCAGACCGCGCAAGAGCTGTACTGCGCTAGCCGCACCAAAAGGGTGTCATAGTTACTCCTGTCGTTTATCCAGCCCTTTCCTTAATTTATTTATTTCACGTTTAAAGCACTAGGCAGAAATCAAATTGCGTCAGCATGGTCAACGGCCCTCGCAATCATTTGTTTTAAATGGACAGTCGGATTACCCCGATCTATCCCAGTTGAAGCGCACCAGGCAGCGCTAGAGCCGCACTGCTCTAGCCGCAGCTCAAGGGAGTCATTGTTACTCACTTAGCTCCCCCACACCTTGTTCTATTTCTTCAGGTTGACATTTAGGGCACTGGGCACAAATCACCTTGCATAAAAATGGTCAACCGCCCTCGCAATTATATCTTTTAAAAGCACAGTAAGATTCCCCCTGTGCATTCCAGTTGAACCACACCAGACAGTGCAAAGCAGCACTGTTCTAGCCGCACCTCAAGGGAGTCATTGTTACTAACGTCCTTCACTCACGCTTTGTTCCATTTCCTCACATTGACATTTAGAGCCCTGGGCAGAAATCACATTGCGTCAGCATCTCAAAAGTCCTTGCAATGCTTTGTTTTAAGTGGACAGTCAGTTTCAGCCGGTCCATGCCAGTTGAAGCACAACAGATAGCATAAAGCGCCACTCCTGAATCCACACTGCAAGGGAGTCATTCTTACTCCTGTCGTTTAACCACGCCTTTTTTTCATTTCTGCACGTTGACATTTACAGACCTGGGCAGAAATCACATTGCGTCAGCATGGTCAACGGCCCTCAAAATGCATTGTTTTATTTGGAGAGTCGGATTCTCCCGGTCCATGCCAGTTGAAGCGCACCAGGCAGCGCAAGCGCCACACTGCTCTAGCCGCACCTCAAGAGAGCCATTGTTACTCGCTTTGTGTAGCCATGCCTTGTTGCATTTCTTCACGTTGACATTTAGAGCGCTGGGCAGAAGTCACATTACGTCAGCATGATCAAAAGTCTTCGCAAAGCTTTGTTTTAATGGACAGTTGGATTCCACCGGTCCATACCAAATGAAGCACAATGGATAGCAAAAGCGAAACTGCTCAATAAACTCTGCACGGGAGTCATTCTTACTCCTGTCCTTTATACCCACCTTTTTGCATTTCTTCACGTTGAAATTTAGAGCACTGGCTCCCAGAATGCTTTGTTTCATTTGGACAGTGAATTCCGCCCGTCCATGCCAGTTGAGGCGTACCAAACCGCGCAAGAGCTGCACTGCTCCAGCCGCACCTCACAGGAGTCACTCTTACACCTGTCCTTTATCCAGGCATTTCTTTATTTCATCACTTTGCCGTTTAGAGCACTAGGCAGAAATCACATTGCGTCAGCATGGTGAACGGCCCGCGTAATCATTTGTTTTAAATGGACAGTCGGATTCCCCCGATCTATGCCAGTTGGAGTGCAGCAGACTGCGCAAGAGCCGCACTGCTCTAGTCGCACCCCGAGGGAGTCATTGTTACTCTCATCGCATACACACCTTCTTGCATTTCTTCACGTTGACATTAAATAGCACTGGGCAGAAATCACATTGTGTCAGCATCGGCAACAGCCTTCACAATCATTTGTTTTAAGTGCACAGTGAGATTCCCCCGGTGCATGACAGGTAAACCACACCAGACAGTGCAAAGCCGTGCTGCTCTAGTCGCACCTCATGGGAGTCATTGTTAGTCTCTTCGTTTACCCACGCCTTGTTGATTTTATCAAGTTGACATATAGCGGACTGGGCAGAAATCACATTGCGTCAGCATGGTCAAAAGTCCCCGCAATGCTTTGTTTTAAATGGACAGTCGGATTCCCCCGGTCTATACCAGTTGAAGCGCAATGGAAAGTGCAAAGCGGCACAGCTGAATGCACACTGCAAGGGAGTCAGTCTTACTCATGTCGTTTATCCACACCTTTTTTTCATTTTTTCACTTTGACATTTAGAGCACTGTGCAGAAATCAAACTGCGTCAGCACGGTCAACGGCCCCCAAAATGCTTTGTTTTATTTGGGCATTTTATTTTACAGGAGGTATTCAGAGACATGGATTGGGAAGAATTGGGGATAAAAGTTAATCGAGAATAGCTTGGTAACTCGCGATTCGCTGATGACATTGCCTTGCTTAGTACCTCAGGGGACCAATTGCAATGCATGTTCAGTGACCTGGATAGGCAAAGCAGAAGAGTGGGTCTAAAAATTAATCTGCAGGAAACTAAAGTAATGCTTAACAGTCTCCGAAGGAAACCGCAATTTACAATAGGCAGCGAGGCACTGGAAGTCGTAAGGGAATACACCAACTTAGGTCAGGTAGTGACAGCGGATGCGGATCATAAGACAGAAATATTCAGAAGAACAAGATTGGGCTGGGGTGCGTTTGGCAGGCATTCTCAGATGATGAATAGCAGGTTGCCGTTATCCCCTCAAGAGGAAAGTATATAATACCTGTGTCTTACCAGCACTCACCTATGGGGCAGAAACCTTGAGGCTTTCGAAAAGGGTTCTGCTCATATTGAGGACGACACAACGAGCTATGGAAAGAAGAATGATAGGTGTAACGTTCAAGGATAAGAAAAGAGCAGATTGGGTGAGGGAACAAACGCGACCTAATGACATCTTAGTTGAAATCAAGAAAAAGAAAGGGGCATGGGCAGGATACGCAATGAGGAGGGAAGATAACCGATGGTCATTGAGGGTTACGGAATGGATTCCAAGGGAAGAGAAGCTTAGCAGAGGGCGGCAGAAAGTTAGGCGGGCGCATGAGATTCAGAAGTTTGCGGGGACGACATGGCCACACTTAGTACATGATCGGGGTTGTTGGAGATGTATGGGAGAGGCCTTTGCCCTGCAGTAGGCGTAACCAGGCTGATGCTGATGATGATTCCGCCGGTCCATGCCAGTGGAGGCACACAAGACCACGCAAGAGCCGCACTGCGATAGCCGCACAACGAGGGAGTCATTGTTACTCCTGTCGTTTATACGTCCTTTTTTTAATTACTTCACTTTGACGTTTAGAGCACTGGGCAGAAATCACAATCCGTCAGCATGGTCGACGGCGCTCACAATCATTTGTTTTAATTGGACAGTCGGATTCCCCCGATCTATGCCAGCTGGAGTGCAGCAGACTGTGCAAATGCTGCGCTGCTCTACTCACACCTCAAGGGTGTCATTGTTACTCTCATCGCTTACACACACCTTTTTTGCATTTCTTCACGTTGACATTAAATAGCACTGGGCAGAAATCACATTGTGTCAGCATGGTCAACGGCCTTCGCAATCATTTCTTTTCATGGCAGAGTTAGATTCCCCCGTTGCATGCCAGGTAAACCACACCAGACAGTGCAAAGCCGCGCTACTCTAGTCCCACCTCATGGGAGTCATTGTTAGTCTCTTCGTTTACCCTCGCCTTGTTGCATTTTATCACGTTGACATTTAGGGGACTGGGCAGAGATAACATTACGTCAGCATGATCAAAAGTCTTCGCAAAGCTTTGTTTTAATGGACAGTTGGATTCCACCGGTCCATACCAAATGAAGCACAATGGATAGCACAAAGCGAAACTGCTCAATAAACTCTGCACGGGAGTCATTCTTACTCCTGTCCTTTATACCCACCTTTTTGCATTTCTTCACGTTGACATTTAGAGCACTGGCTCCCAGAATGCTTTGTTTCATTTGGACAGTGAATTCCGCCCGTCCATGCCAGTTGAGGCGTACCATACCGCGCAAGAGCTGCACTGCTCCAGCCGCACCTCACAGGAGTCACTCTTACACCTGTCCTTTATCCAGGCATTTCTTTATTTCATCACTTTGCCGTTTAGAGCACTAGGCAGAAATCACATTGCGTCAGCATCGGCAACAGCCTTCACAATCATTTGTTTTAAGTGCACAGTGAGATTCCCCCGGTGCATGCCAGGTAAGCCACACCAGACAGTGCAGAGCCGTGCTGCTCTAGTCGCACCTCATGGGAGTCATTGTTAGTCTCTTCGTTTACCCTCGCCTTGTTGATTTTATCAAGTTGACATATAGGGGACTGGGCAGAGATCACATTGCATCAGCATGGTCAAAAGTCCTCGCAATGCTTTGTTTTAAATGGACAGTCAGATTCTCCCGGTCCATACCAGTTGAAGCGCAACGGAAAGTGCAAAGCGGCACAGCTCAATCCACACTGCAAGGGAGTCATTCTTACTCCTGTCTTTTATCCACGCTTTTTTTTCATTTTTTCACTTCGACATTTAGAGCACTGTGCAGAAATCACACTGCGTCAGCATGCTCAACGGCCCCCAGAATGGTTTGTTTTATTTGGACAGTGGATTCTGTCAGTCCATGCCAGTTCATTCGCACCAGACCGCGCAAGAGCTGCACTGCGCTAGCCGCACCTAAAGGGTGTCATAGTTACTCCTGTCGTTTATCCAGCCCTTTCCTTAATTTATTTATTTCACGTTTAAAGCACTAGGCAGAAATCAAATTGCGTCAGCATGGTCAACGGCCCTCGCAATCATTTGTTTTAAATGGACAGTCGGATTACCCCGATCTATCCCAGTTGAAGCGCACCAGGCAGCGCTAGAGCAGCACTACCCTAGTCGCAGCTCAAGGGAGTCATTGTTACTCACTTAGCTCCCCCACGCCTTGTTCTATTTCTTCAGGTTGACATTTAGGGCACTGGGCACAAATCACCTTGCATAAAAATGGTCAACCGCCCTCGCAATTATATCTTTTAAAAGCACAGTAAGATTCTTTATTCAAACGAGCCGAAACTCATTCCTCATCGGAATCGGATCTAAAGAAAGAAAAGAGAACGGTTCTCAACGAACTTAAGAGGAATGGCTACACAGATGACTTCATTCGAAAGACAACCAGAAAACAAAAAAGAAGAAGCAAAATGCGGGACCTTCAGCCGTTTACTTCTCCCCAACCCCAGAAGCGAGTGTCCATCCCGTACATCAGAGGTACCAGCGAAGCGCTCAGCCGAATATTAAAAAAAGAAGGCCTCAAAGTGAATTTCGCCCGTCCATGCCAGTTGAGGCGTACCATACCGCGCAAGAGCTGCACTGCTCCAGCCGCACCTCACAGGAGTCACTCTTACACCTGTCCTTTATCCAGGCATTTCTTTATTTCATCACTTTGCCGTTTATAGCACTAGGCAGAAATCACATTGCGTAAGCATGGTGAACGGCCCGCGCAATTATTTGTTTTAAATGGACAGTCGGATTCCCCCGATCTATGCCAGTTGGAGTGCAGCAGACTGCGCAAGAGCCGCACTGCTCTAGTCGCACCTCGCGGGAGTCATTGTTACTCTCATCGCATTCACACCTTCTTGCATTTCTTCACGTTGACATTAAATAGCACTGGGCAGAAATCACACAGTGTCAGCATCGGCAACAGCCTTCACAATCGTTTGTTTTAAGTGCACAGTGAGATCCCCGCGGTGCATGCCAGGTAAGCCACACCAGACAGTGCAGACCTGTGCTGCTCTAGTCGCACCTCATGGGAGTCATTGTTAGTCTCTTCGTTTACCCACGCCTTGTTGCATTTTATCAAGTTGACATATAGGGGACTAGGCAGAAATCACATTGCGTCAGCGTGGTCAAAAGTCCCCGCAATGCTTTGTTTTAAATCGACAGTCGGATTCCCCCGGTCTATACCAGTTGATGCACAACAGATAGCATAAAGCGCCACTCCTGAATCCACACTGCAAGGGAGTCATTCTTACTCCTGTCGTTTACCCACGCCTTTTTTTCATTTCTGCACGTTGACATTTACAGACCTGGGCAGAAATCACATTGCGTCAGCATGGTCAACGGCCCCCAAAATGCTTTGTTTTATTTGGGCATTTTATTTTACAGGAGGTATTCAGAGACATGGATTGGGAAGATTTGGGGATAAAAGTTAATCGAGAATAGCTTAGTAACTCGCGATTCGCTGATGACATTGCCTTCCTTAGTACCTCAGGGGACCAATTGCAATGCATGTTCACTGACCTGGATAGGCAAAGCAGAATAGTGGGTCTAAAATTAATCTGCAGGAAACTAAAGTAATGCTTAACAGTCTCGGAAGAAAACAGCAATTTACAATTGGCAGCGAGGCACTAGAAGTCGTAAGGGAATACATCAACTTAGGGCAGGTAGTTGCAGCGGATGCGGATCATGAGACAGAAATATTCAGAAGAACAAGAATGGGCTGGGGTGCGTTTGGCAGGCATTCTCAGATGATGATTAGCAGGTTGCCATTATCCCCTCCAGAGGAAAGTATATAATACCTGTGTGTTACCAGTACTCACCTATGGGGCAGAAACCTGGAGGCTTACGGAATGGGTTCTGCTCAAATTGAGGACGACGCAACGAGCTATGGAAAGAAGAATGATAGGTGTAACGTTAAAGGATAAGAAAAGAGCAGATTGGGTGAGGGAACAAACGCGAGTTAATGACATCTTAGTTGAAATCAAGAAAAAGAAATGGGCATGGGCAGGATACGAAATGAGGAGGGAAGATAACCGATGGTCATTAAGGGTTACGGAATGGATTCCAAGGGAAGGGAAGCTTAGCAGAGGGCGGCAGAAAGTTAGGCGGGCGCATGAGATTAAGAAGTTTGCAGGGACGACATGGCCACACATAGTACATGATCGGGGTTGTTGGAGATGTATGGGAGAGGCCTTTGCCCTGCAGTAGGCGTAACCAGGCTGATGCTGATGATGATTCCGCCGGTCCATGCCAGTTGAGGCACACAAGACCACGCAAGAGCCGCACTGCGATAGCCGCACCACAAGGGAGTCATTGTGACTCCTGTAGTTTATCCATGCCTTTTTTTATTTACTTCAGTTTCACGTTTAGAGCACTGGGCAGAAATCACATTGCGTCAGCATGGCCGACGGCCCTCGCAATCATTTGTTTTAAATGGACAGTCGGATTCCCCCGATCTATGCCAGCTGGAGTGCAGCAGACTGTGCAAAAGCTGCACTGCTCTAGTCGCACCTCAAGGGAGTCATTGTTACTCTCACCGCTTACACACACCTTCTTGCATTTCTTCACGTTGACATTAAATAGCACTGGGCAGAAATCACATAGTGTCAGCATCGGCAACAGCCTTCACAATCATTTGTTTTAAGTGCACAGTGAGATTCCCCCGGTGCATGCCAGGTAAGCCACACCAGACAGTGCAGAGCCGTGCTGCTCTAGTCGCACCTCATGGGAGTCATTGTTAGTCTCTTCGTTTACCCACGCCTTGATGATTTTATCAAGTTGACATATAGGGGACTGGGCAGAGATCACATTGCATCAGCATGGTCAAAAGTCCTCGCAATGCTTTGTTTTAAATGGACAGTCAGATTCTCCCGGTCCATACCAGTTGAAGCGCAACGGAAAGTGCAAAGCGGCACAGCTCAATCCACACTGCAAGGGAGTCATTCTTACTCCTGTCTTTTATACACGCTTTTTTTTCATTTTTTCACTTCGACATTTAGAGCGCTGTGCAGAAATCACACTGCGTCAGCATGCTCAACGGCCCCCAGAATGGTTTGTTTTATTTGGACAGTGGATTCTGTCAGTCCGTGCCAGTTCATTCGCACCAGACCGCGCAAGAGCTGCACTGCGCTAGCCGCACCTAAAGGTTGTCATAGTTACTCCTGTCGTTTATCCAGCCCTTTCCTTAATTTATTTATTTCACGTTTAAAGCACTAGGCAGAAATCAAATTGCGTCGGCATGGTCAATGGCCCTCGCAATCATTTGTTTTAAATGGACAGTCGGATTACCCCGATCTATCCCAGTTGAAGCGCACCAGGCAGCGCTAGAGCCGCACTGCTCTAGTCGCAGCTCAAGGGAGTCATTGTTACTCACTTAGCTCCCCCACGCCTTGTTCTATTTCTTCAGGTTGACATTTAGGGCACTGGGCACAAATCACCTTGCATAAAAATGGTCAACCGCCCTCGCAATTATATCTTTTAAAAGCACAGTAAGATTCCCCCTGTGCATTCCAGTTGAACCACACCAGACAGTGCAAAGCAGCACTGTTCTAGCCGCACCTCAAGGGAGTCATTGTTACTAACGTCCTTCACCCACGCTTTGTTCCATTTCCTCACATTGACATTTAGAGCCCTGGGCACAAATCCCATTGCGTCTGCATCGTCAAAAGTCCTTGCAATGCTTTGTTTTAAGTGGACAGTCAGTTTCAGCCGGTCCATGCCAGTTGAAGCACAACAGATAGCATAAAGCGCCACTCCTGAATCCACACTGCAAGGGAGTCATTCTTACTCCTGTCGTTTAACCACGCCTTTTTTTTCATTTCTGCACGTTGACATTTACAGACCTGGGCAGAAATCACATTGCGTCAGCATGGTCAACGGCCCTCAAAATGCATTGTTTTATTTGGAGAGTCGGATTCTCCCGGTCCATGCCAGTTGAAGCGCACCAGGCAGCGCAAGCGCCACACTGCTCTAGCCGCACCTTAAGAGAGCCATTGTTACTCGCTTTGTGTAGCCATGCCTTGTTGCATTTCTTCACGTTGACATTTAGAGCGCTGGGCAGAAGTCACATTACGTCAGCATGATCAAAAGTCTTCGCAAAGCTTTGTTTTAATGGACAGTTGGATTCCACCGGTCCATACCAAATGAAGCACAATGGATAGCACAAAGCGAAACTGCTCAATAAACTCTGCACGGGAGTCATTCTTACTCCTGTCCTTTATACCCACCTTTTTGCATTTCTTCACGTTGACATTTAGAGCACTGGCTCCCAGAATGCTTTGTTTCATTTGGACAGTGAATTCCGCCCGTCCATGCCAGTTGAGGCGTACCATACCGCGCAAGACCTGCACTGCTCCAGCCGCACCTCACAGGAGTCACTCTTACACCTGTCCTTTATCCAGGCATTTCTTTATTTCATCACTTTGCCGTTTAGAGCACTAGGCAGAAATCACATTGCGTCAGCATGGTGAACGGCCCGCGTAATCATTTGTTTTAAATGGACAGTCGGATTCCCCCGATCTATGCCAGTTGGAGTGCAGCAGACTGCGCAAGAGCCGCACTGCTCTAGTCGCACCTCGAGGGAGTCATTGTTACTCTCATCGCATACACACCTTCTTGCATTTCTTCACGTTGACATTAAATAGCACTGGGCAGAAATCACATTGTGTCAGTATCGGCAACAGCCTTCACAATCATTTGTTTTAAGTGCACAGTGAGATTCCCCCGGTGCATGACAGGTAAACCACACCAGACAGTGCAAAGCTGTGCTGCTCTAGTCGCACCTCATGGGAGTCATTGTTAGTCTCTTCGTTTACCCACGCCTTGTTGATTTTATCAAGTTGACATATAGGGGACTGGGCAGAAATCACATTGCGTCAGCATGGTCAAAAGTCCCCGCAATGCTTTCTTTTAAATGGACAGTCGGATTCCCCCGGTCCATGCCAGTTGATGCACAACAGATAGCATAAAGCGCCACTCCTGAATCCACACTGCAAGGGAGTCATTCTTACTCCTGTCGTTTAACCACGCCTTTTTTTCATTTCTGCACGTTGACATTTACAGACCTGGGCAGAAATCACATTGCGTCAGCATGGTCAACGGCCCCCAAAATGCTTTGTTTTATTTGGGCATTTTATTTTACAGGAGGTATTCAGAGACATGGATTGGGAAGAATTGGGGATAAAAGTTAAGCGAGAATAGCTTGGTAAGGCGCGATTCGCTGATGACATTGCCTTGCTTAGTACCTCAGGGGACCAATTGCAATGCATGTTCAGTGACCTGGATAGGCAAAGCAGAAGAGTGGGTCTAAAAATTAATCTGCAGGAAACTAAAGTAATGCTTAACAGTCTCCGAAGGAAACCGCAATTTACAATAGGCAGCGAGGCACTGGAAGTCGTAAGGGAATACACCAACTTAGGTCAGGTAGTGACAGCGGATGCGGATCATAAGACAGAAATATTCAGAAGAACAAGAATGGGCTGGGGTGCGTTTGGCAGGCATTCTCAGATGATGAATAGCAGGTTGCCGTTATCCCCTCAAGAGGAAAGTATATAATACCTGTGTCTTACCAGCACTCACCTATGGGGCAGAAACCTTGAGGCTTTCGAAAAGGGTTCTGCTCATATTGAGGACGACACAACGAGCTATGGAAAGAAGAATGATAGGTGTAACGTTCAAGGATAAGAAAAGAGCAGATTGGGTGAGGGAACAAACGCGACTTAATGACATCTTAGTTGAAATCAAGAAAAAGAAAGGGGCATGGGCAGGATACGCAATGAGGAGGGAAGATAACCGATGGTCATTGAGGGTTACGGAATGGATTCCAAGGGAAGAGAAGCTTAGCAGAGGGCGGCAGAAAGTTAGGCGGGCGCATGAGATTCAGAAGTTTGCGGGGACGACATGGCCACACTTAGTACATGATCGGGGTTGTTGGAGATGTATGGGAGAGGCCTTTGCCCTGCAGTAGGCGTAACCAGGCTGATGCTGATGATGATTCCGCCGGTCCATGCCAGTTGAGGCACACAAGACCACGCAAGAGCCGCACTGCGATAGCCGCACCAAGAGGGAGTCATTGTTACTCCTGTCGTTTATCCGTCCTTTTTTTAATTACTTCACTTTGACGTTTAGAGCACTGGGCAGAAATCACATTCCGTCAGCATGGTCGACGGCGCTCACAATCATTTGTTTTAATTGGACAGTCGGATTCCCCCGATCTATGCCAGCTGGAGTGCAGCAGACTGTCCAAATGCTGCGCTGCTCTAGTCACACCTCAAGGGCGTCATTGTTACTCTCATCGCTTACACACACCTTTTTTGCATTTCTTCACGTTGACATTAAATAGCACTGGGCAGAAATCACATTGTGTCAGCATGGTCAACGGCCTTGGCAATCATTTCTTTTCATGGCAGAGTTAGATTCCCCCGTTGCATGCCAGGTAAACCACACCAGACAGTGCAAAGCCGCGCTACTCTAGTCCCACCTCATGGGAGTCATTGTTAGTCTCTTCGTTTACCCTCGCCTTGTTGCATTTTATCACGTTGACATTTAGGGGACTGGGCAGAGATCACATTACGTCAGCATGATCAAAAGTCTTCGCAAAGCTTTGTTTTAATGGACAGTTGGATTCCACCGGTCCATACCAAATGAAGCACAATGGATAGCACAAAGCGAAGCTGCTCAATAAACTCTGCACGGGAGTCATTCTTACTCCTGTCCTTTATACCCACCTTTTTGCATTTCTTCACGTTGACATTTAGAGCACTGGCTCCCAGAATGCTTTGTTTCATTTGGACAGTGAATTCCGCCCGTCCATGCCAGTTGAGGCGTACCATACCGCGCAAGAGCTGCACTGCTCCAGCCGCACCTCACAGGAGTCACTCTTACACCTGTCCTTTATCCAGGCATTTCTTTATTTCATCACTTTGCCGTTTAGAGCACTAGGCAGAAATCACATTGCGTCAGCATCGGCAACAGCCTTCACAATCATTTGTTTTAAGTGCACAGTGAGATTCCCCCGGTGCATGCCAGGTAAGCCACACCAGACAGTGCAGAGCCGTGCTGCTCTAGTCGCACCTCATGGGAGTCATTGTTAGTCTCTTCGTTTACCCTCGCCTTGTTGATTTTATCAAGTTGACATATAGGGGACTGGGCAGAGATCACATTGCATCAGCATGGTCAAAAGTCCTCGCAATGCTTTGTTTTAAATGGACAGTCAGATTCTCCCGGTCCATACCAGTTGAAGCGCAACGGAAAGTGCAAAGCGGCACAGCTCAATCCACACTGCAAGGGAGTCATTCTTACTCCTGTCTTTTATCCACGCTTTTTTTTTCATTTTTTCACTTCGACATTTAGAGCACTGTGCAGAAATCACACTGCGTCAGCATGCTCAACGGCCCCCAGAATGGTTTGTTTTATTTGGACAGTGGATTCTGTCAGTCCATGCCAGTTCATTCGCACCAGACCGCGCAAGAGCTGCACTGCGCTAGCCGCACCTAAAGGGTGTCATAGTTACTCCTGTCGTTTATCCAGCCCTTTCCTTAATTTATTTATTTCACGTTTAAAGCACTAGGCAGAAATCAAATTGCGTCAGCATGGTCAACGGCCCTCGCAATCATTTGTTTTAAATGGACAGTCGGATTACCCCGATCTATCCCAGTTGAAGCGCACCAGGCAGCGCTAGAGCCGCACTGCTCTAGTCGCAGCTCAAGGGAGTCATTGTTACTCACTCAGCTACCCCACGCCTTGTTCTATTTCTTCAGGTTGACATTTAGGGCACTGGGCACAAATCACCTTGCATAAAAATGGTCAACCGCCCTCGCAATTATATCTTTTAAAAGCACAGTAAGATTCCCCCTGTGCATTCCAGTTGAACCACACCAGACAGTGCAAAGCAGCACTGTTCTAGCCGCACCTTAAGGGAGTCATTGTTACTAACGTCCTTCACCCACGCTTTGTTCCATTTCCTCACATTGACATTTAGAGCCCTGGGCACAAATCACATTGCGTCAGCATGGTCAAAGGTCCTTGCAATGCTTTGTTTTAAGTGGACAGTCAGTTTCAGCCGGTCCATGCCAGTTGATGCACAACAGATAGCATAAAGCGCCACTCCTGAATCCACACTGCAAGGGAGTCATTCTTACTCCTGTCGTTTAACCACGCCTTTTTTTCATTTCTGCACGTTGACATTTACAGACCTGGGCAGAAATCACATTGCGTCAGCATGGTCAACGGCCCTCAAAATGCATTGTTTTATTTGGAGAGTCGGATTCTCCCGGTCCATGCCAGTTGAAGCGCACCAGGCAGCGCAAGCGCCACACTGCTCTAGCCGCACCTCAAGAGAGCCATTGTTACTCGCTTTGTGTAGCCATGCCTTGTTGCATTTCTTCACGTTGACATTTAGAGCGCTGGGCAGAAGTCACATTACGTCAGCATGATCAAAAGTCTTCGCAAAGCTTTGTTTTAATGGACAGTTGGATTCCACCGGTCCATACCAAATGAAGCACAATGGATAGCACAAAGCGAAACTGCTCAATAAACTCTGCACGGGAGTCATTCTTACTCCTGTCCTTTATACCCACCTTTTTGCATTTCTTCACGTTGACATTTAGAGCACTGGCTCCCAGAATGCTTTGTTTCATTTGGACAGTGAATTCCGCCCGTCCATGCCAGTTGAGGCGTACCATACCGCGCAAGAGCTGCACTGCTCCAGCCGCACCTCACAGGAGTCACTCTTACACCTGTCCTTTATCCAGGCATTTCTTTATTTCATCACTTTGCCGTTTATAGCACTAGGCAGAAATCACATTGCGTCAGCATGGTGAACGGCCCGCGCAATTATTTGTTTTAAATGGACAGTCGGATTCCCCCGATCTATGCCAGTTGGAGTGCAGCAGACTGCGCAAGAGCCGCACTGCTCTAGTCGCACCTCGCGGGAGTCATTGTTACTCTCATCGCATTCACACCTTCTTGCATTTCTTCACGTTGACATTAAATAGCACTGGGCAGAAATCACATAGTGTCAGCATCGGCAACAGCCTTCACAATCGTTTGTTTTAAGTGCACAGTGAGATTCCCGCGGTGCATGCCAGGTAAGCCACACCAGACAGTGCAGACCTGTGCTGCTCTAGTCGCACCTCATGGGAGTCATTGTTAGTCTCTTCGTTTACCCACGCCTTGTTGCCTTTTATCAAGTTGACATATAGGGGACTGGGCAGAAATCACATTGCGTCAGCGTGGTCAAAAGTCCCCGCAATGCTTTGTTTTAAATGGACAGTCGGATTCCCCCGGTCTATACCAGTTCAAGCGCAATGGAAAGTGCAAAGCGGCACAGCTGAATGCACACTGCAAGGGAGTCATTCTTACTCCTGTCGTTTAACCACGCCTTTTTTTCATTTCTGCACGTTGACATTTACAGACCTGGGCAGAAATCACATTGCGTCAGCATGGTCAACGGCCCTCAAAATGCATTGTTTTATTTGGAGAGTCGGATTCTCCCGGTCCATGCCAGTTGAAGCGCACCAGGCAGCGCAAGCGCCACACTGCTCTAGCCGCACCTCAAGAGAGCGATTGTTACTCGCTTTGTGTAGCCATGCCTTGTTGCATTTCTTCACGTTGACATTTAGAGCGCTGGGCAGAAGTCACATTACGTCAGCATGATCAAAAGTCTTCGCAAAGCTTTGTTTTAATGGACAGTTGGATTCCACCGGTCCATACCAAATGAAGCACAATGGATAGCACAAAGCGAAACTGCTCAATAAACTCTGCACGGGAGTCATTCTTACTCCTGTCCTTTATACCCACCTTTTTGCATTTCTTCACGTTGACATTTAGAGCACTGGCTCCCAGAATGCTTTGTTTCATTTGGACAGTGAATTCCGCCCGTCCATGCCAGTTGAGGCGTACCATACCGCGCAAGAGCTGCACTGCTCCAGCCGCACCTCACAGGAGTCACTCTTACACCTGTCCTTTATCCAGGCATTTCTTTATTTCATCACTTTGCCGTTTAGAGCACTAGGCAGAAATCACATTGCGTCAGCATCGGCAACAGCCTTCACAATCATTTGTTTTAAGTGCACAGTGAGATTCCCCCGGTGCATGCCAGGTAAGCCACACCAGACAGTGCAGAGCCGTGCTGCTCTAGTCGCACCTCATGGGAGTCATTGTTAGTCTCTTCGTTTACCCTCGCCTTGTTGATTTTATCAAGTTGACATATAGGGGACTGGGCAGAGATCACATTGCATCAGCATGGTCAAAAGTCCTCGCAATGCTTTGTTTTAAATGGACAGTCAGATTCTCCCGGTCCATACCAGTTGAAGCGCAACGGAAAGTGCAAAGCGGCACAGCTCAATCCACACTGCAAGGGAGTCATTCTTACTCCTGTCTTTTATCCACGCTTTTTTTTTCATTTTTTCACTTCGACATTTAGAGCACTGTGCAGAAATCACACTGCGTCAGCATGCTCAACGGCCCCCAGAATGGTTTGTTTTATTTGGACAGTGGATTCTGTCAGTCCATGCCAGTTCATTCGCACCAGACCGCGCAAGAGCTGCACTGCGCTAGCCGCACCTAAAGGGTGTCATAGTTACTCCTGTCGTTTATCCAGCCCTTTCCTTAATTTATTTATTTCACGTTTAAAGCACTAGGCAGAAATCAAATTGCGTCAGCATGGTCAACGGCCCTCGCAATCATTTGTTTTAAATGGACAGTCGGATTACCCCGATCTATCCCAGTTGAAGCGCACCAGGCAGCGCTAGAGCCGCACTGCTCTAGTCGCAGCTCAAGGGAGTCATTGTTACTCACTCAGCTACCCCACGCCTTGTTCTATTTCTTCAGGTTGACATTTAGGGCACTGGGCACAAATCACCTTGCATAAAAATGGTCAACCGCCCTCGCAATTATATCTTTTAAAAGCACAGTAAGATTCCCCCTGTGCATTCCAGTTGAACCACACCAGACAGTGCAAAGCAGCACTGTTCTAGCCGCACCTTAAGGGAGTCATTGTTACTAACGTCCTTCACCCACGCTTTGTTCCATTTCCTCACATTGACATTTAGAGCCCTGGGCACAAATCACATTGCGTCAGCATGGTCAAAGGTCCTTGCAATGCTTTGTTTTAAGTGGACAGTCAGTTTCAGCCGGTCCATGCCAGTTGATGCACAACAGATAGCATAAAGCGCCACTCCTGAATCCACACTGCAAGGGAGTCATTCTTACTCCTGTCGTTTAACCACGCCTTTTTTTCATTTCTGCACGTTGACATTTACAGACCTGGGCAGAAATCACATTGCGTCAGCATGGTCAACGGCCCTCAAAATGCATTGTTTTATTTGGAGAGTCGGATTCTCCCGGTCCATGCCAGTTGAAGCGCACCAGGCAGCGCAAGCGCCACACTGCTCTAGCCGCACCTCAAGAGAGCCATTGTTACTCGCTTTGTGTAGCCATGCCTTGTTGCATTTCTTCACGTTGACATTTAGAGCGCTGGGCAGAAGTCACATTACGTCAGCATGATCAAAAGTCTTCGCAAAGCTTTGTTTTAATGGACAGTTGGATTCCACCGGTCCATACCAAATGAAGCACAATGGATAGCACAAAGCGAAACTGCTCAATAAACTCTGCACGGGAGTCATTCTTACTCCTGTCCTTTATACCCACCTTTTTGCATTTCTTCACGTTGACATTTAGAGCACTGGCTCCCAGAATGCTTTGTTTCATTTGGACAGTGAATTCCGCCCGTCCATGCCAGTTGAGGCGTACCATACCGCGCAAGAGCTGCACTGCTCCAGCCGCACCTCACAGGAGTCACTCTTACACCTGTCCTTTATCCAGGCATTTCTTTATTTCATCACTTTGCCGTTTATAGCACTAGGCAGAAATCACATTGCGTCAGCATGGTGAACGGCCCGCGCAATTATTTGTTTTAAATGGACAGTCGGATTCCCCCGATCTATGCCAGTTGGAGTGCAGCAGACTGCGCAAGAGCCGCACTGCTCTAGTCGCACCTCGCGGGAGTCATTGTTACTCTCATCGCATTCACACCTTCTTGCATTTCTTCACGTTGACATTAAATAGCACTGGGCAGAAATCACATAGTGTCAGCATCGGCAACAGCCTTCACAATCGTTTGTTTTAAGTGCACAGTGAGATTCCCGCGGTGCATGCCAGGTAAGCCACACCAGACAGTGCAGACCTGTGCTGCTCTAGTCGCACCTCATGGGAGTCATTGTTAGTCTCTTCGTTTACCCACGCCTTGTTGCCTTTTATCAAGTTGACATATAGGGGACTGGGCAGAAATCACATTGCGTCAGCGTGGTCAAAAGTCCCCGCAATGCTTTGTTTTAAATGGACAGTCGGATTCCCCCGGTCTATACCAGTTCAAGCGCAATGGAAAGTGCAAAGCGGCACAGCTGAATGCACACTGCAAGGGAGTCATTCTTACTCCTGTCGTTTAACCACGCCTTTTTTTCATTTCTGCACGTTGACATTTACAGACCTGGGCAGAAATCACATTGCGTCAGCATGGTCAACGGCCCTCAAAATGCATTGTTTTATTTGGAGAGTCGGATTCTCCCGGTCCATGCCAGTTGAAGCGCACCAGGCAGCGCAAGCGCCACACTGCTCTAGCCGCACCTCAAGAGAGCGATTGTTACTCGCTTTGTGTAGCCATGCCTTGTTGCATTTCTTCACGTTGACATTTAGAGCGCTGGGCAGAAGTCACATTACGTCAGCATGATCAAAAGTCTTCGCAAAGCTTTGTTTTAATGGACAGTTGGATTCCACCGGTCCATACCAAATGAAGCACAATGGATAGCACAAAGCGAAACTGCTCAATAAACTCTGCATGGGAGTCATTCTTACTCCTGTCCTTTATACCCACCTTTTTGCATTTCTTCACGTTGACATTTAGAGCACTGGCTCCCAGAATGCTTTGTTTCATTTGGACAGTGAATTCCGCCCGTCCATGCCAGTTGAGGCGTACCATACCGCGCAAGAGCTGCACTGCTCCAGCCGCACCTCACAGGAGTCACTGTTACACCTGTCCTTTATCCAGGCATTTCTTTATTTCACCACTTTGCAGTTTAGAGCACTAGGCAGAAATCACATTGCGTCAGCATCGGCAACAGCCTTCACAATCATTTGTTTTAAGTGCACAGTGAGATTCCCCCGGTGCATGCCAGGTAAGCCACACCAGACAGTGCAGAGCCGTGCTGCTCTAGTCGCACCTCATGGGAGTCATTGTTAGTCTCTTCGTTTACCCTCGCCTTGTTGATTTTATCAAGTTGACATATAGGGGACTGGGCAGAGATCACATTGCATCAGCATGGTCAAAAGTCCTCGCAATGCTTTGTTTTAAATGGACAGTCAGATTCTCCCGGTCCATACCAGTTGAAGCGCAACGGAAAGTGCAAAGCGGCACAGCTCAATCCACACTGCAAGGGAGTCATTCTTACTCCTGTCTTTTATCCACGCTTTTTTTTCATTTTTTCACGTCGACATTTAGAGCACTGTGCAGAAATCACACTGCGTCAGCATGCTCAACGGCCCCCAGAATGGTTTGTTTTATTTGGACAGTGGATTCTGTCAGTCCATGCCAGTTCATTCGCACCAGACCGCGCAAGAGCTGCACTGCGCTAGCCGCACCTAAAGGGTGTCATAGTTACTCCTGTCGTTTATCCAGCCCTTTCCTTAATTTATTTATTTCACGTTTAAAGCACTAGGCAGAAATCAAATTGCGTCAGCATGGTCAACGGCCCTCGCAATCATTTGTTTTAAATGGACAGTCGGATTACCCCGATCTATCCCAGTTGAAGCGCACCAGGCAGCGCTAGAGCCGCACTGCTCTAGCCGCAGCTCAAGGGAGTCATTGTTACTCACTTAGCTCCCCCACGCCTTGTTCTATTTCTTCAGGTTGACATTTAGGGCACTGGGCACAAATCACCTTGCATAAAAATGGTCAACCGCCCTCGCAATTATATCTTTTAAAAGCACAGTAAGATTCCCCCTGTGCATTCCAGTTGAACCACACCAGACAGTGCAAAGCAGCACTGTTCTAGCCGCACCTCAAGGGAGTCATTGTTACTAACGTCCTTCACCCACGCTTTGTTCCATTTCCTCACATTGACATTTAGAGCCCTGGGCACAAATCACATTGCGTCAGCATCGTCAAAAGTCCTTGCAATGCTTTGTTTTAAGTGGACAGTCAGTTTCAGCCGGTCCATGCCAGTTGAAGCACAACAGATAGCATAAAGCGCCACTCCTGAATCCACACTGCAAGGGAGTCATTCTTACTCCTGTCGTTTAACCACGCCTTTTTTTTCATTTCTGCACGTTGACAGTTACAGACCTGGGCAGAAATCACATTGCGTCAGCATGGTCAACGGCCCTCAAAATGCATTGTTTTATTTGGAGAGTCGGATTCTCCCGGTCCATGCCAGTTGAAGCGCACCAGGCAGCGCAAGCGCCACACTGCTCTAGCCGCACCTCAAGAGGGCCATTGTTACTCGCTTTGTGTAGCCATGCCTTGTTGCATTTCTTCACGTTGACATTTAGAGCGCTGGGCAGAAGTCACATTACGTCAGCATGATCAAAAGTCTTCGCAAAGCTTTGTTTTAATGGACAGTTGGATTCCACCGGTCCATACCAAATGAAGCACAATGGATAGCACAAAGCGAAACTGCTCAATAAACTCTGCACGGGAGTCATTCTTACTCCTGTCCTTTATACCCACCTTTTTGCATTTCTTCACGTTGACATTTAGAGCACTGGCTCCCAGAATGCTTTGTTTCATTTGGACAGTGAATTCCGCCCGTCCATGCCAGTTGAGGCGTACCATACCGCGCAAGAGCTGCACTGCTCCAGCCGCACCTCACAGGAGTCACTCTTACACCTGTCCTTTATCCAGGCATTTCTTTATTTCATCACTTTGCCGTTTAGAGCACTAGGCAGAAATCACATTGCGTCAGCATCGGCAACAGCCTTCACAATCATTTGTTTTAAGTGCACAGTGAGATTCCCCCGGTGCATGCCAGGTAAGCCACACCAGACAGTGCAGAGCCGTGCTGCTCTAGTCGCACCTCATGGGAGTCATTGTTAGTCTCTTCGTTTACCCTCGCCTTGTTGATTTATATCAAGTTGACATATAGGGGACTGGGCAGAGATCACATTGCATCAGCATGGTCAAAAGTCCTCGCAATGCTTTGTTTTAAATGGACAGTCAGATTCTCCCGGTCCATACCAGTTGAAGCGCAACGGAAAGTGCAAAGCGGCACAGCTCAATCCACACTGCAAGGGAGTCATTCTTACTCCTGTCTTTATCCACGCTTTTTTTTTTCATTTTTTCACTTCGACATTTAGAGCACTGTGCAGAAATCACACTGCGTCAGCATGCTCAACGGCCCCCAGAATGGTTTGTTTTATTTGGACAGTGGATTCTGTCAGTCCATGCCAGTTCATTCGCACCAGACCGCGCAAGAGCTGCACTGCGCTAGCCGCACCTAAAGGGTGTCATAGTTACTCCTGTCGTTTATCCAGCCCTTTCCTTAATTTATTTATTTCACGTTTAAAGCACTAGGCAGAAATCAAATTGCGTCAGCATGGTCAACGGCCCTCGCAATCATTTGTTTTAAATGGACAGTCGGATTACCCCGATCTATCCCAGTTGAAGCGCACCAGGCAGCGCTAGAGCCGCACTGCTCTAGCCGCAGCTCAAGGGAGTCATTGTTACTCACTTAGCTCCCCCACGCCTTGTTCTATTTCTTCAGGTTGACATTTAGGGCACTGGGCACAAATCACCTTGCATAAAAATGGTCAACCGCCCTCGCGATTATATCTTTTAAAAGCACAGTAAGATTCCCCCTGTGCATTCCAGTTGAACCACACCAGACAGTGCAAAGCAGCACTGTTCTAGCCGCACCTCAAGGGAGTCATTGTTACTAACGTCCTTCACCCACGCTTTGTTCCATTTCCTCACATTGACATTTAGAGCCCTGGGCACAAATCACATTGCGTCAGCATCGTCAAAAGTCCTTGCAATGCTTTGTTTTAAGTGGACAGTCAGTTTCAGCCGGTCCATGCCAGTTGAAGCACAACAGATAGCATAAAGCGCCACTCCTGAATCCACACTGCAAGGGAGTCATTCTTACTCCTGTCGTTTAACCACGCCTTTTTTTTCATTTCTGCACGTTGACATTTACAGACCTGGGCAGAAATCACATTGCGTCAGCATGGTCAACGGCCCTCAAAATGCATTGTTTTATTTGGAGAGTCGGATTCTCCCGGTCCATGCCAGTTGAAGCGCACCAGGCAGCGCAAGCGCCACACTGCTCTAGCCGCACCTTAAGAGAGCCATTGTTACTCGCTTTGTGTAGCCATGCCTTGTTGCATTTCTTCACTTTGACATTTAGGGCGCTGGGCAGAAGTCACATTACGTCAGCATGATCAAAAGTCTTCGCAAAGCTTTGTTTTAATGGACAGTTGGATTCCACCGGTCCATACCAAATGAAGCACAATGGATAGCACAAAGCGAAACTGCTCAATAAACTCTGCACGGGAGTCATTCTTACTCCTGTCCTTTATACCCACCTTTTTGCATTTCTTCACGTTGACATTTAGAGCACTGGCTCCCAGAATGCTTTGTTTCATTTGGACAGTGAATTCCGCCCGTCCATGCCAGTTGAGGCGTACCATACCGCGCAAGAGCTGCACTGCTCCAGCCGCACCTCACAGGAGTCACTCTTACACCTGTCCTTTATCCAGGCATTTCTTTATTTCATCACTTTGCCGTTTAGAGCACTAGGCAGAAATCACATTGCGTCAGCATGGTGAACGGCCCGCGCAATTATTTGTTTTAAATGGACAGTCGGATTCCCCCGGTCTATACCAGTTGAAGCGCAATGGAAAGTGCAAAGCGGCACAGCTGAATGCACACTGCAAGGGAGTCATTCTTACTCATGTCGTTTATCCACACCTTTTTTTCATTTTTTCACTTTGACATTTAGAGCACTGTGCAGAAATCACACTGCGTCAGCACGGTCAACGGCCCCCAAAATGCTTTGTTTTATTTGGGCATTTTATTTTACAGGAGGTATTCAGAGACATGGATTGGGAAGAATTGGGGATAAAAGTTAATCGAGAATAGCTTGGTAACTCGCGATTCGCTGATGACATTGCCTTGCTTAGTACCTCAGGGGACCAATTGCAATGCATGTTCAGTGACCTGGATAGGCAAAGCAGAAGAGTGGGTCTAAAAATTAATCTGCAGGAAACTAAAGTAATGCTTAACAGTCTCCGAAGAAAACCGCAATTTACAATAGGCAGCGAGGCACTGGAAGTCGTAAGGGAATACACCAACTTAGGTCAGGTAGTGACAGCGGATGCGGATCATAAGACAGAAATATTCAGAAGAACAAGAATGGGCTGGGGTGCGTTTGGCAGGCATTCTCAGATGATGAATAGCAGGTTGTCGTTATCCCCTCAAGAGGAAAGTATATAATACCTGTGTCTTACCAGCACTCACCTATGGGGCAGAAACCTTGAGGCTTACGAAAAGGGTTCTGCTCATATTGAGGACGACACAACGAGCTATGGAAAGAAGAATGATAGGTGTAACGTTCAAGGATAAGAAAAGAGCAGATTGGGTGAGGGAACAAATGCGACTTAATGACATCTTAGTTGAAATCAAGAAAAAGAAAGGGGCATGGGCAGGATACGCAATGAGGAGGGAAGATAACCGATGGTCATTGAGGGTTACGGAATGGATTCCAAGGGAAGAGAAGCTTAGCAGAGGGCGGCAGAAAGTTAGGCGGGCGCATGAGATTCAGAAGTTTGCAGGGACGACATGGCCACACTTAGTACATGATCGGGGTTGTTGGAGATGTATGGGAGAGGCCTTTGCCCTGCAGTAGGCGTAACCAGGCCTATGCTGATGATGATTCCGCCGGTCCATGCCAGTTGAGGCGCACAAGACCACGCAATAGCCGCCCTGCGATAGCCGCACCAAGAGGGAGTCATTGTTACTCCTGTCGTTTATGCGTCCTTTTTTTTAATTACTTCACTTTGACGTTTAGAGCACTGGGCAGAAATCACATTCCGTCAGCATGGTCGACGGCGCTCACAATCATTTGTTTTAATTGGACAGTCGGATTCCCCCGATCTATGCCAGCTGGAGTGCAGCAGACTGTGCAAATGCTGCGCTGCTCTAGTCACACCTCAAGGGTGTCATTGTTACTCTCATCGCTTACACACACCTTTTTTGCATTTCTTCACGTTGACATTAAATAGCACTGGGCAGAAATCACATTGTGTCAGCATGGTCAACGGCCTTCGCAATCATTTCTTTTCATGGCAGAGTTAGATTCCCCCGTTGCATGCCAGGTAAACCACACCAGACAGTGCAAAGCCGCGCTACTCTAGTCCCACCTCATGGGAGTCATTGTTAGTCTCTTCGTTTACCCTCGCCTTGTTGCATTTTATCACGTTGACATTTAGGGGACTGGGCAGAGATCACATTGCATCAGCATGGTCAAAAGTCCTCGCAATGCTTTGTTTTAAATGGACAGTCAGATTCTCCCGGTCCATACCAGTTGAAGCGCAACGGAAAGTGCAAAGCGGCACAGCTCAATCCACACTGCAAGGGAGTCATTCTTACTCCTGTCTTTTATCCACGCTTTTTTTTTCATTTTTTCACTTCGACATTTAGAGCACTGTGCAGAAATCACACTGCGTCAGCATGCTCAACGGCCCCCAGAATGGTTTGTTTTATTTGGACAGTGGATTCTGTCAGTCCATGCCAGTTCATTCGCACCAGACCGCGCAAGAGCTGCACTGCGCTAGCCGCACCTAAAGGGTGTCATAGTTACTCCTGTCGTTTATCCAGCCTTTTCCTTAATTTATTTATTTCACGTTTAAAGCACTAGGCAGAAATCAAATTGCGTCAGCATGGTCAACGGCCCTCGCAATCATTTGTTTTAAATGGACAGTCGGATTACCCCGATCTATCCCAGTTGAAGCGCACCAGGCAGCGCTAGAGCCGCACTGCTCTAGTCGCAGCTCAAGGGAGTCATTGTTACTCACTTATCTACACCACGCCTTGTTCTATTTCTTCAGGTTGACATTTTGGGCACTGGGCACAAATCACCTTGCATAAAAATGGTCAACCGCCCTCGCAATTATATCTTTTAAAAGCACAGTAAGATTCCCCCTGTGCATTCCAGTTGAACCACACCAGACAGTGCAAAGCAGCACTGTTCTAGCCGCACCTTAAGGGAGTCATTGTTACTAACGTCCTTCACCCACGCTTTGTTCCATTTCCTCACATTGACATTTAGAGCCCTGGGCACAAATCACATTGCGTCAGCATCGTCAAAAGTCCTTGCAATGCTTTGTTTTAAGTGGACAGTCAGTTTCAGCCGGTCCATGCCAGTTGATGCACAACAGATAGCATAAAGCGCCACTCCTGAATCCACACTGCAAGGGAGTCATTCTTACTCCTGTCGTTTAACCACGCCTTTTTTTCATTTCTGCACGTTGACATTTACAGACCTGGGCAGAAATCACATTGCGTCAGCATGGTCAACGGCCCTCAAAATGCATTGTTTTATTTGGAGAGTCGGATTCTTCCGGTCCATGCCAGTTGAAGCGCACCAGGCAGCGCAAGCGCCACACTGCTCTAGCCGCACCTCAAGAGAGCCATTGTTACTCGCTTTGTGTAGCCATGCCTTGTTGCATTTCTTCACGTTGACATTTAGAGCGCTGGGCAGAAGTCACATTACGTCAGCATGATCAAAAGTCTTCGCAAAGCTTTGTTTTAATGGACAGTTGGATTCCACCGGCCCATACCAAATGAAGCACAATGGATAGCACAAAGCGAAACTGCTCAATAAACTCTGCACGGGAGTCATTCTTACTCCTGTCCTTTATACCCACCTTTTTGCATTTCTTCACGTTGACATTTAGAGCACTGGCTCCCAGAATGCTTTGTTTCATTTGGACAGTGAATTCCGCCCGTCCATGCCAGTTGAGGCGTACCATACCGCGCAAGAGCTGCACTGCTCCAGCCGCACCTCACAGGAGTCACTCTTACACCCGTCCTTTATCCAGGCATTTCTTTATTTCATCACTTTGCCGTTTATAGCACTAGGCAGAAATCACATTGCGTCAGCATGGTGAACGGCCCGCGCAATTATTTGTTTTAAATGGACAGTCGGATTCCCCCGATCTATGCCAGTTGGAGTGCAGCAGACTGCGCAAGAGCCGCACTGCTCTAGTCGCACCTCGCGGGAGTCATTGTTACTCTCATCGCATTCACACCTTCTTGCATTTCTTCACGTTGACATTAAATAGCACTGGGCAGAAATCACATAGTGTCAGCATCGGCAACAGCCTTCACAATCGTTTGTTTTAAGTGCACAGTGAGATTCCCGCGGTGCATGCCAGGTAAGCCACACCAGACAGTGCAGACCTATGCTGCTCTAGTCGCACATGGGAGTCATTGTTAGTCTCTTCGTTTACCCACGCCTTGTTGCATTTTATCAAGTTGACATATAGGGGACTGGGCAGAAATCACATTGCGTCAGCGTGGTCAAAAGTCCCCGCAATGCTTTGTTTTAAATGGACAGTCGGATTCCCCCGGTCTATACCAGTTCAAGCGCAATGGAAAGTGCAAAGCGGCACAGCTGAATGCACACTGCAAGGGAGTCATTCTTACTCCTGTCGTTTAACCACGCCTTTTTTTCATTTCTGCACGTTGACATTTACAGACCTGGGCAGAAATCACATTGCGTCAGCATGGTCAACGGCCCTCAAAATGCATTGTTTTATTTGGAGAGTCGGATTCTCCCGGTCCATGCCAGTTGAAGCGCACCAGGCAGCGCAAGCGCCACACTGCTCTAGCCGCACCTCAAGAGAGCGATTGTTACTCGCTTTGTGTAGCCATGCCTTGTTGCATTTCTTCACGTTGACATTTAGAGCGCTGGGCAGAAGTCACATTACGTCAGCATGATCAAAAGTCTTCGCAAAGCTTTGTTTTAATGGACAGTTGGATTCCACCGGTCCATACCAAATGAAGCACAATGGATAGCACAAAGCGAAACTGCTCAATAAACTCTGCACGGGAGTCATTCTTACTCCTGTCCTTTATACCCACCTTTTTGCATTTCTTCACGTTGACATTTAGAGCACTGGCTCCCAGAATGCTTTGTTTCATTTGGACAGTGAATTCCGCCCGTCCATGCCAGTTGAGGCGTACCATACCGCGCAAGAGCTGCACTGCTCCAGCCGCACCTCACAGGAGTCACTGTTACACCTGTCCTTTATCCAGGCATTTCTTTATTTCACCACTTTGCCGTTTAGAGCACTAGGCAGAAATCACATTCCGTCAGCATCGGCAACAGCCTTCACAATCATTTGTTTTAAGTGCACAGTGAGATTCCCCCGGTGCATGCCAGGTAAGCCACACCAGACAGTGCAGAGCCGTGCTGCTCTAGTCGCACCTCATGGGAGTCATTGTTAGTCTCTTCGTTTACCCTCGCCTTGTTGATTTTATCAAGTTGACATATAGGGGACTGGGCAGAGATCACATTGCATCAGCATGGTCAAAAGTCCTCGCAATGCTTTGTTTTAAATGGACAGTCAGATTCTCCCGGTCCATACCAGTTGAAGCGCAACGGAAAGTGTAAAGCGGCACAGCTCAATCCACACTGCAAGGAAGTCATTCTTACTCCTGTCTTTCATCCACGCTTTTTTTTCATTTTTTCACGTCGACATTTAAAGCACTGTGCAGAAATCACACTGCGTCAGCATGCTCAACGGCCCCCAGAATGGTTTGTTTTATTTGGACAGTGGATTCTGTCAGTCCATGCCAGTTCATTCGCACCAGACCGCGCAAGAGCTGCACTGCGCTAGCCGCACCTAAAGGGTGTCATAGTTACTCCTGTCGTTTATCCAGCCCTTTCCTTATTTTATTTATTTCACGTTTAAAGCACTAGGCAGAAATCAAATTGCGTCAGCATGGTCAACGGCCCTCGCAATCATTTGTTTTAAATGGACAGTCGGATTACCCCGATCTATCCCAGTTGAAGCGCACCAGGCAGCGCTAGAGCCGCACTGCTCTAGCCGCAGCTCAAGGGAGTCATTGTTACTCACTTAGCTCCCCCACGCCTTGTTCTATTTCTTCAGGTTGACATTTAGGGCACTGGGCACAAATCACCTTGCATAAAAATGGTCAACCGCCCTCGCAATTATATCTTTTAAAAGCACAGTAAGATTCCCCCTGTGCATTCCAGTTGAACCACACCAGACAGTGCAAAGCAGCACTGTTCTAGCCGCACCTCAAGGGAGTCATTGTTACTAACGTCCTTCACCCACGCTTTGTTCCATTTCCTCACATTGACATTTAGAGCCCTGGGCACAAATCACATTGCGTCAGCATCGTCAAAAGTCCTTGCAATGCTTTGTTTTAAGTGGACAGTCAGTTTCAGCCGGTCCATGCCAGTTGAAGCACAACAGATAGCATAAAGCGCCACTCCTGAATCCACACTGCAAGGGAGTCATTCTTACTCCTGTCGTTTAACCACGCCTTTTTTTTCATTTCTGCACGTTGACATTTACAGACCTGGGCAGAAATCACATTGCGTCAGCATGGTCAACGGCCCTCAAAATGCATTGTTTTATTTGGAGAGTCGGATTCTCCCGGTCCATGCCAGTTGAAGCGCACCAGGCAGCGCAAGCGCCACACTGCTCTAGCCGCACCTCAAGAGGGCCATTGTTACTCGCTTTGTGTAGCCATGCCTTGTTGCATTTCTTCACGTTGACATTTAGAGCGCTGGGCAGAAGTCACATTACGTCAGCATGATCAAAAGTCTTCGCAAAGCTTTGTTTTAATGGACAGTTGGATTCCACCGGTCCATACCAAATGAAGCACAATGGATAGCACAAAGCGAAACTGCTCAATAAACTCTGCACGGGAGTCATTCTTACTCCTGTCCTTTATACCCACCTTTTTGCATTTCTTCACGTTGACATTTAGAGCACTGGCTCCCAGAATGCTTTGTTTCATTTGGACAGTGAATTCCGCCCGTCCATGCCAGTTGAGGCGTACCATACCGCGCAAGAGCTGCACTGCTCCAGCCGCACCTCACAGGAGTCACTCTTACACCTGTCCTTTATCCAGGCATTTCTTTATTTCATCACTTTGCCGTTTAGAGCACTAGGCAGAAATCACATTGCGTCAGCATCGGCAACAGCCTTCACAATCATTTGTTTTAAGTGCACAGTGAGATTCCCCCGGTGCATGCCAGGTAAGCCACACCAGACAGTGCAGAGCCGTTCTGCTCTAGTCGCACCTCATGGGAGTCATTGTTAGTCTCTTCGTTTACCCTCGCCTTGTTGATTTTATCAAGTTGACATATAGGGGACTGGGCAGAGATCACATTGCATCAGCATGGTCAAAAGTCCTCGCAATGCTTTGTTTTAAATGGACAGTCAGATTCTCCCGGTCCATACCAGTTGAAGCGCAACGGAAAGTGCAAAGCGGCACAGCTCAATCCACACTGCAAGGGAGTCATTCTTACTCCTGTCTTTTATCCACGCTTTTTTTTTTCATTTTTTCACTTCGACATTTAGAGCACTGTGCAGAAATCACACTGCGTCAGCATGCTCAACGGCCCCCAGAATGGTTTGTTTTATTTGGACAGTGGATTCTGTCAGTCCATGCCAGTTCATTCGCACCAGACCGCGCAAGAGCTGCACTGCGCTAGCCGCACCTAAAGGGTGTCATAGATACTCCTGTCGTTTATCCAGCCCTTTCCTTAATTTATTTATTTCACGTTTAAAGCACTAGGCAGAAATCAAATTGCGTCAGCATGGTCAACGGCCCTCGCAATCATTTGTTTTAAATGGACAGTCGGATTACCCCGATCTATCCCAGTTGAAGCGCACCAGGCAGCGCTAGAGCCGCACTGCTCTAGCCGCAGCTCAAGGGAGTCATTGTTACTCACTTAGCTCCCCCACGCCTTGTTCTATTTCTTCAGGTTGACATTTAGGGCACTGGGCACAAATCACCTTGCATAAAAATGGTCAACCGCCCTCGCAATTATATCTTTTAAAAGCACAGTAAGATTCCCCCTGTGCATTCCAGTTGAACCACACCAGACAGTGCAAAGCAGCACTGTTCTAGCCGCACCTCAAGGGAGTCATTGTTACTAACGTCCTTCACCCACGCTTTGTTCCATTTCCTCACATTGACATTTAGAGCCCTGGGCACAAATCACATTGCGTCAGCATCGTCAAAAGTCCTTGCAATGCTTTGTTTTAAGTGGACAGTCAGTTTCAGCCGGTCCATGCCAGTTGAAGCACAACAGATAGCATAAAGCGCCACTCCTGAATCCACACTGCAAGGGAGTCATTCTTACTCCTGTCGTTTAACCACGCCTTTTTTTTCATTTCTGCACGTTGACATTTACAGACCTGGGCAGAAATCACATTGCGTCAGCATGGTCAACGGCCCTTAAAATGCATTGTTTTATTTGGAGAGTCGGATTCTCCCGGTCCATGCCAGTTGAAGCGCACCAGGCAGCGCAAGCGCCACACTGCTCTAGCCGCACCTCAAGAGGGCCATTGTTACTCGCTTTGTGTAGCCATGCCTTGTTGCGTTTCTTCACGTTGACATTTAGAGCGCTGGGCAGAAGTCACATTACGTCAGCATGATCAAAAGTCTTCGCAAAGCTTTGTTTTAATGGACAGTTGGATTCCACCGGTCCATACCAAATGAAGCACAATGGATAGCACAAAGCGAAACTGCTCAATAAACTCTGCACGGGAGTCATTCTTACTCCTGTCCTTTATACCCACCTTTTTGCATTTCTTCACGTTGACATTTAGAGCACTGGCTCCCAGAATGCTTTGTTTCATTTGGACAGTGAATTCCGCCCGTCCATGCCAGTTGAGGCGTACCATACCGCGCAAGAGCTGCACTGCTCCAGCCGCACCTCACAGGAGTCACTCATACACCTGTCCTTTATCCAGGCATTTCTTTATTTCATCACTTTGCCGTTTAGAGCACTAGGCAGAAATCACATTGCGTCAGCATGGTGAACGGCCCGCGTAATCATTTGTTTTAAATGGACAGTCGGATTCCCCCGATCTATGCCAGTTGGAGTGCAGCAGACTGCGCAAGAGCCGCACTGGTCTAGTCGCACCTCGAGGGAGTCATTGTTACTCTCATCGCATACACACCTTCTTGCATTTCTTCACGTTGACATTAAATAGCACTGGGCAGAAATCACATTGTGTCAGCATCGGCAACAGCCTTCACAATCATTTGTTTTAAGTGCACAGTGAGATTCCCCCGGTGCATGACAGGTAAACCACACCAGACAGTGCAAAGCTGTGCTGCTCTAGTCGCACCTCATGGGAGTCATTGTTAGTCTCTTCGTTTACCCACGCCTTGTTGATTTTATCAAGTTGACATATAGGGGACTGGGCAGAAATCACATTGCGTCAGCATGGTCAAAAGTCCCCGCAATGCTTTGTTTTAAATGGACAGTCGGATTCCCCCGGTCTATACCAGTTGAAGCGCAATGGAAAGTGCAAAGCGGCACAGCTGAATGCACACTGCAAGGGAGTCATTCTTACTCATGTCGTTTATCCACACCTTTTTTTCATTTTTTCACTTTGACATTTAGAGCACTGTGCAGAAATCACACTGCGTCAGCACGGTCAACGGCCCCCAAAATGCTTTGTTTTATTTGGGCATTTTATTTTACAGGAGGTATTCAGAGACATGGATTGGGAAGAATTGGGGATAAAAGTTAATCGAGAATAGCTTGGTAACTCGCGATTCGCTGATGACATTGCCTTGCTTAGTACCTCAGGGGACCAATTGCAATGCATGTTCAGTGACCTGGATAGGCAAAGCAGAAGAGTGGGTCTAAAAATTAATCTGCAGGAAACTAAAGTAATGCTTAACAGTCTCCGAAGAAAACCGCAATTTACAATAGGCAGCGAGGCACTGGAAGTCGTAAGGGAATACACCAACTTAGGTCAGGTAGTGACAGCGGATGCGGATCATAAGACAGAAATATTCAGAAGAACAAGAATGGGCTGGGGTGCGTTTGGCAGGCATTCTCAGATGATGAATAGCAGGTTGCCGTTATCCCCTCAAGAGGAAAGTATATAATACCTGTGTCTTACCAGCACTCACCTATGGGGCAGAAACCTTGAGGCTTACGAAAAGGGTTCTGCTCATATTGAGGACGACACAACGAGCTATGGAAAGAAGAATGATAGGTGTAACGTTCAAGGATAAGAAAAGAGCAGATTGGGTGAGGGAACAAACGCGACTTAATGACATCTTAGTTGAAATCAAGAAAAAGAAAGGGGCATGGGCAGGATACGCAATGAGGAGGGAAGATAACCGATGGTCATTGAGGGTTACGGAATGGATTCCAAGGGAAGAGAAGCTTAGCAGAGGGCGGCAGAATGTTAGGCGGGCGCATGAGATTCAGAAGTTTGCAGGGACGACATGGCCACACTTAGTACATGATCGGGGTTGTTGGAGATGTATGGGAGAGGCCTTTGCCCTGCAGTAGGCGTAACCAGGCTGATGCTGATGATGATTCCGCCGGTCCATGCCAGTTCAGGCACACAAGACCACGCAAGAGCCGCACTGCGATAGCCGCACCACAAGGGAGTCATTGTGACTCCTGTAGTTTATCCATGCCTTTTTTTATTTACTTCAGTTTCACGTTTAGAGCACTGGGCAGAAATCACATTGCGTCAGCATGGTCGACGGCCCTCGCAATCATTTGTTTTAAATGGACAGTCGGATTCCCCCGATCTATGCCAGCTGAAGTGCAGCAGACTGTGCAAAAGCTGCACTGTTCTAGTCGCACCTCAAGGGAGTCATTGTTACTCTCATAGCTTACACACACCTTCTTGCATTTCTTCACGTTGACATTAAATAGCACTGGGCAGAAATCACATTGTGTCAGCATCGGCAACGGCCTTCGCAATCATTTCTTTTCATGGCAGAGTTAGATTCCCCCGTTGCATGCCAGGTAAACCACACCAGACAGTGCAAAGCCGCGCTACTCTAGTACCACCTCATGGGAGTCATTGTTAGTCTCTTCGTTTACCCTCGCTTTGTTGCATTTTATCACGTTGACATTTAGGGCACTGGGCAGAGATCACATTGCATCAGCATGGTCAAAAGTCCTCGCAATGCTTTGTTTTAAATGGACAGTCGGATTCCCCCGGTCTATACCAGTTCAAGCGCAATGGAAAGTGCAAAGCGGCACAGCTGAATGCACACTGCAAGGGAGTCATTCTTACTCCTGTCGTTTAACCACGCCTTTTTTTCATTTCTGCACGTTGACATTTACAGACCTGGGCAGAAATCACATTGCGTCAGCATGGTCAACGGCCCTCAAAATGCATTGTTTTATTTGGAGAGTCGGATTCTCCCGGTCCATGCCAGTTGAAGCGCACCAGGCAGCGCAAGCGCCACACTGCTCTAGCCGCACCTCAAGAGAGCGATTGTTACTCGCTTTGTGTAGCCATGCCTTGTTGCATTTCTTCACGTTGACATTTAGAGCGCTGGGCAGAAGTCACATTACGTCAGCATGATCAAAAGTCTTCGCAAAGATTTGTTTTAATGGACAGTTGGATTCCACCGGTCCATACCAAATGAAGCACAATGGATAGCACAAAGCGAAACTGCTCAATAAACTCTGCACGGGAGTCATTCTTACTCCTGTCCTTTATACCCACCTTTTTGCATTTCTTCACGTTGACATTTAGAGCACTGGCTCCCAGAATGCTTTGTTTCATTTGGACAGTGAATTCCGCCCGTCCATGCCAGTTGAGGCGTACCATACCGCGCAAGAGCTGCACTGCTCCAGCCGCACCTCACAGGAGTCACTCTTACACCTGTCCTTTATCCAGGCATTTCTTTATTTCATCACTTTGCCGTTTAGAGCACTAGGCAGAAATCACATTGCGTCAGCATCGGCAACAGCCTTCACAATCATTTGTTTTAAGTGCACAGTGAGATTCCCCCGGTGCATGCCAGGTAAGCCACACCAGACAGTGCAGAGCCGTGCTGCTCTAGTCGCACCTCATGGGAGTCATTGTTAGTCTCTTCGTTTACCCACGCCTTGATGATTTTATCAAGTTGACATATAGGGGACTGGGCAGAGATCACATTGCATCAGCATGGTCAAAAGTCCTCGCAATGCTTTGTTTTAAATGGACAGTCAGATTCTCCCGGTCCATACCAGTTGAAGCGCAACGGAAAGTGCAAAGCGGCACAGCTCAATCCACACTGCAAGGGAGTCATTCTTACTCCTGTCTTTTATCCACAGCTTTTTTTTTTCATTTTTTCACTTCGACATTTAGAGCACTGCGCAGAAATCACACTGCGTCAGCATGCTCAACGGCCCCCAGAATGGTTTGTTTTATTTGGACAGTGGATTCTGTCAGTCCGTGCCAGTTCATTCGCACCAGACCGCGCAAGAGCTGCACTGCGCTAGCCGCACCTAAAGGGTGTCATAGTTACTCCTGTCGTTTATCCAGCCCTTTCCTTAATTTATTTATTTCACGTTTAAAGCACTAGGCAGAAATCAAATTGCGTCGGCATGGTCAACGGCCCTCGCAATCATTTGTTTTAAATGGACAGTCGGATTACCCCGATCTATCCCAGTTGAAGCGCACCAGGCAGCGCTAGAGCCGCACTGCTCTAGTCGCAGCTCAAGGGAGTCATTGTTACTCACTTAGCTCCCCCACGCCTTGTTCTATTTCTTCAGGTTGACATTTAGGGCACTGGGCACACATCACCTTGCATAAAAATGGTCAACCGCCCTCGCAATTATATCTTTTAAAAGCACAGTAAGATTCCCCCTGTGCATTCCAGTTGAACCACACCAGACAGTGCAAAGCAGCACTGTTCTAGCCGCACCTCAAGGGAGTCATTGTTACTAACGTCCTTCACCCACGCTTTGTTCCATTTCCTCACATTGACATTTAGAGCCCTGGGCACAAATCACATTGCGTCAGCATCGTCAAAAGTCCTTGCAATGCTTTGTTTTAAGTGGACAGTCAGTTTCAGCCGGTCCATGCCAGTTGAAGCACAACAGATAGCATAAAGCGCCACTCCTGAATCCACACTGCAAGGGAGTCATTCTTACTCCTGTCCTTTAACCACGCCTTTTTTTTCATTTCTGCACGTTGACATTTACAGACCTGGGCAGAAATCACATTGCGTCAGCATGGTCAACGGCCCTCAAAATGCATTGTTTTATTTCGAGAGTCGGATTCTCCCGGTCCATGCCAGTTGAAGCGCACCAGGCAGCGCAAGCGCCACACTGCTCTAGCCGCACCTTAAGAGAGCCATTGTTACTCGCTTTGTGTAGCCATGCCTTGTTGCATTTCTTCACGTTGACATTTAGGGCGCTGGGCAGAAGTCACATTACGTCAGCATGATCAAAAGTCTTCGCAAAGCTTTGTTTTAATGGACAGTTGGATTCCACCGGTCCATACCAAATGAAGCACAATGGATAGCACAAAGCGAAACTGCTCAATAAACTCTGCACGGGAGTCATTCTTACTCCTGTCCTTTATACCCACCTTTTTGCATTTCTTCACGTTGACATTTAGAGCACTGGCTCCCAGAATGCTTTGTTTCATTTGGACAGTGAATTCCGCCCGTCCATGCCAGTTGAGGCGTACCATACCGCGCAAGACCTGCACTGCTCCAGCCGCACCTCACAGGAGTCACTCTTACACCTGTCCTTTATCCAGGCATTTCTTTATTTCATCACTTTGCCGTTTAGAGCACTAGGCAGAAATCACATTGCGTCAGCATGGTGAACGGCCCGCGTAATCATTTGTTTTAAATGGACAGTCGGATTCCCCCGATCTATGCCAGTTGGAGTGCAGCAGACTGCGCAAGAGCCGCACTGCTCTAGTCGCACCTCGAGGGAGTCATTGTTACTCTCATCGCATACACACCTTCTTGCATTTCTTCACGTTGACATTAAATAGCACTGGGCAGAAATCACATTGTGTCAGCATCGGCAACAGCCTTCACAATCATTTGTTTTAAGTGCACAGTGAGATTCCCCCGGTGCATGACAGGTAAACCACACCAGACAGTGCAAAGCTGTGCTGCTCTAGTCGCACCTCATGGGAGTCATTGTTAGTCTCTTCGTTTACCCACGCCTTGTTGATTTTATCAAGTTGACCTATAGGGGACTGGGCAGAAATCACATTGCGTCAGCATGGTCAAAAGTCCCCGCAATGCTTTGTTTTAAATGGACAGTCGGATTCCCCCGGTCCATGCCAGTTGATGCACAACAGATAGCATAAAGCGCCACTCCTGAATCCACACTGCAAGGGAGTCATTCTTACTCCTGTCGTTTAACCACGACTTTTTTTCATTTCTGCACGTTGACATTTACAGACCTGGGCAGAAATCACATTGCGTCAGCATGGTCAACGGCCCCCAAAATGCTTTGTTTTATTTGGGCATTTTATTTTACAGGAGGTATTCAGAGACATGGATTGGGAAGATTTGGGGATAAAAGTTAATCGAGAATAGCTTAGTAACTCGCGATTCGCTGATGACATTGCCTTCCTTAGTACCTCAGGGGACCAATTGCAATGCATGTTCACTGACCTGGATAGGCAAAGCAGAAGAGTGGGTCTAAAAATTAATCTGCAGGAAACTAAAGTAATGCTTAACAGTCTCGGAAGAAAACAGCAATTTACAATTGGCAGCGAGGCACTAGAAGTCGTAAGGGATTACATCAACTTAGGGCAGGTAGTGACAGCGGATTCGGATCATGAGACAGAAATATTCAGAAGAACAAGAATGGGCTGGGGTGCGTTTGGCAGGCATTCTCAGATGATGATTAGCAGGTTGCCATTATCCCCTCAAGAGGAAAGTATATAATACCTGTGTCTTACCAGTACTCACCTATGGGGCAGAAACCTGGAGGCTTACGAAATGGGTTCTGCTCAAATTGAGGACGACGCAACGAGCTATGGAAAGAAGAATGATAGGTGTAACGTTAAAGGATAAGAAAAGAGCAGATTGGGTGAGGCAACAAACGAGAGTTAATGACATCTTAGTTGAAATCAAGAAAAAGAAATGGGCATGGGCAGGATACGAAATGAGGAGGGAAGATAACCGATTGTCATTAAGGGTTACGGAATGGATTCCAAGGGAAGGGAAGCTTAGCAGAGGGCGGCAGAAAGTTAGGCGGGCGCATGAGATTAAGAAGTTTGCAGGGACGACATGGCCACACATAGTACATGATCGGGGTTGTTGGAGATGTACGGGAGAGGCCTTTGCCCTGCAGTAGGCGTAACCAGGCTGATGCTGATGATGATTCCGCCGGTCCATGCCAGTTGAGGCACACAAGACCACGCAAGAGCCGCACTGCGATAGCCGCACCACAAGGGAGTCATTGTGACTCCTGTAGTTTATCCATGCCTTTTTTTATTTACTTCAGTTTCACGTTTAGAGCACTGGGCAGAAATCACATTGCGTCAGCATGGTCGACGGCCCTCGCAATCATTTGTTTTAAATGGACAGTCGGATTCCCCCGATCTATGCCAGCTGGAGTGCAGCAGACTGTGCAAAAGCTGCACTGTTCTAGACGCACCTCAAGGGAGTCATTGTTACTCTCATAGCTTACACACACCTTCTTGCATTTCATCACGTTGACATTAAATAGCACTGGGCAGAAATCACATTGTGTCAGCATCGGCAACAGCCTTCACAATCATTTGTTTTAAGTGCACAGTGAGATTCCCCCGGTGCATGCCAGGTAAGCCACACCAGACAGTGCAGAGCCGTGCTGCTCTAGTCGCACCTCATGGGAGTCATTGTTAGTCTCTTCGTTTACCCACGCCTTGTTGATTTTATCAAGTTGACATATAGGGGACTGGGCAGAGATCACATTGCATCAGCATGGTCAAAAGTCCTCGCAATGCTTTGTTTTCAATGGACAGTCAGATTCTCCCGGTCCATACCAGTTGAAGCGCAACGGAAAGTGCAAAGCGGCACAGCTCAATCCACACTGCAAGGGAGTCATTCTTACTCCTGTCTTTTATCCACGCTTTTTTTTTCATTTTTTCACTTCGACATTTAGAGCACTGTGCAGAAATCACACTGCGTCAGCATGCTCAACGGCCCCAGAATGTTTTGTTTTATTTGGACAGTGGATTCTGTCAGTCCATGCCAGTTCATTCACACCAGACCGCGCAAGAGCTGTACTGCGCTAGCCGCACCTAAAGGGTGTCATAGTTACTCCTGTCGTTTAACCACGCCTTTTTTTCATTTCTTCACGTTGACATTTACAGACCTGGGCAGAAATCACATTGCGTCAGCATGGTCAACGGCCCTCAAAATGCATTGTTTTATTTGGAGAGTCGGATTCTCCCGGTCCATGCCAGTTGAAGCGCACCAAGCAGCGCAAGCGCCACACTGCTCTAGCCGCCCCTCAAGAGAGCCATTGTTACTCGCTTTGTGTAGCCATGCCTTGTTGCATTTCTTCACGTTGACATTTAGAGCGCTGGGCAGAAGTCACATTACGTCAGCATGATCAAAAGTCTTCGCAAAGCTTTGTTTTAATGGACAGTTGGATTCCACCGGTCCATACCAAATGAAGCACAATGGATAGCACAAAGCGAAACTGCTCAATAAACTCTGCACGGGAGTCATTCTTACTCCTGTCCTTTATACCCACCTTTTTGCATTTCTTCACGTTGACCTTTAGAGCACTGGCCCCCAGAATGCTTTGTTTCATTTGGACAGTGAATTCCGCCGGTCCATGCCAGTTGAGGCGTACCATACCGTGCAAGAGCTGCACTGCTCCAGCCGCACCTCACAGGAGTCACTCTTACACCTGTCCTTTATCCAGGCATTTCTTTATTTCATCACTTTGCCGTTTAGAGCACTAGGCAGAAATCACATTGCGTCAGCATGGTCAACGGCCCTCGCAATCATTTGTTTTAAATGGACAGTCGGATTACCCCGATCTATCCCAGTTGAAGCGCACCAGGCAGCGCTAGAGCCGCACTGCTCTAGTCGCAGCTCAAGGGAGTCATTGTTACTCACTTAGCTCCCCCACGCCTTGTTCTATTTCTTCAGGTTGACATTTAAGGCACTGGGCACAAATCACCTTGCATAAAAATGGTCAACCGCCCTCGCAATTATATCTTTTAAAAGCACAGTAAGATTCCCCCTGTGCATTCCAGTTGAACCACACCAGACAGTGCAAAGCAGCACTGTTCTAGCCGCACCTCAAGGGAGTCATTGTTACTAACGTCCTTCACCCACGCTTTGTTCCATTTCCTCACATTGACATTTAGAGCCCTGGGCACAAATCACATTGCGTCAGCATCGTCAAAAGTCCTTGCAATGCTTTGTTTTAAGTGGACAGTCAGTTTCAGCCGCTCCATGCCAGTTGATGCACAACAGATAGCATAAAGCCCCACTCCTGAATCCACACTGCAAGGGAGTCATTCTTACTCCTGTCGTTTAACCACGCCTTTTTTTCATTTCTGCACGTTGACATTTACAGACCTGGGCAGAAATCACATTGCATCAGCATGGTCAATGGCCCTGAAAATGCATTGTTTTATTCGGAGAGTCGGATTCTCCCGGTCCATGCCAGTTGAAGCGCACCAGGCAGCGCAAGCGCCACACTGCTCTAGCCGCACCTCAAGAGAGCCATTGTTACTCGCTTTGTGTTGCCATGCCTTGTTGCATTTCTTCACGTTGACATTTAGAGCGCTGGGCAGAAGTCACATTACGTCAGCATGATCAAAAGTCTTCGCAAAGCTTTGTTTTAATGGACAGTTGGATTCCACCGGTCCATACCAAATGAAGCACAATGGATAGCACAAAGCGAAACTGCTCAATAAACTCTGCACGGGAGTCATTCTTACTCCTGTCCTTTATACCCACCTTTTTGCATTTCTTCACGTTGACATTTAGAGCACTGGCTCCCAGAATGCTTTGTTTCATTTGGACAGTGAATTCCGCCCGTCCATGCCAGTTGAGGCGTACCATACCGCGCAAGAGCTGCACTGCTCCAGCCGCACCTCACAGGAGTCACTCTTAGACCTGTCCTTTATCCAGGCATTTCTTTATTTCATCACTTTGCCGTTTATAGCACTAGGCAGAAATCACATTGCGTCAGCATGGTGAACGGCCCGCGCAATTATTTGTTTTAAATGGACAGTCGGATTCCCCCGATCTATGCCAGTTGGAGTGCAGCAGACTGCGCAAGAGCCGCACTGCTCTAGACGCACCTCGCGGGAGTCATTGTTACTCTCATCGCATTCACACCTTCTTGCATTTCTTCACGTTGACATTAAGTAGCACTGGGCAGAAATCACATAGTGTCAGCATCGGCAACAGCCTTCACAATCGTTTGTTTTAAGTGCACAGTGAGATTCCCGCGGTGCATGCCAGGTAAGCCACACCAGACAGTGCAGACCTGTGCTGCTCTAGTCGCACCTCATGGGAGTCATTGTTAGTCTCTTCGTTTACCCACGCCTTGTTGCATTTTATCAAGTTGACATATAGGGGACTGGGCAGAAATCACATTGCGTCAGCGTGGTCAAAAGTCCCCGCAATGCTTTGTTTTAAATGGACAGTCGGATTCCCCCGGTCTATACCAGTTCAAGCGCAATGGAAAGTGCAAAGCGGCACAGCTGAATGCACACTGCAAGGGAGTCATTCTTACTCCTGTCGTTTAACCACGCCTTTTTTTTCATTTCTGCACGTTGACATTTACAGACCTGGGCAGAAATCACATTGCGTCAGCATGGTCAACGGCCCTCAAAATGCATTGTTTTATTTGGAGAGTCGGATTCTCCCGGTCCATGCCAGTTGAAGCGCACCAGGCAGCGCAAGCGCCACACTGCTCTAGCCGCACCTCAAGAGAGCGATTGTTACTCGCTTTGTGTAGCCATGCCTTGTTGCATTTCTTCACGTTGACATTTAGAGCGCTGGGCAGAAGTCACATTACGTCAGCATGATCAAAAGTCTTCGCAAAGCTTTGTTTTAATGGACAGTTGGATTCCACCGGTCCATACCAAATGAAGCACAATGGATAGCACAAAGCGAAACTGCTCAATAAACTCTGCACGGGAGTCATTCTTACTCCTGTCCTTTATACCCACCTTTTTGCATTTCTTCACGTTGACATTTAGAGCACTGGCTCCCAGAATGCTTTGTTTCATTTGGACAGTGAATTCCGCCCGTCCATGCCAGTTGAGGCGTACCATACCGCGCAAGAGCTGCACTGCTCCAGCCGCACCTCACAGGAGTCACTCTTACACCTGTCCTTTATCCAGGCATTTCTTTATTTCATCACTTTGCCGTTTAGAGCACTAGGCAGAAATCACATTGCGTCAGCATGGTGAACGGCCCACGCAATTATTTGTTTTAAATGGACGGTCGGATTCCCCCGATCTATGCCAGTTGGAGTGCAGCAGACTGCGCAAGAGCCGCACTGCTCTAGTCGCACCTCGAGGGAGTCATTGTTACTCTCATCGCATACACACCTTCTTGCATTTCTTCACGTTGACATTAAATAGCACTGGGCAGAAATCACATAGTGTCAGCATCGGCAAGAGCCTTCACAATCGTTTGTTTTAAGTGCACAGTGAGATTCCCGCGGTGCATACCAGGTAAGCCACACCAGACAGTGCAGACCTGTGCTGCTCTAGTCGCACCTCATGGGAGTCATTGTTAGTCTCTTCGTTTACCCACGCCTTGTTGCATTTTATCAAGTTGACATATAGGGGACTGGGCAGAAATCACATTGCGTCAGCGTGGCCAAAAGTCCCCGCAATGCTTTGTTTTAAATCGACAGTCGGATTCCCCCGGTCTATACCAGTTCAAGCGCAATGGAAAGTGCAAAGCGGCACAGCTGAATGCACACTGCAAGGGAGTCATTCTTACTCATGTCGTTTATCCACACCTTTTTTTCATTTCTGCACGTTGACATTTACAGACCTGGGCAGAAATCACATTGCGTCAGCATGGTCAACGGCCCTCAAAATGCATTGTTTTATTTGGAGTGTCGGATTCTCCCGGTCCATGCCAGTTGAAGCGCACCAGGCAGCGCAAGCGCCACACTGCTCTAGCCGCACCTCAAGAGAGCGATTGTTACTCGCTTTGTGTAGCCATGCCTTGTTGCATTTCTTCACGTTGACATTTAGAGCGCTGGGCAGAAGTCACATTACGTCAGCATGATCAAAAGTCTTCGCAAAGCTTTGTTTTAATGGACAGTTGGATTCCACCGGTCCATACCAAATGAAGCACAATGGATAGCACAAAGCGAAACTGCTCAATAAACTCTGCACGGGAGTCATTCTTACTCCTGTCCTTTATACCCACCTTTTTGCATTTCTTCACGTTGACATTTAGAGCACTGGCTCCCAGAATGCTTTGTTTCATTTGGACAGTGAATTCCGCCCGTCCATGCCAGTTGAGGCGTACCATACCGCGCAAGAGCTGCACTGCTCCAGCCGCACCTCACAGGAGTCACTCTTACACCTGTCCTTTATCCAGGCATTTCTTTATTTCATCACTTTGCCGTTTAGAGCACTAGGCAGAAATCACATTGCGTCAGCATGGTGAACGGCCCACGCAATTATTTGTTTTAAATGGACGGTCGGATTCCCCCGATCTATGCCAGTTGGAGTGCAGCAGACTGCGCAAGAGCCGCACTGCTCTAGTCGCACCTCGAGGGAGTCATTGTTACTCTCATCGCATACACACCTTCTTGCATTTCTTCACGTTGACATTAAATAGCACTGGGCAGAAATCACATAGTGTCAGCATCGGCAACAGCCTTCACAATCGTTTGTTTTAAGTGCACAGTGAGATTCCCGCGGTGCATGCCAGGTAAGCCACACCAGACAGTGCAGACCTGTGCTGCTCTAGTCGCACCTCATGGGAGTCATTGTTAGTCTCTTCGTTTACCCACGCCTTGTTGCATTTTATCAAGTTGACATATTGGGGACTGGGCAGAAATCACATTGCGTCAGCGTGGTCAAAAGTCCCCGCAATGCTTTGTTTTAAATCGACAGTCGGATTCCCCCGGTCTATACCAGTTGAAGCGCAATGGAAAGTGCAAAGCGGCACAGCTGAATGCACACTGCAAGGGAGTCATTCTTACTCATGTCGTTTATGCACACCTTTTTTTCATTTTTTCACTTTGACATTTAGAGCACTGTGCAGAAATCACACTGCGTCAGCACGGTCAACGGCCCCCAAAATGCTTTGTTTTATTTGGGCATATTATTTTACAGGAGGTATTCAGAGACATGCATTGGGAAGATTTGGGGATAAAAGTTAATCGAGAATAGCTTAGTAACTCGCGATTCGCTGATGACATTGCCTTCCTTAGTACCTCAGGGGACCAATTGCAATGCATGTTCACTGACCTGGATAGGCAAAGCAGAAGAGTGGGTCTAAAATTAATCTGCAGGAAACTAAAGTAATGCTTAACAGTCTCGGAAGAAAACAGCAATTTACAATTGGCAGCGAGGCACTAGAAGTCGTAAGGGAATACATCAACTTAGGGCAGGTAGTGACAGCGGATGCGGATCATGAGACAGAAATATTCAGAAGAACAAGAATGGGCTGGGGTGCGTTTGGCAGGCATTCTCAGATGATGATTAGCAGGTTGCCATTATCCCCTCCAGAGGAAAGTATATAATACCTGTGTCTTACCAGTACTCACCTATGGGGGAGAAACCTGGAGGCTTACGAAATGGGTTCTGCTCAAATTGAGGACGACGCAACGAGCTATGGAAAGAAGAATGATAGGTGTAACGTTAAAGGATAAGAAAAGAGCAGATTGGGTGAGGGAACAAACGCGAGTTAATGACATCTTAGTTGAAATCAAGAAAAAGAAATGGGCATGGGCAGGATACGAAATGAGGAGGGAAGATAACCGATGGTCATTAAGGGTTACGGAATGGATTCCAAGGGAAGGGAAGCTTAGCAGAGGGCGGCAGAAAGTTAGGCGGGTGCATGAGATTAAGAAGTTTGCAGGGACGACATGGCCACACATAGTACATGATCGGGGTTGTTGGAGATGTATGGGAGAGGCCTTTGCCCTGCAGTAGGCGTAACCAGGCTGATGCTGATGATGATTCCGCCGGTCCATGCCAGTTGAGGCACACAAGACCACGCAAGAGCCGCACTGCGATAGCCGCACTACAAGGGAGTCATTGTGACTCCTGTAGTTTATCCATGCCTTTTTATTTACTTCAGTTTCACGTTTAGAGCACTGGGCAGAAATCACATTGCGTCAGCATGGCCGACGGCCCTCGCAATCATTTGTTTTAAATGGACAGTCGGATTCCCCCGATCTATGCCAGCTGGAGTGCAGCAGACTGTGCAAAAGCTGCACTGCTCTAGTCGCACCTCAAGGGAGTCATTGTTACTCTCACCGCTTACACACACCTTCTTGCATTTCTTCACGTTGACATTAAATAGCACTGGGCAGAAATCACATTGTGTCAGCATCGGCAACAGCCTTCACAATCATTTGTTTTAAGTGCACAGTGAGATTCCCCCGGTGCATGACAGGTAAACCACACCAGACAGTGCAAAGCTGTGCTGCTCTAGTCGCACCTCATGGGAGTCATTGTTAGTCTCTTCGTTTACCCACGCCTTGTTGATTTTATCAAGTTGACATATAGGGGACTGGGCAGAATTCACATTGCGTCAGCATGGTCAAAAGTCCCCGCAATGCTTTGTTTTAAATGGACAGTCGGATTCCCCCGGTCTATACCAGTTGAAGCGCAATGGAAAGTGCAAAGCGGCACAGCTGAATGCACACTGCAAGGGAGTCATTCTTACTCCTGTCGTTTAACCACGCCTTTTTTTCATTTCTGCACGTTGACATTTACAGACCTGGGCAGAAATCACATTGCGTCAGCATGGTCAACGTCCCCCAAAATGCTTTGTTTTATTTGGGCATTTTATTTTACAGGAGGTATTCAGAGACATGGATTGGGAAGATTTGGGGATAAAAGTTAATCGAGAATAGCTTAGTAACTCGCGATTCGCTGATGACATTGCCTTCCTTAGTACCTCAGGGGACCAATTGCAATGCATGTTCACTGACCTGGATAGGCAAAGCAGAAGAGTGGGTCTAAAAATTAATCTGCAGGAAACTAAAGTAATGCTTAACAGTCTCGGAAGAAAACAGCAATTTACAATTGGCAGCGAGGCACTGGAAGTCGTAAGGGATTACATCAACTTAGGGCAGGTAGTGACAGCGGATGCGGATCATGAGACAGAAATATTCAGAAGAACAAGAATGGGCTGGGGTGCGTTTGGCAGGCATTCTCAGATGATGATTAGCAGGTTGCCATTATCCCCTCAAGAGGAAAGTATATAATACCTGTGTCTTACCAGTACTCACCTATGGGGCAAAAACCTGGAGGCTTACGAAAAGGGTTCTGCTCAAATTGAGGACGACGCAACGAGCTATGGAAAGAAGAATGATAGGTGTAACGTTCAAGGATAAGAAAAGAGCAGATTGGGTGAGGGAACAAACGCGAGTTAATGACATCTTAGTTGAAATCAAGAAAAAGAAATGGGCATGGGCAGGATACGCAATGAGGAGGGAAGATAACCGATGGTCATTGAGGGTTACGGAATGGATTCCAAGGGAAGGGAAGCTTAGCAGAGGGCGGCAGAAAGTTAGGCGGGCGCATGAGATTAAGAAGTTTGCAGGGACGACATGGCCACACATAGTACATGATCGGGGTTGTTGGAGATGTATGGGAGAGGCCTTTGCCCTGCAGTAGGCGTAACCAGGCTGAAGCTGATGATGATTGCGCCGGTCCATGCCAGTTGAGGCACACAAGACCACGCAAGAGCCGCACTGCGATAGCCGCACCACAAGGGAGTCATTGTGACTCCTGTAGTTTATCCATGCCTTTTTTTAATTACTTCAGTTTGACGTTTAGAGCACTGGGCAGAAATCACATTGTGTCAGCATCGGCAACAGCCTTCACAATCATTTGTTTTAAATGGACAGTCGGATTCCCCCGATCTATGCCAGCTGGAGTGCAGCAGACTGTGCAAAAGCTGCACTGCTCTAGTCGCACCTCAAGGGAGTCATTGTTACTCTCACCGCTTACACACACCTTCTTGCATTTCTTCACGTTGACATTAAATAGCACTGGGCAGAAATCACATTGTGTCAGCATCGGCAACAGCCTTCACAATCATTTGTTTTAAGTGCACAGTGAGATTCCCCCGGTGCATGACAGGTAAACCACACCAGACAGTGCAAAGCTGTGCTGCTCTAGTCGCACCTCATGGGAGTCATTGTTAGTCTCTTCGTTTACCCACGCCTTGTTGATTTTATCAAGTTGACATATAGGGGACTGGGCAGAAATCACATTGCGTCAGCATGGTCAAAAGTCCCCGCAATGCTTTGTTTTAAATGGACAGTCGGATTCCCCCGGTCTATACCAGTTGAAGCGCAATGGAAAGTGCAAAGCGGCACAGCTGAATGCACACTGCAAGGGAGTCATTCTTACTCCTGTCGTTTAACCACGCCTTTTTTTCATTTCTGCACGTTGACATTTACAGACCTGGGCAGAAATCACATTGCGTCAGCATGGTCAACGTCCCCCAAAATGCTTTGTTTTATTTGGGCATTTTATTTTACAGGAGGTATTCAGAGACATGGATTGGGAAGATTTGGGGATAAAAGTTAATCGAGAATAGCTTAGTAACTCGCGATTCGCTGATGACATTGCCTTCCTTAGTACCTCAGGGGACCAATTGCAATGCATGTTCACTGACCTGGATAGGCAAAGCAGAAGAGTGGGTCTAAAAATTAATCTGCAGGAAACTAAAGTAATGCTTAACAGTCTCGGAAGAAAACAGCAATTTACAATTGGCAGCGAGGCACTGGAAGTCGTAAGGGATTACATCAACTTAGGGCAGGTAGTGACAGCGGATGCGGATCATGAGACAGAAATATTCAGAAGAACAAGAATGGGCTGGGGTGCGTTTGGCAGGCATTCTCAGATGATGATTAGCAGGTTGCCATTATCCCCTCAAGAGGAAAGTATATAATACCTGTGTCTTACCAGTACTCACCTATGGGGCAAAAACCTGGAGGCTTACGAAAAGGGTTCTGCTCAAATTGAGGACGACGCAACGAGCTATGGAAAGAAGAATGATAGGTGTAACGTTCAAGGATAAGAAAAGAGCAGATTGGGTGAGGGAACAAACGCGAGTTAATGACATCTTAGTTGAAATCAAGAAAAAGAAATGGGCATGGGCAGGATACGCAATGAGGAGGGAAGATAACCGATGGTCATTGAGGGTTACGGAATGGATTCCAAGGGAAGGGAAGCTTAGCAGAGGGCGGCAGAAAGTTAGGCGGGCGCATGAGATTAAGAAGTTTGCAGGGACGACATGGCCACACATAGTACATGATCGGGGTTGTTGGAGATGTATGGGAGAGGCCTTTGCCCTGCAGTAGGCGTAACCAGGCTGAAGCTGATGATGATTGCGCCGGTCCATGCCAGTTGAGGCACACAAGACCACGCAAGAGCCGCACTGCGATAGCCGCACCACAAGGGAGTCATTGTGACTCCTGTAGTTTATCCATGCCTTTTTTTAATTACTTCAGTTTGACGTTTAGAGCACTGGGCAGAAATCACATTGTGTCAGCATCGGCAACAGCCTTCACAATCATATGTTTTAAGTGCACAGTGAGATTCCCCCGGTGCATGCCAGGTAAGCCACACCAGACAGTGCAGAGCCGTGCTGCTCTAGTCGCACCTCATGGGAGTCATTGTTAGACTCTTCGTTTACCCTCGCCTTGTTGATTTTATCAAGTTGACATATAGGGGACTGGGCAGAGATCACATTGCATCAGCATGGTCAAAAGTCCTCGCAATGCTTTGTTTTAAATGGACAGTCAGATTCTCCCGGTCCATACCAGTTGAAGCGCAACGGAAAGTGCAAAGCGGCACAGCTCAATCCACACTGCAAGGGAGTCATTCTTACTCCTGTCTTTTATCCACGCTTTTTTTTTCATTTTTTCACTTTGACATTTAGAGCACTGTGCAGAAATCACACTGCGTCAGCACGGTCAACGGCCCCCAAAATGCTTTGTTTTATTTGGGCATTTTATTTTACAGGAGGTATTCAGAGACATGGATTGGGAAGAATTGGGGATAAAAGTTAATCGAGAATAGCTTGGTAACTCGCGATTCGCTGATGACATTGCCTTGCTTAGTACCTCAGGGGACCAATTGCAATGCATGTTCAGTGACCTGGATAGGCAAAGCAGAAGAGTGGGTCTAAAAAGTAATCTGCAGGAAACTAAAGTAATGCTTAACAGTCTCCGAAGAAAACCGCAATTTACAATAGGCAGCGAGGCACTGGAAGTCGTAAGGGAATACACCAACTTAGGTCAGGTAGTGACAGCGGATGCGGATCATAAGACAGAAATATTCAGAAGAACAAGAATGGGCTGGGGTGCGTTTGGCAGGCATTCTCAGATGATGAATAGCAGGTTGCCGTTATCCCCTCAAGAGGAAAGTATATAATACCTGTGTCTTACCAGCACTCACCTATGGGGCAGAAACCTTGAGGCTTACGAAAAGGGTTCTGCTCATATTGAGGACGACACAACGAGCTATGGAAAGAAGAATGATAGGTGTAACGTTCAAGGATAAGAAAAGAGCAGATTGGGTGAGGGAACAAACGCGACTTAATGACATCTTAGTTGAAATCAAGAAAAAGAAAGGGGCATGGGCAGGATACGCAATGAGGAGGGAAGATAACCGATGGTCATTGAGGGTTACGGAATGGATTCCAAGGGAAGAGAAGCTTAGCAGAGGGCGGCAGAAAGTTAGGCGGGCGCACGAGATTCAGAAGTTTGCGGGGACGACATGGCCACACTTAGTACATGATCGGGGTTGTTGGAGATGTATGGGAGAGGCCTTTGCCCTGCAGTAGGCGTAACCAGGCCTATGCTGATGATGATTCCGCCGGTCCATGCCATTTGAGGCGCACAAGACCACGCAATAGCCGCACTGCGATAGCCGCACCACGAGGGAGTCATTGTTCCTCCTGTCGTTTATCCGTCCTTTCTTTTATTTACTTCACTTTGACGTTTAGAGCACTGGGCAGAAATCACATTCCGTCATCATGGTCGACGGCGCTCACAATCATTTGTTTTAATTGGACAGTCGGATTCCCCCGATCTATGCCAGCTGGAGTGCAGCAGACTGTGCAAATGCTGCGCTGCTCTAATCACACCTCAAGGGTGTCATTGTTACTCTCATCGCTTACACACACCTTTTTTGCATTTCTTCACATTGACATTAAATAGCACTGGGCAGAAATCACATTGTGTCAGCATGGTCAACGGCCTTCGCAATCATTTCTTTTCATGGCAGAGTTAGATTCCCCCGTTGCATGCCAGGTAAACCACACCAGACAGTGCAAAGCCGCGCTACTCTAGTCCCACCTCATGGGAGTCATTGTTAGTCTCTTCGTTTACCCTCGCCTTGTTGCATTTTATCACGTTGAAATTTAGGGGACTTGGCAGAGATCACATTGCATCAGCATGGTCAAAAGTCCTCGCAATGCTTTGTTTTAAATGGACAGTCAGATTCTCCCGGTCCATACCAGTTGAAGCGCAACGGAAAGTGCAAAGCGGCACAGCTCAATCCACACTGCAAGGGAGTCATTCTTACTCCTGTCTTTTATCCACGCTTTTTATGCGAAGCATATTACGAGGGCTCAACCCAGCTCCTCAGGCGCGGCGGTGACCATGAAATCACGTGACACCGTGACGTCACGACAGAGGAGAACCGGCGCTCCAACTCCCGCCGTCGCTCGCGGCGTCGCGCCCCGCATCGGACGCGGTGCGCGTCGAGCAACGCAGCGTTCGGCGCGACAACGAAATGTGCGCCTGAGCAAGCGCCGCACGCCTGAGCCGACGTTATGCGAAGCATATTACGAGGGCTCAACCCAGCTCCTCAGGCGCGGCGGTGACCATGAAATCACGTGACACCGTGACGTCACGACAGAGGAGAACCGGCGCTCCAACTCCCGCCGTCGCTCGCGGCGTCGCGCCCCGCATCGGACGCGGTGCGCGTCGAGCAACGCAGCGTTCGGCGCGACAACGAAATGTGCGCCTGAGCAAGCGCCGCACGCCTGAGCCGACGCCGACGACACCGGCTTTTCTGCGACACGAGCTCCTTAACGCTGTCGCGTTAAAATAAAGGCTAGTATGCTTCGCATCCTGGGCTTAACCTTAGCTAAGCCACAGCCATTTTTTTTTCATTTTTTCACTTCGACATTTAGAGAACTGTGCAGAAATCACACTGCGTCAGCATGCTCAACGGCCCCCAGAATGGTTTGTTTTATTTGGACAGTGGATTCTGTCAGTCCATGCCAGTTCATTCGCACCAGACCGCGCAAGAGCTGCACTGCGCTAGCCGCACCTAAAGGGTGTCATAGTTACTCCTGTCGTTTATCCAGCCCTTTCCTTAATTTATTTATTTCACGTTTAAAGCACTAGGCAGAAATCAAATTGCGTCGGCATGGTCAACGGCCCTCGCAATCATTTGTTTTAAATGGACAGTCGGATTACCCCGATCTATCCCAGTTGAAGCGCACCAGGCAGCGCTAGAGCCGCACTGCTCTAGTCGCAGCTCAAGGGAGTCATTGTTACTCACTTAGCTCCCCCACGCCTTGTTCTATTTCTTCAGGTTGACATTTAGGGCACTGGGCACAAATCACCTTGCATAAAAATCGTCAACCGCCCTCGCAATTATATCTTTTAAAAGCACAGTAAGATTTCTCTGTGCATTCCAGTTGAACCACACCAGACAGTGCAAAGCAGCACTCTTCTAGCCGCACCTCAAGGGAGTCATTGTTACTAACGTCCTTCACCCACGCTTTGTTCCATTTCCTCACATTGACATTTAGAGCCCTGGGCACAAATCACATTGCGTCAGCATCGTCAAAAGTCCTTGCAATGCTTTGTTTTAAGTGGACAGTCAGTTTCAGCCGCTCCATGCCAGTTGATGCACAACAGATAGCATAAAGCGCCACTCCTGAATCCACACTGCAAGGGAGTCATTCTTACTCCTGTCGTTTAACCACGCCTTTTTTTCATTTCTGCACGTTGACATTTACAGACCTGGGCAGAAATCACATTGCGTCAGCATGGTCAACGGCCCTGAAAATGCATTGTTTTATTTGGAGAGTCGGATTCTCCCGGTCCATGCCAGTTGAAGCGCACCAGGCAGCGCAAGCGCCACACTGCTCTAGCCGCACCTCAAGAGAGCCATTGTTACTCGCTTTGTGTTGCCATGCCTTGTTGCATTTCTTCACGTTGACATTTAGAGCGCTGGGCAGAAGTCACATTACGTCAGCATGATCAAAAGTCTTCGCAAAGCTTTGTTTTAATGGACAGTTGGATTCCACCGGTCCATACCAAATGAAGCACAATGGATAGCACAAAGCGAAACTGCTCAATAAACTCTGCACGGGAGTCATTCTTACTCCTGTCCTTTATACCCACCTTTTTGCATTTCTTCACGTTGACATTTAGAGCACTGGCTCCCAGAATGCTTTGTTTCATTTGGACAGTGAATTCCGCCCGTCCATGCCAGTTGAGGCGTACCATACCGCGCAAGAGCTGCACTGCTCCAGCCGCACCTCACAGATGTCACTCTTACACCTGTCCTTTATCCAGGCATTTCTTTATTTCATCACTTTGCCGTTTATAGCACTAGGCAGAAATCACATTGCGTCAGCATGGTGAACGGCCCGCGCAATTATTTGTTTTAAATGGACAGTCGGATTCCCCCGATCTATGCCAGTTGGAGTGCAGCAGACTGCGCAAGAGCCGCACTGCTCTAGTCGCACCTCGCGGGAGTCATTGTTACTCTCATCGCATTCACACCTTCTTGCATTTCTTCACGTTGACATTAAGTAGCACTGGGCAGAAATCACATAGTGTCAGCATCGGCAACAGCCTTCACAATCGTTTGTTTTAAGTGCACAGTGAGATTCCCGCGGTGCATGCCAGGTAAGCCACACCAGACAGTGCAGACCTGTGCTGCTCTAGTCGCACCTCATGGGAGTCATTGTTAGTCTCTTCGTTTACCCACGCCTTGTTGCATTTTATCAAGTTGACATATAGGGGACTGGGCAGAAATCACATTGCGTCAGCGTGGTCAAAAGTCCCCGCAATGCTTTGTTTTCAATGGACAGTCAGATTCTCCCGGTCCATACCAGTTGAAGCGCAACGGAAAGTGCAAAGCGGCACAGCTCAATCCACACTGCAAGGGAGTCATTCTTACTCCTGTCTTTTATCCACGCTTTTTTTTTCATTTTTTCACTTCGACATTTAGAGCACTGTGCAGAAATCACACTGCGTCAGCATGCTCAACGGCCCCCAGAATGGTTTGTTTTATTTGGACAGTGGATTCTGTCAGTCCATGCCAGTTCATTCGCACCAGACCGCGCAAGAGCTGTACTGCGCTAGCCGCACCTAAAGGGTGTCATAGTTACTCCTTTCGTTTAACCACGCCTTTTTTCATTTCTTCACGTTGACATTTACAGACCTGGGCAGAAATCACGTTGCGTCAGCATGGTCAACGGCCCTCAAAATGCATTGTTTTATTTGGAGAGTCGGATTCTCCCGGTCCATGCCAGTTGAAGCGCACCAAGCAGCGCAAGCGCCACACTGCTCTAGCCGCCCCACAAGAGAGCCATTGTTACTCGCTCTGTGTAGCCATGCCTTGTTGCATTTCTTCACGTTGACATTTAGAGCGCTGGGCAGAAGTCACATTACGTCAGCATGATCAAAAGTCTTCGCAAAGCTTTGTTTTAATGGACAGTTGGATTCCACCGGTCCATACCAAATGAAGCACAATGGATAGCACAAAGCGAAACTGCTCAATAAACTCTGCACGGGAGTCATTCTTACTCCTGTCCTTTATACCCACCTTTTTGCATTTCTTCACGTTGACCTTTAGAGCACTGGCCCCCAGAATGCTTTGTTTCATTTGGACAGTGAATTCCACCGGTCCATGCCAGTTGAGGCGTACCATACCGTGCAAGAGCTGCACTGCTCCAGCCGCACCTCACAGGAGTCACTCTTACACCTGTCCTTTATCCAGGCATTTCTTTATTTCATCACTTTGCCGTTTAGAGCACTAGGCAGAAATCACATTGCGTCAGCATGGTGAACGGCCCTCGAATCATTTGTTTTAAATGGACAGTCGGATTCCCCCGATCTATGCCAGTTGGAGTGCAGCAGACTGCGCAAGAGCCGCACTGCTCTAGTCGCACCTCGCGGGAGTCATTGTTACTCTCATCGCATTCACACCTTCTTGCATTTCTTCACGTTGACATTAAGTAGCACTGGGCAGAAATCACATAGTGTCAGCATCGGCAACAGCCTTCACAATCGTTTGTTTTAAGTGCACAGTGAGATTCCCGCGGTGCATGCCAGGTAAACCACACCAGACAGTGCAGAACCGTGCTGCTCTAGTCGCACCTCATGGGAGTCATTGTTAGTCTCTTCGTTTACCCATGCCTTGTTGCATTTTATCAAGTTGACATATAGGGGACTGGGCAGAAATCACACTGCGTCAGCACGGTCAACGGCCCCCAAAATGCTTTGTTTTATTTGGGCATTTTATTTTACAGGAGGTATTCAGAGACATGGATTGGGAAGAATTGGGGATAAAAGTTAATCGAGAATAGCTTAGTAACTCGCGATTCGCTGATGACATTGCCTTCCTCAGTACCTCAGGGGACCAATTGCAATGCATGTTCACTGACCTGGATAGGCAAAGCAGAAAAGTGGGTCTAAAAATTAATCAGCAGGAAACTAAAGTAATGCTTAACAGTCTCGGAAGAAAACAGCAATATACAATTGGCAGCGAGGCACTAGAAGTCGTAAGGGAATACATCAACTTAGGGCAGGTAGTGACAGCGGATGCGGATCATGAGACAGAAATATTCAGAAGAACAAGAATGGGCTGGGGTGTGTTTGGCAGGCATTCTCAGATGATGATTAGCAGGTTGCCATTATCCCCTCAAGAGGAAAGTATATAATACCTGTGTCTTACCAGTACTCAACTATGGGGCAGAAACCTGGAGGCTTACGAAAATGGTTCTGCTCAAATTGAGGACGACGCAACGAGCTATGGAAAGAAGAATGATAGGTGTAATGTTAAAGGATAAGAAAAGAGCAGATTGGGTGAGGGAACAAACGCGAGTTAATGATGTCTTAGTTGAAATCAAGAAAAAGAAATGGGCATGGGCAGGACACGAAATGAGGAGGGAAGATAACCAATGGTCATTAAGGGTTACGGAATGGATTCCAAGGGAAGGGAAGCTTAGCAGAGGGCGGCAGAAAGTTAGGCGGGCGCATGAGATTAAGAAGTTTGCAGGGACGACATGGCCACACATAGTACATGATCGGGGTTGTTGGAGATGTATGGGAGAGGCCTTTGCCCTGCAGTAGGCGTAACCAGGCTGATGCTGATGATGATTCCGCCGGTCCATGCCAGTTGAGGCACACAAGACCACGCAAGAGCCGCACTGCTCTAGCCGCCCCACAAGAGAGCCATTGTTACTCGCTCTGTGTAGCCATGCCTTGTTGCATTTCTTCACGTTGACATTTAGAGCGCTGGGCAGAAGTCACATTACGTCAGCATGATCAAAAGTCTTCGCAAAGCTTTGTTTTAATGGACAGTTGGATTCCACCGGTCCATACCAAATGAAGCACAATGGATAGCACAAAGCGAAACTGCTCAATAAACTCTGCACGGGAGTCATTCTTACTCCTGTCCTTTATACCCACCTTTTTGCATTTCTTCACGTTGACCTTTAGAGCACTGGCCCCCAGAATGCTTCGTTTCATTTGGACAGTGAATTCCACCGGTCCATGCCAGTTGAGGCGTACCATACCGTGCAAGAGCTGCACTGCTCCAGCCGCACCTCACAGGAGTCACTCTTACACCTGTCCTTTATCCAGGCATTTCTTTATTTCATCACTTTGCCGTTTAGAGCACTAGGCAGAAATCACATTGCGTCAGCATGGTGAACGGCCCTCGAATCATTTGTTTTAAATGGACAGTCGGATTCCCCCGATCTATGCCAGTTGGAGTGCAGCAGACTGCGCAAGAGCCGCACTGCTCTAGTCGCACCACGAGGGAGTCATTGTTACTCTCTTCGCTTACGCACACCTTCTTGCATTTCTTCACGTTGACATTAAATAGCACTGGGCAGAAATCACATAGTGTCAGCATCGGCAACAGCCTTCACAATCATTTGTTTTAAGTGCACAGTGAGATTCCCGCGGTGCATGCCAGGTAAACCACACCAGACAGTGCAGAACCGTGCTGCTCTAGTCGCACCTCATGGGAGTCATTGTTAGTCTCTTCGTTTACCCACGCCTTGTTGCATTTTATCAAGTTGACATATAGGGGACTGGGCAGAAATCACACTGCGTCAGCACGGTCAACGGCCCCCAAAATGCTTTGTTTTATTTGGGCATTTTATTTTACAGGAGGTATTCAGAGACATGGATTGGGAAGAATTGGGGATAAAAGTTAATCGAGAATAGCTTAGTAACTCGCGATTCGCTGATGACATTGCCTTCCTCAGTACCTCAGGGGACCAATTGCAATGCATGTTCACTGACCTGGATAGGCAAAGCAGAAGAGTGGGTCTAAAAATTAATCAGCAGGAAACTAAAGTAATGCTTAACAGTCTCGGAAGAAAACAGCAATATACAATTGGCAGCGAGGCACTAGAAGTCGTAAGGGAATACATCAACTTAGGGCAGGTAGTGACAGCGGATGCGGATCATGAGACAGAAATATTCAGAAGAACAAGAATGGGCTGGGGTGTGTTTGGCAGGCATTCTCAGATGATGATTAGCAGGTTGCCATTATCCCCTCAAGAGGAAAGTATATAATACCTGTGTCTTACCAGTACTCAACTATGGGGCAGAAACCTGGAGGCTTACGAAAAGGGTTCTGCTCATATTGAGGACGACACAACGAGCTATGGAAAGAAGAATGATAGGTGTAACGTTCAAGGATAAGAAAAGAGCAGATTGGGTGAGGGAACAAACGCGACTTAATGACATCTTAGTTGAAATCAAGAAAAAGAAAGGGGCATGGGCAGGATACGCAATGAGGAGGGAAGATAACCGATGGTCATTGAGGGTTACGGAATGGATTCCAAGGGAAGAGAAGCTTAGCAGAGGGCGGCAGAAAGTTAGGCGGGCGCACGAGATTCAGAAGTTTGCGGGGACGACATGGCCACACTTAGTACATGATCGGGGTTGTTGGAGATGTATGGGAGAGGCCTTTGCCCTGCAGTAGGCGTAACCAGGCCTATGCTGATGATGATTCCGCCGGTCCATGCCATTTGAGGCGCACAAGACCACGCAATAGCCGCACTGCGATAGCCGCACCACGAGGGAGTCATTGTTCCTCCTGTCGTTTATCCGTCCTTTCTTTTATTTACTTCACTTTGACGTTTAGAGCACTGGGCAGAAATCACATTCCGTCATCATGGTCGACGGCGCTCACAATCATTTGTTTTAATTGGACAGTCGGATTCCCCCGATCTATGCCAGCTGGAGTGCAGCAGACTGTGCAAATGCTGCGCTGCTCTAATCACACCTCAAGGGTGTCATTGTTACTCTCATCGCTTACACACACCTTTCTTGCATTTCTTCACATTGACATTAAATAGCACTGGGCAGAAATCACATTGTGTCAGCATGGTCAACGGCCTTCGCAATCATTTCTTTTCATGGCAGAGTTAGATTCCCCCGTTGCATGCCAGGTAAACCACACCAGACAGTGCAAAGCCGCGCTACTCTAGTCCCACCTCATGGGAGTCATTGTTAGTCTCTTCGTTTACCCTCGCCTTGTTGCATTTTATCACGTTGAAATTTAGGGGACTTGGCAGAGATCACATTGCATCAGCATGGTCAAAAGTCCTCGCAATGCTTTGTTTTAAATGGACAGTCAGATTCTCCCGGTCCATACCAGTTGAAGCGCAACGGAAAGTGCAAAGCGGCACAGCTCAATCCACACTGCAAGGGAGTCATTCTTACTCCTGTCTTTTATCCACGCTTTTTATGCGAAGCATATTACGAGGGCTCAACCCAGCTCCTCAGGCGCGGCGGTGACCATGAAATCACGTGACACCGTGACGTCACGACAGAGGAGAACCGGCGCTCCAACTCCCGCCGTCGCTCGCGGCGTCGCGCCCCGCATCGGACGCGGTGCGCGTCGAGCAACGCAGCGTTCGGCGCGACAACGAAATGTGCGCCTGAGCAAGCGCCGCACGCCTGAGCCGACGTTATGCGAAGCATATTACGAGGGCTCAACCCAGCTCCTCAGGCGCGGCGGTGACCATGAAATCACGTGACACCGTGACGTCACGACAGAGGAGAACCGGCGCTCCAACTCCCGCCGTCGCTCGCGGCGTCGCGCCCCGCATCGGACGCGGTGCGCGTCGAGCAACGCAGCGTTCGGCGCGACAACGAAATGTGCGCCTGAGCAAGCGCCGCACGCCTGAGCCGACGCCGACGACACCGGCTTTTCTGCGACACGAGCTCCTTAACGCTGTCGCGTTAAAATAAAGGCTAGTATGCTTCGCATCCTGGGCTTAACCTTAGCTAAGCCACAGCCATTTTTTTTTCATTTTTTCACTTCGACATTTAGAGCACTGTGCAGAAATCACACTGCGTCAGCATGCTCAACGGCCCCCAGAATGGTTTGTTTTATTTGGACAGTGGATTCTGTCAGTCCATGCCAGTTCATTCGCACCAGACCGCGCAAGAGCTGCACTGCGCTAGCCGCACCTAAAGGGTGTCATAGTTACTCCTGTCGTTTATCCAGCCCTTTCCTTAATTTATTTATTTCACGTTTAAAGCACTAGGCAGAAATCAAATTGCGTCGGCATGGTCAACGGCCCTCGCAATCATTTGTTTTAAATGGACAGTCGGATTACCCCGATCTATCCCAGTTGAAGCGCACCAGGCAGCGCTAGAGCCGCACTGCTCTAGTCGCAGCTCAAGGGAGTCATTGTTACTCACTTAGCTCCCCCACGCCTTGTTCTATTTCTTCAGGTTGACATTTAGGGCACTGGGCACAAATCACCTTGCATAAAAATCGTCAACCGCCCTCGCAATTATATCTTTTAAAAGCACAGTAAGATTTCTCTGTGCATTCCAGTTGAACCACACCAGACAGTGCAAAGCAGCACTCTTCTAGCCGCACCTCAAGGGAGTCATTGTTACTAACGTCCTTCACCCACGCTTTGTTCCATTTCCTCACATTGACATTTAGAGCCCTGGGCACAAATCACATTGCGTCAGCATCGTCAAAAGTCCTTGCAATGCTTTGTTTTAAGTGGACAGTCAGTTTCAGCCGCTCCATGCCAGTTGATGCACAACAGATAGCATAAAGCGCCACTCCTGAATCCACACTGCAAGGGAGTCATTCTTACTCCTGTCGTTTAACCACGCCTTTTTTTCATTTCTGCACGTTGACATTTACAGACCTGGGCAGAAATCACATTGCGTCAGCATGGTCAACGGCCCTGAAAATGCATTGTTTTATTTGGAGAGTCGGATTCTCCCGGTCCATGCCAGTTGAAGCGCACCAGGCAGCGCAAGCGCCACACTGCTCTAGCCGCACCTCAAGAGAGCCATTGTTACTCGCTTTGTGTTGCCATGCCTTGTTGCATTTCTTCACGTTGACATTTAGAGCGCTGGGCAGAAGTCACATTACGTCAGCATGATCAAAAGTCTTCGCAAAGCTTTGTTTTAATGGACAGTTGGATTCCACCGGTCCATACCAAATGAAGCACAATGGATAGCACAAAGCGAAACTGCTCAATAAACTCTGCACGGGAGTCATTCTTACTCCTGTCCTTTATACCCACCTTTTTGCATTTCTTCACGTTGACATTTAGAGCACTGGCTCCCAGAATGCTTTGTTTCATTTGGACAGTGAATTCCGCCCGTCCATGCCAGTTGAGGCGTACCATACCGCGCAAGAGCTGCACTGCTCCAGCCGCACCTCACAGATGTCACTCTTACACCTGTCCTTTATCCAGGCATTTCTTTATTTCATCACTTTGCCGTTTATAGCACTAGGCAGAAATCACATTGCGTCAGCATGGTGAACGGCCCGCGCAATTATTTGTTTTAAATGGACAGTCGGATTCCCCCGATCTATGCCAGTTGGAGTGCAGCAGACTGCGCAAGAGCCGCACTGCTCTAGTCGCACCTCGCGGGAGTCATTGTTACTCTCATCGCATTCACACCTTCTTGCATTTCTTCACGTTGACATTAAGTAGCACTGGGCAGAAATCACATAGTGTCAGCATCGGCAACAGCCTTCACAATCGTTTGTTTTAAGTGCACAGTGAGATTCCCGCGGTGCATGCCAGGTAAGCCACACCAGACAGTGCAGACCTGTGCTGCTCTAGTCGCACCTCATGGGAGTCATTGTTAGTCTCTTCGTTTACCCACGCCTTGTTGCATTTTATCAAGTTGACATATAGGGGACTGGGCAGAAATCACATTGCGTCAGCGTGGTCAAAAGTCCCCGCAATGCTTTGTTTTCAATGGACAGTCAGATTCTCCCGGTCCATACCAGTTGAAGCGCAACGGAAAGTGCAAAGCGGCACAGCTCAATCCACACTGCAAGGGAGTCATTCTTACTCCTGTCTTTTATCCACGCTTTTTTTTTCATTTTTTCACTTCGACATTTAGAGCACTGTGCAGAAATCACACTGCGTCAGCATGCTCAACGGCCCCCAGAATGGTTTGTTTTATTTGGACAGTGGATTCTGTCAGTCCATGCCAGTTCATTCGCACCAGACCGCGCAAGAGCTGTACTGCGCTAGCCGCACCTAAAGGGTGTCATAGTTACTCCTTTCGTTTAACCACGCCTTTTTTCATTTCTTCACGTTGACATTTACAGACCTGGGCAGAAATCACGTTGCGTCAGCATGGTCAACGGCCCTCAAAATGCATTGTTTTATTTGGAGAGTCGGATTCTCCCGGTCCATGCCAGTTGAAGCGCACCAAGCAGCGCAAGCGCCACACTGCTCTAGCCGCCCCACAAGAGAGCCATTGTTACTCGCTCTGTGTAGCCATGCCTTGTTGCATTTCTTCACGTTGACATTTAGAGCGCTGGGCAGAAGTCACATTACGTCAGCATGATCAAAAGTCTTCGCAAAGCTTTGTTTTAATGGACAGTTGGATTCCACCGGTCCATACCAAATGAAGCACAATGGATAGCACAAAGCGAAACTGCTCAATAAACTCTGCACGGGAGTCATTCTTACTCCTGTCCTTTATACCCACCTTTTTGCATTTCTTCACGTTGACCTTTAGAGCACTGGCCCCCAGAATGCTTTGTTTCATTTGGACAGTGAATTCCACCGGTCCATGCCAGTTGAGGCGTACCATACCGTGCAAGAGCTGCACTGCTCCAGCCGCACCTCACAGGAGTCACTCTTACACCTGTCCTTTATCCAGGCATTTCTTTATTTCATCACTTTGCCGTTTAGAGCACTAGGCAGAAATCACATTGCGTCAGCATGGTGAACGGCCCTCGAATCATTTGTTTTAAATGGACAGTCGGATTCCCCCGATCTATGCCAGTTGGAGTGCAGCAGACTGCGCAAGAGCCGCACTGCTCTAGTCGCACCTCGCGGGAGTCATTGTTACTCTCATCGCATTCACACCTTCTTGCATTTCTTCACGTTGACATTAAGTAGCACTGGGCAGAAATCACATAGTGTCAGCATCGGCAACAGCCTTCACAATCGTTTGTTTTAAGTGCACAGTGAGATTCCCGCGGTGCATGCCAGGTAAACCACACCAGACAGTGCAGAACCGTGCTGCTCTAGTCGCACCTCATGGGAGTCATTGTTAGTCTCTTCGTTTACCCATGCCTTGTTGCATTTTATCAAGTTGACATATAGGGGACTGGGCAGAAATCACACTGCGTCAGCACGGTCAACGGCCCCCAAAATGCTTTGTTTTATTTGGGCATTTTATTTTACAGGAGGTATTCAGAGACATGGATTGGGAAGAATTGGGGATAAAAGTTAATCGAGAATAGCTTAGTAACTCGCGATTCGCTGATGACATTGCCTTCCTCAGTACCTCAGGGGACCAATTGCAATGCATGTTCACTGACCTGGATAGGCAAAGCAGAAAAGTGGGTCTAAAAATTAATCAGCAGGAAACTAAAGTAATGCTTAACAGTCTCGGAAGAAAACAGCAATATACAATTGGCAGCGAGGCACTAGAAGTCGTAAGGGAATACATCAACTTAGGGCAGGTAGTGACAGCGGATGCGGATCATGAGACAGAAATATTCAGAAGAACAAGAATGGGCTGGGGTGTGTTTGGCAGGCATTCTCAGATGATGATTAGCAGGTTGCCATTATCCCCTCAAGAGGAAAGTATATAATACCTGTGTCTTACCAGTACTCAACTATGGGGCAGAAACCTGGAGGCTTACGAAAATGGTTCTGCTCAAATTGAGGACGACGCAACGAGCTATGGAAAGAAGAATGATAGGTGTAATGTTAAAGGATAAGAAAAGAGCAGATTGGGTGAGGGAACAAACGCGAGTTAATGATGTCTTAGTTGAAATCAAGAAAAAGAAATGGGCATGGGCAGGACACGAAATGAGGAGGGAAGATAACCAATGGTCATTAAGGGTTACGGAATGGATTCCAAGGGAAGGGAAGCTTAGCAGAGGGCGGCAGAAAGTTAGGCGGGCGCATGAGATTAAGAAGTTTGCAGGGACGACATGGCCACACATAGTACATGATCGGGGTTGTTGGAGATGTATGGGAGAGGCCTTTGCCCTGCAGTAGGCGTAACCAGGCTGATGCTGATGATGATTCCGCCGGTCCATGCCAGTTGAGGCACACAAGACCACGCAAGAGCCGCACTGCTCTAGCCGCCCCACAAGAGAGCCATTGTTACTCGCTCTGTGTAGCCATGCCTTGTTGCATTTCTTCACGTTGACATTTAGAGCGCTGGGCAGAAGTCACATTACGTCAGCATGATCAAAAGTCTTCGCAAAGCTTTGTTTTAATGGACAGTTGGATTCCACCGGTCCATACCAAATGAAGCACAATGGATAGCACAAAGCGAAACTGCTCAATAAACTCTGCACGGGAGTCATTCTTACTCCTGTCCTTTATACCCACCTTTTTGCATTTCTTCACGTTGACCTTTAGAGCACTGGCCCCCAGAATGCTTCGTTTCATTTGGACAGTGAATTCCACCGGTCCATGCCAGTTGAGGCGTACCATACCGTGCAAGAGCTGCACTGCTCCAGCCGCACCTCACAGGAGTCACTCTTACACCTGTCCTTTATCCAGGCATTTCTTTATTTCATCACTTTGCCGTTTAGAGCACTAGGCAGAAATCACATTGCGTCAGCATGGTGAACGGCCCTCGAATCATTTGTTTTAAATGGACAGTCGGATTCCCCCGATCTATGCCAGTTGGAGTGCAGCAGACTGCGCAAGAGCCGCACTGCTCTAGTCGCACCACGAGGGAGTCATTGTTACTCTCTTCGCTTACGCACACCTTCTTGCATTTCTTCACGTTGACATTAAATAGCACTGGGCAGAAATCACATAGTGTCAGCATCGGCAACAGCCTTCACAATCATTTGTTTTAAGTGCACAGTGAGATTCCCGCGGTGCATGCCAGGTAAACCACACCAGACAGTGCAGAACCGTGCTGCTCTAGTCGCACCTCATGGGAGTCATTGTTAGTCTCTTCGTTTACCCACGCCTTGTTGCATTTTATCAAGTTGACATATAGGGGACTGGGCAGAAATCACACTGCGTCAGCACGGTCAACGGCCCCCAAAATGCTTTGTTTTATTTGGGCATTTTATTTTACAGGAGGTATTCAGAGACATGGATTGGGAAGAATTGGGGATAAAAGTTAATCGAGAATAGCTTAGTAACTCGCGATTCGCTGATGACATTGCCTTCCTCAGTACCTCAGGGGACCAATTGCAATGCATGTTCACTGACCTGGATAGGCAAAGCAGAAGAGTGGGTCTAAAAATTAATCAGCAGGAAACTAAAGTAATGCTTAACAGTCTCGGAAGAAAACAGCAATATACAATTGGCAGCGAGGCACTAGAAGTCGTAAGGGAATACATCAACTTAGGGCAGGTAGTGACAGCGGATGCGGATCATGAGACAGAAATATTCAGAAGAACAAGAATGGGCTGGGGTGTGTTTGGCAGGCATTCTCAGATGATGATTAGCAGGTTGCCATTATCCCCTCAAGAGGAAAGTATATAATACCTGTGTCTTACCAGTACTCAACTATGGGGCAGAAACCTGGAGGCTTACGAAAATGGTTCTGCTCAAATTGAGGACGACGCAACGAGCTATGGAAAGAAGAATGATAGGTGTAATGTTAAAGGATAAGAAAAGAGCAGATTGGGTGAGGGAACAAACGCGAGTTAATGATGTCTTAGTTGAAATCAAGAAAAAGAAATGGGCATGGGCAGGACACGAAATGAGGAGGGAAGATAACCAATGGTCATTAAGGGTTACGGAATGGATTCCAAGGGAAGGGAAGCTTAGCAGAGGGCGGCAGAAAGTTAGGCGGGCGCATGAGATTAAGAAGTTTGCAGGGACGACATGGCCACACATAGTACATGATCGGGGTTGTTGGAGATGTATGGGAGAGGCCTTTGCCCTGCAGTAGGCGTAACCAGGCTGATGCTGATGATGATTCCGCCGGTCCATGCCAGTTGAGGCACACAAGACCACGCAAGAGCCGCACTGCTCTAGCCGCCCCACAAGAGAGCCATTGTTACTCGCTCTGTGTAGCCATGCCTTGTTGCATTTCTTCACGTTGACATTTAGAGCGCTGGGCAGAAGTCACATTACGTCAGCATGATCAAAAGTCTTCGCAAAGCTTTGTTTTAATGGACAGTTGGATTCCACCGGTCCATACCAAATGAAGCACAATGGATAGCACAAAGCGAAACTGCTCAATAAACTCTGCACGGGAGTCATTCTTACTCCTGTCCTTTATACCCACCTTTTTGCATTTCTTCACGTTGACCTTTAGAGCACTGGCCCCCAGAATGCTTTGTTTCATTTGGACAGTGAATTCCACCGGTCCATGCCAGTTGAGGCGTACCATACCGTGCAAGAGCTGCACTGCTCCAGCCGCACCTCACAGGAGTCACTCTTACACCTGTCCTTTATCCAGGCATTTCTTTATTTCATCACTTTGCCGTTTAGAGCACTAGGCAGAAATCACATTGCGTCAGCATGGTGAACGGCCCTCGAATCATTTGTTTTAAATGGACAGTCGGATTCCCCCGATCTATGCCAGTTGGAGTGCAGCAGACTGCGCAAGAGCCGCACTGCTCTAGTCGCACCACGAGGGAGTCATTGTTACTCTCTTCGCTTACGCACACCTTCTTGCATTTCTTCACGTTGACATTAAATAGCACTGGGCAGAAATCACATAGTGTCAGCATCGGCAACAGCCTTCACAATCATTTGTTTTAAGTGCACAGTGAGATTCCCGCGGTGCATGCCAGGTAAACCACACCAGACAGTGCAGAACCGTGCTGCTCTAGTCGCACCTCATGGGAGTCATTGTTAGTCTCTTCGTTTACCCACGCCTTGTTGCATTTTATCAAGTTGACATATAGGGGACTGGGCAGAAATCACACTGCGTCAGCACGGTCAACGGCCCCCAAAATGCTTTGTTTTATTTGGGCATTTTATTTTACAGGAGGTATTCAGAGACATGGATTGGGAAGAATTGGGGATAAAAGTTAATCGAGAATAGCTTAGTAACTCGCGATTCGCTGATGACATTGCCTTCCTCAGTACCTCAGGGGACCAATTGCAATGCATGTTCACTGACCTGGATAGGCAAAGCAGAAGAGTGGGTCTAAAAATTAATCAGCAGGAAACTAAAGTAATGCTTAACAGTCTCGGAAGAAAACAGCAATATACAATTGGCAGCGAGGCACTAGAAGTCGTAAGGGAATACATCAACTTAGGGCAGGTAGTGACAGCGGATGCGGATCATGAGACAGAAATATTCAGAAGAACAAGAATGGGCTGGGGTGTGTTTGGCAGGCATTCTCAGATGATGATTAGCAGGTTGCCATTATCCCCTCAAGAGGAAAGTATATAATACCTGTGTCTTACCAGTACTCAACTATGGGGCAGAAACCTGGAGGCTTACGAAAATGGTTCTGCTCAAATTGAGGACGACGCAACGAGCTATGGAAAGAAGAATGATAGGTGTAATGTTAAAGGATAAGAAAAGAGCAGATTGGGTGAGGGAACAAACGCGAGTTAATGATGTCTTAGTTGAAATCAAGAAAAAGAAATGGGCATGGGCAGGACACGAAATGAGGAGGGAAGATAACCAATGGTCATTAAGGGTTACGGAATGGATTCCAAGGGAAGGGAAGCTTAGCAGAGGGCGGCAGAAAGTTAGGCGGGCGCATGAGATTAAGAAGTTTGCAGGGACGACATGGCCACACATAGTACATGATCGGGGTTGTTGGAGATGTATGGGAGAGGCCTTTGCCCTGCAGTAGGCGTAACCAGGCTGATGCTGATGATGATTCCGCCGGTCCATGCCAGTTGAGGCACACAAGACCACGCAAGAGCCGCACTGCGATAGGCGCACCACAAGGGAGTCATTGTGACTCCTGTAGTTTATCCATGCCTTTTTTTATTTACTTCAGTTTCACGTTTAGAGCACTGGGCAGAAATCACATTGCGTCAGCATGGCCGACGGCCCTCGCAATCATTTGTTTTAAATGGACAGTCGGATTCCCCCGATCTATGCCAGCTGGAGTGCAGCAGACTGTGCAAAAGCTGCACTGCTCTAGTCGCAACTCAAGGGAGTCGTTGTTACTCTCACCGCTTACACACACCTTCTTGCATTTCTTCACGTTGACATTAAATAGCACTGGGCAGAAATCACATAGTGTCAGCATCGGCAACAGCCTTCACAATCATTTGTTTTAAGTGCACAGTGAGATTCCCCCGGTGCATGCCAGGTAAGCCACACCAGACAGTGCAGAGCCGTGCTGCTCTAGTCGCACCTCATGGGAGTCATTGTTAGTCTCTTCGTTTACCCACGCCTTGTTGATTTTATCAAGTTGACATATAGGGGACTGGGCAGAGATCACATTGCATCAGCATGGTCAAAAGTCCTCGCAATGCTTTGTTTTCAATGGACAGTCAGATTCTCCCGGTCCATACCAGTTGAAGCGCAACGGAAAGTGCAAAGCGGCACAGCTCAATCCACACTGCAAGGGAGTCATTCTTACTCCTGTCTTTTATCCACGCTTTTTTTTCATTTTTTCACTTCGACATTTAGAGCACTGTGCAGAAATCACACTGCGTCAGCATGCTCAACGGCCCCCAGAATGGTTTGTTTTATTTGGACAGTGGATTCTGTCAGTCCATGCCAGTTCATTCGCACCAGACCGCGCAAGAGCTGTACTGCGCTAGCCGCACCTAAAGGGTGTCATAGTTACTCCTGTCGTTTAACCACGCCTTTTTTTCATTTCTTCACGTTGACATTTACAGACCTGTGCAGAAATCACATTGCGTCAGCATGGTCAACGGCCCTCAAAATGCATTGTTTTATTTGGAGAGTCGGATTCTCCCGGTCCATGCCAGTTGAAGCGCACCAAGCAGCGCAAGCGCCACACTGCTCTAGCCGCCCCTCAAGAGAGCCATTGTTACTCGCTTTGTGTAGCCATGCCTTGTTGCATTTCTTCACGTTGACATTTAGAGCGCTGGGCAGAAGTCACATTACGTCAGCATGATCAAAAGTCTTCGCAAAGCTTTGTTTTAATGGACAGTTGGATTCCACCGGTCCATACCAAATGAAGCACAATGGATAGCACAAAGCGAAACTGCTCAATAAACTCTGCACGGGAGTCATTCTTACTCCTGTCCTTTATACCCACCTTTTTGCATTTCTTCACGTTGACCTTTAGAGCACTGGCCCCCAGAATGCTTTGTTTCATTTGGACAGTGAATTCCACCGGTCCATGCCAGTTGAGGCGTACCATACCGTGCAAGAGCTGCACTGCTCCAGCCGCACCTCACAGGAGTCACTCTTACACCTGTCCTTTATCCAGGCATTTCTTTATTTCATCCCTTTGCCGTTTATAGCACTAGGCAGAAATCACATTGCGTCAGCATGGTGAACGGCCCGCGCAATTATTTGTTTTAAATGGACAGTCGGATTCCCCCGATCTATGCCAGTTGGAGTGCAGCAGACTGCGCAAGAGCCGCACTGCTCTAGTCACACCACGAGGGAGTCATTGTTACTCTCTTCGCTTACGCACACCTTCTTGCATTTCTTCACGTTGACATTAAATAGCACTGGGCAGAAATCACATAGTGTCAGCATCGGCAACAGCCTTCACAATCATTTGTTTTAAGTGCACAGTGAGATTCCCGCGGTGCATGCCAGGTAAACCACACCAGACAGTGCAGAACCGTGCTGCTCTAGTCGCACCTCATGGGAGTCATTGTTAGTCTCTTCGTTTACCCACGCCTTGTTGCATTTTATCAAGTTGACATATAGGGGACTGGGCAGAAATCACACTGCGTCAGCACGGTCAACGGCCCCCAAAATGCTTTGTTTTATTTGGGCATTTTATTTTACAGGAGGTATTCAGAGACATGGATTGGGAAGAATTGGGGATAAAAGTTAATCGAGAATAGCTTAGTAACTCGCGATTCGCTGATGACATTGCCTTCCTCAGTACCTCAGGGGACCAATTGCAATGCATGTTCACTGACCTGGATAGGCAAAGCAGAAGAGTGGGTATAAAAATTAATCAGCAGGAAACTAAAGTAATGCTTAACAGTCTCGGAAGAAAACAGCAATTTACAATTGGCAGCGAGGCACTAGAAGTCGTAAGGGAATACATCAACTTAGGGCAGGTAGTGACAGCGGATGCGGATCATGAGACAGAAATATTCAGAAGAACAAGAATGGGCTGGGGTGCGTTTGGCAGGCATTCTCAGATGATGAATAGCAGGTTGCCGTTATCCCCTCAAGAGGAAAGTATATAATACCTGTGTCTTACCAGCACTCACCTATGGGGCAGAAACCTTGAGGCTTACGAAAAGGGTTCTGCTCATATTGAGGACGACACAACGAGCTATGGAAAGAAGAATGATAGGTGTAACGTTCAAGGATAAGAAAAGAGCAGATTGGGTGAGGGAACAAACGCGACTTAATGACATCTTAGTTGAACTCAAGAAAAAGAAAGGGGCATGGGCAGGATACGCAATGAGGAGGGAAGATAACCGATGGTCATTGAGGGTTACGGAATGGATTCCAAGGGAAGAGAAGCTTAGCAGAGGGCGGCAGAAAGTTAGGCGGGCGCATGAGATTCAGAAGTTTGCGGGGACGACATGGCCACACTTAGTACATGATCGGGGTTGTTGGAGATGTACGGGAGAGGCCTTTGCCCTGCAGTAGGCGAAACCAGGCCTATGCTGATGATGATTCCGCCGGTCCATGCCAGTTGAGGCGCACAAGACCACGCAATAGCCGCACTGCGATAGCCGCACCGGGAGTCATTGTGACTCCTGTATTTTATCCATGCCTTTTTTTATTTACTTCAGTTTCACGTTTAGAGCACTGGGCAGAAATCACATTCCGTCAGCATGGTCGACGGCGCTCACAATCATTTGTTTTAATTGGACAGTCGGATTCCCCCGATCTATGCCAGCTGGAGTGCAGCAGACTGTGCAAATGCTGCGCTGCTCTAATCACACCTCAAGGGTGTCATTGTTACTCTCATCGCTTACACACACCTTTTTTGCATTTCTTCACATTGACATTAAATAGCACTGGGCAGAAATCAGATTGTGTCAGCATGGTCAACGGCCTTCGCAATCATTTCTTTTCATGGCAGAGTTAGATTCCCCCGTTGCATGCCAGGTAAACCACACCAGACAGTGCAAAGCCGCGCTACTCTAGTCCCACCTCATGGGAGTCATTGTTAGTCTCTTCGTTTACCCTCGCCTTGTTGCATTTTATCACGTTGACATTTAGGGGACTGGGCAGAGATCACATTGCATCAGCATGGTCAAAAGTCCTCGCAATGCTTTGTTTTAAATGGACAGTCAGATTCTCCCGGTCCATACCAGTTGAAGCGCAACGGAAAGTGCCAAGCGGCACAGCTCAATCCACACTGCAAGGGAGTCATTCTTACTCCTGTCTTTTATCCACGCTTTTTTTTTCATTTTTTCACTTCGGCATTTAGAGCACTGTGCAGAAATCACACTGCGTCAGCATGCTCAACGGCCCCCAGAATGGTTTGTTTTATTTGGACAGTGGATTCTGTCAGTCCATGCCAGTTCATTCGCACCAGACCGCGCAAGAGCTGTACTGCGCTAGCCGCACCTAAAGGGTGTCATAGTTACTCCTGTCGTTTATCCAGCCCTTTCCTTAATTTATTTATTTCACGTTTAAAGCACTAGGCAGAAATCAAATTGCGTCAGCATGGTCAACGGCCCTCGCAATCATTTGTTTTAAATGGACAGTCGGATTACCCCGATCTATCCCAGTTGAAGCGCACCAGGCAGCGCTAGAGCCGCACTGCTCTAGCCGCAGCTCAAGGGAGTCATTGTTACTCACTTAGCTCCCCCACGCCTTGTTCTATTTCTTCAGGTTGACATTTAGGGCACTGGGCACAAATCACCTTGCATAAAAATGGTCAACCGCCCTCGCAATTATATCTTTTAAAAGCACAGTAAGATTCTCCCTGTGCATTCCAGTTGAACCACACCAGACAGTGCAAAGCAGCACTGTTCTAGCCGCACCTCAAGGGAGTCATTGTTACTAACGTCCTTCACCCACGCTTTGTTCCATTTCCTCACATTGACATTTAGAGCCCTCGGCACAAATCACATTGCGTCAGCATCGTCAAAAGTCCTTGCAATGCTTTGTTTTAAGTGGACAGTCAGTTTCAGCCGCTCCATGCCAGTTGATGCACAACAGATAGCATAAAGCGCCACTTCTGAATCCACACTGCAAGGGAGTCATTCTTACTCCTGTCGTTTAACCATGCCTTTTTTTCATTTCTGCACGTTGACATTTACAGACCTGGGCAGAAATCACATTGCGTCAGCATGGTGAACGGCCCTCAAAATGCATTGTTTTATTTGGAGAGTCGGATTCTCCCGGTCCATGCCAGTTGAAGCGCACCAGGCAGCGCAAGCGCCACACTGCTCTAGCCGCACCTCAAGAGAGCCATTGTTACTCGCTTTGTGTAGCCATGCCTTGTTGCATTTCTTCACGTTGACATTTAGAGCGCTGGGCAGAAGTCACATTACGTCAGCATGATCAAAAGTCTTCGCAAAGCTTTGTTTTAATGGACAGTTGGATTCCACCGGTCCATACCAAATGAAGCACAATGGATAGCACAAAGCGAAACTGCTCAATAAACTCTGCACGGGAGTCATTCTTACTCCTGTCCTTTATACCCACCTTTTTGCATTTCTTCACGTTGACATTTAGAGCACTGGCTCCCAGAATGCTTTGTTTCATTTGGACAGTGAATTCCGCCCGTCCATGCCAGTTGAGGCGTACCATACCGCGCAAGAGCTGCACTGCTCCAGCCGCACCTCACAGGAGTCACTCGTACACCTGTCCTTTATCCAGGCATTTCTTTATTTCATCACTTTGCCGTTTAGAGCACTAGGCAGAAATCACATTGCGTCAGCATGGTGAACGGCCCACGCAATTATTTGTTTTAAATGGACAGTCGGATTCCCCCGATCTATGCCAGTTGGAGTGCAGCAGACTGCGCAAGAGCCGCACTGCTCTAGTCGCACCTCGAGGGAGTCATTGTTACTCTCATCGCATACACACCTTCTTGCATTTCATCACGTTGACATTAAATAGCACTGGGCAGAAATCACATAGTGTCAGCATCGGCAACAGCCTTCACAATCGTTTGTTTTAAGTGCACAGTGAGATTCCCGCGGTGCATGCCAGGTAAGCCACACCAGACAGTGCAGACCTGTGCTGCTCTAGTCGCACCTCATGGGAGTCATTGTTAGTCTCTTCGTTTACCCACGCCTTGTTGCATTTTATCAAGTTGACATATAGGGGACTGGGCAGAAATCACATTGCGTCAGCGTGGTCAAAAGTCCCCGCAATGCTTTGTTTTAAATCGACAGTCGGATTCCCCCGGTCTATACCAGTTCAAGCGCAATGGAAAGTGCAAAGCGGCACAGCTGAATGCACACTGCAAGGGAGTCATTCTTACTCATGTCGTTTATCCACACCTTTTTTTCATTTCTTTACTTTGACATTTAGAGCACTGTGCAGAAATCACACTGCGTCAGCACGGTCAACGGCCCCCAAAATGCTTTGTTTTATTTGGGCATTTTATTTTACAGGAGGTATTCAGAGACATGGATTGGGAAGATTTGGGCATAAAAGTTAATCGAGAATAGCTTAGTAACTCGCGATTCGCTGATGACATTGCCTTCCTTAGTACCTCAGGGGACCAATTGCAATGCATGTTCACTGACCTGGATAGGCAAAGCAGAAGAGTGGGTCTAAAATTAATCTGCAGGAAACTAAAGTAATGCTTAACAGTCTCGGAAGAAAACAGCAATTTACAATTGGCAGCGAGGCACTAGAAGTCGTAAGGGATTACATCAACTTAGGGCAGGTAGTGACAGCGGATGCGGATCATGAGACAGAAATATTCAGAAGAACAAGAATGGGCTGGGGTGCGTTTGGCAGGCATTCTCAGATGATGATTAGCAGGTTGCCATTATCCCCTCAAGAGGAAAGTATATAATACCTGTGTCTTACCAGTACTCACCTATGGGGCAGAAACCTGGAGGCTTACGAAATGGGTTCTGCTCAAATTGAGGACGACGCAACGAGCTATGGAAAGAAGAATGATAGGTGTAACGTTAAAGGATAAGAAAAGAGCAGATTGGGTGAGGGAACAAACGCGAGTTAATGACATCTTAGTTGAAATCAAGAAAAAGAAATGGGCATGGGCAGGATACGAAATGAGGAGGGAAGATAACCGATGGTCATTAAGGGTTACGGAATGGATTCCAAGGGAAGGGAAGCTTAGCAGAGGGCGGCAGAAAGTTAGGCGGGCGCATGAGATTAAGAAGTTTGCAGGGACGACATGGCCACACATAGTACATGATCGGGGTTGTTGGAGATGTACGGGAGAGGCCTTTGCCCTGCAGTAGGCGTAACCAGGCTGATGCTGATGATGATTCCGCCGGTCCATGCCAGTTGAGGCACACAAGACCACGCAAGAGCCGCACTGCGATAGCCGCACCACAAGGGAGTCATTGTGACTCCTGTAGTTTATCCATGCCTTTTTTTATTTACTTCAGTTTCACGTTTAGAGCACTGGGCAGAAATCACATTGCGTCAGCATGGTCGACGGCCCTCGCAATCATTTGTTTTAAATGGACAGTCGGATTCCCCCGATCTATGCCAGCTGGAGTGCAGCAGACTGCAAAAGCTGCACTGTTCTAGTCGCACCTCAAGGGAGTCATTGTTACTCTCATAGCTTACACACACCTTCTTGCATTTCTTCACGTTGACATTAAATAGCACTGGGCAGAAATCACATTGTGTCAGCATCGGCAACAGCCTTCACAATCATTTGTTTTAAGTGCACAGTGAGATTCCCCCGGTGCATGCCAGGTAAGCCACACCAGACAGTGCAGAGCCGTGCCGCTCTAGTCGCACCTCATGGGAGTCATTGTTAGTCTCTTCGTTTACCCACGCCTTGATGATTTTATCAAGTTGACATATAGGGGACTGGGCAGAGATCACATTGCATCAGCATGGTCAAAAGTCCTCGCAATGCTTTGTTTTAAATGGACAGTCAGATTCTCCCGGTCCATACCAGTTGAAGCGCAACGGAAAGTGCAAAGCGGCACAGCTCAATCCACACTGCAAGGGAGTCATTCTTACTCATGTCTTTTATCCACGCTTTTTTTTTCATTTTTTCACTTCGACATTTAGAGCACTGTGCAGAAATCACACTGCGTCAGCATGCTCAACGGCCCCCAGAATGGTTTGTTTTATTTGGACAGTGGATTCTGTCAGTCCATGCCAGTTCATTCGCACCAGACCGCGCAAGAGCTGCACTGCGCTAGCCGCACCTAAAGGGTGTCATAGTTACTCCTGTCGTTTATCCAGCCCTTTCCTTAATTTATTTATTTCACGTTTAAAGCACTAGGCAGAAATCAAATTGCGTCGGCATGGTCAACGGCCCTCGCAATCATTTGTTTTAAATGGACAGTCGGATTACCCCGATCTATCCCAGTTGAAGCGCACCAGGCAGCGCTAGAGCCGCACTGCTCTAGTCGCAGCTCAAGGGAGTCATTGTTACTCACTTAGCTCCCCCACGCCTTGTTCTATTTCTTCAGGTTGACATTTAGGGCACTGGGCACAAATCACCTTGCATAAAAATGGTCAACCGCCCTCGCAATTATATCTTTTAAAAGCACAGTAAGATTCCCCCTGTGCATTCCAGTTGAACCACACCAGACAGTGCAAAGCAGCACTGTTCTAGCCGCACCTCAAGGGAGTCATTGTTACTAACGTCCTTCACCTACGCTTTTTTCCATTTCCTCACATTGACATTTAGAGCCCTGGGCACAAATCACATTGCGTCAGCATCGTCAAAAGTCCTTGCAATGCTTTGTTTTAAGTGGACAGTCAGTTTCAGCCGGTCCATGCCAGTTGAAGCACAACAGATAGCATAAAGCGCCACTCCTGAATCCACACTGCAAGGGAGTCATTCTTACTCCTGTCCTTTAACCACGCCTTTTTTTTCATTTCTGCACGTTGACATTTACAGACCTGGGCAGAAATCACATTGCGTCAGCATGGTCAACGGCCCTCAAAATGCATTGTTTTATTTCGAGAGTCGGATTCTCCCGATCCATGCCAGTTGAAGCGCACCAGGCAGCGCAAGCGCCACACTGCTCTAGCCGCACCTTAAGAGAGCCATTGTTACTCGCTTTGTGTAGCCATGCATTGTTGCATTTCTTCACGTTGACATTTAGGGCGCTGGGCAGAAGTCACATTACGTCAGCATGATCAAAAGTCTTCGCAAAGCTTTGTTTTAATGGACAGTTGGATTCCACCGGTCCATACCAAATGAAGCACAATGGATAGCACAAAGCGAAACTGCTCAATAAACTCTGCACGGGAGTCATTCTTACTCCTGTCCTTTATACCCACCTTTTTGCATTTCTTCACGTTGACATTTAGAGCACTGGCTCCCAGAATGCTTTGTTTCATTTGGACAGTGAATTCCGCCCGTCCATGCCAGTTGAGGCGTACCATACCGCGCAAGAGCTGCACTGCTCCAGCCGCACCTCGCAGGAGTCACTCTTACACCTGTCCTTTATCCAGGCATTTCTTTATTTCATCACTTTGCCGTTTAGAGCACTAGGCAGAAATCACATTGCGTCAGCATCGGCAACAGCCTTCACAATCATTTGTTTTAAGTGCACAGTGAGATTCCCCCGGTGCATGCCAGGTAAGCCACACCAGACAGTGCAGAGCCGTGCCGCTCTAGTCGCACCTCATGGGAGTCATTGTTAGTCTCTTCGTTTACCCACGCCTTGATGATTTTATCAAGTTGACATATAGGGGACTGGGCAGAGATCACATTGCATCAGCATGGTCAAAAGTCCTCGCAATGCTTTGTTTTAAATGGACAGTCAGATTCTCCCGGTCCATACCAGTTGAAGCGCAACGGAAAGTGCAAAGCGGCACAGCTCAATCCACACTGCAAGGGAGTCATTCTTACTCCTGTCTTTTATCCACGCTTTTTTTTCATTTTTTCACCTCGACATTTAGAGCACTGTGCAGAAATCACACTGCGTCAGCATGCTCAACGGCCCCCAGAATGGTTTGTTTTATTTGGACAGTGGATTCTGTCAGTCCGTGCCAGTTCATTCGCACCAGACCGCGCAAGAGCTGCACTGCGCTAGCCGCACCTAAAGGGTGTCATAGTTACTCCTGTCGTTTATCCAGCCCTTTCCTTAATTTATTTATTTCACGTTTAAAGCACTAGGCAGAAATCAAATTGCGTCGGCATGGTCAACGGCCCTCGCAATCATTTGTTTTAAATGGACAGTCGGATTACCCCGATCTATCCCAGTTGAAGCGCACCAGGCAGCGCTAGAGCCGCACTGCTCTAGGCGCAGCTCAAGGGAGTCATTGTTACTCACTTAGCTCCCCCACGCCTTGTTCTATTTCTTCAGGTTGACATTTAGGGCACTGGGCACAAATCACCTTGCATAAAAATGGTCAACCGCCCTCGCAATTATATCTTTTAAAAGCACAGTAAGATTCCCCCTGTGCATTCCAGTTGAACCACACCAGACAGTGCAAAGCAGCACTGTTCTAGCCGCACCTCAAGGGAGTCATTGTTACTAACGTCCTTCACCCACGCTTTGTTCCATTTCCTCACAATGACATTTAGAGCCCTGGGCACAAATCACATTGCGTCAGCATCGTCAAAAGTCCTTGCAATGCTTTGTTTTAAGTGGACAGTCAGTTTCAGCCGGTCCATGCCAGTTGAAGCACAACAGATAGCATAAAGCGCCACTCCTGAATCCACACTGCAAGGGAGTCACTCTTACTCCTGTCCTTTAACCACGCCTTTTTTTTCATTTCTGCACGTTGACATTTACAGACCTGGGCAGAAATCACATTGCGTCAGCATGGTCAACGGCCCTCAAAATGCATTGTTTTATTTCGAGAGTCGGATTCTCCCGGTCCATGCCAGTTGAAGCGCACCAGGCAGCGCAAGCGCCACACTGCTCTAGCCGCACCTTAAGAGAGCCATTGTTACTCGCTTTGTGTAGCCATGCCTTGTTGCATTTCTTCACGTTGACATTTAGGGCGCTGGGCAGAAGTCACATTACGTCAGCATGATCAAAAGTCTTCGCAAAGCTTTGTTTTAATGGACAGTTGGATTCCACCGGTCCATACCAAATGAAGCACAATGGATAGCACAAAGCGAAACTGCTCAATAAACTCTGCACGGGAGTCATTCTTACTCCTGTCCTTTATACCCACCTTTTTGCATTTCTTCACGTTGACATTTAGAGCACTGGCTCCCAGAATGCTTTGTTTCATTAGGACAGTGAATTCCGCCCGTCCATGCCAGTTGAGGCGTACCATACCGCGCAAGAGCTGCACTGCTCCAGCCGCACCTCACAGGAGTCACTCTTACACCTGTCCTTTATCCAGGCATTTCTTTATTTCATCACTTTGCCGTTTAGAGCACTAGGCAGAAATCACATTGCGTCAGCATCGGCAACAGCCTTCACAAACATTTGTTTTAAGTGCACAGTGAGATTCCCCCGGTGCATGCCAGGTAAGCCACACCAGACAGTGCAGAGCCGTGCCGCTCTAGTCGCACCTCATGGGAGTCATTGTTAGTCTCTTCGTTTACCCACGCCTTGATGATTTTATCAAGTTGACATATAGGGGACTGGGCAGAGATCACATTGCATCAGCATGGTCAAAAGTCCTCGCAATGCTTTGTTTTAAATGGACAGTCAGATTCTCCCGGTCCATACCAGTTGAAGCGCAACGGAAAGTGCAAAGCGGCACAGCTCAATCCACACTGCAAGGGAGTCATTCTTACTCCTGTCTTTTATCCACGCTTTTTTTTCATTTTTTCACTTCGACATTTAGAGCACTGTGCAGAAATCACACTGCGTCAGCATGCTCAACGGCCCCCAGAATGGTTTGTTTTATTTGGACAGTGGATTCTGTCAGTCCGTGCCAGTTCATTCGCACCAGACCGCGCAAGAGCTGCACTGCGCTAGCCGCACCTAAAGGGTGTCATAGTTACTCCTGTCGTTTATCCAGCCCTTTCCTTAATTTATTTATTTCACGTTTAAAGCACTAGGCAGAAATCAAATTGCGTCGGCATGGTCAACGGCCCTCGCAATCATTTGTTTTAAATGGACAGTCGGATTACCCCGATCTATCCCAGTTGAAGCGCACCAGGCAGCGCTAGAGCCGCACTGCTCTAGTCGCAGCTCAAGGGAGTCATTGTTACTCACTTAGCTCCCCCACGCCTTGTTCTATTTCTTCAGGTTGACATTTAGGGCACTGGGCACAAATCACCTTGCATAAAAATGGTCAACCGCCCTCGCAATTATATCTTTTAAAAGCACAGTAAGATTCCCCCTGTGCATTCCAGTTGAACCACACCAGACAGTGCAAAGCAGCACTGTTCTAGCCGCACCTCAAGGGAGTCATTGTTACTAACGTCCTTCACCCACGCTTTGTTCCATTTCCTCACATTGACATTTAGAGCCCTGGGCACAAATCACATTGCGTCAGCATCGTCAAAAGTCCTTGCAATGCTTTGTTTTAAGTGGACAGTCAGTTTCAGCCGGTCCATGCCAGTTGAAGCACAACAGATAGCATAAAGCGCCACTCCTGAATCCACACTGCAAGGGAGTCATTCTTACTCCTGTCCTTTAACCACGCCTTTTTTTGCATTTCTGCACGTTGACATTTACAGACCTGGGCAGAAATCACATTGCGTCAGCATGGTCAACGGCCCTCAAAATGCATTGTTTTATTTCGAGAGTCGGATTCTCCCGGTCCATGCCAGTTGAAGCGCACCAGGCAGCGCAAGCGCCACACTGCTCTAGCCGCACCTTAAGAGAGCCATTGTTACTCGCTTTGTGTAGCCATGCCTTGTTGCATTTCTTCACGTTGACATTTAGGGCGCTGGGCAGAAGTCACATTACGTCAGCATGATCAAAAGTCTTCGCAAAGCTTTGTTTTAATGGACAGTTGGATTCCACCGGTCCATACCAAATGAAGCACAATGGATAGCACAAAGCGAAACTGCTCAATAAACTCTGCACGGGAGTCATTCTTACTCCTGTCCTTTATACCCACCTTTTTGCATTTCTTCACGTTGACATTTAGAGCACTGGCTCCCAGAATGCTTTGTTTCATTTGGACAGTGAATTCCGCCCGTCCATGCCAGTTGAGGCGTACCATACCGCGCAAGAGCTGCACTGCTCCAGCCGCACCTCACAGGAGTCACTCTTACACCTGTCCTTTATCCAGGCATTTCTTTATTTCATCACTTTGCCGTTTAGAGCACTAGGCAGAAATCACATTGCGTCAGCATCGGCAACAGCCTTCACAATCCTTTGTTTTAAGTGCACAGTGAGATTCCCCCGGTGCATGCCAGGTAAGCCACACCAGACAGTGCAGAGCCGTGCTGCTCTAGTCGCACCTTATGGGAGTCATTGTTAGTCTCTTCGTTTACCCACGCCTTGATGATTTTATAAGGGTGACATATAGGGGACTGGGCAGAGATCACATTGCATCAGCATGGTCAAAAGTCCTCGCAATGCTTTGTTTTAAATGGACAGTCAGATTCTCCCGGTCCATACCAGTTGAAGCGCAACGGAAAGTGCAAAGCGGCACAGCTCAATCCACACTGCAAGGGAGTCATTCTTACTCCTGTCTTTTATCCACGCTTTTTTTTATTTTTTCACTTCGACATTTAGAGCACTGTGCAGAAATCACACTGCGTCAGCATGCTCAACGGCCCCCAGAATGGTTTGTTTTATTTGGACAGTGGATTCTGTCAGTCCGTGCCAGTTCATTCGCACCAGACCGCGCAAGAGCTGCACTGCGCTAGCCGCACCTAAAGGGTGTCATAGTTACTCCTGTCGTTTATCCAGCCCTTTCCTTAATTTATTTATTTCACGTTTAAAGCACTAGGCAGAAATCAAATTGCGCCGGCATGGTCAACGGCCCTCGCAATCATTTGTTTTAAATGGACAGTCGGATTACCCCGATCTATCCCAGTTGAAGCGCACCAGGCAGCGCTAGAGCCGCACTGCTCTAGTCGCAGCTCAAGGGAGTCATTGTTACTCACTTAGCTCCCCCACGCCTTGTTCTATTTCTTCAGGTTGACATTTAGGGCACTGGGCACAAATCACCTTGCATAAAAATGGTCAACCGCCCTCGCAATTATATCTTTTAAAAGCACAGTAAGATTCCCCCTGTGCATTCCAGTTGAACCACACCAGACAGTGCAAAGCAGCACTGTTCTAGCCGCACCTCAAGGGAGTCATTGTTACTAACGTCCTTCACCCACGCTTTGTTCCATTTCCTCACATTGACATTTAGAGCCCTGGGCACAAATCACATTGCGTCAGCATCGTCAAAAGTCCTTGCAATGCTTTGTTTTAAGTGGACAGTCAGTTTCAGCCGGTCCATGCCAGTTGAAGCACAACAGATAGCATAAAGCGCCACTCCTGAATCCACACTGCAAGGGAGTCATTCTTACTCCTGTCCTTTAACCACGCCTTTTTTTGCATTTCTGCACGTTGACATTTACAGACCTGGGCAGAAATCACATTGCGTCAGCATGGTCAACGGCCCTCAAAATGCATTGTTTTATTTCGAGAGTCGGATTCTCCCGGTCCATGCCAGTTGAAGCGCACCAGGCAGCGCAAGCGCCACACTGCTCTAGCCGCACCTTAAGAGAGCCATTGTTACTCGCTTTGTGTAGCCATGCCTTGTTGCATTTCTTCACGTTGACATTTAGGGCGCTGGGCAGAAGTCACATTACGTCAGCATGATCAAAAGTCTTCGCAAAGCTTTGTTTTAATGGACAGTTGGATTCCACCGGTCCATACCAAATGAAGCACAATGGATAGCACAAAGCGAAACTGCTCAATAAACTCTGCACGGGAGTCATTCTTACTCCTGTCCTTTATACCCACCTTTTTGCATTTCTTCACGTTGACATTTAGAGCACTGGCTCCCAGAATGCTTTGTTTCATTTGGACAGTGAATTCCGCCCGTCCATGCCAGTTGAGGCGTACCATACCGCGCAAGAGCTGCACTGCTCCAGCCGCACCTCACAGGAGTCACTCTTACACCTGTCCTTTATCCAGGCATTTCTTTATTTCATCACTTTGCCGTTTAGAGCACTAGGCAGAAATCACATTGCGTCAGCATCGGCAACAGCCTTCACAATCATTTGTTTTAAGTGCACAGTGAGATTCCCCCGGTGCATGCCAGGTAAGCCACACCAGACAGTGCAGAGCCGTGCTGCTCTAGTCGCACCTCATGGGAGTCATTGTTAGTCTCTTCGTTTACCCACGCCTTGATGATTTTATCAAGGTGACATATAGGGGACTGGGCAGAGATCACATTGCATCAGCATGGTCAAAAGTCCTCGCAATGCTTTGTTTTAAATGGACAGTCAGATTCTCCCGGTCCATACCAGTTGAAGCGCAACGGAAAGTGCAAAGCGGCACAGCTCAATCCACACTGCAAGGGAGTCATTCTTACTCCTGTCTTTTATCCACGCTTTTTTTTTATTTTTTCACTTCGACATTTAGAGCACTGTGCAGAAATCACACTGCGTCAGCATGCTCAACGGCCCCCAGAATGGTTTGTTTTATTTGGACAGTGGATTCTGTCAGTCCGTGCCAGTTCATTCGCACCAGACCGCGCAATAGCTGCACTGCGCTAGCCGCACCTAAAGGGTGTCATAGTTACTCCTGTCGTTTATCCAGCCCTTTCCTTAATTTATTTATTTCACGTTTAAAGCACTAGGCAGAAATCAAATTGCGTCGGCATGGTCAACGGCCCTCGCAATCATTTGTTTTAAATGGACAGTCGGATTACCCCGATCTATCCCAATTGAAGCGCACCAGGCAGCGCTAGAGCCGCACTGCTCTAGTCGCAGCTCAAGGGAGTCATTGTTACTCACTTAGCTCCCCCACGCCTTGTTCTATTTCTTCAGGTTGACATTTAGGGCACTGGGCACAAATCACCTTGCATAAAAATGGTCAACCGCCCTCGCAATTATATCTTTTAAAAGCACAGTAAGATTCCCCCTGTGCATTCCAGTTGAACCACACCAGACAGTGCAAAGCAGCACTGTTCTAGCCGCACCTCAAGGGAGTCATTGTTACTAACGTCCTTCACCCATGCTTTGTTCCATTTCCTCACATTGACATTTAGAGCCCTGGGCACAAATCACATTGCGTCAGCATCGTCAAAAGTCCTTGCAATGCTTTGTTTTAAGTGGACAGTCAGTTTCAGCCGGTCCATGCCAGTTGAAGCACAACAGATAGCATAAAGCGCCACTCCTGAATCCACACTGCAAGGGAGTCATTCTTACTCCTGTCCTTTAATCACGCCTTTTTTTTTCATTTCTGCACGTTGACATTTACAGACCTGGGCAGAAATCACATTGCGTCAGCATGGTCAACGGCCCTCAAAATGCATTGTTTTATTTCGAGAGTCGGATTCTCCCGGTCCATGCCAGTTGAAGCGCACCAGGCAGCGCATGCGCCACACTGCTCTAGCCGCACCTTAAGAGAGCCATTGTTACTCGCTTTGTGTAGCCATGCCTTGTTGCATTTCTTCACGTTGACATTTAGGGCGCTGGGCAGAAGTCACATTACGTCAGCATGATCAAAAGTCTTCGCAAAGCTTTGTTTTAATGGACAGTTGGATTCCACCGGTCCATACCAAATGAAGCACAATGGATAGCACAAAGCGAAACTGCTCAATAAACTCTGCACGGGAGTCATTCTTACTCCTGTCCTTTATACCCACCTTTTTGCATTTCTTCACGTTGACATTTAGAGCACTGGCTCCCAGAATGCTTTGTTTCATTTGGACAGTGAATTCCGCCCGTCCATGCCAGTTGAGGCGTACCATACCGCGCAAGATCTGCACTGCTCCAGCCGCACCTCACAGGAGTCACTCTTACACCTGTCCTTTATCCAGGCATTTCTTTATTTCATCACTTTGCCGTTTAGAGCACTAGGCAGAAATCACATTGCGTCAGCATCGGCAACAGCCTTCACAATCATTTGTTTTAAGTGCACAGTGAGATTCCCCCGGTGCATGCCAGGTAAGCCACACCAGACAGTGCAGAGCGGTGCTGCTCTAGTCGCACCTCATGGGAGTCATTGTTAGTCTCTTCGTTTACCCACGCCTTGATGATTTTATCAAGGTGACATATAGGGGACTGGGCAGAGATCACATTGCATCAGCATGGTCAAAAGTCCTCGCAATGCTTTGTTTTAAATGGACAGTCAGATTCTCCCGGTCCATACCAGTTGAAGCGCAACGGAAAGTGCAAAGCGGCACAGCTCAATCCACACTGCAAGGGAGTCATTCTTACTCCTGTCTTTTATCCACGCTTTTTTTTTATTTTTTCACTTCGACATTTAGAGCACTGTGCAGAAATCACACTGCGTCAGCATGCTCAACGGCCCCCAGAATGGTTTGTTTTATTTGGACAGTGGATTCTGTCAGTCCGTGCCAGTTCATTCGCACCAGACCGCGCAATAGCTGCACTGCGCTAGCCGCACCTAAAGGGTGTCATAGTTACTCCTGTCGTTTATCCAGCCCTTTCCTTAATTTATTTATTTCACGTTTAAAGCACTAGGCAGAAATCAAATTGCGTCGGCATGGTCAACGGCCCTCGCAATCATTTGTTTTAAATGGACAGTCGGATTACCCCGATCTATCCCAATTGAAGCGCACCAGGCAGCGCTAGAGCCGCACTGCTCTAGTCGCAGCTCAAGGGAGTCATTGTTACTCACTTAGCTCCCCCACGCCTTGTTCTATTTCTTCAGGTTGACATTTAGGGCACTGGGCACAAATCACCTTGCATAAAAATGGTCAACCGCCCTCGCAATTATATCTTTTAAAAGCACAGTAAGATTCCCCCTGTGCATTCCAGTTGAACCACACCAGACAGTGCAAAGCAGCACTGTTCTAGCCGCACCTCAAGGGAGTCATTGTTACTAACGTCCTTCACCCACGCTTTGTTCCATTTCCTCACATTGACATTTAGAGCCCTGGGCACAAATCACATTGCGTCAGCATCGTCAAAAGTCCTTGCAATGCTTTGTTTTAAGTGGACAGTCAGTTTCAGCCGGTCCATGCCAGTTGAAGCACAACAGATAGCATAAAGCGCCACTCCTGAATCCACACTGCAAGGGAGTCATTCTTACTCCTGTCCTTTAATCACGCCTTTTTTTTTCATTTCTGCACGTTGACATTTACAGACCTGGGCAGAAATCACATTGCGTCAGCATGGTCAACGGCCCTCAAAATGCATTGTTTTATTTCGAGAGTCGGATTCTCCCGGTCCATGCCAGTTGAAGCGCACCAGGCAGCGCATGCGCCACACTGCTCTAGCCGCACCTTAAGAGAGCCATTGTTACTCGCTTTGTGTAGCCATGCCTTGTTGCATTTCTTCACGTTGACATTTAGGGCGCTGGGCAGAAGTCACATTACGTCAGCATGATCAAAAGTCTTCGCAAAGCTTTGTTTTAATGGACAGTTGGATTCCACCGGTCCATACCAAATGAAGCACAATGGATAGCACAAAGCGAAACTGCTCAATAAACTCTGCACGGGAGTCATTCTTACTCCTGTCCTTTATACCCACCTTTTTGCATTTCTTCACGTTGACATTTAGAGCACTGGCTCCCAGAATGCTTTGTTTCATTTGGACAGTGAATTCCGCCCGTCCATGCCAGTTGAGGCGTACCATACCGCGCAAGAGCTGCACTGCTCCAGCCGCACCTCACAGGAGTCACTCTTACACCTGTCCTTTATCCAGGCATTTCTTTATTTCATCACTTTGCCGTTTAGAGCACTAGGCAGAAATCACATTGCGTCAGCATCGGCAACAGCCTTCACAATCATTTGTTTTAAGTGCACAGTGAGATTCCCCCGGTGCATGCCAGGTAAGCCACACCAGACAGTGCAGAGCGGTGCTGCTCTAGTCGCACCTCATGGGAGTCATTGTTAGTCTCTTCGTTTACCCACGCCTTGATGATTTTATCAAGGTGACATATAGGGGACTGGGCAGAGATCACATTGCATCAGCATGGTCAAAAGTCCTCGCAATGCTTTGTTTTAAATGGACAGTCAGATTCTCCCGGTCCATACCAGTTGAAGCGCAACGGAAAGTGCAAAGCGGCACAGCTCAATCCACACTGCAAGGGAGTCATTCTTACTCCTGTCTTTATCCACGCTTTTTTTTATTTTTTCACTTCGACATTTAGAGCACTGTGCAGAAATCACACTGCGTCAGCATGCTCAACGGCCCCCAGAATGGTTTGTTTTATTTGGACAGTGGATTCTGTCAGTCCGTGCCAGTTCATTCGCACCAGACCGCGCAAGAGCTGCACTGCGCTAGCCGCACCTAAAGGGTGTCATAGTTACTCCTGTCGTTTATCCAGCCCTTTCCTTAATTTATTTATTTCACGTTTAAAGCACTAGGCAGAAATCAAATTGCGTCGGCATGGTCAACGGCCCTCGCAATCATTTGTTTTAAATGGACAGTCGGATTACCCCGATCTATCCCAATTGAAGCGCACCAGGCAGCGCTAGAGCCGCACTGCTCTAGTCGCAGCTCAAGGGAGTCATTGTTACTCACTTAGCTCCCCCACGCCTTGTTCTATTTCTTGAGGTTGACATTTAGGGCACTGGGCACAAATCACCTTGCATAAAAATGGTCAACCGCCCTCGCAATTATATCTTTTAAAAGCACAGTAAGATTCCCCCTGTGCATTCCAGTTGAACCACACCAGACAGTGCAAAGCAGCACTGTTCTAGCCGCACCTCAAGGGAGTCATTGTTACTAACGTCCTTCACCCACGCTTTGTTCCATTTCCTCACATTGACATTTAGAGCCCTGGGCACAAATCACATTGCGTCAGCATCGTCAAAAGTCCTTGCAATGCTTTGTTTTAAGTGGACAGTCAGTTTCAGCCGGTCCATGCCAGTTGAAGCACAACAGATAGCATAAAGCGCCACTCCTGAATCCACACTGCAAGGGAGTCATTCTTACTCCTGTCCTTTAATCACGCCTTTTTTTTTCATTTCTGCACGTTGACATTTACAGACCTGGGCAGAAATCACATTGCGTCAGCATGGTCAACGGCCCTCAAAATGCATTGTTTTATTTCGAGAGTCGGATTCTCCCGGTCCATGCCAGTTGAAGCGCACCAGGCAGCGCAAGCGCCACACTGCTCTAGCCGCACCTTAAGAGAGCCATTGTTACTCGCTTTGTGTAGCCATGCCTTGTTGCATTTCTTCACGTTGACATTTAGGGCGCTGGGCAGAAGTCACATTACGTCAGCATGATCAAAAGTCTTCGCAAAGCTTTGTTTTAATGGACAGTTGGATTCCACCGGTCCATACCAAATGAAGCACAATGGATAGCACAAAGCGAAACTGCTCAATAAACTCTGCACGGGAGTCATTCTTACTCCTGTCCTTTATACCCACCTTTTTGCATTTCTTCACGTTGACATTTAGAGCACTCGCTCCCAGAATGCTTTGTTTCATTTGGACAGTGAATTCCGCCCGTCCATGCCAGTTGAGGCGTACCATACCGCGCAAGAGCTGCACTGCTCCAGCCGCACCTCACAGGAGTCACTCTTACACCTGTCCTTTATCCAGGCATTTCTTTATTTCATCACTTTGCCGTTTAGAGCACTAGGCAGAAATCACATTGCGTCAGCATCGGCAACAGCCTTCACAATCATTTGTTTTAAGTGCACAGTGAGATTCCCCCGGTGCATGCCAGGTAAGCCACACCAGACAGTGCAGAGCCGTGCTGCTCTAGTCGCACCTCATGGGAGTCATTGTTAGTCTCTTCGTTTACCCACGCCTTGATGATTTTATCAAGTTGACATATAGGGGACTGGGCAGAGATCACATTGCATCAGCATGGTCAAAAGTACTCGCAATGCTTTGTTTTAAATGGACAGTCAGATTCTCCCGGTCCATACCAGTTGAAGCGCAACGGAAAGTGCAAAGCGGCACAGCTCAATCCACACTGCAAGGGAGTCATTCTTACTCCTGTCTTTTATCCACGCTTTTTTTTTCATTTTTTCACTGCGACATTTAGAGCACTGTGCAGAAATCACACTGCGTCAGCATGCTCAACGGCCCCCAGAATGGTTTGTTTTATTTGGACAGTGGATTCTGTCAGTCCGTGCCAGTTCATTCGCACCAGACCGCGCAAGAGCTGCACTGCGCTAGCCGCACCTAAAGGGTGTCATAGTTACTCCTGTCGTTTATCCAGCCCTTTCCTTAATTTATTTATTTCACGTTTAAAGCACTAGGCAGAAATCAAATTGCGTCGGCATGGTCAACGGCCCTCGCAATCATTTGTTTTAAATGGACAGTCGGATTACCCCGATCTATCCCAGTTGAAGCGCACCAGGCAGCGCTAGAGCCGCACTGCTCTAGTCGCAGCTCAAGGGAGTCATTGTTACTCACTTAGCTCCCCCACGCCTTGTTCTATTTCTTCAGGTTGACATTTAGGGCACTGGGCACAAATCACCTTGCATAAAAATGGTCAACCGCCCTCGCAATTATATCTTTTAAAAGCACAGTAAGATTCCCCCTGTGCATTCCAGTTGAACCACACCAGACAGTGCAAAGCAGCACTGTTCTAGCCGCACCTCAAGGGAGTCATTGTTACTAACGTCCTTCACCCACGCTTTGTTCCATTTCCTCACATTGACATTTAGAGCCCTGGGCACAAATCACATTGCGTCAGCATCGTCAAAAGTCCTTGCAATGCTTTGTTTTAAGTGGACAGTCAGTTTCAGCCGGTCCATGCCAGTTGAAGCACAACAGATAGCATAAAGCGCCACTCCTGAATCCACACTGCAAGGGAGTCATTCTTACTCCTGTCCTTTAACCACGCCGTTTTTTCATTTCTGCACGTTGACATTTACAGACCTGGGCAGAAATCACATTGCGTCAGCATGGTCAACGGCCCTCAAAATGCATTGTTTTATTTCGAGAGTCGGATTCTCCCGGTCCATGCCTGTTGAAGCGCACCAGGCAGCGCAAGCGCCACACTGCTCTAGCCGCACCTTAAGAGAGCCATTGTTACTCGCTTTGTGTAGCCATGCCTTGTTGCATTTCTTCACGTTGACATTTAGGGCGCTGGGCAGAAGTCACATTACGTCAGCATGATCAAAAGTCTTCGCAAAGCTTTGTTTTAATGGACAGTTGGATTCCACCGGTCCATACCAAATGAAGCACAATGGATAGCACAAAGCGAAACTGCTCAATAAACTCTGCACGGGAGTCATTCTTACTCCTGTCCTTTATACCCACCTTTTTGCATTTCTTCACGTTGACATTTAGAGCACTGGCTCCCAGAATGCTTTGTTTCATTTGGACAGTGAATTCCGCCCGTCCATGCCAGTTGAGGCGTACCATACCGCGCAAGAGCTGCACTGCTCCAGCCGCACCTCACAGGAGTCACTCTTACACCTGTCCTTTATCCAGGCATTTCTTTATTTCATCACTTTGCCGTTTAGAGCACTAGGCAGAAATCACATTGCGTCAGCATCGGCAACAGCCTTCACAATCATTTGTTTTATGTGCACAGTGAGATTCCCCCGGTGCATGCCAGGTAAGCCACACCAGACAGTGCAGAGCCGTGCTGCTCTAGTCGCACCTCATGGGAGTCATTGTTAGTCTCTTCGTTTACCCACGCCTTGATGATTTTATCAAGTTGACATATAGGGGACTGGGCAGAGATCACATTGCATCAGCATGGTCAAAAGTCCTCGCAATGCTTTGTTTTAAATGGACAGTCAGATTCTCCCGGTCCATACCAGTTGAAGCGCAACGGAAAGTGCAAAGCGGCACAGCTCAATCCACACTGCAAGGGAGTCATTCTTACTCCTGTCTTTTATCCACGCTTTTTTTTCATTTTTTCACTGCGACATTTAGAGCACTGTGCAGAAATCACACTGCGTCAGCATGCTCAACGGCCCCCAGAATGGTTTGTTTTATTTGGACAGTGGATTCTGTCAGTCCGTGCCAGTTCATTCGCACCAGACCGCGCAAGAGCTGCACTGCGCTAGCCGCACCTAAAGGGTGTCATAGTTACTCCTGTCGTTTATCCAGCCCTTTCCTTAATTTATTTATTTCACGTTTAAAGCACTAGGCAGAAATCAAATTGCGTCGGCATGGTCAACGGCCCTCGCAATCATTTGTTTTAAATGGACAGTCGGATTACCCCGATCTATCCCAGTTGAAGCGCACCAGGCAGCGCTAGAGCCGCACTGCTCTAGTCGCAGCTCAAGGGAGTCATTGTTACTCACTTAGCTCCCCCACGCCTTGTTCTATTTCTTGAGGTTGACATTTAGGGCACTGGGCACAAATCACCTTGCATAAAAATGGTCAACCGCCCTCGCAATTATATCTTTTAAAAGCACAGTAAGATTCCCCCTGTGCATTCCAGTTGAACCACACCAGACAGTGCAAAGCAGCACTGTTCTAGCCGCACCTCAAGGGAGTCATTGTTACTAACGTCCTTCACCCACGCTTTGTTCCATTTCCTCACATTGACATTTAGAGCCCTGGGCACAAATCACATTGCGTCAGCATCGTCAAAAGTCCTTGCAATGCTTTGTTTTGAGTGGACAGTCAGTTTCAGCCGGTCCATGCCAGTTGAAGCACAACAGATAGCATAAAGCGCCACTCCTGAATCCACACTGCAAGGGAGTCATTCTTACTCCTGTCCTTTAACCACGCCTTTTTTTGCATTTCTGCACGTTGACATTTACAGACCTGGGCAGAAATCACATTGCGTCAGCATGGTCAACGGCCCTCAAAATGCATTGTTTTATTTCGAGAGTCGGATTCTCCCGGTCCATGCCAGTTGAAGCGCACCAGGCAGCGCAAGCGCCACACTGCTCTAGCCGCACCTTAAGAGAGCCATTGTTACTCGCTTTGTGTAGCCATGCCTTGTTGCATTTCTTCACGTTGACATTTAGGGCGCTGGGCAGAAGTCACATTACGTCAGCATGATCAAAAGTCTTCGCAAAGCTTTGTTTTAATGGACAGTTGGATTCCACCGGTCCATACCAAATGAAGCACAATGGATAGCACAAAGCGAAACTGCTCAATAAACTCTGCACGGGAGTCATTCTTACTCCTGTCCTTTATACCCACCTTTTTGCATTTCTTCACGTTGACATTTAGAGCACTCGCTCCCAGAATGCTTTGTTTCATTTGGACAGTGAATTCCGCCCGTCCATGCCAGTTGAGGCGTACCATACCGCGCAAGAGCTGCACTGCTCCAGCCGCACCTCACAGGAGTCACTCTTACACCTGTCCTTTATCCAGGCATTTCTTTATTTCACCACTTTGCCGTTTAGAGCACTAGGCAGAAATCACATTGCGTCAGCATCGGCAACAGCCTTCACAATCATTTGTTTTAAGTGCACAGTGAGATTCCCCCGGTGCATGCCAGGTAAGCCACACCAGACAGTGCAGAGCCGTGCTGCTCTAGTCGCACCTCATGGGAGTCATTGTTAGTCTCTTCGTTTACCCACGCCTTGATGATTTTATCAAGTTGACATATAGGGGACTGGGCAGAGATCACATTGCATCAGCATGGTCAAAAGTACTCGCAATGCTTTGTTTTAAATGGACAGTCAGATTCTCCCGGTCCATACCAGTTGAAGCGCAACGGAAAGTGCAAAGCGGCACAGCTCAATCCACACTGCAAGGGAGTCATTCTTACTCCTGTCTTTTATCCACGCTTTTTTTTTCATTTTTTCACTGCGACATTTAGAGCACTGTGCAGAAATCACACTGCGTCAGCATGCTCAACGGCCCCCAGAATGGTTTGTTTTATTTGGACAGTGGATTCTGTCAGTCCGTGCCAGTTCATTCGCACCAGACCGCGCAAGAGCTGCACTGCGCTAGCCGCACCTAAAGGGTGTCATAGTTACTCCTGTCGTTTATCCAGCCCTTTCCTTAATTTATTTATTTCACGTTTAAAGCACTAGGCAGAAATCAAATTGCGTCGGCATGGTCAACGGCCCTCGCAATCATTTGTTTTAAATGGACAGTCGGATTACCCCGATCTATCCCAGTTGAAGCGCACCAGGCAGCGCTAGAGCCGCACTGCTCTAGTCGCAGCTCAAGGGAGTCATTGTTACTCACTTAGCTCCCCCACGCCTTGTTCTATTTCTTCAGGTTGACATTTAGGGCACTGGGCACAAATCACCTTGCATAAAAATGGTCAACCGCCCTCGCAATTATATCTTTTAAAAGCACAGTAAGATTCCCCCTGTGCATTCCAGTTGAACCACACCAGACAGTGCAAAGCAGCACTGTTCTAGCCGCACCTCAAGGGAGTCATTGTTACTAACGTCCTTCACCCACGCTTTGTTCCATTTCCTCACATTGACATTTAGAGCCCTGGGCACAAATCACATTGCGTCAGCATCGTCAAAAGTCCTTGCAATGCTTTGTTTTAAGTGGACAGTCAGTTTCAGGCGGTCCATGCCAGTTGAAGCACAACAGATAGCATAAAGCGCCACTCCTGAATCCACACTGCAAGGGAGTCATTCTTACTCCTGTCCTTTAACCACGCCTTTTTTTCATTTCTGCACGTTGACATTTACAGACCTGGGCAGAAATCACATTGCGTCAGCATGGTCAACGGCCCTCAAAATGCATTGTTTTATTTCGAGAGTCGGATTCTCCCGGTCCATGCCTGTTGAAGCGCACCAGGCAGCGCAAGCGCCACACTGCTCTAGCCGCACCTTAAGAGAGCCATTGTTACTCGCTTTGTGTAGCCATGCCTTGTTGCATTTCTTCACGTTGACATTTAGGGCGCTGGGCAGAAGTCACATTACGTCAGCATGATCAAAAGTCTTCGCAAAGCTTTGTTTTAATGGACAGTTGGATTCCACCGGTCCATACCAAATGAAGCACAATGGATAGCACAAAGCGAAACTGCTCAATAAACTCTGCACGGGAGTCATTCTTACTCCTGTCCTTTATACCCACCTTTTTGCATTTCTTCACGTTGACATTTAGAGCACTGGCTCCCAGAATGCTTTGTTTCATTTGGACAGTGAATTCCGCCCGTCCATGCCAGTTGAGGCGTACCATACCGCGCAAGAGCTGCACTGCTCCAGCCGCACCTCACAGGAGTCACTCTTACACCTGTCCTTTATCCAGGCATTTCTTTATTTCATCACTTTGCCGTTTAGAGCACTAGGCAGAAATCACATTGCGTCAGCATCGGCAACAGCCTTCACAATCATTTGTTTTAAGTGCACAGTGAGATTCCCCCGGTGCATGCCAGGTAAGCCACACCAGACAGTGCAGAGCCGTGCTGCTCTAGTCGCACCTCATGGGAGTCATTGTTAGTCTCTTCGTTTACCCACGCCTTGATGATTTTATCAAGTTGACATATAGGGGACTGGGCAGAGATCACATTGCATCAGCATGGTCAAAAGTCCTCGCAATGCTTTGTTTTAAATGGACAGTCAGATTCTCCCGGTCCATACCAGTTGAAGCGCAACGGAAAGTGCAAAGCGGCACAGCTCAATCCACACTGCAAGGGAGTCATTCTTACTCCTGTCTTTTATCCACGCTTTTTTTTTCATTTTTTCACTGCGACATTTAGAGCACTGTGCAGAAATCACACTGCGTCAGCATGCTCAACGGCCCCCAGAATGGTTTGTTTTATTTGGACAGTGGATTCTGTCAGTCCGTGCCAGTTCATTCGCACCAGACCGCGCAAGAGCTGCACTGCGCTAGCCGCACCTAAAGGGTGTCATAGTTACTCCTGTCGTTTATCCAGCCCTTTCCTTAATTTATTTATTTCACGTTTAAAGCACTAGGCAGAAATCAAATTGCGTCGGCATGGTCAACGGCCCTCGCAATCATTTGTTTTAAATGGACAGTCGGATTACCCCGATCTATCCCAGTTGAAGCGCACCAGGCAGCGCTAGAGCCGCACTGCTCTAGTCGCAGCTCAAGGGAGTCATTGTTACTCACTTAGCTCCCCCACGCCTTGTTCTATTTCTTCAGGTTGACATTTAGGGCACTGGGCACAAATCACCTTGCATAAAAATGGTCAACCGCCCTCGCAATTATATCTTTTAAAAGCACAGTAAGATTCCCCCTGTGCATTCCAGTTGAACCACACCAGACAGTGCAAAGAAGCACTGTTCTAGCCGCACCTCAAGGGAGTCATTGTTACTAACGTCCTTCACCCACGCTTTGTTCCATTTCCTCACATTGACATTTAGAGCCCTGGGCACAAATCACATTGCGTCAGCATCGTCAAAAGTCCTTGCAATGCTTTGTTTTAAGTGGACAGTCAGTTTCAGCCGGTCCATGCCAGTTGAAGCACAACAGATAGCATAAAGCGCCACTCCTGAATCCACACTGCAAGGGAGTCATTCTTACTCCTGTCCTTTAACCACGCCTTTTTTTCATTTCTGCACGTTGACATTTACAGACCTGGGCAGAAATCACATTGCGTCAGCATGGTCAACGGCCCTCAAAATGCATTGTTTTATTTGGAGAGTCGGATTCTCCCGGTCCATGCCTGTTGAAGCGCACCAGGCAGCGCAAGCGCCACACTGCTCTAGCCGCACCTTAAGAGAGCCATTGTTACTCGCTTTGTGTAGCCATGCCTTGTTGCATTTCTTCACGTTGACATTTAGGGCGCTGGGCAGAAGTCACATTACGTCAGCATGATCAAAAGTCTTCGCAAAGCTTTGTTTTAATGGACAGTTGGATTCCACCGGTCCATACCAAATGAAGCACAATGGATAGCACAAAGCGAAACTGCTCAATAAACTCTGCACGGGAGTCATTCTTACTCCTGTCCTTTATACACACCTTTTTGCATTTCTTCACGTTGACATTTAGAGCACTGGCTCCCAGAATGCTTTGTTTCATTTGGACAGTGAATTCCGCCCGTCCATGCCAGTTGAGGCGTACCATACCGCGCAAGAGCTGCACTGCTCCAGCCGCACCTCACAGGAGTCACTCTTACACCTGTCCTTTATCCAGGCATTTCTTTATTTCATCACTTTGCCGTTTAGAGCACTAGGCAGAAATCACATTGCGTCAGCATCGGCAACAGCCTTCACAATCATTTGTTTTAAGTGCACAGTGAGATTCCCCCGGTGCATGCCAGGTAAGCCACACCAGACAGTGCAGAGCCGTGCTGCTCTAGTCGCACCTCATGGGAGTCATTGTTAGTCTCTTCGTTTACCCACGCCTTGATGATTTTATCAAGTTGACATATAGGGGACTGGGCAGAGATCACATTGCATCAGCATGGTCAAAAGTCCTCGCAATGCTTTGTTTTAAATGGACAGTCAGATTCTCCCGGTCCATACCAGTTGAAGCGCAACGGAAAGTGCAAAGCGGCACAGCTCAATCCACACTGCAAGGGAGTCATTCTTACTCCTGTCTTTTATCCACGCTTTTTTTTTCATTTTTTCACTGCGACATTTAGAGCACTGTGCAGAAATCACACTGCGTCAGCATGCTCAACGGCCCCCAGAATGGTTTGTTTTATTTGGACAGTGGATTCTGTCAGTCCGTGCCAGTTCATTCGCACCAGACCGCGCAAGAGCTGCACTGCGCTAGCCGCACCTAAAGGGTGTCATAGTTACTCCTGTCGTTTATCCAGCCCTTTCCTTAATTTATTTATTTCACGTTTAAAGCACTAGGCAGAAATCAAATTGCGTCGGCATGGTCAACGGCCCTCGCAATCATTTGTTTTAAATGGACAGTCGGATTACCCCGATCTATCCCAGTTGAAGCGCACCAGGCAGCGCTAGAGCCGCACTGCTCTAGTCGCAGCTCAAGGGAGTCATTGTTACTCACTTAGCTCCCCCACGCCTTGTTCTATTTCTTCAGGTTGACATTTAGGGCACTGGGCACAAATCACCTTGCATAAAAATGGTCAACCGCCCTCGCAATTATATCTTTTAAAAGCACAGTAAGATTCCCCCTGTGCATTCCAGTTGAACCACACCAGACAGTGCAAAGCAGCACTGTTCTAGCCGCACCTCAAGGGAGTCATTGTTACTAACGTCCTTCACCCACGCTTTGTTCCATTTCCTCACATTGACATTTAGAGCCCTGGGCACAAATCACATTGCGTCAGCATCGTCAAAAGTCCTTGCAATGCTTTGTTTTAAGTGGACAGTCAGTTTCAGCCGGTCCATGCCAGTTGAAGCACAACAGATAGCATAAAGCGCCACTCCTGAATCCACACTGCAAGGGAGTCATTCTTACTCATGTCCTTTAACCACGCCTTTTTTTCATTTCTGCACGTTGACATTTACAGACCTGGGCAGAAATCACATTGCGTCAGCATGGTCAACGGCCCTCAAAATGCATTGTTTTATTTCGAGAGTCGGATTCTCCCGGTCCATGCCTGTTGAAGCGCACCAGGCAGCGCAAGCGCCACACTGCTCTAGCCGCACCTTAAGAGAGCCATTGTTACTCGCTTTGTGTAGCCATGCCTTGTTGCATTTCTTCACGTTGACATTTAGGGCGCTGGGCAGAAGTCACATTACGTCAGCATGATCAAAAGTCTTCGCAAAGCTTTGTTTTAATGGACAGTTGGATTCCACCGGTCCATACCAAATGAAGCACAATGGATAGCACAAAGCGAAACTGCTCAATAAACTCTGCACGGGAGTCATTCTTACTCCTGTCCTTTATACACACCTTTTTGCATTTCTTCACGTTGACATTTAGAGCACTGGCTCCCAGAATGCTTTGTTTCATTTGGACAGTGAATTCCGCCCGTCCATGCCAGTTGAGGCGTACCATACCGCGCAAGAGCTGCACTGCTCCAGCCGCACCTCACAGGAGTCACTCTTACACCTGTCCTTTATCCAGGCATTTCTTTATTTCATCACTTTGCCGTTTAGAGCACTAGGCAGAAATCACATTGCGTCAGCATCGGCAACAGCCTTCACAATCATTTGTTTTAAGTGCACAGTGAGATTCCCCCGGTGCATGCCAGGTAAGCCACACCAGACAGTGCAGAGCCGTGCTGCTCTAGTCGCACCTCATGGGAGTCATTGTTAGTCTCTTCGTTTACCCACGCCTTGATGATTTTATCAAGTTGACATATAGGGGACTGGGCAGAGATCACATTGCATCAGCATGGTCAAAAGTCCTCGCAATGCTTTGTTTTAAATGGACAGTCAGATTCTCCCGGTCCATACCAGTTGAAGCGCAACGGAAAGTGCAAAGCGGCACAGCTCAATCCACACTGCAAGGGAGTCATTCTTACTCCTGTCTTTTATCCACGCGTTTTTTTTAATTTTTTCACTTCGACATTTAGAGCACTGTGCAGAAATCACACTGCGTCAGCATGCTCAACGGCCCCCAGAATGGTTTGTTTTATTTGGACAGTGGATTCTGTCAGTCCGTGCCAGTTCATTCGCACCAGACCGCGCAAGAGCTGCACTGCGCTAGCCGCACCTAAAGGGTGTCATAGTTACTCCTGTCGTTTATCCAGCCCTTTCCTTAATTTATTTATTTCACGTTTAAAGCACTAGGCAGAAATCAAATTGCGTCGGCATGGTCAACGGCCCTCGCAATCATTTGTTTTAAATGGACAGTCGGATTACCCCGATCTATCCCAGTTGAAGCGCACCAGGCAGCGCTAGAGCCGCACTGCTCTAGTCGCAGCTCAAGGGAGTCATTGTTACTCACTTAGCTCCCCCACGCCTTGTTCTATTTCTTCAGGTTGACATTTAGGGCACTGGGCACAAATCACCTTGCATAAAAATGGTCAACCGCCCTCGCAATTATATCTTTTAAAAGCACAGTAAGATTCCCCCTGTGCATTCCAGTTGAACCACACCAGACAGTGCAAAGCAGCACTGTTCTAGCCGCACCTCAAGGGAGTCATTGTTACTAACGTCCTTCACCCACGCTTTGTTCCATTTCCTCACATTGACATTTAGAGCCCTGGGCACAAATCACATTGCGTCAGCATCGTCAAAAGTCCTTGCAATGCTTTGTTTTAAGTGGACAGTCAGTTTCAGCCGGTCCATGCCAGTTGAAGCACAACAGATAGCATAAAGCGCCACTCCTGAATCCACACTGCAAGGGAGTCATTCTTACTCCTGTCCTTTAACCACGCCTTTTTTTCATTTCTGCACGTTGACATTTACAGACCTGGGCAGAAATCACATTGCGTCAGCATGGTCAAAGGCCCTCAAAATGCATTGTTTTATTTCGAGAGTCGGATTCTCCCGGTCCATGCCAGTTGAAGCGCACCAGGCAGCGCAAGCGCCACACTGCTCTAGCCGCACCTTAAGAGAGCCATTGTTACTCGCTTTGTGTAGCCATGCCTTGTTGCATTTCTTCACGTTGACATTTAGGGCGCTGGGCAGAAGTCACATTACGTCAGCATGATCAAAAGTCTTCGCAAAGCTTTGTTTTATTGGACAGTTGGATTCCACCGGTCCATACCAAATGAAGCACAATGGATAGCACAAAGCGAAACTGCTCAATAAACTCTGCACGGGAGTCATTCTTACTCCTGTCCTTTATACCCACCTTTTTGCATTTCTTCACGTTGACATTTAGAGCACTGGCTCACAGAATGCTTTGTTTCATTTGGACAGTGAATTCCGCCCGTCCATGCCAGTTGAGGCGTACCATACCGCGCAAGAGCTGCACTGCTCCAGCCGCACCTCACAGGAGTCACTCTTACACCTGTCCTTTATCCAGGCATTTCTTTATTTCATCACTTTGCCGTTTAGAGCACTAGGCAGAAATCACATTGCGTCAGCATCGGCAACAGCCTTCACAATCATTTGTTTTAAGTGCACAGTGAGATTCCCCCGGTGCATGCCAGGTAAGCCACACCAGACAGTGCAGAGCCGTGCTGCTCTAGTCGCACCTCATGGGAGTCATTGTTAGTCTCTTCGTTTATCCACGCCTTGATGATTTTATCAAGTTGACATATAGGGGACTGGGCAGAGATCACATTGCATCAGCATGGTCAAAAGTCCTCGCAATGCTTTGTTTTAAATGGACAGTCAGATTCTCCCGGTCCATACCAGTTGAAGCGCAACGGAAAGTGCAAAGCGGCACAGCTCAATCCACACTGCAAGGGAGTCATTCTTACTCCTGTCTTTTATCCACGCTTTTTTTTCATTTTTTCACTGCGACATTTAGAGCACTGTGCAGAAATCACACTGCGTCAGCATGCTCAACGGCCCCCAGAATGGTTTGTTTTATGTGGACAGTGGATTCTGTCAGTCCGTGCCAGTTCATTCGCAACAGACCGCGCAAGAGCTGCACTGCGCTAGCCGCACCTAAAGGGTGTCATAGTTACTCCTGTCGTTTATCCAGCCCTTTCCTTAATTTATTTATTTCACGTTTAAAGCACTAGGCAGAAATCAAATTGCGTCGGCATGGTCAACGGCCCTCGCAATCATTTGTTTTAAATGGACAGTCGGATTACCCTGATCTATCCCAGTTGAAGCGCACCAGGCAGCGCTAGAGCCGCACTGCTCTAGTCGCAGCTCAAGGGAGTCATTGTTACTCACTTAGCTCCCCCACGCCTTGTTCTATTTCTTCAGGTTGACATTTAGGGCACTGGGCACAAATCACCTTGCATAAAAATGGTCAACCGCCCTCGCAATTATATCTTTTAAAAGCACAGTAAGATTCCCCCTGTGCATTCCAGTTGAACCACACCAGACAGTGCAAAGCAGCACTGTTCTAGCCGCACCTCAAGGGAGTCATTGTTACTAACGTCCTTCACCCACGCTTTGTTCCATTTCCTCACATTGACATTTAGAGCCCTGGGCACAAATCACATTGCGTCAGCATCGTCAAAAGTCCTTGCAATGCTTTGTTTTAAGTGGACAGTCAGTTTCAGCCGGTCCATGCCAGTTGAAGCACAACAGATAGCATAAAGCGCCACTCCTGAATCCACACTGCAAGGGAGTCATTCTTACTCCTGTCCTTTAACCACGCCTTTTTTTCATTTCTGCACGTTGACATTTACAGACCTGGGCAGAAATCACATTGCGTCAGCATGGTCAACGGCCCTCAAAATGCATTGTTTTATTTCGAGAGTCGGATTCTCCCGGTCCATGCCTGTTGAAGCGCACCAGGCAGCGCAAGCGCCACACTGCTCTAGCCGCACCTTAAGAGAGCCATTGTTACTCGCTTTGTGTAGCCATGCCTTGTTGCATTTCTTCACGTTGACATTTAGGGCGCTGGGCAGAAGTCACATTACGTCAGCATGATCAAAAGTCTTCGCAAAGCTTTGTTTTAATGGACAGTTGGATTCCACCGGTCCATACCAAATGAAGCACAATGGATAGCACAAAGCGAAACTGCTCAATAAACTCTGCACGTGAGTCATTCTTACTACTGTCCTTTATACCCACCTTTTTGCATTTCTTCACGTTGACATTTAGAGCACTGGCTCCCAGAATGCTTTGTTTCATTTGGACAGTGAATTCCGCCCGTCCATGCCAGTTGAGGCGTACCATACCGCGCAAGAGCTGCACTGCTCCAGCCGCACCTCACAGGAGTCACTCTTACACCTGTCCTTTATCCAGGCATTTCTTTATTTCATCACTTTGCCGTTTAGAGCACTAGGCAGAAATCACATTGCGTCAGCATCGGCAACAGCCTTCACAATCATTTGTTTTAAGTGCACAGTGAGATTCCCCCGGTGCATGCCAGGTAAGCCACACCAGACAGTGCAGAGCCGTGCTGCTCTAGTCGCACCTCATGGGAGTCATTGTTAGTCTCTTCGTTTACCCACGCCTTGATGATTTTATCAAGTTGACATATAGGGGACTGGGCAGAGATCACATTGCATCAGCATGGTCAAAAGTCCTCGCAATGCTTTGTTTTAAATGGACAGTCAGATTCTCCCGGTCCATACCAGTTGAAGCGCAACGGAAAGTGCAAAGCGGCACAGCTCAATCCACACTGCAAGGGAGTCATTCTTACTCCTGTCTTTTATCCACGCTTTTTTTTCATTTTTTCACTTCGACATTTAGAGCACTGTGCAGAAATCACACTGCGTCAGCATGCTCAACGGCCCCCAGAATGGTTTGTTTTATTTGGACAGTGGATTCTGTCAGTCCGTGCCAGTTCATTCGCACCAGACCGCGCAAGAGCTGCACTGCGCTAGCCGCACCTAAAGGGTGTCATAGTTACTCCTGTCGTTTATCCAGCCCTTTCCTTAATTTATTTATTTCACGTTTAAAGCACTAGGCAGAAATCAAATTGCGTCGGCATGGTCAACGGCCCTCGCAATCATTTGTTTTAAATGGACAGTCGGATTACCCCGATCTATCCCAGTTGAAGCGCACCAGGCAGCGCTAGAGCCGCACTGCTCTAGTCGCAGCTCAAGGGAGTCATTGTTACTCACTTAGCTCCCCCACGCCTTGTTCTATTTCTTCAGGTTGACATTTAGGGCACTGGGCACAAATCACCTTGCATAAAAATGGTCAACCGCCCTCGCAATTATATCTTTTAAAAGCACAGTAAGATTCCCCCTGTGCATTCCAGTTGAACCACACCAGACAGTGCAAAGCAGCACTGTTCTAGCCGCACCTCAAGGGAGTCATTGTTACTAACGTCCTTCACCCACGCTTTGTTCCATTTCCTCACATTGACATTTAGAGCCCTGGGCACAAATCACATTGCGTCAGCATCGTCAAAAGTCCTTGCAATGCTTTGTTTTAAGTGGACAGTCAGTTTCAGCCGGTCCATGCCAGTTGAAGCACAACAGATAGCATAAAGCGCCACTCCTGAATCCACACTGCAAGGGAGTCATTCTTACTCCTGTCCTTTAACCACGCCTTTTTTTTTCATTTCTGCACGTTGACATTTACAGACCTGGGCAGAAATCACATTGCGTCAGCATGGTCAACGGCCCTCAAAATGCATTGTTTTATTTGGAGAGTCGGATTCTCCCGGTCCATGCCAGTTGAAGCGCACCAGGCAGCGCAAGCGCCACACTGCTCTAGCCGCACCTCAAGAGGGCCATTGTTACTCGCTTTGTGTAGCCATGCCTTGTTGCATTTCTTCACGTTGACATTTAGAGCGCTGGGCAGAAGTCACATTACGTCAGCATGATCAAAAGTCTTCGCAAAGCTTTGTTTTAATGGACAGTTGGATTCCACCGGTCCATACCAAATGAAGCACAATGGATAGCACAAAGCGAAACTGCTCAATAAACTCTGCACGGGAGTCATTCTTACTCCTGTCCTTTATACCCACCTTTTTGCATTTCTTCACGTTGACATTTAGAGCACTGGCTCCCAGAATGCTTTGTGTCATTTGGACAGTGAATTCCGCCCGTCCATGCCAGTTGAGGCGTACCATACCGCGCAAGAGCTGCACTGCTCCAGCCGCACCTCACAGGAGTCACTCTTACACCTGTCCTTTATCCAGGCATTTCTTTATTTCATCACTTTGCCGTTTAGAGCACTAGGCAGAAATCACATTGCGTCAGCATGGTGAACGGCCCGCGTAATCATTTGTTTTAAATGGACCGTCGGATTCCTCCGATCTATGCCAGTTGGAGTGCAGCAGACTGTGCAAGAGCCGCACTGCTCTAGTCGCACCTCGAGGGAGTCATTGTTACTCTCATCGCATACACACCTTCTTGCATTTCTTCACGTTGACATTAAATAGCACTGGGCAGAAATCACATTGTGTCAGCATCGGTAACAGCCTTCACAATCATTTGTTTTAAGTGCACAGTGAGATTCCCCCGGTGCATGACAGGTAAACCACACCAGACAGTGCAAAGCTGTGCTGCTCTAGTCGCACCTCATGGGAGTCATTGTTAGTCTCTTCGTTTACCCACGCCTTGTTGATTTTATCAAGTTGACATATAGGGGACTGGGCAGAAATCACATTGCGTCAGCATGGTCAAAAGTCCCCGCAATGCTTTGTTTTAAATGGACAGTCGGATTCCCCCGGTCTATACCAGTTGAAGCGCAATGGAAAGTGCAAAGCGGCACAGCTGAATGCACACTGCAAGGGAGTCATTCTTACTCATGTCGTTTATCCACACCTTTTTTTCATTTTTTCACTTTGACATTTAGAGCACTGTGCAGAAATCACACTGCGTCAGCACGGTCAACGGCCCCCAAAATGCTTTGTTTTATTTGGGCATTTTATTTTACAGGAGGTATTCAGAGACATGGATTGGGAAGAATTGGGTATAAAAGTTAATCGAGAATAGCTTGGTAACTCGCGATTCGCTGATGACATTGCCTTGCTTAGTACCTCAGGGGACCAATTGCAATGCATGTTCAGTGACCTGGATAGGCAAAGCAGAAGAGTGGGTCTAAAAATTAATCTGCAGGAAACTAAAGTAATGCTTAACAGTCTCCGAAGAAAACCGCAATTTACAATAGGCAGCGAGGCACTGGAAGTCGTAAGGGAATACACCAACTTAGGTCAGGTAGTGACAGCGGATGCGGATCATAAGACAGAAATATTCAGAAGAACAAGAATGGGCTGGGGTGCGTTTGGCAGGCATTCTCAGATGATGAATAGCAGGTTGCCGTTATCCCCTCAAGAGGAAAGTATATAATACCTGTGTCTTACCAGCACTCACCTATGGGGCAGAAACCTTGAGGCTTACGAAAAGGGTTCTGCTCATATTGAGGACGACACAACGAGCTATGGAAAGAAGAATGATAGGTGTAACGTTCAAGGATAAGAAAAGAGCAGATTGGGTGAGGGAACAAACGCGACCTAATGACATCTTAGTTGAAATCAAGAAAAAGAAAGGGGCATGGGCAGGATACGCAATGAGGAGGGAAGATAACCGATGGTCATTGAGGGTTACGGAATGGATTCCAAGGGAAGAGAAGCTTAGCAGAGGGCGGCAGAAAGTTAGGCGGGCGCATGAGATTCAGAAGTTTGCGGGGACGACATGGCCACACTTAGTACAAGATCGGGGTTGTTGGAGATGTATGGGAGAGGCCTTTGCCCTGCAGTAGGCGTAACCAGGCTGATGCTGATGATGATTCCGCCGGTCCATGCCAGTTGAGGCACATAAGACCACGCAAGAGCCGCACTGCGATAGCCGCACCGGGAGTCATTGTGACTCCTGTAGTTTATCCATGCCTTTTTTTATTTACTTCAGTTTCACGTTTAGAGCACTGGGCAGAAATCACATTGCGTCAGCATGGCCGACGGCCCTCGCAATCATTTGTTTTAAATGGACAGTCGGATTCCCCCGATCTATGCCAGCTGGAGTGCAGCAGACTGTGCAAAAGCTGCACTGCTCTAGTCGCACCTCAAGGGAGTCATTGTTACTCTCACCGCTTACACACACCTTCTTGCATTTCTTCACGTTGACATTAAATAGCACTGGGCAGAAATCACATAGTGTCAGCATCGGCAACAGCCTTCACAATCATTTGTTTTAAGTGCACAGTGAGATTCCCCCGGTGCATGCCAGGTAAGCCACACCAGACAGTGCAGAGCCGTGCTGCTCTAGTCGCACCTCATGGGAGTCATTGTTAGTCTCTTCGTTTACCCACGCCTTGATGATTTTATCAAGCTGACATATAGGGGACTGGGCAGAGATCACATTGCATCAGCATGGTCAAAAGTCCTCGCAATGCTTTGTTTTAAATGGACAGTCAGATTCTCCCGGTCCATACCAGTTGAAGCGCAACGGAAAGTGCAAAGCGGCACAGCTCAATCCACACTGCAAGGGAGTCATTCTTACTCCTGTCTTTTATCCACGCTTTTTTTTTCATTTTTTCACTTCGACATTTAGAGCACTGTGCAGAAATCACACTGCGTCAGCATGCTCAACGGCCCCCCGAATGGTTTGTTTTATTTGGACAGTGGATTCTGTCAGTCCGTGCCAGTTCATTCGCACCAGACCGCGCAAGAGCTGCACTGCGCTAGCCGCACCTAAAGGGTGTCATAGTTACTCCTGTCGTTTATCCAGCCCTTTCCTTAATTTATTTATTTCACGTTTAAAGCACTAGGCAGAAATCAAATTGCGTCGGCATGGTCAACGGCCCTCGCAATCATTTGTTTTAAATGGACAGTCGGATTACCCCGATCTATCCCAGTTGAAGCGCACCAGGCAGCGCTAGAGCCGCACTGCTCTAGTCGCAGCTCAAGGGAGTCATTGTTACTCACTTAGCTCCCCCACGCCTTGTTCTATTTCTTGAGGTTGACATTTAGGGCACTGGGCACAAATCACCTTGCATAAAAATGGTCAACCGCCCTCGCAATTATATCTTTTAAAAGCACAGTAAGATTCCCCCTGTGCATTCCAGTTGAACCACACCAGACAGTGCAAAGCAGCACTGTTCTAGCCGCACCTCAAGGGAGTCATTGTTACTAACGTCCTTCACCCACGCTTTGTTCCATTTCCTCACATTGACATTTAGAGCCCTGGGCACAAATCACATTGCGTCAGCATCGTCAAAAGTCCTTGCAATGCTTTGTTTTAAGTGGACAGTCAGTTTCAGCCGGTCCATGCCAGTTGAAGCACAACAGATAGCATAAAGCGCCACTCCTGAATCCACACTGCAAGGGAGTCATTCTTACTCCTGTCCTTTAACCACGCCTTTTTTTGCATTTCTGCACGTTGACATTTACAGACCTGGGCAGAAATCACATTGCGTCAGCATGGTCAACGGCCCTCGAAATGCATTGTTTTATTTCGAGAGTCGGATTCTCCCGGTCCATGCCAGTTGAAGCGCACCAGGCAGCGCAAGCGCCACACTGCTCTAGCCGCACCTTAAGAGAGCCATTGTTACTCGCTTTGTGTAGCCATGCCTTGTTGCATTTCTTCACGTTGACATTTAGGGCGCTGGGCAGAAGTCACATTACGTCAGCATGATCAAAAGTCTTCGCAAAGCTTTGTTTTAATGGACAGTTGGATTCCACCGGTCCATACCAAATGAAGCACAATGGATAGCACAAAGCGAAACTGCTCAATAAACTCTGCACGGGAGTCATTCTTACTCCTGTCCTTTACACCCACCTTTTTGCATTTCTTCACGTTGACATTTAGAGCACTGGCTCCCAGAATGCTTTGTTTCATTTGGACAGTGAATTCCGCCCGTCCATGCCAGTTGAGGCGTACCATACCGCGCAAGAGCTGCACTGCTCCAGCCGCACCTCACAGGAGTCACTCTTACACCTGTCCTTTATCCAGGCATTTCTTTATTTCATCACTTTGCCGTTTAGAGCACTAGGCAGAAATCACATTGTGTCAGCATCGGCAACAGCCTTCACAATCATTTGTTTTAAGTGCACAGTGAGATTCCCCCGGTGCATGCCAGGTAAGCCACACCAGACAGTGCAGAGCCGTGCTGCTCTAGTCGCACCTCATGGGAGTCATTGTTAGTCTCTTCGTTTACCCACGCCTTGATGATTTTATCAAGTTGACATATAGGGGACTGGGCAGAGATCACATTGCATCAGCATGGTCAAAAGTCCTCGCAATGCTTTGTTTTAAATGGACAGTCAGATTCTCCCGGTCCATACCAGTTGAAGCGCAACGGAAAGTGCAAAGCGGCACAGCTCAATCCACACTGCAAGGGAGTCATTCTTACTCCTGTCTTTTATCCACGCTTTTTTTTTCATTTTTTCACTTCGACATTTAGAGCACTGTGCAGAAATCACACTGCGTCAGCATGCTCAACGGCCCCCAGAATGGTTTGTTTTATTTGGACAGTGGATTCTGTCAGTCCGTGCCAGTTCATTCGCACCAGACCGCGCAAGAGCTGCACTGCGCTAGCCGCACCTAAAGGGTGTCATAGTTACTCCTGTCGTTTATCCAGCCCTTTCCTTAATTTATTTATTTCACGTGTAAAGCACTAGGCAGAAATCAAATTGCGTCGGCATGGTCAACGGCCCTCGCAATCATTTGTTTTAAATGGACAGTCGGATTACCCCGATCTATCCCAGTTGAAGCGCACCAGGCAGCGCTAGAGCCACACTGCTCTAGTCGCAGCTCAAGGGAGTCATTGCTACTCACTTATCTCCCCCACGCCTTGTTCTATTTCTTCAGGTTGACATTTAGGGCACTGGGCACAAATCACCTTGCATAAAAATGGTCAACCGCCCTCGCAATTATATCTTTTAAAAGCACAGTAAGATTCCCCCTGTGCATTCCAGTTGAACCACACCAGACAGTGCAAAGCAGCACTGTTCTAGCCGCACCTCAAGGGAGTCATTGTTACTAACGTCCTTCACCCACGCTTTGTTCCATTTCCTCAAATTGACATTTAGAGCCCTGGGCACAAATCACATTGCGTCAGCATCGTCAAAAGTCCTTGCAATGCTTTGTTTTAAGTGGACAGTCAGTTTCAGCCGGTCCATGCCAGTTGAAGCACAACAGATAGCATAAAGCGCCACTCCTGAATCCACACTGCAAGGGAGTCATTCTTACTCCTGTCCCTTAACCACGCCTTTTTTTTCATTTCTGCACGTTGACATTTACAGACCTGGGCAGAAATAACATTGCGTCAGCATGGTCAACGGCCCTCAAAATGCATTGTTTTATTTCGAGAGTCGGATTCTCCCGGTCCATGCCAGTTGAAGCGCACCAGGCAGCGCAAGCGCCACGCTGCTCTAGCCGCACCTTAAGAGAGCCATTGTTACTCGCTTTGTGTAGCCATGCCTTGTTGCATTTCTTCACGTTGACATTTAGGGCGCTGGGCAGAAGTCACATTACGTCAGCATGATCAAAAGTCTTCGCAAAGCTTTGTTTTAATGGACAGTTGGATTCCACCGGTCCATACCAAATGAAGCACAATGGATAGCACAAAGCGAAACTGCTCAATAAACTCTGCACGGGAGTCATTCTTACTCCTGTCCTTTATACCCACCTTTTTGCATTTCTTCACGTTGACATTTAGAGCACTGGCTCCCAGAATGCTTTGTTTCATTTGGACAGTGAATTCCGCCCGTCCATGCCAGTTGAGGCGTACCATACCACGCAAGACCTGCACTGCTCCAGCCGCACCTCACAGGAGTCACTCTTACACCTGTCCTTTATCCAGGCATTTCTTTATTTCATCACTTTGCCGTTTAGAGCACTAGGCAGAAATCACATTGCGTCAGCATGGTGAACGGCCCGCGTAATCATTTGTTTTAAATGGACAGTCGGATTCCCCCGATCTATGCCAGTTGGAGTGCAGCAGATTGTGCAAGAGCCGCACTGCTCTAGTCGCACCTCGAGGGAGTCATTGTTACTCTCATCGCATACACACCTTCTTGCATTTCTTCACGTTGACATTAAATAGCACTGGGCAGAAATCACATTGTGTCAGCATCGGCAACAGCCTTCACCATCATTTGTTTTAAGTGCACAGTGAGATTCCCCCGGTGCATGACAGGTAAACCACACCAGACAGTGCAAAGCTGTGCTGCTCTAGTCGCACCTCATGGGAGTCATTGTTAGTCTCTTCGTTTACCCACGCCTTGTTGATTTTATCAAGTTGACATATAGGGGACTGGGCAGAAATCACATTGCGTCAGCATGGTCAAAAGTCCCCGCAATGCTTTGTTTTAAATGGACAGTCGGATTCCCCCAGTCCATGCCAGTTGATGCACAACAGATAGCATAAAGCGCCACTCCTGAATCCACACTGCAAGGGAGTCATTCTTACTCCTGTCGTTTAACCACGCCTTTTTTTCATTTCTGCACGTTGACATTTACAGACCTGGGCAGAAATCACATTGCGTAAGCATGGTCAACGGCCCCCAAAATGCTTTGTTTTATTTGGGCATTTTATTTTACAGGAGGTATTCAGAGACATGGATTGGGAAGATTTGGGGATAAAAGTTAATCGAGAATAGCTTAGTAACTCGCGATTCGCTGATGACATTGCCTTCCTTAGTACCTCAGGGGACCAATTGCAATGCATGTTCACTGACCTGGATAGGCAAAGCAGAAGAGTGGGTCTAAAAATTAATCTGCAGGAAACTAAAGTAATGCTTAACAGTCTCGGAAGAAAACAGCAATTTACAATTGGCAGCGAGGCACTAGAAGTCGTAAGGGATTACATCAACTTAGGGCAGGTAGTGACAGCGGATGCGGATCATGAGACAGAAATATTCAGAACAAGAATGGGCTGGGGTGCGTTTGGCAGGCATTCTCAGATGATGATTAGCAGGTTGCCATTATCCCCTCAAGAGGAAAGTATATAATACCTGTGTCTTACCAGTACTCACCTATGGGGAAGAAACCTGGAGGCTTACGAAATGGGTTCTGCTCAAATTGAGGACGACGCAACGAGCTATGGAAAGAAGAATGATAGGTGTAACGTTAAAGGATAAGAAAAGAGCAGATTGGGTGGGGAACAAACGCGAGTTAATGACATCTTAGTTGAAATCAAGAAAAAGAAATGGGCATGGGCAGGATACGAAATGAGGAGGGAAGATAACCGATGGTCATTAAGGGTTACGGAATGGATTCCAAGGGAAGGGAAGCTTAGCAGAGGGCGGCAGAAAGTTAGGCGGGCGCATGAGATTAAGAAGTTTGCAGGGACGACATGGCCACACATAGTACATGATCGGGGTTGTTGGAGATGTACGGGAGAGGCCTTTGCCCTGCAGTAGGCGTAACCAGGCCTATGCTGATGATGATTCCGCCGGTCCATGCCAGTTGAGGCACACAAGACCACGCAAGAGCCGCACTGCGATAGCCGCACCACAAGGGAGTCATTGTGACTCCTGTAGTTTATCCATGCCTTTTTTTATTTACTTCAGTTTCACGTTTAGAGCACTGGGCAGAAATCACATTGCGTCAGCATGGTCGACGGCCCTCGCAATCATTTGTTTTAAATGGACAGTCGGATTCCCCCGATCTATGCCAGCTGGAGTGCAGCAGACTGTGCAAAAGCTGCACTGTTCTAGTCGCACCTCAAGGGAGTCATTTTTACTCTCATAGCTTACACACACCTTCTTGCATTTCTTCACGTTGACATTAAATAGCACTGGGCAGAAATCACATTGTGTCAGCATCGGCAACGGCCTTCGCAAACATTTCTTTTCATGGCAGAGTTAGATTCCCCCGTTGCATGCCAGGTAAACCACACCAGACAGTGCAAAGCCGCGCTACTCTAGTCCCACCTCATGGGAGTCATTGTTAGTCTCTTCGTTTACCCACGCCTTGTTGATTTTATAAAGTTGACATATAGGGGACTGGGCAGAAATCACATTGCGTCAGCATGGTCAAAAGTCCCCGCAATGCTTTGTTTTAAATGGACAGTCGGATTCCCCCGGTCCATGCCAGTTGATGCACAACAGATAGCATAAAGCGCCACTCCTGAATCCACACTGCAAGGGAGTCATTCTTACTCCTGTCGTTTAACCACGCCTTTTTTTCATTTCTGCACGTTGACATTTACAGACCTGGGCAGAAATCACATTGCGTCAGCATGGTCAACGGCCCCCAAAATGCTTTGTTTTATTTGGGCATTTTATTTTACAGGAGGTATTCAGAGACATGGATTGGGAAGAATTGGGGATAAAAGTTAATCGAGAATAGCTTAGTAACTCGCGATTCGCTGATGACATTGCCTTCATTAGTACCTCAGGGGACCAATTGCAATGCATGTTCACTGACCTGGAGAGACAAAGCAGAAGAGTGGGTCTAAAAAGTAATCTGTAGGAAACTAAAGTAATGCTTAACAGTCTCGGAAGAAAACAGCAATTTACAATTGGCAGCGAGGCACTGGAAGTCATAAGGGAATACATCAACTTAGGGCAGGTAGTGACAGCGGATGCGGATCATGAGACAGAAATATTCAGAAGAACAAGAATGGGCTGGGGTGCGTTTGGCAGGCATTCTCAGATGATGATTAGCAGGTTGCCATTATCCCCTCAAGAGAAAAGTATATAAAAATTGGAGGACGCTTAAGCTTCGCCTTCAAGAGTGGGACGCGACAGCGTTCCCGTCGACCCGCCAAGGGGTATAAGACAATGCGCTACGGCACAGCGATCACTTACGATGCGCCCCGCATCGGACTTAGCGCCCACCTATCACGCGGTGAGCGTCGAGCACCGCAGCGTTCGGCGCGCCAACGAAACGTGCGCCTGAGCGAACGGAACGAACCAAAGAACTCGGTGTCTCGGAGGGGAAACGATCTACGCCAGCCAAACGTCGCGATCGGCACGGGCAGAGAGATAGATAGTAATCTAAAGAAAGGACCGGGAGCACGGCGAAGCGTCGTCAGGGGAGAGGGAGTCCCGCGACGCGGCTGGCAGCGGTCCCAATGCGCGCGCGGCGCGCCTCCTGTCGGGGCAGCGCCGTACATTGAGAGGAGGGGGTCTTCTGTGTTTGCCGCAAGATGGCTCTGCGTGTGCGGAAAGCGCAGAAGAAATGCAGCGGAAACGCACTTCGCAAGTCGTGTAATTGTGACTTCTGTACGTTACATGTTCATAATTACCGATATACACCGCAGCATAACTTTCCACGGCTCGTTTCGAAGGCAACACCGCATTCACTAGAGGCGCGTTTGCACCGCTTGGAAGCATCGAACTCGTGGCTGAGTGGTAGCGTCTCCGTCTCACACTCCGGAGACCCTGGTTCGATTCCCACCGGGCCAATCTTGGAAGTTGCTTTTTATTTATGAAGTGCCTGCCGTGATTTATCGCTCACGGTCAACGCCGCGGACGCCGACGCCGACACCCGACGCCGACGACACCGGCTTTTCTGCGACACGAGCTCCTTAACGCTATCGCGTAATACCTGTGTCTTACCAGTACTCACCTATGGGGCAAAAACCTGGAGGCTTACGAAAAGGGTTCTGCTCAAATTGAGGACGACGCAACGAGCTATGGAAAGAAGAATGATAGGTGTAACGTTCAAGGATAAGAAAAGAGCAGATTGGGTGAGGGAACAAACGCGAGTTAATGACATCTTAGTTGAAATCAAGAAAAAGAAATGGGCATGGGCAGGATACGCAATGAGGCGGGAAGATAACCGATGGTCATTGAGGGTTACGGAATGGATTCCAAGGGAAGGGAAGCTTAGCAGAGGGCGGCAGAAAGTTAGGCGGGCGCATGAGATTAAGAAGTTTGCAGGGACGACATGGCCACACATAGTACATGATCGGGGTTGTTGGAGATGTATGGGAGAGGCCTTTGCCCTGCAGTAGGCGTAACCAGGCTGATGCTGATGATGATTGCGCCGGTCCATGCCAGTTGAGGCACACAAGACCACGCAAGAGCCGCACTGCGATAGCCGCACCACAAGGGAGTCATTGTGACTCCTGTAGTTTATCCATGCCTTTTTTTAATTACTTCAGTTTGACGTTTAGAGCACTGGGCAGAAATCACATTGTGTCAGCATCGGCAACAGCCTTCACAATCATTTGTTTTAATTGCACAGTGAGATTCCCCCGGTGCATGCCAGGTAAGCCACACCAGACAGTGCAGAGCCGTGCTGCTCTAGTCGCACCTGATGGGAGTCATTGTTAGTCTCTTCGTTTACCCTCGCCTTGTTGATTTTATCAAGTTGACATATAGGGGACCTTGCAGAGATCACATTGCATCAGCATGGTCAAAAGTCCTCGCAATGCTTTGTTTTAAATGGACAGTCAGATTCTCCCGGTCCATACCAGTTGAAGCGCAACGGAAAGTGCAAAGCGGCACAGCTCAATCCACACTGCAAGGGAGTCATTCTTACTCCTGTCTTTTATCCACGCTTTTTTTTTCATTTTTTCACTTCGACATTTAGAGCACTGTGCAGAAATCACACTGCGTCAGCATGCTCAACGGCCCCCAGAATGGTTTGTTTTATTTGGACAGTGGATTCTGTCAGTCCATGCCAGTTCATTCGCACCAGACCGCGCAAGAGCTGCACTGCGCTAGCCGCACCTAAAGGGTGTCATAGGTACTCCTGTCGTTTATCCAGCCCTTTCCTTAATTTATTTATTTCACGTTTAAAGCACTAGGCAGAAATCAAATTGCGTCAGCATGGTCAACGGCCCTCGCAATCATTTGTTTTAAATGGACAGTCGGATTACCCCGATCTATCCCAGTTGAAGCGCACCAGGCAGCGCTAGAGCCGCACTGCTCAAGGCGCAGCTCAAGGGAGTCATTGTTACTCACTTAGCTCCCCCACGCCTTGTTCTATTTCTTCAGGTTGACATTTAGGGCACTGGGCACAAATCACCTTGCATAAAAATGGTCAACCGCCCTCGCAATTATATCTTTTAAAAGCACAGTAAGATTCCCCCTGTGCATTCCAGTTGAACCACACCAGACAGTGCAAAGCAGCACTGTTCTAGCCGCACCTCAAGGGAGTCATTGTTACTAACGTCCTTCACCCACGCTTTGTTCCATTTCCTCACATTGACATTTAGAGCCCTGGGCACAAATCACATTGCGTCAGCATCGTCAAAAGTCCTTGCAATGCTTTGTTTTAAGTGGACAGTCAGTTTCAGCCGCTCCATGCCAGTTGATGCACAACAGATAGCATAAAGCGCCACTCCTGAATCCACACTGCAAGGGAGTCATTCTTACTCCTGTCGTTTAACCACGCCTTTTTTTCATTTCTGCACGTTGACATTTACAGACCTGGGCAGAAATCACATTGCGTCAGCATGGTCAACGGCCCTCAAAATGCATTGTTTTATTTGGAGAGTCGGATTCTCCCGGTCCATGCCAGTTGAAGCGCACCAGGCAGCGCAAGCGCCACACTGCTCTAGCCGCACCTCAAGAGAGCGATTGTTACTCGCTTTGTGTAGCCATGCCTTGTTGCATTTCTTCACGTTGACATTTAGAGCACTGGGCAGAAGTCACATTACGTCAGCATGATCAAAAGTCTTCGCAAAGCTTTGTTTTAATGGACAGTTGGATTCCACCGGTCCATACCAAATGAAGCACAATGGATAGCACAAAGCGAAACTGCTCAATAAACTCTGCACGGGAGTCATACTTACTCCTGTCCTTTATACCCACCTTTTTGCATTTCTTCACGTTGACATTTAGAGCACTGGCTCCCAGAATGCTTTGTTTCATTTGGACAGTGAATTCCGCCCGTCCATGCCAGTTGAGGCGTACCATACCGCGCAAGAGCTGCACTGCTCCAGCCGCACCTCACAGGAGTCACTCTTACACCTGTCCTTTATCCAGGCATTTCTTTATTTCATCACTTTGCCGTTTAGAGCACTAGGCAGAAATCACCTTGCGTCAGCATGGTGAACGGCCCACGCAATTATTTGTTTTAAATGGACAGTCGGATTCCCCCGATCTATGCCAGTTGGAGTGCAGCAGACTGCGCAAGAGCCGCACTGCTCTAGTCGCACCTCGCGGGAGTCATTGTTACTCTCATCGCATTCACACCTTCTTGCATTTCTTCACGTTGACATTAAATAGCACTGGGCAGAAATCACATAGTGTCAGCATCGGCAACAGCCTTCACAATCGTTTGTTTTAAGTGCACAGTGAGATTCCCGCGGTGCATGCCAGGTAAGCCACACCAGACAGTGCAGACCTGTGCTGCTCTAGTCGCACCTCATGGGAGTCATTGTTAGTCTCTTCGTTTACCCACGCCTTGTTGCATTTTATCAAGTTGACATATAGGGGACTGGGCAGAAATCACATTGCGTCAGCGTGGTCAAAAGTCCCCGCAATGCTTTGTTTTAAATGGACAGTCGGATTCCCCCGGTCTATACCAGTTCAAGCGCAATGGAAAGTGCAAAGCGGCACAGCTGAATGCACACTGCAAGGGAGTCATTCTTACTCCTGTCGTTTAACCACGCCTTTTTTTCATTTCTGCACGTTGACATTTACAGACCTGGGCAGAAATCACATTGCGTCAGCATGGTCAACGGCCCTCAAAATGCATTGTTTTATTTGGAGAGTCGGATTCTCCCGGTCCATGCCAGTTGAAGCGCACCAGGCAGCGCAAGCGCCACACTGCTCTAGCCGCACCTCAAGAGAGCGATTGTTACTCGCTTTGTGTAGCCATGCCTTGTTGCATTTCTTCACGTTGACATTTAGAGCGCTGGGCAGAAGTCACATTACGTCAGCATGATCAAAAGTCTTCGCAAAGCTTTGTTTTAATGGACAGTTGGATTCCACCGGTCCATACCAAATGAAGCACAATGGATAGCACAAAGCGAAACTGCTCAATAAACTCTGCACGGGAGTCATTCTTACTCCTGTCCTTTATACCCACCTTTTTGCATTTCTTCACGTTGACATTTAGAGCACTGGCTCCCAGAATGCTTTGTTTCATTTGGACAGTGAATTCCGCCCGTCCATGCCAGTTGAGGCGTACCATACCGCGCAAGAGCTGCACTGCTCCAGCCGCACCTCACAGGAGTCACTCTTACACCTGTCCTTTATCCAGGCATTTCTTTATTTCATCACTTTGCCGTTTAGAGCACTAGGCAGAAATCACATTGCGTCAGCATGGTGAACGGCCCACGCAATTATTTGTTTTAAATGGACAGTCGGATTCCCCCGATCTATGCCAGTTGGAGTGCAGCAGACTGCGCAAGAGCCGCACTGCTCTAGTCGCACCTCGAGGGAGTCATTGTTACTCTCATCGCATACACACCTTCTTGCATTTCTTCACGTTGACATTAAATAGCACTGGGCAGAAATCACATAGTGTCAGCATCGGCAACAGCCTTCACAATCGTTTGTTTTAAGTGCACAGTGAGATTCCCGCGGTGCATGCCAGGTAAGCCACACCAGACAGTGCAGACCTGTGCTGCTCTAGTCGCACCTCATGGGAGTCATTGTTAGTCTCTTCGTTTACCCACGCCTTGTTGCATTTTATCAAGTTGACATATAGGGGACTGGGCAGAAATCACATTGCGTCAGCGTGGTCAAAAGTCCCCGCAATGCTTTGTTTTAAATCGACAGTCGGATTCCCCCGGTCTATACCAGTTCAAGCGCAATGGAAAGTGCAAAGCGGCACAGCTGAATGCACACTGCAAGGGAGTCATTCTTACTCATGTCGTTTATCCACACCTTTTTTTCATTTCTTTACTTTGACATTTAGAGCACTGTGCAGAAATCACACTGCGTCAGCACGGTCAACGGCCCCCAAAGTGCTTTGTTTTATTTGGGCATTTTATTTTACAGGAGGTATTCAGAGACATGGATTGGGAAGATTTGGGGATAAAAGTTACCAGAAGAGGGTTATGGCGCCGAAAAAACACAACACACAGCAAGCGAGACGGGACAGGCGCAACTTCCAACTGTTTATTCACCGCGTATGCGAATGAATATAAGGACAAAGATGGGCAGCAAGAACCACACATGCGCACGAGGTATTTGCATAAAGCGGATAAAGATAGGTTAAGTGCACACGTATCTCACGCCCGTGTATCTAAAAAAGCAGTTTCATTCTTATAAATGGAGATAGATGGGGCGCTAACACAATCGCTACAGTTTCTTTTAATATAGTAGGCCTCCAACAGTTCACGGGCAGTCTGGTCCTTACTTCTCTTTAAAACCTTTGCTTCTTTCAGCCTTGCCACACACTTGATCTTCCTTTCTTCTCCGCAGGCTTTACAATGATGCGGCAGATGGGAACCAGTGCCATTTTTTAAATCGCGATTATGTTCCGCTAATCGGTCATTAATACAACGGCCGGTTTGTCCGATGTACTTCTTTCCACATGTGAGAGGTATCTGATATACAACACCCACGGCACACTTAACAAACGGGGCTGCATGTCTCTTTTTACAGTCAGTTTTGTTTACATTGTCGGGGTCAGTTTTAACGCACAAACCAGCCAGTTTCTTTGGGGCGGAAAAAACCACAGGAACCTTATATTTTGCCGCTACATGCTTCAAATTGTGCGCTACCTTATGGGTGTACGGGATGACAACCGGTCTACTTTTGCTTTTGGGGACGACATCTTGGTCGCCCTTCTTTGTACTTTCTTTTTTCATTTTTCGCAGCAAGGCTTCCGCTACTCCGGTTAAGATCGAGGTTGGAAAGCCTGCTTTTTCCAACTTGCGAATCTGGGTGTGAAAGCTTTCCTCTGCCTTATGGCAACAAGATTTCTTCAGTGACGCTTCCAGGCACATCTGAGCAATGGCGCGTTTTACTGTCTTTGAATGGGAGGAATCATATGGCATTAGTTCTTTTTGTGCGCGAGGGTGATACATCCAGCAAAAGCTTTGGTCATTAAGGGTAATGTCAATGTCTAAAAACTGCAATCTGTTGCCTTGGGCAAGCTCGTAGGTGAAGTCCAAACCTTTTCCAAGTAGTTTAAAACCAGATAAAACTTCTTCCACTATTTGTGGGTAAGATGAGGAAACCTGTTTCTTTAAAATAATTAAAAAATCGTCAACGTATCTAAAAGTTTTCAGCACTTTGGCTTCGTCAAAAGTATCCGCCAGTGACTTGTCCATCTGCGCGAGAAAGATGTTACATAGCACTGGAGCGACGCAGGAACCAATGCAAATTCCTTTTTTCTGAACAAACAGCCGGTCTTCAAATAAAACCACCGTGCAAGACAAGTAATATTCTAACAATGCCATGAAATTCGCAACAGAAACACCGGCAGAGTTCTGGAAGGAAATCGCCCCATTCATTTCAATGCACGACTGTACAGCGGCTAACAACTCAGTCTGTGGGATAGAATAGAAAAGGTCAACAACGTCAATGGAAAACATATAACCTGAAGACTTATTGTCATTCAAAAATTTGACAATATCAAGAGAGTTCCTGCAAGAAAATGGATCTTCGACATCTAACCCATTAAGTTGCCTTAGCAGGAAACCACTAACATGGCTCTGCCAAGCCCCTCTTTCACTCACGATACATCTGAATGGGATTCGTTCCTTATGTGTTTTTGCAGTGAAAAACACATGTAAGCTGTTTCCTTTACAAAGCCGAATACCTTTAGCAAGTCTGTCCAAGCCAATACTTTCACACAGTGAAACCGCATTAGATTTCAGCTTTCCCAGATTAACCACGGTCTTCCGGAAATTCTTGTGCACAGCTTCATGAGCCTTCTCGTTGAACATACCAGACGGAATGATGACGAATCCGCCCTGCTTGTCCGCTTGGGTGAGTCGCAGCTTCTGGTCGGCGAAGAACTCGACGACTCTTTTGGTGGTCGACTCATGTCTAGCTCTGTTGATGGGCGCGGTCCTGTTGAGGCTGTCCACGCCATCTAGCAAGCTCCTTTCCTGGTCCTCTGGGTCAGCTTTACCGGCAATCCTTCGGTTCAAGGAAAGTAGCTCATGCCCTTGAATCCTAGGCTCGATGCTGTACTTCGGGCCCTTCCTAAGGATGGCAACTACATCATCCGGAATACTAGTACCCCCCAGAACCCTGAGCGCCATGCTGCTGTCTTGGTTTCTTCTTTCACCACATTTTGATAGTACCGGCAATGTCTTTTTCCACAAGAATTCACTAGTTTGGGCGGCCAGCCGCCTGAAGGACAGAAGTTTCACGCCTGCAATGTTCGCAGAATTCTGGGAAAAACATATCCATTGCAGCCAATCATACAGAAGACGTACCTGACGCCACAGTTCCGCGCGTAAAATTCGGCATATCCTCTTGACGTGGCCAAGAGAAGGTCTGGTAGAACCAAACAGGCAGGAGATCTCGTGTGGGACCAGGCCTTTTCTTATGCAGAATCCCATCTTCCTAGCGCGGCAGGAGATGAGGGCGATATGGCTGACTAACACTGAAAGAGGCGGTGGTCTTGCAGAAGGAACACAAAGAAAGGGGCCCACTGTAGAAGAAAGGTAACTGAGTAATACTTGTTGGGGGGCTAGTTGGTGCATGTTTCCAGAAGAGGGTTATGGCGCCGAAAAAACACAACACACAGCAAGCGAGACGGGACAGGCGCAACTTCCAACTGTTTATTCACCGCGTATGCGAATGAATATAAGGACAAAGATGGGCAGCAAGAACCACACATGCGCACGAGGTATTTGCATAAAGCGGATAAAGATAGGTTAAGTGCACACGTATCTCACGCCCGTGTATCTAAAAAAGCAGTTTCATTCTTATAAATGGAGATAGATGGGGCGCTAACACAATCGCTACAGTTTCTTTTAATATAGTAGGCCTCCAACAGTTCACGGGCAGTCTGGTCCTTACTTCTCTTTAAAACCTTTGCTTCTTTCAGCCTTGCCACACACTTGATCTTCCTTTCTTCTCCGCAGGCTTTACAATGATGCGGCAGATGGGAACCAGTGCCATTTTTTAAATCGCGATTATGTTCCGCTAATCGGTCATTAATACAACGGCCGGTTTGTCCGATGTACTTCTTTCCACATGTGAGAGGTATCTGATATACAACACCCACGGCACACTTAACAAACGGGGCTGCATGTCTCTTTTTACAGTCAGTTTTGTTTACATTGTCGGGGTCAGTTTTAACGCACAAACCAGCCAGTTTCTTTGGGGCGGAAAAAACCACAGGAACCTTATATTTTGCCGCTACATGCTTCAAATTGTGCGCTACCTTATGGGTGTACGGGATGACAACCGGTCTACTTTTGCTTTTGGGGACGACATCTTGGTCGCCCTTCTTTGTACTTTCTTTTTTCATTTTTCGCAGCAAGGCTTCCGCTACTCCGGTTAAGATCGAGGTTGGAAAGCCTGCTTTTTCCAACTTGCGAATCTGGGTGTGAAAGCTTTCCTCTGCCTTATGGCAACAAGATTTCTTCAGTGACGCTTCCAGGCACATCTGAGCAATGGCGCGTTTTACTGTCTTTGAATGGGAGGAATCATATGGCATTAGTTCTTTTTGTGCGCGAGGGTGATACATCCAGCAAAAGCTTTGGTCATTAAGGGTAATGTCAATGTCTAAAAACTGCAATCTGTTGCCTTGGGCAAGCTCGTAGGTGAAGTCCAAACCTTTTCCAAGTAGTTTAAAACCAGATAAAACTTCTTCCACTATTTGTGGGTAAGATGAGGAAACCTGTTTCTTTAAAATAATTAAAAAATCGTCAACGTATCTAAAAGTTTTCAGCACTTTGGCTTCGTCAAAAGTATCCGCCAGTGACTTGTCCATCTGCGCGAGAAAGATGTTACATAGCACTGGAGCGACGCAGGAACCAATGCAAATTCCTTTTTTCTGAACAAACAGCCGGTCTTCAAATAAAACCACCGTGCAAGACAAGTAATATTCTAACAATGCCATGAAATTCGCAACAGAAACACCGGCAGAGTTCTGGAAGGAAATCGCCCCATTCATTTCAATGCACGACTGTACAGCGGCTAACAACTCAGTCTGTGGGATAGAATAGAAAAGGTCAACAACGTCAATGGAAAACATATAATCTGAAGACTTATTGTCATTCAAAAATTTGACAATATCAAGAGAGTTCCTGCAAGAAAATGGATCTTCGACATCTAACCCATTAAGTTGCCTTAGCAGGAAACCACTAACATGGCTCTGCCAAGCCCCTCTTTCACTCACGATACATCTGAATGGGATTCGTTCCTTATGTGTTTTTGCAGTGAAAAACACATGTAAGCTGTTTCCTTTACAAAGCCGAATACCTTTAGCAAGTCTGTCCAAGCCAATACTTTCACACAGTGAAACCGCATTAGATTTCAGCTTTCCCAGATTAACCACGGTCTTCCGGAAATTCTTGTGCACAGCTTCATGAGCCTTCTCGTTGAACATACCAGACGGAATGATGACGAATCCGCCCTGCTTGTCCGCTTCGGTGAGTCGCAGCTTCTGGTCGGCGAAGAACTCGACGACTCTTTTGGTGGTCGACTCATGTCTAGCTCTGTTGATGGGCGCGGTCCTGTTGAGGCTGTCCACGCCATCTAGCAAGCACCTTTCCTGGTCCTCTGGGTCAGCTTTACCGGCAATCCTTCGGTTCAAGGAAAGTAGCTCATGCCCTTGAATCCTAGGCTCGATGCTGTACTTCGGGCCCTTCCTAAGGATGGCAACTACATCATCCGGAATACTAGTACCCCCCAGAACCCTGAGCGCCATGCTGCTGTCTTGGTTTCTTCTTTCACCACATTTTGATAGTACCGGCAATGTCTTTTTCCACAAGAATTCACTAGTTTGGGCGGCCAGCCGCCTGAAGGACAGAAGTTTCACGCCTGCAATGTTCGCAGAATTCTGGGAAAAACATATCCATTGCAGCCAATCATACAGAAGACGTACCTGACGCCAAAGTTAATCGAGAATAGCTTAGTAACTCGCGATTCGCTGATGACATTGCCTTCCTTAGTACCTCAGGGGACCAATTGCAATGCATGTTCACTGACCTGGATAGGCAAAGCAGAAGAGTGGGTCTAAAATTAATCTGCAGGAAACTAAAGTAATGCTTAACAGTCTCGGAAGAAAACAGCAATTTACAATTGGCAGCGAGGCACTAGAAGTCGTAAGGGAATACATCAACTTAGGGCAGGTAGTGACAGCGGATGCGGATCATGAGACAGAAATATTCAGAAGAACAAGAATGGGCTGGGGTGCGTTTGGCAGGCATTCTCAGATGATGATTAGCAGGTTGCCATTATCCCCTCCAGAGGAAAGTATATAATACCTGTGTCTTACCAGTACTCACCTATGGGGCAGAAACCTGGAGGCTTACGAAATGGGTTCTGCTCAAATTGAGGACGCCGCAACGAGCTATGGAAAGAAGAATGATAGGTGTAACGTTAAAGGATAAGAAAAGAGCAGATTGGGTGAGGGAACAAACGCGAGTTAATGATATCTTAGTTGAAATCAAGAAAAAGAAATGGGCATGGGCAGGATACGAAATGAGGAGGGACGATAACCGATGGTCATTAAGGGTTACGGAATGGATTCCAAGGGAAGGGAAGCTTAGCAGAGGGCGGCAGAAAGTTAGGCGGGCGCACGAGATTAAGAAGTTTGCAGGGACGACATGGCCACACTTAGTACATGATCGGGGTTGTTGGAGATGTATGGGAGAGGCCTTTGCCCTGCAGTAGGCGTAACCAGGCTGATGCTGATGATGATTCCGCCGGTCCATGCCAGTTGAGGCACACAAGACCACGCAAGAGCCGCACTGCGATAGCCGCACCACAAGGGAGTCATTGTGACTCCTGTAGTTTATCCATGCCTTTTTTTATTTACTTCAGTTTCACGTTTAGAGCACTGGGCAGAAATCACATTGCGTCAGCATGGTCGACGGCCCTCGCAATCATTTCTTTTAATTGGACAGTCGGATTCCCCCGATCTATGCCAGCTGGAGTGCAGCAGACTGCAAAAGCTGCACTGTTCTAGCCGCACCTCAAGGGAGTCATTGTTACTCTCATAGCTTACACACACCTTCTTGCATTTCTTCACGTTGACATTAAATAGCACTGGGCAGAAATCACATAGTGTCAGCATCGGCAACAGCCTTCACAATCGTTTGTTTTAAGTGCACAGTGAGATTCCCGCGGTGCATGCCAGGTAAGCCACACCAGACAGTGCAGACCTGTGCTGCTCTAGTCGCACCTCATGGGAGTCATTGTTAGTCTCTTCGTTTACCCACGCCTTGTTGCATTTTATCAAGTTGACATATAGGGGACTCGGCAGAAATCACATTGCGTCAGCGTGGTCAAAAGTCCCCGCAATGCTTTGTTTAAAATGGACAGTCGGATTCCCCCGGTCTATACAAGTTCAAGCGCAATGGAAAGTGCAAAGCGGCACAGCTGAATGCACACTGCAAGGGAGTCATTCTTACTCCTGTCGTTTAACCACGCCTTTTTTTCATTTCTGCACGTTGACATTTACAGACCTGGGCAGAAATCACATTGCATCAGCATGGTCAACGGCCCTCAAAATGCATTGTTTTATTTGGAGAGTCGGATTCTCCCGGTCCATGCCAGTTGAAGCGCACCAGGCAGCGCAAGCGCCACACTGCTCTAGCCGCACCTCAAGAGAGCGATTGTTACTCGCTTTGTGTGGCCATGCCTTGTTGCATTTCTTCACGTTGACATTTAGAGCGCTGGGCAGAAGTCACATTACGTCAGCATGATCAAAAGTCTTCGCAAAGCTTTGTTTTAATGGACAGTTGGATTCCACCGGTCCATACCAAATGAAGTACAATGGATAGCACAAAGCGAAACTGCTCAATAAACTCTGCACGGGAGTCATTCTTACTCCTGTCCTTTATACCCACCTTTTTGCATTTCTTCACGTTGACATTTAGAGCACTGGCTCCCAGAATGCTTTGTTTCATTTGGACAGTGAATTCCGCCCGTCCATGCCAGTTGAGGCGTACCATACCGCGCAAGAGCTGCACTGCTCCAGCCGCACCTCACAGGAGTCACTGTTACACCTGTCCTTTATCCAGGCATTTCTTTATTTCATCACTTTGCCGTTTAGAGCACTAGGCAGAAATCACATTGCGTCAGCATCGGCAACAGCCTTCACAATCATTTGTTTTAAGTGCACAGTGAGATTCCCCCGGTGCATGCCAGGTAAGCCACACCAGACAGTGCAGAGCCGTGATGCTCTAGTCGCACCTCATGGGAGTCATTGTTAGTCTCTTCGTTTACCCTCGCCTTGTTGATTTTATCAAGTTGACATATAGGGGACTGGGCAGAGATCACATTGCATCAGCATGGTCAAAAGTCCTCGCAATGCTTTGTTTTAAATGGACAGTCAGATTCTCCCGGTCCATACCAGTTGAAGCGCAACGGAAAGTGCAAAGCGGCACAGCTCAATCCACACTGCAAGGGAGTCATTCTTACTCATGTCGTTTATCCACACCTTTTTTTCATTTTTTCACTTTGACATTTAGAGCACTGTGCAGAAATCACACTGCGTCAGCACGGTCAACGGCCCCCAAAATGCTTTGTTTTATTTGGGCATTTTTGTTTACAGGAGGTATTCAGAGACATGGATTGGGAAGAATTGGGGATAAAAGTTAATCGAGAATAGCTTGGTAACTCGCGATTCGCTGATGACATTGCCTTGCTTAGTACCTCAGGGGACCAATTGCAATGCATGTTCAGTGACCTGGATAGGCAAAGCAGAAGAGTGGGTCTAAAAATTAATCTGCAGGAAACTAAAGTAATGCTTAACAGTCTCCGAAGAAAACCGCAATTTACAATAGGCAGCGAGGCACTGGAAGTCGTAAGGGAATACACCAACTTAGGTCAGGTAGTGACAGCGGATGCGGATCATAAGACAGAAATATTCAGAAGAACAAGAATGGGCTGGGGTGCGTTTGGCAGGCATTCTCAGATGATGAATAGCAGGTTGCCGTTATCCCCTCAAGAGGAAAGTATATAATACCTGTGTCTTACCAGCACTCACCTATGGGGCAGAAACCTTGAGGCTTACGAAAAGGGTTCTGCTCATATTGAGGACGACACAACGAGCTATGGAAAGAAGAATGATAGGTGTAACGTTCAAGGATAAGAAAAGAGCAGATTGGGTGAGGGAACAAACGCGACTTAATGACATCTTAGTTGAAATCAAGAAAAAGAAAGGGGCATGGGCAGGATACGCAATGAGGAGGGAAGATAACCGATGGTCATTGAGGGTTACGGAATGGATTCCAAGGGAAGAGAAGCTTAGCAGAGGGCGGCAGAATGTTAGGCGGGCGCATGAGATTCAGAAGTTTGCGGGGACGACATGGCCACACTTAGTACATGATCGGGGTTGTTGGAAATGTATGGGAGAGGCCTTTGCCCTGCAGTAGGCGTAACCAGGCCTATGCTGATGATGATTCCGCCGGTCCATGCCAGTTGAGGCGCACAAGACCACGCAATAGCCGCACTGCGATAGCCGCACTGCGAGGGAGTCATTGTTACTCCTGTCGTTTCTGCGTCCTTTTTTTATTTACTTCACTTTGACGTTTAGAGCACTGGGCAGAAATGACATTCCGTCAGCATGGTCGACGGCGCTCACAATCATTTGTTTTAATTGGACAGTCGGATTCCCCCGATCTATGCCAGCTGGAGTGCAGCAGACTGTGCAAATGCTGCGCTGCTCTAATCACACCTCAAGGGTGTCATTGTTACTCTCATCGCTTACACACACCTTTTTTGCATTTATTCACATTGACATTAAATAGCACTGGGCAGAAATCACATTGTGTCAGCATGGTCAACGGCCTTCGCAATCATTTCTTTTCATGGCAGAGTTAGATTCCCCCGTTGCATGCCAGGTAAACCACACCAGACAGTGCAAAGCCGCGCTACTCTAGTCCCACCTCATGGGAGTCATTGTTAGTCTCTTCGTTTACCCTCGCCTTGTTGCATTTTATCACGTTGACATTTAGGGGACTGGGCAGAGATCACATTGCATCAGCATGGTCAAAAGTCCTCGCAATGCTTTGTTTTAAATGGACAGTCAGATTCTCCCGGTCCATACCAGTTGAAGCGCAACGGAAAGTGCAAAGCGGCACAGCTCAATCCACACTGCAAGGGAGTCATTCTTACTCCTGTCTTTTATCCACGCTTTTTTTCTTCATTTTTTCACTTCGACATTTAGAGCACTGTGCAGAAATCACACTGCGTCAGCATGCTCAACGGCCCCCAGAATGGTTTGTTTTATTTGGACAGTGGATTCTGTCAGTCCATGCCAGTTCATTCGCACCAGACCGCGCAAGAGCTGCACTGCGCTAGCCGCACCTAAAGGGTGTCATAGTTACTCCTGTCGTTTATCCAGCCCTTTCCTTAATTTATTTATTTCACGTTTAAAGCACTAGGCAGAAATCAAATTGCGTCAGCATGGTCAACGGCCCTCGCAATTATTTGTTTTAAATGGACAGTCGGATTACCTCGATCTATCCCAGTTGAAGCGCACCAGGCAGCGCTAGAGCCGCACTGCTCTAGTCGCAGCTCAAGGGAGTCATTGTTACTCACTTAGCTCCCCCACGCCTTGTTCTATTTCTTCAGGTTGACATTTAGGGCACTGGGCACAAATCACCTTGCATAAAAATGGTCAACCGCCCTCGCAATTATATCTTTTAAAAGCACAGTAAGATTCCCCCTGTGCATTCCAGTTGAACCACACCAGACAGTGCAAAGCAGCACTGTTCTAGCCGCACCTCAAGGGAGTCATTGTTACTAACGTCCTTCACCCACGCTTTGTTCCATTTCCTCACATTGACATTTAGAGCCCTGGGCACAAATCACATTGCGTCAGCATCGTCAAAAGTCCATGCAAAGCTTTGTTTTAAGTGGACAGTCAGTTTCAGCCGCTCCATGCCAGTTGATGCACAACAGATAGCATAAAGCGCCACTCCTGAATCCACACTGCAAGGGAGTCATTCTTACTCCTGTCGTTTAACCACGCCTTTTTTTCATTTCTGCACGTTGACATTTACAGACCTGGGCAGAAATCACATTGCGTCAGCATGGTCAACGGCCCTCAAAATGCATTGTTTTATTCGGAGAGTCGGATTCTCCCGGTCCATGCCAGTTGAAGCGCACCAGGCAGCGCAAGCGCCACACTGCTCTAGCCGCACCTCAAGAGAGCGATTGTTACTCGCTTTGTGTAGCCATGCCTTGTTGCATTTCTTCACGTTGACATTTAGAGCGCTGGGCAGAAGTCACATTACGTCAGCATGATCAAAAGTCTTCGCAAAGCTTTGTTTTAATGGACAGTTGGATTCCACCGGTCCATACCAAATGAAGCACAATGGATAGCACAAAGCGAAACTGCTCAATAAACTCTGCACGGGAGTCATTCTTACTCCTGTCCTTTATACCCACCTTTTTGCATTTCTTCACGTTGACATTTAGAGCACTGGCTCCCAGAATGCTTTGTTTCATTTGGACAGTGAATTCCGCCCGTCCATGCCAGTTGAGGCGTACCATACCGCGCAAGAGCTGCACTGCTCCAGCCGCACCTCACAGGAGTCACTCTTACACCTGTCCTTTATCCAGGCATTTCTTTATTTCATCACTTTGCCGTTTAGAGCACTAGGCAGAAATCACATTGCGTCAGCATGGTGAACGGCCCACGCAATTATTTGTTTTAAATGGACAGTCGGATTCCCCCGATCTATGCCAGTTGGAGTGCAGCAGACTGCGCAAGAGCCGCACTGCTCTAGTCGCACCTCGAGGGAGTCATTGTTACTCTCATCGCATACACACCTTCTTGCATTTCTTCACGTTGACATTAAATAGCACTGGGCAGAAATCACATAGTGTCAGCATCGGCAACAGCCTTCACAATCGTTTGTTTTAAGTGCACAGTGAGATTCCCGCGGTGCATGCCAGGTAAGCCACACCAGACAGTGCAGACCTGTGCTGCTCTAGTCGCACCTCATGGGAGTCATTGTTAGTCTCTTCGTTTACCCACGCCTTGTTGCATTTTATCAAGTTGACATATAGGGGACTGGGCAGAAATCACATTGCGTCAGCGTGGTCAAAAGTCCCCGCAATGCTTTGTTTTAAATCGACAGTCGGATTCCCCCGGTCTATACCAGTTCAAGCGCAATGGAAAGTGCAAAGCGGCACAGCTGAATGCACACTGAAAGGGAGTCATTCTTACTCATGTCGTTTATCCACACCTTTTTTTCATTTCTTTACTTTGACATTTAGAGCACTGTGCAGAAATCACACTGCGTCAGCATGGTCAACGGCCCCCAAAATGCTTTGTTTTATTTGGGCATTTTATTTTACAGGAGGTATTCAGAGACATGGATTGGGAAGATTTGGGGATAAAAGTTAATCGAGAATAGCTTAGTAACTCGCGATTCGCTGATGACATTGCCTTCCTTAGTACCTCAGGGGACCAATTGCAATGCATGTTCACTGACCTGGATAGGCAAAGCAGAAGAGTGGGTCTAAAAATTAATCTGCAGGAAACTAAAGTAATGCTTAACAGTCTCGGAAGAAAACAGCAATTTACAATTGGCAGCGAGGCACTAGAAGTCCTAAGGGATTACATCAACTTAGGGCAGGTAGTGACAGCGGATGCGGATCATGAGACAGAAATATTCAGAAGAACAAGAATGGGCTGGGGTGCGTTTGGCAGGCATTCTCAGATGATGATTAGCAGGTTGCCATTATCCCCTCAAGAGGAAAGTATATAATACCTGTGTCTTACCAGTACTCACCTATGGGGCAGAAACCTGGAGGCTTACGAAATGGGTTCTGCTCAAATTGAGGACGCCGCAACGAGCTATGGAAAGAAGCATGATAGGTGTAACGTTAAAGGATAAGAAAAAGCAGATTGGGTGAGGGAACAAACGCGAGTTAATGACATCTTAGTTGAAATCAAGAAAAAGAAATGGGCATGGGCAGGATACGAAATGAGGAGGGAAGATTACCGATGGTCATTAAGGGTTACGGAATGGATTCCAAGGGAAGGGAAGCTTAGCAGAGGGCGGCAGAAAGTTAGGCGGGCGCACGAGATTAAGAAGTTTGCAGGGACGACATGGCCACACATAGTACATGATCGGGGTTGTTGGAGATGTACGGGAGAGGCCTTTGCCCTGCAGTAGGCGTAACCAGGCTGATGCTGATGATGATTCCGCCGGTCCATGCACGTTGAGGCACACAAGACCACGCAAGAGCCGCACTGCGATAGCCGCACCACAAGGGAGTCATTGTGACTCCTGTAGTTTATCCGTGCCTTTTTTTATTTACTTCAGTTTCACGTTTAGAGCACTGGGCAGAAATCACATTGCGTCAGCATGGTCGACGGCCCTCGCAATCATTTGTTTTAAATGGACAGTCGGATTCCCCCGATCTATGCCAGCTGGAGTGCAGCAGACTGCAAAAGCTGCACTGTTCTAGTCGCACCTCAAGAGAGTCATTGTTACTCTCATAGCTTACACACACCTTCTTGCATTTCTTCACGTTGACATTAAATAGCACTGGGCAGAAATCACATTGTGTCAGCATCGGCAACAGCCTTCACAATCATTTGTTTTAAGTGCACAGTGAGATTCCCCTGGTGCATGCCAGGTAAGCCACACCAGACAGTGCAGAGCCGTGCTGCTCTAGTCGCACCTCATGGGAGTCATTGTTAGTCTCTTCGTTTACCCACGCCTTGTTGATTTTATCAAGTTGACATATAGGGGACTGGGCAGAGATCACATTGCATCAGCATGGTCAAAAGTTCTCGCAATGCTTTGTTTTCAATGGACAGTCAGATTCTCCCGGTCCATACCAGTTGAAGCGCAACGGAAAGTGCAAAGCGGCACAGCTCAATCCCCACTAGTGGGAGTCATTCTTACTCCTGTCTTTTATCCACGCTTTTTTTTCATTTTTTCACTTCGACATTTAGAGCACTGTGCAGAAATCACACTGCGTCAGCATGCTCAACGGCCCCCAGAATGGTTTGTTTTATTTGGACAGTGGATTCTGTCAGTCCATGCCAGTTCATTCGCACCAGACCGCGCAAGAGCTGTACTGCGCTAGCCGCACCTAAAGGGTGTCATAGTTACTCCTGTCGTTTAACCACGCCTTTTTTTCATTTCTTCACGTTGACATTTACAGACCTGGGCAGAAATCACATTGCGTCAGCATGGTCAACGGCCCTCAAAATGCATTGTTTTATTTGGAGAGTCGGATTCTCCCGGTCCATGCCAGTTGAAGCGCACCAAGCAGCGCAAGCGCCACACTGCTCTAGCCGCCCCTCAAGAGAGCCATTGTTACTCGCTTTGTGTAGCCATGCCTTGTTGCATTTCTTCACGTTGACATTTAGAGCGCTGGACAGAAGTCACATTACGTCAGCATGATCAAAAGTCTTCGCAAAGCTTTGTTTTAATGGACAGTTGGATTGCACCGGTCCATACCAAATGAAGGACAATGGATAGCACAAAGCGAAACTGCTCAATAAACTCTGCACGGGAGTCATTCTTACTCCTGTCCTTTATACCCACCTTTTTGCATTTCTTCACGTTGACCTTTAGAGCACTGGCCCCCAGAATGCTTTGTTTCATTTGGACAGTGAATTCCGCCGGTCCATGCCAGTTGAGGCGTACCATACCGTGCAAGAGCTGCACTGCTCCAGCCGCACCTCACAGGAGTCACTCTTACACCTGTCCTTTATCCAGGCATTTCTTTATTTCATCACTTTGCCGTTTAGAGCACTAGGCAGAAATCACATTGCGTCAGCATGGTGAACGGCCCTCGAATCATTTGTTTTAAATGGACAGTCGGATTCCCCCGATCTATGCCAGTTGGAGTGCAGCAGACTGCGCAAGAGCCGCACTGCTCTAGTCGCACCACGAGGGAGTCATTGTTACTCTCTTCGCTTACGCACGCCTTCCTGCATTTCTTCACGTTGACATTAAATAGCACTGGGCAGAAATCACATAGTGTCAGCATCGGCAACAGCCTTCACAATCATTTGTTTTAAGTGCACAGTGAGATTCCCGCGGTGCATGCCAGGTAAACCACACCAGACAGTGCAGAACCGTGCTGCTCTAGTCGCACCTCATGGGAGTCATTGTTAGTCCCTTCGTTTACCCACGCCTTGTTGCATTTTATCAAGTTGACATATAGGGGACTGGGCAGAAATCACACTGCGTCAGCACGGTCAACGGCCCCCAAAATGCTTTGTTTTATTTGGGCATTTTATTTTACAGGAGGTATTCAGAGACATGGATTGGGAAGAATTGGGGATAAAAGTTAATCGAGAATAGCTTAGTAACTCGCGATTCGCTGATGACATTGCCTTCCTCAGTACCTCAGGGGACCAATTGCAATGCATGTTCACTGACCTGGATAGGCAAAGCAGAAGAGTGGGTCTAAAAATTAATCTGCAGGAAACTAAAGTAATGCTTAACAGTCTCGGAAGAAAACAGCAATTTACAATTGGCAGCGAGGCACTAGAAGTCGTAAGGGAATACATCAACTTAGGGCAGGTAGTGACAGCGGATGCGGATCATGAGACAGAAATATTCAGAAGAACAAGAATGGGCTGGGGTGTGTTTGGCAGGCATTCTCAGATGATGATTAGCAGGTTGCCATTATCCCCTCAAGAGGAAAGTAAATAATACCTGTGTCTTACCAGTACTCAACTATGGGGCAGAAACCTGGAGGCTTACGAAAATGGTTCTGCTCAAATTGAGGACGACGCAACGAGCTATGGAAAGAAGAATGATAGGTGTAATGTTAAAGGATAAGGAAAGAGCAGATTGGGTGAGGGAACAAACGCGAGTTAATGATGTCTTAGTTGAAATCAAGAAAAAGAAATGGGCATGGGCAGGACACGAAATGAGGAGGGAAGATAACCAATGGTCATTAAGGGTTACGGAATGGATTCCAAGGGAAGGGAAGCTTAGCAGAGGGCGGCAGAAAGTTAGGCGGGCGCATGAGATTAAGAACTTTGCAGGGACGACATGGCCACACTTAGTACATGATCGGGGTTGTTGGAGATGTATGGGAGAGGCCCCTGCCCTGCAGTAGGCGTAACCAGGCTGATGCTGATTCCGCCGGTCCATGCCAGTTGAGGCACACAAGACCACGCAAGAGCCGCACTGCGATAGCCGCTCCACAAGGGAGTCATGGTTACTCCTGTCGTTTATCCGTCCTTTTTTTTAATTACTTCACTTTGACGTTTAGAGCACTGGGCAGAAATCACATTGCGTAAGCATGGTGAACGGCCCTCGCAATCATTTGTTATAAATTGACAGTCGGATTCCCCCGATCTATGCCAGTTGGAGTGCAGCAGACTGCGCAAGAGCCGCACTGCTCTAGGCGCATGTCAAGGGAGTCATTGTTACTCTCACCGCTTACACACACCTTCTTGCATTTCTTCACGTTGACATTAAATAGCAGTGGGCAGAAATCACATTGTGTCAGCATCGGCAACAGCCTTCACAATTATTTGTTTTAATTGCACAGTGAGATTCCCCCGGTGCATGCCAGGTAAACCACACCAGACAGTGCAAAGCCGTGCTGCTCTAGTCGCACCTCATGGGAGTCATAGTTAGTCTCTTCATTTACCCACGCCTTGTCGCATTTTATCAAGTTGACATATAGGGGACTGGGCAGAAATCACATTGCGTCAGCATGGTCAAAAGTGCATTAAAACAAAGCTTTGCGAAGACTTTTGATCATGCTGACGTAATGTGACTTCTGCCCAGCGCCCTAAATGTCAACGTGAAGAAATGCAACAAGGCATGGCTACACAAAGCGAGTAACAATGGCTCTCTTAAGGTGCGGCTAGAGCAGTGTGGCGCTTGCGCTGCCTGGTACGCTTCAACTGGCATGGACCGGGAGAATCCGACTCTCGAAATAAAACAATGCATTTTGAGGGCCGTTGACCATGCTGACGCAATGTGATTTCTGCCCAGGTCTGTAAATGTCAACGTGCAGAAATGAAAAAAAAGGCGTGGTTAAAGGACAGGAGTAAGAATGACTCCCTTGCAGTGTGGATTCAGGAGTGGCGCTTTATGCTATCTGTTGTGCTTCAACTGGCATGGACCGGCTGAAACTGACTGTCCACTTAAAACAAAGCATTGCAAGGACTTTTGACGATGCTGACGCAATGTGATTTGTGCCCAGGGCTCTAAATGTCAATGTGAGGAAATGGAACAAAGCGTGGATGAAGGACGTTAGTAACAATGACTCCCTTGAGGTGCGGCTAGAACAGTGCTGCTTTGCACTGTCTGGTGTGGTTCAACTGGAATGCACAGGGGGAATCTTACTGTGCTTTTAAAAGATATAATTGCGAGGGCGGTTGACCATTTTTATGCAAGGTGATTTGTGCCCAGTGCCCTAAATGTCAACCTGAAGAAATAGAACAAGGCGTGGGGGAGCTAAGTGAGTAACAATGACTCCCTTGAGCTGCGACTAGAGCAGTGCGGCTCTAGCGCTGCCTGGTGCGCTTCAACTGGGATAGATCGGTGTAATCCGACTGTCCATTTAAAACAAATGATTGCGAGGGCCGTTGACCATGCCGACGCAATTTGATTTCTGCCTAGTGCTTTAAACGTGAAATAAATAAATTAAGGAAAGGGCTGGATAAACGACAGGAGTAACTATGACACCCTTTAGGTGCGGCTAGCGCAGTGCAGCTCTTGCGCGGTCTGGTGCGAATGAACTGGCACGGACTGACAGAATCCACTGTCCAAATAAAACAAACCATTCTGGGGGCCGTTGAGCATGCTGACGCAGTGTGATTTCTGCACAGTGCTCTAAATGTCGAAGTGAAAAAATGAAAAAAAAAGTGTGGATAAAAGACAGGAGTAAGAATGACTCCCTTGCAGTGTGGATTGAGCTGTGCCGCTTTGCACTTTCCGTTGCGCTTCAACTGGTATGGACCGGGAGAATCTGACTGTCCATATAAAACAAAGCATTGCGAGGACTTTTGACCATGCTGATGCAATGTGATCTCTGCCCAGTCCCCTATATGTCAACTTGATAAAATCATCAAGGCGTGGGTAAACGAAGAGACTAACAATGACTCCCATGAGGTGCGACTAGAGCAGCACGGCTCTGCACTGTCTGGTGTGGCTTACCTGGCATGCACCGGGGGAATCTCACTGTGCACTTAAAACAAATGATTGTGAAGGCTGTTGCCGATGCTGACGCAATGTGATTTCTGCCTAGTGCTCTAAACGGCAAAGTGATGAAATAAAGAAATGCCTGGATAAAGGACAGGTGTAAGAGTGACTCCTGTGAGGTGCGGCTGGAGCAGTGCAGCTCTTGCGCGGTATGGTACGCCTCAACTGGCATGGACGGGCGGAATTCACTGTCCAAATGAAACAAAGCATTCTGGGAGCCAGTGCTCTAAATGTCAACGTGAAGAAATGCAAAAAGGTGGGTATAAAGGACAGGAGTAAGAATGACTCCCGTGCAGAGTTTATTGAGCAGTTTCGCTTTGTGCTATCCATTGTGCTTCATTTGGTATGGACCGGTGGAATCCAACTGTCCATTAAAACAAAGCTTTGCGAAGACTTTTGATCATGCTGACGTAATGTGACTTCTGCCCAGCGCCCTAAATGTCAACGTGAAGAAATGCAACAAGGCATGGCTACACAAAGCGAGTAACAATGGCTCTCTTAAGGTGCGGCTAGAGCAGTGTGGCGCTTGCGCTGCCTGGTACGCTTCAACTGGCATGGACCGGGAGAATCCGACTCTCGAAATAAAACAATGCATTTTGAGGGCCGTTGACCATGCTGACGCAATGTGATTTCTGCCCAGGTCTGTAAATGTCAACGTGCAGAAATGAAAAAAAAGGCGTGGTTAAAGGACAGGAGTAAGAATGACTCCCTTGCAGTGTGGATTCAGGAGTGGCGCTTTATGCTATCTGTTGTGCTTCAACTGGCATGGACCGGCTGAAACTGACTGTCCACTTAAAACAAAGCATTGCAAGGACTTTTGACGATGCTGACGCAATGTGATTTGTGCCCAGGGCTCTAAATGTCAATGTGAGGAAATGGAACAAAGCGTGGGTGAAGGACGTTAGTAACAATGACTCCCTTGAGGTGCGGCTAGAACAGTGCTGCTTTGCACTGTCTGGTGTGGTTCAACTGGAATGCACAGGGGGAATCTTACTGTGCTTTTAAAAGATATAATTGCGAGGGCGGTTGACCATTTTTATGCAAGGTGATTTGTGTCCAGTGCCCTAAATGTCAACCTGAAGAAATAGAACAAGGCGTGGGGGAGCTAAGTGAGTAACAATGACTCCCTTGAGCTGCGACTAGAGCAGTGCGGCTCTAGCGCTGCCTGGTGCGCTTCAACTGGGATAGATCGGGGTAATCCGACTGTCCATTTAAAACAAATGATTGCGAGGGCCGTTGACCATGCCGACGCAATTTGATTTCTGCCTAGTGCTTTAAACGTGAAATAAATAAATTAAGGAAAGGGCTGGATAAACGACAGGAGTAACTATGACACCCTTTAGGCGCGGCTAGCGCAGTGCAGCTCTTGCGCGGTCTGGTGCGAATGAACTGGCACGGACTGACAGAATCCACTGTCCAAATAAAACAAACCATTCTGGGGGCCGTTGAGCATGCTGACGCAGTGTGATTTCTGCACAGTGCTCTAAATGTCGAAGTGAAAAAATGAAAAAAAAGCGTGGATAAAAGACAGGAGTAAGAATGACTCACTTGCAGTGTGGATTGAGCTGTGCCGCTTTTCACTTTCCGTTGCGCTTCAACTGGTATGGACCGGGAGAATCTGACTGTCCATTTAAAACAAAGCATTGCGAGGACTTTTGACCATGCTGATGCAATGTGATCTCTGCCCAGTCCCCTATATGTCAACTTGATAAAATCATCAAGGCGTGGGTAAACGAAGAGACTAACAATGACTCCCATGAGGTGCGACTAGAGCAGCACGGCTCTGCACTGTCTGGTGTGGCTTACCTGGCATGCACCGGGGGAATCTCACTGTGCACTTAAAACAAATGATTGTGAAGGCTGTTGCCGATGCTGACGCAATGTGATTTCTGCCTAGTGCTCTAAACGGCAAAGTGATGAAATAAAGAAATGCCTGGATAAAGGACAGGTGTAAGAGTGACTCCTGTGAGGTGCGGCTGGAGCAGTGCAGCTCTTGCGCGGTATGGTACGCCTCAACTGGCATGGACGGGCGGAATTCACTGTCCAAATGAAACAAAGCATTCTGGGAGCCAGTGCTCTAAATGTCAACGTGAAGAAATGCAAAAAGGTGGGTATAAAGGACAGGAGTAAGAATGACTCCCGTGCAGAGTTTATTGAGCAGTTTCGCTTTGTGCTATCCATTGTGCTTCATTTGGTATGGACCGGTGGAATGCAACTGTCCATTAAAACAAAGCTTTGCGAAGACTTTTGATCATGCTGACGTAATGTGACTTCTGCCCGGCGCCCTAAATGTCAACGTGAAGAAATGCAACAAGGCATGGCTACACAAAGCGAGTAACAATGGCTCTCTTAAGGTGCGGCTAGAGCAGTGTGGCGCTTGCGCTGCCTGGTACGCTTCAACTGGCATGGACCGGGAGAATACGACTCTCGAAATAAAACAATGCATTTTGAGGGCCGTTGACCATGCTGACGCAATGTGATTTCTGCCCAGGTCTGTAAATGTCAACGTGCAGAAATGAAAAAAAAGGCGTGGTTAATAATAATAATAATAATAATAATACTTTTATTGCAAATAATCAAATCAGTACATTCATACAGGCCTGCCAAAGCCTTTGAAGGCTTGAGTGGCAGTGCCTGGCAGGCAGCAAAACCATACACGGTACATTGATATACTAGTTGTAAGCAGCGAAATCAAGTATACAACACAAAAAAGGTTATGAGAATGTATACAGTGTCTATGAAAAGAAATTTCATTGAGCATAATGAAACACAGAAGTACAGCAATGCGTGTGAAAAAATTACCGTGAGAGGATGCATAACCATATACCAGACTGACCATCATGGTGCAAAGGAATGGCACAACCACATGTACAAAACACAAACAGTAACGGTAAAAAAAGGAACAAGTACGCCTTTACGAACAGACACGCCTTAGCAGTCTCTTTAACTTATATTTCGTTTTTGCACAAAATGTACTGTGCGGTAATTTATTGAAGTAGGTGGGCACATAATGGGCCCGAGCTCTAGTGCCGTACCTTGTGGAACAACGTGGCCTCCAAAAGGGGTCCCTGGGCCTTAAGCATCGGGAAGCTGTGTATGGAACTAGGAATTGACTGCACCAGAAGTGTTTCAAAATAACCGTTTGCATTAAAAGATCATTGAAATTCGGCATCGAAAGTACTTTGAAGCGGTCTGTGTCAGCATTCAGGTTCATATCATAAGATATGTTTTTTAAGAGGGAGTGCAGTATCGCATTTATTCTGTTGTGCCAGCGGACAGCACAGTGCCCGTAAATTGTTATTCCATACCGGAGTAGACTGTAGCCTAAAGCATGTGTTATAGTTTTCCTTACTGATAAGGGCATGTAGTATCTTATATTGTACAGTAGACAGGATACGGCTCGAAGCTTTTTACAAACGTAAGCAAGGTGACTGTTCCAAGACAGGTCGCTATCAAGATATAAACCAAGATATTTTACAACAGGTGAGTACTTTAAAGGTCTACAAGAACAAGCTGAACAATCTGAAGAATGCAAAACAAGAGGATAGTCAAGGGCTACCCTCCTTAAAGGATTATGGAAGCAGATTAATTGCGTCTTAGATACATTTATTGTAATTAGGTTATTTTGAAACCAATCCATAGCTTTTGTGGCAGCAGACTGTAAAGAAGCAATTGCATCATAGTAGCTGTGGGCGGTAGTTACGATCATCGTATCATCGGCGTATTGATAAAGCGAAACGGGTATCACGCTAGAGAGGTCATTTACAAAAATATTAAATAATAATGGGCTGAGTATAGATCCCTGCGGAACTCAAGCATTAATAATGGAGAATGCACTATGAACTTCCCCAACTGAGACAACCTGACGCCTACCCCGAAGGAAATTTGCTAACAACGACCAGAAAGCACCCCGAAATCCTAACAAGAAAAGCTTATTTAACAGCAGATCATGATGAACACTGTCAAAAGCCTTGCTACAATCAAGAAGGAGCGCACAAGCAACTTTGTTATTATCGAAAGCTATATTCAACTGATCGGATAAATCTTCCAGAAGGGTCTGAGTGCTTTTGCCGGGTCGGAAACCATACTGACTAGGCGACAAAATGCTGTGGGCGTCCAGAAAGCTTGTCATTGTTAACAATAGGTGTTTTTCAAGTATTTGAGCGTAGAAGGCAGAATTGAAATGGGGCGATAGTTTTCTATTTTATTACGTGCACCGCTTTTATGAAGAGGTATAACCTTCGCTGTTTTCAGTTTTACAGGAATTTCACCACTTGAAATTATGCGATTAAGTAGTGTTAGCAAAACTTCTTGGATGTATTCATAGGTTCTGCGCAACTCATTAATAGAAATGCCGTCAATTCCAGGAGATTTATTACATCTTAAATTGAATATAATCGATCTTAGCTCTTCCTGAGAAATTGAAGGCAGATATGCCGATTCACTAATGCTGTGACGCAAAGTACAAGAATCTACCTGCAGGTTTGCGTTTCTCATTACACGAGAGAAGTGATTATTAAACTCATCAGAAATATTCTGACTGCCGCTGGATAAATTAGAATGAAAATAGTTCATTAAATCAGCCCGCGTATTAGTGCCTCTAAAGCTGTTAATTAACGACCATGTCTTCTTACTGCTGTGACTAGCGGCTTTAAATTTGTCTCGAAAATGTATTCGCTTTGCGGAACGGATCATGGCAGTAACTTTGTTTCTGAGCAGCTTAAATTGGGCCCGTAAGTCTGCACAATTCGGGGCACGCTTGCATTGGGCCCACAGTAAGTCTTTTTCTTTTATTGCTGCGAGTATGACAGAAGACATCCACTTGTTATCCACGTTACGTTGTTTGATATGTATTGTACGGGTAGCACTATCTTTTAAGTTTTTGAACACTTCCACGAGTTTATCATATATGGCAGCAGGAGACTCTATTGCTAAAAAAGATTGCCAGTCATATTGAGCCACCAGATTATCAAATATTTTCGGATCAAGCACTGAAATTAGTTTTTTAGAATCTGTGGGCGCTGTCGCAGTATCTGGATAACTCATTGAGGCGCAAACGAAATAGTGGTCAGCAAGCTTAATTTCTACAATAGCGGATTTTATGGCTAGATTTTGAGCACGAACGATAACGTGATCAATGCAGGACACAGTGAGCTTACCAGCCAGAAATTCCTCTCGAGTCGCTTCATAAATGACGCATTCCAAGCCCCATTTGGAAAGGCTATCGAGGTAATCTGCGACCAAGCCCACAGTAGGACGCAAAAGGTCAATATTGATATCACCTGTGATACACACGTGTTCCTCGAGCGATAAGGTTGACAATGTGGAATCGAGTTCGGATAAGAAAAGCCGCGCATTAAAACTAGGAGGTCGGTACACCGATAACAGAATCACCGAAAAAACAGGTGTGCTCAAGCGCAGCGATATCACTTCAGCTTGGGAAAAGGAAAACGTTAACTGTGAAGCTGCCCATCTGTTACTTATAAAAACTGCAATTCCTCCTCCTTTTCTGCTTGGACGCGTGTACGAGAAGCCTTGGAAACCCGGCAATGAATACTGTGGAATGCTCTCGGCAGGAATATTAATTTCAGTAAGTACAAAAGCATCGAACGTTAGGCGAGATGATGAAATGATGGCATAAAACTGATTCCAGTGTTTCCGAATGCTGCGAATGTTCACATGCGCAACTTTGAAACTGCTGGTGGAAGCATCAGAAAAAAAACTATTTACATCCGCAAAATCAGTGCATTTCATACTCTCTGTGCCAGCCATGTCTAGGCAATCCTATCCAAATCCGAGAATTTCTCAACTCGAATGAAAGGTGCTCCCTCAGATTTTCTTGCTAGAACCTTTCCGTTCCTCGTCCACACGAACTTATATCCATTTTCCTTTCCTTTGGAGCGGGCCAACCGGAAAAGCTCCCGGTTCAACCGTGTCAAGTTTTCGTTGAAGAACAGACGAGGAAACTTCTCCGGCTGAGCAAGATCCGAGAGACACTTCCGAGCACGAAACCATTTTTCTTTCACTGAAGCGTTCTGTACTTGCACAAGGATAGGAGGGCTAGAGCTAGATTTATTCCCGGTCGGTAAACGGTGTACCCTGCAAATTTCATCTTCCTGGAAGTTACATAGGCGCAGTTGTCCAGCTAAGTCGCACATGAAGGACTTCAAGTCCTCACCAGGCTTCAAAGGGAGGCCATGAATTTCGAAATTGCAACGTCTGCCATATTGATCAAGTTCGTTTAATTGCATCGTTGTTTGGTCTAGGATTTCAGCCTGACGGGCGACAGTACCGGAAAGTGACTCCACTTGAGCCCGTAGCTGAGACACTTCGGTTTGATAAGTAGTCACTTTGGAGAGCATAGAATCATACTTTTCAGAAAGGAAAGCGATAGAGGCTTGAATGCCGGTCACCGTATCAGCCATCTTTTCACAAGTTGCCTTGAAAGAGAGCAGTTCCTGAACCTTTACCATGAGCGTCTGAACAGTGCTGGTTAATTGGTCAAGTTTGGTATTAACAGACGAAAAGTGGTGGCCGAGTGAGCCATCGCTATTACTGGAACCAGCACCAGAGCTACATGTCTGACACGTCCATGTTTCACGTTTAACAGTGGACATTTTGGTGTAAACACTGTCTGTTATCCCGGAACAGTGTTTCCCTAAATGGAAACTTGCTTTGCAACCGGAACATACAAGAAACTTGCCCTCTACGGGCTTGTCGCATACCGAACACACAGAAGACATTGCAGAACACACAGAAGGCAGTGCAGTGCAGTCAGCGGCAAAACAGCCAAATGTGTACGTACTAAAGGCAGTTTAAGAAACCTACCTGCCAAGAAACGAAGTAACGTCTAAGTGACACCGGCCGGTTTTGCCGCTGACTGCAGAGAAGCACCGGGGAGGCAGGCCTTATGTACGCTGCAACAGACACCAGGCGGACCGGGTTGAGCTGTCTTGCACCAGGGGATGCTGCGGAGCCGTACACGGATAGGACCGTGAAATGCAGAGGACGCATGCGCCGCAGAGCGTCCGTGATGCCAGCGACCGACGACAGGGATGATAAGATCCGGGAGATGCCGCCGCGTCCAGCCTGTGAAATCTGCCAAGAAACGAAGTAACGTCTAAGTGACACCGGCCGGTTTTGCCGCTGACTGCAGAGAAGCACCGGGGAGGCAGGCCTTATGTACGCTGCAACAGACACCAGGCGGACCGGGTTGAGCTGTCTTGCACCAGGGGATGCTGCGGAGCCGTACACGGATAGGACCGTGAAATGCAGAGGACGCATGCGCCGCAGAGCGTCCGTGATGCCAGCGACCGACGACAGGGATGATAAGATCCGGGAGATGCCGCCGCGTCCAGCCTGTGAAATCTGCCAAGAAACGAAGTAACGTCTAAGTGACACCGGCCGGTTTTGCCGCTGACTGTTAAAGGACAGGAGTAAGAATGACTCCCTTGCAGTGTGGATTCAGGAGTGGCGCTTTATGCTATCTGTTGTGCTTCAACTGGCATGGACCGGCTGAAACTGACTGTCCACTTAAAACAAAGCATTGCAAGGACTTTTGACGATGCTGACGCAATGTGATTTGTGCCCAGGGCTCTAAATGTCAATGTGAGGAAATGGAACAAAGCGTGGGTGAAGGACGTTAGTAACAATGACTCCCTTGAGGTGCGGCTAGAACAGTGCTGCTTTGCACTGTCTGGTGTGGTTCAACTGGAATGCACAGGGGGAATCTTACTGTGCTTTTAAAAGATATAATTGCGAGGGCGGTTGACCATTTTTATGCAAGGTGATTTGTGCCCAGTGCCCTAAACGTCAACCTGAAGAAATAGAACAAGGCGTGGGGGAGCTAAGTGAGTAACAATGACTCCCTTGAGCTGCGACTAGAGCAGTGCGGCTCTAGCGCTGCCTGGTGCGCTTCAACTGGGATAGATCGGGGTAATCCGACTGTCCATTTAAAACAAATGATTGCGAGGGCCGTTGACCATGCCGACGCAATTTGATTTCTGCCTAGTGCTTTAAACGTGAAATAAATAAATTAAGGAAAGGGCTGGATAAACGACAGGAGTAACTATGACACCCTTTAGGTGCGGCTAGCGCAGTGCAGCTCTTGCGTGGTCTGGTGCGAATGAACTGGCACGGACTGACAGAATCCACTGTCCAAATAAAACAAACCATTCTGGGGGCCGTTGAGCATGCTGACGCAGTGTGATTTCTGCACAGTGCTCTAAATGTCGAAGTGAAAAAATGAAAAAAAAAAGCGTGGATAAAAGACAGGAGTAAGAATGACTCCCTTGCAGTGTGGATTGAGCTGTGCCGCTTTGCACTTTCCGTTGCGCTTCAACTGGTATGGACCGGGAGAATCTGACTGTCCATTTAAAACAAAGCATTGCGAGGACTTTTGACCATGCTGATGCAATGTGATCTCTGCCCAGTCCCCTAAATGTCAACGTGATAAAATGCAACAAGGCGAGGGTAAACGAAGAGACTAACAATGACTCCCATGAGGTGGGACTAGAGTAGCGCGGCTTTGCACTGTCTGGTGTGGTTTACCTGGCATGCAACGGGGGAATCTAACTCTGCCATGAAAAGAAATGATTGCGAAGGCCGTTGCCGATGCTGACACAATGTGATTTCTGCCCAGTGCTATTTAATGTCAACGTGAAGAAATGCAAGAAGGTGTGTGTAAGCTATGAGAGTAACAATGACTCCCTTGAGGTGCGACTAGAACAGTGCAGCTTTTGCAGTCTGCTGCACTCCAGCTGGCATAGATCGGGGGAATCCGACTGTCCATTTAAAACAAATGATTGCGAGGGCCGTCGACCATGCTGACGCAATGTGATTTCTGCCCAGTGCTCTAAACGTGAAACTGAAGTAAACAAAAAAAAGGCATGGATAAACTACAGGAGTCACAATGACTCCCTTGTGGTGCGGCTATCGCAGTGCGGCTCTTGCGTGGTCTTGTGTGCCTCAACTGGCATGGACCGGCGGAATCATCATCAGCATCAGCCTGGTTACGCCTACTGCAGGGCAAAGGCCTCTCCCGTACATCTCCAACAACCCCGATCATGTACTATGTGTGGCCATGTCGTCCCTGCAAACTTCTTAATCTCATGCGCCCGCCTAACTTTCTGCCGCCCTCTGCTAAGCTTCCCTTCCCTTGGAATCCATTCCGTAACCCTTAATGACCATCGGTTATCTTCCCTCCTCATTTCGTATCCTGCCCATGCCCATTTCTTTTTCTTGATTTCAACTAAGATGTCATTAACTCGCGTTTGTTCCCTCACCCAATCTGCTCTTTTCTTATCCTTTAACGTTACACCTATCATTCTTCTTTCCATAGCTCGTTGCGTCGTCCTCAATTTGAGCAGAACCCATTTCGTAAGCCTCCAGGTTTCTGCCCCATAGGTGAGTACTGGTAAGACACAGGTATTATATACTTTCCTCTTGAGGGGATAATGGCAACCTGCTAATCATCATCTGAGAATGCCTGCCAAACGCACCCCAGCCCATTCTTGTTCTTCTGAATATTTCTGTCTCATGATCCGCATCCGCTGTCACTACCTGCCCTAAGTTGATGTAATCCCTTACGACTTCTAGTGCCTCGCTGCCAATTGTAAATTGCTGTTTTCTTCCGAGACTGTTAAGCATTACTTTAGTTTCCTGCAGATTAATTTTTAGACCCACTCTTCTGCTTTGCCTATCCAGGTCAGTGAACATGCATTGCAATTGGTCCCCTGAGGTACTAAGGAAGGCAATGTCATCAGCGAATCGCGAGTTACTAAGCTATTCTCGATTAACTTTTGTCCCCAAATCTTCCCAATCCATGTCTCTGAATACCTCCTGTAAAATAAAATGCCCAAATAAAACAAAGCATTTTGGGGGCCGTTGACCATGCTGACGCAATGTGATTTCTGCCCAGGTCTGTAAATGTCAACGTGCACAAATGAAAAAAAGGCGTGGTTAAACGACAGGAGTAAGAATGACTCCCTTGCAGTGTGGATTCAGGAGTGGCGCTTTATGCTATCTGTTGTGCATCAACTGGCATGGACCGGGGGAATCCGACTGTCCATTTAAAACAAAGCATTGCGGGGACTTTTGACCATGCTGACGCAATGTGATTTCTGCTCAGTCCCCTATATGTCAACTTGATAAAATCAACAAGGCGTGGGTAAACGAAGAGACTAACAATGACTCCCATGAGGTGCGACTAGAGCAGCACAGCTTTGCACTGTCTGGTGTGGTTTACCTGTCATGCACCGGGGGAATCTCACTGTGCACTTAAAACAAATGATTGTGAAGGCTGTTGCCGATGCTGACACAATGTGATTTCTGCCCAGTGCTATTTAATGTCAACGTGAAGAAATGCAAGAAGGTGTGTATGCGATGAGAGTAACAATGACTCCCTCGAGGTGCGACTAGAGCAGTGCGGCTCTTGCGCAGTCTGCTGCACTCAAACTGGCATAGATCGGGGGAATCCGACTGTCCATTTAAAACAAATGATTACGCGGGCCGTTCACCATGCTGACGCAATGTGATTTCTGCCTAGTGCTCTAAACGGCAAAGTGATGAAATAAAGAAATGCCTGGATAAAGGACAGGTGTAAGAGTGACTCCTGTGAGGTGCGGCTGGAGCAGTGCAGGTCTTGCGCGGTATGGTACGCCTCAACTGGCATGGACGGGCGGAATTCACTGTCCAAATGAAACAAAGCATTCTGGGAGCCAGTGCTCTAAATGTCAACGTGAAGAAATGCAAAAAGTTGGGTATAAAGGACAGGAGTAAGAATGACTCCCGTGCAGAGTTTATTGAGCAGTTTCGCTTTGTGCTATCCATTGTGCTTCATTTGGTATGGACCGGTGGAATCCAACTGTCCATTAAAACAAAGCTTTGCGAAGACTTTTGATCATGCTGACGTATTGTGACTTCTGCCCAGCGCCCTAAATGTCAACGTGAAGAAATGCAACAAGGCATGGCTACACAAAGCGAGTAACAATGGCTCTCTTAAGGTGCGGCTAGAGCAGTGTGGCGCTTGCGCTGCCTGGTACGCTTCAACTGGCATGGACCGGGAGAATCCGACTCTCGAAATAAAACAATGCATTTTGAGGGCCGTTGACCATGCTGACGCAATGTGATTTCTGCCCAGGTCTGTAAATGTCAACGTGCAGAAATGAAAAAAAAAGGCGTGGTTAAAGGACAGGAGTAAGAATGACTCCCTTGCAGTGTGGATTCAGGAGTGGCGCTTTATGCTATCTGTTGTGCTTCGACTGGCATGGACCGGCTGAAACTGACTGTCCACTTAAAACAAAGCATTGCAAGGACTTTTGACGATGCTGACGCAATGTGATTTGTGCCCAGGGCTCTAAATGTCAATGTGAGGAAATGGAACAAAGCGTGGGTGAAGGACGTTAGTAACAATGACTCCCTTGAGGTGCGGCTAGAACAGTGCTGCTTTGCACTGTCTGGTGTGGTTCAACTGGAATGCACAGGGGGAATCTTACTGTGCTTTTAAAAGATATAATTGCGAGGGCGGTTGACCATTTTTATGCAAGGTGATTTGTGCCCAGTGCCCTAAATGTCAACCTGAAGAAATAGAACAAGGCGTGGGGGAGCTAAGTGAGTAACAATGACTCCCTTGAGCTGCGACTAGAGCAGTGCGGCTCTAGCGCTGCCTGGTGCGCTTCAACTGGGATAGATCGGGGTAATCCGACTGTCCATTTAAAACAAATGATTGCGAGGGCCGTTGACCATGCCGACGCAATTTGATTTCTCCCTAGTGCTTTAAACGTGAAATAAATAAATTAAGGAAAGGGCTGGATAAACGACAGGAGTAACTATGACACCCTTTAGGTGCGGCTAGCGCAGTGCAGCTCTTGCGCGGTCTGGTGCGAATGAACTGGCACGGACTGACAGAATCCACTGTCCAAATAAAACAAACCATTCTGGGGGCCGTTGAGCATGCTGACGCAGTGTGATTTCTGCACAGTGCTCTAGATGTCGAAGTGAAAAAATGAAAAAAAAAGCGTGGATAAAAGACAGGAGTAAGAATGACTCCCTTGCAGTGTGGATTGAGCTGTGCCGCTTTGCACTTTCCGTTGCGCTTCAACTGGTATGGACCGGGAGAATCTGACTGTCCATTTAAAACAAAGCATTGCGAGGACTTTTGACCATGCTGATGCAACGTGATCTCTGCCCAGTCCCCTATATGTCAACTTGATATAATCATCAAGGCGTGGGTAAACGAAGAGACTAACAATGACTCCCATGAGGTGCGACTAGAGCAGCACGGCTCTGCACTGTCTGGTGTGGCTTACCTGGCATGCACCGGGGGAATCTCACTGTGCACTTAAAACAAATGATTGTGAAGGCTGTTGCCGATGCTGACGCAATGTGATTTCTGCCTAGTGCTCTAAACGGCAAAGTGATGAAATAAAGAAATGCCTGGATAAAGGACAGGTGTAAGAGTGACTCCTGTGAGGTGCGGCTGGAGCAGTGCAGCTCTTGCGCGGTATGGTACGCCTCAACTGGCATGGACGGGCGGAATTCACTGTCCGAATGAAACAAAGCATTCTGGGAGCCAGTGCTCTAAATGTCAACGTGAAGAAATGCAAAAAGGTGGGTATAAAGGACAGGAGTAAGAATGACTCCCGTGCAGAGTTTATTGAGCAGTTTCGCTTTGTGCTATCCATTGTGCTTCATTTGGTATGGACCGGTGGAATCCAACTGTCCATTAAAACAAAGCTTTGCGAAGACTTTTGATCATGCTGACGTAATGTGACTTCTGCCCAGCGCCCTAAATGTCAACGTGAAGAAATGCAACAAGGCATGGCTACACAAAGCGAGTAACAATGGCTCTCTTAAGGTGCGGCTAGAGCAGTGTGGCGCTTGCGCTGCCTGGTGCGCTTCAACTGGCATGGACCGGGAGAATCCGACTCTCGAAATAAAACAATGCATTTTGAGGGCCGTTGACCATGCTGACGCAATGTGATTTCTGCCCAGGTCTGTAAATGTCAACGTGCAGAAATGAAAAAAAAGGCGTGGTTAAAGGACAGGAGTAAGAATGACTCCCTTGCAGTGTGGATTCAGGAGTGGCGCTTTATGCTATCTGTTGTGCTTCAACTGGCATGGACCGGCTGAAACTGACTGTCCACTTAAAACAAAGCATTGCAAGGATTTTTGACGATGCTGATGCAATGTGATCTCTGCCCAGTCCCCTAAATGTCAACGTGATAAAATGCAACAAGGCGAAGGTAAACGAAGAGACTAACAATGACTCCCATGAGGTGGGACTAGAGTAGCGCGGCTTTGCACTGTCTGGTGTGGTTTACCTGGCATGCAACGGGGGAATCTAACTCTGCCATGAAAAGAAATGATTGCGAAGGCCGTTGCCGATGCTGACACAATATGATTTCTGCCCAGTGCTATTTAATGTCAACGTGAAGAAATGCAAGAAGGTGTGTGTAAGCTATGAGAGTAACAATGACTCCCTTGAGGTGCGACTAGAACAGTGCAGCTTTTGCAGTCTGCTGCACTCCAGCTGGCATAGATCGGGGGAATCCGACTGTCCATTTAAAACAAATGATTGTGAGGGCCGTCGACCATGCTGACGCAATGTGATTTCTGCCCAGTGCTCTAAACGTGAAACTGAAGTAAATAAAAAAAGGCATGGATAAACTACAGGAGTCACAATGACTCCCTTGTGGTGCGGCTATCGCAGTGCGGCTCTTGCGTGGTCTTGTGTGCCTCAACTGGCATGGACCGGCGGAATCATCATCAGCATCAGCCTGGTTACGCCTACTGCAGGGCAAAGGCCTCTCCCGTACATCTCCAACAACCCCGATCATGTACTATGTGTGGCCATGTCATCCCTGCAAACTTCTTAATCTCATGCGCCCGCCTAACTTTCTGCCGCCCTCTGCTAAGCTTCCCTTCCCTTGGAATCCATTCCGTAACCCTTAATGACCATCGGTTATCTTCCCTCCTCATTTCGTATCCTGCCCATGCCCATTTCTTTTTCTTGATTTCAACTAAGATGTCATTAACTCGCGTTTGTTCCCTCACCCAATCTGCTCTTTTCTTATCCTTTAACGTTACACCTATCATTCTTCTTTCCATAGCTCGTTGCGTCGTCCTCAATTTGAGCAGAACCCATTTCGTAAGCCTCCAGGTTTCTGCCCCATAGGTGAGTACTGGTAAGACACAGGTATTATATACTTTCCTCTTGAGGGGATAATGGCAACCTGCTAATCATCATCTGAGAATGCCTGCCAAACGCACCCCAGCCCATTCTTGTTCTTCTGAATATTTCTGTCTCATGATCCGCATCCGCTGTCACTACCTGCCCTAAGTTGATGTAATCCCTTACGACTTCTAGTGCCTCGCTGCCAATTGTAAATTGCTGTTTTCTTCCGAGACTGTTAAGCATTACTTTAGTTTCCTGCAGATTAATTTTTAGACCCACTCTTCTGCTTTGCCTATCCAGGTCAGTGAACATGCATTGCAATTGGTCCCCTGAGGTACTAAGGAAGGCAATGTCATCAGCGAATCGCGAGTTACTAAGCTATTCTCGATTAACTTTTGTCCCCAAATCTTCCCAATCCATGTCTCTGAATACCTCCTGTAAAATAAAATGCCCAAATAAAACAAAGCATTTTGGGGGCCGTTGACCATGCTGACGCAATGTGATTTCTGCCCAGGTCTGTAAATGTCAACGTGCACAAATGAAAAAAAGGCGTGGTTAAACGACAGGAGTAAGAATGACTCCCTTGCAGTGTGGATTCAGGAGTGGCGCTTTATGCTATCTGTTGTGCATCAACTGGCATGGACCGGGGGAATCCGACTGTCCATTTAAAACAAAGCATTGCGGGGACTTTTGACCATGCTGACGCAATGTGATTTCTGCCCAGTCCCCTATATGTCAACTTGATAAAATCAACAAGGCGTGGGTAAACGAAGAGACTAACAATGACTCCCATGAGGTGCGACTAGAGCAGCACAGCTTTGCACTGTCTGGTGTGGTTTACCTGTCATGCACCGGGGGAATCTCACTGTGCACTTAAAACAAATGATTGTGAAGGCTGTTGCCGATGCTGACACAATGTGATTTCTGCCCAGTGCTATTTAATGTCAACGTGAAGAAATGCAAGAAGGTGTGTATGCGATGAGAGTAACAATGACTCCTTCGAGGTGCGACTAGAGCAGTGCGGCTCTTGCGCAGTCTGCTGCACTCCAACTGGCATAGATCGGGGGAATCCGACTGTCCATTTAAAACAAATGATTACGCGGGCCGTTCACCATGCTGACGCAATGTGATTTCTGCCTAGTGCTCTAAACGGCAAAGTGATGAAATAAAGAAATGCCTGGATAAAGGACAGGTGTAAGAGTGACTCCTGTGAGGTGCGGCTGGAGCAGTGCAGGTCTTGCGCGGTATGGTACGCCTCAACTGGCATGGACGGGCGGAATTCACTGTCCAAATGAAACAAAGCATTCTGGGAGCCAGTGCTCTAAATGTCAACGTGAAGAAATGCAAAAAGTTGGGTATAAAGGACAGGAGTAAGAATGACTCCCGTGCAGAGTTTATTGAGCAGTTTCGCTTTGTGCTATCCATTGTGCTTCATTTGGTATGGACCGGTGGAATCCTACTGTCCATTAAAACAAAGCTTTGCGAAGACTTTTGATCATGCTGACGTAATGTGACTTCTGCCCAGCGCCCTAAATGTCAACGTGAAGAAATGCAACAAGGCATGGCTACACAAAGCGAGTAACAATGGCTCTCTTAAGGTGCGGCTAGAGCAGTGTGGCGCTTGCGCTGCCTGGTACGCTTCAACTGGCATGGACCGGGAGAATCCGACTCTCGAAATAAAACAATGCATTTTGAGGGCCGTTGACCATGCTGACGCAATGTGATTTCTGCCCAGGTCTGTAAATGTCAACGTGCAGAAATGAAAAAAAAAGGCGTGGTTAAAGGACAGGAGTAAGAATGACTCCCTTGCAGTGTGGATTCAGGAGTGGCGCTTTATGCTATCTGTTGTGCTTCAACTGGCATGGACCGGCTGAAACTGACTGTCCACTTAAAACAAAGCATTGCAAGGACTTTTGACGATGCTGACGCAATGTGATTTGTGCCCAGGGCTCTAAATGTCAATGTGAGGAAATGGAACAAAGCGTGGGTGAAGGACGTTAGTAACAATGACTCCCTTGAGGTGCGGCTAGAACAGTGCTGCTTTGCACTGTCTGGTGTGGTTCAACTGGAATGCACAGTGGGAATCTTACTGTGCTTTTAAAAGATATAATTGCGAGGGCGGTTGACCATTTTTATGCAAGGTGATTTGTGCCCAGTGCCCTAAATGTCAACCTGAAGAAATAGAACAAGGCGTGGGGGAGCTAAGTGAGTAACAATGACTCCCTTGAGCTGCGACTAGAGCAGTGCGGCTCTAGCGCTGCCTGGTGCGCTTCAACTGGGATAGATCGGGGTAATCCGACTGTCCATTTAAAACAAATGATTGCGAGGGCCGTTGACCATGCCGACGCAATTTGATTTCTCCCTAGTGCTTTAAACGTGAAATAAATAAATTAAGGAAAGGGCTGGATAAACGACAGGAGTAACTATGACACCCTTTAGGTGCGGCTAGCGCAGTGCAGCTCTTGCGCGGTCTGGTGCGAATGAACTGGCACGGACTGACAGAATCCACTGTCCAAATAAAACAAACCATTCAGGGGGCCGTTGAGCATGCTGACGCAGTGTGATTTCTGCACAGTGCTCTAAATGTCGAAGTGAAAAAATGAAAAAAAAAGCGTGGATAAAAGACAGGAGTAAGAATGACTCCCTTGGAGTGTGGATTGAGCTGTGCCGCTTTGCACTTTCCGTTGCGCTTCAACTGGTATGGACCGGGAGAATCTGACTGTCCATTTAAAACAAAGCATTGCGAGGACTTTTGACCATGCTGATGCAATGTGATCTCTGCCCAGTCCCCTATATGTCAACTTGATAAAATCATCAAGGCGTGGGTAAACGAAGAGACTAACAATGACTCCCATGAGGTGCGACTAGAGCAGCACGGCTCTGCACTGTCTGGTGTGGCTTACCTGGCATGCACCGGGGGAATCTCACTGTGCACTTAAAACAAATGATTGTGAAGGCTGTTGCCGATGCTGACGCAATGTGATTTCTGCCTAGTGCTCTAAACGGCAAAGTGATGAAATAAAGAAATGCCTGGATAAAGGACAGGTGTAAGAGTGACTCCTGTGAGGTGCGGCTGGAGCAGTGCAGCTCTTGCGCGGTATGGTACGCCTCAACTGGCATGGACGGGCGGAATTCACTGTCCAAATGAAACAAAGCATTCTGGGAGCCAGTGCTCTAGATGTCAACGTGAAGAAATGCAAAAAGGTGGGTATAAAGGACAGGAGTAAGAATGACTCCCGTGCAGAGTTTATTGAGCAGTTTCGCTTTGTGCTATCCATTGTGCTTCATTTGGTATGGACCGGTGGAATCCAACTGTCCATTAAAACAAAGCTTTGCGAAGACTTTTGATCATGCTGACGTAATGTGACTTCTGCCCAGCGCCCTAAATGTCAACGTGAAGAAATGCAACAAGGCATGGCTACACAAAGCGAGTAACAATGGCTCTCTTAAGGTGCGGCTAGAGCAGTGTGGCGCTTGCGCTGCCTGGTGCGCTTCAACTGGCATGGACCGGGAGAATCCGACTCTCGAAATAAAACAATGCATTTTGAGGGCCGTTGACCATGCTGACGCAATGTGATTTCTGACCAGGTCTGTAAATGTCAACGTGCAGAAATGAAAAAAAAAGGCGTGGTTAAAGGACAGGAGTAAGAATGACTCCCTTGCAGTGTGGATTCAGGAGTGGCGCTTTATGCTATCTGTTGTGCTTCAACTGGCATGGACCGGCTGAAACTGACTGTCCACTTAAAACAAAGCATTGCAAGGATTTTTGACGATGCTGACGCAATGTGACTTGTGCCCAGGGCTCTAAATGTCAATGTGAGGAAATGGAACAAAGCCTGGGTGAAGGACGTTAGTAACAATGACTCCCTTGAGGTGCGGCTAGAACAGTGCTGCTTTGCACTGTCTGGTGTGGTTCAACTGGAATGCACAGGGGGAATCTTACTGTGCTTTTAAAAGATATAATTGCGAGGGCGGTTGACCATTTTTATGCAAGGTGATTTGTGCCCAGTGCCCTAAATGTCAACCTGAAGAAATAGATCAAGGCGTGGGGGAGCTAAGTGAGTAACAATGACTCCCTTGAGCTGAGACTACGGCAGTGCGGCTCTAGCGCTGCCTGGTGCGCTTCAACTGGGATAGATCGGGGTAATCCGACTGTCCATTTAAAACAAATGATTGCGAGGGCCGTTGACCATGCTGACGCAATTTGATTTCTGCCTTGTGCTTTAAACGTGAAATAAATAAACTAAGGAAAGATCTGGATAAACGACAGGAGTAACTATGACGCCCTTAAGGTGCGGCTAGCGCAGTGCAGCTCTTGCGCGGTCTGGTGCGAATGAACTGGCATGGACTGACAGAATCCACTGTCCAAATAAAACAAAACATTCTGGGGGCCGTTGAGCATGCTGACGCAGTGTGATTTCTGCACAGTGCTCTAAATGTCGAAGTGAAAAAATGAAAAAAAAAGCGTGGATAAAAGACAGGAGTAAGAATGACTCCCTTGCAGTGTGGATTGAGCTGTGCCGCTTTGCACTTTCCGTTGCGCTTCAACTGGTATGGACCGGGAGAATCTGACTGTCCATTTAAAACAAAGCATTGCGAGGACTTTTGACCATGCTGATGCAATGTGATCTCTGCCCAGTCCCCTAAATGTCAACGTGATAAAATGCAACAAGGCGAGGGTAAACGAAGAGACTAACAATGACTCCCATGAGGTGGGACTAGAGTAGCGCGGCTTTGCACTGTCTGGTGTGGTTTACCTGGCATGCAACGGGGGAATCTAACTCTGCCATGAAAAGAAATGATTGCGAAGGCCGTTGCCGATGCTGACACAATGTGATTTCTGCCCAGTGCTATTTAATGTCAACGTGAAGAAATGCAAGAAGGTGTGTGTAAGCTATGAGAGTAACAATGACTCCCTTGAGGTGCGACTAGAACAGTGCAGCTTTTGCAGTCTGCTGCACTCCAGCTGGCATAGATCGGGGGAATCCGACTGTCCATTTAAAACAAATGATTGCGAGGGCCGTCGACCATGCTGACGCAATGTGATTTCTGCCCAGTGCTCTAAACGTGAAACTGAAGTAAATAAAAAAAGGCATGGATAAACGACAGGAGTCACAATGACTCCCTTGTGGTGCGGCTATCGCAGTGCGGCTCTTGCGTGGTCTTGTGTGCCTCAACTGGCATGGACCGGCGGAATCATCATCAGCATCAGCCTGGTTACGCCTACTGCAGGGCAAAGGCCTCTCCCGTACATCTCCAACAACCCCGATCATGTACTATGTGTGGCCATGTCGTCGCTGCAAACTTCTTAATCTCATGCGCCCGCCTAACTTTCTGCCGCCCTCTGCTAAGCTTCCCTTCCCTTGGAATCCATTCCGTAACCCTTAATGACCATCGGTTATCTTCCCTCCTCATTTCGTATCCTGCCCATGCCCATTTCTTTTTCTTGATTTCAACTAAGATGTCATTAACTCGCGTTTGTTCCCTCACCCAATCTGCTCTTTTCTTATCCTTTAACGTTACACCTATCATTCTTCTTTCCATAGCTCGTTGCGTCGTCCTCAATTTGAGCAGAACCCATTTCGTAAGCCTCCAGGTTTCTGCCCCATAGGTGAGTACTGGTAAGACACAGGTATTATATACTTTCCTCTTGAGGGGATAATGGCAACCTGCTAATCATCATCTGAGAATGCCTGCCAAACGCACCCCAGCCCATTCTTGTTCTTCTGAATATTTCTGTCTCATGATCCGCATCCGCTGTCACTACCTGCCCTAAGTTGATGTAATCCCTTACGACTTCTAGTGCCTCGCTGCCAATTGTAAATTGCTGTTTTCTTCCGAGACTGTTAAGCATTACTTTAGTTTCCTGCAGATTAATTTTTAGACCCACTCTTCTGCTTTGCCTATCCAGGTCAGTGAACATGCATTGCAATTGGTCCCCTGAGGTACTAAGGAAGGCAATGTCATCAGCGAATCGCGAGTTACTAAGCTATTCTCGATTAACTTTTGTCCCCAAATCTTCCCAATCCATGTCTCTGAATACCTCCTGTAAAATAAAATGCCCAAATAAAACAAAGCATTTTGGGGGCCGTTGACCATGCTGACGCAATGTGATTTCTGCCCAGGTCTGTAAATGTCAACGTGCACAAATGAAAAAAAGGCGTGGTTAAACGACAGGAGTAAGAATGACTCCCTTGCAGTGTGGATTCAGGAGTGGCGCTTTATGCTATCTGTTGTGCATCAACTGGCATGGACCGGGGGAATCCGACTGTCCATTTAAAACAAAGCATTGCGGGGACTTTTGACCATGCTGACGCAATGTGATTTCTGCTCAGTCCCCTATATGTCAACTTGATAAAATCAACAAGGCGTGGGTAAACGAAGAGACTAACAATGACTCCCATGAGGTGCGACTAGAGCAGCACAGCTTTGCACTGTCTGGTGTGGTTTACCTGTCATGCACCGGGGGAATCTCACTGTGCACTTAAAACAAATGATTGTGAAGGCTGTTGCCGATGCTGACACAATGTGATTTCTGCCCAGTGCTATTTAATGTCAACGTGAAGAAATGCAAGAAGGTGTGTATGCGATGAGAGTAACAATGACTCCCTCGAGGTGCGACTAGAGCAGTGCGGCTCTTGCGCAGTCTGCTGCACTCAAACTGGCATAGATCGGGGGAATCCGACTGTCCATTTAAAACAAATGATTACGCGGGCCGTTCACCATGCTGACGCAATGTGATTTCTGCCTAGTGCTCTAAACGGCAAAGTGATGAAATAAAGAAATGCCTGGATAAAGGACAGGTGTAAGAGTGACTCCTGTGAGGTGCGGCTGGAGCAGTGCAGGTCTTGCGCGGTATGGTACGCCTCAACTGGCATGGACGGGCGGAATTCACTGTCCAAATGAAACAAAGCATTCTGGGAGCCAGTGCTCTAAATGTCAACGTGAAGAAATGCAAAAAGTTGGGTATAAAGGACAGGAGTAAGAATGACTCCCGTGCAGAGTTTATTGAGCAGTTTCGCTTTGTGCTATCCATTGTGCTTCATTTGGTATGGACCGGTGGAATCCAACTGTCCATTAAAACAAAGCTTTGCGAAGACTTTTGATCATGCTGACGTATTGTGACTTCTGCCCAGCGCCCTAAATGTCAACGTGAAGAAATGCAACAAGGCATGGCTACACAAAGCGAGTAACAATGGCTCTCTTAAGGTGCGGCTAGAGCAGTGTGGCGCTTGCGCTGCCTGGTACGCTTCAACTGGCATGGACCGGGAGAATCCGACTCTCGAAATAAAACAATGCATTTTGAGGGCCGTTGACCATGCTGACGCAATGTGATTTCTGCCCAGGTCTGTAAATGTCAACGTGCAGAAATGAAAAAAAAGGCGTGGTTAAAGGACAGGAGTAAGAATGACTCCCTTGCAGTGTGGATTCAGGAGTGGCGCTTTATGCTATCTGTTGTGCTTCGACTGGCATGGACCGGCTGAAACTGACTGTCCACTTAAAACAAAGCATTGCAAGGACTTTTGACGATGCTGACGCAATGTGATTTGTGCCCAGGGCTCTAAATGTCAATGTGAGGAAATGGAACAAAGCGTGGGTGAAGGACGTTAGTAACAATGACTCCCTTGAGGTGCGGCTAGAACAGTGCTGCTTTGCACTGTCTGGTGTGGTTCAACTGGAATGCACAGGGGGAATCTTACTGTGCTTTTAAAAGATATAATTGCGAGGGCGGTTGACCATTTTTATGCAAGGTGATTTGTGCCCAGTGCCCTAAATGTCAACCTGAAGAAATAGAACAAGGCGTGGGGGAGCTAAGTGAGTAACAATGACTCCCTTGAGCTGCGACTAGAGCAGTGCGGCTCTAGCGCTGCCTGGTGCGCTTCAACTGGGATAGATCGGGGTAATCCGACTGTCCATTTAAAACAAATGATTGCGAGGGCCGTTGACCATGCCGACGCAATTTGATTTCTCCCTAGTGCTTTAAACGTGAAATAAATAAATTAAGGAAAGGGCTGGATAAACGACAGGAGTAACTATGACACCCTTTAGGTGCGGCTAGCGCAGTGCAGCTCTTGCGCGGTCTGGTGCGAATGAACTGGCACGGACTGACAGAATCCACTGTCCAAATAAAACAAACCATTCTGGGGGCCGTTGAGCATGCTGACGCAGTGTGATTTCTGCACAGTGCTCTAGATGTCGAAGTGAAAAAATGAAAAAAAAAGCGTGGATAAAAGACAGGAGTAAGAATGACTCCCTTGCAGTGTGGATTGAGCTGTGCCGCTTTGCACTTTCCGTTGCGCTTCAACTGGTATGGACCGGGAGAATCTGACTGTCCATTTAAAACAAAGCATTGCGAGGACTTTTGACCATGCTGATGCAACGTGATCTCTGCCCAGTCCCCTATATGTCAACTTGATATAATCATCAAGGCGTGGGTAAACGAAGAGACTAACAATGACTCCCATGAGGTGCGACTAGAGCAGCACGGCTCTGCACTGTCTGGTGTGGCTTACCTGGCATGCACCGGGGGAATCTCACTGTGCACTTAAAACAAATGATTGTGAAGGCTGTTGCCGATGCTGACGCAATGTGATTTCTGCCTAGTGCTCTAAACGGCAAAGTGATGAAATAAAGAAATGCCTGGATAAAGGACAGGTGTAAGAGTGACTCCTGTGAGGTGCGGCTGGAGCAGTGCAGCTCTTGCGCGGTATGGTACGCCTCAACTGGCATGGACGGGCGGAATTCACTGTCCAAATGAAACAAAGCATTCTGGGAGCCAGTGCTCTAAATGTCAACGTGAAGAAATGCAAAAAGGTGGGTATAAAGGACAGGAGTAAGAATGACTCCCGTGCAGAGTTTATTGAGCAGTTTCGCTTTGTGCTATCCATTGTGCTTCATTTGGTATGGACCGGTGGAATCCAACTGTCCATTAAAACAAAGCTTTGCGAAGACTTTTGATCATGCTGACGTAATGTGACTTCTGCCCAGCGCCCTAAATGTCAACGTGAAGAAATGCAACAAGGCATGGCTACACAAAGCGAGTAACAATGGCTCTCTTAAGGTGCGGCTAGAGCAGTGTGGCGCTTGCGCTGCCTGGTGCGCTTCAACTGGCATGGACCGGGAGAATCCGACTCTCGAAATAAAACAATGCATTTTGAGGGCCGTTGACCATGCTGACGCAATGTGATTTCTGCCCAGGTCTGTAAATGTCAACGTGCAGAAATGAAAAAAAAGGCGTGGTTAAAGGACAGGAGTAAGAATGACTCCCTTGCAGTGTGGATTCAGGAGTGGCGCTTTATGCTATCTGTTGTGCTTCAACTGGCATGGACCGGCTGAAACTGACTGTCCACTTAAAACAAAGCATTGCAAGGATTTTTGACGATGCTGATGCAATGTGATCTCTGCCCAGTCCCCTAAATGTCAACGTGATAAAATGCAACAAGGCGAAGGTAAACGAAGAGACTAACAATGACTCCCATGAGGTGGGACTAGAGTAGCGCGGCTTTGCACTGTCTGGTGTGGTTTACCTGGCATGCAACGGGGGAATCTAACTCTGCCATGAAAAGAAATGATTGCGAAGGCCGTTGCCGATGCTGACACAATATGATTTCTGCCCAGTGCTATTTAATGTCAACGTGAAGAAATGCAAGAAGGTGTGTGTAAGCTATGAGAGTAACAATGACTCCCTTGAGGTGCGACTAGAACAGTGCAGCTTTTGCAGTCTGCTGCACTCCAGCTGGCATAGATCGGGGGAATCCGACTGTCCATTTAAAACAAATGATTGTGAGGGCCGTCGACCATGCTGACGCAATGTGATTTCTGCCCAGTGCTCTAAACGTGAAACTGAAGTAAATAAAAAAAGGCATGGATAAACTACAGGAGTCACAATGACTCCCTTGTGGTGCGGCTATCGCAGTGCGGCTCTTGCGTGGTCTTGTGTGCCTCAACTGGCATGGACCGGCGGAATCATCATCAGCATCAGCCTGGTTACGCCTACTGCAGGGCAAAGGCCTCTCCCGTACATCTCCAACAACCCCGATCATGTACTATGTGTGGCCATGTCATCCCTGCAAACTTCTTAATCTCATGCGCCCGCCTAACTTTCTGCCGCCCTCTGCTAAGCTTCCCTTCCCTTGGAATCCATTCCGTAACCCTTAATGACCATCGGTTATCTTCCCTCCTCATTTCGTATCCTGCCCATGCCCATTTCTTTTTCTTGATTTCAACTAAGATGTCATTAACTCGCGTTTGTTCCCTCATCCAATCTGCTCTTTTCTTATCCTTTAACGTTACACCTATCATTCTTCTTTCCATAGCTCGTTGCGTCGTCCTCAATTTGAGCAGAACCCATTTCGTAAGCCTCCAGGTTTCTGCCCCATAGGTGAGTACTGGTAAGACACAGGTATTATATACTTTCCTCTTGAGGGGATAATGGCAACCTGCTAATCATCATCTGAGAATGCCTGCCAAACGCACCCCAGCCCATTCTTGTTCTTCTGAATATTTCTGTCTCATGATCCGCATCCGCTGTCACTACCTGCCCTAAGTTGATGTAATCCCTTACGACTTCTAGTGCCTCGCTGCCAATTGTAAATTGCTGTTTTCTTCCGAGACTGTTAAGCATTACTTTAGTTTCCTGCAGATTAATTTTTAGACCCACTCTTCTGCTTTGCCTATCCAGGTCAGTGAACATGCATTGCAATTGGTCCCCTGAGGTACTAAGGAAGGCAATGTCATCAGCGAATCGCGAGTTACTAAGCTATTCTCGATTAACTTTTGTCCCCAAATCTTCCCAATCCATGTCTCTGAATACCTCCTGTAAAATAAAATGCCCAAATAAAACAAAGCATTTTGGGGGCCGTTGACCATGCTGACGCAATGTGATTTCTGCCCAGGTCTGTAAATGTCAACGTGCACAAATGAAAAAAAGGCGTGGTTAAACGACAGGAGTAAGAATGACTCCCTTGCAGTGTGGATTCAGGAGTGGCGCTTTATGCTATCTGTTGTGCATCAACTGGCATGGACCGGGGGAATCCGACTGTCCATTTAAAACAAAGCATTGCGGGGACTTTTGACCATGCTGACGCAATGTGATTTCTGCCCAGTCCCCTATATGTCAACTTGATAAAATCAACAAGGCGTGGGTAAACGAAGAGACTAACAATGACTCCCATGAGGTGCGACTAGAGCAGCACAGCTTTGCACTGTCTGGTGTGGTTTACCTGTCATGCACCGGGGGAATCTCACTGTGCACTTAAAACAAATGATTGTGAAGGCTGTTGCCGATGCTGACACAATGTGATTTCTGCCCAGTGCTATTTAATGTCAACGTGAAGAAATGCAAGAAGGTGTGTATGCGATGAGAGTAACAATGACTCCTTCGAGGTGCGACTAGAGCAGTGCGGCTCTTGCGCAGTCTGCTGCACTCCAACTGGCATAGATCGGGGGAATCCGACTGTCCATTTAAAACAAATGATTACGCGGGCCGTTCACCATGCTGACGCAATGTGATTTCTGCCTAGTGCTCTAAACGGCAAAGTGATGAAATAAAGAAATGCCTGGATAAAGGACAGGTGTAAGAGTGACTCCTGTGAGGTGCGGCTGGAGCAGTGCAGGTCTTGCGCGGTATGGTACGCCTCAACTGGCATGGACGGGCGGAATTCACTGTCCAAATGAAACAAAGCATTCTGGGAGCCAGTGCTCTAAATGTCAACGTGAAGAAATGCAAAAAGTTGGGTATAAAGGACAGGAGTAAGAATGACTCCCGTGCAGAGTTTATTGAGCAGTTTCGCTTTGTGCTATCCATTGTGCTTCATTTGGTATGGACCGGTGGAATCCAACTGTCCATTAAAACAAAGCTTTGCGAAGACTTTTGATCATGCTGACGTAATGTGACTTCTGCCCAGCGCCCTAAATGTCAACGTGAAGAAATGCAACAAGGCATGGCTACACAAAGCGAGTAACAATGGCTCTCTTAAGGTGCGGCTAGAGCAGTGTGGCGCTTGCGCTGCCTGGTACGCTTCAACTGGCATGGACCGGGAGAATCCGACTCTCGAAATAAAACAATGCATTTTGAGGGCCGTTGACCATGCTGACGCAATGTGATTTCTGCCCAGGTCTGTAAATGTCAACGTGCAGAAATGAAAAAAAAAGGCGTGGTTAAAGGACAGGAGTAAGAATGACTCCCTTGCAGTGTGGATTCAGGAGTGGCGCTTTATGCTATCTGTTGTGCTTCAACTGGCATGGACCGGCTGAAACTGACTGTCCACTTAAAACAAAGCATTGCAAGGACTTTTGACGATGCTGACGCAATGTGATTTGTGCCCAGGGCTCTAAATGTCAATGTGAGGAAATGGAACAAAGCGTGGGTGAAGGACGTTAGTAACAATGACTCCCTTGAGGTGCGGCTAGAACAGTGCTGCTTTGCACTGTCTGGTGTGGTTCACCTGGAATGCACAGGGGGAATCTTACTGTGCTTTTAAAAGATATAATTGCGAGGGCGGTTGACCATTTTTATGCAAGGTGATTTGTGCCAGTGCCCTAAATGTCAACCTGAAGAAATAGAACAAGGCGTGGGGGAGCTAAGTGAGTAACAATGACTCCCTTGAGCTGCGACTAGAGCAGTGCGGCTCTAGCGCTGCCTGGTGCGCTTCAACTGGGATAGATCGGGGTAATCCGACTGTCCATTTAAAACAAATGATTGCGAGGGCCGTTGACCATGCCGACGCAATTTGATTTCTCCCTAGTGCTTTAAACGTGAAATAAATAAATTAAGGAAAGGGCTGGATAAACGACAGGAGTAACTATGACCCCCTTTAGGTGCGGCTAGCGCAGTGCAGCTCTTGCGCGGTCTGGTGCGAATGAACTGGCACGGACTGACAGAATCCACTGTCCAAATAAAACAAACCATTCAGGGGGCCGTTGAGCATGCTGACGCAGTGTGATTTCTGCACAGTGCTCTAAATGTCGAAGTGAAAAAATGAAAAAAAAAAGCGTGGATAAAAGACAGGAGTAAGAATGACTCCCTTGCAGTGTGGATTGAGCTGTGCCGCTTTGCACTTTCCGTTGCGCTTCAACTGGTATGGACCGGGAGAATCTGACTGTCCATTTAAAACAAAGCATTGCGAGGACTTTTGACCATGCTGATGCAATGTGATCTCTGCCCAGTCCCCTATATGTCAACTTGATAAAATCATCAAGGCGTGGGTAAACGAAGAGACTAACAATGACTCCCATGAGGTGCGACTAGAGCAGCACGGCTCTGCACTGTCTGGTGTGGCTTACCTGGCATGCACCGGGGGAATCTCACTGTGCACTTAAAACAAATGATTGTGAAGGCTGTTGCCGATGCTGACGCAATGTGATTTCTGCCTAGTGCTCTAAACGGCAAAGTGATGAAATAAAGAAATGCCTGGATAAAGGACAGGTGTAAGAGTGACTCCTGTGAGGTGCGGCTGGAGCAGTGCAGCTCTTGCGCGGTATGGTACGCCTCAACTGGCATGGACGGGCGGAATTCACTGTCCAAATGAAACAAAGCATTCTGGGAGCCAGTGCTCTAGATGTCAACGTGAAGAAATGCAAAAAGGTGGGTATAAAGGACAGGAGTAAGAATGACTCCCGTGCAGAGTTTATTGAGCAGTTTCGCTTTGTGCTATCCATTGTGCTTCATTTGGTATGGACCGGTGGAATCCAACTGTCCATTAAAACAAAGCTTTGCGAAGACTTTTGATCATGCTGACGTAATGTGACTTCTGCCCAGCGCCCTAAATGTCAACGTGAAGAAATGCAACAAGGCATGGCTACACAAAGCGAGTAACAATGGCTCTCTTAAGGTGCGGCTAGAGCAGTGTGGCGCTTGCGCTGCCTGGTGCGCTTCAACTGGCATGGACCGGGAGAATCCGACTCTCGAAATAAAACAATGCATTTTGAGGGCCGTTGACCATGCTGACGCAATGTGATTTCTGACCAGGTCTGTAAATGTCAACGTGCAGAAATGAAAAAAAAGGCGTGGTTAAAGGACAGGAGTAAGAATGACTCCCTTGCAGTGTGGATTCAGGAGTGGCGCTTTATGCTATCTGTTGTGCTTCAACTGGCATGGACCGGCTGAAACTGACTGTCCACTTAAAACAAAGCATTGCAAGGATTTTTGACGATGCTGACGCAATGTGACTTGTGCCCAGGGCTCTAAATGTCAATGTGAGGAAATGGAACAAAGCCTGGGTGAAGGACGTTAGTAACAATGACTCCCTTGAGGTGCGGCTAGAACAGTGCTGCTTTGCACTGTCTGGTGTGGTTCAACTGGAATGCACAGGGGGAATCTTACTGTGCTTTTAAAAGATATAATTGCGAGGGCGGTTGACCATTTTTATGCAAGGTGATTTGTGCCCAGTGCCCTAAATGTCAACCTGAAGAAATAGATCAAGGCGTGGGGGAGCTAAGTGAGTAACAATGACTCCCTTGAGCTGAGACTACGGCAGTGCGGCTCTAGCGCTGCCTGGTGCGCTTCAACTGGGATAGATCGGGGTAATCCGACTGTCCATTTAAAACAAATGATTGCGAGGGCCGTTGACCATGCTGACGCAATTTGATTTCTGCCTTGTGCTTTAAACGTGAAATAAATAAACTAAGGAAAGATCTGGATAAACGACAGGAGTAACTATGACGCCCTTTAGGTGCGGCTAGCGCAGTGCAGCTCTTGCGCGGTCTGGTGCGAATGAACTGGCATGGACTGACAGAATCCACTGTCCAAATAAAACAAAACATTCTGGGGGCCGTTGAGCATGCTGACGCAGTGTGATTTCTGCACAGTGCTCTAAATGTCGAAGTGAAAAAATGAAAAAAAAAGCGTGGATAAAAGACAGGAGTAAGAATGACTCCCTTGCAGTGTGGATTGAGCTGTGCCGCTTTGCACTTTCCGTTGCGCTTCAACTGGTATGGACCGGGAGAATCTGACTGTCCATTTAAAACAAAGCATTGCGAGGACTTTTGACCATGCTGATGCAATGTGATCTCTGCCCAGTCCCCTAAATGTCAACGTGATAAAATGCAACAAGGCGAGGGTAAACGAAGAGACTAACAATGACTCCCATGAGGTGGGACTAGAGTAGCGCGGCTTTGCACTGTCTGGTGTGGTTTACCTGGCATGCAACGGGGGAATCTAACTCTGCCATGAAAAGAAATGATTGCGAAGGCCGTTGCCGATGCTGACACAATGTGATTTCTGCCCAGTGCTATTTAATGTCAACGTGAAGAAATGCAAGAAGGTGTGTGTAAGCTATGAGAGTAACAATGACTCCCTTGAGGTGCGACTAGAACAGTGCAGCTTTTGCAGTCTGCTGCACTCCAGCTGGCATAGATCGGGGGAATCCGACTGTCCATTTAAAACAAATGATTGCGAGGGCCGTCGACCATGCTGACGCAATGTGATTTCTGCCCAGTGCTCTAAACGTGAAACTGAAGTAAATAAAAAAAGGCATGGATAAACGACAGGAGTCACAATGACTCCCTTGTGGTGCGGCTATCGCAGTGCGGCTCTTGCGTGGTCTTGTGTGCCTCAACTGGCATGGACCGGCGGAATCATCATCAGCATCAGCCTGGTTACGCCTACTGCAGGGCAAAGGCCTCTCCCGTACATCTCCAACAACCCCGATCATGTACTATGTGTGGCCATGTCGTCGCTGCAAACTTCTTAATCTCATGCGCCCGCCTAACTTTCTGCCGCCCTCTGCTAAGCTTCCCTTCCCTTGGAATCCAGTCCGTAACCCTTAATGACCATCGGTTATCTTCCCTCCTCATTTCGTATCCTGCCCATGCCCATTTCTTTTTCTTGATTTCAACTAAGATGTCATTAACTCGCGTTTGTTCCCTCAACCAATCTGCTCTTTTCTTATCCTTTAACGTTACGCCTATCATTCTTCTTTCCATAGCTCGTTGCGTCGTCCTCAATTTGAGCAGAACCCATTTCGTAAGCCTCCAGGTTTCTGCCTCATAGGTGAGTACTGGTAAGACACAGGTATTATATACTTTCCTCTTGAGGGGATAATGGCAACCTGCTAATCATCATCTGAGAATGCCTGCCAAACGCACCCCAGCCCATTCTTGTTCTTCTGAATATTTCTGTCTCATGATCCGCATCCGCTGTCACTACCTGCCCTAAGTTGATGTAATCCCTTACGACTTCTAGTGCCTCGCTGCCAATTGTAAATTGCTGTTTTCTTCCGAGACTGTTAAGCATTACTTTAGTTTCCTGCAGAATAATTTTTAGACCCACTCTTCTGCTTTGCCTATCCAGGTCAGTGAACATGCATTGCAATTGGTCCCCTGAGGTACTAAGGAAGGCAATGTCATCAGCGAATCGCGAGTTACTAAGCTATTCTCGATTAACTTTTGTCCCCAAATCTTCCCAATCCATGTCTCTGAATACCTCCTGTAAAATAAAATGCCCAAATAAAACAAAGCATTTTGGGGGCCGTTGACCATGCTGACGCAATGTGATTTCTGCCCAGGTCTGTAAATGTCAACGTGCAGAAATGAAAAAAAGGCGTGGTTAAACGACAGGAGTAAGAATGACTCCCTTGCAGTGTGGATTCAGGAGTGGCGCTTTATGCTATCTGTTGTGCATCAACTGGCATGGACCGGGGGAATCCGACTGTCCATTTAAAACAAAGCATTGCGGGGACTTTTGACCATGCTGACGCAATGTGATTTCTGCCCAGTCCCCTAAATGTCAACTTGATAAAATCAACAAGGCGTGGGTAAACGAAGAGACTAACAATGACTCCCATGAGGTGCGACTAGAGCAGCACAGCTTTGCACTGTCTGGTGTGGTTTACCTATCATGCACCGGGGGAATCTCACTGTGCACTTAAAACAAATGATTGTGAAGGCTGTTGCCGATGCTGACACAATGTGATTTCTGCCCAGTGCTATTTATTGTCAACGTGAAGAAATGCAAGAAGGTGTGTATGCGATGAGAGTAACAATGACTCCCTCGAGGTGCGACTAGAGCAGTGCGGCTCTTGCGCAGTCTGCTGCACTCCAACTGGCATAGATCGGGGGAATCCGACTGTCCATTTAAAACAAATGATTATGCGGGCCGTTCACCATGCTGACGCAATGTGATTTCTGCCTAGTGCTCTAAACGGCAAAGTGATGAAATAAAGAAATGCCTGGATAAAGGACAGGTGTAAGAGTGACTCCTGTGAGGTGCGGCTGGAGCAGTGCAGGTCTTGCGCGGTATGGTACGCCTCAACTGGCATGGACGGGCGGAATTCACTGTCCAAATGAAACAAAGCATTCTGGGAGCCAGTGCTCTAAATGTCAACGTGAAGAAATGCAAAAAGGTGGGTACAAAGGACAGGAGTAAGAATGACTCCCGTGCAGACTTTATTGAGCAGTTTCGCTTTGTGCTATCCATTGTGCTTCATTTGGTATGGACCGGTGGAATCCAACTGTCCATTAAAACAAAGCTTTGCGAAGACTTTTGATCATGCTGACGTAATGTGACTTCTGCCCAGCGCCTTAAATGTCAATGTGAAGAAATGCAAAAAGGCATGGCTACACAAAGCGAGTAACAATGGCTCTCTTAAGGTGCGGCTAGAGCAGTGTGGCGCTTGCGCTGCCTGGTACGCTTCAACTGGCATGGACCGGGAGAATCCGACTCTCGAAATAAAACAGTGCATTTTGAGGGCCATTGACCATGCTGACGCAATGTGATTTCTGCCCAGGTCTGTAAATGTCAACGTGCAGAAATGAAAAAAAAGGCGTGGTTAAAGGACAGGAGTAAGAATGACTCCCTTGCAGTGTGGATTCAGGAGTGGCGCTTTATGCTATCTGTTGTGCTTCAACTGGCATGGACCGGCTGAAACTGACTGTCCACTTAAAACAAAGCATTGCAAGGACTTTTGACGATGCTGACGCAATGTGATTTGTGCCCAGGGCTCTAAATGTCAATGTGAGGAAATGGAACAAAGCGTGGGTGAAGGACGTTAGTAACAATGACTCCCTTGAGGTGCGGCTAGAACAGTGCTGCTTTGCACTGTCTGGTGTGGTTCAACTGGAATGCACAGGGGGAATCTTACTGTGCTTTTAAAAGATATAATTGCGAGGGCGGTTGACCATTTTTATGCAAGGTGATTTGTGCCCAGTGCCCTAAATGTCAACCTGAAGAAATAGAACAAGGCGTGGGGGAGCTAAGTGAGTAACAATGACTCCCTTGAGCTGCGACTAGAGCAGTGCGGCTCTAGCGCTGCCTGGTGCGCTTCAACTGGGATAGATCGGGGTAATCCGGCTGTCCATTTAAAACAAATGATTGCGAGGGCCGTTGACCATGCCGACGCAATATGATTTCTGCCTAGTGCTTTAAACGTGAAATAAATAAATTAAGGAAAGGGCTGGATAAACGACAGGAGTAACTATGACACCCTTTAGGTGCGGCTAGCGCAGTGCAGCTCTTGCGCGGTCTGGTGCGAATGAACTGGCACGGACTGACAGAATCCACTGTCCAAATAAAACAAACCATTCTGGGGGCCGTTGAGCATGCTGACGCAGTGTGATTTCTGCACAGTGCTCTAAATGTCGAAGTGAAAAAATGAAAAAAAAGCGTGGATAAAAGACAGGAGTAAGAATGACTGCCTTGCAGTGTGGATTGAGCTGTGCCGCTTTGCACTTTCCGTTGCGCTTCAACTGGTATGGACCGGGAGAATCTGACTGTCCATTTAAAACAAAGCATTGCGAGGACTTTTGACCATGCTGATGCAATGTGATCTCTGCCCAGTCCCCTATATGTCAACTTGATAAAATCATCAAGGCGTGGGTAAACGAAGAGACTAACAATGACTCCCATGATGTGCGACTAGAGCAGCACGGCTCTGCACTGTCTGGTGTGGCTTACCTGGCATGCACCGGGGGAATCTCACTGTGCACTTAAAACAAATGATTGTGAAGGCTGTTGCCGATGCTGAGACTATGTGATTTCTGCCCAGTGCTATTTAATGTCAACGTGAAGAAATGCAAGAAGGTGTGCGTAAGCGGTGAGAGTAACAATGACTCCCTTGAGGTGCGACTAGAGCAGTGCAGCTTTTGCACAGTCTCCTGCACTCCAGCTGGCATAGATCGGGGGAATCCGACTGTCCATTTAAAACAAATGATTGCGAGGGCCGTCGGCCATGCTGACGCAATGTGATTTCTGCCCAGTGCTCTAAACGTGAAACTGAAGTAAATAAAAAAAGGCATGGATAAACTACAGGAGTCACAATGACTCCCTTGTGGTGCGGCTATCGCAGTGCGGCTCTTGCGTGGTCTTGTGTGCCTCAACTGGCATGGACCGGCGGAATCATCATCAGCATCAGCCTGGTTACGCCTACTGCAGGGCAAAGGCCTCTCCCATACATCTCCAACAACCCCGATCATGTACTAAGTGTGGCCATGTCGTCCCCGCAAACTTCTGAATCTCATGCGCCCGCCTAACTTTCTGCCGCCCTCTGCTAAGCTTCTCTTCCCTTGGAATTCATTCCGTAACCCTCAATGACCATCGGTTATCTTCCCTCCTCATTGCGTATCCTGCCCATGCCCCTTTCTTTTTCTTGATTTCAACTAAGATGTCATTAAGTCGCGTTTGTTCCCTCACCCAATCTGCTCTTTTCTTATCCTTGAACGTTACACCTATCATTCTTCTTTCCATAGCTCGTTGTGTCGTCCTCAATATGAGCAGAACCCTTTTCGTAAGCCTCAAGGTTTCTGCCCCATAGGTGAGTGCTGGTAAGACACAGGTATTATATACTTTCCTCTTGAGGGGATAACGGCAACCTGCTATTCATCATCTGAGAATGCCTGCCAAACGCACCCCAGCCCATTCTTGTTCTTCTGAATATTTCTGTCTTATGATCCGCATCCGCTGTCACTACCTGACCTAAGTTGGTGTATTCCCTTACAACTTCCAGTGCCTCGCTGCCTATTGTAAATTGCGGTTTTCTTCGGAGACTGTTAAGCATTACTTTAGTTTCCTGCAGATTAATTTTTAGACCCACTCTTCTGCTTTGCCTATCCAGGTCACTGAACATGCATTGCAATTGGTCCCCTGAGGTACTAAGCAAGGCAATGTCATCAGCGAATCGCGAGTTACCAAGCTATTCTCGATTAACTTTTATCCCCAATTCTTCCCAATCCATGTCTCTGAATACCTCCTGTAAAATAAAATGCCCAAATAAAACAAAGCATTTTGGGGGCCGTTGACCGTGCTGACGCAGTGTGATTTCTGCACAGTGCTCTAAATGTCAAAGTGAAAAAATGAAAAAAAGGTGTGGATAAACTACATGAGTAAGAATGACTCCCTTGCAGTGTGCATTCAGCTGTGCCGCTTTGCACTTTCCATTGCGCTTCAACTGGTATAGACCGGGGGAATCCGACTGTCCATTTAAAACAAAGCATTGCGGGGACTTTTGACCATGCTGACGCAATGTGATTTCTGCCCAGTCCCCTATATGTCAACTTGATAAAATCAAGAAGGCGTGGGTAAACGAAGAGACTAACAATGACTCCCATGAGGTGCGACTAGAGCAGCACAGCTTTGCACTGTCTGGTGTGGTTTACCTGTCATGCACCGGGGGAATCTCACTGTGCACTTAAAGCAAATGATTGTGAAGGCTGTTGCCGATGCTGACACAATGTGATTTCTGCCCAGTGCTATTTAATGTCAACGTGAAGAAATGCAAGAAGGTGTGTATGCGATGAGAGTAACAATGACTCCCTCGAGGTGCGACTAGAGCAGTGCGGCTCTTGCGCAGTCTGCTGCACTCCAACTGGCATAGATCGGGGGAATCCGACTGTCCATTTAAAACAAATGATTACGCGGGCCGTTCACCATGCTGACGCAATGTGATTTCTGCCTAGTGCTCTAAACGGCAGTGATGAAATAAAGAAATGCCTGGATAAAGGACAGGTGTAAGAGTGACTCCTGTGAGGTGCGGCTGGAGCAGTGCAGCTCTTGCGCGGTATGGTACGCCTCAACTGGCATGGACGGGCGGAATTCACTGTCCAAATGAAACAAAGCATTCTGGGAGCCAGTGCTCTAAATGTCAACGTGAAGAAATGCAAAAAGGTGGGTATAAAGGACAGGAGTAAGAATGACTCCCGTGCAGAGTTTATTGAGCAGTTTCGCTTTGTGCTATCTATTGTGCTTCATTTGGTATGGACCGGTGGAATCCAACTGTCCATTAAAACAAAGCTTTGCGAAGACTTTTGATCATGCTGACGTAATGTGACTTCTGCCCAGCGCCCTAAATGTCAACGTGAAGAAATGCAACAAGGCATGGCTACACAAAGCGAGTAACAATGGCTCTCTTAAGGTGCGGCTAGAGCAGTGTGGCGCTTGCGCTGCCTGGTGCGCTTCAACTGGCATGGACCGGGAGAATCCGACTCTCGAAATAAAACAATGCATTTTGGGGGCCGTTGACCATGCTGACGCAATGTGATTTCTGCCCAGGTCTGTAAATGTCAACGTGCAGAAATGAAAAAAAAGGCGTGGTTAAAGGACAGGAGAAAGAATGACTCCCTTGCAGTGTGGATTCAGGAGTGGCGCTTTATGCTATCTGTTGTGCTTCAACTGGCATGGACCGGCTGAAACTGACTGTCCACTTAAAACAAAGCATTGCAAGGACTTTTGACGATGCTGACGCAATGTGATTTGTGCCCAGGGCTCTAAATGTCAATGTGAGGAAATGGAACAAAGCGTGGGTGAAGGACGTTAGTAACAATGACTCCCTTGAGATGCGGCTAGAACAGTGCTGCTTTGCACTGTCTGGTGTGGTTCAACTGGAATGCACAGGGGGAATCTTACTGTGCTTTTAAAAGATATAATTGCGAGGGCGGTTGACCATTTTTATGCAAGGTGATTTGTGCCCAGTGCCCTAAATGTCAACCTGAAGAAATAGAACAAGGCGTGGGAGAGCTAAGTGAGTAACAATGACTCCCTTGAGCTGCGACTAGAGCAGTGCGGCTCTAGCGCTGCCTGGTGCGCTTCAACTGGGATAGATCGGGGTAATCCGACTGTCCATTTAAAACAAATGATTGCGAGGGCCGTTGACCATGCCGACGCAATTTGATTTCTGCCTAGTGCTTTAAACGTGAAATAAATAAATTAAGGAAAGGGCTGGATAAACGACAGGAGTAACTATGACACCCTTTAGGTGCGGCTAGCGCAGTGCAGCTCTTGCGCGGTCTGGTGCGAATGAACTGGCACGGACTGACAGAATCCACTGTCCAAATAAAACAAACCATTCTGGGGGCCGTTGAGCATGCTGACGCAGTGTGATTTCTGCACAGTGCTCTAAATGTCGAGGTGAAAAAATAAAAAAAAAAGCGTGGATAAAAGACAGGAGTAAGAATGACTCCCTTGCAGTGTGGATTGAGCTGTGCCGCTTTGCACTTTCCGTTGCGCTTCAACTGGTATGGACCGGGAGAATCTGACTGTCCATTTAAAACAAAGCATTGCGAGGACTTTTGACCATGCTGATGCAATGTGATCTCTGCCCAGTCCCCTATATGTCAACTTGATAAAATCATCAAGGCGTGGGTAAACGAAGAGACTAACAATGACTCCCATGAGGTGCGACTAGAGCAGCACAGGTCTGCACTGTCTGGTGTGGCTTACCTGGCATGCACCGCGGGAATCTCACTGTGCACTTAAAACAAACGATTGTGAAGGCTGTTGCCGATGCTGACACTATGTGATTTCTGCCCAGTGCCATTTAATGTCAACGTGAAGAAATGCAAGAAGGTGTGAATGCGATGAGAGTAACAATGACTCCCGCGAGGTGCGACTAGAGCAGTGCGGCTCTTGCGCAGTCTGCTGCACTCCAACTGGCATAGATCGGGGGAATCCGACTGTCCATTTAAAACAAATAATTGCGCGGGCCGTTCACCATGCTGACGCAATGTGATTTCTGCCTAGTGCTATAAACGGCAAAGTGATGAAATAAAGAAATGCCTGGATAAAGGACAGGTGTAAGAGTGACTCCTGTGAGGTGCGGCTGGAGCAGTGCAGCTCTTGCGCGGTATGGTACGCCTCAACTGGCATGGACGGGCGGAATTCACTGTCCAAATGAAACAAAGCATTCTGGGAGCCAGTGCTCTAAATGTCAACGTGAAGAAATGCAAAAAGGTGGGTATAAAGGACAGGAGTAAGAATGACTCCAGTGCAGAGTTTATTGAGCAGTTTCGCTTTGTGCTATCCATTGTGCTTCATTTGGTATGGACCGGTGGAATCCAACTGTCCATTAAAACAAAGCTTTGCGAAGACTTTTGATCATGCTGACGTAATGTGACTTCTGCCCAGCGCTCTAAATGTCAACGTGAAGAAATGCAACAAGGCATGGCTACACAAAGCGAGTAACAATGGCTCTCTTGAGGCGCGGCTAGAGCAGTGTGGCGCTTGCGCTGCCTGGTGCGCTTCAACTGGCATGGACCGGGAGAATCCGACTCTCCAAATAAAACAATGCATTTTGAGGGCCGTTGACCATGCTGACGCAATGTGATTTCTGCCCAGGTCTGTAAATGTCAACGTGCAGAAATGAAAAAAAGGCGTGGTTAAACGACAGGAGTAAGAATGACTCCCTTGCAGTGTGGATTCAGGAGTGGCGCTTTATGCTATCTGTTGTGCATCAACTGGCATGGACCGGCTTAAACTGACTGTCCACTTAAAACAAAGCATTGCAAGGACTTTTGACGATGCTGACGCAATGTGATTTGTGCCCAGGGCTCTAAATGTCAATGTGAGGAAATGGAACAAAGCGTGGGTGAAGGACATTAGTAACAATGACTCCCTTAAGGTGCGGCTAGAACAGTGCTGCTTTGCACTGTCTGGTGTGGTTCAACTGAAATGCACAGGGGGAATCTTACTGTGCTTTTAAAAGATATAATTGCGAGGGCGGTTGACCATTTTTATGCAAGGTGATTTGTGCCCAGTGCCCTAAATGTCAACCTGAAGAAATAGATCAAGGCGTGGGGGAGCTAAGTGAGTAACAATGACTCCCTTGAGCTGCGACTAGAGCAGTGCGGCTCTAGCGCTGCCTGGTGCGCTTCAACTGGGATAGATCGGGGTAATCCGACTGTCCATTTAAAACAAATGATTGCGAGGGCCGTTGACCATGCCAACGCAATTTGATTTCTGCCTAGTGCTTTAAACGTGAAATAAATAAATTAAGGAAAGGGCTGGATAAACGACAGGAGTAACTATGACACCCTTTAGGTGCGGCTAGCGCAGTGCAGCTCTTGCGCGGTCTGGTGGAAATGAACTGGCATGGACTGACAGAATCCACTGTCCAAATAAAACAAACCATTCTGGGGGCCGTTGAGCATGCTGACGCAGTGTGATTTCTGCACAGTGCTCTAAATGTCGAAGTGAAAAAATGAAAAAAAAAGCGTGGATGAAAGACAGGAGTAAGAATGACTCCCTTGCAGTGTGGATTGAGCTGTGCCGCTTTGCACTTTCCGTTGCGCTTCAACTGGTATGGACCGGGAGAATCTGACTGTCCATTTAAAACAAAGCATTGCGAGGACTTTTGACCATGCTGATGCAATGTGATCTCTGCCCAGTCCCCTAAATGTCAACGTGATAAAATGCAACAAGGCGAGGGTAAACGAAGAGACTAACAATGACTCCCATGAGGTGGGACTAGAGTAGCGCGGCTTTGCACTGTCTGGTGTGGTTTACCTGGCATGCAACGGGGGAATCTAACTCTGCCATGAAAAGAAATGATTGCGAAGGCCGTTGCCGATGCTGACACAATGTGATTTCTGCCCAGTGCTATTTAATGTCAACGTGAAGAAATGCAAGAAGGTGTGTGTAAGCTATGAGAGTAACAATGACTCCCTTGAGGTGCGACTAGAACAGTGCAGCTTTTGCACAGTCTGCTGCACTCCAGCTGGCATAGATCGGGGGAATCCGACTGTCCATTTAAAACAAATGATTGCGAGGGCCGTCGACCATGCTGATGCAATGTGATTTCTGCCCAGTGCTCTAAACGTGAAACTGAAGTAAATAAAAAAAGGCATGGATAAACTACAGGAGTCACAATGACTCCCTTGTGGTGCGGCTATCGCAGTGCGGCTCTTGCGTGGTCTTGTGTGCCTCAACTGGCATGGACCGGCGGAATCATCATCAGCATCAGCCTGGTTACGCCTACTGCAGGGCAAAGGCCTCTCCCGTACATCTCCAACAACCCCGATCATGTACTATGTGTGGCCATGTCGTCCCTGCAAACTTCTTAATCTCATGCGCCCGCCTAACTTTCTGCCGCCCTCTGCTAAGCTTCCCTTCCCTTGGAATTCATTCCGTAACCCTTAATGACCATCGGTTATCTTCCCTCCTCATTTCGTATCCTGCCCATGCCCATTTCTTTTTCTTGCTTTCAACTAAGATGTCATTAACTCGCGTTTGTTCCCTCACCCAATCTGCTCTTTTCTTATCCTTTAACGTTACACCTATCATTCTTCTTTCCATAGCTCGTTGCGTCGTCCTCAATTTGAGCAGAACCCATTTCGTAAGCCTCCAGGTTTCTGCCCCATAGGTGAGTACTGGTAAGACACAGGTATTATATACTTTCCTCTTGAGGGGATAATGGCAACCTGCTAATCATCATCTGAGAATGCCTGCCAAACGCACCCCAGCCCATTCTTGTTCTTCTGAATATTTCTGTCTCATGATCCGCATCCGCTGTCACTACCTGCCCTAAGTTGATGTAATCCCTTACGACTTCTAGTGCCTCGCTGCCAATTGTAAATTGCTGTTTTCTTCCGAGACTGTTAAGCATTACTTTAGTTTCCTGCAGATTAATTTTTAGACCCACTCTTCTGCTTTGCCTATCCAGGTCAGTGAACATGCATTGCAATTGGTCCCCTGAGGTACTAAGGAAGGCAATGTCATCAGCGAATCGCGAGTTACTAAGCTATTCTCGATTAACTTTTATCCCCAAATCTTCCCAATCCATGTCTCTGAATACCTCCTGTAAAATAAAATGCCCAAATAAAACAAAGCATTTTGGGGGCCGTTGACCATGCTGACGCAATGTGATTTCTGCCCAGGTCTGTAAATGTCAACGTGCAGAAATGAAAAAAAGGCGTGGTTAAACGACAGGAGTAAGAATGACTCCCTTGCAGTGTGGATTCAGGAGTGGCGCTTTATGCTATCTGTTGTGCATCATCTGGCATGGACCGGGGGAATCCGACTGTCCATTTAAAACAAAGCATTGCGGGGACTTTTGACCATGCTGACGCAATGTGATTTCTGCCCAGTCCCCTATATGTCAACTTGATAAAATCAACAAGGCGTGGGTAAACGAAGAGACTAACAATGACTCCCATGAGGTGCGACTAGAGCAGCACAGCTTTGCACTGTCTGGTGTGGTTTACCTGTCATGCACCGGGGGAATCTCACTGTGCACTTAAAACAAATGATTGTGAAGGCTGTTGCCGATGCTGACACAATGTGATTTCTGCCCAGTGCTATTTAATGTCAACGTGAAGAAATGCAAGAAGGTGTGTATGCGATGAGAGTAACAATGACTCCCTCGAGGTGCGACTAGAGCGGTGCGGCTCTTGCGCAGTCTGCTGCACTCCAACTGGCATAGATCGGGGGAATCCGACTGTCCATTTAAAACAAATGATTACGCGGGCCGTTCACCATGCTGACGCAATGTGATTTCTGCCTAGTGCTCTAAACGGCAAAGTGATGAAATAAAGAAATGCCTGGATAAAGGACAGGTGTAAGAGTGACTCCTGTGAGGTGCGGCTGGAGCAGTGCAGCTCTTGCGCGGTATGGTACGCCTCAACTGGCATGGACGGGCGGAATTCACTGTCCAAATGAAACAAAGCATTCTGGGAGCCAGTGCTCTAAATGTCAACGTGAAGAAATGCAAAAAGGTGGGTATAAAGGACAGGAGTAAGAATGACTCCCGTGCAGAGTTTATTGAGCAGTTTCGCTTTGTGCTACCCATTGTGCTTCATTTGGTATGGACCGGTGGAATCCAACTGTCCATTAAAACAAAGCTTTGCGAAGACTTTTGATCATGCTGACGTAATGTGACTTCTGCCCAGCGCTCTAAATGTCAACGTGAAGAAATGCAACAAGGCATGGCTACACAAAGCGAGTAACAATGGCCCTCTTGAGGTGCGGCTAGAGCAGTGTGGCGCTTGCGCTGCCTGGTGCGCTTCAACTGGCATGGACCGGGAGAATCCGACTCTCCAAATAAAACAATGCATTTTGAGGGCCGTTGACCATGCTGACGCAATGTGATTTCTGCCCAGGTCTGTAAATGTCAACGTGCAGAAATGAAAAAAAAGGCGTGGTTAAACGACAGGAGTAAGAATGACTCCCTTGCAGTGTGGATTCAGGAGTGGCGCTTTATGCTATCTGTTGTGCTTCAACTGGCATGGACCGGCTGAAACTGACTGTCCACTTAAAACAAAGCATTGCAAGGACTTTTGACGATGCTGACGCAATGTGATTTGTGCCCAGGGCTCTAAATGTCAATGTGAGGAAATGGAACAAAGCGTGGGTGAAGGACGTTAGTAACAATGACTCCCTTGAGGTGCGGTTAGAACAGTGCTGCTTTGCACTGTCTGGTGTGGTTCAACTGGAATGCACAGGGGGAATCTTACTGTGCTTTTAAAAGATATAATTGCGAGGGCGGTTGACCATTTTTATGCAAGGTGATTTGTGCCCAGTGCCCTAAATGTCAACCTGAAGAAATAGAACAAGGCGTGGGGGAGCTAAGTGAGTAACAATGACTCCCTTGAGCTGCGGCTAGAGCAGTGCGGCTCTAGCGCTGCCTGGTGCGCTTCAACTGGGATAGATCGGGGCAATCCGACTGTCCATTTAAAACAAATGATTGCTAGGGCCGTTGACCATGCTGACGCAATTTGATTTCTGCCTAGTGCTTTAAACGTGAAATAAATAAATTAAGGAAAGGGCTGGATAAACGACAGGAGTAACTATGACACCCTTTAGGTGCGGCTAGCGCAGTGCAGCTCTTGCGCGGTCTGGTGCGAATGAACTGGCATGGACTGACAGAATCCACTGTCCAAATAAAACAAACCATTCTGGGGGTCGTTGAGCATGCTGACGCAGTGTGATTTCTGCACAGTGCTCTAAATGTCGAAGTGAAAAAATGAAAAAAAAGCGTGGATAAAAGACAGGAGTAAGAATGACTCCCTTGCAGTGTGGATTGAGCTGTGCCGCTTTGCACTTTCCGTTGCGCTTCAACTGGTATGGACCGGGAGAATCTGACTGTCCATTTAAAACAAAGCATTGCGAGGACTTTTGACCATGCTGATGCAATGTGATCTCTGCCCAGTCCCCTATATGTCAACTTGATAAAATCAACAAGGCGAGGGTAAACGTAGAGACTAACAATGACTCCCATGAGGTGCGACTAGAGCAGCACGGCTCTGCACTGTCTGGTGTGGCTTACCTGGCATGCACCGGGGGAATCTCACTGTGCACTTAAAACAAATGATTGTGAAGGCTGTTGACGATGCTGACGCAATGTGATTTCTGCCTAGTGCTCTAAACGGCAAAGTGATGAAATAAAGAAATGCCTGGATAAAGGACAGGTGTAAGAGTGACTCCTGTGAGGTGCGGCTGGAGCAGTGCAGCTCTTGCGCGGTATGGTACGCCTCAACTGGCATGGACGGGCGGAATTCACTGTCCAAATGAAACAAAGCATTCTGGGAGCCAGTGCTCTAAATGTCAACGTGAAGAAATGCAAAAAGGTGGGTATAAAGGACAGGAGTAAGAATGACTCCCGTGCAGAGTTTATTGAGCAGTTTCGCTTTGTGCTATCCATTGTGCTTCATTTGGTATGGACCGGTGGAATCCAACTGTCCATTAAAACAAAGCTTTGCGAAGACTTTTGATCATGCTGACGTAATGTGACTTCTGCCCAGCGCCCTAAATGTCAACGTGAAGAAATGCAACAAGGCATGGCTACACAAAGCGAGTAACAATGGCTCTCTTAAGGTGCGGCTAGAGCAGTGTGGCGCTTGCGCTGCCTGGTGCGCTTCAACTGGCGTGGACCGGGAGAATCCGACTCTCGAAATAAAACAATGCATTTTGAGGGCCGTTGACCATGCTGACGCAATGTGATTTCTGCCCAGGTCTGTAAATGTCAACGTGCAGAAATGAAAAAAAAGGCGTGGTTAAAGGACAGGAGTAAGAATGACTCCCTTGCAGTGTGGATTCAGGAGTGGCGCTTTATGCTATCTGTTGTGCTTCAACTGGCATGGACCGGCTGAAACTGACTGTCCACTTAAAACAAAGCATTGCAAGGACTTTTGACGATGCTGACGCAATGTGATTTGTGCCCAGGGCTCTAAATGTCAATGTGAGGAAATGGAACAAAGCGTGGGCGAAGGACGTTAGTAACAATGACTCCCTTGAGGTGCGGCTAGAACAGTGCTGCTTTGCACTGTCTGGTGTGGTTCAACTGGAATGCACAGGGGGAATCTTACTGTGCTTTTAAAATATATAATTGCGAGGGCGGTTGACCATTTTTATGCAAGGTGATTTGTGCCCAGTGCCCTAAATGTCAACCTGAAGAAATAGATCAAGGCGTGGGGGAGCTAAGTGAGTAACAATGACTCCCTTGAGCTGCGACTAGAGCAGTGCGGCTCTAGCGCTGCCTGGTGCGCTTCAACTGGGATAGATCGGGGTAATCCGACTGTCCATTTAAAACAAATGATTGCGAGGGCCGTTGACCATGCTGACGCAATTTGATTTCTGCCTAGTGCTTTAAACGTGAAATAAATAAATTAAGGAAAGGGCTGGATAAACGACAGGAGTAACTATGACACCCTTTAGGTGCGGCTAGCGCAGTGCAGCTCTTGCGCGGTCTGGTGCGAATGAACTGGCATGGACTGACAGAATCCACTGTCCAAATAAAACAAACCATTCTGGGGGCCGTTGAGCATGCTGACGCAGTGTGATTTCTGCACAGTGCTCTAAATGTCGAAGTGAAAAAATGAAAAAAAAAGCGTGGATAAAAGACAGGAGTAAGAATGACTCCCTTGCAGTGTGGATTGAGCTGTGCCGCTTTGCACTTTCCGTTGCGCTTCAACTGGTATGGACCGGGAGAATCTGACTGTCCATTTAAAACAAAGCATTGCGAGGACTTTTGACCATGCTGATGCAATGTGATCTCTGCCCAGTCCCCTAAATGTCAACGTGATAAAATGCAACAAGGCGAGGGTAAACGAAGAGACTAACAATGACTCCCATGAGGTGGGACTAGAGTAGCGCGGCTTTGCACTGTCTGGTGTGGTTTACCTGGCATGCAACGGGGGAATCTAACTCTGCCATGAAAAGAAATGATTGCGAAGGCCGTTGCCGATGCTGACACAATGTGATTTCTGCCCAGTGCTATTTAATGTCAACGTGAAGAAATGCAAGAAGGTGAGTGTAAGCTATGAGAGTAACAATGACTCCCTTGAGGTGCGACTAGAACAGTGCAGCTTTTGCACAGTCTGCTGCACTCCAGCTGGCATAGATCGGGGGAATCCGACTGTCCATTTAAAACAAATGATTGCGAGGGCCGTCGGCCATGCTGACGCAATGTGATTTCTGCCCAGTGCTCTAAACGTGAAACTGAAGTAAATAAAAAAAGGCATGGATAAACTACAGGAGTCACAATGACTCCCTTGTGGTGCGGCTATCGCAGTGCGGCTCTTGCGTGGTCTTGTGTGCCTCAACTGGCATGGACCGGCGGAATCACCATCAGCATCAGCCTGGTTACGCCTACTGCAGGGCAAAGGCCTCTCCCGTACATCTCCAACAACCCCGATCATGTACTATGTGTGGCCATGTCGTCCCTGCAAACTTCTTAATCTCATGCGCCCGCCTAACTTTCTGCCGCCCTCTGCTAAGCTTCCCTTCCCTTGGAATCCATTCCGTAACCCTTAATGACCATCGGTTATCTTCCCTCCTCATTTCGTATCCTGCCCATGCCCATTTCTTTTTCTTGATTTCAACTAAGATGTCATTAACTCGCGTTTGTTCCCTCACCCAATCTGCTCTTTTCTTATCCTTTAACGTTACACCTATCATTCTTCTTTCCATAGCTCGTTGCGTCGTCCTCAATTTGAGCAGAACCCATTTCGTAAGCCTCCAGGTTTCTACCCCATAGGTGAGTACTGGTAAGACACAGGTATTATATACTTTCCTCTTGAGGGGATAATGGCAACCTGCTAATCATCATCTGAGAATGCCTGCCAAACGCACCCCAGCCCATTCTTGTTCTTCTGAATATTTCTGTCTCATGATCCGCATCCGCTGTCACTACCTGCCCTAAGTTGATGTAATCCCTTACGACTTCTAGTGCCTCGCTGCCAATTGTAAATTGCTGTTTTCTTCCGAGACTGTTAAGCATTACTTTAGTTTCCTGCAGATTAATTTTTAGACCCACTCTTCTGCTTTGCCTATCCAGGTCAGTGAACATGCATTGCAATTGGTCCCCTGAGGTACTAAGGAAGGCAATGTCATCAGCGAATCGCGAGTTACTAAGCTATTCTCGATTAACTTTTGTCCCCAAATCTTCCCAATCCATGTCTCTGAATACCTCCTGTAAAATAAAATGCCCAAATAAAACAAAGCATTTTGGGGGCCGTTGACCATGCTGACGCAATGTGATTTCTGCCCAGGTCTGTAAATGTCAACGTGCAGAAATGAAAAAAAGGCGTGGTTAAACGACAGGAGTAAGAATGACTCCCTTGCAGTGTGGATTCAGGAGTGGCGCTTTATGCTATCTGTTGTGCATCAACTGGCATGGACCGGGGGAATCCGACTGTCCATTTAAAACAAAGCATTGCGGGGACTTTTGACCATGCTGACGCAATGTGATTTCTGCCCAGTCCCCTAAATGTCAACTTGATAAAATCAACAAGGCGAGGGTAAACGTAGAGACTAACAATGACTCCCATGAGGTGCGACTAGAGCAGCACGGCTCTGCACTGTCTGGTGTGGCTTACCTGGCATGCACCGGGGGAATCTCACTGTGCACTTAAAACAAATGATTGTGAAGGCTGTTGCCGATGCTGACGCAATGTGATTTCTGCCTAGTGCTCTAAACGGCAAAGTGATGAAATAAAGAAATGCCTGGATAAAGGACAGGTGTAAGAGTGACTCCTGTGAGGTGCGGCTGGAGCAGTGCAGCTCTTGCGCGGTATGGTACGCCTCAACTGGCATGGACGGGCGGAATTCACTGTCCAAATGAAACAAAGCATTCTGGGAGCCAGTGCTCTAAATGTCAACGTGAAGAAATGCAAAAAGGTGGGTATAAAGGACAGGAGTAAGAATGACTCCCGTGCAGAGTTTATTGAGCAGTTTCGCTTTGTGCTATCCATTGTGCTTCATTTGGTATGGACCGGTGGAATCCAACTGTCCATTAAAACAAAGCTTTGCGAAGACTTTTGATCATGCTGACGTAATGTGACTTCTGCCCAGCGCCCTAAATGTCAACGTGAAGAAATGCAACAAGGCATGGCTACACAAAGCGAGTAACAATGGCTCTCTTAAGGTGCGGCTAGAGCAGTGTGGCGCTTGCGCTGCCTGGTGCGCTTCAACTGGCATGGACCGGGAGAATCCGACTCTCGAAATAAAACAATGCATTTTGAGGGCCGTTGACCATGCTGACGCAATGTGATTTCTGCCCAGGTCTGTAAATGTCAACGTGCAGAAATGAAAAAAAAGGCGTGGTTAAAGGACAGGAGTAAGAATGACTCCCTTGCAGTGTGGATTCAGGAGTGGCGCTTTATGCTATCTGTTGTGCTTCAACTGGCATGGACCGGCTGAAACTGTCTGTCCACTTAAAACAAAGCATTGCAAGGACTTTTGACGATGCTGACGCAATGTGATTTGTGCCCAGGGCTCTAAATGTCAATGTGAGGAAATGGAACAAAGCGTGGGTGAAGGACGTTAGTAACAATGACTCCCTTGAGGTGCGGCTAGAACAGTGCTGCTTTGCACTGTCTGGTGTGGTTCAACTGGAATGCACAGGGGGAATCTTACTGTGCTTTTAAAAGATATAATTGCGAGGGCGGTTGACCATTTTTATGCAAGGTGATTTGTGCCCAGTGCCCTAAATGTCAACCTGAAGAAATAGATCAAGGCGTGGGGGAGCTAAGTGAGTAACAATGACTCCCTTGAGCTGCGACTAGAGCAGTGCGGCTCTAGCGCTGCCTGGTGCGCTTCAACTGGGATAGATCGGGGTAATCCGACTGTCCATTTAAAACAAATGATTGCGAGGGCCGTTGACCATGCTGACGCAATTTGATTTCTGCCTAGTGCTTTAAACGTGAAATAAATAAATTAAGGAAAGGGCTGGATAAACGACAGGAGTAACTATGACACCCTTTAGGTGCGGCTAGCGCAGTGCAGCTCTTGCGCGGTCTGGTGCGAATGAACTGGCATGGACTGACAGAATCCACTGTCCAAATAAAACAAACCATTCTGGGGGCCGTTGAGCATGCTGACGCAGTGTGATTTCTGCACAGTGCTCTAAATGTCGAAGTGAAAAAATGAAAAAAAAAAGCGTGGATAAAAGACAGGAGTAAGAATGACTCCCTTGCAGTGTGGATTGAGCTGTGCCGCTTTGCACTTTCCGTTGCGCTTCAACTGGTATGGACCGGGAGAATCTGACTGTCCATTTAAAACAAAGCATTGCGAGGACTTTTGACCATGCTGATGCAATGTGATCTCTGCCCAGTCCCCTAAATGTCAACGTGATAAAATGCAACAAGGCGAGGGTAAACGAAGAGACTAACAATGACTCCCATGAGGTGGGACTAGAGTAGCGCGGCTTTGCACTGTCTGGTGTGGTTTACCTGGCATGCAACGGCGGAATCTAACTCTGCCATGAAAAGAAATGATTGCGAAGGCCGTTGCCGATGCTGACACAATGTGATTTCTGCCCAGTGCTATTTAATGTCAACGTGAAGAAATGCAAGAAGGTGAGTGTAAGCTATGAGAGTAACAATGACTCCCTTGAGGTGCGACTAGAACAGTGCAGCTTTTGCACAGTCTGCTGCACTCCAGCTGGCATAGATCGGGGGAATCCGACTGTCCATTTAAAACAAATGATTGCGAGGGCCGTCGGCCATGCTGACGCAATGTGATTTCTGCCCAGTGCTCTAAACGTGAAACTGAAGTAAATAAAAAAAGGCATGGATAAACTACAGGAGTCACAATGACTCCCTTGTGGTGCGGCTATCGCAGTGCGGCTCTTGCGTGGTCTTGTGTGCCTCAACTGGCATGGACCGGCGGAATCATCATCAGCATCAGCCTGGTTACGCCTACTGCAGGGCAAAGGCCTCTCCCGTACATCTCCAACAACCCCGATCATGTACTATGTGTGGCCATGTCGTCCCTGCAAACTTCTTAATCTCATGCGCCCGCCTAACTTTCTGCCGCCCTCTGCTAAGCTTCCCTTCCCTTGGAATCCATTCCGTAACCCTTAATGACCATCGGTTATCTTCCCTCCTCATTTCGTATCCTGCCCATGCCCATTTCTTTTTCTTGATTTCAACTAAGATGTCATTAACTCGCGTTTGTTCCCTCACCCAATCTGCTCTTTTCTTATCCTTTAACGTTACACCTATCATTCTTCTTTCCATAGCTCGTTGCCTCGTCCTCAATTTGAGCAGAACCCATTTCGTAAGCCTCCAGGTTTCTACCCCATAGGTGAGTACTGGTAAGACACAGGTATTATATACTTTCCTCTTGAGGGGATAATGGCAACCTGCTAATCATCATCTGAGAATGCCTGCCAAACGCACCCCAGCCCATTCTTGTTCTTCTGAATATTTCTGTCTCATGATCCGCATCCGCTGTCACTACCTGCCCTAAGTTGATGTAATCCCTTACGACTTCTAGTGCCTCGCTGCCAATTGTAAATTGCTGTTTTCTTCCGAGACTGTTAAGCATTACTTTAGTTTCCTGCAGATTAATTTTTAGACCCACTCTTCTGCTTTGCCTATCCAGGTCAGTGAACATGCATTGCAATTGGTCCCCTGAGGTACTAAGGAAGGCAATTTCATCAGCGAATCGCGAGTTACTAAGCTATTCTCGATTAACTTTTATCCCCAAATCTTCCCAATCCATGTCTCTGAATACCTCCTGTAAAATAAAATGCCCAAATAAAACAAAGCATTTTGGGGGCCGTTGACCATGCTGACGCAATGTGATTTCTGCCCAGGTCTGTAAATGTCAACGTGCAGAAATGAAAAAAAGGCGTGGTTAAACGACAGGAGTAAGAATGACTCCCTTGCAGTGTGGATTCAGGAGTGGCGCTTTATGCTATCTGTTGTGCATCAACTGGCATGGACCGGGGGAATCCGACTGTCCATTTAAAACAAAGCATTGCGGGGACTTTTGACCATGCTGACGCAATGTGATTTCTGCCCAGTCCCCTATATGTCAACTTGATAAAATCAACAAGGCGTGGGTAATCGAAGAGACTAACAATGACTCCCATGAGGTGCGACTAGAGCAGCACAGCTTTGCACTGTCTGGTGTGGTTTACCTGTCATGCACCGGGGGAATCTCACTGTGCACTTAAAACAAATGATTGTGAAGGCTGTTGCCGATGCTGACACAATGTGATTTCTGCCCAGTGCTATTTAATGTCAACGTGAAGAAATGCAAGAAGGTGTGTATGCGAGGAGAGTAACAATGACTCCCTCGAGGTGCGACTAGAGCAGTGCGGCTCTTGCGCAGTCTGCTGCACTCCAACTGGCATAGATCGGGGGAATCCGACTGTCCATTTAAAACAAATGATTACGCGGGCCGTTCACCATGCTGACGCAATGTGATTTCTGCCTAGTGCTCTAAACGGCAAAGTGATGAAATAAAGAAATGCCTGGATAAAGGACAGGTGTAAGAGTGACTCCTGTGAGGTGCGGCTGGAGCAGTGCAGGTCTTGCGCGGTATGGTACGCCTCAACTGGCATGGACGGGCGGAATTCACTGTCCAAATGAAACAAAGCATTCTGGGAGCCAGTGCTCTTAATGTCAACGTGAAGAAATGCAAAAAGGTGGGTATAAAGGACAGGAGTAAGAATGACTCCCGTGCAGAGTTTATTGAGCAGTTTCGCTTTGTGCTATCCATTGTGCTTCATTTGGTATGGACCGGTGGAATCCAACTGTCCATTAAAACAAAGCTTTGCGAAGACTTTTGATCATGCTGACGTAATGTGACTTCTGCCCAGCGCTCTAAATGTCAACGTGAAGAAATGCAACAAGGCATGGCAACACAAAGCGAGTAACAATGGCTCTCTTGAGGTGCGGCTAGAGCAGTGTGGCGCTTGCGCTGCCTGGTGCGCTTCAACTGGCATGGACCGGGAGAATCCGACTCTCGAAATAAAACAATGCATTTTGAGGGCCGTTGACCATGCTGACGCAATGTGATTTCTGCCCAGGTCTGTAAATGTCAACGTGCAGAAATGAAAAAAAAGGCTTGATTAAAGGACACGAGTAAGAATGACTCCCTTGCAGTGTGGATTCAGGAGTGGCGCTTTATGCTATCTGTTGTGCTTCAACTGGCATGGACCGGCTGAAACTGACTGTCCACTTAAAACAAAGCATTGCAAGGACTTTTGACGATGCTGACGCAATGTGATTTGTGCCCAGGGCTCTAAATGTCAATGTGAGGAAATGGAACAAAGCGTGGGTGCAGGACGTTAGTAACAATGACTCCCTTGAGGTGCGGCTAGAACAGTGCTGCTTTGCACTGTCTGGTGTGGTTCAACTGGAATGCACAGGGGGAATCTTACTGTGCTTTTAAAAGATATAATTGCGAGGGCGGTTGACCATTTTTATGCAAGGTGATTTGTGCCCAGTGCCCTAAATGTCAACCTGAAGAAATAGAACAAGGCGTGGGGGAGCTAAGTGAGTAACAATGACTCCCTTGAGCTGCGACTAGAGCAGTGCGGCTCTAGCGCTGCCTGGTGCGCTTCAACTGGGATAGATCGGGGTAATCCGACTGTCCATTTAAAACAAATGATTGCGAGGGCCGTTGACTATGCCGACGCAATTTGATTTCTGCCTAGTGCTTTAAACGTGAAATAAATAAATTAAGGAAAGGGCTGGATAAACGACAGGAGTAACTATGACACCCTTTAGGTGCGGGTAGCGCAGTGCAGCTCTTGCGCGGTCTGGTGCGAATGAACTGGCACGGACTGACAGAATCCACTGTCCAAATAAAACAAACCATTCTGGGGGCCGTTGAGCATGCTGACGCAGTGTGATTTCTGCACAGTGCTCTAAATGTCGAAGTGAAAAAAAGAAAAAAAAAAGCGTGGATAAAAGACAGGAGTAAGAATGACTCCCTTGCAGTGTGGATTGAGCTGTGCCGCTTTGCACTTTCCATTGCGCTTCAACTGGTAGAGACCGGGGGAATCCGACTGTCCATTTAAAACAAAGCATTGCGGGGACTTTTGACCATGCTGACGCAATGTGATTTCTGCCCAGTCCCCTATATGTCAACTTGATAAAATCAACAAGGCGTGGGTAAACGAAGAGACTAACAATGACTCCCATGAGGTGCGACTAGAGCAGCACAGCTTTGCACTGTCTGGTGTGGTTTACCTGTCATGCACCGGGGGAATCTCACTGTGCACTTAAAACAAATGATTGTGAAGGCTGTTGCCGATGCTGACACAATGTGATTTCTGCCCAGTGCTATTTAATGTCAACGTGAAGAAATGCAAGAAGGTGTGTATGCGATGAGAGTAACAATGACTCCCTCGAGGTGCGACTAGAGCAGTGCGGCTCTTGCGCAGTCTGCTGCACTCCAACTGGCATAGATCGGGGGAATCCGACTGTCCATTTAAAACAAATGATTACGCGGGCCGTTCACCATGCTGACGCACTGTGATTTCTGCCTAGTGCTATAAACGGCAAAGTGATGAAATAAAGAAATGCCTGGATAAAGGACAGCTGTAAGAGTGACTCCTGTGAGGTGCGGCTGGAGCAGTGCAGCTCTTGCGCGGTATGGTACGCCTCAACTGGCATGGACGGGCGGAATTCACTGTCCAAATGAAACAAAGCATTCTGGGAGCCAGTGCTCTAAATGTCAACGTGAAGAAATGCAAAAAGGTGGGTATAAAGGACAGGAGTAAGAATGACTCCCGTGCAGAGTTTATTGAGCAGTTTCGCTTTGTGCTATCCATTGTGCTTCATTTGGTATGGACCGGTGGAATCCAACTGTCCATTAAAACAAAGCTTTGCGAAGACTTTTGATCATGCTGACGTAATGTGACTTCTGCCCAGCGCTCTAAATGTCAACGTGAAGAAATGCAACAAGGCATGGCTACACAAAGCGAGTAACAATGGCCCTCTTGAGGTGCGGCTAGAGCAGTGTGGCGCTTGCGCTGCCTGGTGCGCTTCAACTGGCATGGACCGGCAGAATCCGACTCTCCAAATAAAACAATGCATTTTGAGGGCCGTTGACCATGCTGACGCAATGTGATTTCTGCCCAGGTCTGTAAATGTCAACGTGAAGAAATGAAAAAAAAGGCGTGGTTAAACGACAGGAGTAAGAATGACTCCCTTGCAGTGTGGATTCAGGAGTGGCGCTTTATGCTATCTGTTGTGCTTCAACTGGCATGGACCGGCTGAAACTGACTGTCCACTTAAAACAAAGCATTGCAAGGACTTTTGACGATGCTGACGCAATGTGATTTGTGCCCAGGGCTCTAAATGTCAATGTGAGGAAATGGAACAAAGCGTGGGTGAAGGACGTTAGTAACAATGACTCCCTTGAGGTGCGGCTAGAACAGTGCTGCTTTGCACTGTCTGGTGTGGTTCAACTGGAATGCACAGGGGGAATCTTACTGTGCTTTTAAAAGATATAATTGCGAGGGCGGTTGACCATTTTTATGCAAGGTGATTTGTGCCCAGTGCCCTAAATGTCAACCTGAAGAAATAGAACAAGGCGTGGGGGAGCTAAGTGAGTAACAATGACTCCCTTGAGCTGCGGCTAGAGCAGTGCGGCTCTAGCGCTGCCTGGTGCGCTTCAACTGGGATAGATCGGGGTAATCCGACTGTCCATTTAAAACAAATGATTGCGAGGGCCGTTGACCATGCTGACGCAATTTGATTTCTGCCTAGTGCTTTAAACGTGAAATAAATAAATTAAGGAAAGGGCTGGATAAACGACAGGAGTAACTATGACACCCTTTAGGTGCGGCTAGCGCAGTGCAGCTCTTGCGCGGGCTGTTGAGAATGAACTGGCATGGACTGACAGAATCCACTGTCCAAATAAAACAAACCATTCTGGGGGCCGTTGAGCATGCTGACGCAGTGTGATTTCTGCACAGTGCTCTAAATGTCGAAGTGAAAAAATGAAAAAAAAGCATGGATAAATGACAGGAGTAAGAATGACTCCCTTGCAGTGTGGATTGAGCTGTGCCGCTTTGCACTTTCCGTTGCGCTTCAACTGGTATGGACCGGGAGAATCTGACTGTCCATTTAAAACAAAGCATTGCGAGGACTTTTGACCATGCTGATGCAATGTGATCTCTGCCCAGTCCCCTATATGTCAACTTGATAAAATCAACAAGGCGAGGGTAAACGAAGAGACTAACAATGACTCCCATGAAGTGCGACTAGATCAGCACGGCTCTGCACTGTCTGGTGTGGCTTACCTGGCATGCACCGGGGGAATCTCACTGTGCACTTAAAACAAATGATTGTGAAGGCTGTTGCCGATGCTGACGCAATGTGATTTCTGCCTAGTGCTCTAAACGGCAAAGTGATGAAATAAAGAAATGCCTGGATGAAGGACAGGTGTAACAGTGACGCCTGTGAGGTGCGGCTGGAGCAGTGCAGCTCTTGCGCGGTATGGTACGCCTCAACTGGCATGGACGGGCGGAATTCACTGTCCAAATGAAACAAAGCATTCTGGGAGCCAGTGCTCTAAATGTCAACGTGAAGAAATGCAAAAAGGTGGGTATAAAGGACAGGAGTAAGAATGACTCCCGTGCAGAGTTTATTGAGCAGTTTCGCTTTGTGCTATCCATTGTGCTTCATTTGGTATGGACCGGTGGAATCCAACTGTCCATTAAAACAAAGCTTTGCGAAGACTTTTGATCATGCTGACGTAATGTGACTTCTGCCCAGCGCTCTAAATGTCAACGTGAAGAAATGCAACAAGGCATGGCTACACAAAGCGAGTAACAATCGCTTTCTTGAGGTGCGGCTAGAGCAGTGTGGCGCTTGCGCTGCCTGGTGCGCTTCAACTGGCATGGACCGGGAGAATCCGACTCTCCAAATAAAACAATGCATTTTGAGGGCCGTTGACCATGCTGACGCAATGTGATTTCTGCCCAGGTCTGTAAATGTCAACGTGCAGAAATGAAAAAAAGGCGTGGTTAAACGACAGGAGTAAGAATGACTCCCTTGCAGTGTGGATTCAGGAGTGGCGCTTTATGCTATCTGTTGTGCATCAACTGGCATGGACCGGGGGAATCCGACTGTCCATTTAAAACAAAGCATTGCGGGGACTTTTGACCATGCTGACGCAATGTGATTTCTGCCCAGTCCCCTATATGTCAACTTGATAAAATCAACAAGGCGTGGGTAAACGAAGAGACTAACAATGACTCCCATGAGGTGCGACTAGAGCAGCACAGCTTTGCACTGTCTGGTGTGGTTTACCTGTCATGCACCGGGGGAATCTCACTGTGCACTTAAAACAAATGATTGTGAAGGCTGTTGCCGATGCTGACACAATGTGATTTCTGCCCAGTGCTATTTAATGTCAACGTGAAGAAATGCAAGAAGGTGTGTATGCGAGGAGAGTAACAATGACTCCCTCGAGGTGCGACTAGAGCATCGCGGCTCTTGCGCAGTCTGCTGCACTCCAACTGGCATAGATCGGGGGAATCCGACTGTCCATTTAAAACAAATGATTACGCGGGCCGTTCACCATGCTGACGCAATGTGATTTCTGCCTAGTGCTCTAAACGGCAAAGTGATGAAATAAAGAAATGCCTGGATAAAGGACAGGTGTAAGAGTGACTCCTGTGAGGTGCGGCTGGAGCAGTGCAGGTCTTGCGCGGTATGGTACGCCTCAACTGGCATGGACGGGTGGAATTCACTGTCCAAATGAAACAAAGCATTCTGGGAGCCAGTGCTCTAAATGTCAACGTGAAGAAATGCAAAAAGGTGGGTATAAAGGACAGGAGTAAGAATGACTCCCGTGCAGGGTTTATTGAGCAGTTTCGCTTTGTGTTATCCATTGTGCTTCATTTGGTATGGACCGGTGGAATCCAACTGTCCATTAAAACAAAGCTTTGCGAAGACTTTTGATCATGCTGACGTAATGTGACTTCTGCCCAGCGCCCTAAATGTCAACGTGAAGAAATGCAACAAGGCATGGCTACACAAAGCGAGTAACAATGGCTCTCTTAAGGTGCGGCTAGAGCAGTGTGGCGCTTGCGCTGCCTGGTGCGCTTCAACTGGCATGGACCGGGAGAATCCGACTCTCGAAATAAAACAATGCATTTTGAGGGCCGTTGACCATGCTGACGCAATGTGATTTCTGCCCAGGTCTGTAAATGTCAACGTGCAGAAATGAAAAAAAAGGCTTGGTTAAAGGACACGAGTAAGAATGACTCCCTTGCAGTGTGGATTCAGGAGTGGCGCTTTATGCTATCTGTTGTGCTTCAACTGGCATGGACCGGCTGAAACTGACTGTCCACTTAAAACAAAGCATTGCAAGGACTTTTGACGATGCTGACGCAATGTGATTTGTGCCCAGGGCTCTAAATGTCAATGTGAGGAAATGGAACAAAGCGTGGGTGAAGGACGTTAGTAACAATGACTCCCTTGAGGTGCGGCTAGAACAGTGCTGCTTTGCACTGTCTGGTGTGGTTCAACTGGAATGCACAGGGGGAATCTTACTGTGCTTTTAAAAGATATAATTGCGAGGGCGGTTGACCATTTTTATGCAAGGTGATTTGTGCCCAGTGCCCTAAATGTCAACCTGAAGAAATAGAACAAGGCGTGGGGGAGCTAAGTGAGTAACAATGACTCCCTTGAGCTGCGACTAGAGCAGTGCGGCTCTAGCGCTGCCTGGTGCGCTTCAACTGGGATAGATCGGGGTAATCCGACTGTCCATTTAAAACAAATGATTGCGAGGGCCGTTGACCATGCCGACGCAATTTGATTTCTGCCTAGTGCTTTAAACGTGAAATAAATAAATTAAGGAAAGGGCTGGATAAACGACAGGAGTAACTATGACACGCTTTAAGTGCGGGTAGCGCAGTGCAGCTCTTGCGCGGTCTGGTGCGAATGAACTGGCACGGACTGACAGAATCCACTGTCCAAATAAAACAAACCATTCTGGGGGCCGTTGAGCATGCTGACGCAGTGTGATTTCTGCACAGTGCTCTAAATGTCGAAGTGAAAAAAAGAAAAAAAAAGCGTGGATAAAAGACAGGAGTAAGAATGACTCCCTTGCAGTGTGGATTGAGCTGTGCCGCTTTGCACTTTCCATTGCGCTTCAACTGGTATAGACCGGGGGAATCCGACTGTCCATTTAAAACAAAGCATTGCGGGGACTTTTGACCATGCTGACGCAATGTGATTTCTGCCCAGTCCCCTATATGTCAACTTGATAAAATCAACAAGGCGTGGGTAAACGAAGAGACTAACAATGACTCCCATGAGGTGCGACTAGAGCAGCACAGCTTTGCACTGTCTGGTGTGGTTTACCTGTCATGCACCGGGGGAATCTCACTGTGCACTTAAAACAAATGATTGTGAAGGCTGTTGCCGATGCTGACACAATGTGATTTCTGCCCAGTGCTATTTAATGTCAACGTGAAGAAATGCAAGAAGGTGTGTATGCGATGAGAGTAACAATGACTCCCTCGAGGTGCGACTAGAGCAGTGCGGCTCTTGCGCAGTCTGCTGCACTCCAACTGGCATAGATCGGGGGAATCCGACTGTCCATTTAAAACAAATGATTACGCGGGCCGTTCACCATGCTGACGCAATGTGATTTCTGCCTAGTGCTCTAAACGGCAAAGTGATGAAATAAAGAAATGCCTGGATAAAGGACAGGTGTAAGAGTGACTCCTGTGAGGTGCGGCTGGAGCAGTGCAGCTCTTGCGCGGTATGGTACGCCTCAACTGGCATGGACGGGCGGAATTCACTGTCCAAATGAAACAAAGCATTCTGGGAGCCAGTGCTCTAAATGTCAACGTGAAGAAATGCAAAAAGGTGGGTATAAAGGACAGGAGTAAGAATGACTCCCGTGCAGAGTTTATTGAGCAGTTTCGCTTTGTGCTATCCATTGTGCTTCATTTGGTATGGACCGGTGGAATCCAACTGTCCATTAAAACAAAGCTTTGCGAAGACTTTTGATCATGCTGACGTAATGTGACTTCTGCCCAGCGCTCTAAATGTCAACGTGAAGAAATGCAACAAGGCATGGCTACACAAAGCGAGTAACAATGGCCCTCTTGAGGTGCGGCTAGAGCAGTGTGGCGCTTGCGCTGCCTGGTGCGCTTCAACTGGCATGGACCGGGAGAATCCGACTCTCCAAATAAAACAATGCATTTTGAGGGCCGTTGACCATGCTGACGCAATGTGATTTCTGCCCAGGTCTGTAAATGTCAACGTGCAGAAATGAAAAAAAGGCGTGGTTAAACGACAGGAGTAAGAATGACTCCCTTGCAGTGTGGATTCAGGAGTGGCGCTTTATGCTATCTGTTGTGCATCAACTGGCATGGAGCGGCTGAAACTGACTGTCCACTTAAAACAAAGCATTGCAAGGACTTTTGACGATGCTGACGCAATGTGATTTGTGCCCAGGGCTCTAAATGTCAATGTGAGGAAATGGAACAAAGCGTGGGTGAAGGACGTTAGTAACAATGACTCCCTTGAGGTGCGGCTAGAACAGTGCTGCTTTGCACTGTCTGGTGTGGTTCAACTGGAATGCACAGGGGGAATCTTACTGTGCTTTTAAAAGATATAATTGCGAGGGCGGTTGACCATTTTTATGCAAGGTGATTTGTGCCCAGTGCCCTAAATGTCAACCTGAAGAAATAGAACAAGGCGTGGGGGAGCTAAGTGAGTAACAATGACTCCCTTGAGCTGCGGCTAGAGCAGTGCGGCTCTAGCGCTGCCTGGTGCGCTTCAACTGGGATAGATCGGGGTAATCCGACTGTCCATTTAAAACAAATGATTGCGAGGGCCGTTGACCATGCTGACGCAATTTGATTTCTGCCTAGTGCTTTAAACGTGAAATAAATAAATTAAGGAAAGGGCTGGATAAACGACAGGAGTAACTATGACACCCTCTAGGTGCGGCTAGCGCAGTGCAGCTCTTGCGCGGTCTGGTGCGAATGAACTGGCATGGACTGACAGAATCCACTGTCCAAATAAAACAAACCATTCTGGGGGCCGTTGAGCATGCTGACGCAGTGTGATTTCTGCACAGTGCTCTAAATGTCGAAGTGAAAAAATGAAAAAAAAAGCGTGGATAAATGACAGGAGTAAGAATGACTCCCTTGCAGTGTGGATTGAGCTGTGCCGCTTTGCACTTTCCGTTGCGCTTCAACTGGTATGGACCGGGAGAATCTGACTGTCCATTTAAAGCAAAGCATTGCGAGGACTTTTGACCATGCTGATGCAATGTGATCTCTGCCCAGTCCCCTATATGTCAACTTGATAAAATCAACAAGGCGAGGGTAAACGAAGAGACTAACAATGACTCCCATGAAGTGCGACTAGATCAGCACGGCTCTGCACTGTCTGGTGTGGCTTACCTGGCATGCACCGGGGGAATCTCACTGTGCACTTAAAACAAATGATTGTGAAGGCTGTTGCCGATGCTGACGCAATGTGATTTCTGCCTAGTGCTCTAAACGGCAAAGTGATGAAATAAAGAAATGCCTGGATAAAGGACAGGTGTAACAGTGACGCCTGTGAGGTGCGGCTGGAGCAGTGCAGCTCTTGCGCGGTATGGTACGCCTCAACTGGCATGGACGGGCGGAATTCACTGTCCAAATGAAACAAAGCATTCTGGGAGCCAGTGCTCTAAATGTCAACGTGAAGAAATGCAAAAAGGTGGGTATAAAGGACAGGAGTAAGAATGACTCCCGTGCAGAGTTTATTGAGCAGTTTCGCTTTGTGCTATCCATTGTGCTTCATTTGGTATGGACCGGTGGAATCCATCTGTCCATTAAAACAAAGCTTTGCGAAGACTTTTGATCATGCTGACGTAATGTGACTTCTGCCCAGCGCTCTAAATGTCAACGTGAAGAAATGCAACAAGGCATGGCTACACAAAGCGAGTAACAATCGCTCTCTTGAGGTGCGGCTAGAGCAGTGTGGCGCTTGCGCTGCCTGGTGCGCTTCAACTGGCATGGACCGGGAGAATCCGACTCTCCAAATAAAACAATGCATTTTGAGGGCCGTTGACCATGCTGACGCAATGTGATTTCTGCCCAGGTCTGTAAATGTCAACGTGCAGAAATGAAAAAAAGGCGTGGTTAAACGACAGGAGTAAGAATGACTCCCTTGCATTGTGGATTCAGGAGTGGCGCTTTATGCTATCTGTTGTGCATCAACTGGCATGGACCGGCTGAAACTGACTGTCCACTTAAAACAAAGCAGTGCAAGGACTTTTGACGATGCTGACGCAATGTGATTTGTGCCCAGGGCTCTAAATGTCAATGTGAGGAAATGGAACAAAGCGTGGGTGAAGGACGTTGGTAACAATGACTCCCTTAAGGTGCGGCTAGAACAGTGCTGCTTTGCACTGTCTGGTGTGGTTCAACTGGAATGCACAGGGGGAATCTTACTGTGCTTTTAAAAGATATAATTGCGAGGGCGGTTGACCATTTTTATGCAAGGTGATTTGTGCCCAGTGCCCTAAATGTCAACCTGAAGAAATAGATCAAGGCGTGGGGGAGCTAAGTGAGTTACAATGACTCCCTTGAGCTGCGACTAGAGCAGTGCGGCTCTAGCGCTGCCTGGTGCGCTTCAACTGGGATAGATCGGGGTAATCCGACTGTCCATTTAAAACAAATGATTGCGAGGGCCGTTGACCATGCTGACGCAATTTGATTTCTGCCTAGTGCTTTAAACGTGAAATAAATAAATTAAGGATAGGGCTGGATAAACGACAGGAGTAACTATGACACCCTTTAGGTGCGGCTAGCGCAGTGCAGCTCTTGCGCGGTCTGGTGCGAATGAACTGGCATGGACTGACAGAATCCACTGTCCAAATAAAACAAACCATTCTGGGGGCCGTTGAGCATGCTGACGCAGTGTGATTTCTGCACAGTGCTCTAAATATCGAAGTGAAAAAATTAAAAAAAAGCGTGGATAAAAGACAGGAGTAAGAATGACTCCCTTGCAGTGTGGATTGAGCTGTGCCGCTTTGCACTTTCCGTTGCGCTTCAACTGGTATGGACCGGGAGAATCTGACTGTCCATTTAAAACAAAGCATTGCGAGGACTTTTGACCATGCTGATGCAATGTGATCTCTGCCCAGTCCCCTATATGTCAACTTGATAAAATCATCAAGGCGTGGGTAAACGAAGAGACTAACAATGACTCCCATGAGGTGCGACTAGAGCAGCACGGCTCTGCACTGTCTGGTGTGGCTTACCTGGCATGCACTGGGGGAATCTCACTGTGCACTTAAAACAAATGATTGTGAAGGCTGTTGCCGATGCTGACACTATGTGATTTCTGCCCAGTGCTATTTAATGTCAACGTGAAGAAATGCAAGAAGGTGTGCGTAAGCGGTGAGAGTAACAATGACTCCCTTGAGGTGCGACTAGAGCAGTGCAGCTTTTGCATTGTCTGCTGCACTCCAGCTGGCATAGATCGGGGGAATCCGACTGTCCATTTAAAACAAAGATTGCGAGGGCCGTCGGCCATGCTGACGCAATGTGATTTCTGCCCAGTGCTCTAAACGTGAAACTGAAGTAAATAAAAAAAGGCATGGATAAACTACAGGAGTCACAATGACTCCCTTGTGGTGCGGCTATCGCAGTGCGGCTCTTGCGTGGTCTTGTGTGCCTCAACTGGCATGGACCGGCGGAATCATCATCAGCATCAGCCTGGTTACGCCTACTGCAGGGCAAAGGCCTCTCCCATACATCTCCAACAACCCCGATCATGTACTAAGTGTGGCCATGTCGTCCCCGCAAACTTCTGAATCTCATGCGCCCGCCTAACTTTCTGCCGCCCTCTGCTAAGCTTCTCTTCCCTTGGAATCCATTCCGTAACCCTCAATGACCATCGGTTATCTTCCCTCCTCATTGCGTATCCTGCCCATGCCCCTTTCTTTTTCTTGATTTCAACTAAGATGTCATTAAGTCGCGTTTGTTCCCTCACCCAATCTGCTCTTTTCTTATCCTTGAACGTTACACCTATCATTCTTCTTTCCATAGCTCGTTGTGTCGTCCTCAATATGAGCAGAACCCTTTTCGTAAGCCTCAAGGTTTCTGCCCCATAGGTGAGTGCTGGTAAGACACAGGTATTATATACTTTCCTCTTGAGGGGATAACGGCAACCTGCTATTCATCATCTGAGAATGCCTGCCAAACGCACCCCAGCCCATTCTTGTTCTTCTGAATATTTCTGTCTTATGATCCGCATCCGCTGTCACTACCTGAGCCTAAGTTGGTGTATTCCCTTACGACTTCCAGTGCCTCGCTGCCTATTGTAAATTGCGGTTTTCTTCGGAGACTGTTAAGCATTACTTTAGTTTCCTGCAGATTAATTTTTAGACCCACTCTTCTGCTTTGCCTATCCAGGTCACTGAACATGCATTGCAATTGGTCCCCTGAGGTACTAAGCAAGGCAATGTCATCAGCGAATCGCGAGTTACCAAGCTATTCTCGATTACCTTTTATCCCCAATTCTTCCCAATCCATGTCTCTGAATACCTCCTGTAAAATAAAATGCCCAAATAAAACAAAGCATCTTGGGGGCCGTTGACCGTGCTGACGCAGTGTGATTTCTGCACCGTGCTCTAAATGTCAAAGTGAAAAAATGAAAAAAAGGTGTGGATAAACTACATGAGTAAGAATGACTCCCTTGCAGTGTGCATTCAGCTGTGCCGCTTTGCACTTTCCATTGCGCTTCAACTGGTATAGACCGGGGGAATCCGACTGTCCATTTAAAACAAAGCATTGCGGGGACTTTTGACCATGCTGACGCAATGTGATTTCTGCCCAGTCCCCTATATGTCAACTTGATAAAATCAAAAAGGCGTGGGTAAACGAAGAGACTAACAATGACTCCCATGAGGTGCGACTAGAGCAGCACAGCTTTGCACTGTCTGGTGTGGTTTACCTGTCATGCACCGGGGGAATCTCACTGTGCACTTAAAGCAAATGATTGTGAAGGCTGTTGCCGATGCTGACACAATGTGATTTCTGCCCAGTGCTATTTAATGTCAACGTGAAGAAATGCAAGAAGGTGTGTATGCGATGAGAGTAACAATGACTCCCTCGAGGTGCGACTAGAGCAGTGCGGCTCTTGCGCAGTCTGCTGCACTCCAACTGGCATAGATCGGGGGAATCCGACTGTCCATTTAAAACAAATGATTACGCGGGCCGTTCACCATGCTGACGCAATGTGATTTCTGCCTAGTGCTCTAAACGGCAAAGTGATGAAATAAAGAAATGCCTGGATAAAGGACAGGTGTAAGAGTGACTCCTGTGAGGTGCGGCTGGAGCAGTGCAGCTCTTGCGCGGTATGGTACGCCTCAACTGGCATGGACGGGCGGAATTCACTGTCCAAATGAAACAAAGCATTCTGGGAGCCAGTGCTCTAAATGTCAACGTGAAGAAATGCAAAAAGGTGGGTATAAAGGACAGGAGTAAGAATGACTCCCGTGCAGAGTTTATTGAACAGTTTCGCTTTATGCTATCCATTGTGCTTCATTTGGTATGGACCGGTGGAATCCAACTGTCCATTAAAACAAAGCTTTGCGAAGACTTTTGATCATGCTGACGTAATGTGACTTCTGCCCAGCGCTCTAAATGTCAACGTGAAGAAATGCAACAAGGCATGGCTACACAAAGCGAGTAACAATGGCTCTCTTGAGGTGCGGTTAGAGCAGTGTGGCGCTTGCGCTGCCTGGTGCGCTTCAACTGGCATGGACCGGGAGAATCCGACTCTCCAAATAAAACAATGCATTTTGAGGGCCGTTGACCATGCTGACGCAATGTGATTTCTGCCCAGGTCTGTAAATGTCAACGTGCAGAAATGAAAAAAAGGCGTGGTTAAACGACAGGAGTAAGAATGACTCCCTTGCATTGTGGATTCAGGAGTGGCGCTTTATGCTATCTGTTGTGCATCAACTGGCATGGACCGGCTGAAACTGACTGTCCACTTAAAACAAAGCAGTGCAAGGACTTTTGACGATGCTGACGCAATGTGATTTGTGCCCAGGGCTCTAAATGTCAATGTGAGGAAATGGAACAAAGCGTGGGTGAAGGACGTTGGTAACAATGACTCCCTTAAGGTGCGGCTAGAACAGTGCTGCTTTGCACTGTCTGGTGTGGTTCAACTGGAATGCACAGGGGGAATCTTACTGTGCTTTTAAAAGATATAATTGCGAGGGCGGTTGACCATTTTTATGCAAGGTGATTTGTGCCCAGTGCCCTAAATGTCAACCTGAAGAAATAGATCAAGGCGTGGGGGAGCTAAGTGAGTTACAATGACTCCCTTGAGCTGCGACTAGAGCAGTGCGGCTCTAGCGCTGCCTGGTGCGCTTCAACTGGGATAGATCGGGGTAATCCGACTGTCCATTTAAAACAAATGATTGCGAGGGCCGTTGACCATGCTGACGCAATTTGATTTCTGCCTAGTGCTTTAAACGTGAAATAAATAAATTAAGGATAGGGCTGGATAAACGACAGGAGTAACTATGACACCCTTTAGGTGCGGCTAGCGCAGTGCAGCTCTTGCGCGGTCTGGTGCGAATGAACTGGCATGGACTGACAGAATCCACTGTCCAAATAAAACAAACCATTCTGGGGGCCGTTGAGCATGCTGACGCAGTGTGATTTCTGCACAGTGCTCTAAATATCGAAGTGAAAAAATTAAAAAAAAGCGTGGACAAAAGACAGGAGTAAGAATGACTCCCTTGCAGTGTGGATTGAGCTGTGCCGCTTTGCAATTTCCGTTGCGCTTCAACTGGTATGGACCGGGAGAATCTGACTGTCCATTTAAAACAAAGCATTGCGAGGACTTTTGACCATGCTGATGCAATGTGATCTCTGCCCAGTCCCCTATATGTCAACTTGATAAAATCATCAAGGCGTGGGTAAACGAAGAGACTAACAATGACTCCCATGAGGTGCGACTAGAGCAGCACGGCTCTGCACTGTCTGGTGTGGCTTACCTGGCATGCACTGGGGGAATCTCACTGTGCACTTAAAACAAATGATTGTGAAGGCTGTTGCCGATGCTGACACTATGTGATTTCTGCCCAGTGCTATTTAATGTCAACGTGAAGAAATGCAAGAAGGTGTGCGTAAGCGGTGAGAGTAACAATGACTCCCTTGAGGTGCGACTAGAGCAGTGCAGCTTTTGCACAGTCTGCTGCACTCCAGCTGGCATAGATCGGGGGAATCCGACTGTCCATTTAAAACAAATGATTGCGAGGGCCGTCGGCCATGCTGACGCAATGTGATTTCTGCCCAGTGCTCTAAACGTGAAACTGAAGTAAATAAAAAAAGGCATGGATAAACTACAGGAGTCACAATGACTCCCTTGTGGTGCGGCTATCGCAGTGCGGCTCTTGCGTGGTCTTGTGTGCCTCAACTGGCATGGACCGGCGGAATCATTATCAGCATCAGCCTGGTTACGCCTACTGCAGGGCAAAGGCCTCTCCCATACATCTCCAACAACCCCGACCATGTACTAAGTGTGGCCATGTCGTCCCCGCAAACTTCTGAATCTCATGCGCCCGCCTAACTTTCTGCCGCCCTCTGCTAAGCTTCTCTTCCCTTGGAATCCATTCCGTAACCCTCAATGACCATCGGTTATCTTCCCTCCTCATTTCGTATCCTGCCCATGCCCCTTTCTTTTTCTTGATTTCAACTAAGATGTCATTAAGTCGCGTTTGTTCCCTCACCCAATCTGCTCTTTTCTTATCCTTGAACGTTACACCTATCATTCTTCTTTCCATAGCTCGTTGTGTCGTCCTCAATATGAGCAGAACCCTTTTCGTAAGCCTCAAGGTTTCTGCCCCATAGGTGAGTGCTGGTAAGACACAGGTATTATATACTTTCCTCTTGAGGGGATAACGGCAACCTGCTATTCATCATCTGAGAATGCCTGCCAAACGCACCCCAGCCCATTCTTGTTCTTCTGAATATTTCTGTCTTATGATCCGCATCCGCTGTCACTACCTGACCTAAGTTGGTGTATTCCCTTACGACTTCCAGTGCCTCGCTGCCTATTGTAAATTGCGGTTTTCTTCGGAGACTGTTAAGCATTACTTTAGTTTCCTGCAGATTAATTTTTAGACCCAATCTTCTGCTTTGCCTATCCAGGTCACTGAACATGCATTGCAATTGGTCCCCTGAGGTACTAAGCAAGGCAATGTCATCAGCGAATCGCGAGTTACCAAGCTATTCTCGATTAACTTTTATCCCCAATTCTTCCCAATCCATGTCTCTGAATACCTCCTGTAAAATAAAATGCCCAAATAAAACAAAGCATTTTGGGGGCCGTTGACCGTGCTGACGCAGTGTGATTTCTGCACCGTGCTCTAAATGTCAAAGTGAAAAAATGAAAAAAAGGTGTGGATAAACTACATGAGTAAGAATGACTCCCTTGCAGTGTGCATTCAGCTGTGCCGCTTTGCACTTTCCATTGCGCTTCAACTGGTATAGACCGGGGGAATCCGACTGTCCATTTAAAACAAAGCATTGCGGGGACTTTTGACCATGCTGACGCAATGTGATTTCTGCCCAGTCCCCTATATGTCAACTTGATAAAATCAAAAAGGCGTGGGTAAACGAAGAGACTAACAATGACTCCCATGAGGTGCGACTAGAGCAGCACAGCTTTGCACTGTCTGGTGTGGTTTACCTGTCATGCACCGGGGGAATCTCACTGTGCACTTAAAGCAAATGATTGTGAAGGCTGTTGCCGATGCTGACACAATGTGATTTCTGCCCAGTGCTATTTAATGTCAACGTGAAGAAATGCAAGAAGGTGTGTATGCGATGAGAGTAACAATGACTCCCTCGAGGTGCGACTAGAGCAGTGCGGCTCTTGCGCAGTCTGCTGCACTCCAACTGGCATAGATCGGGGGAATCCGACTGTCCATTTAAAACAAATGATTACGCGGGCCGTTCACCATGCTGACGCAATGTGATTTCTGCCTAGTGCTCTAAACGGCAAAGTGATGAAATAAAGAAATGCCTGGTTAAAGGACAGGTGTAAGAGTGACTCCTGTGAGGTGCGGCTGGAGCAGTGCAGCTCTTGCGCGGTATGGTACGCCTCAACTGGCATGGACGGGCGGAATTCACTGTCCAAATGAAACAAAGCATTCTGGGAGCCAGTGCTCTAAATGTCAACGTGAAGAAATGCAAAAAGGTGGGTATAAAGGACAGGAGTAAGAATGACTCCCGTGCAGAGTTTATTGAGCAGTTTCGCTTTGTGCTATCTATTGTGCTTCATTTGGTATGGACCGGTGGAATCCAACTGTCCATTAAAACAAAGCTTTGCGAAGACTTTTGATCATGCTGACGTAATGTGACTTCTGCCCAGCGCCCTAAATGTCAACGTGAAGAAATGCAACAAGGCATGGCTACACAAAGCGAGTAACAATGGCTCTCTTAAGGTGCGGCTAGAGCAGTGTGGCGCTTGCGCTGCCTGGTGCGCTTCAACTGGCATGGACCGGGAGAATCCGACTCTCGAAATAAAACAATGCATTTTGAGGGCCGTTGACCATGCTGACGCAATGTGATTTCTGCCCAGGTCTGTAAATGTCAACGTGCAGAAATGAAAAAAAAGGCGTGGTTAAAGGACAGGAGTAAGAATGACTCCCTTGCAGTGTGGATTCAGGAGTGGCGCTTTATGCTATCTGTTGTGCTTCAACTGGCATGGACCGGCTGAAACTGACTGTCCACTTAAAACAAAGCATTGCAAGGACTTTTGACGATGCTGACGCAATGTGATTTGTGCCCAGGGCTCTAAATGTCAATGTGAGGAAATGGAACAAAGCGTGGGTGAAGGACGTTAGTAACAATGACTCCCTTGAGGTGCGGCTAGAACAGTGCTGCTTTGCACTGTCTGGTGTGGTTCAACTGGAATGCACAGGGGGAATCTTACTGTGCTTTTAAAAGATATAATTGCGAGGGCGGTTGACCATTTTTATGCAAGGTGATTTGTGCCCAGTGCCCTAAATGTCAACCTGAAGAAATAGAACAAGGCGTGGGGGAGCTAAGTGAGTAACAATGACTCCCTTGAGCTGCGACTAGAGCAGTGCGGCTCTAGCGCTGCCTGGTGCGCTTCAACTGGGATAGATCGGGGTAATCCGACTGTCCATTTAAAACAAATGATTGCGAGGGCCGTTGACCATGCCGACGCAATTTGATTTCTGCCTAGTGCTTTAAACGTGAAATAAATAAATTAAGGAAAGGGCTGGATAAACGACAGGAGTAACTATGACACCCTTTAGGTGCGGCTAGCGCAGTGCAGCTCTTGCGCGGTCTGGTGCGAATGAACTGGCACGGACTGACAGAATCCACTGTCCAAATAAAACAAACCATTCTGGGGGCCGTTGCGCATGCTGACGCAGTGTGATTTCTGCACAGTGCTCTAAATGTCGAGGTGAAAAAATGAAAAAAAAAAGCGTGGATAAAAGACAGGAGTAAGAATGACTCCCTTGCAGTGTGGATTGAGCTGTGCCGCTTTGCACTTTCCGTTGCGCTTCAACTGGTATGGACCGGGAGAATCTGACTGTCCATTTAAAACAAAGCATTGCGAGGACTTTTGACCATGCTGATGCAATGTGATCTCTGCCCAGTCCCCTATATGTCAACTTGATAAAATCATCAAGGCGTGGGTAAACGAAGAGACTAACAATGACTCCCATGAGGTGCGACTAGAGCAGCACGGCTCTGCACTGTCTGGTGTGGCTTACCTGGCATGCACTGGGGGAATCTCACTGTGCACTTAAAACAAATGATTGTGAAGGCTGTTGCCGATGCTGACACTATGTGATTTCTGCCCAGTGCTATTTAATGTCAACGTGAAGAAATGCAAGAAGGTGTGTGTAAGCGGTGAGAGTAACAATGACTCCCTTGAGGTGCGACTAGAGCAGTGCAGCTTTTGCACAGTCTGCTGCACTCCAGCTGGCATAGATCGGGGGAATCCGACTGTCCATTTAAAACAAATGATTGCGAGGGCCGTCGGCCATGCTGACGCAATGTGATTTCTGCCCAGTGCTCTAAACGTGAAACTGAAGTAAATAAAAAAAGGCATGGATAAACTACAGGAGTCACAATGACTCCCTTGTGGTGCGGCTATCGCAGTGCGGCTCTTGCGTGGTCTTGTGTGCCTCAACTGGCATGGACCGGCGGAATCATCATCAGCATCAGCCTGGTTACGCCTACTGCAGGGCAAAGGCCGCTCCCATACATCTCCAACAACCCCGATCATGTACTAAGTGTGGCCATGTCGTCCCCGCAAACTTCTGAATCTCATGCGCCCGCCTAACTTTCTGCCGCCCTCTGCTAAGCTTCTCTTCCCTTGGAATCCATTCCGTAACCCTCAATGACCATCGGTTATCTTCCCTCCTCATTGCGTATCCTGCCCATGCCCCTTTCTTTTTCTTGATTTCAACTAAGATGTCATTAAGTCGCGTTTGTTCCCTCACCCAATCTGCTCTTTTCTTATCCTTGAACGTTACACCTATCATTCTTCTTTCCATAGCTCGTTGTGTCGTCCTCAATATGAGCAGAACCCTTTTCGTAAGCCTCAAGGTTTCTGCCCCATAGGTGAGTGCTGGTAAGACACAGGTATTATATACTTTCCTCTTGAGGGGATAACGGCAACCTGCTATTCATCATCTGAGAATGCCTGCGAAACGCACCCCAGCCCATTCTTGTTCTTCTGAATATTTCTGTGTTATGATCCGCATCCGCTGTCACTACCTGACCTAAGTTGGTGTATTCCCTTACGACTTCCAGTGCCTCGCTGCCTATTGTAAATTGCGGTTTTCTTCGGAGACTGTTAAGCATTACTTTCGTTTCCTGCAGATTAATTTTTAGACCCACTCTTCTGCTTTGCCTATCCAGGTCACTGAACATGCATTGCAATTGGTCCCCTGAGGTACTAAGCAAGGCAATGTCATCAGCGAATCGCGAGTTACCAAGCTATTCTCGATTAACTTTTATCCCCAATTCTTCCCAATCCATGTCTCTGAATACCTCCTGTGAAATAAAATGCCCAAATAAAACAAAGCATTTTGGGGGCGGTTGACCGTGCTGACGCAGTGTGATTTCTGCACAGTGCTCTAAATGTCAAAGTGAAAAAATGAAAAAAAGGTGTGGATAAACGACATGAGTAAGAATGACTCCCTTGCAGTGTGCATTCAGCTGTGCCGCTTTGCACTTTCCATTGCGCTTCAACTGGTATAGACCGGGGGAATCCGACTGTCCATTTAAAACAAAGCATTGCGGGGACTTTTGACCATGCTGACGCAATGTGATTTCTGCCCAGTCCCCTATATGTCAACTTGATAAAATCAAAAAGGCGTGGGTAAACGAAGAGACTAACAATGACTCCCATGAGGTGCGACTAGAGCAGCACAGCTTTGCACTGTCTGGTGTGGTTTACCTGTCATGCACCGGGGGAATCTCACTGTGCACTTAAAGCAAATGATTGTGAAGGCTGTTGCCGATGCTGACACAATGTGATTTCTGCCCAGTGCTATTTAATGTCAACGTGAAGAAATGCAAGAAGGTGTGTATGCGATGAGAGTAACAATGACTCCCTCGAGGTGCGACTAGAGCAGTGCGGCTCTTGCGCAGTCTGCTGCACTCCAACTGGCATAGATCGGGGGAATCCGACTGTCCATTTAAAACAAATGATTACGCGGGCCGTTCACCATGCTGACGCAATGTGATTTCTGCCTAGTGCTCTAAACGGCAAAGTGATGAAATAAAGAAATGCCTGGATAAAGGAAAGGTGTAAGAGTGACTCCTGTGAGGTGCGGCTGGAGCAGTGCAGCTCTTGCGCGTTATGGTACGCCTCAACTGGCATGGACGGGCGGAATTCACTGTCCAAATGAAACAAAGCATTCTGGGAGCCAGTGCTCTAAATGTCAACGTGAAGAAATGCAAAAAGGTGGGTATAAAGGACAGGAGTAAGAATGACTCCCGTGCAGAGTTTATTGAGCAGTTTCGCTTTGTGCTATCTATTGTGCTTCATTTGGTATGGACCGGTGGAATCCAACTGTCCATTAAAACAAAGCTTTGCGAAGACTTTTGATCATGCTGACGTAATGTGACTTCTGCCCAGCGCCCTAAATGTCAACGTGAAGAAATGCAACAAGGCATGGCTACACAAAGCGAGTAACAATGGCTCTCTTAAGGTGCGGCTAGAGCAGTGTGGCGCTTGCGCTGCCTGGTGCGCTTCAACTGGCATGGACCGGGAGAATCCGACTCTCGAAATAAAACAATGCATTTTGAGGGCCGTTGACCATGCTGACGCAATGTGATTTCTGCCCAGGTCTGTAAATGTCAACGTGCAGAAATGAAAAAAAAGGCGTGGTTAAACGACAGGGGTAAGAATGACTCCCTTGCAGTGTGGATTCAGGAGTGGCGCTTTATGCTATCTGTTGTGCTTCAACTGGCATGGACCGGCTGAAACTGACTGTCCACTTAAAACAAAGCATTGCAAGGACTTTGACGATGCTGACGCAATGTGATTTGTGCCCAGGGCTCTCAATGTCAATGTGAGGAAATGGAACAAAGCGTGGGTGAAGGACGTTAGTAACAATGACTCCCTTGAAGTGAGGCTAGAACAGTGCTGCTTTGCACTGTCTGGTGTGGTTCAACTGGAATGCACAGGGGGAATCTTACTGTGCTTTTAAAAGATATAATTGCGAGGGCGGTTGACCATTTTTATGCAAGGTGATTTGTGCCCAGTGCCCTAAATGTCAACCTGAAGAAATAGAACAAGGCGTGGGGGAGCTAAGTGAGTAACAATGACTCCCTTGAGCTGCGGCTAGAGCAGTGCGGCTCTAGCGCTGCCTGGTGCGCTTCAACTGGGATAGATCGGGGTAATCCGACTGTCCATTTAAAACAAATGATTGCGAGGGCCGTTGACCATGCTGACGCAATTTGATTTCTGCCTAGTGCTTTAAACGTGAAATAAATAAATTAGGGAAAGGGCTGGATAAACGACAGGAGTAACTATGACACCCTTTAGGTGCGGCTAGCGCAGTGCAGCTCTTGCGCGGTCTGGTGCGAATGAACTGGCATGGACTGACAGAATCCACTGTCCAAATAAAACAAACCATTCTGGGGGCCGTTGAGCATGCTGACGCAGTGTGATTTCTGCACAGTGCTCTAAATGTCGAAGTGAAAAAATGAAAAAAAAAGCGTGGATAAAAGGCAGGAGTAAGAATGACTCCCTTGCAGTGTGGATTGAGCTGTGCCGCTTTGCACTTTCCGTTGCGCTTCAACTGGTATGGACCGGGGGAATCTGACTGTCCATTTAAAACAAAGCATTGCGGGGACTTTTGACCACGCAGACGCAATGTGATTTCTGCCCAGTCCCCTATATGTCAACTTGATAAAATGCAACAAGGCGTGGGTAAACAAAGAGACTAACAATGACTCCCATGAGGTGCGACTAGAGCAGCACAGGTCTGCACTGTCTGGTGTGGCTTACCTGGCATGCACCGCGGGAATCTCACTGTGCACTTAAAACAAACGATTGTGAAGGCTGTTGCCGATGCTGACACTATGTGATTTCTGCCCAGTGCCATTTAATGTCAACGTGAAGAAATGCAAGAAGGTGTGAATGCGATGAGAGTAACAATGACTCCCGCGAGGTGCGACTAGAGCAGTGCGGCTCTTGCGCAGTCTGCTGCACTCCAACTGGCATAGATCGGGGGAATCCGACTGTCCATTTAAAACAAATAATTGCGCGGGCCGTTCACCATGCTGACGCAATGTGATTTCTGCCTAGTGCTATAAACGGCAAAGTGATGAAATAAAGAAATGCCTGGATAAAGGACAGGTGTAAGAGTGACTCCTGTGAGGTGCGGCTGGAGCAGTGCAGCTCTTGCGCGGTATGGTACGCCTCAACTGGCATGGACGGGCGGAATTCACTGTCCAAATGAAACAAAGCATTCTGGGAGCCAGTGCTCTAAATGTCAACGTGAAGAAATGCAAAAAGGTGGGTATAAAGGACAGGAGTAAGAATGACTCCAGTGCAGAGTTTATTGAGCAGTTTCGCTTTGTGCTATCCATTGTGCTTCCTTTGGTATGGACCGGTGGAATCCAACTGTCCATTAAAACAAAGCTTTGCGAAGACTTTTGATCATGCTGACGTAATGTGACTTCTGCCCAGCGCTCTAAATGTCAACGTGAAGAAATGCAACAAGGCATGGCTACACAAAGCGAGTAACAATGGCTCTCTTGAGGCGCGGCTAGAGCAGTGTGGCGCTTGCGCTGCCTGGTGCGCTTCAACTGGCATGGACCGGGAGAATCCGACTCTCCAAATAAAACAATGCATTTTGAGGGCCGTTGACCATGCTGACGCAATGTGATTTCTGCCCAGGTCTGTAAATGTCAACGTGCAGAAATGAAAAAAAGGCGTGGTTAAACGACAGGAGTAAGAATGACTCCCTTGCAGTGTGGATTCAGGAGTGGCGCTTTATGCTATCTGTTGTGCATCAACTGGCATGGACCGGCTGAAACTGACTGTCCACTTAAAACAAAGCATTGCAAGGACTTTTGACGATGCTGACGCAATGTGATTTGTGCCCAGGGCTCTAAATGTCAATGTGAGGAAATGGAACAAAGCGTGGGTGAAGGACGTTAGTAACAATGACTCCCTTAAGGTGCGGCTAGAACAGTGCTGCTTTGCACTGTCTGGTGTGGTTCAACTGGAATGCACAGGGGGAATCTTACTGTGCTTTTAAAAGATATAATTGCGAGGGCGGTTGACCATTTTTATGCAAGGTGATTTGTGCCCAGTGCCCTAAATGTCAACCTGAAGAAATAGATCAAGGCGTGGGGGAGCTAAGTGAGTAACAATGACTCCCTTGAGCTGCGACTAGAGCAGTGCGGCTCTAGCGCTGCCTGGTGCGCTTCAACTGGGATAGATCGGGGTAATCCGACTGTCCATTTAAAACAAATGATTGCGAGGGCCGTTGACCATGCTGACGCAATTTGATTTCTGCCTAGTGCTTTAAACGTGAAATAAATAAATTAAGGAAAGGGCTGGATAAACGACAGGAGTAACTATGACACCCTTTAGGTGCGGCTAGCGCAGTGCAGCTCTTGCGCGGTCTGGTGGAAATGAACTGGCATGGACTGACAGAATCCACTGTCCAAATAAAACAAACCATTCTGGGGGCCGTTGAGCATGCTGACGCAGTGTGATTTCTGCACAGTGCTCTAAATGTCGAAGTGAAAAAATGAAAAAAAATTGTGGATGAAAGACAGGAGTAAGAATGACTCCCTTGCAGTGTGGATTGAGCTGTGCCGCTTTGCACTTTCCGTTGCGCTTCAACTGGTATGGACCGGGAGAATCTGACTGTCCATTTAAAACAAAGCATTGCGAGGACTTTTGACCATGCTGATGCAATGTGATCTCTGCCCAGTCCCCTAAATGTCAACGTGATAAAATGCAACAAGGCGAGGGTAAACGAAGAGACTAACAATGACTCCCATGAGGTGGGACTAGAGTAGCGCGGCTTTGCACTGTCTGGTGTGGTTTACCTGGCATGCAACGGGGGAATCTAACTCTGCCATGAAAAGAAATGATTGCGAAGGCCGTTGCCGATGCTGACACAATGTGATTTCTGCCCAGTGCTATTTAATGTCAACGTGAAGAAATGCAAGAAGGTGTGTGTAAGCTATGAGAGTAACAATGACTCCCTTGAGGTGCGACTAGAACAGTGCAGCTTTTGCACAGTCTGCTGCACTCCAGCTGGCATAGATCGGGGGAATCCGACTGTCCATTTAAAACAAATGATTGCGAGGGCCGTCGACCATGCTGATGCAATGTGATTTCTGCCCAGTGCTCTAAACGTGAAACTGAAGTAAATAAAAAAAGGCATGGATAAACTACAGGAGTCACAATGACTCCCTTGTGGTGCGGCTATCGCAGTGCGGCTCTTGCGTGGTCTTGTGTGCCTCAACTGGCATGGACCGGCGGAATCATCATCAGCATCAGCCTGGTTACGCCTACTGCAGGGCAAAGGCCTCTCCCGTACATCTCCAACAACCCCGATCATGTACTATGTGTGGCCATGTCGTCCCTGCAAACTTCTTAATCTCATGCGCCCGCCTAACTTTCTGCCGCCCTCTGCTAAGCTTCCCTTCCCTTGGAATCCATTCCGTAACCCTTAATGACCATCGGTTATCTTCCCTCCTCATTTCGTATCCTGCCCATGCCCATTTCTTTTTCTTGATTTCAACTAAGATGTCATTAACTCGCGTTTGTTCCCTCACCCAATCTGCTCTTTTCTTATCCTTTAACGTTACACCTATCATTCTTCTTTCCATAGCTCGTTGCGTCGTCCTCAATTTGAGCAGAACCCATTTCGTAAGCCTCCAGGTTTCTGCCCCATAGGTGAGTACTGGTAAGACACAGGTATTATATACTTTCCTCTTGAGGGGATAATGGCAACCTGCTAATCATCATCTGAGAATGCCTGCCAAACGCACCCCAGCCCATTCTTGTTCTTCTGAATATTTCTGTCTCATGATCCGCATCCGCTGTCACTACCTGCCCTAAGTTGATGTAATCCCTTACGACTTCTAGTGCCTCGCTGCCAATTGTAAATTGCTGTTTTCTTCCGAGACTGTTAAGCATTACTTTAGTTTCCTGCAGATTAATTTTTAGACCCACTCTTCTGCTTTGCCTATCCAGGTCAGTGAACATGCATTGCAATTGGTCCCCTGAGGTACTAAGGAAGGCAATGTCATCAGCGAATCGCGAGTTACTAAGCTATTCTCGATTAACTTTTATCCCCAAATCTTCCCAATCCATGTCTCTGAATACCTCCTGTAAAATAAAATGCCCAAATAAAACAAAGCATTTTGGGGGCCGTTGACCATGCTGACGCAATGTGATTTCTGCCCAGGTCTGTAAATGTCAACGTGCAGAAATGAAAAAAAGGCGTGGTTAAACGACAGGAGTAAGAATGACTCCCTTGCAGTGTGGATTCAGGAGTGGCGCTTTATGCTATCTGTTGTGCATCATCTGGCATGGACCGGGGGAATCCGACTGTCCATTTAAAACAAAGCATTGCGGGGACTTTTGACCATGCTGACGCAATGTGATTTCTGCCCAGTCCCCTATATGTCAACTTGATAAAATCAACAAGGCGTGGGTAAACGAAGAGACTAACAATGACTCCCATGAGGTGCGACTAGAGCAGCACAGCTTTGCACTGTCTGGTGTGGTTTACCTGTCATGCACCGGGGGAATCTCACTGTGCACTTAAAACAAATGATTGTGAAGGCTGTTGCCGATGCTGACACAATGTGATTTCTGCCCAGTGCTATTTAATGTCAACGTGAAGAAATGCAAGAAGGTGTGTATGCGATGAGAGTAACAATGACTCCCTCGAGGTGCGACTAGAGCAGTGCGGCTCTTGCGTAGTCTGCTGCACTCCAACTGGCATAGATCGGGGGAATCCGACTGTCCATTTAAAACAAATGATTACGCGGGCCGTTCACCATGCTGACGCAATGTGATTTCTGCCTAGTGCTCTAAACGGCAAAGTGATGAAATAAAGAAATGCCTGGATAAAGGACAGGTGTAAGAGTGACTCCTGTGAGGTGCGGCTGGAGCAGTGCAGCTCTTGCGCGGTATGGTACGCCTCAACTGGCATGGACGGGCGGAATTCACTGTCCAAATGAAACAAAGCATTCTGGGAGCCAGTGCTCTAAATGTCAACGTGAAGAAATGCAAAAAGGTGGGTATAAAGGACAGGAGTAAGAATGACTCCCGTGCAGAGTTTATTGAGCAGTTTCGCTTTGTGCTACCCATTGTGCTTCATTTGGTATGGACCGGTGGAATCCAACTGTCCATTAAAACAAAGCTTTGCGAAGACTTTTGATCATGCTGACGTAATGTGACTTCTGCCCAGCGCTCTAAATGTCAACGTGAAGAAATGCAACAAGGCATGGCTACACAAAGCGAGTAACAATGGCCCTCTTGAGGTGCGGCTAGAGCAGTGTGGCGCTTGCGCTGCCTGGTGCGCTTCAACTGGCATGGACCGGGAGAATCCGACTCTCCAAATAAAACAATGCATTTTGAGGGCCGTTGACCATGCTGACGCAATGTGATTTCTGCCCAGGTCTGTAAATGTCAACGTGCAGAAATGAAAAAAAAGGCGTGGTAACGACAGGAGTAAGAATGACTCCCTTGCAGTGTGGATTCAGGAGTGGCGCTTTATGCTATCTGTTGTGCTTCAACTGGCATGGACCGGCTGAAACTGACTGTCCACTTAAAACAAAGCATTGCAAGGACTTTTGACGATGCTGACGCAATGTGATTTGTGCCCAGGGCTCTAAATGTCAATGTGAGGAAATGGAACAAAGCGTGGGCGAAGGACTTTAGTAACAATGACTCCCTTGAGGTGCGGCTAGAACAGTGCTGCTTTGCACTGTCTGGTGTGGTTCAACTGGAATGCACAGGGGGAATCTTACTGTGCTTTTAAAAGATATAATTGCGAGGGCGGTTGACCATTTTTATGCAAGGTGATTTGTGCCCAGTGCCCTAAATGTCAACCTGAAGAAATAGAACAAGGCGTGGGGGAGCTAAGTGAGTAACAATGACTCCCTTGAGCTGCGGCTAGAGCAGTGCGGCTCTAGCGCTGCCTGGTGCGCTTCAACTGGGATAGATCGGGGTAATCCGACTGTCCATTTAAAACAAATGATTGCTAGGGCCGTTGACCATGCTGACGCAATTTGATTTCTGCCTAGTGCTTTAAACGTGAAATAAATAAATTAAGGAAAGGGCTGGATAAACGACAGGAGTAACTATGACACCCTTTAGGTGCGGCTAGCGCAGTGCAGCTCTTGCGCGGTCTGGTGCGAATGAACTGGCATGGACTGACAGAATCCACTGTCCAAATAAAACAAACCATTCTGGGGGCCGTTGAGCATGCTGACGCAGTGTGATTTCTGCACAGTGCTCTAAATGTCGAAGTGAAAAAATGAAAAAAAAAGCGTGGATAAAAGACAGGAGTAAGAATGACTCCCTTGCAGTGTGGATTGAGCTGTGCCGCTTTGCACTTTCCGTTGCGCTTCAACTGGTATGGACCGGGAGAATCTGACTGTCCATTTAAAACAAAGCATTGCGAGGACTTTTGACCATGCTGATGCAATGTGATCTCTGCCCAGTCCCCTATATGTCAACTTGATAAAATCAACAAGGCGAGGGTAAACGTAGAGACTAACAATGACTCCCATGAGGTGCGACTAGAGCAGCACGGCTCTGCACTGTCTGGTGTGGCTTACCTGGCATGCACCGGGGGAATCTCACTGTGCACTTAAAACAAATGATTGTGAAGGCTGTTGCCGATGCTGACGCAATGTGATTTCTGCCTAGTGCTCTAAACGGCAAAGTGATGAAATAAAGAAATGCCTGGATAAAGGACAGGTGTAAGAGTGACTCCTGTGAGGTGCGGCTGGAGCAGTGCAGCTCTTGCGCGGTATGGTACGCCTCAACTGGCATGGTCGGGCGGAATTCACTGTCCAAATGAAACAAAGCATTCTGGGAGCCAGTGCTCTAAATGTCAACGTGAAGAAATGCAAAAAGGTGGGTATAAAGGACAGGAGTAAGAATGACTCCCGTGCAGAGTTTATTGAGCAGTTTCGCTTTGTGCTATCCATTGTGCTTCATTTGGTATGGACCGGTGGAATCCAACTGTCCATTAAAACAAAGCTTTGCGAAGACTTTTGATCATGCTGACGTAATGTGACTTCTGCCCAGCGCCCTAAATGTCAACGTGAAGAAATGCAACAAGGCATGGCTACACAAAGCGAGTAACAATGGCTCTCTTAAGGTGCGGCTAGAGCAGTGTGGCGCTTGCGCTGCCTGGTGCGCTTCAACTGGCATGGACCGGGAGAATCCGACTTTCGAAATAAAACAATGCATTTTGAGGGCCGTTGACCATGCTGACGCAATGTGATTTCTGCCCAGGTCTGTAAATGTCAACGTGCAGAAATGAAAAAAAAGGCGTGGTTAAAGGACAGGAGTAAGAATGACTCCCTTGCAGTGTGGATTCAGGAGTGGCGCTTTATGCTATCTGTTGTGCTTCAACTGGCATGGACCGGCTGAAACTGACTGTCCACTTAAAACAAAGCATTGCAAGGACTTTTGACGATGCTGACGCAATGTGATTTGTGCCCAGGGCTCTAAATGTCAATGTGAGGAAATGGAACAAAGCGTGGGTGAAGGACGTTAGTAACAATGACTCCCTTGAGGTGCGGCTAGAACAGTGCTGCTTCGCACTGTCTGGTGTGGTTCAACTGGAATGCACAGGGGGAATCTTACTGTGCTTTTAAAAGATATAATTGCGAGGGCGGTTGACCATTTTTATGCAAGGTGATTTGTGCCCAGTGCCCTAAATGTCAACCTGAAGAAATAGATCAAGGCGTGGGGGAGCTAAGTGAGTAACAATGACTCCCTTGAGCTGCGACTAGAGCAGTGCGGCTCTAGCGCTGCCTGGTGCGCTTCAACTGGGATAGATCGGGGTAATCCGACTGTCCATTTAAAACAAATGATTGCGAGGGCCGTTGACCATGCTGACGCAATTTGATTTCTGCCTAGTGCTTTAAACGTGAAATAAATAAATTAAGGAAAGGGCTGGATAAACGACAGGAGTAACTATGACACCCTTTAGGTGCGGCTAGCGCAGTGCAGCTCTTGCGCGGTCTGGTGCGAATGAACTGGCATGGACTGACAGAATCCACTGTCCAAATAAAACAAACCATTCTGGGGGCCGTTGAGCATGCTGACGCAGTGTGATTTCTGCACAGTGCTCTAAATGTCGAAGTGAAAAAATGAAAAAAAAGCGTGGATAAAAGACAGGAGTAAGAATGACTCCCTTGCAGTGTGGATTGAGCTGTGCCGCTTTGCACTTTCCGTTGCGCTTCAACTGGTATGGACCGGGAGAATCTGACTGTCCATTTAAAACAAAGCATTGCGAGGACTTTTGACCATGCTGATGCAATGTGATCTCTGCCCAGTCCCCTAAATGTCAACGTGATAAAATGCAACAAGGCGAGGGTAAACGAAGAGACTAACAATGACTCCCATGAGGTGGGACTAGAGTAGCGCGGCTTTGCACTGTCTGGTGTGGTTTACCTGGCATGCAACGGGGGAATCTAACTCTGCCATGAAAAGAAATGATTGCGAAGGCCGTTGCCGATGCTGACACAATGTGATTTCTGCCCAGTGCTATTTAATGTCAACGTGAAGAAATGCAAGAAGGTGTGTGTAAGCTATGAGAGTAACAATGACTCCCTTGAGGTGCGACTAGAACAGTGCAGCTTTTGCACAGTCTGCTGCACTCCAGCTGGCATAGATCGGGGGAATCCGACTGTCCATTTAAAACAAATGATTGCGAGGGCCGTCGGCCATGCTGATGCAATGTGATTTCTGCCCAGTGCTCTAAACGTGAAACTGAAGTAAATAAAAAAAGGCATGGATAAACTACAGGAGTCACAATGACTCCCTTGTGGTGCGGCTATCGCAGTGCGGCTCTTGCGTGGTCTTGTGTGCCTCAACTGGCATGGACCGGCGGAATCATCATCAGCATCAGCCTGGTTACGCCTACTGCAGGGCAAAGGCCTCTCCCGTACATCTCCAACAACCCCGATCATGTACTATGTGTGGCCATGTCGTCCCTGCAAACTTCTTAATCTCATGCGCCCGCCTAACTTTCTGCCGCCCTCTGCTAAGCTTCCCTTCCCTTGGAATCCATTCCGTAACCCTTAATGACCATCGGTTATCTTCCCTCCTCATTTCGTATCCTGCCCATGCCCATTTCTTTTTCTTGATTTCAACTAAGATGTCATTAACTCGCGTTTGTTCCCTCACCCAATCTGCTCTTTTCTTATCCTTTAACGTTACACCTATCATTCTTCTTTCCATAGCTCGTTGCGTCGTCCTCAATTTGAGCAGAACCCATTTCGTAAGCCTCCAGGTTTCTACCCCATAGGTGAGTACTGGTAAGACACAGGTATTATATACTTTCCTCTTGAGGGGATAATGGCAACCTGCTAATCATCATCTGAGAATGCCTGCCAAACGCACCCCAGCCCATTCTTGTTCTTCTGAATATTTCTGTCTCATGATCCGCATCCGCTGTCACTACCTGCCCTAAGTTGATGTAATCCCTTACGACTTCTAGTGCCTCGCTGCCAATTGTAAATTGCTGTTTTCTTCCGAGACTGTTAAGCATTACTTTAGTTTCCTGCAGATTAATTTTTAGACCCACTCTTCTGCTTTGCCTATCCAGGTCAGTGAACATGCATTGCAATTGGTCCCCTGAGGTACTAAGGAAGGCAATGTCATCAGCGAATCGCGAGTTACTAAGCTATTCTCGATTAACTTTTATCCCCAAATCTTCCCAATCCATGTCTCTGAATACCTCCTGTAAAATAAAATGCCCAAATAAAACAAAGCATTTTGGGGGCCGTTGACCATGCTGACGCAATGTGATTTCTGCCCAGGTCTGTAAATGTCAACGTGCAGAAATGAAAAAAAGGCGTGGTTAAACGACAGGAGTAAGAATGACTCCCTTGCAGTGTGGATTCAGGAGTGGCGCTTTATGCTGTCTGTTGTGCATCAACTGGCATGGACCGGGGGAATCCGACTGTCCATTTAAAACAAAGCATTGCGGGGACTTTTGACCATGCTGACGCAATGTGATTTCTGCCCAGTCCCCTATATGTCAACTTGATAAAATCAACAAGGCGTGGGTAAACGAAGAGACTAACAATGACTCCCATGAGGTGCGACTAGTGCAGCACAGCTTTGCACTGTCTGGTGTGGTTTACCTGTCATGCACCGGGGGAATCTCACTGTGCACTGAAAACAAATGATTGTGAAGGCTGTTGCCGATGCTGACACAATGTGATTTCTGCCCAGTGCTATTTAATGTCAACGTGAAGAAATGCAAGAAGGTGTGTATGCGAGGAGAGTAACAATGACTCCCTCGAGGTGCGACTAGAGCAGTGCGGCTCTTGCGCAGTCTGCTGCACTCCAACTGGCATAGATCGGGGGAATCCGACTGTCCATTTAAAACAAATGATTACGCGGGCCTTTCACCATGCTGAGGCAATGTGATTTCTGCCTAGTGCTCTAAACGGCAAAGTGATGAAATAAAGAAATGCCTGGATAAAGGACAGGTGTAAGAGTGACTCCTGTGAGGTGCGGCTGGAGCAGTGCAGGTCTTGCGCGGTATGGTACGCCTCAACTGGCATGGACGGGCGGAATTCACTGTCCAAATGAAACAAAGCATTCTGGGAGCCAGTGCTCTAAATGTCAACGTGAAGAAATGCAAAAAGGTGGGTATAAAGGACAGGAGTAAGAATGACTCCCGTGCAGAGTTTATTGAGCAGTTTCGCTTTGTGCTATCCATTGTGCTTCATTTGGTATGGACCGGTGGAATCCAACTGTCCATTAAAACAAAGCTTTGCGAAGACTTTTGATCATGCTGACGTAATGTGACTTCTGCCCAGCGCCCTAAATGTCAACGTGAAGAAATGCAACAAGGCATGGCTACACAAAGCGAGTAACAATGGCTCTCTTGAGGTGCGGCTAGAGCAGTGTGGCGCTTGCGCTGCCTGGTGCGCTTCAACTGGCATGGACCGGGAGAATCCGACTCTCCAAATAAAACAATGCATTTTGAGGGCCGTTGATCATGCTGACGCAATGTGATTTCTGCCCAGGTCTGTAAATGTCAACGTGCAGAAATGAAAAAAAGGCGTGGTTAAACGACAGGAGCAAGAATGACTCCCTTGCATTGTGGATTCAGGAGTGGCGCTTTATGCTATCTGTTGTGCATCAACTGGCATGGACCGGCTGAAACTGACTGTCCACTTAAAACAAAGCAGTGCAAGGACTTTTGACGATGCTGACGCAATGTGATTTGTGCCCAGGGCTCTAAATGTCAATGTGAGGAAATGGAACAAAGCGTGGGTGAAGGACGTTAGTAACAATGACTCCCTTGAGGTGTGGCTAGAACAGTGCTGCTTTGCACTGTCTGGTGTGGTTCAACTGGAATGCACAGGGGGAATCTTACTGTGCTTTTAAAAGATATAATTGCGAGGGCGGTTGACCATTTTTATGCAAGGTGATTTGTGCCCAGTGCCCTAAATGTCAACCTGAAGAAATAGAACAAGGCGTGGGGGAGCTAAGTGAGTAACAATGACTCCCTTGAGCTGCGACTAGAGCAGTGCGGCTCTAGCGCTGCCTGGTGCGCTTCAACTGGGATAGATCGGGGTAATCCGACTGTCCATTTAAAACAAATGATTGCGAGGGCCGTTGACCATGCCGACGCAATTTGATTTCTGCCTAGTGCTTTAAACGTGAAATAAATAAATTAAGGAAAGGGCTGGATAAACGACAGGAGTAACTATGACACCCTTTAGGTGCGGGTAGCGCAGTGCAGCTCTTGTTCGGTCTGGTGCGAATGAACTGGCACGGACTGACAGAATCCACTGTCCAAATAAAACAAACCATTCTGGGGGCCGTTGAGCATGCTGACGCAGTGTGATTTCTGCACAGTGCTCTAAATGTCGAAGTGAAAAAAAGAAAAAAAAAGCGTGGATAAAAGACAGGAGTAAGAATGACTCCCTTGCAGTGTGGATTGAGCTGTGCCGCTTTGCACTTTCCATTGCGCTTCAACTGGTATAGACCGGGGGAATCCGACTGTCCATTTAAAACAAAGCATTGCGGGGACTTTTGACCATGCTGACGCAATGTGATTTCTGCCCAGTCCCCTATATGTCAACTTGATAAAATCAACAAGGCGTGGGTAAACGAAGAGACTAACAATGACTCCCATGAGGTGCGACTAGTGCAGCACAGCTTTGCACTGTCTGGTGTGGTTTACCTGTCATGCACCGGGGGAATCTCACTGTGCACTGAAAACAAATGATTGTGAAGGCTGTTGCCGATGCTGACACAATGTGATTTCTGCCCAGTGCTATTTAATGTCAACGTGAAGAAATGCAAGAAGGTGTGTATGCGAGGAGAGTAACAATGACTCCCTCGAGGTGCGACTAGAGCAGTGCGGCTCTTGCGCAGTCTGCTGCACTCCAACTGGCATAGATCGGGGGAATCCGACTGTCCATTTAAAACAAATGATTACGCGGGCCTTTCACCATGCTGAGGCAATGTGATTTCTGCCTAGTGCTCTAAACGGCAAAGTGATGAAATAAAGAAATGCCTGGATAAAGGACAGGTGTAAGAGTGACTCCTGTGAGGTGCGGCTGGAGCAGTGCAGGTCTTGCGCGGTATGGTACGCCTCAACTGGCATGGACGGGCGGAATTCACTGTCCAAATGAAACAAAGCATTCTGGGAGCCAGTGCTCTAAATGTCAACGTGAAGAAATGCAAAAAGGTGGGTATAAAGGACAGGAGTAAGAATGACTCCCGTGCAGAGTTTATTGAGCAGTTTCGCTTTGTGCTATCCATTGTGCTTCATTTGGTATGGACCGGTGGAATCCAACTGTCCATTAAAACAAAGCTTTGCGAAGACTTTTGATCATGCTGACGTAATGTGACTTCTGCCCAGCGCCCTAAATGTCAACGTGAAGAAATGCAACAAGGCATGGCTACACAAAGCGAGTAACAATGGCTCTCTTGAGGTGCGGCTAGAGCAGTGTGGCGCTTGCGCTGCCTGGTGCGCTTCAACTGGCATGGACCGGGAGAATCCGACTCTCCAAATAAAACAATGCATTTTGAGGGCCGTTGATCATGCTGACGCAATGTGATTTCTGCCCAGGTCTGTAAATGTCAACGTGCAGAAATGAAAAAAAGGCGTGGTTAAACGACAGGAGTAAGAATGACTCCCTTGCATTGTGGATTCAGGAGTGGCGCTTTATGCTATCTGTTGTGCATCAACTGGCATGGACCGGCTGAAACTGACTGTCCACTTAAAACAAAGCAGTGCAAGGACTTTTGACGATGCTGACGCAATGTGATTTGTGCCCAGGGCTCTAAATGTCAATGTGAGGAAATGGAACAAAGCGTGGGTGAAGGACGTTAGTAACAATGACTCCCTTGAGGTGTGGCTAGAACAGTGCTGCTTTGCACTGTCTGGTGTGGTTCAACTGGAATGCACAGGGGGAATCTTACTGTGCTTTTAAAAGATATAATTGCGAGGGCGGTTGACCATTTTTATGCAAGGTGATTTGTGCCCAGTGCCCTAAATGTCAACCTGAAGAAATAGAACAAGGCGTGGGGGAGCTAAGTGAGTAACAATGACTCCCTTGAGCTGCGACTAGAGCAGTGCGGCTCTAGCGCTGCCTGGTGCGCTTCAACTGGGATAGATCGGGGTAATCCGACTGTCCATTTAAAACAAATGATTGCGAGGGCCGTTGACCATGCCGACGCAATTTGATTTCTGCCTAGTGCTTTAAACGTGAAATAAATAAATTAAGGAAAGGGCTGGATAAACGACAGGAGTAACTATGACACCCTTTAGGTGCGGGTAGCGCAGTGCAGCTCTTGTTCGGTCTGGTGCGAATGAACTGGCACGGACTGACAGAATCCACTGTCCAAATAAAACAAACCATTCTGGGGGCCGTTGAGCATGCTGACGCAGTGTGATTTCTGCACAGTGCTCTAAATGTCGAAGTGAAAAAAAGAAAAAAAAAGCGTGGATAAAAGACAGGAGTAAGAATGACTCCCTTGCAGTGTGGATTGAGCTGTGCCGCTTTGCACTTTCCATTGCGCTTCAACTGGTATAGACCGGGGGAATCCGACTGTCCATTTAAAACAAAGCATTGCGGGGACTTTTGACCATGCTGACGCAATGTGATTTCTGCCCAGTCCCCTATATGTCAACTTGATAAAATCAACAAGGCGTGGGTAAACGAAGAGACTAACAATGACTCCCATGAGGTGCGACTAGAGCAGCACAGCTTTGCACTGTCTGGTGTGGTTTACCTGTCATGCACCGGGGGAATCTCACTGTGCACTTAAAACAAATGATTGTGAAGGCTGTTGCCGATGCTGACACAATGTGATTTCTGCCCAGTGCTATTTAATGTCAACGTGAAGAAATGCAAGAAGGTGTGTATGCGATGAGAGTAACAATGACTCCCTCGAGGTGCGACTAGAGCAGTGCGGCTCTTGCGCAGTCTGCTGCACTCCAACTGGCATAGATCGGGGGAATCCGACTGTCCATTTAAAACAAATGATTACGCGGGCCGTTCACCATGCTGACGCAATGTGATTTCTGCCTAGTGCTCTAAACGGCAAAGTGATGAAATAAAGAAATGCCTGGATAAAGGACAGGTGTAAGAGTGACTGCTGTGAGGTGCGGCTGGAGCAGTGCAGCTCTTGCGCGGTATGGTACGCCTCAACTGGCATGGACGGGCGGAATTCACTGTGCAAATGAAACAAAGCATTCTGGGAGCCAGTGCTCTAAATGTCAACGTGAAGAAATGCAAAAAGGTGGGTATAAAGGACAGGAGTAAGAATGACTCCCGTGCAGAGTTTATTGAGCAGTTTCGCTTTGTGCTATCCATTGTGCTTCATTTGGTATGGACCGGTGGAATCCAACTGTCCATTAAAACAAAGCTTTGCGAAGACTTTTGATCATGCTGACGTAATGTGACTTCTGCCCAGCGCCCTAAATGTCAACGTGAAGAAATGCAACAAGGCATGGCTACACAAAGCGAGTAACAATGGCTCTCTTAAGGTGCGGCTAGAGCAGTGTGGCGCTTGCGCTGCCTGGTGCGCTTCAACTGGCATGGACCGGGAGAATCCGACTTTCGAAATAAAACAATGCATTTTGAGGGCCGTTGACCATGCTGACGCAATGTGATTTCTGCCCAGGTCTGTAAATGTCAACGTGCAGAAATGAAAAAAAAGGCGTGGTTAAAGGACAGGAGTAAGAATGACTCCCTTGCAGTGTGGATTCAGGAGTGGCGCTTTATGCTATCTGTTGTGCTTCAACTGGCATGGACCGGCTGAAACTGACTGTCCACTTAAAACAAAGCATTGCAAGGACTTTTGACGATGCTGACGCAATGTGATTTGTGCCCAGGGCTCTAAATGTCAATGTGAGGAAATGGAACAAAGCGTGGGTGAAGGACGTTAGTAACAATGACTCCCTTGAGGTGCGGCTAGAACAGTGCTGCTTCGCACTGTCTGGTGTGGTTCAACTGGAATGCACAGGGGGAATCTTACTGTGCTTTTAAAAGATATAATTGCGAGGGCGGTTGACCATTTTTATGCAAGGTGATTTGTGCCCAGTGCCCTAAATGTCAACCTGAAGAAATAGATCAAGGCGTGGGGGAGCTAAGTGAGTAACAATGACTCCCTTGAGCTGCGACTAGAGCAGTGCGGCTCTAGCGCTGCCTGGTGCGCTTCAACTGGGATAGATCGGGGTAATCCGACTGTCCATTTAAAACAAATGATTGCGAGGGCCGTTGACCATGCTGACGCAATTTGATTTCTGCCTAGTGCTTTAAACGTGAAATAAATAAATTAAGGAAAGGGCTGGATAAACGACAGGAGTAACTATGACACCCTTTAGGTGCGGCTAGCGCAGTGCAGCTCTTGCGCGGTCTGGTGCGAATGAACTGGCATGGACTGACAGAATCCACTGTCCAAATAAAACAAACCATTCTGGGGGCCGTTGAGCATGCTGACGCAGTGTGATTTCTGCACAGTGCTCTAAATGTCGAAGTGAAAAAATGAAAAAAAAGCGTGGATAAAAGACAGGAGTAAGAATGACTCCCTTGCAGTGTGGATTGAGCTGTGCCGCTTTGCACTTTCCGTTGCGCTTCAACTGGTATGGACCGGGAGAATCTGACTGTCCATTTAAAACAAAGCATTGCGAGGACTTTTGACCATGCTGATGCAATGTGATCTCTGCCCAGTCCCCTAAATGTCAACGTGATAAAATGCAACAAGGCGAGGGTAAACGAAGAGACTAACAATGACTCCCATGAGGTGGGACTAGAGTAGCGCGGCTTTGCACTGTCTGGTGTGGTTTACCTGGCATGCAACGGGGGAATCTAACTCTGCCATGAAAAGAAATGATTGCGAAGGCCGTTGCCGATGCTGACACAATGTGATTTCTGCCCAGTGCTATTTAATGTCAACGTGAAGAAATGCAAGAAGGTGTGTGTAAGCTATGAGAGTAACAATGACTCCCTTGAGGTGCGACTAGAACAGTGCAGCTTTTGCACAGTCTGCTGCACTCCAGCTGGCATAGATCGGGGGAATCCGACTGTCCATTTAAAACAAATGATTGCGAGGGCCGTCGGCCATGCTGATGCAATGTGATTTCTGCCCAGTGCTCTAAACGTGAAACTGAAGTAAATAAAAAAAGGCATGGATAAACTACAGGAGTCACAATGACTCCCTTGTGGTGCGGCTATCGCAGTGTGGCTCTTGCGTGGTCTTGTGTGCCTCAACTGGCATGGACCGGCGGAATCATCATCAGCATCAGCCTGGTTACGCCTACTGCAGGGCAAAGGCCTCTCCCGTACATCTCCAACAACCCCGATCATGTACTATGTGTGGCCATGTCGTCCCTGCAAACTTCTTAATCTCATGCGCCCGCCTAACTTTCTGCCGCCCTCTGCTAAGCTTCCCTTCCCTTGGAATCCATTCCGTAACCCTTAATGACCATCGGTTATCTTCCCTCCTCATTTCGTATCCTGCCCATGCCCATTTCTTTTTCTTGATTTCAACTAAGATGTCATTAACTCGCGTTTGTTCCCTCACCCAATCTGCTCTTTTCTTATCCTTTAACGTTACACCTATCATTCTTCTTTCCATAGCTCGTTGCGTCGTCCTCAATTTGAGCAGAACCCATTTCGTAAGCCTCCAGGTTTCTACCCCATAGGTGAGTACTGGTAAGACACAGGTATTATATACTTTCCTCTTGAGGGGATAATGGCAACCTGCTAATCATCATCTGAGAATGCCTGCCAAACGCACCCCAGCCCATTCTTGTTCTTCTGAATATTTCTGTCTCATGATCCGCATCCGCTGTCACTACCTGCCCTAAGTTGATGTAATCCCTTACGACTTCTAGTGCCTCGCTGCCAATTGTAAATTGCTGTTTTCTTCCGAGACTGTTAAGCATTACTTTAGTTTCCTGCAGATTAATTTTTAGACCCACTCTTCTGCTTTGCCTATCCAGGTCAGTGAACATGCATTGCAATTGGTCCCCTGAGGTACTAAGGAAGGCAATGTCATCAGCGAATCGCGAGTTACTAAGCTATTCTCGATTAACTTTTATCCCCAAATCTTCCCAATCCATGTCTCTGAATACCTCCTGTAAAATAAAATGCCCAAATAAAACAAAGCATTTTGGGGGCCGTTGACCATGCTGACGCAATGTGATTTCTGCCCAGGTCTGTAAATGTCAACGTGCAGAAATGAAAAAAAGGCGTGGTTAAACGACAGGAGTAAGAATGACTCCCTTGCAGTGTGGATTCAGGAGTGGCGCTTTATGCTGTCTGTTGTGCATCAACTGGCATGGACCGGGGGAATCCGACTGTCCATTTAAAACAAAGCATTGCGGGGACTTTTGACCATGCTGACGCAATGTGATTTCTGCCCAGTCCCCTATATGTCAACTTGATAAAATCAACAAGGCGTGGGTAAACGAAGAGACTAACAATGACTCCCATGAGGTGCGACTAGTGCAGCACAGCTTTGCACTGTCTGGTGTGGTTTACCTGTCATGCACCGGGGGAATCTCACTGTGCACTGAAAACAAATGATTGTGAAGGCTGTTGCCGATGCTGACACAATGTGATTTCTGCCCAGTGCTATTTAATGTCAACGTGAAGAAATGCAAGAAGGTGTGTATGCGAGGAGAGTAACAATGACTCCCTCGAGGTGCGACTAGAGCAGTGCGGCTCTTGCGCAGTCTGCTGCACTCCAACTGGCATAGATCGGGGGAATCCGACTGTCCATTTAAAACAAATGATTACGCGGGCCTTTCACCATGCTGAGGCAATGTGATTTCTGCCTAGTGCTCTAAACGGCAAAGTGATGAAATAAAGAAATGCCTGGATAAAGGACAGGTGTAAGAGTGACTCCTGTGAGGTGCGGCTGGAGCAGTGCAGGTCTTGCGCGGTATGGTACGCCTCAACTGGCATGGACGGGCGGAATTCACTGTCCAAATGAAACAAAGCATTCTGGGAGCCAGTGCTCTAAATGTCAACGTGAAGAAATGCAAAAAGGTGGGTATAAAGGACAGGAGTAAGAATGACTCCCGTGCAGAGTTTATTGAGCAGTTTCGCTTTGTGCTATCCATTGTGCTTCATTTGGTATGGACCGGTGGAATCCAACTGTCCATTAAAACAAAGCTTTGCGAAGACTTTTGATCATGCTGACGTAATGTGACTTCTGCCCAGCGCCCTAAATGTCAACGTGAAGAAATGCAACAAGGCATGGCTACACAAAGCGAGTAACAATGGCTCTCTTGAGGTGCGGCTAGAGCAGTGTGGCGCTTGCGCTGCCTGGTGCGCTTCAACTGGCATGGACCGGGAGAATCCGACTCTCCAAATAAAACAATGCATTTTGAGGGCCGTTGATCATGCTGACGCAATGTGATTTCTGCCCAGGTCTGTAAATGTCAACGTGCAGAAATGAAAAAAAGGCGTGGTTAAACGACAGGAGTAAGAATGACTCCCTTGCATTGTGGATTCAGGAGTGGCGCTTTATGCTATCTGTTGTGCATCAACTGGCATGGACCGGCTGAAACTGACTGTCCACTTAAAACAAAGCAGTGCAAGGACTTTTGACGATGCTGACGCAATGTGATTTGTGCCCAGGGCTCTAAATGTCAATGTGAGGAAATGGAACAAAGCGTGGGTGAAGGACGTTAGTAACAATGACTCCCTTGAGGTGTGGCTAGAACAGTGCTGCTTTGCACTGTCTGGTGTGGTTCAACTGGAATGCACAGGGGGAATCTTACTGTGCTTTTAAAAGATATAATTGCGAGGGCGGTTGACCATTTTTATGCAAGGTGATTTGTGCCCAGTGCCCTAAATGTCAACCTGAAGAAATAGAACAAGGCGTGGGGGAGCTAAGTGAGTAACAATGACTCCCTTGAGCTGCGACTAGAGCAGTGCGGCTCTAGCGCTGCCTGGTGCGCTTCAACTGGGATAGATCGGGGTAATCCGACTGTCCATTTAAAACAAATGATTGCGAGGGCCGTTGACCATGCCGACGCAATTTGATTTCTGCCTAGTGCTTTAAACGTGAAATAAATAAATTAAGGAAAGGGCTGGATAAACGACAGGAGTAACTATGACACCCTTTAGGTGCGGGTAGCGCAGTGCAGCTCTTGTTCGGTCTGGTGCGAATGAACTGGCACGGACTGACAGAATCCACTGTCCAAATAAAACAAACCATTCTGGGGGCCGTTGAGCATGCTGACGCAGTGTGATTTCTGCACAGTGCTCTAAATGTCGAAGTGAAAAAAAGAAAAAAAAAGCGTGGATAAAAGACAGGAGTAAGAATGACTCCCTTGCAGTGTGGATTGAGCTGTGCCGCTTTGCACTTTCCATTGCGCTTCAACTGGTATAGACCGGGGGAATCCGACTGTCCATTTAAAACAAAGCATTGCGGGGACTTTTGACCATGCTGACGCAATGTGATTTCTGCCCAGTCCCCTATATGTCAACTTGATAAAATCAACAAGGCGTGGGTAAACGAAGAGACTAACAATGACTCCCATGAGGTGCGACTAGAGCAGCACAGCTTTGCACTGTCTGGTGTGGTTTACCTGTCATGCACCGGGGGAATCTCACTGTGCACTTAAAACAAATGATTGTGAAGGCTGTTGCCGATGCTGACACAATGTGATTTCTGCCCAGTGCTATTTAATGTCAACGTGAAGAAATGCAAGAAGGTGTGTATGCGATGAGAGTAACAATGACTCCCTCGAGGTGCGACTAGAGCAGTGCGGCTCTTGCGCAGTCTGCTGCACTCCAACTGGCATAGATCGGGGGAATCCGACTGTCCATTTAAAACAAATGATTACGCGGGCCGTTCACCATGCTGACGCAATGTGATTTCTGCCTAGTGCTCTAAACGGCAAAGTGATGAAATAAAGAAATGCCTGGATAAAGGACAGGTGTAAGAGTGACTGCTGTGAGGTGCGGCTGGAGCAGTGCAGCTCTTGCGCGGTATGGTACGCCTCAACTGGCATGGACGGGCGGAATTCACTGTGCAAATGAAACAAAGCATTCTGGGAGCCAGTGCTCTAAATGTCAACGTGAAGAAATGCAAAAAGGTGGGTATAAAGGACAGGAGTAAGAATGACTCCCGTGCAGAGTTTATTGAGCAGTTTCGCTTTGTGCTATCCATTGTGCTTCATTTGGTATGGACCGGTGGAATCCAACTGTCCATTAAAACAAAGCTTTGCGAAGACTTTTGATCATGCTGACGTAATGTGACTTCTGCCCAGCGCCCTAAATGTCAACGTGAAGAAATGCAACAAGGCATGGCTACACAAAGCGAGTAACAATGGCTCTCTTAAGGTGCGGCTAGAGCAGTGTGGCGCTTGCGCTGCCTGGTGCGCTTCAACTGGCATGGACCGGGAGAATCCGACTCTCGAAATAAAACAATGCATTTTGAGGGCCGTTGACCATGCTGACGCAATGTGATTTCTGCCCAGGTCTGTAAATGTCAACGTGCAGAAATGAAAAAAAAGGCGTGGTTAAAGGACAGGAGTAAGAATGACTCCCTTGCAGTGTGGATTCAGGAGTGGCGCTTTATGCTATCTGTTGTGCTTCAACTGGCATGGACCGGCTGAAACTGACTGTCCACTTAAAACAAAGCATTGCAAGGACTTTTGACGATGCTGACGCAATGTGATTTGTGCCCAGGGCTCTAAATGTCAATGTGAGGAAATGGAACAAAGCGTGGGTGAAGGACGTTAGTAACAATGACTCCCTTGAGGTGCGGCTAGAACAGTGCTGCTTTGCACTGTATGGTGTGGTTCAAGTGGAATGCACAGGGGGAATCTTACTGTGCTTTTAAAAGGTATAATTGCGAGGGCGGTTGACCATTTTTATGCAAGGTGATTTGTGCCCAGTGCCCTAAATGTCAACCGGAAGAAATAGATCAAGGCGTGGGGGAGCTAAGTGAGTAACAATGACTCCCTTGAGCTGCGACTAGAGCAGTGCGGCTCTAGCGCTGCCTGGTGCGCTTCAACTGGGATAGATCGGGGTAATCCGACTGTCCATTTAAAACAAATGATTGCGAGGGCCGTTGACCATGCTGACGCAATTTGATTTCTGCCTAGTGCTTTAAACGTGAAATAAATAAATTAAGGAAAGGGCTGGATAAACGACAGGAGTAACTATGACACCCTTTAGGTGCGGCTAGCGCAGTGCAGCTCTTGCGCGGTCTGGTGCGAATGAACTGGCATGGACTGACAGAATCCACTGTCCAAATAAAACAAACCATTCTGGGGGCCGTTGAGCATGCTGACGCAGTGTGATTTCTGCACAGTGCTCTAAATGTCGAAGTGAAAAAATGAAAAAAAAAGCGTGGATAAAAGACAGGAGTAAGAATGACTCCCTTGCAGTGTGGATTGAGCTGTGCCGCTTTGCACTTTCCGTTGCGCTTCAACTGGTATGGACCGGGAGAATCTGACTGTCCATTTAAAACAAAGCATTGCGAGGACTTTTGACCATGCTGATGCAATGTGATCTCTGCCCAGTCCCCTAAATGTCAACGTGATAAAATGCAACAAGGCGAGGGTAAACGAAGAGACTAACAATGACTCCCATGAGGTGGGACTAGAGTAGCGCGGCTTTGCACTGTCTGGTGTGGTTTACCTGGCATGCAACGGGGGAATCTAACTCTGCCATGAAAAGAAATGATTGCGAAGGCCGTTGCCGATGCTGACACAATGTGATTTCTGCCCAGTGCTATTTAATGTCAACGTGAAGAAATGCAAGAAGGTGTGTGTAAGCTATGAGAGTAACAATGACTCCCTTGAGGTGCGACTAGAACAGTGCAGCTTTTGCACAGTCTGCTGCACTCCAGCTGGCATAGATCGGGGGAATCCGACTGTCCATTTAAAACAAATGATTGCGAGGGCCGTCGGCCATGCTGACGCAATGTGATTTCTGCCCAGTGCTCTAAACGTGAAACTGAAGTAAATAAAAAAAGGCATGGATAAACTACAGGAGTCACAATGACTCCCTTGTGGTGCGGCTATCGCAGTGCGGCTCTTGCGTGGTCTTGTGTGCCTCAACTGGCATGGACCGGCGGAATCATCATCAGCATCAGCCTGGTTACGCCTACTGCAGGGCAAAGGCCTCTCCCGTACATCTCCAACAACCCCGATCATGTACTATGTGTGGCCATGTCGTCCCTGCAAACTTCTTAATCTCATGCGCCCGCCTAACTTTCTGCCGCCCTCTGCTAAGCTTCCCTTCCCTTGGAATCCATTCCGTAACCCTTAATGACCATCGGTTATCTTCCCTCCTCATTTCGTATCCTGCCCATGCCCATTTCTTTTTCTTGATTTCAACTAAGATGTCATTAAGTCGCGTTTGTTCCCTCACCCAATCTGCTCTTTTCTTATCCTTTAACGTTACACCTATCATTCTTCTTTCCATAGCTCGTTGCGTCGTCCTCAATTTGAGCAGAACCCATTTCGTAAGCCTCCAGGTTTCTGCCCCATAGGTGAGTACTGGTAAGACACAGGTATTATATACTTTCCTCTTGAGGGGATAATGGCAACCTGCTAATCATCATCTGAGAATGCCTGCCAAACGCACCCCAGCCCATTCTTGTTCTTCTGAATATTTCTGTCTCATGATCCGCATCCGCTGTCACTACCTGCCCTAAGTTGATGTAATCCCTTACGACTTCTAGTGCCTCGCTGCCAATTGTAAATTGCTGTTTTCTTCCGAGACTGTTAAGCATTACTTTAGTTTCCTGCAGATTAATTTTTAGACCCACTCTTCTGCTTTGCCTATCCAGGTCAGTGAACATGCATTGCAATTGGTCCCCTGAGGTACTAAGGAAGGCAATGTCATCAGCGAATCGCGAGTTACTAAGCTATTCTCGATTAACTTTTATCCCCAAATCTTCCCAATCCATGTCTCTGAATACCTCCTGTAAAATAAAATGCCCAAATAAAACAAAGCATTTTGGGGGCCGTTGACCATGCTGACGCAATGTGATTTCTGCCCAGGTCTGTAAATGTCAACGTGCAGAAATGAAAAAAAGGCGTGGTTAAACGACAGGAGTAAGAATGACTCCCTTGCAGTGTGGATTCAGGAGTGGCGCTTCATGCTATCTGTTGTGCATCATCTGGCATGGACCGGGGGAATCCGACTGTCCATTTAAAACAAAGCATTGCGGGGACTTTTGACCATGCTGACGCAATGTGATTTCTGCCCAGTCCCCTATATGTCAACTTGATAAAATCAACAAGGCGTGGGTAAACGAAGAGACTAACAATGATTCCCATGAGGTGCGACTAGAGCAGCACAGCTTTGCACTGTCTGGTGTGGTTTACCTGTCATGCACCGGGGGAATCTCACTGTGCACTTAAAACAAATGATTGTGAAGGCTGTTGCCGATGCTGACACAATGTGATTTCTGCCCAGTGCTATTTAATGTCAACGTGAAGAAATGCAAGAAGGTGTGTATGCGATGAGAGTAACAATGACTCCCTCGAGGTGCGACTAGAGCAGTGCGGCTCTTGCGCAGTCTGCTGCACTCCAACTGGCATAGATCGGGGGAATCCGACTGTCCATTTAAAACAAATGATTACGCGGGCCGTTCACCATGCTGACGCAATGTGATTTCTGCCTAGTGCTCTAAACGGCAAAGTGATGAAATAAAGAAATGCCTGGATAAAGGACAGGTGTAAGAGTGACTCCTGTGAGGTGCGGCTGGAGCAGTGCAGCTCTTGCGCGGTATGGTACGCCTCAACTGGCATGGACGGGCGGAATTCACTGTCCAAATGAAACAAAGCATTCTGGGAGCCAGTGCTCTAAATGTCAACGTGAAGAAATGCAAAAAGGTGGGTATAAAGGACAGGAGTAAGAATGACTCCCGTGCAGAGTTTATTGAGCAGTTTCGCTTTGTGCTACCCATTGTGCTTCATTTGGTATGGACCGGTGGAATCCAACTGTCCAATAAAACAAAGCTTTGCGAAGACTTTTGATCATGCTGACGTAATGTGACTTCTGCCCAGCGCTCTAAATGTCAACGTGAAGAAATGCAACAAGGCATGGCTACACAAAGCGAGTAACAATGGCCCTCTTGAGGTGCGGCTAGAGCAGTGTGGCGCTTGCGCTGCCTGGTGCGCTTCAACTGGCATGGACCGGGAGAATCCGACTCTCCAAATAAAACAATGCATTTTGAGGGCCGTTGACCATGCTGACGCAATGTGATTTCTGCCCAGGTCTGTAAATGTCAACGTGCAGAAATGAAAAAAAAGGCGTGGTTAAACGACAGGAGTAAGAATGACTCCCTTGCAGTGTGGATTCAGGAGTGGCGCTTTATGCTATCTGTTGTGCTTCAACTGGCATGGACCGGCTGAAACTGACTGTCCACTTAAAACAAAGCATTGCAAGGACTTTTGACGATGCTGACGCAATGTGATTTGTGCCCAGGGCTCTAAATGTCAATGTGAGGAAATGGAACAAAGCGTGGGTGAAGGACGTTAGTAACAATGACTCCCTTGAGGTGCGGCTAGAACAGTGCTGCTTTGCACTGTCTGGTGTGGTTCAACTGGAATGCACAGGGGGAATCTTACTGTGCTTTTAAAAGATATAATTGCGAGGGCGGTTGACCATTTTTATGCAAGGTGATTTGTGCCCAGTGCCCTAAATGTCAACCTGAAGAAATAGAACAAGGCGTGGGGGAGCTAAGTGAGTAACAATGACTCCCTTGAGCTGCGACTAGAGCAGTGCGGCTCTAGCGCTGCCTGGTGCGCTTCAACTGGGATAGATCGGGGTAATCCGACTGTCCATTTAAAACAAATGATTGCTAGGGCCGTTGATCATGCTGACGCAATTTGATTTCTGCCTAGTGCTTTAAACGTGAAATAAATAAATTAAGGAAAGGGCTGGATAAACGACAGGAGTAACTATGACACCCTTTAGGTGCGGCTAGCGCAGTGCAGCTCTTGCGCGGTCTGGTGCGAATGAACTGGCATGGACTGACAGAATCCACTGTCCAAATAAAACAAACCATTCTGGGGGCCGTTGAGCATGCTGACGCAGTGTGATTTCTGCACAGTGCTCTAAATGTCGAAGTGAAAAAATGAAAAAAAAAGCGTGGATAAAAGACAGGAGTAAGAATGACTCCCTTGCAGTGTGGATTGAGCTGTGCCGCTTTGCACTTTCCGTTGCGCTTCAACTGGTATGGACCGGGAGAATCTGACTGTCCATTTAAAACAAAGCATTGCGAGGACTTTTGACCATGCTGATGCAATGTGATCTCTGCCCAGTCCCCTATATGTCAACTTGATAAAATCAACAAGGCGAGGGTAAACGTAGAGACTAACAATGACTTCCATGAGGTGCGACTAGAGCAGCACGGCTCTGCACTGTCTGGTGTGGCTTACCTGGCATGCACCGGGGGAATCTCACTGTGCACTTAAAACAAATGATTGTGAAGGCTGTTGCCGATGCTGACGCAATGTGATTTCTGCCTAGTGCTCTAAACGGCAAAGTGATGAAATAAAGAAATGCCTGGATAAAGGACAGGTGTAAGAGTGACTCCTGTGAGGTGCGGCTGGAGCAGTGCAGCTCTTGCGCGGTATGGTACGCCTCAACTGTCATGGACGGGCGGAATTCACTGTCCAAATGAAACAAAGCATTCTGGGAGCCAGTGCTCTAAATGTCAACGTGAAGAAATGCAAAAAGGTGGGTATAAAGGACAGGAGTAAGAATGACTCCCGTGCAGAGTTTATTGAGCAGTTTCGCTTTGTGCTATCCATTGTGCTTCATTTGGTATGGACCGGTGGAATCCAACTGTCCATTAAAACAAAGCTTTGCGAAGACTTTTGATCATGCTGACGTAATGTGACTTCTGCCCAGCGCCCTAAATGTCAACGTGAAGAAATGCAACAAGGCATGGCTACACAAAGCGAGTAACAATGGCTCTCTTAAGGTGCGGCTAGAGCAGTGTGGCGCTTGCGCTGCCTGGTGCGCTTCAACTGGCATGGACCGGGAGAATCCGACTCTCGAAATAAAACAATGCATTTTGAGGGCAGTTGACCATGCTGACGCAATGTGATTTCTGCCCAGGTCTGTAAATGTCAACGTGCAGAAATGAAAAAAAAGGCGTGGTTAAAGGACAGGAGTAAGAATGACTCCCTTGCAGTGTGGATTCAGGAGTGGCGCTTTATGCTATCTGTTGTGCTTCAACTGGCATGGACCGGCTGAAACTGACTGTCCACTTAAAACAAAGCATTGCAAGGACTTTTGACGATGCTGACGCAATGTGATTTGTGCCCAGGGCTCTAAATGTCAATGTGAGGAAATGGAACAAAGCGTGGGTGAAGGACGTTAGTAACAATGACTCCCTTGAGGTGCGGCTAGAACAGTGCTGCTTTGCACTGTCTGGTGTGGTTCAACTGGAATGCACAGGGGGAATCTTACTGTGCTTTTAAAAGATATAATTGCGAGGGCGGTTGACCATTTTTATGCAAGGTGATTTGTGCCCAGTGCCCTAAATGTCAACCTGAAGAAATAGATCAAGGCGTGGGGGAGCTAAGTGAGTAACAATGACTCCCTTGAGCTGCGACTAGAGCAGTGCGGCTCTAGCGCTGCCTGGTGCGCTTCAACTGGGATAGATCGGGGTAATCCGACTGTACATTTAAAACAAATGATTGCGAGGGCCGTTGACCATGCTGACGCAATTTGATTTCTGCCTAGTGCTTTAAACGTGAAATAAATAAATTAAGGAAAGGGCTGGATAAACGACAGGAGTAACTATGACACCCTTTAGGTGCGGCTAGCGCAGTGCAGCTCTTGCGCGGTCTGGTGCGAATGAACTGGCATGGACTGACAGAATCCACTGTCCAAATAAAACAAACCATTCTGGGGGCCGTTGAGCATGCTGACGCAGTGTGATTTCTGCACAGTGCTCTAAATGTCGAAGTGAAAAAATGAAAAAAAAAGCGTGGATAAAAGACAGGAGTAAGAATGACTCCCTTGCAGTGTGGATTGAGCTGTGCCGCTTTGCACTTTCCGTTGCGCTTCAACTGGTATGGACCGGGAGAATCTGACTGTCCATTTAAAACAAAGCATTGCGAGGACTTTTGACCATGCTGATGCAATGTGATCTCTGCCCAGTCCCCTAAATGTCAACGTGATAAAATGCAACAAGGCGAGGGTAAACGAAGAGACTAACAATGACTCCCATGAGGTGGGACTAGAGTAGCGCGGCTTTGCACTGTCTGGTGTGGTTTACCTGGCATGCAACGGGGGAATCTAACTCTGCCATGAAAAGAAATGATTGCGAAGGCCGTTGCCGATGCTGACACAATGTGATTTCTGCCCAGTGCTATTTAATGTCAACGTGAAGAAATGCAAGAAGGTGTGTGTAAGCTATGAGAGTAACAATGACTCCCTTGAGGTGCGACTAGAACAGTGCAGCTTTTGCTCAGTCTGCTGCACTCCAGCTGGCATAGATCGGGGGAATCCGACTGTCCATTTAAAACAAATGATTGCGAGGGCCGTCGGCCATGCTGACGCAATGTGATTTCTGCCCAGTGCTCTAAACGTGAAACTGAAGTAAATAAAAAAAGGCATGGATAAACTACAGGAGTCACAATGACTCCCTTGTGGTGCGGCTATCGCAGTGCGGCTCTTGCGTGGTCTTGTGTGCCTCAACTGGCATGGACCGGCGGAATCATCATCAGCATCAGCCTGGTTACGCCTACTGCAGGGCAAAGGCCTCTCCCGTACATCTCCAACAACCCCGATCATGTACTATGTGTGGCCATGTCGTCCCTGCAAACTTCTTAATCTCATGCGCCCGCCTAACTTTCTGCCGCCCTCTGCTAAGCTTCCCTTCCCTTGGAATCCATTCCGTAACCCTTAATGACCATCGGTTATCTTCCCTCCTCATTTCGTATCCTGCCCATGCCCATTTCTTTTTCTTGATTTCAACTAAGATGTCATTAACTCGCGTTTGTTCCCTCACCCAATCTGCTCTTTTCTTATCCTTTAACGTTACACCTATCATTCTTCTTTCCATAGCTCGTTGCGTCGTCCTCAATTTGAGCAGAACCCATTTCGTAAGCCTCCAGGTTTCTACCCCATAGGTGAGTACTGGTAAGACACAGGTATTATATACTTTCCTCTTGAGGGGATAATGGCAACCTGCTAATCATCATCTGAGAATGCCTGCCAAACGCACCCCAGCCCATTCTTGTTCTTCTGAATATTTCTGTCTCATGATCCGCATCCGCTGTCACTACCTGCCCTAAGTTGATGTAATCCCTTACGACTTCTAGTGCCTCGCTGCCAATTGTAAATTGCTGTTTTCTTCCGAGACTGTTAAGCATTACTTTAGTTTCCTGCAGATTAATTTTTAGACCCACTCTTCTGCTTTGCCTATCCAGGTCAGTGAACATGCATTGCAATTGGTCCCCTGAGGTACTAAGGAAGGCAATGTCATCAGCGAATCGCGAGTTACTAAGCTATTCTCGATTAACTTTTATCCCCAAATCTTCCCAATCCATGTCTCTGAATACCTCCTGTAAAATAAAATGCCCAAATAAAACAAAGCATTTTGGGGGCCGTTGACCATGCTGACGCAATGTGATTTCTGCCCAGGTCTGTAAATGTCAACGTGCAGAAATGAAAAAAAGGCGTGGTTAAACGACAGGAGTAAGAATGACTCCCTTGCAGTGTGGATTCAGGAGTGGCGCTTTATGCTATCTGTTGTGCATCAACTGGCATGGACCGGGGGAATCCGACTGTCCATTTAAAACAAAGCATTGCGGGGACTTTTGACCATGCTGACGCAATGTGATTTCTGCCCAGTCCCCTATATGTCAACTTGATAAAATCAACAAGGCGTGGGTAAACGAAGAGACTAACAATGACTCCCATGAGGTGCGACTAGAGCAGCACAGCTTTGCACTGTCTGGTGTGGTTTACCTGTCATGCACCGGGGGAATCTCACTGTGCACTGAAAACAAATGATTGTGAAGGCTGTTGCCGATGCTGACACAATGTGATTTCTGCCCAGTGCTATTTAATGTCAACGTGAAGAAATGCAAGAAGGTGTGTATGCGAGGAGAGTAACAATGACTCCCTCGAGGTGCGACTAGAGCAGTGCGGCTCTTGCGCAGTCTGCTGCACTCCAACTGGCATAGATCGGGGGAATCCGACTGTCCATTTAAAACAAATGATTACGCGGGCCGTTCACCATGCTGACGCAATGTGATTTCTGCCTAGTGCTATAAACGGCAAAGTGATGAAATAAAGAAATGCCTGGATAAAGGACAGGTGTAAGAGTGACTCCTGTGAGGTGCGGCTGGAGCAGTGCAGCTCTTGCGCGGTATGGTACGCCTCAACTGGCATGGACGGGCGGAATTCACTGTCCAAATGAAACAAAGCATTCTGGGAGCCAGTGCTCTAAATGTCAACGTGAAGAAATGCAAAAAGGTGGGTATAAAGGACAGGAGTAAGAATGACTCCCGTGCAGAGTTTATTGAGCAGTTTCGCTTTATGCTATCCATTGTGCTTCATTTGGTATGGACCGGTGGAATCCAACTGTCCATTAAAACAAAGCTTTGCGAAGACTTTTGATCATGCTGACGTAATGTGACTTCTGCCCAGCGCTCTAAATGTCAACGTGAAGAAATGCAACAAGGCATGGCTACACAAAGCGAGTAACAATGGCTCTCTTGAGGTGCGGCTAGAGCAGTGTGGCGCTTGCGCTGCCTGGTGCGCTTCAACTGGCATGGACCGGGAGAATCCGACTCTCCAAATAAAACAATGCATTTTGAGGGCCGTTGATCATGCTGACGCAATGTGATTTCTGCCCAGGTCTGTAAATGTCAACGTGCAGAAATGAAAAAAAGGCGTGGTTAAACGACAGGAGTAAGAATGACTCCCTTGCATTGTGGATTCAGGAGTGGCGCTTTATGCTATCTGTTGTGCATCAACTGGCATGGACCGGCTGAAACTGACTGTCCACTTAAAACAAAGCAGTGCAAGGACTTTTGACGATGCTGACGCAATGTGATTTGTGCCCAGGGCTCTAAATGTCAATGTGAGGAAATGGAACAAAGCGTGGGTGAAGGACGTTGGTAACAATGACTCCCTTAAGGTGCGGCTAGAACAGTGCTGCTTTGCACTGTCTGGTGTGGTTCAACTGGAATGCACAGGGGGAATCTTACTGTGCTTTTAAAAGATATAATTGCGAGGGCGGTTGACCATTTTTATGCAAGGTGATTTGTGCCCAGTGCCCTAAATGTCAACCTGAAGAAATAGATCAAGGCGTGGGGGAGCTAAGTGAGTTACAATGACTCCCTTGAGCTGCGACTAGAGCAGTGCGGCTCTAGCGCTGCCTGGTGCGCTTCAACTGGGATAGATCGGGGTAATCCGACTGTCCATTTAAAACAAATGATTGCGAGGGCCGTTGACCATGCTGACGCAATTTGATTTCTGCCTAGTGCTTTAAACGTGAAATAAATAAATTAAGGATAGGGCTGGATAAACGACAGGAGTAACTATGACACCCTTTAGGTGCGGCTAGCGCAGTGCAGCTCTTGCGCGGTCTGGTGCGAATGAACTGGCATGGACTGACAGAATCCACTGTCCAAATAAAACAAACCATTCTGGGGGCCGTTGAGCATGCTGACGCAGTGTGATTTCTGCACAGTGCTCTAAATATCGAAGTGAAAAAATTAAAAAAAAAGCGTGGATAAAAGACAGGAGTAAGAATGACTCCCTTGCAGTGTGGATTGAGCTGTGCCGCTTTGCACTTTCCGTTGCGCTTCAACTGGTATGGACCGGGAGAATCTGACTGTCCATTTAAAACAAAGCATTGCGAGGACTTTTGACCATGCTGATGCAATGTGATCTCTGCCCAGTCCCCTATATGTCAACTTGATAAAATCATCAAGGCGTGGGTAAACGAAGAGACTAACAATGACTCCCATGAGGTGCGACTAGAGCAGCACGGCTCTGCACTGTCTGGTGTGGCTTACCTGGCATGCACTGGGGGAATCTCACTGTGCACTTAAAACAAATGATTGTGAAGGCTGTTGCCGATGCTGACACTATGTGATTTCTGCCCAGTGCTATTTAATGTCAACGTGAAGAAATGCAAGAAGGTGTGTGTAAGCGGTGAGAGTAACAATGACTCCCTTGAGGTGCGACTAGAGCAGTGCAGATTTTGCACAGTCTGCTGCACTCCAGCTGGCATAGATCGGGGGAATCCGACTGTCCATTTAAAACAAATGATTGCGAGGGCCGTCGGCCATGCTGACGCAATGTGATTTCTGCCCAGTGCTCTAAACGTGAAACTGAAGTAAATAAAAAAAGGCATGGATAAACTACAGGAGTCACAATGACTCCCTTGTGGTGCGGCTATCGCAGTGCGGCTCTTGCGTGGTCTTGTGTGCCTCAACTGGCATGGACCGGCGGAATCATCATCAGCATCAGCCTGGTTACGCCTACTGCAGGGCAAAGGCCTCTCCCATACATTTCCAACAACCCCGATCATGTACTAAGTGTGGCCATGTCGTCCCCGCAAACTTCTGAATCTCATGCGCCCGCCTAACTTTCTGCCGCCCTCTGCTAAGCTTCTCTTCCCTTGGAATCCATTCCGTAACCCTCAATGACCATCGGTTATCTTCCCTCCTCATTGCGTATCCTGCCCATGCCCCTTTCTTTTTCTTGATTTCAACTAAGATGTCATTAAGTCGCGTTTGTTCCCTCACTCAATCTGCTCTTTTCTTATCCTTGAACGTTACACCTATCATTCTTCTTTCCATAGCTCGTTGTGTCGTCCTCAATATGAGCAGAACCCTTTTCGTAAGCCTCAAGATTTCTGCCCCATAGGTGAGTGCTGGTAAGACACAGGTATTATATACTTTCCTCTTGAGGGGATAACGGCAACCTGCTATTCATCATCTGAGAATGCCTGCCAAACGCACCCCAGCCCATTCTTGTTCTTCTGAATATTTCTGTCTTATGATCCGCATCCGCTGTCACTACCTGACCTAAGTTGGTGTATTCCCTTACGACTTCCAGTGCCTCGCTGCCTATTGTAAATTGCGGTTTTCTTCGGAGACTGTTAAGCATTACTTTAGTTTCCTGCAGATTAATTTTTAGACCCACTCTTCTGCTTTGCCTATCCAGGTCACTGAACATGCAATGCAATTGGTCCCCTGAGGTACTAAGCAAGGCAATGTCATCAGCGAATCGCGAGTTACCAAGCTATTCTCGATTAACTTTTATCCCCAATTCTTCCCAATCCATGTCTCTGAATACCTCCTGTAAAATAAAATGCCCAAATAAAACAAAGCATTTTGGGGGCCGTTGACCGTGCTGACGCAGTGTGATTTCTGCACAGTGCTCTAAATGTCAAAGTGAAAAAATGAAAAAAAGGTGTGGATAAACGACATGAGTAAGAATGACTCCCTTGCAGTGTGCATTCAGCTGTGCCGCTTTGCACTTTCCATTGCGCTTCAACTGTTATAGACCGGGGGAATCCGACTGTCCATTTAAAACAAAGCATTGCGGGGACTTTTGACCATGCTGACGCAATGTGATTTCTGCCCAGTCCCCTATATGTCAACTTGATAAAATCAACAAGGCGTGGGTAAACGAAGAGACTAACAATGACTCCCATGAGGTGCGACTAGAGCAGCACAGCTTTGCACTGTCTGGTGTGGTTTACCTGTCATGCACCGGGGGAATCTCACTGTGCACTTAAAACAAATGATTGTGAAGGCTGTTGCCGATGCTGACACAATGTGATTTCTGCCCAGTGCTATTTAATGTCAACGTGAAGATATGCAAGAAGGTGTGTATGCGATGAGAGTAACAATGACTCCCTCGAGGTGCGTCTAGAGCAGTGCGGCTCTTGCGCAGTCTGCTGCACTCCAACTGGCATAGATCGGGGGAATCCGACTGTCCATTTAAAACAAATGATTACGCGGGCCGTTCACAATGCTGACGCAATGTGATTTCTGCCTAGTGCTCTAAACGGCAAAGTGATGAAATAAAGAAATGCCTGGATAAAGGACAGGTGTAAGAGTGACTCCTGTGAGGTGCGGCTGGAGCAGTGCAGCTCTTGCGCGGTATGGTACGCCTCAACTGGCATGGACGGGCGGAATTCACTGTCCAAATGAAACAAAGCATTCTGGGAGCCAGTGCTCTAAATGTCAACGTGAAGAAATGCAAAAAGGTGGGTATAAAGGACAGGAGTAAGAATGACTCCCGTGCAGAGTTTATTGAGCAGTTTCGCTTTGTGCTATCCATTGTGCTTCATTTGGTATGGACCGGTGGAATCCAACTGTCCATTAAAACAAAGCTTTGCGAAGACTTTTGATCATGCTGACGTAATGTGACTTCTGCCCAGCGCTCTAAATGTCAACGTGAAGAAATGCAACAAGGCATGGCTACACAAAGCGAATAACAATGGCCCTCTTGAGGTGCGGCTAGAGCAGTGTGGCGCTTGCGCTGCCTGGTGCGCTTCAACTGGCATGGACCGGGAGAATCCGACTCTCCAAATAAAACAATGCATTTTGAGGGCCGTTGACCATGCTGACGCAATGTGATTTCTGCCCAGGTCTGTAAATGTCAACGTGCAGAAATGAAAAAAAAGGCGTGGTTAAACGACAGGAGTAGGAATGACTCCCTTGCAGTGTGGATTCAGGAGTGGCGCTTTATGCTATCTGTTGTGCTTCAACTGGCATGGACCGGCTGAAACTGACTGTCCACTTAAAACAAAGCATTGCAAGGACTTTTGACGATGCTGACGCAATGTGATTTGTGCCCAGGGCTCTAAATGTCAATGTGAGGAAATGGAACAAAGCGTGGGTGAAGGACGTTAGTAACAATGACTCCCTTGAGGTGCAGCTAGAACAGTGCTGCTTTGCACTGTCTGGTGTGGTTCAACTGGAATGCACAGGGGGAATCTTACTGTGCTTTTAAAAGATATAATTGCGAGGGCGGTTGACCATTTTTATGCAAGGTGATTTGTGCCCAGTGCCCTAAATGTCAACGTGAAGAAATAGAACAAGGCGTGGGGGAGCTAAGTGAGTAACAATGACTCCCTTGAGCTGCGGCTAGAGCAGTGCGGCTCTAGCGCTGCCTGGTGCGCTTCAACTGGGATAGATCGGGGTAATCCGACTGTCCATTTAAAACAAATGATTGCGAGGGCCGTTGACCATGCTGACGCAATTTGATTTCTGCCTAGTGCTTTAAACGTGAAATAAATAAATTAAGGAAAGGGCTGGATAAACTACAGGAGTAACTATGACACCCTTTAGGTGCGGCTAGCGCAGTGCAGCTCTTGCGCGGTCTGGTGCGAATGAACTGGCATGGACTGACAGAATCCACTGTCCAAATAAAACAAACCATTCTGGGGGCCGTTGAGCATGCTGACGCAGTGTGATTTCTGCACAGTGCTCTAAATGTCGAAGTGAAAAAATGAAAAAAAAAAGCGTGGATAAAAGGCAGGAGTAAGAATGACTCCCTTGCAGTGTGGATTGAGCTGTGCCGCTTTGCACTTTCCGTTGCGCTTCAACTGGTATGGACCGGGAGAATCTGACTGTCCATTTAAAACAAAGCATTGCGGGGACTTTTGACCACGCTGACGCAATGTGATTTCTGCCCAGTCCCCTATATGTCAACTTGATAAAATGCAACAAGGCGTTGGTAAACAAAGAGACTAACAATGACTCCCATGAGGTGCGACTAGAGCAGCACAGGTCTGCACTGTCTGGTGTCGCTTACCTGGCATGCACCGCGGGAATCTCACTGTGCACTTAAAACAAACGATTGTGAAGGCTGTTGCCGATGCTGACACTATGTGATGTCTGCCCAGTGCTATTTAATGTCAACGTGAAGAAATGCAAGAAGGTGTGAATGCGATGAGAGTAACAATGACTCCCGCGAGGTGCGACTAGAGCAGTGCGGCTCTTGCGCAGTCTGCTGCACTCCAACTGGCATAGATCGGGGGAATCCGACTGTCCATTTAAAACAAATAATTGCGCGGGCCGTTCACCATGCTGACGCAATGTGATTTCTGCCTAGTGCTATAAACGGCAAAGTGATGAAATAAAGAAATGCCTGGATAAAGGACAGGTGTAAGAGTGACTCCTGTGAGGTGCGGCTGGAGCAGTGCAGCTCTTGCGCGGTATGGTACGCCTCAACTGGCATGGACGGGCGGAATTCACTGTCCAAATGAAACAAAGCATTCTGGGAGCCAGTGCTCTAAATGTCAACGTGAAGAAATGCAAAAAGGTGGGTATAAAGGACAGGAGTAAGAATGACTCCCGTGCAGAGTTTATTGAGCAGTTTCGCTTTGTGCTATCCATTGTGCTTCATTTGGTATGGACCGGTGGAATCCAACTCTCCATTAAAACAAAGCTTTGCGAAGACTTTTGATCATGCTGACGTAATGTGACTTCTGCCCAGCGCTCTAAATGTCAACGTGAAGAAATGCAACAAGGCATGGCTACACAAAGCGAGTAACAATGGCTCTCTTGAGGCGCGGCTAGAGCAGTGTGGCGCTTGCGCTGCCTGGTGCGCTTCAACTGGCATGGACCGGGAGAATCCGACTCTCCAAATAAAACAATGCATTTTGAGGGCCGTTGACCATGCTGACGCAATGTGATTTCTGCCCAGGTCTGTAAATGTCAACGTGCTGAAATGAAAAAAAAGGCGTGGTTAAACGACAGGAGTAAGTATGACTCCCTTGCAGTGTGGATTCAGGAGTGGCGCTTTATGCTATCTGTTGTGCTTCAACTGGCATGGACCGGCTGAAACTGACTGTCCACTTAAAACAAAGCATTGCAAGGACATTTGACGATGCTGACGCAATGTGATTTGTGCCCAGGGCTCTAAATGTCAATGTGAGGAAATGGAACAAAGCGTGGGTGAAGGACGTTAGTAACAATGACTCCCTTGAGGTGCGGCTAGAACAGTGCTGCTTTGCACTGTCTGGTGTGGTTCAACTGGAATGCACAGGGGGAATCTTACTGTGCTTTTAAAAGATATAATTGCGAGGGCGGTTGACCATTTTTATGCAAGGTGATTTGTGCCCAGTGCCCTAAATGTCAACGTGAAGAAATAGAACAAGGCGTGGGGGAGCTAAGTGAGTAACAATGACTCCCTTGAGCTGCGGCTAGAGCAGTGCGGCTCTAGCGCTGCCTGGTGCGCTTCAACTGGGATAGATCGGGGTAATCCGACTGTCCATTTAAAACAAATGATTGCGAGGGCCGTTGACCATGCTGACGCAATTTGATTTCTGCCTAGTGCTTTAAACGTGAAATAAATAAATTAAGGAAAGGGCTGGATAAACTACAGGAGTAACTATGACACCCTTTAGGTGCGGCTAGCGCAGTGCAGCTCTTGCGCGGTCTGGTGCGAATGAACTGGCATGGACTGACAGAATCCACTGTCCAAATAAAACAAACCATTCTGGGGGCCGTTGAGCATGCTGACGCAGTGTGATTTCTGCACAGTGCTCTAAATGTCGAAGTGAAAAAATGAAAAAAAAAGCGTGGATAAAAGGCAGGAGTAAGAATGACTCCCTTGCAGTGTGGATTGAGCTGTGCCGCTTTGCACTTTCCGTTGCGCTTCAACTGGTATGGACCGGGAGAATCTGACTGTCCATTTAAAACAAAGCATTGCGGGGACTTTTGACCACGCTGACGCAATGTGATTTCTGCCCAGTCCCCTATATGTCAACTTGATAAAATGCAACAAGGCGTTGGTAAACAAAGAGACTAACAATGACTCCCATGAGGTGCGACTAGAGCAGCACAGGTCTGCACTGTCTGGTGTCGCTTACCTGGCATGCACCGCGGGAATCTCACTGTGCACTTAAAACAAACGATTGTGAAGGCTGTTGCCGATGCTGACACTATGTGATGTCTGCCCAGTGCTATTTAATGTCAACGTGAAGAAATGCAAGAAGGTGTGAATGCGATGAGAGTAACAATGACTCCCGCGAGGTGCGACTAGAGCAGTGCGGCTCTTGCGCAGTCTGCTGCACTCCAACTGGCATAGATCGGGGGAATCCGACTGTCCATTTAAAACAAATAATTGCGCGGGCCGTTCACCATGCTGACGCAATGTGATTTCTGCCTAGTGCTATAAACGGCAAAGTGATGAAATAAAGAAATGCCTGGATAAAGGACAGGTGTAAGAGTGACTCCTGTGAGGTGCGGCTGGAGCAGTGCAGCTCTTGCGCGGTATGGTACGCCTCAACTGGCATGGACGGGCGGAATTCACTGTCCAAATGAAACAAAGCATTCTGGGAGCCAGTGCTCTAAATGTCAACGTGAAGAAATGCAAAAAGGTGGGTATAAAGGACAGGAGTAAGAATGACTCCCGTGCAGAGTTTATTGAGCAGTTTCGCTTTGTGCTATCCATTGTGCTTCATTTGGTATGGACCGGTGGAATCCAACTGTCCATTAAAACAAAGCTTTGCGAAGACTTTTGATCATGCTGACGTAATGTGACTTCTGCCCAGCGCTCTAAATGTCAACGTGAAGAAATGCAACAAGGCATGGCTACACAAAGCGAGTAACAATGGCTCTCTTGAGGCGCGGCTAGAGCAGTGTGGCGCTTGCGCTGCCTTGTGCGCTTCAACTGGCATGGACCGGGAGAATCCGACTCTCCAAATAAAACAATGCATTTTGAGGGCCGTTGACCATGCTGACGCAATGTGATTTCTGCCCAGGTCTGTAAATGTCAACGTGCTGAAATGAAAAAAAAGGCGTGGTTAAACGACAGGAGTAAGTATGACTCCCTTGCAGTGTGGATTCAGGAGTGGCGCTTTATGCTATCTGTTGTGCTTCAACTGGCATGGACCGGCTGAAACTGACTGTCCACTTAAAACAAAGCATTGCAAGGACATTTGACGATGCTGACGCAATGTGATTTGTGCCCAGGGCTCTAAATGTCAATGTGAGGAAATGGAACAAAGCGTGGGTGAAGGACGTTAGTAACAATGACTCCCTTGAGGTGCGGCTAGAACAGTGCTGCTTTGCACTGTCTGGTGTGGTTCAACTGGAATGCACAGGGGGAATCTTACTGTGCTTTTAAAAGATATAATTGCGAGGGCGGTTGACCATTTTTATGCAAGGTGATTTGTGCCCAGTGCCCTAAATGTCAACCTGAAGAAATAGAACAAGGCGTGGGGGAGCTAAGTGAGTAACAATGACTCCCTTGAGCTGCGGCTAGAGCAGTGCGGCTCTAGCGCTGCCTGGTGCGCTTCAACTGGGATAGATCGGGGTAATCCGACTGTCCATTTAAAACAAATGATTGCGAGGGCCGTTGACCATGCTGACGCAATTTGATTTCTGCCTAGTGCTTTAAACGTGAAATAAATAAATTAAGGAAAGGGCTGGATAAACGACAGGAGTAACTATGACACCCTTTAGGTGCGGCTAGCGCAGTGCAGCTCTTGCGCGGTCTGGTGCGAATGAACTGGCATGGACTGACAGAATCCACTGTCCAAATAAAACAAACCATTCTGGGGGCCGTTGAGCATGCTGACGCAGTGTGATTTCTGCACAGTGCTCTAAATGTCGAAGTGAAAAAATGAAAAAAAAAGCGTGGATAAAAGACAGGAGTAAGAATGACTCCCTTGCAGTGTGGATTGAGCTGTGCCGCTTTGCACTTTCCGTTGCGCTTCAACTGGTATGGACCGGGAGAATCTGACTGTCCATTTAAAACAAAGCATTGCGAGGACTTTTGACCATGCTGATGCAAAGTGATCTCTGCCCAGTCCCCTAAATGTCAACGTGATAAAATGCAACAAGGCGAGGGTAAACGAAGAGACTAACAATGACTCCCATGAGGTGGGACTAGAGTAGCGCGGCTTTGCACTGTCTGGTGTGGTTTACCTGGCATGCAACGGGGGAATCTAACTCTGCCATGAAAAGAAATGATTGCGAAGGCCGTTGCCCATGCTGACACAATGTGATTTCTGCCCAGTGCTATTTAATGTCAACGTGAAGAAATGCAAGAAGGTGTGTGTAAGCTATGAGAGTAACAATGACTCCCTTGAGGTGCGACTAGAACAGTGCAGCTTTTGCACAGTCTGCTGCACTCCAGCTGGCATAGATCGGGGGAATCCGACTGTCCCTTTAAAACAAATGATTGCGAGGGCCGTCGACCATGCTGACGCAATGTGATTTCTGCCCAGTGCTCTAAACGTGAAACTGAAGTAAATAAAAAAAGGCATGGATAAACTACAGGAGTCACAATGACTCCCTTGTAGTGCGGCTATCGCAGTGCGGCTCTTGCGTGGTCTTGTGTGCCTCAACTGGCATGGACCGGCGGAATCATCATCAGCATCAGCCTGGTTACGCCTACTGCAGGGCAAAGGCCTCTCCCGTACATCTCCAACAACCCCGATCATGTACTATGTGTGGCCATGTCGTCCCTGCAAACTTCTTAATCTCATGCGCCCGCCTAACTTTCTGCCGCCCTCTGCTAAGCTTCCCTTCCCTTGGAATCCATTCCGTAACCCTTAATGACCATCGGTTATCTTCCCTCCTCATTTCGTATCCTGCCCATGCCCATTTCTTTTTCTTGATTTCAACTAAGATGTCATTACCTCGCGTTTGTTCCCTCACCCAATCTGCTCTTTTCTTATCCTTTAACGTTACACCTATCATTCTTCTTTCCATAGCTCGTTGCGTCGTCCTCAATTTGAGCAGAACCCATTTCGTAAGCCTCCAGGTTTCTGCCCCATAGGTGAGTACTGGTAAGACACAGGTATTATATACTTTCCTCTTGAGGGGATAATGGCAACCTGCTAATCATCATCTGAGAATGCCTGCCAAACGCACCCCAGCCCATTCTTGTTCTGAATATTTCTGTCTCATGATCCGCATCCGCTGTCACTACCTGCCCTAAGTTGATGTAATCCCTTACGACTTCTAGTGCCTCGCTGCCAATTGTAAATTGCTGTTTTCTTCCGAGACTGTTAAGCATTACTTTAGTTTCCTGCAGATTAATTTTTAGACCCACTCTTCTGCTTTGCCTATCCAGGTCAGTGAACACGCATTGCAATTGGTCCCCTGAGGTACTAAGGAAGGCAATGTCATCAGGGAATCGCGAGTTACTAAGCTATTCTCGATTAACTTTTATCCCCAGATGTTCCCAATCCATGTCTCTGAATACCTCCTGTAAAATAAAATGCCCAAATAAAACAAAGCATTTTGGGGGCCGTTGACCATGCTGACGCAATGTGATTTCTGCCCAGGACTGTAAATGTCAACGTGCAGAAATGAAAAAAAGGCGTGGTTAAACGACAGGAGTAAGAATGACTCCCTTGCAGTGTGGATTCAGGAGTGGCGCTTTATGCTATCTGTTGTGCATCAACTGGCATGGACCGGGGGAATCCGACTGTCCATTTAAAACAAAGCATTGCGGGGACTTTTGACCATGCTGACGCAATGTGATTTCTGCCCAGTCCCCTATATGTCAACTTGATAAAATCAACAAGGCGTGGGTAAACGAAGAGACTAACAATGACTCCCATGAGGTGCGACTAGAGCAGCACAGCTTTGCACTGTCTGGTGTGGTTTACCTGTCATGCACCGGGGGAATCTCACTGTGCACTTAAAACAAATGATTGTGAAGGCTGTTGCCGATGCTGACACAATGTGATTTCTACCCAGTGCTATTTAATGTCAACGTGAAGAAATGCTAGAAGGTGTGTATGCGATGAGAGTAACAATGACTCCCTCGAGGTGCGACTAGAGCAGTGCGGCTCTTGCGCAGTCTGCTGCACTCCAACTGGCATAGATCGGGGGAATCCAACTGTCCATTTAAAACAAATGATTACGCGGGCCGTTCACCATGCTGACGCAATGTGATTTCTGCCTAGTGCTCTAAACGGCAAAGTGATGAAATAAAGAAATGCCTGGATAAAGGACAGGTGTAAGAGTGACTCCTGTGAGGTGCGGCTGGAGCAGTGCAGCTCTTGCGCGGTATGGTACGCCTCAACTGGCATGGACGGGCGGAATTCACTGTCCAAATGAAACAAAGCATTCTGGGAGCCAGTGCTCTAAATGTCAACGTGAAGAAATGCAAAAAGGTGGGTATAAAGGACAGGAGTAAGAATGACTCCCGTGCAGAGTTTATTGAGCAGTTTCGCTTTGTGCTATCCATTGTGCTTCATTTGGTATGGACCGGTGGAATACAACTGTCCATTAAAACAAAGCTTTGCGAAGACTTTTGATCATGCTGACGTAATGTGACTTCTGCCCAGCGCTCTAAATGTCAACGTGAAGAAATGCAACAAGGCATGGCTACACAAAGCGAGTAACAATGGCCCTCTTGAGGTTCGGCTAGAGCAGTGTGGCGCTTGCGCTGCCTGGTGCGCTTCAACTGGCATGGACCGGGAGAATCCGACTCTCCAAATAAAACAATGCATTTTGAGGGCCGTTGACCATGCTGACGCAATGTGATTTCTGCCCAGGTCTGTAAATGTCAACGTGCAGAAATGAAAAAAAAGGCGTGGTTAAAGGACAGGAGTAAGAATGACTCCCTTGCAGTGTGGATTCAGGAGTGGCGCTTTATGCTATCTGTTGTGCTTCAACTGGCATGGACCGGCTGAAACTGACTGTCCACTTAAAACAAAGCATTGCAAGGACTTTTGACGATGCTGACGCAATGTGATTTGTGCCCAGGGCTCTAAATGTCAATGTGAGGAAATGGAACAAAGCGTGGGTGAAGGACGTTAGTAACAATGACTCCCTTGAGGTGCGGCTAGAACAGTGCTGCTTTGCACTGTCTGGTGTGGTTCAACTGGAATGCACAGGGGGAATCTTACTGTGCTTTTAAAAGATATAATTGCGAGGGCGGTTGACCATTTTTATGCAAGGTGATTTGTGCCCAGTGCCCTAAATGTCAACCTGAAGAAATAGAACAAGGCGTGGGGTAGCTAAGTGAGTAACAATGACTCCCTTGAGCTGCGGCTAGAGCAGTGCGGCTCTAGCGCTGCCTGGTGCGCTTCAACTGGGATAGATCGGGGTAATCCGACTGTCCATTTAAAACAAATGATTGCGAGGGCCGTTGACCATGCCGACGCAATTTGATTTCTGCCTAGTGCTTTAAACGTGAAATAAATAAATTAAGGAAAGGGCTGGATAAACGACAGGAGTAACTATGACACCCTTTAGGTGCGGCTAGCGCAGTGCAGCTCTTGCGCGGTCTGGTGCGAATGAACTGGCACCGACTGACAGAATCCACTGTCCAAATAAAACAAACCATTCTGGGGGCCGTTGAGCATGCTGACGCAGTGTGATTTCTGCACAGTGCTCTAAATGTCGAAGTGAAAAAATTAAAAAAAAGCGTGGATAAAAGACAGGAGTAAGAATGACTCCCTTGCAGTGTGGATTGAGCTGTGCCGCTTTGCACTTTCCGTTGCGCTTCAACTGGTATGGACCGGGAGAATCTGACTGTCCATTTAAAACAAAGCATTGCGAGGACTTTTGACCATGCTGATGCAATGTGATCTCTGCCCAGTCCCCTATATGTCAACTTGATAAAATCATCAAGGCGTGGGTAAACGAAGAGACTAACAATGACTCCCATGAGGTGCGACTAGAGCAGCACGGCTCTGCACTGTCTGGTGTGGCTTACCTGGCATGCACTGGGGGAATCTCACTGTGCACTTAAAACAAATGATTGTGAAGGCTGTTGCCGATGCTGACACTATGTGATTTCTGCCCAGTGCTATTTAATGTCAACGTGAAGAAATGCAATTAGGTGTGTGTAAGCGGTGAGAGTAACAATGACTCCCCTGAGGTGCGACTAGAGCAGTGCAGCTTTTGCACAGTCTGCTGCACTCCAGCTGGCATAGATCGGGGGAATCCGACTGTCCATTTAAAACAAATGATTGCGAGGGCCGTCGGCCATGCTGACGCAATGTGATTTCTGCCCAGTGCTCTAAACGTGAAACTGAAGTAAATAAAAAAAGGCATGGATAAACTACAGGAGTCACAATGACTCCCTTGTGGTGCGGCTATCGCAGTGCGGCTCTTGCGTGGTCTTGTATGCCTCAACTGGCATGGACCGGCGGAATCATCATCAGCATCAGCCTGGTTACGCCTACTGCAGGGCAAAGGCCTCTCCCATACATCTCCAACAACCCCGATCATGTACTAAGTGTGGCCATGTCGTCCCCACAAACTTCTGAATCTCATGCGCCCGCCTAACTTTCTGCCGCCCTCTGCTAAGCTTCTCTTCCCTTGGAATCCATTCCGTAACCCTCAATGACCATCGGTTATCTTCCCTCCTCATTGCGTATCCTGCCCATGCCCCTTGCTTTTTCTTGATTTCAACTAAGATGTCATTAAGTCGCGTTTGTTCCCTCACCCAATCTGCTCTTTTCTTATCCTTGAACGTTACACCTATCATTCTTCTTTCCATAGCTCGTTGTGTCGTCCTCAATATGAGCAGAACCCTTTTCGTAAGCCTCAAGGTTTCTGCCCCATAGGTGAGTGCTGGTAAGACACAGGTATTATATACTTTCCTCTTGAGGGGATAACGGCAACCTGCTATTCATCATCTGAGAATGCCTGCCAAACGCACCCCAGCCCATTCTTGTTCTTCTGAATATTTCTGTCTTATGATCCGCATCCGCTGTCACTACCTGACCTTAGTTGGTGTATTCCCTTACAACTTCCAGTGCCTCGCTGCCTATTGTAAATTGCGGTTTTCTTCGGAGACTGTTAAGCATTCCTTTAGTTTCCTGCAGATTAATATTTACACCCACTCTTCTGCTTTGCCTATCCAGGTCACTGAACATGCATTGCAATTGGTCCCCTGAGGTACTAAGCAAGCCAATGTCATCAGCGAATCGCGAGTTACCAAGCTATTCTCGATTAACTTTTATCCCCAATTCTTCCCAATCCATGTCTCTGAATACCTCCTGTAAAATAAAATGCCCAAATAAAACAAAGCATTTTGGGGGCCGTTGACCGTGCTGACGCAGTGTGATTTCTGCACAGTGCTCTAAATGTCAAAGTGAAAAAATGAAAAAAAGGTGTGGATAAACGACATGAGTAAGAATGACTCCCTTGCAGTGTGCATTCAGCTGTGCCGCTTTGCACTTTCCATTGCGCTTCAACTGGTATAGACCGGGGGAATCCGACTGTCCATTTAAAACAAAGCATTGCGGGGACTTTTGACCATGCTGACGCAATGTGATTTCTGCCCAGTCCCCTATATGTCAACTTGATAAAATCAACAAGGCGTGGGTAAACGAAGAGACTAACAATGACTCCCATGAGGTGCGACTAGAGCAGCACAGCTTTGCACTGTCTGGTGTGGTTTACCTGTCATGCACCGGGGGAATCTCACTGTGCACTTAAAACAAATGATTGTGAAGGCTGTTGCCGATGCTGACACAATGTGATTATTGCCCAGTGCTATTTAATGTCAACGTGAAGAAATGCGAGAAGGTGTGTATGCGATGAGAGTAACAATGACTCCCTCGAGGTGCGACTAGAGCAGTGCGGCCCTTGCGCAGTCTGCTGCACTCCAACTGGCATAGATCGGGGGAATCCGACTGTCCATTTAAAACAAATGATTACGCGGGCCGTTCACCATGCTGACGCAATGTGATTTCTGCCTAGTGCTCTAAACGGCAAAGTGATGAAATAAAGAAATGCCTGGATAAAGGACAGGTGTAAGAGTGACTCCTGTGAGGTGCGGCTGGAGCAGTGCAGCTCTTGCGCGGTATGGTACGCCTCAACTGGCATGGACGGGCGGAATTCACTGTCCAAATGAAACAAAGCATTCTGGGAGCCAGTGCTCTAAATGTCAACGTGAAGAAATGCAAAAAGGTGGGTATAAAGGACAGGAGTAAGAATGACTCCCGTGCAGAGTTTATTGAGCAGTTTCGCTTTGTGCTATCCATTGTGCTTCATTTGGTATGGACCGGTGGAATCCAACTGTCCATTAAAACAAAGCTTTGCGAAGACATTTGATCATGCTGACGTAATGTGACTTCTGCCCAGCGCCCTAAATGTCAACGTGAAGAAATGCAACAAGGCATGGCTACACAAAGCGAGTAACAATGGCTCTCTTAAGGTGCGGCTAGAGCAGTGTGGCGCTTGCGCTGCCTGGTGCGCTTCAACTGGCATGGACCGGGAGAATCCGACTCTCGAAATAAAACAATGCATTTTGAGGGCCGTTGACCATGCTGACGCAATGTGATTTCTGCCCAGGTCTGTAAATGTCAACGTGCAGAAATGAAAAAAAAGGCGTGGTTAAAGGACAGGAGTAAGAATGACTCCCTTGCAGTGTGGATTCAGGAGTGGCGCTTTATGCTATCTGTTGTGCTTCAACTGGCATGGACCGGCTGAAACTGACTGTCCACTTAAAACAAAGCATTGCAAGGACTTTTGACGATGCTGACGCAATGTGATTTGTGCCCAGGGCTCTAAATGTCAATGTGAGGAAATGGAACAAAGCGTGGGTGAAGGACGTTAGTAACAATGACTCCCTTGAGGTGCGGCTAGAACAGTGCTGCTTTGCACTGTCTGGTGTGGTTCAACTGGAATGCACAGGGGGAATCTTACTGTGCTTTTAAAAGATATAATTGCGAGGGCGGTTGACCATTTTTATGCAAGGTGATTTGTGCCCAGTGCCCTAAATGCCAACCTGAAGAAATAGAACAAGGCGTGGGGGAGCTAAGTGAGTAACAATGACTGCCTTGAGCTGCGACTAGAGCAGTGCGGCTCTAGCGCTGCCTGGTGCGCTTCAACTGGGATAGATCGGGGTAATCCGACTGTCCATTTAAAACAAATGATTGCGAGGGCCGTTGACCATGCCGACGCAATTTGATTTCTGCCTAGTGCTTTAAACGTGAAATAAATAAATTAAGGAAAGGGCTGGATAAACGACAGGAGTAACTATGACGCCCTTTAGGTGCGGCTAGCGCAGTGCAGCTCTTGCGCGGTCTGGTGCGAATGAACTGGCACGGACTGACAGAATCCACTGTCCAAATAAAACAAACCATTCTGGGGGCCGTTGAGCATGCTGACGCAGAGTGATTTCTGCACAGTGCTCTAAATGTCGAAGTGAAAAAATTAAAAAAAAAGCGTGGATAAAAGACAGGAGTAAGAATGACTCCCTTGCAGTGTGGATTGAGCTGTGCCGCTTTGCACTTTCCGTTGCGCTTCAACTGGTATGGACCGGGAGAATCTGACTGTCCATTTAAAACAAAGCATTGCGAGGACTTTTGACCATGCTGATGCAATGTGATCTCTGCCCAGTCCCCTATATGTCAACTTGATAAAATCAACAAGGCGTGGGTAAACGAAGAGACTAACAATGACTCCCATGAGGTGCGACTAGAGCAGCACGGCTCTGCACTGTCTGGTGTGGCTTACCTGGCATGCACTGGGGGAATCTAACTGTGCACTTAAAACAAATGATTGTGAAGGCTGTTGCCGATGCTGACACTATGTGATTTCTGCCCAGTGCTATTTAATGTCAACGTGAAGAAATGCAAGAAGGTGTGTGTAAGCGATGAGAGTAACAATGACACCCTTGAGGTGTGACTAGAGCAGCGCAGCATTTGCACAGTCTGCTGCACTCCAGCTGGCATAGATCGGGGGAATCCGACTGTCCAATTAAAACAAATGATTGTGAGCGCCGTCGACCATGCTGACGGAATGTGATTTCTGCCCAGTGCTCTAAACGTCAAAGTGAAGTAATTAAAAAAAAGGACGGATAAACGACGGGAGTAACAATGACTCCCTCGTGGTGCGGCTATCGCAGTGCGGCTCTTGCGTGGTCTTGTGTGCCTCAACTGGCATGGACCGGCGGAATCATCATCAGCATCAGCCTGGTTACGCCCACTGCAGGGCAAAGGCCTCTCCCATACATCTCCAACAACCCCGATCATGTACTAAGTGTGGCCATGTCGTCCCCGCAAACTTCTGAATCTCATGCGCCCGCCTAACTTTCTGCCGCCCTCTGCTAAGCTTCTCTTCCCTTGGAATCCATTCCGTAACCCTCAATGGCCATCGGTTATCTTCCCTCCTCATTGCGTATCCTGCCCATGCCCCTTTCTTTTTCTTGATTTCAACTAAGATGTCATTAAGTCGCGTTTGTTCCCTCACCCAATCTGCTCTTTTCTTATCCTTGAACGTTACACCTATCATTCTTCTTTCCATAGCTCGTTGTGTCGTCCTCAATATGAGCAGAACCCTTTTCGTAAGCCTCAAGGTTTCTGCCCCATAGGTGAGTGCTGGTAAGACACAGGTATTATACACTTTCCTCTTGAGGGGATAACGGCAACCTGCTATTCATCATCTGAGAATGCCTGCCAAACGCACCCCAGCCCATTCTTGTTCTTCTGAATATTTCTGTCTTATGATCCGCATCCGCTGTCACTACCTGACCTAAGTTGGTGTATTCCCTTACGACTTCCAGTGCCTCGCTGCCTATTGTAAATTGCGGTTTTCTTCGGAGACTGTTAAGCATTACTTTAGTTTCCTGCAGATTAATTTTTAGACCCACTCTTCTGCTTTGCCTATCCAGGTCACTGAACATGCATTGCAATTGGTCCCCTGAGGTACTAAGCAAGGCAATGTCATCAGCGAATCGCGAGTTACCAAGCTATTCTCGATTAACTTTTATCCCCAATTCTTCCCAATCCATGTCTCTGAATACCTCTTGTAAAATAAAATGCCCAAATAAAACAAAGCATTTTGGGGGCCGTTGACCGTGCTGACGCAGTGTGATTTCTGCACAGTGCTCTAAATGTCAAAGTGAAAAAAATGAAAAAAAGGTGTGGATAAACGACATGAGTAAGAATGACTCCCTTGCAGTGTGCATTCAGCTGTGCCGCTTTGCACTTTCCATTGCGCTTCAACTGGTATAGACCGGGGGAATCCGACTGTCCATTTAAAACAAAGCATTGCGGGGACTTTTGACCATGCTGACGCAATGTGATTTCTGCCCAGTCCCCTATATGTCAACTTGATAAAATCAACAAGGCGTGGGTAAACGAAGGGACTAACAATGACTCCCATGAGGTGCGACTAGAGCAGCACAGCTTTGCACTGTCTGGTGTGGTTTACCTGTCATGCACCGGGGGAATCTCACTGTGCACTTAAAACAAATGATTGTGAAGGCTGTTGCCGATGCTGACACAATGTGATTTCTGCCCAGTGCTATTTAATGTCAACGTGAAGAAATGCAAGAAGGTGTGTATGCGATGAGAGTAACAAGGACTCCCTCGAGGTGCGACTAGAGCAGTGCGGCTCTTGCGCAGTCTGCTGCACTCCAACTGGCATAGATCGGGGGAATCCGACTGTCCATTTAAAACAAATGATTACGCGGGCCGTTCACCATGCTGACGCAATGTGATTTCTGCCTAGTGCTCTAAACGGCAAAGTGATGAAATAAAGAAATGCCTGGATAAAGGACAGGTGTAAGAGTGACTCCTGTGAGGTGCGGCTGGAGCAGGGCAGCTCTTGCGCGGTATGGTACGCCTCAACTGGCATGGACGTGCGGAATTCACTGTCCAAATGAAACAAAGCATTCTGGGAGCCAGTGCTCTAAATGTCAACGTGAAGAAATGCAAAAAGGTGGGTATAAAGGACAGGAGTAAGAATGACTCCCGTGCAGAGTTTATTGAGCAGTTTCGCTTTGTGCTATTCATTGTGCTTCATTTGGTATGGACCGGTGGAATCCAACTGTCCATTAAAACAAAGCTTTGCGAAGACTTTTGATCATGCTGACGTAATGTGACTTCTGCCCAGCGCTCTAAATGTCAACGTGAAGAAATGCAACAAGGCATGGCTACACAAAGCGAGTAACAATGGCCCTCTTGAGGTGCGGCTAGAGCAGTGTGGCGCTTGCGCTGCCTGGTGCGCTTCAACTGGCATGGACCGGGAGAATCCGACTCTCCAAATAAAACAATGCATTTTGAGGGCCGTTGACCATGCTGACGCAATGTGATTTCTGCCCAGGTCTGTAAATGTCAACGTGCAGAAATGAAAAAAAAGGCGTGGTTAAACGACAGGAGTAAGAATGACTCCCTTGCAGTGTGGATTCAGGAGTGGCGCTTTATGCTATCTGTTGTGCTTCAACTGGCATGGACCGGCTGAAACTGACTGTCCACTTAAAACAAAGCATTGCAAGGACTTTTGACGATGCTGACGCAATGTGATTTGTGCCCAGGGCTCTAAATGTCAATGTGAGGAAATGGAACAAAGCGTGGATGAAGGACGTTAGTAACAATGACTCCCTTGAGGTGCGGCTAGAACAGTGCTGCTTTGCACTGTCTGGTGTGGTTCAACTGGAATGCACAGGGGGAATCTTACTGTGCTTTTAAAAGATATAATTGCGAGGGCGGTTGACCATTTTTATGCAAGGTGATTTGTGCCCAGTGCCCTAAATGTCAACCTGAAGAAATAGAACAAGGCGTGGGGGAGCTAAGTGAGTAACAATGACTCCCTTGAGCTGCGGCTAGAGCAGTGCGGCTCTAGCGCTGCCTCGTGCGCTTCAACTGGGATAGATCGGGGTAATCCGACTGTCCATTTAAAACAAATGATTGCGAGGGCCGTTGACCATGCTGACGCAATTTGATTTCTGCCTAGTGCTTTAAACGTGAAATAAATAAATTAAGGAAAGGGCTGGATAAACGACAGGAGTAACTATGACACCCTTTAGGTGCGGCTAGCGCAGTGCAGCTCTTGTGCGGTCTGGTGCGAATGAACTGGCATGGACTGACAGAATCCACTGTCCAAATAAAACAAACCATTCTGGGGGCCGTTGAGCATGCTGACGCAGTGTGATTTCTGCACAGTGCTCTAAATGTCGAAGTGAAAAAATGAAAAAAAAAGCGTGGATAAAAGACAGGAGTAAGAATGACTCCCTTGCAGTGTGGATTGAGCTGTGCCGCTTTGCACTTTCCGTTGCGCTTCAACTGGTATGGACCGGGAGAATCTGACTGTCCATTTAAAACAAAGCATTGCGAGGACTTTTGACCATGCTGATGCAATGTGATCTCTGCCCAGTCCCCTATATGTCAACTTGATAAAATCATCAAGGCGTGGGTAAACGAAGAGACTAACAATGACTCCCATGAAGTGCGGCTAGAGCAGCACGGCTCTGCACTGTCTGGTGTGGCTTACCTGGCATGCACTGGGGGAATCTCACTGTGCACTTAAAACAAATGATTGTGAAGGCTGTTGCCGATGCTGACACTATGTGATTTCTGCCCAGTGCTATTTAATGTCAACGTGAAGAAATGCAAGTAGGTGTGTGTAAGCGGTGAGAGTAACAATGACTCCCTTGAGGTGCGACTAGAGCAGTGCAGCTTTTGCACAGTCTGCTGCACTCCAGCTGGCATAGATCGGGGGAATCCGACTGTCCATTTAAAACAAATGATTGCGAGGGCCGTCGGCCATGCTGACGCAATGTGATTTCTGCCCAGTGCTCTAAACGTGAAACTGAAGTAAATAAAAAAAGGCATGGATAAACTACAGGAGTCACAATGACTCCCTTGTGGTGCGGCTATCGCAGTGCGGCTCTTGCGTGGTCTTGTATGCCTCAACTGGCATGGACCGGCGGAATCATCATCAGCGTCAGCCTGGTTACGCCTACTGCAGGGCAAAGGCCTCTCCCATACATCTCCAACAACCCCGATCATGTACTAAGTGTGGCCATGTCGTCCCCGCAAACTTCTGAATCTCATGCGCCCGCCTAACTTTCTGCCGCCCTCTGCTAAGCTTCTCTTCCCTTGGAATCCATTCCGTAACCCTCAATGACCATCGGTTATCTTCCCTCCTCATTGCGTATCCTGCCCATGCCCCTTTCTTTTTCTTGATTTCAACTAAGATGTCATTAAGTCGCGTTTGTTCCCTCACCCAATCTGCTCTTTTCTTATCCTTGAACGTTACACCTATCATTCTTCTTTCCATAGCTCGTTGTGTCGTCCTCAATATGAGCAGAACCCTTTTCGTAAGCCTCAAGGTTTCTGCCCCATAGGTGAGTGCTGGTAAGACACAGGTATTATACACTTTCCTCTTGAGGGGATAACGGCAACCTGCTATTCATCATCTGAGAATGCCTGCCAAACGCACCCCAGCCCATTCTTGTTCTTCTGAATATTTCTGTCTTATGATCCGCATCCGCTGTCACTACCTGACCTAAGTTGGTGTATTCCCTTACGACTTCCAGTGCCTCGCTGCCTATTGTAAATTGCGGTTTTCTTCGGAGACTGTTAAGCATTACTTTAGTTTCCTGCAGATTAATTTTTAGACCCACTCTTCTGCTTTGCCTATCCAGGTCACTGAACATGCATTGCAATTGGTCCCCTGAGGTACTAAGCAAGGCAATGTCATCAGCGAATCGCGGTTTACCAAGCTATTCTCGATTAACTTTTATCCCCAATTCTTCCCAATCCATGTCTCTGAATACCTCTTGTAAAATAAAATGCCCAAATAAAACAAAGCATTTTGGGGGCCGTTGACCGTGCTGACGCAGTGTGATTTCTGCACAGTGCTCTAAATGTCAAAGTGAAAAAAATGAAAAAAAGGTGTGGATAAACGACATGAGTAAGAATGACTCCCTTGCAGTGTGCATTCAGCTGTGCCGCTTTGCACTTTCCATTGCGCTTCAACTGGTATAGACCGGGGGAATCCGACTGTCCATTTAAAACAAAGCATTGCGGGGACTTTTGACCATGCTGACGCAATGTGATTTCTGCCCAGTCCCCTATATGTCAACTTGATAAAATCAACAAGGCGTGGGTAAACGAAGGGACTAACAATGACTCCCATGAGGTGCGACTAGAGCAGCACAGCTTTGCACTGTCTGGTGTGGTTTACCTGTCATGCACCGGGGGAATCTCACTGTGCACTTAAAACAAATGATTGTGAAGGCTGTTGCCGATGCTGACACAATGTGATTTCTGCCCAGTGCTATTTAATGTCAACGTGAAGAAATGCAAGAAGGTGTGTATGCGATGAGAGTAACAAGGACTCCCTCGAGGTGCGACTAGAGCAGTGCGGCTCTTGCGCAGTCTGCTGCACTCCAACTGGCATAGATCGGGGGAATCCGACTGTCCATTTAAAACAAATGATTACGCGGGCCGTTCACCATGCTGACGCAATGTGATTTCTGCCTAGTGCTCTAAACGGCAAAGTGATGAAATAAAGAAATGCCTGGATAAAGGACAGGTGTAAGAGTGACTCCTGTGAGGTGCGGCTGGAGCAGGGCAGCTCTTGCGCGGTATGGTACGCCTCAACTGGCATGGACGTGCGGAATTCACTGTCCAAATGAAACAAAGCATTCTGGGAGCCAGTGCTCTAAATGTCAACGTGAAGAAATGCAAAAAGGTGGGTATAAAGGACAGGAGTAAGAATGACTCCCGTGCAGAGTTTATTGAGCAGTTTCGCTTTGTGCTATTCATTGTGCTTCATTTGGTATGGACCGGTGGAATCCAACTGTCCATTAAAACAAAGCTTTGCGAAGACTTTTGATCATGCTGACGTAATGTGACTTCTGCCCAGCGCTCTAAATGTCAACGTGAAGAAATGCAACAAGGCATGGCTACACAAAGCGAGTAACAATGGCCCTCTTGAGGTGCGGCTAGAGCAGTGTGGCGCTTGCGCTGCCTGGTGCGCTTCAACTGGCATGGACCGGGAGAATCCGACTCTCCAAATAAAACAATGCATTTTGAGGGCCGTTGACCATGCTGACGCAATGTGATTTCTGCCCAGGTCTGTAAATGTCAACGTGCAGAAATGAAAAAAAAGGCGTGGTTAAACGACAGGAGTAAGAATGACTCCCTTGCAGTGTGGATTCAGGAGTGGCGCTTTATGCTATCTGTTGTGCTTCAACTGGCATGGACCGGCTGAAACTGACTGTCCACTTAAAACAAAGCATTGCAAGGACTTTTGACGATGCTGACGCAATGTGATTTGTGCCCAGGGCTCTAAATGTCAATGTGAGGAAATGGAACAAAGCGTGGATGAAGGACGTTAGTAACAATGACTCCCTTGAGGTGCGGCTAGAACAGTGCTGCTTTGCACTGTCTGGTGTGGTTCAACTGGAATGCACAGGGGGAATCTTACTGTGCTTTTAAAAGATATAATTGCGAGGGCGGTTGACCATTTTTATGCAAGGTGATTTGTGCCCAGTGCCCTAAATGTCAACCTGAAGAAATAGAACAAGGCGTGGGGGAGCTAAGTGAGTAACAATGACTCCCTTGAGCTGCGGCTAGAGCAGTGCGGCTCTAGCGCTGCCTCGTGCGCTTCAACTGGGATAGATCGGGGTAATCCGACTGTCCATTTAAAACAAATGATTGCGAGGGCCGTTGACCATGCTGACGCAATTTGATTTCTGCCTAGTGCTTTAAACGTGAAATAAATAAATTAAGGAAAGGGCTGGATAAACGACAGGAGTAACTATGACGCCCTTTAGGTGCGGCTAGCGCAGTGCAGCTCTTGTGCGGTCTGGTGCGAATGAACTGGCATGGACTGACAGAATCCACTGTCCAAATAAAACAAACCATTCTGGGGGCCGTTGAGCATGCTGACGCAGTGTGATTTCTGCACAGTGCTCTAAATGTCGAAGTGAAAAAATGAAAAAAAAAGCGTGGATAAAAGACAGGAGTAAGAATGACTCCCTTGCAGTGTGGATTGAGCTGTGCCGCTTTGCACTTTCCGTTGCGCTTCAACTGGTATGGACCGGGAGAATCTGACTGTCCATTTAAAACAAAGCATTGCGAGGACTTTTGACCATGCTGATGCAATGTGATCTCTGCCCAGTCCCCTATATGTCAACTTGATAAAATCATCAAGGCGTGGGTAAACGAAGAGACTAACAATGACTCCCATGAAGTGCGGCTAGAGCAGCACGGCTCTGCACTGTCTGGTGTGGCTTACCTGGCATGCACTGGGGGAATCTCACTGTGCACTTAAAACAAATGATTGTGAAGGCTGTTGCCGATGCTGACACTATGTGATTTCTGCCCAGTGCTATTTAATGTCAACGTGAAGAAATGCAAGTAGGTGTGTGTAAGCGGTGAGAGTAACAATGACTCCCTTGAGGTGCGACTAGAGCAGTGCAGCTTTTGCACAGTCTGCTGCACTCCAGCTGGCATAGATCGGGGGAATCCGACTGTCCATTTAAAACAAATGATTGCGAGGGCCGTCGGCCATGCTGACGCAATGTGATTTCTGCCCAGTGCTCTAAACGTGAAACTGAAGTAAATAAAAAAAGGCATGGATAAACTACAGGAGTCACAATGACTCCCTTGTGGTGCGGCTATCGCAGTGCGGCTCTTGCGTGGTCTTGTATGCCTCAACTGGCATGGACCGGCGGAATCATCATCAGCGTCAGCCTGGTTACGCCTACTGCAGGGCAAAGGCCTCTCCCATACATCTCCAACAACCCCGATCATGTACTAAGTGTGGCCATGTCGTCCCCGCAAACTTCTGAATCTCATGCGCCCGCCTAACTTTCTGCCGCCCTCTGCTAAGCTTCTCTTCCCTTGGAATCCATTCCGTAACCCTCAATGACCATCGGTTATCTTCCCTCCTCATTGCGTATCCTGCCCATGCCCCTTTCTTTTTCTTGATTTCAACTAAGATGTCATTAAGTCGCGTTTGTTCCCTCATCCAATCTGCTCTTTTCTTATCCTTGAACGTTACACCTATCATTCTTCTTTCCATAGCTCGTTGTGTCGTCCTCAATATGAGCAGAACCCTTTTCGTAAGCCTCAAGGTTTCTGCCCCATAGGTGAGTGCTGGTAAGACACAGGTATTATATACTTTCCTCTTGAGGGGATAACGGCAACCTGCTATTCATCATCTGAGAATGCCTGCCAAACGCACCCCAGCCCATTCTTGTTCTTCTGAATATTTCTGTCTTATGATCCGCATACGCTGTCACTACCTGACCTAAGTTGGTGTATTCCCTTACGACTTCCAGTGCCTCGCTGCCTATTGTAAATTGCGGTTTTCTTCGGAGACTGTTAAGCATTACTTTAGTTTCCTGCAGATTAATTTTTAGACCCACTCTTCTGCTTTGCCTATCCAGATCACTGAACATGCATTGCAATTGGTCCCCTGAGGTACTAAGCAAGGCAATGTCATCAGCGAATCGCGAGTTACCAAGCTATTCTCGATTAACTTTTATCCCCAATTCTTCCCAATCCATGTCTCTGAATACCTCCTGTAAAATAAAATGCCAAAATAAAACAAAGCATTTTGGGGCCGTTGACCGTGCTGACGCAGTGTGATTTCGGCACAGTGCTCTAAATGTCAAAGTGAAAAAATGAAAAAAAGGTGTGGATAAACGACATGAGTAAGAATGACTCCCTTGCAGTGTGCATTCAGCTGTGCCGCTTTGCACATTCCATTGCGCTTCAACTGGTATAGACCGGGGGAATCCGACTGTCCATTTAAAACAAAGCATTGCGGGGACTTTTGACCATGCTGACGCAATGTGATTTCTGCCCAGTCCCCTATATGTCAACTTGATAAAATCAACAAGGCGTGGGTAAACGAAGGGACTAACAATGACTCGCATGAGGTGCGACTAGAGCAGCACAGCTTTGCACTGTCTGGTGTGGTTTACCTGTCATGCACCGGGGGAATCTCACTGTGCACTTAAAACAAATGATTGTGAAGGCTGTTGCCGATGCTGACACAATGTGATTTCTGCCCAGTGCTATTTAATGTCAACGTGAAGAAATGCAAGAAGGTGTGTATGCGATGAGAGTAACAATGACTCCCTCGAGGTGCGACTAGAGCAGTGCGGCTCTTGCGCAGTCTGCTGCACTCCAACTGGCATAGATCGGGGGAATCCGACTGTCCATTTAAAACAAATGATTACGCGGGCCGTTCACCATGCTGACGCAATGTGATTTCTGCCTAGTGCTCTGAACGGCAAAGTGATGAAATAAAGAAATGCCTGGATAAAGGACAGGTGTAAGAGTGACTCCTGTGAGGTGCGGCTGGAGCAGTGCAGCTCTTGCGCGGTATGTTACGCCTCAACTGGCATGGACGGGCGGAATTCACTGTCCAAATGAAACAAAGCATTCTGGGAGCCAGTGCTCTAAATGTCAACGTGAAGAAATGCAAAAAGGTGGGTATAAAGGACAGGAGTAAGAATGACTCCCGTGCAGAGTTTATTGAGCAGTTTCGCTTTGTGCTATTCATTGTGCTTCATTTGGTATGGACCGGTGGAATCCAACTGTCCATTAAAACAAAGCTTTGCGAAGACTTTTGATCATGCTGACGTAATGTGACTTCTGCCCAGCGCTCTAAATGTCAACTTGAAGAAATGCAACAAGGCATGGCTACACAAAGCGAGTAACAATGGCCCTCTTGAGGTGCGGCTAGAGCAGTGTGGCGCTTGCGCTGCCTGGTGCGCTTCAACTGGCATGGACCGGGAGAATCCGACTCTCCAAATAAAACAATGCATTTTGAGGGCCGTTGACCATGCTGACGCAATGTGATTTCTGCCCAGGTCTGTAAATGTCAACGTGCAGAAATGAAAAAAAAGGCGTGTTTAAACGACAGGAGTAAGAATGACTCCCTTGCAGTGTGGATTCAGGAGTGGCGCTTTATGCTATCTGTTGTGCTTCAACTGGCATGGACCGGCTGAAACTGACTGTCCACTTAAAACAAAGCATTGCAAGGACTTTTGACGATGCTGACGCAATGTGATTTGTGCCCAGGGCTCTAAATGTCAATGTGAGGAAATGGAACAAAGCGTGGGTGAAGGACGTTAGTAACAATGACTCCCTTGAGGTGCGGCTAGAACAGTGCTGCTTTGCACTGTCTGGTGTGGTTCAACTGGAATGCACAGGGGGAATCTTACTGTGCTTTTAAAAGATATAATTGCGAGGGCGGTTGACCATTTTTATGCAAGGTGATTTGTGCCCAGTGCCCTAAATGTCAACCTGAAGAAATAGAACAAGGCGTGGGGGAGCTAAGTGAGTAACAATGACTCCCTTGAGCTGCGGCTAGAGCAGTGCAGCTCTAGCGCTGCCTGGTGCGCTTCAACTGGGATAGATCGGGGTAATCCGACTGTCCATTTAAAACAAATGATTGCGAGGGCCGTTGACCATGCTGACGCAATTTGATTTCTGCCTAGTGCTTTAAACGTGAAATAAATAAATTAAGGAAAGGGCTGGATAAACGACAGGAGTAACTATTACACCCTTTAGGTGCGGCTAGTGCAGTGCAGCTCTTGCGCGGTCTGGTGCGAATGAACTGGCATGGACTGACAGAATCCACTGTCCAAATAAAACAAACCATTCTGGGGGCCGTTGAGCATGCTGACGCAGTGTGATTTCTGCACAGTGCTCTAAATGTCGAAGTGAAAAAATGAAAAAAAAAGCGTGGATAAAAGACAGGAGTAAGAATGACTCCCTTGCAGTGTGGATTGAGCTGTGCCGCTTTGCACTTTCCGTTGCGCTTCAACTGGTATGGACCGGGAGAATCTGACTGTCCATTTAAAACAAAGCATTGCGAGGACTTTTGACCATGCTGATGCAATGTGATCTCTGCCCAGTCCCCTATATGTCAATTTGATAAAATCAACAAGGCGAGGGTAAACGAAGAGACTTACAATGACTCCCATGAGGTGCGACTAGAGCAGCACGGCTCTGCACTGTCTGGTGTGGCTTACCTGGCATGCACCGGGGGAATCTCACTGTGCACTTAATACAAATGATTGTGAAGGCTGTTGCCGATGCTGACGCAATGTGATTTCTGCCTAGTGCTCTAAACGGCAAAGTGATGAAATAAAGAAATGCCTGGATAAAGGACAGGTGTAACAGTGACTCCTGTGAGGTGCGGCTGGAGCAGTGCAGCTCTTGTGCGGTATGGTACGCCTCAACTGGCATGGACGGGCGGAATTCACTGTCCAAATGAAACAAAGCATTCTGGGAGCCAGTGCTCTAAATGTCAACGTGAAGAAATGCAAAAAGGTGGGTATAAAGGACAGGAGTAAGAATGATTCCCGTGCAGAGTTTATTGAGCAGTTTCGCTTTGTGCTATCCATTGTGCTTCATTTGGTATGGACCGGTGGAATCCAACTGTCCATTAAAACAAAGCTTTGCGAAGACTTTTGATCATGCTGACGTAATGTGACTTCTGCCCAGAGCCCTAAATGTCAACGTGAAGAAATGCAACAAGGCATGGCTACACAAAGCGAGTAACAATGGCTCTCTTATGGTGCGGCTAGAGCAGTGTGGCGCTTGCGCTGCCTGGTGCGCTTCAACTGGCATGGACCGGGAGAATCCGACTCTCGAAATAAAACAATGCATTTTGAGGGCCGTTGACCATGCTGACGCAATGTGATTTCTGCCCAGGTCTGTAAATGTCAACGTGCAGAAATGAAAAAAAGGCGTGGTTAAAGGACAGGAGTAAGAATGACTCCCTTGCAGTGTGGATTCAGGAGTGGCGCTTTATGCTATCTGTTGTGCTTCAACTGGCATGGACCGGCTGAAACTGACTGTCCACTTAAAACAAAGCATTGCAAGGACTTTTGACGATGCTGACGCAATGTGATTTGTGCCCAGGGCTCTAAATGTCAATGTGAGGAAATGGAACAAAGCGTGGGTGAAGGACGTTAGTAACAATGACTCCCTTGAGGTGCGGCTAGAACAGTGCTGCTTTGCACTGTCTGGTGTGGTTCAACTGGAATGCACAGGGGGAATCTTACTGTGCTTTTAAAAGATATAATTGCGAGGGCGGTTGACCATTTTTATGCAAGGTGATTTGTGCCCAGTGCCCTAAATGTCAACCTGAAGAAATAGAACAAGGCGTGGGGGAGCTAAGTGAGTAACAATGACTCCCTTGAGCTGCGACTAGAGCAGTGCGGCTCTAGCGCTGCCTGGTGCGCTTCAACTGGGATAGATCGGGGTAATCCGACTGTCCATTTAAAACAAATGATTGCGAGGGCCGTTGACCATGCCGACGCAATTTGATTTCTGTCTAGTGCTTTAAACGTGAAATAAATAAATTAAGGAAAGGGCTGGATAAACGACAGGAGTAACTATGACACCCTTTAGGTGCGGCTAGCGCAGTGCAGCTCTTGCGCGGTCTGGTGCGAATGAACTGGCACGGACTGACAGAATCCACTGTCCAAATAAAACAAACCATTCTGGGGGCCGTTGAGCATGCTGACGCAGTGTGATTTCTGCACAGTGCTCTAAATGTCGAAGTGAAAAAATTAAAAAAAAGCGTGGATAAAAGCCAGGAGTAAGAATGACTCCCTTGCAGTGTGGATTGAGCTGTGCCGCTTTGCACTTTACGTTGCGCTTCAACTGGTATGGACCGGGAGAATCTGACTGTCCATTTAAAACAAAGCATTGCGAGGACTTTTGACCATGCTGATGCAATGTGATCTCTGCCCAGTCCCCTATATGTCAACTTGATAAAATCATCAAGGCGTGGGTAAACGAAGAGACTAACAATGACTCCCATGAGGTGCGACTAGAGCAGCACGGCTCTGCACTGTCTGGTGTGGCTTACCTGGCATGCACTGGGGGAATCTCACTGTGCACTTAAAACAAATGATTGTGAAGGCTGTTGCCGATGCTGACACTATGTGATTTCTGCCCAGTGCTATTTAATGTCAACGTGAAGAAATGCAAGAAGGTGTGTGTAAGCGGTGAGAGTAACAATGACTCCCTTGAGGTGCGACTAGAGCAGTGCAGCTTTTGCAGTCTGCTGCACTCCAGCTGGCATAGATCGGGGGAATCCGACTGTCCATTTAAAACAAATGATTGCGAGGGCCGTCGGCCATGCTGACGCAATGTGATTTCTGCCCAGTGCTCTAAACGTGAAACTGAAGTAAATAAAAAAAGGCATGGATAAACTACAGGAGTCACAATGACTCCCTTGTGGTGCGGCTATCGCAGTGCGGCTCTTGCGTGGTCTTGTGTGCCTCAACTGGCATGGACCGGCGGAATCATCATCAGCATCAGCCTGGTTACGCCTACTGCAGGGCAAAGGCCTCTCCCATACATCTCCAACAACCCCGATCATGTACTAAGTGTGGCCATGTCGTCCCCGCAAACTTCTGAATCTCATGCGCCCGCCTAACTTTCTGCCGCCCTCTGCTAAGCTTCTCTTCCCTTGGAATCCATTCCGTAACCCTCAATGACCATCGGTTATCTTCCCTCCTCATTGCGTATCCTGCCCATGCCCCTTTCTTTTTCTTGATTTCAACTAAGATGTCATTAAGTCGCGTTTGTTCCCTCACCCAATCTGCTCTTTTCTTATCCTTGAACGTTACACCCATCATTCTTCTTTCCATAGCTCGTTGTGTCGTCCTCAATATGAGCAGAACCCTTTTCGTAAGCCTCAAGGTTTCTGCCCCATAGGTGAGTGCTGGTAAGACACAGGTATTATATACTTTCCTCTTGAGGGGATAACGGCAACCTGCTATTCATCATCTGAGAATGCCTGCCAAACGCACCCCAGCCCATTCTTGTTCTTCTGAATATTTCTGTCTTATGATCCGCATCCGCTGTCACTACCTGACCTAAGTTGGTGTATTCCCTAACGACTTCCAGTGCCTCGCTGCCTATTGTAAATTGCGGTTTTCTTCGGAGACTGTTAAGCATTACTTTAGTTTCCTGCAGATTAATTTTTAGACCCAGTCTTCTGCTTTGCCTATCCAGGTCACTGAACATGCATTGCAATTGGTCCCCTGAGGTATTAAGCAAGGCAATGTCATCAGCGAATCGCGAGTTACCAAGCTATTCTCGATTAACTTTTATCCCCAATTCTTCCCAATCCATGTCTCTGAATACCTCCTGTAAAATAAAATGCCCAAATAAAACAAAGCATTTTGGGGGCCGTTGACCGTGCTGACGCAGTGTGATTTCTGCACAGTGCTCTAAATGTCAAAGTGAAAAAATGAAAAAAAGGTGTGGATAAACGACATGAGTAAGAATGACTCCCTTGCAGTGTGCATTCAGGTGTGCCTCTTTGCACTTTCCATTGCGCTTCAACTGGTATAGACCGGGGGAATCCGACTGTCCATTTAAAACAAAGCATTGCGGGGACTTTTGACCATGCTGACGCAATGTGATTTCTGCCCAGTCCCCTATATGTCAACTTGATAAAATCAACAAGGCGTGGGTAAACGAAGAGACTAACAATGACTCCCATGAGGTGCGACTAGAGCAGCACAGCTTTGCACTGTCTGGTGTGGTTTACCTGTCATGCACCGGGGGAATCTCACTGTGCACTTAAAACAAATGATTGTGAAGGCTGTTGCCGATGCTGACACAATGTGATTTCTGCCCAGTGCTATTTAATGTCAACGTGATGAAATGCAAGAAGGTGTGTATGCGATGAGAGTAACAATGACTCCCTCGAGGTGCGTCTAGAGCAGTGCGGCTCTTACGCAGTCTGCTGCACTCCAACTGGCATAGATCGGGGGAATCCGACTGTCCATTTAAAACAAATGATTACGCGGGCCGTTCACCATGCTGACGCAATGTGATTTCTGCCTAGTGCTCTAAACGGCAAAGTGATGAAATAAAGAAATGCCTGGATAAAGGACATGTGTAAGAGTGACTCCTGTGAGGTGCGGCTGGAGCAGTGCAGCTCTTGCGCGGTATGGTACGCCTCAACTGGCATGGACGGGCGGAATTCACTGTCCAAATGAAACAAAGCATTCTGGGAGCCAGTGCTCTAAATGTCAACGTGAAGAAATGCAAAAAGGTGGGTATAAAGGACAGGAGTAAGAATGACTCCCGTGCAGAGTTTATTGAGCAGTTTCGCTTTGTGCTATCCATTGCGCTTCATTTGGTATGGACCGGTGGAATCCAACTGTCCATTAAAACAAAGCTTTGCGAAGACTTTTGATCATGCTGACGTAATGTGACTTCTGCCCAGCGCTCTAAATGTCAACGTGAAGAAATGCAACAAGGCATGGCTACACAAAGCGAGTAACAATGGCCCTCTTGAGGTGCGGCTAGAGCAGTGTGGCGCTTGCGCTGCCTGGTGCGCTTCAACTGGCAGGGACCGGGAGAATCCGACTCTCCAAATAAAACAATGCATTTTGAGGGCCGTTGACCATGCTGACGCAATGTGATTTCTGCCCAGGTCTGTAAATGTCAACGTGCAGAAATGAAAAAAAAGGCGTGGTTAAAGGACAGGAGTAAGAATGACTCCCTTGCAGTGTGGATTCAGGAGTGGCGCTTTATGCTATCTGTTGTGCTTCAACTGGCATGGACCGGCTGAAACTGACTGTCCACTTAAAACAAAGCATTGCAAGGACTTTTGACGATGCTGACGCAATGTGATTTGTGCCCAGGGCTCTAAATGTCAATGTGAGGAAATGGAACAAAGCGTGGGTGAAGGACGTTAGTAACAATGACTCCCTTGAGGTGCGGCTAGAACAGTGCTGCTTTGCACTGTCTGGTGTGGTTCAACTGGAATGCACAGGGGGAATCTTACTGTGCTTTTAAAAGATATAATTGCGAGGGCGGTTGACCATTTTTATGCAAGGTGATTTGTGCCCAGTGCCCTAAATGTCAACCTGAAGAAATAGAACAAGGCGTGGGGGAGCTAAGTGAGTAACAATGACTCCCTTGAGCTGCGGCTAGAGCAGTGCGGCTCTAGCGCTGCCTGGTGCGCTTCAACTGGGATAGATCGGGGTAATCCGACTGTCCATTTAAAACAAATGATTGCGAGGGCCGTTGACCATGCCGACGCAATTTGATTTCTGCCTAGTGCTTTAAACGTGAAATAAATAAAGGAAAGGGCTGGATAAACGACAGGAGTAACTATGACACCCCTTAGGTGCGGCTAGCGCAGTGCAGCTCTTGCGCGGTCTGGTGCGAATGAACTGGCACGGACTGACAGAATCCACTGTCCAAATAAAACAAACCATTCTGGGGGCCGTTGAGCATGCTGACGCAGTGTGATTTCTGCACAGTGCTCTAAATGTCGAAGTGAAAAAATTAAAAAAAAAGCGTGGATAAAAGACAGGAGTAAGAATGACTCCCTTGCAGTGTGGATTGAGCTGTGCCGCTTTGCACTTTCCGTTGCGCTTCAACTGGTATGGACCGGGAGAATCTGACTGTCCATTTAAAACAAAGCATTGCGAGGACTTTTGACCATGCTGATGCAATGTGATCTCTGCCCAGTCCCCTATATGTCAACTTGATAAAATCATCAAGACGTGGGTAAACGAAGAGACTAACAATGACTCCCATGAGGTGCGACTAGAGCAGCACGGCTCTGCACTGTCTGGTGTGGCTTACCTGGCATGCACTGGGGGAATCTCACTGTGCACTTAAAACAAATGATTGTGAAGGCTGTTGCCGATGCTGACACTATGTGATTTCTGCCCAGTGCTATTTAATGTCAACGTGAAGAAATGCAAGAAGGTGTGTGTAAGCGGTGAGAGTAACAATGACTCCCTTGAGGTGCGACTAGAGCAGTGCAGCTTTTGCACAGTCTGCTGCACTCCAGCTGGCATAGATCGGGGGAATCCGACTGTCCATTTAAAACAAACGATTGCGAGGGCCGTCGGCCATGCTGACGCAATGTGATTTCTGCCCAGTGCTCTAAACGTGAAACTGAAGTAAATAAAAAAAGGCATGGATAAACTACAGGAGTCACAATGACTCCCTTGTGGTGCGGCTATCGCAGTGCGGCTCTTGCGTGGTCTTGTGTGCCTCAACTGGCATGGACCGGCGGAATCATCATCAGCATCAGCCTGGTTACGCCTACTGCAGGGCAAAGGCCTCTCCCATACATCTCCAACAACCCCGATCATGTACTAAGTGTGGCCATGTCGTCCCCGCAAACTTCTGAATCTCATGCGCCCGCCTAACTTTCTGCCGCCCTCTGCTAAGCTTCTCTTCCCTTGGAATCCATTCCGTAACCCTCAATGACCATCGGTTATCTTCCCTCCTCATTGCGTATCCTGCCCATGCCCCTTTCTTTTTCTTGATTTCAACTAAGATGTCATTAAGTCGCGTTTGTTCCCTCACCCAATCTGCTCTTTTCTTATCCTTGAACGTTACACCTATCATTCTTCTTTCCATAGCTCGTTGTGTCGTCCTCAATATGAGCAGAACCCTTTTCGTAAGCCTCAAGGTTTCTGCCCCATAGGTGAGTGCTGGTAAGACACAGGTATTATATACTTTCCTCTTGAGGGGATAACGGCAACCTGCTATTCATCATCTGAGAATGCCTGCCAAACGCACCCCAGCCCATTCTTGTTCTTCTGAATATTTCTGTCTTATGATCCGCATCCGCTGTCACTACCTGACCTAAGTTGGTGTATTCCCTTACGACTTCCAGTGCCTCGCTGCCTATTGTAAATTGCGGTTTTCTTCGGAGACTGTTAAGCATTACTTTAGTTTCCTGCAGATTAATTTTTAGACCCAGTCTTCTGCTTTGCCTATCCAGGTCACTGAACATGCATTGCAATTGGTCCCCTGAGGTACTAAGCAAGGCAATGTCATCAGCGAATCGCGAGTTACCAAGCTATTCTCGATTAACTTTTATCCCCAATTCTTCCCAATCCATGTCTCTGAATACCTCCTGTAAAATAAAATGCCCAAATAAAACAAAGCATTTTGGGGGCCGTTGACCGTGCTGACGAAGTGTGATTTCTGCACAGTGCTCTAAATGTCAAAGTGAAAAAATGAAAAAAAGGTGTGGAAAAACGACATGAGTAAGAATGACTCCCTTGCAGTGTGCATTCAGGTGTGCCTCTTTGCACTTTCCATTGCGCTTCAACTGGTATAGACCGGGGGAATCCGACTGTCCATTTAAAACAAAGCATTGCGGGGACTTTTGACCATGCTGACGCAATGTGATTTCTGCCCAGTCCCCTATATGTCAACTTGATAAAATCAACAAGGCGTGGGTAAACGAAGAGACTAACAATGACTCCCATGAGGTGCGACTAGAGCAGCACAGCTTTGCACTGTCTGGTGTGGTTTACCTGTCATGCACCGGGGGAATCTCACTGTGCACTTAAAACAAATGATTGTGAAGGCTGTTGCCGATGCTGACACAATGTGATTTCTGCCCAGTGCTATTTAATGTCAACGTGAAGAAATGCAAGAAGGTGTGTATGCGATGAGAGTAACAATGACTCCCTCGAGGTGCGTCTAGAGCAGTGCGGCTCTTACGCAGTCTGCTGCACTCCAACTGGCATAGATCGGGGGAATCCGACTGTCCATTTAAAACAAATGATTACGCGGGCCGTTCACCATGCTGACGCAATGTGATTTCTGCCTAGTGCTCTAAACGGCAAAGTGATGAAATAAAGAAATGCCTGGATAAAGGACAGGTGTAAGAGTGACTCCTGTGAGGTGCGGCTGGAGCAGTGCAGCTCTTGCGCGGTATGGTACGCCTCAACTGGCATGGACGGGCGGAATTCACTGTCCAAATGACACAAAGCATTCTGGGAGCCAGTGCTCTAAATGTCAACGTGAAGAAATGCAAAAAGGTGGGTATAAAGGACCGGAGTAAGAATGACTCCCGTGCAGAGTTTATTGAGCAGTTTCGCTTTGTGCTATCCATTGTGCTTCATTTGGTATGGACCGGTGGAATCCAACTGTCCATTAAAACAAAGCTTTGCGAAGACTTTTGATCATGCTGACGTAATGTGACTTCTGCCCAGCGCTCTAAATGTCAACGTGAAGAAATGCAACAAGGCATGGCTACACAAAGCGAGTAACAATGGCTCTCCTGAGGCGCGGCTAGAGCAGTGTGGCGCTTGCGCTGCCTGGTGCGCTTCAACTGGCATGGACCGGGAGAATCCGACTCTCCAAATAAAACAATGCATTTTGAGGGCCGTTGACCATGCTGACGCAATGTGCTTTCTGCCCAGGTCTGTAAATGTCAACGTGCAGAAATGAAAAAAAGGCGTGGTTAAACGACAGGAGTAAGAATGACTCCCTTGCAGTGTGGATTCAGGAGTGGTGCTTTATGCTATCTGTTGTGCATCAACTGGCATGGACCGGCTGAAACTGACTGTCCACTTAAAACAAAGCATTGCAAGGACTTTTGACGATGCTGACGCAATGTGATTTGTGCCCAGGGCTCTAAATGTCAATGTGAGGAAATGGAACAAAGCGTGGGTGAAGGACGTTAGTAACAATGACTCCCTTAAGGTGCGGCTAGAACAGTGCTGCTTTGCACTGTCTGGTGTGGTTCAACTGGAATGCACAGGGGGAATCTTACTGTGCTTTTAAAAGATATAATTGCGAGGGCGGTTGACCATTTTTATGCAAGGTGATTTGTGCCCAGTGCCCTAAATGTAAACCTGAAGAAATAGATCAAGGCGTGGGGGAGCTAAGTGAGTAACAATGACTCCCTTGAGCTGCGACTAGAGCAGTGCGGCTCTAGCGCTGCCTGGTGCGCTTCAACTGGGATAGATCGGGGTAATCCGACTGTCCATTTAAAACAAATGATTGCGAGGGCCGTTGACCATGCTGACGCAATTTGATTTCTGCCTAGTGCCTTAAACGTGAAATAAATAAATTAAGGAAAGGGCTGGATAAACGACAGGAGTAACTATGACACCCTTTAGGTGCGGCTAGCGCAGTGCAGCTCTTGCGCGGTCTGGTGCGAATGAACTGGCATGGACTGACAGAATCCACTGTCCAAATAAAACAAACCATTCTGGGGGCCGTTGAGCATGCTGACGCAGTGTGATTTCTGCACAGTGCTCTAAATGTCGAAGTGAAAAAATGAAAAAAAAGCGTGGATAAAAGACAGGAGTAAGAATGACTCCCTTGCAGTGTGGATTGAGCTGTGCCGCTTTGCACTTTCCGTTGCGCTTCAACTGGTATGGACCGGGAGAATCTGACTGTCCATTTAAAACAAAGCATTGCGAGGACTTTTGACCATGCTGATGCAATGTGATCTCTGCCCAGTCCCCTATATGTCAACTTGATAAAATCATCAAGGCGTGGGTAAACGAAGAGACTAACAATGACTCCCATGAGGTGCGACTAGAGCAGCACGGCTCTGCACTGTCTGGTGTGGCTTACCTGGCATGCACCGGGGGAATCTCACTGTGCACTTAAAACAAATGATTGTGAAGGCTGTTGCCGATGCTGACACTATGTGATTTCTGCCCAGTGCTATTTAATGTCAACGTGAAGAAATGCAAGAAGGTGTGTGTAAGCGGTGAGAGTAACAATGACTCCCTTGAGGTGCGACTAGAGCAGTGCAGCTTTTGCACAGTCTGCTGCACTCCAGCTGGCATAGATCGGGGGAATCCGACTGTCCATTTAAAACAAATGATTGCGAGGGCCGTCGGCCATGCTGACGCAATGTGATTTCTGCCCAGTGCTCTAAACGTGAAACTGAAGTAAATAAAAAAAGGCATGGATAAACTACAGGAGTCACAATGACTCCCTTGTGGTGCGGCTATCGCAGTGCGGCTCTTGCGTGGTCTTGTGTGCCTCAACTGGCATGGACCGGCGGAATCATCATCAGCATCAGCCTGGTTACGCCTACTGCAGGGCAAAGGCCTCTCCCATACATCTCCAACAACCCCGATCATGTACTAAGTGTGGCCATGTCGTCCCCGCAAACTTCTGAATCTCATGCGCCCGCCTAACTTTCTGCCGCCCTCTGCTAAGCTTCTCTTCCCTTGGAATCCATTCCGTAACCCTCAATGACCATCGGTTATCTTCCCTCCTCATTGCGTATCCTGCCCATGCCCCTTTCTTTTTCTTGATTTCAACTAAGATGTCATTAAGTCGCGTTTGTTCCCTCACCCTATCTGCTCTTTTCTTATCCTTGAACGTTACACCTATCATTCTTCTTTCCATAGCTCGTTGTGTCGTCCTCAATATGAGCAGAACCCTTTTCGTAAGCCTCAAGGTTTCTGCCCCATAGGTGAGTGCTGGTAAGACACAGGTATTATATACTTTCCTCTTGAGGGGATAACGGCAACCTGCTATTCATCATCTGAGAATGCCTGCCAAACGCACCCCAGCCCATTCTTGTTCTTCTGAATATTTCTGTCTTATGATCCGCATCCGCTGTCACTACCTGACCTAAGTTGGTGTATTCCCTTACGACTTCCAGTGCCTCGCTGCCTATTGTAAATTGCGGTTTTCTTCGGAGACTGTTAAGCATTACTTTAGTTTCCTGCAGATTAATTTTTAGACCCACTCTTCTGCTTTGCCTATCCAGGTCACTGAACATGCATTGCAATTGGTCCCCTGAGGTACTAAGCAAGGCAATGTCATCAGCGAATCGCGAGTTACCAAGCTATTCTCGATTAACTTTTATCCCCAATTCTTCCCAATCCATGTCTCTGAATACCTCCTGTAAAATAAAATGCCCAAATAAAACAAAGCATTTTGGGGGCCGTTGACCGTGCTGACGCAGTGTGATTTCTGCACAGTGCTCTAAATGTCAAAGTGAAAAAATGAAAAAAAGGTGTGGGTAAACGACATGAGTAAGAATGACTCCCTTGCAGTGTGCATTCAGCTGTGCCGCTTTGCACTTTCCATTGCGCTTCAACTGGTATAGACCGGGGGAATCCGACTGTCCATTTAAAACAAAGCATTGCGGGGACTTTTGACCATGCTGACGCAATGTGATTTCTGCCCAGTCCCCTATATGTCAACTTGATAAAATCAACAAGGCGTGGGTAAACGAAGAGACTAACAATGACTCCCATGAGGTGCGACTAGAGCAGCAAAGCTTTGCACTGTCTGGTGTGGTTTACCTGTCATGCACCGGGGGAATCTCACTGTGCACCTAAAACAAATGATTGTGAAGGCTGTTGCCGATGCTGACACAATGTGATTTCTGCCCAGTGCTATTTAATGTCAACGTGAAGAAATGCAAGAAGGTGTGTATGCGATGAGAGTAACAATGACTCCCTCGAGGTGCGACTAGAGCAGTGCGGCTCTTGCGCAGTCTGCTGCACTCCAACTGGCATAGATCGGGGGAATCCGACTGTCCATTTAAAACAAATGATTACGCGGGCCGTTCACCATGCTGACGCAATGTGATTTCTGCCTAGTGCTCTAAACGGCAAAGTGATGAAATAAAGAAATGCCTGGATAAAGGACAGGTGTAAGAGTGACTCCTGTGAGGTGCGGCTGGAGCAGTGCAGCTCTTGCGCGGTATGGTACGCCTCAACTGGCATGGACGGGCGGAATTCACTGTCCAAATGAAACAAAGCATTCTGGGAGCCAGTGCTCTAAATGTCAACGTGAAGAAATGCAAAAAGGTGGGTATAAAGGACAGGAGTAAGAATGACTCCCGTGCAGAGTTTATTGAGCAGTTTCGCTTTGTGCTATCCATTGTGCTTCATTTGGTATGGACCGGTGGAATCCAACTGTCCATTAAAACAAAGCTTTGCGAAGACTTTTGATCATGCTGACGTAATGTGACTTCTGCCCAGCGCCCTAAATGTCAACGTGAAGAAATGCAACAAGGCATGGCTACACAAAGCGAGTAACAATGGCTCTCTTAAGGTGCGGCTAGAGCAGTGTGGCGCTTGCGCTGCCTGGTGCGCTTCAACTGGCATGGACCGGGAGAATCCGACTCTCGAAATAAAACAATGCATTTTGAGGGCCGTTGACCATGCTGACGCAATGTGATTTCTGCCCAGGTCTGTAAATGTCAACGTGCAGAAATGAAAAAAAAGGCGTGGTTAAAGGACAGGAGTAAGAATGACTCCCTTGCAGTGTGGATTCAGGAGTGGCGCTTTATGCTATCTGTTGTGCTTCAACTGGCATGGACCGGCTGAAACTGACTGTCCACTTAAAACAAAGCATTGCAAGGACTTTTGACGATGCTGACGCAATGTGATTTGTGCCCAGGGCTCTAAATGTCAATGTGAGGAAATGGAACAAAGCGTGGGTGAAGGACGTTAGTAACAATGACTCCCTTGAGGTGCGGCTAGAACAGTGCTGCTTTGCACTGTCTGGTGTGGTTCAACTGGAATGCACAGGGGGAATCTTACTGTGCTTTTAAAAGATATAATTGCGAGGGCGGTTGACCATTTTTATGCAAGGTGATTTGTGCCCAGTGCCCTAAATGTCAACCTGAAGAAATAGAACAAGGCGTGGGGGAGCTAAGTGAGTAACAATGACTCCCTTGAGCTGCGACTAGAGCAGTGCGGCTCTAGCGCTGCCTGGTGCGCTTCAACTGGGATAGATCGGGGTAATCCGACTGTCCATTTAAAACAAATGATTGCGAGGGCCGTTGACCATGCCGACGCGATTTGATTTCTGCCTAGTGCTTTAAACGTGAAATAAATAAATTAAGGAAAGGGCTGGATAAACGACAGGAGTAACTATGACACCCTTTAGGTGCGGCTAGCGCAGTGCAGCTCTTGCGCGGTCTGGTGCGAATGAACTGGCACGGACTGACAGAATCCACTGTCCAAATAAAACAAACCATTCTGGGGGCCGTTGAGCATGCTGACGCAGTGTGATTTCTGCACAGTGCTCTAAATGTCGAAGTGAAAAAATGAAAAAAAGCGTGGATAAAAGACAGGAGTAAGAATGACTCCCTTGCAGTGTGGATTGAGCTGTGCCGCTTTGCACTTTCCGTTGCGCTTCAACTGGTATGGACCGGGAGAATCTGACTGTCCATTTAAAACAAAGCATTGCGAGGACTTTTGACCATGCTGATGCAATGTGATCTCTGCCCAGTCCCCTATATGTCAACTTGATAAAATCATCAAGGCGTGGGTAAACGAAGAGACTAACAATGACTCCCATGAGGTGCGACTAGAGCAGCACGGCTCTGCACTGTCTGGTGTGGCTTACCTGGCATGCACTGGGGGAATCTCACTGTGCACTTAAAACAAATGATTGTGAAGGCTGTTGCCGATGCTGACACTATGTGATTTCTGCTCAGTGCTATTTAATGTCAACGTGAAGAAATGCAAGAAGGTGTGTGTAAGCGGTGAGAGTAACAATGACTCCCTTGAGGTGCGACTAGAGCAGTGCAGCTTTTGCACAGTCTGCTGCACTCCAGCTGGCATAGATCGGGGGAATCCGACTGTCCATTTAAAACAAATGATTGCGAGGGCCGTCGGCCATGCTGACGCAATGTGATTTCTGCCCAGTGCTCTAAACGTGAAACTGAAGTAAATAAAAAAAGGCATGGATAAACTACAGGAGTCACAATGACTCCCTTGTGGTGCGGCTATCGCAGTGCGGCTCTTGCGTGGTCTTGTGTGCCTCAACTGGCATGGACCGGCGGAATCATCATCAGCATCAGCCTGATTACGCCTACTGCAGGGCAAAGGCCTCTCCCATACATCTCCAACAACCCCGATCATGTACTAAGTGTGGCCATGTCGTCCCCGCAAACTTCTGAATCTCATGCGCCCGCCTAACTTTCTGCCGCCCTCTGCTAAGCTTCTCTTCCCTTGGAATCCATTCCGTAACCCTCAATGACCATCGGTTATCTTCCCTCCTCATTGCGTATCCTGCCCATGCCCCTTTCTTTTTCTTGATTTCAACTAAGATGTCATTAAGTCGCGTTTGTTCCCTCACCCAATCTGCTCTTTTCTTATCCTTGAACGTTACACCTATCATTCTTCTTTCCATATCTCGTTGTGTCGTCCTCAATATGAGCAGAACCCTTTTCGTAAGCCTCAAGGTTTCTGCCCCATAGGTGAGTGCTGGTAAGACACAGGTATTATATACTTTCCTCTTGAGGGGATAACGGCAACCTGCTATTCATCATCTGAGAATGCCTGCCAAACGCACCCCAGCCCATTCTTGTTCTTCTGAATATTTCTGTCTCATGATCCGCATCCGCTGTCACTACCTGCCCTAAGGTGATGTATTCCCTTACGACTTCTAGTGCCTCGCTGCCAATTGTAAATTGCTGTTTTCTTCCGAGACTGTTAAGCATTACTTTAGTGTCCTGCTGATTAATTTTTAGACCCACTCTTCTGCTTTGCCTATCCAGGTCAGTGAACATGCATTGCAATTGGTCCCCTGAGGTACTGAGGAAGCCAATGTCATCAGCGAATCGCGAGTTACTAAGCTATTCTCGATTAACTTTTATCCCCAATTCTTCCCAATCCATGTCTCTGAATACCTCCTGTAAAATAAAATGGCCAAATAAAACAAAGCATTTTGGGGGCCGTTGACCGTGCTGACGCAGTGTGATTTCTGCACAATGCTCTAAATGTCAAAGTGAAAAAATGAAAAAAAGGTGTGGATAAACGACATGAGTAAGAATGACTCCCTTGCAGTGTGCATTCAGCTGTGCCGCTTTGCACTTTCCATTGCGCTTCAACTGGTATAGACCGGAGGAATCCGACTGTCCATTTAAAACAAAGCATTGCGGGGACTTTTGACCATGCTGACGCAATGTGATTTCTGCCCAGTCCCCTATATGTCAACTTGATAAAATCAACAAGGCGTGGGTAATCGAAGGGACTAACAATGACTCCCATTAGGTGCGACTAGAGCAGCACAGCTTTGCACTGTCTGGTGTGGTTTACCTGTCATGCACCGGGGGAATCTCACTGTGCACTTAAAACAAATGATTGTGAAGGCTGTTGCCCATGCTGACACAATGTGATTTCTGCCCAGTGCTATTTAATGTCAACGTGAAGAAATGCAAGAAGGTGTGTTTGCGATGAGAGTAACAATGACTCCCTCGAGGTGCGACTAGAGCAGTGCGGCTCTTGCGCAGTCTGCTGCACTCCAACTGGCATAGATCGGGGGAATCCGACTGTCCATTTAAAACAAATGATTACGCGGGCCGTTCACCATGCTGACGCAATGTGATTTCTGCCTAGTGCTCTAAACGGCAAAGTGATGAAATAAAGAAATGCCTGGATAAAGGACAGGTGTAAGAGTGACTCCTGTGAGGTGCGGCTGGAGCAGTGCAGCTCTTGCGCGGTATGGTACGCCTCAACTGGCATGGACGGGCGGAATTCACTGTCCAAATGAAACAAAGCATTCTGGGAGCCAGTGCTCTAAATGTCAACGTGAAGAAATGCAAAAAGGTGGGTATAAAGGACAGGAGTAAGAATGACTCCCGTGCAGAGTTTATTGAGCAGTTTCGCTTTGTGCTATCCATTGTGCTTCATTTGGTATGGACCGGTGGAATCCAACTGTCCATTAAAACAAAGCTTTGCGAAGACTTTTGATCATGCTGACGTAATGTGACTTCTGCCCAGCTCCCTAAATGTCAACGTGAAGAAATGCAACAAGGCATGGCTACACAAAGCGAGTAACAATGGCTCTCTTAAGGTGTGGCTAGAGCAGTGTGGCGCTTGCGCTGCCTGGTGCGCTTCAACTGGCATGGACCGGGAGAATCCGACTCTCGAAATAAAACAATGCATTTTGAGGGCCGTTGACCATGCTGACGCAATGTGATTTCTGCCCAGGTCTGTAAATGTCAACGTGCAGAAATGAAAAAAAAAGGCGTGGTTAAAGGACAGGAGTAAGAATGACTCCCTTGCAGTGTGGATTCAGGAGTGGCGCTTTATGCTATCTGTTGTGCTTCAACTGGCATGGACCGGCTGAAACTGACTGTCCACTTAAAACAAAGCATTGCAAGGACTTTTGACGATGCTGACGCAATGTGATTTGTGCCCAGGGCTCTAAATGTCAATGTGAGGAAATGGAACAAAGCGTGGGTGAAGGACGTTAGTAACAATGACTCCCTTGAGGTGCGGCTAGAACAGTGCTGCTTTGCACTGTCTGGTGTGGTTCAACTGGAATGCACAGGGGGAATCTTACTGTGCTTTTAAAAGATATAATTGCGAGGGCGGTTGACCATTTTTATGCAAGGTGATTTGTGCCCAGTGCCCTAAATGTCAACCTGAAGAAATAGAACAAGGCGTGGGGGAGATAAGTGAGTAACAATGACTCCCTTGAGCTGCGACTAGAGCAGTGCAGCTCTAGCGCTGCCTGGTGCGCTTCAACTGGGATAGATCGGGGTAATCCGACTGTCCATTTAAAACAAATGATTGCGAGGGCCGTTGACCATGCCGACGCAATTTGATTTCTGCCTAGTGCTTTAAACGTGAAATAAATAAATTAAGGAAAGGGCTGGATAAACGACAGGAGTAACTATGACACCCTTTAGGTGCGGCTAGCGCAGTGCAGCTCTTGCGCGGTCTGGTGCGAATGAACTGGCACGGACTGACAGAATCCACTGTCCAAATAAAACAAACCATTCTGGGGGCCGTTGAGCATGCTGACGCAGTGTGATTTCTGCACAGTGCTCTAAATGTCGAAGTGAAAAAATGAAAAAAAAAGCGTGGATAAAAGACAGGAGTAAGAATGACTCCCTTGCAGTGTGGATTGAGCTGTGCCGCTTTGCACTTTCCGTTGCGCTTCAACTGGTATGGACCGGTAGAATCTGACTGTCCATTTAAAACAAAGCATTGCGAGGACTTTTGACCATGCTGATGCAATGTGATCTCTGCCCAGTCCCCTATATGTCAACTTGATAAAATCATCAAGGCGTGTGTAAACGAAGAGACTAACAATGACTCCCATGAGGTGCGACTAGAGCAGCACGGCTCTGCACTGTCTGGTGTGGCTTACCTGGCATGCACTGGGGGAATCTCACTGTGCACTTAAAACAAATGATTGTGAAGGCTGTTGCCGATGCTGACACTATGTGATTTCTGCCCAGTGCTATTTAATGTCAACGTGAAGAAATGCAAGAAGGTGTGTGTAAGCGGTGAGAGTAACAATGACTCCCTTGAGGTGCGACTAGAGCAGTGCAGCTTTTGCACAGTCTGCTGCACTCCAGCTGGCATAGATCGGGGGAATCCGACTGTCCATTTAAAACAAATGATTGCGAGGGCCGTCGGCCATGCTGACGCAATGTGATTTCTGCCCAGTGCTCTAAACGTGAAACTGAAGTAAATAAAAAAAGGCATGGATAAACTACAGGAGTCACAATGACTCCCTTGTGGTGCGGCTATCGCAGTGCGGCTCTTGCGTGGTCTTGTGTGCCTCAACTGGCATGGACCGGCGGAATCATCATCAGCATCAGCCTGGTTACGCCTACTGCAGGGCAAAGGCCTCTCCCATACATCTCCAACAACCCCGATCATGTACTAAGTGTGGCCATGTCGTCCCCGCAAACTTCTGAATCTCATGCGCCCGCCTAACTTTCTGCCGCCCTCTGCTAAGCTTCTCTTCCCTTGGAATCCATTCCGTAACCCTCAATGACCATCGGTTATCTTCCCTCCTCATTGCGTATCCTGCCCATGCCCCTTTCTTTTTCTTGATTTCAACTAAGATGTCATTAAGTCGCGTTTGTTCCCTCACCCAATCTGCTCTTTTCTTATCCTTGAACGTTACACCTATCATTCTTCTTTCCATAGCTCGTTGTGTCGTCCTCAATATGAGCAGAACCCTTTTCGTAAGCCTCAAGGTTTCTGCCCCATAGGTGAGTGCTGGTAAGACACAGGTATTATATACTTTCCTCTTGAGGGGATAACGGCAACCTGCTATTCATCATCTGAGAATGCCTGCCAAACGCACCCCAGCCCATTCTTGTTCTTCTGAATATTTCTGTCTTATGATCCGCATCCGCTGTCACTACCTGACCTAAGTTGGTGTATTCCCTTACGACTTCCAGTGCCTCGCTGCCTATTGTAAATTGCGGTTTTCTTCGGAGACTGTTAAGCATTACTTTAGTTTCCTGCAGATTAATTTTTAGACCCACTCTTCTGCTTTGCCTATCCAGGTCACTGAACATGCATTGCAATTGGTCCCCTGAGGTACTAAGCAAGGCAATGTCATCAGCGAATCGCAAAGTTACCAAGCTATTCTCAATTAACTTTTATCCTCAATTCTTCCCAATCCATGTCTCTGAATACCTCCTGTAAAATAAAATGCCCAAATAAAACAAAGCATTTTGGGGGCCGTTGACCGTGCTGACGCAGTGTGATTTCTGCACAGTGCTCTAAATGTCAAAGTGAAAAAACTGAAAAAAAGGTGTGGATAAACGACATGAGTAAGAATGACTCCCTTGCAGTGTGCATTCAGCTGTGCCGCTTTGCACTTTCCATTGCGCTTCAACTGGTATAGACCGGGGGAATCCCACTGTCCATTTAAAACAAAGCATTGCGGGGACTTTTGAGCATGCTGACGCAATGTGATTTCTGCCCAGTCCCCTATATGTCAACTTGATAAAATCAACAAGGCGTGGGTAAACGAAGGGACTAACAATGACTCCCATGAGGTGCGACTAGAGCAACACAGCTTTGCACTGTCTGGTGTGGTTTACCTGTCATGCACCGGGGGAATCTCACTGTGCACTTAAAACAAATGATTGTGAAGGCTGTTGCCGATGCTGACACAATGTGATTTCTGCCCAGTGCTATTTAATGTCAACGTGAAGAAATGCAAGAAGGTGTGTATGCGATGAGAGTAACAATGACTCCCTCGAGGTGCGACTAGAGCAGTGCGGCTCTTGCGCAGTCTGCTGCACTCCAACTGGCATAGATCGGGGGAATCCGACTGTCCATTTAAAACAAATGATTACGCGGGCCGTTCACCATGCTGACGCAATGTGATTTCTGCCTAGTGCTCTAAACGGCAAAGTGATGAAATAAAGAAATGCCTGGATAAAGGACAGGTGTAAGAGTGACTCCTGTGAGGTGCGGCTGGAGCAGTGCAGCTCTTGCGCGGTATGGTACGCCTCAACTGGCATGGACGGGCGGAATTCACTGTCCAAATGAAACAAAGCATTCTGGGAGCCAGTGCTCTAAATGTCAACGTGAAGAAATGCAAAAAGGTGGGTATAAAGGACAGGAGTAAGAATGACTCCCGTGCAGAGTTTATTGAGCAGTTTCGCTTTGTGCTATCCATTGTGCTTCATTTGGTATGGACCGGTGGAATCCAACTTCCATTAAAACAAAGCTTTGCGAAGACTTTTGATCATGCTGACGTAATGTGACTTCTGCCCAGCGCCCTAAATGTCAACTTGAAGAAATGCAACAAGGCATGGCTACACAAAGCGAGTAACAATGGCTCTCTTAAGGTGCGGCTAGAGCAGTGTGGCGCTAGCGCTGCCTGGTGCGTTTCAACTGGCATGGACCGGGAGAATCCGACTCTCGAAATAAAACAATGCATTTTGAGGGCCGTTGACCATGCTGACGCAATGTGATTTCTGCCCAGGTCTGTAAATGTCAACGTGCAGAAATGAAAAAAAAGGCGTGGTTAAAGGACAGGAGTAAGAATGACTCCCTTGCAGTGTGGATTCAGGAGTGGCGCTTTATGCTATCTGTTGTGCTTCAACTGGCATGGACCGGCTGAAACTGACTGTCCACTTAAAACAAAGCATTGCAAGGACTTTTGACGATGCTGACGCAATGTGATTTGTGCCCAGGGCTCTAAATGTCAATGTGAGGAAATGGAACAAAGCGTGGGTGAAGGACGTTAGTAACAATGACTCCCTTGAGGTGCGGCTAGAACAGTGCTGCTTTGCACTGTCTGGTGTGGTTCAACTGGAATGCACAGGGGGAATCTTACTGTGCTTTTAAAAGATATAATTGCGAGGGCGGTTGACCATTTTTATGCAAGGTGATTTGTGCCCAGTGCCCTAAATGTCAACCTGAAGAAATAGAACAAGGCGTGGGGGAGCTAAGTGAGTAACAATGACTCGCTTGAGCTGCGGCTAGAGCAGTGCGGCTCTAGCGCTGCCTGGTGCGCTTCCACTGGGATAGATCGGGGTAATCCGACTGTCCATTTAAAACAAATGATTGCGAGGGCCGTTGACCATGCTGACGCAACTTGATTTCTGCCTAGTGCTTTAAACGTGAAATAAATAAATTAAGGAAAGGGTTGGATAAACGACAGGAGTAACTATGACACCCTTTAGGTGCGGCTAGCGCAGTGCAGCTCTTGCGCGGTCTGGTGCGAATGAACTGGCATGGACTGACAGAATCCACTGTCCAAATAAAACAAACCATTCTGGGGGCCGTTGAGCATGCTGACGCAGTGTGATTTCTGCACAGTGCTCTAAATGTCGAAGTGAAAAAATAAAAAAAAAGCGTGGATAAAAGACAGGAGTAAGAATGACTCCCTTGCAGTGTGGATTGAGCTGTGCCGCTTTGCACTTTCCGTTGCGCTTCAAATGGTATGGACCGGGAGAATCTGACTGTCCATTTAAAACAAAGCATTGCGAGGACTTTTGACCATGCTGATGCAATGTGATCTCTGCCCAGTCCCCTATATGTCAACTTGATAAAATCAACAAGGCGAGGGTAAACGAAGACACTAACAATGACTCCCATGAGGTGCGACTAGAGCAGCACGGCTCTGCACTGTCTGGTGTGGCTTACCTGGCATGCACCGGGGGAATCTCACTGTGCACTTAAAACAAATGATTGTGAAGGCTGTTGCCGATGCTGACGCAATGTGATTTCTGCCTAGTGCTCTAAAGGGCAAAGTGATGAAATAAAGAAATGCCTGGATAAAGGACAGGTGTAACAGTGACTCCTGTGAGGTGCGGCTGGAGCAGTGCAGCTCTTGCGCGGTATGGTACGCCTCAACTGGCATGGACGGGCGGAATTCACTGTCCAAATGAAACAAAGCATTCTGGGAGCCAGTGCTCTAAATGTCAACGTGAAGAAATGCAAAAAGGTGGGTATAAAGGACAGGAGTAAGAATGACTCCCGTGCAGAGTTTATTGAGCAGTTTCGCTTTGTGCTATCCATTGTGCTTCATTTGGTATGGACCGGTGGAATCCAACTGTCCATTAAAACAAAGCTTTGCGAAGACTTTTGATCATGCTGACGTAATGTGACTTCTGCCCAGCGCTCTAAATGTCAACGTGAAGAAATGCAACAAGGCATGGCTACACAAAGCGAGTAACAATCGCTCTCTTGAGGTGCGGCTAGAGCAGTGTGGCGCTTGCGCTGCCTGGTGCGCTTCAACTGGCATGGACCGGGAGAATCCGACTCTCCAAATAAAACAATGCATTTTGAGGGCCGTTGACCATGCTGACGCAATGTGTTTTCTGCCCAGGTCTGTAAATGTCAAAGTGAAAAAATGAAAAAAAGGCGTGGTTAAGCGACAGGAGTAAGAATGACTCCCTTGCAGTGTGCAATCAGCTGTGCCGCTTTGCACTTTCCATTGCGCTTGAACTGGTATAGACCGGGGGAATCCGACTGTCCATTTAAAACAAAGCATTGCGGGGACTTTTGACCACGCTGACGCAATGTGATTTCTGCCCAGTCCCCTATATGTCAACTTGATAAAATCAACAAGGCGTGGGTAAACGAAGAGACTAACAATGACTCCCATGAGGTGCGACTAGAGCAGCACAGCTTTGCACTGTCTGGTGTGGTTTACTTGTCATGCACCGGGGGAATCTCACTGTGCACTAAAAACAAATGATTGTGAAGGCTGTTGCCGATGCTGACACAATGTGATTTCTGCCCAGTGCTATTTAATGTCAACGTGAAGAAATGCAAGAAGGTGTGTAAGCGGTGAGAGTAACAATGACTCCCTTGAGGTGCGACTAGAGCAGTGCAGCTTTTGCACAGTCTGCTGCACTCCAGCTGGCATAGATCGGGGGAATCCGACTGTCCATTTAAAACAAATGATTGCGAGGGCCGTCGGCCATGCTGACGCAATGTGATTTCTGCCCAGTGCTCTAAACGTGAAACTGAAGTAAATAAAAAAAGGCATGGATAAACTACAGGAGTCACAATGACTCCCTTGTGGTGCGGCTATCGCAGTGCGGCTCTTGCGTGGTCTTGTGTGCCTCAACTGGCATGGACCGGCGGAATCATCATCAGCATCAGCCTGGTTACGCCTACTGCAGGGCAAAGGCCTCTCCCATACATCTCCAACAACCCCGATCATGTACTATGTGTGGCCATGTCGTCCCTGCAAACTTCTTAATCTCATGCGCCCGCCTAACTTTCTGCCGCCCTCTGCTAAGCTTCCCTTCCCTTGGAATCCATTCCGTAAACCTTAATGACCATCGGTTATCTTCCCTCCTCATTTCATATCATGCCCATGCCCATTTCTTTTTCTTGATTTCAACTAAGATGTCATTACCTCGCGTTTGTTCCCTCACCCAATCTGCTCTTTTCTTATCCTTTAACGTTACACCTATCATTCTTCTTTCCATAGCTCGTTGCGTCGTCCTCAATTTGAGCAGAACCCATTTCGTAAGCCTCCAGGTTTCTGCTCCATAGGTGAGTACTGGTAAGACACAGGTATTATATACTTTCCTCTGGAGGGGATAATGGCAACCTGCTAATCATCATCTGAGAATGCCTGCCAAACGCACCCCAGCCCATTCTTGTTCTTCTGAATATTTCTGTCTCATGATCCGCATCCGCTGTCACTACCTGCCCTAAGTTGATGTAATCCCTTACGACTTCTAGTGCCTCGCTGCCAATTGTAAATTGCTGTTTTCTTCCGAGACTGTTAAGCATTACTTTAGTTTCCTGCAGATTAATTTTAGACCCACTCTTCTGCTTTGCCTATCCAGGTCAGTGAACATGCATTGCAATTGGTCCCCTGAGGTACTAAGGAAGGCAATGTCATCAGCGAATCGCGAGGTACTAAGCTATTCTCGATTAACTTTTATCCCCAATTCTTCCCAATCCATGTCTCTGAATACCTCCTGTAAAATAAAATGCCCAAATAAAACAAAGCATTTTGGGGGCCGTTGACCGTGCTGACGCAGTGTGATTTCTGCACAGTGCTCTAAATGTCAAAGTGAAAAAATGAAAAAAAGGTGTGGATAAACGACATGAGTAAGAATGACTCCCTTGCAGTGTGCATTCAGCTGTGCCGCTTTGCACTTTCCATTGCGCTTCAACTGGTATAGACCGGGGGAATCCGACTGTCCATTTAAAACAAAGCATTGCGGGGACTTTTGACCATGCTGACGCAATGTGATTTCTGCCCAGTCCCCTATATGTCAACTTGATAAAATCAACAAGGCGTGGGTAAACGAAGAGACTAACAATGACTCCCATGAGGTGCGACTAGAGCAGCACAGCTTTGCACTGTCTGGTGTGGTTTACCTGTCATGCACCGGGGGAATCTCACTGTGCACTTAAAACAAATGATTGTGAAGGCTGTTGCCGATGCTGACACAATGTGATTTCTGCCCAGTGCTATTTAATGTCAACGTGAAGAAATGCAAGAAGGTGTGTATGCGATGAGAGTAACAATGACTCCCTCGAGGTGCGACTAGAGCAGTGCGGCTCTTGCGCAGTCTGCTGCACTCCAACTGGCATAGATCGGGGGAATCCGACTGTCCATTTAAAACAAATGATTATGCGGGCCGTTCACCATGCTGACGCAATGTGATTTCTGCCTAGTGCTCTAAACGGCAAAGTGATGAAATAAAGAAATGCCTGGATAAAGGACAGGTGTAAGAGTGACTCCTGTGAGGTGCGGCTGGAGCAGTGCAGCTCTTGCGCGGTATGGTACGCCTCAACTGGCATGGACGGGCGGAATTCACTGTCCAAATGAAACAAAGCATTCTGGGAGCCAGTGCTCTAAATGTCAACGTGAAGAAATGCAAAAAGGTGGGTATAAAGGACAAGAGTAAGAATGACTCCCGTGCAGAGTTTATTGAGCAGTTTCGCTTTGTGCTATCCATTGTGCTTCATTTGGTATGGACCGGTGGAATCCAACTGTCCATTAAAACAAAGCTTTGCGAAGACTTTTTATCATGCTGACGTAATGTGACTTCTGCCCAGCGCCCTAAATGTCAACGTGAAGAAATGCAACAAGGCATGGCTACACAAAGCGAGTAACAATGGCTCTCTTAAGGTGCGGCTAGAGCAGTGTGGCGCTTGCGCTGCCTGGTGCGCTTCAACTGGCATGGACCGGGAGAATCCGACTCTCGAAATAAAACAATGCATTTTGAGGGCCGTTGACCATGCTGACGCAATGTGATTTCTGCCCAGGTCTGTAAATGTCAACGTGCAGAAATGAAAAAAAAGGCGTGGTTAAAGGACAGGAGTAAGAATGACTCCCTTGCAGTGTGGATTCAGGAGTGGCGCTTTATGCTATCTGTTGTGCTTCAACTGGCATGGACCGGCTGAAACTGACTGTCCACCTAAAACAAAGCATTGCAAGGACTTTTGACGATGCTGACGCAATGTGATTTGTGCCCAGGGCTCTAAATGTCAATGTGAGGAAATGGAACAAAGCGTGGGTGAAGGACGTTAGTAACAATGACTCCCTTAAGGTGCGGCTAGAACAGTGCTGCTTTGCACTGTCTGGTGTGGTTCAACTGGAATGCACAGGGGGAATCTTACTGTGCTTTTAAAAGATATAATTGCGAGGGCGGTTGACCATTTTTATGCAAGGTGATTTGTGCCCAGTGCCCTAAATGTCAACCTGAAGAAATAGAACAAGGCGTGGGGTAGTTAAGTGAGTAACAATGACTCCCTTGAGCTGCGACTAGAGCAGTGCGGCTCTAGCGCTGCCTGGTGCGCTTTAACTGGGATAGATCGGGGTAATCCGACTGTCCATTTAAAACAAATGATTGCGAGGGCCGTTGACCATGCTGACGCAATTTGATTTCTGCCTAGTGCTTTAAACGTGAAATAAATAAATTAAGGAAAGGGCTGGATAAACGACAGGAGTAACTATGACACCCTTTAGGTGCGGCTAGCGCAGTGCAGCTCTTGCGCGGTCTGGTGCGAATGAACTGGCATGGACTGACAGAATCCACTGTCCAAATAAAACAAACCATTCTGGGGGCCGTTGAGCATGCTGACGCAGTGTGATTTCTGCACAGTGCTCTAAATGTCGAAGTGAAAAAACGAAAAAAAAGCGTGGATAAAAGACAGGAGTAAGAATGACTCCCTTGCTGTGTGGATTGAGCTGTGCCGCTTTGCACTTTCCGTTGCGCTTCAACTGGTATGGACCGGGAGAATCTGACTGTCCATTTAAAACAAAGCATTGCGACGACTTTTGACCATGCTGATGCAATGTGATCTCTGCCCAGTCCCCTAAATGTCAACGTGATAAAATGCAAAAAGGCGAGGGTAAACGAAGAGACTAACAATGACTCCCATGAGGTGGGACTAGAGTAGCGCGGCTTTGCACTGTCTGGTGTGGTTTACCTGGCATGCAACGGGGGAATGTAACTCTGCCATGAAAAGAAATGATTGCGAAGGCCATTGACCATGCTGACACAATGCGATTTCTGCCCAGTGCTATTTAATGTCAATGTGAAGAAATGCAAAAAAGGTGTGTGTAAGCGATGAGAGTAACAATGACACCCTTGAGGTGTGATTAGAGCAGCGCAGCATTTGCACAGTCTGCTGCACTCCAGCTGGCATAGATCGGGGGAATCCGACTGTCCAATTAAAACAAATGATTGTGAGCGCCGTCGACCATGCTGACGGAATGTGATTTCTGCCCAGTGCTCTAAACGTCAAAGTGAAGTAAATAAAAAATAGGACGGATAAACGACATGAGTAACAATGACTCCCTCGTGGTGCGGCTATCGCAGTGCGGCTATTGCGTGGTCTTGTGCGCCTCAACTGGCATGGACCGGCGGAATCATCATCAGCATAGGCCTGGTTACGCCTACTGCAGGGCAAAGGCCTCTCCCATACATCTCCAACAACCCCGACCATGTACTAAGTGTGGCCATGTCGTCCCCGCAAACTTCTGAATCTCATGCGCCCGCCTAACTTTCTGCCGCCCTCTGCTAAGCTTCTCTTCCCTTGGAATCCATTCCGTAACCCTCAATGACCATCGGTTATCTTCCCTCCTCATTGCGTATCCTGCCCATGCACCTTTCTTTTTCTTGATTTCAACTAAGATGTCATTAAGTCGCGTTTGTTCCCTCACCCAATCTGCTCTTTTCTTATCCTTGAACGTTACACCTATCATTCTTCTTTCCATAGATCGTTGTGTCGTCCTCAATATGAGCAGAACCCTTTTCGTAAGCCTCAAGGTTTCTGCCCCATAGGTGAGTGCTGGTAAGACACAGGTATTATATACTTTCCTCTTGAGGGGATAACGGCAACCTGCTATTCATCATCTGAGAATGCCTGCCAAACGCACCCCAGCCCATTCTTCTTCTTCTGAATATTTCTGTCTTATGATCCGCATCCGCTGTCACTACCTGACCTAAGTTGGTGTATTCCCTTACGACTTCCAGTGCCTCGCTGCCTATTGTAAATTGCGCTTTTCTTCGGAGACTGTTAAGCATTACTTTAGTTTCCTGCAGATTAATTTTTAGACCCACTCTTCTGCTTTGCCTATCCAGGTCACTGAACATGCATTGCAATTGGTCCCCTGAGGTACTAAGCAAGGCAATGTCATCAGCGAATCGCGAGTTACCAAGCTATTCTCGATTAACTTTTATCCCCAATTCTTCCCAATCCATGTCTCTGAATACCTCCTGTAAAATAAAATGCCCAAATAAAACAAAGCATTTTGGGGGCCGTTGACCGTGCTGACGCAGTGTGATTTCTGCACAGTGCTCTAAATGTCAAAGTGAAAAAATGAAAAAAAGGTGTGGATAAACGACATGAGTAAGAATGACTCCCTTGCAGTGTGCATTCAGCTGTGCCGCTTTGCACTTTCCATTGCGCTTCAACTGGTATAGACCGGGGGAATCCCACTGTCCATTTAAAACAAAGCATTGCGGGGACTTTTGACCATGCTGACGCAATGTGATTTCTGCCCAGTCCCCTATATGTCAACTTGATAAAATCAACAAGGCGTGGGTAAACGAAGGGACTAACAATGACTCCCATGAGGTGCGACTAGAGCAACACAGCTTTGCACTGTCTGGTGTGGTTTACCTGTCATGCACCGGGGGAATCTCACTGTGCACTTAAAACAAATGATTGTGAAGGCTGTTGCCGATGCTGACACAATGTGATTTCTGCCCAGTGCTATTTAATGTCAACGTGAAGAAATGCAAGAAGGTGTGTATGCGATGAGAGTAACAATGACTCCCTCGAGGTGCGACTAGAGCAGTGCGGCTCTTGCGCAGTCTGCTGCACTCCAACTGGCATAGATCGGGGGAATCCGACTGTCCATTTAAAACAAATGATTACGCGGGCCGTTCACCATGCTGACGCAATGTGATTTCTGCCTAGTGCTCTAAACGGCAAAGTGATGAAATAAAGAAATGCCTGGATAAAGGACAGGTGTAAGAGTGACTCCTGTGAGGTGCGGCTGGAGCAGTGCAGCTCTTGCGCGGTATGGTACGCCTCAACTGGCATGGACGGGCGGAATTCACTGTCCAAATGAAACAAAGCATTCTGGGAGCCAGTGCTCTAAATGTCAACGTGAAGAAATGCAAAAAGGTGGGTATAAAGGACAGGAGTAAGAATGACTCCCGTGCAGAGTTTATTGAGCAGTTTCGCTTTGTGCTATCCATTGTGCTTCATTTGGTATGGACCGGTGGAATCCAACTTCCATTAAAACAAAGCTTTGCGAAGACTTTTGATCATGCTGACGTAATGTGACTTCTGCCCAGCGCCCTAAATGTCAACGTGAAGAAATGCAACAAGGCATGGCTACACAAAGCGAGTAACAATGGCTCTCTTAAGGTGCGGCTAGAGCAGTGTGGCGCTTGCGCTGCCTGGTGCGTTTCAACTGGCATGGACCGGGAGAATCCGACTCTCGAAATAAAACAATGCATTTTGAGGGCCGTTGACCATGCTGACGCAATGTGATTTCTGCCCAGGTCTGTAAATGTCAACGTGCAGAAATGAAAAAAAAGGCGTGGTTAAAGGACAGGAGTAAGAATGACTCCCTTGCAGTGTGGATTCAGGAGTGGCGCTTTATGCTATCTGTTGTGCTTCAACTGGCATGGACCGGCTGAAACTGACTGTCCACTTAAAACAAAGCATTGCAAGGACTTTTGACGATGCTGACGCAATGTGATTTGTGCCCAGGGCTCTAAATGTCAATGTGAGGAAATGGAACAAAGCGTGGGTGAAGGACGTTAGTAACAATGACTCCCTTGAGGTGCGGCTAGAACAGTGCTGCTTTGCACTGTCTGGCGTGGTTCAACTGGAATGCACAGGGGGAATCTTACTGTGCTTTTAAAAGATATAATTGCGAGGGCGGTTGACCATTTTATGCAAGGTGATTTGTGCCCAGTGCCCTAAATGTCAACCTGAAGAAATAGAACAAGGCGTGGGGGAGCTAAGTGAGTAACAAGGACTCGCTTGAGCTGCGGCTAGAGCAGTGCGGCTCTAGCGCTGCCTGGTGCGCTTCCACTGGGATAGATCGGGGTAATCCGACTGTCCATTTAAAACAAATGATTGCGAGGGCCGTTGACCATGCTGACGCAACTTGATTTCTGCCTAGTGCTTTAAACGTGAAATAAATAAATTAAGGAAAGGGATGGATAAACGACAGGAGTAACTATGACACCCTTTAGGTGCGGCTAGCGCAGTGCAGCTCTTGCGCGGTCTGGTGCGAATGAACTGGCATGGACTGACAGAATCCACTGTCCAAATAAAACAAACCATTCTGGGGGCCGTTGAGCATGCTGACGCAGTGTGATTTCTGCACAGTGCTCTAAATGTCGAAGTGAAAAAATAAAAAAAAAGCGTGGATAAAAGACAGGAGTAAGAATGACTCCCTTGCAGTGTGGATTGAGCTGTGCCGCTTTGCACTTTCCGTTGCGCTTCAAATGGTATGGACCGGGAGAATCTGACTGTCCATTTAAAACAAAGCATTGCGAGGACTTTTGACCATGCTGATGCAATGTGATCTCTGCCCAGTCCCCTATATGTCAACTTGATAAAATCAACAAGGCGAGGGTAAACGAAGACACTAACAATGACTCCCATGAGGTGCGACTAGAGCAGCACGGCTCTGCACTGTCTGGTGTGGCTTACCTGGCATGCACCGGGGGAATCTCACTGTGCACTTAAAACAAATGATTGTGAAGGCTGTTGCCGATGCTGACGCAATGTGATTTCTGCCTAGTGCTCTAAAGGGCAAAGTGATGAAATAAAGAAATGCCTGGATAAAGGACAGGTGTAACAGTGACTCCCGTGAGGTGCGGCTGGAGCAGTGCAGCTCTTGCGCGGTATGGTACGCCTCAACTGGCATGGACGGGCGGAATTCACTGTCCAAATGAAACAAAGCATTCTGGGAGCCAGTGCTCTAAATGTCAACGTGAAGAAATGCAAAAAGGTGGGTATAAAGGACAGGAGTAAGAATGACTCCCGTGCAGAGTTTATTGAGCAGTTTCGCTTTGTGCTATCCATTGTGCTTCATTTGGTATGGACCGGTGGAATCCAACTGTCCATTAAAACAAAGCTTTGCGAAGACTTTTGATCATGCTGACGTAATGTGACTTCTGCCCAGCGCTCTAAATGTCAACGTGAAGAAATGCAACAAGGCATGGCTACACAAAGCGAGTAACAATCGCTCTCTTGAGGTGCGGCTAGAGCAGTGTGGCGCTTGCGCTGCCTGGTGCGCTTCAACTGGCATGGACCGGGAGAATCCGACTCTCCAAATAAAACAATGCATTTTGAGGGCCGTTGACCATGCTGACGCAATGTGTTTTCTGCCCAGGTCTGTAAATGTCAAAGTGAAAAAATGAAAAAAAGGCGTGGTTAAACGACAGGAGTAAGAATGACTCCCTTGCAGTGTGCAATCAGCTGTGCCGCTTTGCACTTTCCATTGCGCTTGAACTGGTATAGACCGGGGGAATCCGACTGTCCATTTAAAACAAAGCATTGCGGGGACTTTTGACCACGCTGACGCAATGTGATTTCTGCCCAGTCACCTATATGTCAACTTGATAAAATCAACAAGGCGTGGGTAAACGAAGAGACTAACAATGACTCCCATGAGGTGCGACTAGAGCAGCACAGCTTTGCACTGTCTGGTGTGGTTTACTTGTCATGCACCGGGGGAATCTCACTGTGCACTAAAAACAAATGATTGTGAAGGCTGTTGCCGATGCTGACACAATGTGATTTCTGCCCAGTGCTATTTAATGTCAACGTGAAGAAATGCAAGAAGGTGTGTAAGCGGTGAGAGTAACAATGACTCCCTTGAGGTGCGACTAGAGCAGTGCAGCTTTTGCACAGTCTGCTGCACTCCAGCTGGCATAGATCGGGGGAATCCGACTGTCCATTTAAAACAAATGATTGCGAGGGCCGTCGGCCATGCTGACGCAATGTGATTTCTGCCCAGTGCTCTAAACGTGAAACTGAAGTAAATAAAAAAAGGCATGGATAAACTACAGGAGTCACAATGACTCCCTTGTGGTGCGGCTATCGCAGTGCGGCTCTTGCGTGGTCTTGTGTGCCTCAACTGGCATGGACCGGCGGAATCATCATCAGCATCAGCCTGGTTACGCCTACTGCAGGGCAAAGGCCTCTTCCATACATCTCCAACAACCCCGATCATGTACTATGTGTGGCCATGTCGTCCCTGCAAACTTCTTAATCTCATGCGCCCGCCTAACTTTCTGCCGCCCTCTGCTAAGCTTCCCTTCCCTTGGAATCCATTCCGTAAACCTTAATGACCATCGGTTATCTTCCCTCCTCATTTCATATCCTGCCCATGCCCATTTCTTTTTCTTGATTTCAACTAAGATGTCATTAACTCGCGTTTGTTCCCTCACCCAATCTGCTCTTTTCTTATCCTTTAACGTTACACCTATCATTCTTCTTTCCATAGCTCGTTGCGTCGTCCTCAATTTGAGCAGAACCCATTTCGTAAGCCTCCAGGTTTCTGCTCCATAGGTGAGTACTGGTAAGACACAGGTATTATATACTTTCCTCTTGAGGGGATAACGGCAACCTGCTATTCATCATCTGAGAATGCCTGCCAAACGCACCCCAGCCCATTCTTCTTCTTCTGAATATTTCTGTCTTATGATCCGCATCCGCTGTCACTACCTGACCTAAGTTGGTGTATTCCCTTACGACTTCCAGTGCCTCGCTGCCTATTGTAAATTGCGCTTTTCTTCGGAGACTGTTAAGCATTACTTTAGTTTCCTGCAGATTAATTTTTAGACCCACTCTTCTGCTTTGCCTATCCAGGTCACTGAACATGCATTGCAATTGGTCCCCTGAGGTACTAAGCAAGGCAATGTCATCAGCGAATCGCGAGTTACCAAGCTATTCTCGATTAACTTTTATCCCCAATTCTTCCCAATCCATGTCTCTGAATACCTCCTGTAAAATAAAATGCCCAAATAAAACAAAGCATTTTGGGGGCCGTTGACCGTGCTGACGCAGTGTGATTTCTGCACAGTGCTCTAAATGTCAAAGTGAAAAAATGAAAAAAAGGTGTGGATAAACGACATGAGTAAGAATGACTCCCTTGCAGTGCGCATTCAGCTGTGCCGCTTTGCACTTTCCATTGCGTTTCAACTGGTATAGGCCGGGGGAATCCGACTGTCCATTTAAAACAAAGCATTGCGGGGACTTTTGACCATGCTGACGCAATGTGATTTCTGCCCAGTCCCCTATATGTCAACTTGATAAAATCAACAAGCCGTGGGTAAACGAAGAGACTAACAATGACTCCCATGAGGTGCGACTAGAGCAGCACAGCTTTGCACTGTCTGGTGTGGTTTACCTGTCATGCACCGGGGGAATCTCACTGTGCACTTAAAACAAATGATTGTGAAGGCTGTTGCCGATGCTGACACAATGTGATTTCTGCCCAGTGCTATTTAATGTCAACGTGAAGAAATGCAAGAAGGTGTGTATGCGATGAGAGTAACAATGACTCCCTCGAGGTGCGACTAGAGCAGTGCGGCTCTTGCGCAGTCTGCTGCACTCCAACTGGCATAGATCGGGGGAATCCGACTGTCCATTTAAAACAAATGATTACGCGGGCCGTTCACCATGCTGACGCAATGTGATTTCTGCCTAGTGCTCTAAACGGCAAAGTGATGAAATAAAGAAATGCCTGGATAAAGGACAGGTGTAAGAGTGACTCCTGTGAGGTGCGGCTAGAGCAGTGCAGCTCTTGCGCGGTATGGTACGCCTCAACTGGCATGGACGGGCGGAATTCACTGTCCAAATGAAACAAAGCATTCTGGGAGCCAGTGCTCTAAATGTCAACGTGAAGAAATGCAAAAAGGTGGGTATAAAGGACAGGAGTAAGAATGACTCCCGTGCAGAGTTTATTGAGCAGTTTCGCTTTGTGCTATCCATTGTGCTTCATTTGGTATGGACCGGTGGAATCCAACTGTCCATTAAAACAAAGCTTTGCGAAGACTTTTGATCATGCTGACGTAATGTGACTTCTGCCCAGCGCTCTAAATGTCAACGTGAAGAAATGCAACAAGGCATGGCTACACAAAGCGAGTAACAATGGCTCTCTTGAGGTGCGGCTAGAGCAGTGTGGCGCTTGCGCTGCCTGGTGCGCTTCAACTGGCATGGACCGGGAGAATCCGACTCTCCAAATAAAACAATGCATTTTGAGGGCCGTTGACCATGCTGACGCAATGTGATTTCTGCCCAGGTCTGTAAATGTCAACGTGCAGAAATGAAAAAAAAGGCGTGGTTAAACGACAGGAGTAAGAATGACTCCCTTGCAGTGTGGATTCAGGAGTGGCGCTTTATGCTATCTGTTGTGCTTCAACTGGCATGGACCGGCTGAAACTGACTGTCCACTTAAAACAAAGCATTGCAAGGACTTTTGACGATGCTGACGCAATGTGATTTGTGCCCAGGGCTCTAAATGTCAATGTGAGGAAATGGAACAAAGCGTGGGTGAAGGACGTTAGTAACAATGACTCCCTTGAGGTGCGGCTAGAACAGTGCTGCTTTGCACTGTCTGGTGTGGTTCAACTGGAATGCACAGGGGGAATCTTACTGTGCTTTTAAAAGATATAATTGCGAGGGCGGTTGACCATTTTTATGCAAGGTGATTTGTGCCCAGTGCCCTAAATGTCAACCTGAAGAAATAGAACAAGGCGTGGGGGAGCTAAGTGAGTAACAATGACTCCCTTGAGCTGCGGCTAGAGCAGTGCGGCTCTAGCGCTGCCTGGTGCGCTTCAACTGGGATAGATCGGGGTAATACGACTGTCCATTTGCTCTAAATGTCAACGTGAAGAAATGCAAAAAGGTGGGTATAAAGGACAGGAGTAAGAATGACTCCCGTGCAGAGTTTATTGAGCAGTTTCGCTTTGTGCTATCCATTGTGCTTCATTTGGTATGGACCGGTGGAATCCAACTGTCCATTAAAACAAAGCTTTGCGAAGACTTTTGATCATGCTGACGTAATGTGACTTCTGCCCAGCGCCCTAAATGTCAACGTGAAGAAATGCAACAAGGCATGGCTACACAAAGCGAGTAACAATGGCTCTCTTAAGGTGCGGCTAGAGCAGTGTGGCGCTTGCGCTGCCTGGTGCGCTTCAACTGGCATGGACCGGGAGAATCCGACTCTCGAAATAAAACAATGCATTTTGAGGGCCGTTGACCATGCTGACGCAATGTGATTTCTGCCCAGGTCTGTAAATGTCAACGTGCAGAAATGAAAAAAAAGGCGTGGTTAAAGGACAGGAGTAAGAATGACTCCCTTGCAGTGTGGATTCAGGAGTGGCGCTTTATGCTATCTGTTGTGCTTCAACTGGCATGGACCGGCTGAAACTGACTGTCCACTTAAAACAAAGCATTGCAAGGACTTTTGACGATGCTGACGCAATGTGATTTGTGCCCAGGGCTCTAAATGTCAATGTGAGGAAATGGAACAAAGCGTGGGTGAAGGACGTTAGTAACAATGACTCCCTTGAGGTGCGGCTAGAACAGTGCTGCTTTGCACTGTCTGGTGTGGTTCAACTGGAATGCACAGGGGGAATCTTACTGTGCTTTTAAAAGATATAATTGCGAGGGCGGTTGACCATTTTTATGCAAGGTGATTTGTGCCCAGTGCCCTAAATGTCAACCTGAAGAAATAGAACAAGGCGTGGGGGAGCTAAGTGAGTAACAATGACTCCCTTGAGCTGCTACTAGAGCAGTGCGGCTCTAGCGCTGCCTGGTGCGCTTCAACTGGGATAGATCGGGGTAATCCGACTGTCCATTTAAAACAAATGATTGCGAGGGCCGTTGACCATGCCGACGCAATTTGATTTCTGCCTAGTGCTTTAAACGTGAAATAAATAAATTAAGGAAAGGGCTGGATAAACGACAGGAGTAACTATGACACCCTTTAGGTGCGGCTAGCGCAGTGCAGCTCTTGCGCGGTCTGGTGCGAATGAACTGGCACGGACTGACAGAATCCACTGTCCAAATAAAACAAACCATTCTGGGGGCCGTTGAGCATGCTGACGCAGTGTGATTTCTGCACAGTGCTCTAAATGTCGAAGTGAAAAAATGAAAAAAAAGCGTGGATAAAAGACAGGAGTAAGAATGACTCCCTTGCAGTGTGGATTGAGCTGTGCCGCTTTGCACTTTCCGTTGCGCTTCAACTGGTATGGACCGGGAGAATCTGACTGTCCATTTAAAACAAAGCATTGCGAGGACTTTTGACCATGCTGATGCAATGTGATCTCTGCCCAGTCCCCTATATGTCAACTTGATAAAATCATCAAGGCGTGGGTAAACGAAGAGACTAACAATGACTCCCATGAGGTGCGACTAGAGCAGCACGGCTCTGCACTGTCTGGTGTGGCTTACCTGGCATGCACTGGGGGAATCTCACTGTGCACTTAAAACAAATGATTGTGAAGGCTGTTGCCGATGCTGACACTATGTGATTTCTGCCCAGTGCTATTTAATGTCAACGTGAAGAAATGCAAGAAGGTGTGTGTAAGCGGTGAGAGTAACAATGACTCCCTTGAGGTGCGACTAGAGCAGTGCAGCTTTTGCACAGTGTGCTGCACTCCAGCTGGCATAGATCGGGGGAATCCGACTGTCCATTTAAAACAAATGATTGCGAGGGCCGTCGGCCATGCTGACGCAATGTGATTTCTGCCCAGTGCTCTAAACGTGAAACTGAAGTAAATAAAAAAAGGCATGGATAAACTACAGGAGTCACAATGACTCCCTTGTGGTGCGGCTATCGCAGTGCGGCTCTTGCGTGGTCTTGTGTGCCTCAACTGGCATGGACCGGCGGAATCATCATCAGCATCAGCCTGGTTACGCCTACTGCAGGGCAAAGGCCTCTCCCATACATCTCCAACAACCCCGATCATGTACTAAGTGTGGCCAAGTCGTCCCCGCAAACTTCTGAATCTCATGCGCCCGCCTAACTTTCTGCCGCCCTCTGCTAAGCTTCTCTTCCCTTGGAATCCATTCCGTAACCCTCAATGGCCATCGGTTATCTTCCCTCCTCATTGCGTATCCTGCCCATGCCCCTTTCTTTTTCTTGATTTCAACTAAGATGTCATTAGGTCGCGTTTGTTCCCTCACCCAATCTGCTCTTTTCTTATCCTTGAACGTTACGCCTATCATTCTTTCCATAGCTCGTTGTGTCGTCCTCAATATGAGCAGAACCCTTTTCGTAAGCCTCAAGGTTTCTGCCCCATAGGTGAGTGCTGGTAAGACACAGGTATTATATACTTTCCTCTTGAGGGGATAACGGCAACCTGCTATTCATCATCTGAGAATGCCTGCCAAACGCACCCCAGCCCATTCTTGTTCTTCTGAATATTTCTGTCTTATGATCCGCATCCGCTGTCACTACCTGACCTAAGTTGGTGTATTCCCTTACGACTTCCAGTGCCTCGCTGCCTATTGTAAATTGCGGTTTTCTTCGGAGACTGTTAAGCATTACTTTAGTTTCCTGCAGATTAATTTTTAGACCCACTCTTCTGCTTTGCCTATCCAGGTCACTGAACATGCATTGCAATTGGTCCCATGAGGTACTAAGCAAGGCAATGTCATCAGCGAATCGCGAGTTACCAAGCTATTCTCGGTTAACTTTTATCCCCAATTCTTCCCAATCCATGTCTCTGAATACCTCCTGTAAAATAAAATGCCCAAATAAAACAAAGCATTTTGGGGGCCGTTGACCGTGCTGACGCAGTGTGATTTCTGCACAGTGCTCTAAATGTCAAAGTGAAAAAATGAAAAAAAGGTGTGGATAAACGACATGAGTAAGAATGACTCCCTTGCAGTGTGCATTCAGCTGTGCCGCTTTGCACTTTCCATTGCGCTTCAACTGGTATAGACCGGGGGAATCCGACTGTCCATTTAAAACAAAGCATTGCGGGGACTTTTGACGATGCTGACGCAATGTGATTTCTGCCCAGTCCCCTATATGTCAACTTGATAAAATCAGCAAGGCGTGGGTAAACGAAGGGACTAACAATGACTCCCATGAGGTGCGACTAGAGCAGCACAGCTTTGCACTGTCTGGTGTGGTTTACCTGTCATGCACCGGGGGAATCTCACTGTGCACTTAAAACAAATGATTGTGAAGGCTGTTGCCGATGCTGACACAATGTGATTTCTGCCCAGTGCTATTTAATGTCAACGTGAAGAAATGCAAGAAGGTGTGTATGCGATGAGAGTAACAATGACTCCCTCGAGGTGCGACTAGAGCAGTGCGGCTCTTGCGCAGTCTGCTGCACTCCAACTGGCATAGATCGGGGGAATCCGACTGTCCATTTAAAACAAATGATTACGCGGGCCGTTCACCATGCTGACGCAATGTGATTTCTGCCTAGTGCTCTAAACGGCAAAGTGATGAAATAAAGAAATGCCTGGATAAAGGACAGGTGTAAGAGTGACTCCTGTGAGGTGCGGCTGGAGCAGTGCAGCTCTTGCGCGGTATGGTACGCCTCAACTGGCATGGACGGGCGGAATTCACTGTCCAAATGAAACAAAGCATTCTGGGAGCCAGTGCTCTAAATGTCAGCGTGAAGAAATGCAAAAAGGTGGGTATAAAGGACAGGAGTAAGAATGACTCCCGTGCAGAGTTTATTGAGCAGTTTCGCTTTGTGCTATCCATTGTGCTTCATTTGGTATGGACCGGTGGAATCCAACTGTCCATTAAAACAAAGCTTTGCGAAGACTTTTGATCATGCTGACGTAATGTGACTTCTGCCCAGCGCTCTAAATGTCAACGTGAAGAAATGCAACAAGGCATGGCTACACAAAGCGAGTAACAATGGCCCTGTTGAGGTGCGGCTAGAGCAGTGTGGCGCTTGCGCTGCCTGGTGCGCTTCAACTGGCATGGACCGGGAGAATCCGACTCTCCAAATAAAACACTGCATTTTGAGGGCCGTTGACCATGCTGACGCAATGTGATTTCTACCCAGGGCTGTAAATGTCAACGTGCAGAAATGAAAAAAAAGCGTGGTTAAACGACAGGAGTAAGAATGACTCCCTTGCAGTGTGGATTCAGGAGTGGCGCTTTATGCTATCTGTTGTGCTTCAACTGGCATGGACCGGCTGAAACTGACTGTCCACTTAAAACAAAGCATTGCAAGGACTTTTGACGATGCTGACGCAATGTGATTTGTGCCCAGGGCTCTAAATGCCAATGTGAGGAAATGGAACAAAGCGTGGGTGAAGGACGTTAGTAACAATGACTCCCTTGAGGTGCGGCTAGAACAGTGCTGCTTTGCACTGTCTGGTGTGGTTCAACTGGAATGCACAGGGGGAATCTTACTGTGCTTTTAAAAGATATAATTGCGAGGGCGGTTGACCATTTTTATGCAAGGTGATTTGTGCCCAGTGCCCTAAATGTCAACCTGAAGAAATAGAACAAGGCGTGGGGGAGCTAAGTGAGTAACAATGACTCCCTTGAGCTGCGGCTAGAGCAGTGCGGCTCTAGCGCTGCCTGGCGCGCTTCAACTGGGATAGATCGGGGTAATTCGACTGTCCATTTAAAACAAATGATTGCGAGGGCCGTTGGCCATGCTGACGCAATTTGATTTCTGCCTAGTGCTTTAAACGTGAAATAAATAAATTAAGGAAAGGGCTGGATAAACGACAGGAGTAACTATGACACCCTTTAGGTGCGGCTAGCGCAGTGCAGCTCTTGCGCGGTCTGGTGCGAATGAACTGGCATGGACTGACAGAATCCACTGTCCAAATAAAACAAACCATTCTGGGGGCCGTTGAGCATGCTGACGCAGTGTGATTTCTGCACAGTGCTCTAAATGTCGAAGTGAAAAAATGAAAAAAAAAGCGTGGATAAAAGACAGGAGTAAGAATGACTCCCTTGCAGTGTGGATTGAGCTGTGCCGCTTTGCACTTTCCGTTGCGCTTCAACTGGTATGGACCGGGAGAATCCGACTGTCCATTTAAAACAAAGCATTGTGGGGACTTTTGACCATGCTGACGCAATGTGATTTCTGCCCAGTCCCCTATATGTCAACTTGGTAAAATCAACAAGGCGTGGGTAAACCAAGAGACTAACAATGACTCCCATGAGGTGCGACTAGAGCAGCACAGCTTTGCACTGTCTGGTGTGGTTTACCTGTCATGCACCGGGGGAATCTCACTGTGCACTTAAAACAAATGATTGTGAAGGCTGTTGCCGATGCTGACACAATGTGATTTCTGCCCAGTGCTATTTAATGTCAACGTGAAGAAATGCAAGAAGGTGTGTATGCGATGAGAGTAACAATGACTCCCTCGAGGTGCGACTAGAGCAGTGCGGCTCTTGCGCAGTCTGCTGCACTCCAACTGGCATAGATCGGGGGAATCCGACTGTCCATTTAAAACAAATGATTACGCGGGCCGTTCACCATGCTGGCGCAATGTGATTTCTGCCTAGTGCTATAAACGGCAAAGTGATGAAATAAAGAAATGCCTGGATAAAGGACAGGTGTAAGAGTGACTCCTGTGAGGTGCGGCTGGAGCAGTGCAGCTCTTGCGCGGTATGGTACGCCTCAACTGGCATGGACGGGCGGAATTCACTGTCCAAATGAAACAAAGCATTCTGGGAGCCAGTGCTCTAAATGTCAACGTGAAGAAATGCAAAAAGGTGGGTATAAAGGACAGGAGTAAGAATGACTCCCGTGCAGAGTTTATTGAGCAGTTTCGCTTTGTGCTATCCATTGTGCTTCATTTGGTATGGACCGGTGGAATCCAACTGTCCATTAAAACAAAGCTTTGCGAAGACTTTTGATCATGCTGACGTAATGTGACTTCTGCCCAGCGCTCTAAATGTCAACGTGAAGAAATGCAACAAGGCATGGCTACACAAAGCGAGTAACAATGGCTGTCTTGAGGTGCGGCTAGAGCAGTGTGGCGCTTGCGCTGCCTGGTGCGCTTCAACTGGCATGGACCGGGAGAATCCGACTCTCCAAATAAAACAATGCATTTTGAGGGCCGTTGACCATGCTGACGCAATGTGATTTCTGCCCAGGTCTGTAAATGTCAACGTGCAGAAATGAAGAAAAGGCGTGGTTAAACGACAGGAGTAAGAATGACTCCCTTGCAGTGTGGATTCAGGAGTGGCGCTTTATGCTATCTGTTGTGCATCAACTGGCATGGACCGGCTGAAACTGACTGTCCACTTAAAACAAAGCATTGCAAGGACTTTTGACGATGCTGACGCAATGTGATTTGTGCCCAGGGCTCTAAATGTCAATGTGAGGAAATGGAACAAAGCGTGGGTGAAGGACGTTAGTAACAATGACTCCCCTAAGGTGCGGCTAGAACAGTGCTGCTTTGCACTGTCTGGTGTGGTTCAACTGGAATGCACAGGGGGAATCCTACTGTGCTTTTAAAAGATATAATTGCGAGGGCGGTTGACCATTTTTATGCAAGGTGATTTGTGCCCAGTGCCCTAAATGTCAACCTGAAGAAATAGAACAAGGCGTGGGGTAGCTAAGTGAGTAACAATGACTCCCTTGAGCTGCGACTAGAGCAGTGCGGCTCTAGCGCTGCCTGGTGTGCTTCAACTGGGATAGATCGGGGTAATCCGACTGTCCATTTAAAACAAATGATTGCGAGGGCCGTTGACCATGCTGACGCAATTTGATTTCTGCCTAGTGCTTTAAACGTGAAATAAATAAATTAAGGAAAGGGCTGGATAAATGACAGGAGTAACTATGACACCCTTTAGGTGCGGCTAGCGCAGTGCAGCTCTTGCGCGGTCTGGTGCGAATGAACTGGCATGGACTGACAGAATCCACTGTCCAAATAAAACAAACCATTCTGGGGGCCGTTGAGCATGCTGACGCAGTGTGATTTCTGCACAGTGCTCTAAATGTCGAAGTGAAAAAATGAAAAAAAAAAGCGTGGATAAAAGACAGGAGTAAGAATGACTCCCTTGCAGTGTGGATTGAGCTGTGCCGCTTTGCACTTTCCGTTGCGCTTCAACTGGTATGGACCGGGAGAATCTGACTGTCCATTTAAAACAAAGCATTGCGAGGACTTTTGACCATGCTGATGCAATGTGATCTCTGCCCAGTCCCCTAAATGTCAACGTGATAAAATGCAACAAGGCGAGGGTAAACGAAGAGACTAACAAGGACTCCCATGAGGTAGGACTAGAGTAGCGCGGCTTTGCACTGTCTGGTGTGGTTTACCTGGCATGCAACGGGGAAATCTAACTCTGCCATGAAAAGAAATGATTGCGAAGGCCGTTGACCATGCTGACACAATGTGATTTCTGCCCAGTGCTATTTAATGTCAACGTGAAGAAATGCAAAAAAGGTGTGTGTAAGCGATGAGAGTAACATTGACACCCTTGAGGTGTGACTAGAGCAGCGCAGCATTTGCACAGTCTGCTGCACTCCAGCTGGCATAGATCGGGGGAATCCGACTGTCCAATTAAAACAAATGATTGTGAGCGCCGTCGACCATGCTGACGGAATGTGATTTCTGCCCAGTGCTCTAAACGTCAAAGTGAAGTAATTAAAAAAAAGGACGGATAAACGACAGGAGTAACAATGACTCCCTCGTGGTGCGGCTATCGCAGTGCGGCTATTGCGTGGTCTTGTGCGCCTCAACTGGCATGGACCGGCGGAATCATCATCAGCATAGGCCTGGTTACGCCTACTGCAGGGCAAAGGCCTCTCCCATACATCTCCAACAACCCCGATCATGTACTAAGTGTGGCTATGTCGTCCCTGCAAACTTCTGAATCTCATGCGCCCGCCTAACTTTCTGCCGCCCTCTGCTAAGCTTCTCTTCCCTTGGAATCCATTCCGTACTCCCTCAATGACCATCGGTTATCTTCCCTCCTCATTGCGTATCCTGCCCATGCCCCTTTCTTTTTCTTGATTTCAACTAAGATGTCACTAAGTCGCGTTTGTTCCCTCACCTAATCTGCTCTTTTCTTATCCTTGAACGTTACACCTATCATTCTTCTTTCCATAGCTCGTTGTGTCGTCCTCAATATGAGCAGAACCCTTTTCGTAAGCCTCAAGGTTTCTGCCCCATAGGTGAGTGCTGGTAAGACACAGGTATTATATACTTTCCTCTTGAGGGGATAACGGCAACCTGCTATTCATCATCTGAGAATGCCTGCCAAACGCACCCCAGCCCATTCTTGTTCTTCTGAATATTTCTGTCTTATGATCCGCATCCGCTGTCACTACCTGACCTAAGTTGGTGTATTCCCTTACGACTTCCAGTGCCTCGCTGCCTATTGTAAATTGCGGTTTTCTTCGGAGACTGTTAAGCATTACTTTAGTTTCCTGCAGATTAATTTTTAGACCCACTCTTCTGCTTTGCCTATCCAGGTCACTGAACATGCATTGCAATTGGTCCCCTGAGGTACTAAGCAAGGCAATGTCATCAGCGAATCGCGAGTTACCAAGCTATTCTCGATTAACTTTTATCCCCAATTCTTCCCAATCCATGTCTCTGAATACCTCCTGTAAAATAAAATGCCCAAATAAAACAAAGCATTTTGGGGGCCGTTGACCGTGCTGACGCAGTGTGATTTCTGCACAGTGCTCTAAATGTCAAAGTGAAAAAATGAAAAAAAGGTGTGGATAAACGACATGAGTATGAATGACTCCCTTGCAGTGTGCATTCAGCTGTGCCGCTTTGCACTTTCCATTGCGCTTCAACTGGTATAGACCGGGGGAATCCGACTGTCCATTTAAAACAAAGCATTGCGGGGACTTTTGACCATGCTGACGCAATGTGATTTCTGCCCAGTCCCCTATATGTCAACTTGATAAAATCAACAAGGCGTGGGTAAACGAAGGGACTAACAATGACTCCCATGAGGTGCGACTAGAGCAGCACAGCTTTGCACTGTCTGGTGTAGTTTACCTGTCATGCACCGGGGGAATCTCACTGTGCACTTAAAACAAATGATTGTGAAGGCTGTTGCCGATGCTGACACAATGTGATTTCTGCCCAGTGCTATTTAATGTCAACGTGAAGAAATGCAAGAAGGTGTGTATGCGATGAGAGTAACAATGACTCCCTCGAGGTGCGACTAGAGCAGTGCGGCTCTTGCGCAGTCTGCTGCACTCCAACTGGCATAGATCGGGGGAATCCGACTGTCCATTTAAAACAAATGATTACGCGGGCCGTTCACCATGCTGACGCAATGTGATTTCTGCCTAGTGCTCTAAACGGCAAAGTGATGAAATAAAGAAATGCCTGGATAAAGGACAGGTGTAAGAGTGACTCCTGTGAGGTGCGGCTGGAGCAGTGCAGCTCTTGCGCGGTATGGTACGCCTCAACTGGCATGGACGGGCGGAATTCACTGTCCAAATGAAACAAAGCATTCTGGGAGCCAGTGCTCTAAATGTCAACGTGAAGAAATGCAAAAAGGTGGGTATAAAGGACAGGAGTAAGAATGACTCCCGTGCAGAGTTTATTGAGCAGTTTCGCTTTGTGCTATCCATTGTGCTTCATTTGGTATGGACCGGTGGAATCCAACTGTCCATTAAAACAAAGCTTTGCGAAGACTTTTGATCATGCTGACGTAATGTGACTTCTGCCCAGCGCTCTAAATGTCAACGTGAAGAAATGCAACAAGGCATGGCTACACAAAGCGAGTAACAATGGCTCTCTTGAGGTGCGGCTAGAGCAGTGTGGCGCTTGCGCTGCCTGGTGCGCTTCAACTGGCATGGACCGGGAGAATCCGACTCTCCAAATAAAACAATGCATTTTGAGGGCCGTTGACCATGCTGACGCAATGTGATTTCTGCCCAGGTCTGTAAATGTCAACGTGCAGAAATGAAAAAAAGGCGTGGTTAAACGACAGGAGTAAGAATGACTCCCTTGCAGTGTGGATTCAGGAGTGGCGCTTTATGCTATCTGTTGTGCTTCAACTGGCATGGACCGGCTGAAACTGACTGTCCACTTAAAACAAAGCATTGCAAGGACTTTTGACGATGCTGACGCAATGTGATTTGTGCCCAGGGCTCTAAATGTCAATGTGAGGAAATGGAACAAAGCGTGAGTGAAGGACGTTAGTAACAATGACTCCCTTGAGGTGCGGCTAGAACAGTGCTGCTTTGCACTGTCTGGTGTGGTTCAACTGGAATGCACAGGGGGAATCTTACTGTGCTTTTAAAAGATATAATTGCGAGGGCGGCTGACCATTTTTATGCAAGGTGATTTGTGCCCAGTGCCCTAAATGTCAACCTGAAGAAATAGAACAAGGCGTGGGGGAGCTAAGTGAGTAACAATGACTCCCTTGAGCTGCGGCTAGAGCAGTGCGGCTCTAGCGCTGCCTGGTGCGCTTCAACTGGGATAGATCGGGGTAATCCGACTGTCCATTTAAAACAAATGATTGCGAGGGCCGTTGACCATGCTGACGCAATTTGATTTCTGCCTAGTGCTTTAAACGTGAAATAAATAAATTAAGGAAAGGGCTGGATAAACGACAGGAGTAACTATGACACCCTTTAGGTGCGGCTAGCGCAGTACAGCTCTTGCGCGGTCTGGTGCGAATGAACTGGCATGGACTGACAGAATCCACTGTCCAAATAAAACAAACCATTCTGGGGGCCGTTGAGCATGCTGACGCAGTGTGATTTCTGCACAGTGCTCTAAATGTCGAAGTGAAAAAATGAAAAAAAAAGCGTGGATAAAAGACAGGAGTAAGAATGACTCCCTTGCAGTGTGGATTGAGCTGTGCCGCTTTGCACTTTCCGTTGCGCTTCAACTGGTATGGACCGGGAGAATCTGACTGTCCATTGAAAACAAAGCATTGCGAGGACTTTTGACCATGCTGATGCAATGTGATCTCTGCCCAGTCCCCTATATGTCAACTTGATAAAATCAACAAGGCGTGGGTAAACGAAGAGACTAACAATGACTCCCATGAGGTGCGACTAGAGCAGCACGGCTCTGCACTGTCTGGTGTGGCTTACCTGGCATGCACCGGGGGAATCTCACTGTGCACTTAAAACAAATGATTGTGAAGGCTGTTGCCGATGCTGACACAATGTGATTTCTGCCCAGTGCTATTTAATGTCAACGTGAAGAAATGCAAGACGGTGTGCGTAAGCTATGAGAGTAACAATGACTCCCTTGAGGTGTGACTAGAACAGTGCAGCTTTTGCATAGTCTGCTGCACTCCAGCTGGCATAGATCGGGGGAATCCGACTGTCCATTTAAAACACATGATTGCGAGGGCCGTCGACCATGCTGACGCAATGTGATTTCTGCCCAGTGCTCTAAACGTGAAACTGAAGTAAATAAAAAAAGGCATGGATAAACTACAGGAGTCACAATGACTCCCTTGTGGTGCGGCTATCGCAGTGCGGCTCTTGCGTGGTCTTGTGTGCCTCAACTGGCATGGACCGGCGGAATCATCATCAGCATCAGCCTGGTTACGCCTACTGCAGGGCAAAGGCCTCTCCCGTACATCTCCAACAACCCCGATCATGTACTATGTGTGGCCATGTCGTCCCTGCAAACTTCTTAATCTCATGCGCCCGCCTAACTTTCTGCCGCCCTCTGCTAAGCTTCCCTTCCCTTGGAATCCATTCCGTAACCCTTAATGACCATCGGTTATCTTCCCTCCTCATTTCGTATGCTGCCCATGCCCATTTCTTTTTCTTGATTTCAACTAAGATGTCATTAACTCGCGTTTGTTCCCTCACCCAATCTGCTCTTTTCTTATCCTTTAACGTTACACCTATCATTCTTCTTTCCATAGCTCGTTGCGTCGTCCTCAATTTGAGCAGAACCTATTTCGTAAGCCTCCAGGTTTCTGCCCCATAGGTGAGTACTGGTAAGACACAGGTATTATATACTTTCCTCTTGAGGGGATAATGGCAACCTGCTAATCATCATCTGAGAATGCCTGCCAAACCCACCCCAGCCCATTCTTGTTCTTTTGAATATTTCTGTCTCATGATCCGCATCCGCTGTCACTACCTGCCCTAAGTTGATGTAATCCCTTACGACTTCTAGTGCCTCGCTGCCAATTGTAAATTGCTGTTTTCTTCCGAGACTGTTAAGCATTACTTTAGTTTCCTGCAGAATAATTTTTAGACCCACTCTTCTGCTTTGCCTATCCAGGTCAGTGAACATGCATTGCAATTGGTCCCCTGTGGTACTAAGGAAGGCAATGTCATCAGCGAATCGCGAGTTAATAAGCTATTCTCGATTAACTTTTATCCCCAAATCTTCCCAATCCATGTCTTTGAATACCTCCTGTAAAATAAAATGCCCAAATAAAACAAAGCATTTTGGGGGCCGTTGACCATGCTGACGCAATGTGATTTCTGCCCAGGTCTGTAAATGTCAACGTGCAGAAATGAAAAAAAGGCGTGGTTAAACGACAGGAGTAAGAATGACTCCCTTGCAGTGTGGATTCAGGAGTGGCGCTTTATGCTATCTGTTGTGCACCAACTGGCACGGACCGGGGGAATCCGACTGTCCATTTAAAACAAAGCATTGCGGGGACTTTTGACCATGCTGACGCAATGTGATTTCTGCCCAGTCCCCTATATGTCAACTTGATAAAATCAACAAGGCGTGGGTAAACGAAGAGACTAACAATGACTCCCATGAGGTGCGACTAGAGCAGCACAGCTTTGCACTGTCTGGTCTGGTTTAACTGTCATGCACCGGGGGAATCTCACTGTGCACTTAAAACAAATGATTGTGAAGGCTGTTGCCGATGTTGACACAATGTGATTTCTGCCCAGTGCTATTTAATGTCAACGTGAAGAAATGCAAGAAGGTGTGTATGCGATGAGAGTAACAATGACTCCCTCGAGGTGCCACTAGAGCAGTGCGGCTCTTGCGCAGTCTGCTGCACTCCAACTGGCATAGATCGGGGCAATCCGACTGTCCATTTAAAACAAATGATTACGCGGGCCGTTCACCATGCTGACGCAATCTGATTTCTGCCTAGTGCTCTAAACGGCAAAGTGATGAAATAAAGAAATGCCTGGATAAAGGACAGGTGTAAGAGTGACTCCTGTGAGGTGCGGCTGGAGCAGTGCAGGTCTTGCGCGGTATGGTACGCCTCAACTGGCATGGACGGGCGGAATTCACTGTCCAAATGAAACAAAGCATTCTGGGAGCCAGTGCTCTAAATGTCAACGTGAAGAAATGCAAAAAGGTGGGTATAAAGGACAGGAGTAAGAATGACTCCCGTGCAGAGTTTATTGAGCAGTTTCGCTTTGTGCTATCCATTGTGCTTCATTTGGTATGGACCGGTGGAATCCAACTGTCCATTAAAACAAAGCTTTGCGAAGACTTTTGATCATGCTGACGTAATGTGACTTCTGCCCAGCGCCCTAAATGTCAACGTGAAGAAATGCAACAAGGCATGGCTACACAAAGCGAGTAACAATGGCTCTCTTAAGGTGCGGCTAGAGCAGTGTGGCGCTTGCGCTGCCTGGTGCGCTTCAACTGGCATGGACCGGGAGAATCCGACTCTCGAAATAAAACAATGCATTTTGAGGGCCGTTGACCATGCTGACGCAATGTGATTTCTGCCCAGGTCTGTAAATGTCAACGTGCAGAAATGAAAAAAAAGGCGTGGTTAAAGGACAGGAGTAAGAATGACTCCCTTGCAGTGTGGATTCAGGATAGGCGCTTTATGCTATCTGTTGTGCTTCAACTGGCATGGACCGGCTGAAACTGACTGTCCACTTAAAACAAAGCATTGCAAGGACTTTTGACGATGCTGACGCAATGTGATTTGTGCCCAGGGCTCTAAATGTCAATGTGAGGAAATGGAACAAAGCGTGGGTGAAGGACGTTAGTAACAATCACTCCCTTAAGGTGCGGCTAGAACAGTGCTGCTTTGCACTGTCTGGTGTGGTTCAACTGGAATGCACAGGGGGAATCTTACTGTGCTTTTAAAAGATATAATTGCGAGGGCGGTTGACCATTTTTATGCAAGGTGATTTGTGCCCAGTGCCCTAAATGTCAACCTGAAGAAATAGAACAAGGCGTGGGGGAGCTAAGTGAGTAACAATGACTCCCTTGAGCTGCGGCTAGAGCAGTGCGGCTCTAGCGCTGCCTGGTGCGCTTCAACTGGGATAGATCGGGGTAATCCGACTGTCCATTTAAAACAAATGATTGCGAGGGCCGTTGACCATGCTGACGCAATTTGATTTCTGCCTAGTGCTTTAAACGTGAAATAAATAAATTAAGGAAAGGGCTGGATAAACGACAGGAGTAACTATGACACCCTTTAGGTGCGGCTAGCGCAGTGCAGCTCTTGCGCGGTCTGGTGCGAATGAACTGGCATGGACTGACAGAATCCACTGTCCAAATAAAACAAACCATTCTGGGGGCCGTTGAGCATGCTGACGCAGTGTGATTTCTGCACAGTGCTCTAAATGTCGAAGTGAAAAAATGAAAAAAAAAGCGTGGATAAAAGACAGGAGTAAGAATGACTCCCTTGCAGTGTGGATTGAGCTGTGCCGCTTTGCACTTTCCGTTGCGCTTCAACTGGTATGGACCGGGAGAATCTGACTGTCCATTTAAAACAAAGCATTGCGAGGACTTTTGACCATGCTGATGCAATGTGATCTCTGCCCAGTCCCCTATATGTCAACTTGATAAAATCAACAAGGCGAGGGTAAACGAAGAGACTAACAATGACTCCCATGAGGTGCGACTAGAGCAGCACGGCTCTGCACTGTCTGGTGTGGCTTACCTGGCATGCACCGGGGGAATCTCACTGTGCACTTAAAACAAATGATTGTGAAGGCTGTTGCCGATGCTGACGCAATGTGATTTCTGCCTAGTGCTCTAAACGGCAAAGTGATGAAATAAAGAAATGCCTGGATAAAGGACAGGTGTAACAGTGACTCCTGTGAGGTGCGGCTGGAGCAGTGCAGCTCTTGCGCGGTATGGTACGCCTCAACTGGCATGGACGGGCGGAATTCACTGTCCAAATGAAACAAAGCATTCTGGGAGCCAGTGCTCTAAATGTCATCGTGAAGAAATGCAAAAAGGTGGGTATAAAGGACAGGAGTAAGAATGACTCCCGTGCAGAGTTTATTGAGCAGTTTCGCTTTGTGCTATCCATTGTGCTTCATTTGGTATGGACCGGTGGAATCCAACTGTCCAATAAAACAAAGCTTTGCGAAGATTTTTGATCATGCTGACGTAATGTGACTTCTGCCCAGCGCTCTAAATGTCAACGTGAAGAAATGCAACAAGGCATGGCTACACAAAGCGAGTAACAATGGCCCTCTTGAGGTGCGGCTAGAGCAGTGTGGCGCTTGCGCTGCCTGGTGCGCTTCAACTGGCATGGACCGGGAGTATCCGACTCTCCAAATAAAACAATGCATTTTGAGGGCCGTTGACCATGCTGACGCAATGTGATTTCTGCCCAGGTCTGTAAATGTCAACGTGCAGAAATGAAAAAAAAAGGCGTGGTTAAACGACAGGAGTAAGAATGACTCCCTTGCAGTGTGGATTCAGGAGTGGCGCTTTATGCTATCTGTTGTGCTTCAACTGGCATGGACCGGCTGAAACTGACTGTCCACTTAAAACAAAGCATTGCAAGGACTTTTGACGATGCTGACGCAATGTGATTTGTGCCCAGGGCTCTAAATGTCAATGTGAGGAAATGGAACAAAGCGTGGGTGAAGGACGTTAGTAACAATGACTCCCTTGAGGTGCGGCTAGAACAGTGCTGCTTTGCACTGTCTGGTGTGGTTCAACTGGAATGCACAGGGGGAATCTTACTGTGCTTTTAAAAGATATAATTGCGAGGGCGGTTGAGCATTTTTATGCAAGGTGATTTGTGCCCAGTGCCCTAAATGTCAACCTGAAGAAATAGAACAAGGCGTGGGGGAGCTAAGTGAGTAACAATGACTCCCTTGAGCTGCGGCTAGAGCAGTGCGGCTCTAGCGCTGCCTGGTGCGCTTCAACTGGGATAGATCGGGGTAATCCGACTGTCCATTTAAAACAAATGATTGCGAGGGCCGTTGACCATGCTGACGCAATTTGATTTCTGCCTAGTGCTTTAAACGTGAAATAAATAAATTAAGGAAAGGGCTGGATAAACGACAGGAGTAACTATGACACCCTTTAGGTGCGGCTAGCGCAGTACAGCTCTTGCGCGGTCTGGTGCGAATGAACTGGCATGGACTGACAGAATCCACTGTCCAAATAAAACAAACCATTCTGGGGGCCGTTGAGCATGCTGACGCAGTGTGATTTCTGCACAGTGCTCTAAATGTCGAAGTGAAAAAATGAAAAAAAAAAGCGTGGATAAAAGACAGGAGTAAGAATGACTCCCTTGCAGTGTGGATTGAGCTGTGCCGCTTTGCACTTTCCGTTGCGCTTCAACTGGTATGGACCGGGAGAATCTGACTGTCCATTGAAAACAAAGCATTGCGAGGACTTTTGACCATGCTGATGCAATGTGATCTCTGCCCAGTCCCCTATATGTCAAATTGATAAAATCAACAAGGCGAGGGTAAACGAAGAGACTAACAATGACTACCATGAGGTGCGACTAGAGTAGCACGGCTCTGCACTGTCTGGTGTGGCTTACCTGGCATGCACCGGGGGAATCTCACTGTGCACTTAAAACAAATGATTGTGAAGGCTGTTGCCGATGCTGACGCAATGTGATTTCTGCCTAGTGCTCTAAACGGCAAAGTGATGAAATAAAGAAATGCCTGGATAAAGGACAGGTGTAACAGTGACTCCTGTGAGGTGCGGCTGGAGCAGTGCAGCTCTTGCGCGGTATGGTACGCCTCAACTGGCATGGACGGGCGGAATTCACTGTCCAAATGAAACAACGCATTCTGGGAGCCAGTGCTCTAAATGTCAACGTGAAGAAATGCAAAAAGGTGGGTATAAAGGACAGGAGTAAGAATGACTCCCGTGCAGAGTTTATTGAGCAGTTTCGCTTTGTGCTATCCATTGTGCTTCATTTGGTATGGACCGGTGGAATCCAACTGTCCATTAAAACAAAGCTTTGCGAAGACTTTTGATCATGCTGACGTAATGTGACTTCTGCCCAGCGCTCTAAATGTCAACGTGAAGAAATGCAACAAGGCATGGCTACACAAAGCGAGTAACAATCGCTCTCTTGAGGTGCGGCTAGAGCAGTGTGGCGCTTGCGCTGCCTGGTGCGCTTCAACTGGCATGGACCGGGAGAATCCGACTCTCCAAATAAAACAATGCATTTTGAGGGCCGTTGACCATGCTGACGCAATGTGATTTCTGCCCAGGTCTGTAAATGTCAACGTGCAGAAATGAAAAAAAGGCGTGGTTAAACGAAAGGAGTAAGAATGACTCCCTTGCAGTGTGCATTCAGCTGTGCCGCTTTGCACTTTCCATTGCGCTTGAACTGGTATAGACCGGGGGAATCCGACTGTCCATTTAAAACAAAGCATTGCGGGGACTTTTGACCACGCTGACGCAATGTGATTTCTGCCCAGTCCCCTATATGTCAACTTGATAAAATTCAACAAGGCGTGGGTAAACGAAGAGACTAACAATGACTCCCATGAGGTGCGACTAGAGCAGCACAGGTATGCACTGTCTGGTGTGGCTTACCTGGCATGCACCGCGGGAATCTCACTGTGCACTTAAAACAAACGATTGTGAAGGCTGTTGCCGATGCTGACACTATGTGATTTCTGCCCAGTGCTATTTAATGTCAACGTGAAGAAATGCAAGAAGGTGTGAATGCGATGAGAGTAACAATGACTCCCGCGAGGTGCGACTAGAGCAGTGCGGCTCTTGCGCAGTCTGCTGCACTCCAACTGGCATAAATCGGGGGAATCCGACTGTCCATTTAAAACAAATAATTGCGCGGGCCGTTCACCATGCTGACGCAATGTGATTTCTGCCTAGTGCTATAAACGGCAAAGTGATGAAATAAAGAAATGCCTGGATAAAGGACAGGTGTAAGAGTGACTCCTGTGAGGTGCGGCTGGAGCAGTGCAGCTCTTGCGCGGTATGGTACGCCTCAACTGGCATGGACGGGCGGAATTCACTGTCCAAATGAAACAAAGCATTCTGGGAGCCAGTGCTCTAAATGTCAACGTGAAGAAATGCAAAAAGGTGGGTATAAAGGACAGGAGTAAGAATGACTCCCGTGCAGAGTTTATTGAGCAGTTTCGCTTTGTGCTATCCATTGTGCTTCATTTGGTATGGACCGGTGGAATCCAACTGTCCATTAAAACAAAGCTTTGCGAAGACTTTTGATCATGCTGACGTAATGTGACTTCTGCCCAGCGCTCTAAATGTCAACGTGAAGAAATGCAACAAGGCATGGCTACACAAAGCGAGTAACAATGGCTCTCTTGAGGTGCGGCTAGAGCAGTGTGGCGCTTGCGCTGCCTGGTGCGCTTCAACTGGCATGGACCGGGAGAATCCGACTCTCCAAATAAAACAATGCATTTTGAGGGCCGTTGACCATGCTGACGCAATGTGATTTCTGCCCAGGTCTGTAAATGTCAACGTGCAGAAATGAAAAAAAGGCGTCGTTAAACGACAGGAGTAAGAATGACTCCCTTGCAGTGTGGATTCAGGAGTGGCGCTTTATGCTATCTGTTGTGCATCAACTGGCATGGACCGGCTGAAACTGACTGTCCACTTAAAACAAAGCATTGCAAGGACTTTTGACGATGCTGACGCAATGTGATTTGTGCCCAGGGCTCTAAATGTCAATGTGAGGAAATGGAACAAAGCGTGGGTGAAGGACGTTAGTAACAATGACTCCCTTAAGGTGCGGCTAGAACAGTGCTGCTTTGCATTGTCTGGTGTGGTTCAACTGGAATGCACAGGGGGAATCTTACTGTGCTTTTAAAAGATATAATTGCGAGGGCGGTTGACCATTTTTATGCAAGGTGATTTGTTCCCAGTGCCCTAATTGTCAACCTGAAGAAATAGAACAAGGCGTGGGGTAGCTAAGTGAGTAACAATGACTCCCTTGAGCTGCGACTAGAGCAGTGCGGCTCTAGCGCTGCCTGGTGCGCTTCAACTGGGATAGATCGGGGTAATCCGACTGTCCATTTAAAACAAATGATTGCGAGGGCCGTTGACCATGCTGACGCAATTTGATTTCTGCCTAGTGCTTTAAACGTGAAATAAATAAATTAAGGAAAGGGCTGGATAAACGACAGGAGTAACTATGACACCCTTTAGGTGCGGCTAGCGCAGTACAGCTCTTGCGCGGTCTGGTGCGAATGAACTGGCATGGACTGACAGAATCCACTGTCCAAATAAAACAAACCATTCTGGGGGCCGTTGAGCATGCTGACGCAGTGTGATTTCTGCACAGTGCTCTAAATGTCGAAGTGAAAAAATGAAAAAAAAGCGTGGATAAAAGACAGGAGTAAGAATGACTCCCTTGCAGTGTGGATTGAGCTGTGCCGCTTTGCACTTTCCGTTGCGCTTCAACTGGTATGGACCGGGAGAATCTGACTGTCCATTGAAAACAAAGCATTGCGAGGACTTTTGACCATGCTGATGCAATGTGATCTCTGCCCAGTCCCCTATATGTCAACTTGATAAAACCAACAAGGCGTGGGTAAACGAAGAGACTAACAATGACTCCCATGAGGTGCGACTAGAGCAGCACGGCTCTGCACTGTCTGGTGTGGCTTACCTGGCATGCACCGGGGGTATCTCACTGTGCACTTAAAACAAATGATTGTGAAGGCTGTTGCCGATGCTGACACAATGTGATTTCTGCCCAGTGCTATTTAATGTCAACGTGAAGAAATGCAAGAAGGTGTGTGTAAGCTATGAGAGTAACAATGACTCCCTTGAGGTGCGACTAGAACAGTGCAGCTTTTGCACAGTCTGCTGCACTCCAGCTGGCATAGATCGGGGGAATCCGACTGTCCATTTAAAACAAATGATTGCGAGGGCCGTCGACCATGCTGACGCAATGTGATTTCTGCCCAGTGCTCTAAACGTGAAACTGAAGTAAATAAAAAAAGGCATGGATAAACTACAGGAGTCACAATGACTCCCTTGTGGTGCGGCTATCGCAGTGCGGCTCTTGCGTGGTCTTGTGTGCCTCAACTGGCATGGACCGGCGGAATCATCATCAGCATCAGCCTGGTTACGCCTACTGCAGGGCAAAGGCCTCTCCCGTACATCTCCAACAACCCCGATCATGTACTATGTGTGGCCATGTCGTCCCTGCAAACTTCTTAATCTCATGCGCCCGCCTAACTTTCTGCCGCCCTCTGCTAAGCTTCCCTTCCCTTGGAATCCATTCCGTAACCCTTAATGACCATCGGTTATCTTCCCTCCTCATTTCGTATCCTGCCCATGCCCATTTCTTTTTCTTGATTTCAACTAAGATGTCATTAACTCGCGTTTGTTCCCTCACCCAATCTGCTGTTTTCTTATCCTTTAACGTTACACCTATCATTCTTCTTTCCATAGCTCGTTGCGTCGTCCTCAATTTGAGCAGAACCTATTTCGTAAGCCTCCAGGTTTCTGCCCCATAGGTGAGTACTGGTAAGACACAGGTATTATATACTTTCCTCTTGAGGGGATAATGGCAACCTGCTAATCATCATCTGAGAATGCCTGCCAAACCCACCCCAGCCCATTCTTGTTCTTCTGAATATTTCTGTCTCATGATCCGCATCCGCTGTCACTACCTGCCCTAAGTTGATGTAATCCCTTACGACTTCTAGTGCCTCGCTGCCAATTGTAAATTGCTGTTTTCTTCCGAGACTGTTAAGCATTACTTTAGTTTCCTGCAGATTAATTTTTAGACCCACTCTTCTGCTTTGCCTATCCAGGTCAGTGAACATGCATTGCAATTGGTCCCCTGAGGTACTAAGGAAGGCAATGTCATCAGCGAATCGCGAGTTACTAAGCTATTCTCGATTAACTTTTATCCCCAAATCTTCCCAATCCATGTCTCTGAATACCTCCTGTAAAATAAAATGCCCAAATAAAACAAAGCATTTTGGGGGCCGTTGACCATGCTGACGGAATGTGATTTCTGCCCAGGTCTGTAAATGTCAACGTGCAGAAATGAAAAAAAGGCGTGGTTAAACGACAGGAGTAAGAATGACTCCCTTGCAGTGTGGATTCAGGAGTGGCGCTTTATGCTATCTGTTGTGCATCAACTGGCATGGACCGGGGAATCCGACTGTCCATTTAAAACAAAGCATTGCGGGGACTTTTGACCATGCTGACGCAATGTGGTTTCTGCCCAGTCCCCTATATGTCAACTTGATAAAATCAACAAGGCGTGGGTAAACGAAGAGACTAACAATGACTCCCATGAGGTGCGACTAGAGCAGCACAGCTTTGCACTGTCTGGTGTGGTTTACCTGTCATGCACCGGGGGAATCTCACTGTGCACTTAAAACAAATGATTGTGAAGGCTGTTGCCGATGCTGACACAATGTGATTTCTGCCCAGTGCTATTTAATGTCAACGTGAAGAAATGCAAGAAGGTGTGTATGCGATGAGAGTAACAATGACTCCCTGGAGGTGCGACTAGAGCAGTGCGGCTCTTGCGCAGTCTGCTGCACTCCAACTGGCATAGATCGGGGGAATCCGACTGTCCATTTAAAACAAATGATTACGCGGGCCGTTCACCATGCTGACGCAATGTGATTTCTGCCTAGTGCTCTAAACGGCAAAGTGATGAAATAAAGAAATGCCTGGATAAAGGACAGGTGTAAGAGTGACTCCTGTGAGGTGCGGCTGGAGCAGTGCAGGTCTTGCGCGGTATGGTACGCCTCAACTGGCATGGACGGGCGGAATTCACTGTCCAAATGAAACAAAGCATTCTGGGAGCCAGTGCTCTAAATGTCAACGTGAAGAAATGCAAAAAGGTGGGTATAAAGGACAGGAGTAAGAATGACTCCCGTGCAGAGTTTATTGAGCAGTTTCGCTTTGTGCTATCCATTGTGCTTCATTTGGTATGGACCGCTGGAATCCAACTGTCCATTAAAACAAAGCTTTGCGAAGACTTTTGATCATGCTGACGTAATGTGACTTCTGCCCAGCGCCCTAAATGTCAACGTGAAGAAATGCAACAAGGCATGGCTACACAAAGCGAGTAACAATGGCTCTCTTAAGGTGCGGCTAGAGCAGTGTGGCGCTTGCGCTGCCTGGTGCGCTTCAACTGGCATGGACCGGGAGAATCCGACTCTCGAAATAAAACAATGCATTTTGAGGGCCGTTGACCATGCTGACGCAATGTGATTTCTGCCCAGGTCTGTAAATGTCAACGTGCAGAAATGAAAAAAAGGCGTGGTTAAACGACAGGAGTAGGAATGACTCCCTTGCAGTGTGGATTCAGGAGTGGCGCTTTATGCTATCTGTTGTGCATCAACTGGCATGGACCGGCTGAAACTGACTGTCCACTTAAAACAAAGCATTGCAAGGACTTTTGACGATGCTGACGCAATGTGATTTGTGCCCAGGGCTCTTAATGTCAATGTGAGGAAATGGAACAAAGCGTGGGTGAAGGACGTTAGTAACAATGACTCCCTTAAGGTGCGGCTAGAACAGTGCTGCTTTGCACTGTCTGGTGTGGTTCAACTGGAATGCACAGGGGGAATCTTACTGTGCTTTGAAAAGATATAATTGCGAGGTCGGTTGACCATTTTTATGCAAGGTGATTTGTGCCCAGTGCCCTAAATGTCAACCTGAAGAAATAGAACAAGGCGTGGGGTAGCTAAGTGAGTAACAATGACTCCCTTGAGCTGCGACTAGAGCAGTGCGGCTCTAGCGCTGCCTGGTGCGCTTCAACTGGGATAGATCGGGGTAATCCGACTGTCCATTTAAAACAAATGATTGCGAGGGCCGTTGACCATGCTGACGCAATTTGATTTCTGCCTTGTGCTTTAAACGTGAAATAAATAAATTAAGGAAAGGGCTGGATAAACGACAGGAGTAACTATGACACCCTTTAGGTGCGGCTAGCGCAGTGCAGCTCTTGCGCGGTCTGGTGCGAATGAACTGGCATGGACTGACAGAATCCACTGTCCAAATAAAACAAACCATTCTGGGGGCCGTTGAGCATGCTGACGCAGTGTGATTTCTGCACAGTGCTCTAAATGTCGAAGTGAAAAAATGAAAAAAAAAGCGTGGATAAAAGACAGGAGTAAGAATGACTCCCTTGCAGTGTGGATTGAGCTGTGCCGCTTTGCACTTTCCGTTGCGCTTCAACTGGTAATGGACCGGGAGAATCTGACTGTCCATTTAAAACAAAGCATTGCGAGGACTTTTGACCATGCTGATGCAATGTGATCTCTGCCCAGTCCCCTAAATGTCAACGTGATAAAATGCAACAAGGCGAGGGTAAACGAAGAGACTAACAATGACTCCCATGAGGTGGGACTAGAGTAGCGCGGCTTTGCACTGGCTGGTGTGGTTTACCTGGCATGCAAATGGGGAATCTAACCCCTGCCATGAAAAGAAATGATTGCGAAGGCCGTTGACCATGCTGACACAATGTGATTTCTGCCCAGTGCTATTTAATGTCAACGTGAAGAAATGCAAAAAAGGTGTGTGTAAGAGATGAGAGTAACAATGACACCCTTGAGGTGTGACTAGAGCAGCGCAGCATTTGCACAGTCTGCTGCACTCCAGCTGGCATAGATCGGGGGAATCCGACTGTCCAATTAAAACAAATGATTGTGAGCGCCGTCGACCATGCTGACGGAATGTGATTTCTGCCCAGTGCTCTAAACGTCAAAGTGAAGTAATTAAAAAAAAGGACGGATAGACGACAGGAGTAACAATGACTCCCTCGTGGTGCGGCTATCGCAGTGCGGCTATTGCGTGGTCTTGTGCGCCTCAACTGGCATGGACCGGCGGAATCATCATCAGCATAGGCCTGGTTACGCCTACTGCAGGGCAAAGGCCTCTCCCATACATCTCCAACAACCCCGATCATGTACTAAGTGTGGCCATGTCGTCCCTGCAAACTTCTGAATCTCATGCGCCCGCCTAACTTTCTGCCGCCCTCTGCTAAGCTTCTCTTCCCTTGGAATCCATTCCGTAACCCTCAATGACCATCGGTTATCTTCCCTCCTCATTGCGTATCCTGCCCATGCCCCTTTCTTTTTCTTGATTTCAACTAAGATGTCATTAGGTCGCGTTTGTTCCCTCACCCAATCTGCTCTTTTCTTATCCTTGAACGTTACACCTATCATTCTTCTTTCCATAGCTCGTTGTGTCGTCCTCAATATGAGCAGAACCCTTTTCGTAAGCCTCAAGGTTTCTGCCCCATAGGTGAGTGCTGGTAAGACACAGGTATTATATACTTTCCTCTTGAGGGGATAACGGCAACCTGCTATTCATCATCTGAGAATGCCCGCCAAACGCACCCCAGCCCATTCTTGTTCTTCTGAATATTTCTGTCTTATGATCCGCATCCGCTGTCACTACCTGACCTAAGTTGGTGTATTCCCTTACGACTTCCAGTGCCTCGCTGCCTATTGTAAATTGCGGTTTTCTTCGGAGACTGTTAAGCATTACTTTAGTTTCCTGCAGATTAATATTTAGACCCACTCTTCTGCTTTGCCTATCCAGGTCACTGAACATGCATTGCAATTGGTCCCCTGAGGTACTAAGCAAGGCAATGGCATCAGCGAATCGCGAGTTACCAAGCTATTCTCGATTAACTTTTATCCCCAATTCTTCCCAATCCATGTCTCTGAATACCTCCTTTAAAATAAAATGCCCAAATAAAACAAAGCATTTTGGGGGCCGTTGACCGTGCTGACGCAGTGTGATTTCTGCACAGTGCTCTAAATGTCAAAGTGAAAAAATGAAAAAAAGGTGTGGATAAACGACATGAGTAAGAATGACTCCCTTGCAGTGTGCATTCAGCTGTGCCGCTTTGCACTTTCCATTGCGCTTCAACTGGTATAGCCCGGGGGAATCCGACTGTCCATTTAAAACAAAGCATTGCGGGGACTTTTGACCATGCTGACGCAATGTGATTTCTGCCCAGTCCCCTATATGTCAACTTGATAAAATCAACAAGGCGTGGGTAAACGAAGGGACTAACAATGACTCCCATGAGGTGCGACTAGAGCAGCACAGCTTTGCACTGTCTGGTGTGGTTTACCTGTCATGCACCGGGGGAATCTCACTGTGCACTTAAAACAAATGATTGTGAAGGCTGTTGCCGATGCTGACACAATGTGATTTCTGCCCAGTGCTATTTAATGTCAACGTGAAGAAATGCAAGAAGGTGTGTATGCGATGAGAGTAACAATGACTCCCTCGAGGTGCGACTAGAGCAGTGCGGCTCTTGCGCAGTCTGCTGCACTCCAACTGGCATAGATCGGGGGAATCCGACTGTCCATTTAAAACAAATGATTACGCGGGCCGTTCACCATGCTCACGCAATGTGATTTCTGCCTAGTGCTCTAAACGGCAAAGTGATGAAATAAAGAAATGCCTGGATAAAGGACAGGTGTAAGAGTGACTCCTGTGAGGTGCGGCTGGAGCAGTGCAGCTCTTGCGCGGTATGGTACGCCTCAACTGGCATGGACGGGCGGAATTCACTGTCCAAATGAAACAAAGCATTCTGGGAGCCAGTGCTCTAAATGTCAACGTGAAGAAATGCAAAAAGGTGGGTATAAAGGACAGGAGTAAGAATGACTCCCGTGCAGAGTTTATTGAGCAGTTTCGCTTTGTGCTATCCATTGCGCTTCATTTGGTATGGACCGGTGGAATCCAACTGTCCATTAAAACAAAGCTTTGCGAAGATTTTTGATCATGCTGACGTAATGTGACTTCTGCCCAGCGCGCTAAATGTCAACGTGAAGAAATGCAACAAGGCATGGCTACACAAAGCGAGTAACAATCGCTCTCTTGAGGTGCGGCTAGAGCAGTGTGGCGCTTGCGCTGCCTGGTGCGCTTCAACTGGCATGGACCGGGAGAATCCGACTCTCCAAATAAAACAATGCATTTTGAGGGCCGTTGACCATGCTGACGCAATGTGATTTCTGCCCAGGTCTGTAAATGTCAACGTGCAGAAATGAAAAAAAGGCGTGGTTAAACGACAGGAGTAAGAATGACTCCCTTGCAGTGTGCATTCAGCTGTGCCGCTTTGCACTTTCCATTGCGCTTGAACTGGTATAGACCGGGGGAATCCGACTGTCCATTTAAAACAAAGCATTGCGGGGACTTTTGACCACGCTGACGCAATGTGATTTCTGCCCAGTCCCCTATATGTCAACTTGATAAAATGCAACAAGGCGTGGGTAAACGAAGAGACTAACAATGACTCCCATGAGGTGCGACTAGAGCAGCACAGGTCTGCACTGTCTGGTGTGGCTTACCTGGCATGCACCGCGGGAATCTCACTGTGCACTTAAAACAAACGATTGTGAAGGCTGTGGCCGATGCTGACACTATGTGATTTCTGCCCAGTGCTACTTAATATCAACGTGAAGAAATGCAAGAAGGTGTGAATGCGATGAGAGTAACAATGACTCCCTTGAGCTGCGGCTAGAGCAGTGCGGCTCTAGCGCTGCCTGGTGCGCTTCAACTGGGATAGATCGGGGTAATCCGACTGTCCATTTAAAACAAATGATTGCGAGGGCCGTTGACCATGCTGACGCAATTTGATTTCTGCCTAGTGCTTTAAACGTGAAATAAATAAATTAAGGAAAGGGCTGGATAAACGACAGGAGTAACTATGACACCCTTTAGGTGCGGCTAGCGCAGTGCAGCTCTTGCGCGGTCTGGTGCGAATGAACTGGCATGGACTGACAGAATCCACTGTCCAAATAAAACAAACCATTCTGGGGGCCGTTGAGCATGCTGACGCAGTGTGATTTCTGCACAGTGCTCTAAATGTCGAAGTGAAAAAATGAAAAAAAAGCGTGGATAAAAGACAGGAGTAAGAATGACTCCCTTGCAGTGTGGATTGAGCTGTGCCGCTTTGCACTTTCCGTTGCGCTTCAACTGGTATGGACCGGGAGAATCTGACTGTCCATTTAAAACAAAGCATTGCGAGGACTTTTGACCATGCTGATGCAATGTGATCTCTGCCCAGTCCCCTATATGTCAACTTGATAAAATCAACAAGGCGAGGGTAAACGAAGAGACTAAAAATGACTCCCATGAGGTGCGACTAGAGCAGCACGGCTCTGCACTGTCTGGTGTGGCTTACCTGGCATGCACCGGGGGAATCTCACTGTGCACTTAAAACAAATGATTGTGAAGGCTGTTGCCGATGCTGACGCAATGTGATTTCTGCCTAGTGCTCTAAACGGCAAAGTGATGAAATAAAGAAATGCCTGGATAAAGGACAGGTGTAACAGTGACTCCTGTGAGGTGCGGCTGGAGCAGTGCAGCTCTTGCGCGGTATGGTACGCCTCAACTGGCATGGACGGGCGGAATTCACTGTCCAAATGAAACAAAGCATTCTGGGAGCCAGTGCTCTAAATGTCAACGTGAAGAAATGCAAAAAGGTGGGTATAAAGGACAGGAGTAAGAATGACTCCCGTGCAGAGTTTATTGAGCAGTTTCGCTTTGTGCTATCCATTGTGCTTCATTTGGTATGGACTGGTGGAATCCAACTGTCCATTAAAACAAAGCTTTGCGAAGACTTTTGATCATGCTGACGTAATGTGACTTCTGCCCAGCGCTCAACGTGAAGAAATGCAACAAGGCATGGCTACACAAAGCGAGTAACAATGGCTCTCTTGAGGTGCGGCTAGAGCAGTGTGGCGCTTGCGCTGCCTGGTGCGCTTCAACTGGCATGGACCGGGAGAATCCGACTCTCCAAATAAAACAATGCATTTTGATGGCCGTTGACCATGCTGACGCAATGTGATTTCTGCCCAGGTCTGTAAATGTCAACGTGCAGAAATGAAAAAAAGGCGTGGTTAAACGACAGGAGTAAGAATGACTCCCTTGCAGTGTGCATTCAGCTGTGCCGCTTTGCACTTTCCATTGCGCTTGAACTGGTATAGACCGGGGGAATCCGACTGTCCATTTAAAACAAAGCATTGCGGGGACTTTTGACCACGCTCACGCAATGTGATTTCTGCCCAGTCCCCTATATGTCAACTTGATAAAATGCAACAAGGCGTGGGTAAACGAAGAGACTAACAATGACTCCCATGAGGTGCGACTAGAGCAGCACAGGTCTGCACTGTCTGGTGTGGCTTACCTGGCATGCACCGCGGGAATCTCACTGTGCACTTAAAACAAACGATTGTGAAGGCTGTTGCCGATGCTGACACTATGTGATTTCTGCCCAGTGCTATTTAATGTCAACGTGAAGAAATGCAAGAAGGTGTGAATGCGATGAGAGTAACAATGACTCCCGCGAGGTGCGACTAGAGCAGTGCGGCTCTTGCGCAGTCTGCTGCACTCCAACTGGCATAGATCGGGGGAATCCGACTGTCCATTTAAAACAAATAATTGCGCGGGCCGTTCACCATGCTGACGCCATGTGATTTCTGCCTAGTGCTATAAACGGCAAAGTGATGAAATAAAGAAATGCCTGGATAAAGGACAGGTGTAAGAGTGACTCCTGTGAGGTGCGGCTGGAGCAGTGCAGCTCTTGCGCGGTATGGTACGCCTCAACTGGCATGGACGGGCGGAATTCACTGTCCAAATGAAACAAAGCATTCTGGGAGCCAGTGCTCTAAATGTCAACGTGAAGAAATGCAAAAAGGTGGGTATAAAGGACAGGAGTAAGAATGACTCCCGTGCAGAGTTTATTGAGCAGTTTCGCTTTGTGCTATCCATTATGCTTCATTTGGTATGGACCGGTGGAATCCAACTGTCCATTAAAACAAAGCTTTGCGAAGACTTTTGATCATGCTGACGTAATGTGACTTCTGCCCAGCGCTCTAAATGTCAACGTGAAGAAATGCAACAAGGCATGGCTACACAAAGCGAGTAACAATGGCTCTCTTGAGGCGCGGCTAGAGCAGTGTGGCGCTTGCGCTGCCTGGTGCGCTTCAACTGGCATGGACCGGGAGAATCCGACTCTCCAAATAAAACAATGCATTTTGAGGGCCGTTGACCATGCTGACGCAATGTGATTTCTGCCCAGGTCTGTAAATGTCAACGTGCAGAAATGAAAAAAAGGCGTGGTTAAACGACAGGAGTAAGAATGACTCCCTTGCAGTGTGGATTCAGGAGTGGCGCTTTATGCTATCTGTTGTGCATCAACTGGCATGGACCGGCTGAAACTGACTGTCCACTTAAAACAAAGCATTGCAAGGAGTTTTGACGATGCTGACGCAATGTGATTTGTGCCCAGGGCTCTAAATGTCAATGTGAGGAAATGGAACAAAGCGTGGGTGAAGGACGTTAGTAACAATGACTCCCTTAAGGTGCGGCTAGAACAGTGCTGCTTTGCACTGTCTGGTGTGGTTCAACTGGAATGCACAGGGGGAATCTTACTGTGCTTTTAAAAGATATAATTGCGAGGGCGGTTGACCATTTTTATGCAAGGTGATTTGTGCCCAGTGCCCTAAATGTCAAGCTGAAGAAATAGATCAAGGCGTGGGGGAGCTAAGTGAGTAACAATGACTCCCTTGAGCTGCGACTAGAGCAGTGCGGCTCTAGCGCTGCCTGGTGCGCTTCAACTGGGATGGATCGGGGTAATCCGACTGTCCATTTAAAACAAATGATTGCGAGGGCCGTTGACCATGCTGACGCAATTTGATTTCTGCCTAGTGCTTTAAACGTGAAATAAATAAATTAAGGAAAGGGCTGGATAAACGACAGGAGTAACTATGACACCCTTTAGGTGCGGCTAGCGCAGTGCAGCTCTTGCACGGTCTGGTGCGAATGAACTGGCACGGACTGACAGAATCCACTGTCCAAATAAAACAAACCATTCTGGGGGCCGTTGAGCATGCTGACGCAGTGTGATTTCTGCACAGTGCTCTAAATGTCGAAGGGAAAAAATGAAAAAAAAAAAGCGTGGATAAAAGACAGGAGTAAGAATGACTCCCTTGCAGTGTGGATTGAGCTGTGCCGCTTTGCACTTTCCGTTGCGCTTCAACTGGTATGGACCGGGAGAATCTGACTGTCCATTGAAAACAAAGCATTGCGAGGACTTTTGACCATGCTGATGCAATGTGATCTCTGCCCAGTCCCCTATATGTCAACTTGATAAAACCAACAAGGCGTGGGTAAACGAAGAGACTAACAATGACTCCCATGAGGTGCGACTAGAGCAGCACGGCTCTGCACTGTCTGGTGTGGCTTACCTGGCATGCACCGGGGGAATCTCACTGTGCACTTAAAACAAATGATTGTGAAGGCTGTTGCCGATGCTGACACTATGTGATTTCTGCCCAGTACTATTTAATGTCAACGTGAAGAAATGCAAGAAGGTGTGAATGCGATGAGAGTAACAATGACTCCCGCGAGGTGCGACTAGAGCAGTGCGGCTCTTGCGCAGTCTGCTGCACTCCAACTGGCATAGATCGGGGGAATCCAACTGTCCATTTAAAACAAATGATTGCGAGGGCCGTCGGCCATGCTGACGCAATGTGATTTCTGCCCAGTGCTCTAAACGTGAAACTGAAGTAAATAAAAAAAGGCATGGATAAACTACAGGAGTCACAATGACTCCCTTGTGGTGCGGCTATCGCAGTGCGGCTCTTGCGTGGTCTTGTGTGCCTCAACTGGCATGGACCGGCGGAATCATCATCAGCATCAGCCTGGTTACGCCTACTGCAGGGCAAAGGCCTCTCCCATACATCTCCAACAACCCCGATCATGTACTAAGTGTGGCCATGTCGTCCCCGCAAACTTCTGAATCTCATGCGCCCGCCTAACTTTCTGCCGCCCTCTGCTAAGCTTCTCTTCCCTTGGAATCCATTCCGTAACCCTCAATGACCATCGGTTATCTTCCCTCCTCATTGCGTATCCTGCCCATGCCCCTTTCTTTTTCTTGATTTCAACTAAGATGTCATTAAGTCGCGTTTGTTCCCTCACCCAATCTGCTCTTTTCTTATCCTTGAACGTTACACCTATCATTCTTCTTTCCATAGCTCGTTGTGTCGTCCTCAATATGAGCAGAACCCTTTTCGTAAGCCTCAAGGTTTCTGGCCCATAGGTGAGTGCTGGTAAGACACAGGTATTATATACTTTCCTCTTGAGGGGATAACGGCAACCTGCTATTCATCATCTGAGAATGCCTGCCAAACGCACCCCAGCCCATTCTTGTTCTTCTGAATATTTCTGTCTTATGATGCGCATCCGCTGTCACTACCTGACCTAAGTTGGTGTATTCCCTTACGACTTCCAGTGCCTCGCTGCCTATTGTAAATTGCGGTTTTCTTCGGAGACTGTTAAGCATTACTTTAGTTTCCTGCAGATTAATTTTTAGACCCACTCTTCTGCTTTGCCTATCCAGGTCACTGAACATGCATTGCAATCGGTCCCCTGAGGTACTAAGCAAGGCAATGTCATCAGCGAATTGCGAGTTACCAAGCTATTCTCGATTAACTTTTATCCCCAATTCTTCCCAATCCATGTCTCTGAATACCTCCTGTAAAATAAAATGCCCAAATAAAACAGAGCATTTTGGGGGCCGTTGACCGTGCTGACGCAGTGTGATTTCTGCACAGTGCTCTAAATGTCAAAGTGAAAAAATGAAAAAAGGTGTGGATAAACGACATGAGTAAGAATGACTCCCTTGCAGTGTGCATTCAGCTGTGCCGCTTTGCACTTTCCATTGCGCTTCAACTGGTATAGACCGGGGGAATCCGACTGTCCATTTAAAACAAAGCATTGCGGGGACTTTTGACCATGCTGACGAAATGTGATTTCTGCCCAGTCCCCTATATGTCAACTTGATAAAATCAACAAGGCGTGGGTAAACGAAGAGACTAACAATGACTCCCATGAGGTGCGACTAGAGCAGCACAGCTTTGCACTGTCTGGTGTGGTTTACCTGTCATGCACCGGGGGAATCTCACTGTGCACTTAAAACAAATGATTGTGAAGGCTGTTGCCGATGCTGACACAATGTGATTTCTGCCCAGTGCTATTTAATGTCAACGTGAAGAAATGCAAGAAGGTGTGTATGCGATGAGAGTAACAATGACTCCCTCGAGGTGCGACTAGAGCAGTGCGGCCCTTGCGCAGTCTGCTGCACTCCAACTGGCATAGATCGGGGGAATCCGACTGTCCATTTAAAACAAATGATTACGCGGGCCGTTCACCATGCTGACGCAATGTGATTTCTGCCTAGTGCTCTAAACGGCAAAGTGATGAAATAAAGAAATGCCTGGATAAAGGACAGGTGTAAGAGTGACTCCTGTGAGGTGCGGCTGGAGCAGTGCAGCTCTTGCGCGGTATGGTACGCCTCAACTGGCATGGACGGGCGGAATTCACTGTCCAAATGAAACAAAGCATTCTGGGAGCCAGTGCTCTAAATGTCAACGTGAAGAAATGCAAAAAGGTGGGTATAAAGGACAGGAGTAAGAATGACTCCCGTGCAGAGTTTATTGAGCAGTTTCGCTTTGTGCTATCCATTGTGCTTCATTTGGTATGGACCGGTGGAATCCAACTGTCCATTAAAACAAAGCTTTGCGAAGACTTTTGATCATGCTGACGTAATGTGACTTCTGCCCAGCGCCCTAAATGTCAACGTGAAGAAATGCAACAAGGCATGGCTACACAAAGCGAGTAACAATGGCTCTCTTAAGGTGCGGCTAGAGCAGTGTGGCGCTTGCGCTGCCTGGTGCGCTTCAACTGGCATGGACCGGGAGAATCCGACTCTCGAAATAAAACAATGCATTTTGAGGGCCGTTGACCATGCTGACGCAATGTGATTTCTGCCCAGGTCTGTAAATGTCAACGTGCAGAAATGAAAAAAAAGGCGTGGTTAAAGGACAGGAGTAAGAATGACTCCCTTGCAGTGTGGATTCAGGAGTGGCGCTTTATGCTATCTGTTGTGCTTCAACTGGCATGGACCGGCTGAAACTGACTGTCCACTTAAAACAAAGCATTGCAAGGACTTTTGACGATGCTGACGCAATGTGATTTGTGCCCAGGGCTCTAAATGTCAATGTGAGGAAATGGAACAAAGCGTGGGTGAAGGACGTTAGTAACAATGACTCCCTTGAGGTGCGGCTAGAACAGTGCTGCTTTGCACTGTCTGGTGTGGTTCAACTGGAATGCACAGGGGGAATCTTACTGTGCTTTTAAAAGATATAATTGCGAGGGCGGTTGACCATTTTTATGCAAGGTGATTTGTGCCCAGTGCCCTAAATGTCAACCTGAAGAAATAGAACAAGGCGTGGGGGAGCTAAGTGAGTAACAATGACTCCCTTGAGCTGCGACTAGAGCAGTGCGGCTCTAGCGCTGCCTGGTGCGCTTCAACTGGGATAGATCGGGGTAATCCGACTGTCCATTTAAAACAAATGATTGCGAGGGCCGTTGACCATGCCGACGCAATTTGATTTCTGCCTAGTGCTTTAAACGTGAAATAAATAAATTAGGGAAAGGGCTGGATAAACGACAGGAGTAACTATGACACCCTTTAGGTGCGGCTAGCGCAGTGCAGCTCTTGCGCGGTCTGGTGCGAATGAACTGGCACGGACTGACAGAATCCACTGTCCAAATAAAACAAACCATTCTGGGGGCCGTTGAGCATGCTGACGCAGTGTGATTTCTGCACAGTGCTCTAAATGTCGAAGTGAAAAAATTAAAAAAAAAGCGTGGATAAAAGACAGGAGTAAGATTGACTCCCTTGCAGTGTGGATTGAGCTGTGCCACTTTGCACTTTCCGTTGCGCTTCAACTGGTATGGACCGGGAGAATCTGACTGTCCATTTAAAACAAAGCATTGCGAGGACTTTTGACCATGCTGATGCAATGTGATCTCTGCCCAGTCCCCTATATGTCAACTTGATAAAATCATCAAGGCGTGGGTAAACGAAGAGACTAACAATGACTCCCATGAGGTGCGACTAGAGCAGCACGGCTCTGCACTGTCTGGTGTGGCTTACCTGGCATGCACTGGGGAAATCTCACTGTGCACTTAAAACAAATGATTGTGAAGGCTGTTGCCGATGCTGACACTATGTGATTTCTGCCCAGTGCTATTTAATGTCAACGTGAAGAAATGCAAGAAGGTGTGTGTAAGCGGTGAGAGTAACGATGACTCCCTTGAGGTGCGACTAGAGCAGTGCAGCTTTTGCACAGTCTGCTGCACTCCAGCCGGCATAGATCGGGGGAATCCGACTGTCCATTTAAAACAAATGATTGCGAGGGCCGTCGGCCATGCTGACGCAATGTGATTTCTGCCCAGTGCTCTAAACGTGAAACTGAAGTAAATAAAAAAGGCATGGATAAACTACAGGAGTCACAATGACTCCCTTGTGGTGCGGCTATCGCAGTGCGGCTCTTGCGTGGTCTTGTGTGCCTCAACTGGCATGGACCGGCGGAATCATCATCAGCATCAGCCTGGTTACGCCTACTGCAGGGCAAAGGCCTCTCCCATACATCTCCAACAACCCCGATCATGTACTAAGTGTGGCCATGTCGTCCCCGCAAACTTCTGAATCTCATGCGCCCGCCTAACTTTCTGCCGCCCTCTGCTAAGCTTCTCTTCCCTTGGAATCCATTCCGTAACCCTCAATGACCATCGGTTATCTTCCCTCCTCATTGCGTATCCTGCCCATGCCCCTTTCTTTTTCTTGATTTCAACTAAGATGTCATTAAGTCGCGTTTGTTCCCTCACCCAATCTGCTCTTTTCTTATCCTTGAACGTTACACCTATCATTCTTCTTTCCATAGCTCGTTGTGTCGTCCTCAATATGAGCAGAACCCTTTTCGTAAGCCTCAAGGTTTCTGCCCCATAGGTGAGTGCTGGTAAGACACAGGTATTATATACTTTCCTCTTGAGGGGATAACGGCAACCTGCTATTCATCATCTGAGAATGCCTGCCAAACGCACCCCAGCCCATTCTTGTTCTTCTGAATATTTCTGTCTTATGATCCGCATCCGCTGTCACTACCTGACCTAAGTTGGTGTATTCCCTTACGACTTCCAGTGCCTCGCTGCCTATTGTAAATTGCGGTTTTCTTCGGAGACTGTTAAGCATTACTTTAGTTTCCTGCAGATTAATTTTTAGACCCACTCTTCTGCTTTGCCTATCCAGGTCACTGAACATGCATTGCAATTGGTCCCCTGAGGTACTAAGCAAGGCAATGTCATCAGCGAATCGCGAGTTACCAAGCTATTCTCGACTAACTTTTATCCCCAATTCTTCCCAATCCATGTCTCTGAATACCTCCTGTAAAATAAAATGCCCAAATAAAACAAAGCATTTTGGGGGCCGTTGACCGTGCTGACGCAGTGTGATTTCTGCACAGTGCTCTAAATGTCAAAGTGAAAAAATGAAAAAAAGGTTTGGATAAACGACATGAGTAAGAATGACTCCCTTGCAGTGTGCATTCAGCTGTGCCGCTTTGCACTTTCCATTGCGCTTCAACTGGTATAGACCGGGGGAATCCGACTGTCCATTTAAAACAAAGCATTGCGGGGACTTTTGACCATGCTGACGCAATGTGATTTCTGCCCAGTCCCCTATATGTCAACTTGATAAAATCAACAAGGCGTGGGTAAACGAAGAGATTAACAATGACTCCCATGAGGTGCGACTAGAGCAGCACAGCTTTGCACTGTCTGGTGTGGTTTACCTGTCATGCACCGGGGGAATCTCACTGTGCACTTAAAACAAATGATTGTGAAGGCTGTTGCCGATGCTGACACAATGTGATTTCTGCCCAGTGCTATTTAATGTCAACGTGAAGAAATGCAAGAAGGTGTGTATGCGATGAGAGTAACAATGACACCCTTGAGGTGTGACTAGAGCAGCGCAGCATTTGCACAGTCTGCTGCACTCCAGCTGGCATAGATCGGGGGAATCCGACTGTCCAATTAAAACAAATGATTGTGAGCGCCGTCGACCATGCTGACGGAATGTGATTTCTGCCCAGTGCTCTAAACGTCAAAGTGAAGTAATTAAAAAAAAGGACGGATAGACGACAGGAGTAACAATGACTCCCTCGTGGTGCGGCTATCGCAGTGCGGCTATTGCGTGGTCTTGTGCGCCTCAACTGGCATGGACCGGCGGAATCATCATCAGCATAGGCCTGGTTACGCCTACTGCAGGGCAAAGGCCTCTCCCATACATCTCCAACAACCCCGATCATGTACTATGTGTGGCCATGTCGTCCCTGCAAACTTCTTAATCTCATGCGCCCGCCTAACTTTCTGCCGCCCTCTGCTAAGCTTCCCTTCCCTTGGAATCCATTCCGTAACCCTCAATGACCATCGGTTATCTTCCCTCCTCATTGCGTATCCTGCCCATGCCCATTTCTTTTTCTTGATTTCAACTAAGATGTCATTAGGTCGCGTTTGTTCCCTCACCCAATCTGCTCTTTTCTTATCCTTGAACGTTACACCTATCATTCTTCTTTCCATAGATCGTTGTGTCGTCCTCAATATGAGCAGAACCCTTTTCGTAAGCCTCAAGGTTTCTGCCCCATAGGTGAGTGCTGGTAAGACACAGGTATTATATACTTTCCTCTTGAGGGGATAACGGCAACCTGCTATTCATCATCTGAGAATGCCTGCCAAACGCACCCCAGCCCATTCTTGTTCTTCTGAATATTTCTGTCTTATGATGCGCATCCGCTGTCACTACCTGACCTAAGTTGGTGTATTCCCTTACGACTTCCAGTGCCTCGCTGCCTATTGTAAATTGCGGTTTTCTTCGGAGACTGTTAAGCATTACTTTAGTTTCCTGCAGATTAATTTTTAGACCCACTCTTCTGCTTTGCCTATCCAGGTCACTGAACATGCATTGCAATTGGTCCCCTGAGGTACTAAGCAAGGCAATGTCATCAGCGAATTGCGAGTTACCAAGCTATTCTCGATTAACTTTTATCCCCAATTCTTCCCAATCCATGTCTCTGAATACCTCCTGTAAAATAAAATGCCCAAATAAAACAGAGCATTTTGGGGGCCGTTGACCGTGCTGACGCAGTGTGATTTCTGCACAGTGCTCTAAATGTCAAAGTGAAAAAATGAAAAAAAGGTATGGATAAACGACATGAGTAAGAATGACTCCCTTGCAGTGTGCATTCAGCTGTGCCGCTTTGCACTTTCCATTGCGCTTCAACTGGTATAGACCGGGGGAATCCGACTGTCCATTTAAAACAAAGCATTGCGGGGACTTTTGACCATGCTGACGAAATGTGATTTCTGCCCAGTCCCCTATATGTCAACTTGATAAAATCAACAAGGCGTGGGTAAACGAAGAGACTAACAATGACTCCCATGAGGTGCGACTAGAGCAGCACAGCTTTGCACTGTCTGGTGTGGTTTACCTGTCATGCACCGGGGGAATCTCACTGTGCACTTAAAACAAATGATTGTGAAGGCTGTTGCCGATGCTGACACAATGTGATTTCTGCCCAGTGCTATTTAATGTCAACGTGAAGAAATGCAAGAAGGTGTGTATGCGATGAGAGTAACAATGACTCCCTCGAGGTGCGACTAGAGCAGTGCGGCCCTTGCGCAGTCTGCTGCACTCCAACTGGCATAGATCGGGGGAATCCGACTGTCCATTTAAAACAAATAATTGCGCGGGCCGTTCACCATGCTGACGCAATGTGATTTCTGCCTAGTGCTATAAACGGCAAAGTGATGAAATAAAGAAATGCCTGGATAAAGGACAGGTGTAAGAGTGACTCCTGTGAGGTGCGGCTGGAGCAGTGCAGCTCTTGCGCGGTATGGTACGCCTCAACTGGCATGGACCGGCGGAATTCACTGTCCAAATGAAACAAAGCATTCTGGGAGCCAGTGCTCTAAATGTCAACGTGAAGAAATGCAAAAAGGTGGGTATAAAGGACAGGAGTAAGAATGACTCCCGTGCAGAGTTTATTGAGCAGTTTCGCTTTGTGCTATCCATTATGCTTCATTTGGTATGGACCGGTGGAATCCAACTGTCCATTAAAACAAAGCTTTGCGAAGACTTTTGATCATGCTGACGTAATGTGACTTCTGCCCAGCGCTCTAAATGTCAACGTGAAGAAATGCAACAAGGCATGGCTACACAAAGCGAGTAACAATGGCTCTCTTAAGGTGCGGCTAGAGCAGTGTGGCGCTTGCGCTGCCTGGTGCGCTTCAACTGGCATGGACCGGGAGAATCCGACTCTCGAAATAAAACAATGCATTTTGAGGGCCGTTGACCATGCTGACGCAATGTGATTTCTGCCCAGGTCTGTAAATGTCAACGTGCAGAAATGAAAAAAAGGCGTGGTTAAACGACAGGAGTAAGAATGACTCCCTTGCAGTGTGGATTCAGGAGTGGCGCTTTATGCTATCTGTTGTGCATCAACTGGCATGGACCGGCTGAAACTGACTGTCCACTTAAAACAAAGCATTGCAAGGAGTTTTGACGATGCTGACGCAATGTGATTTGTGCCCAGGGCTCTAAATGTCAATGTGAGGAAATGGAACAAAGCGTGGGTGAAGGACGTTAGTAACAATGACTCCCTTAAGGTGCGGCTAGAACAGTGCTGCTTTGCACTGTCTGGTGTGGTTCAACTGGAATGCACAGGGGGAATCTTACTGTGCTTTTAAAAGATATAATTGCGAGGGCGGTTGACCATTTTTATGCAAGGTGATTTGTGCCCAGTGCCCTAAATGTCAAGCTGAAGAAATAGATCAAGGCGTGGGGGAGCTAAGTGAGTAACAATGACTCCCTTGAGCTGCGACTAGAGCAGTGCGGCTCTAGCGCTGCCTGGTGCGCTTCAACTGGGATGGATCGGGGTAATCCGACTGTCCATTTAAAACAAATGATTGCGAGGGCCGTTGACCATGCTGACGCAATTTGATTTCTGCATAGTGCTTTAAACGTGAAATAAATAAATTAAGGAAAGGGCTGGATAAACGACAGGAGTAACTATGACACCCTTTAGGTGCGGCTAGCGCAGTGCAGCTCTTGCGCGGTCTGGTGCGAATGAACTGGCACGGACTGACAGAATCCACTGTCCAAATAAAACAAACCATTCTGGGGGCCGTTGAGCATGCTGACGCAGTGTGATTTCTGCACAGTGCTCTAAATGTCGAAGGGAAAAATTGAAAAAAAAAAGCGTGGATAAAAGACAGGAGTAAGAATGACTCCCTTGCAGTGTGGATTGAGCTGTGCCGCTTTGCACTTTCCGTTGCGCTTCAACTGGTATGGACCGGGAGAATCTGACTGTCCATTTAAAACAAAGCATTGCGAGGACTTTTGACCATGCTGATGCAATGTGATCTCTGCCCAGTCCCCTATATGTCAACTTGATAAAATCATCAAGGCGTGGGTAAACGAAGAGACTAACAATGACTCCCATGAGGTGCGACTAGAGCAGCACGGCTCTGCACTGTCTGGTGTGGCTTACCTGGCATGCACTGGGGGAATCTCACTGTGCACTTAAAACAAATGATTGTGAAGGCTGTTGCCGATGCTGACACTATGTGATTTCTGCCCAGTGCTATTTAATGTCAACGTGAAGAAATGCAAGAAGGTGTGTGTAAGCGGTGAGAGTAACGATGACTCCCTTGAGGTGCGACTAGAGCAGTGCAGCTTTTGCACAGTCTGCTGCACTCCAGCCGGCATAGATCGGGGGAATCCGACTGTCCATTTAAAACAAATGATTGCGAGGGCCGTCGGCCATGCTGACGCAATGTGATTTCTGCCCAGTGCTCTAAACGTGAAACTGAAGTAAATAAAAAAGGCATGGATAAACTACAGGAGTCACAATGACTCCCTTGTGGTGCGGCTATCGCAGTGCGGCTCTTGCGTGGTCTTGTGTGCCTCAACTGGCATGGACCGGCGGAATCATCATCAGCATCAGCCTGGTTACGCCTACTGCAGGGCAAAGGCCTCTCCCATACATCTCCAACAACCCCGATCATGTACTAAGTGTGGCCATGTCGTCCCCGCAAACTTCTGAATCTCATGCGCCCGCCTAACTTTCTGCCGCCCTCTGCTAAGCTTCTCTTCCCTTGGAATCCATTCCGTAACCCTCAATGACCATCGGTTATCTTCCCTCCTCATTGCGTATCCTGCCCATGCCCCTTTCTTTTTCTTGATTTCAACTAAGATGTCATTAGGTCGCGTTTGTTCCCTCACCCAATCTGCTCTTTTCTTATCCTTGAACGTTACACCTATCATTCTTCTTTCCATAGCTCGTTGTGTCGTCCTCAATATGAGCAGAACCCTTTTCGTAAGCCTCAAGGTTTCTGCCCCATAGGTGAGTGCTGGTAAGACACAGGTATTATATACTTTCCTCTTGAGGGGATAACGGCAACCTGCTATTCATCATCTGAGAATGCCTGCCAAACGCACCCCAGCCCATTCTTGTTCTTCTGAATATTTCTGTCTCATGATCCGCATCCGCTGTCACTACCTGACCTAAGTTGGTGTATTCCCTTACGACTTCCAGTGCCTCGCTGCCTATTGTAAATTGCGGTTTTCTTCGGAGACTGTTAAGCATTACTTTAGTTTCCTGCAGATTAATTTTTAGACCCACTCTTCTGCTTTGCCTATCCAGGTCACTGAACATGCATTGCAATTGGTCCCCTGAGGTACTAAGCAAGGCAATGTCATCAGCGAATTGCGAGTTACCAAGCTATTCTCGATTAACTTTTATCCCCAATTCTTCCCAATCCATGTCTCTGAATACCTCCTGTAAAATAAAATGCCCAAATAAAACAGAGCATTTTGGGGGCCGTTGACCGTGCTGACGCAGTGTGATTTCTGCACAGTGCTCTAAATGTCAAAGTGAAAAAATGAAAAAAAGGTATGGATAAACGACATGAGTAAGAATGACTCCCTTGCAGTGTGCATTCAGCTGTGCCGCTTTGCACTTTCCATTGCGCTTCAACTGGTATAGACCGGGGGAATCCGACTGTCCATTTAAAACAAAGCATTGCGGGGACTTTTGACCATGCTGACGAAATGTGATTTCTGCCCAGTCCCCTATATGTCAACTTGATAAAATCAACAAGGCGTGGGTAAACGAAGAGACTAACAATGACTCCCATGAGGTGCGACTAGAGCAGCACAGCTTTGCACTGTCTGGTGTGGTTTACCTGTCATGCACCGGGGGAATCTCACTGTGCACTTAAAACAAATGATTGTGAAGGCTGTTGCCGATGCTGACACAATGTGATTTCTGCCCAGTGCTATTTAATGTCAACGTGAAGAAATGCAAGAAGGTGTGTATGCGATGAGAGTAACAATGACTCCCTCGAGGTGCGACTAGAGCAGTGCGGCCCTTGCGCAGTCTGCTGCACTCCAACTGGCATAGATCGGGGGAATCCGACTGTCCATTTAAAACAAATAATTGCGCGGGCCGTTCACCATGCTGACGCAATGTGATTTCTGCCTAGTGCTATAAACGGCAAAGTGATGAAATAAAGAAATGCCTGGATAAAGGACAGGTGTAAGAGTGACTCCTGTGAGGTGCGGCTGGAGCAGTGCAGCTCTTGCGCGGTATGGTACGCCTCAACTGGCATGGACCGGCGGAATTCACTGTCCAAATGAAACAAAGCATTCTGGGAGCCAGTGCTCTAAATGTCAACGTGAAGAAATGCAAAAAGGTGGGTATAAAGGACAGGAGTAAGAATGACTCCCGTGCAGAGTTTATTGAGCAGTTTCGCTTTGTGCTATCCATTATGCTTCATTTGGTATGGACCGGTGGAATCCAACTGTCCATTAAAACAAAGCTTTGCGAAGACTTTTGATCATGCTGACGTAATGTGACTTCTGCCCAGCGCTCTAAATGTCAACGTGAAGAAATGCAACAAGGCATGGCTACACAAAGCGAGTAACAATGGCTCTCTTAAGGTGCGGCTAGAGCAGTGTGGCGCTTGCGCTGCCTGGTGCGCTTCAACTGGCATGGACCGGGAGAATCCGACTCTCGAAATAAAACAATGCATTTTGAGGGCCGTTGACCATGCTGACGCAATGTGATTTCTGCCCAGGTCTGTAAATGTCAACGTGCAGAAATGAAAAAAAGGCGTGGTTAAACGACAGGAGTAAGAATGACTCCCTTGCAGTGTGGATTCAGGAGTGGCGCTTTATGCTATCTGTTGTGCATCAACTGGCATGGACCGGCTGAAACTGACTGTCCACTTAAAACAAAGCATTGCAAGGAGTTTTGACGATGCTGACGCAATGTGATTTGTGCCCAGGGCTCTAAATGTCAATGTGAGGAAATGGAACAAAGCGTGGGTGAAGGACGTTAGTAACAATGACTCCCTTAAGGTGCGGCTAGAACAGTGCTGCTTTGCACTGTCTGGTGTGGTTCAACTGGAATGCACAGGGGGAATCTTACTGTGCTTTTAAAAGATATAATTGCGAGGGCGGTTGACCATTTTTATGCAAGGTGATTTGTGCCCAGTGCCCTAAATGTCAAGCTGAAGAAATAGATCAAGGCGTGGGGGAGCTAAGTGAGTAACAATGACTCCCTTGAGCTGCGACTAGAGCAGTGCGGCTCTAGCGCTGCCTGGTGCGCTTCAACTGGGATGGATCGGGGTAATCCGACTGTCCATTTAAAACAAATGATTGCGAGGGCCGTTGACCATGCTGACGCAATTTGATTTCTGCATAGTGCTTTAAACGTGAAATAAATAAATTAAGGAAAGGGCTGGATAAACGACAGGAGTAACTATGACACCCTTTAGGTGCGGCTAGCGCAGTGCAGCTCTTGCGCGGTCTGGTGCGAATGAACTGGCACGGACTGACAGAATCCACTGTCCAAATAAAACAAACCATTCTGGGGGCCGTTGAGCATGCTGACGCAGTGTGATTTCTGCACAGTGCTCTAAATGTCGAAGGGAAAAATTGAAAAAAAAAAGCGTGGATAAAAGACAGGAGTAAGAATGACTCCCTTGCAGTGTGGATTGAGCTGTGCCGCTTTGCACTTTCCGTTGCGCTTCAACTGGTATGGACCGGGAGAATCTGACTGTCCATTTAAAACAAAGCATTGCGAGGACTTTTGACCATGCTGATGCAATGTGATCTCTGCCCAGTCCCCTATATGTCAACTTGATAAAATCATCAAGGCGTGGGTAAACGAAGAGACTAACAATGACTCCCATGAGGTGCGACTAGAGCAGCACGGCTCTGCACTGTCTGGTGTGGCTTACCTGGCATGCACTGGGGGAATCTCACTGTGCACTTAAAACAAATGATTGTGAAGGCTGTTGCCGATGCTGACACTATGTGATTTCTGCCCAGTGCTATTTAATGTCAACGTGAAGAAATGCAAGAAGGTGTGTGTAAGCGGTGAGAGTAACGATGACTCCCTTGAGGTGCGACTAGAGCAGTGCAGCTTTTGCACAGTCTGCTGCACTCCAGCCGGCATAGATCGGGGGAATCCGACTGTCCATTTAAAACAAATGATTGCGAGGGCCGTCGGCCATGCTGACGCAATGTGATTTCTGCCCAGTGCTCTAAACGTGAAACTGAAGTAAATAAAAAAGGCATGGATAAACTACAGGAGTCACAATGACTCCCTTGTGGTGCGGCTATCGCAGTGCGGCTCTTGCGTGGTCTTGTGTGCCTCAACTGGCATGGACCGGCGGAATCATCATCAGCATCAGCCTGGTTACGCCTACTGCAGGGCAAAGGCCTCTCCCATACATCTCCAACAACCCCGATCATGTACTAAGTGTGGCCATGTCGTCCCCGCAAACTTCTGAATCTCATGCGCCCGCCTAACTTTCTGCCGCCCTCTGCTAAGCTTCTCTTCCCTTGGAATCCATTCCGTAACCCTCAATGACCATCGGTTATCTTCCCTCCTCATTGCGTATCCTGCCCATGCCCCTTTCTTTTTCTTGATTTCAACTAAGATGTCATTAAGTCGCGTTTGTTCCCTCACCCAATCTGCTCTTTTCTTATCCTTGAACGTTACACCTATCATTCTTCTTTCCATAGCTCGTTGTGTCGTCCTCAATATGAGCAGAACCCTTTTCGTAAGCCTCAAGGTTTCTGCCCCATAGGTGAGTGCTGGTAAGACACAGGTATTATATACTTTCCTCTTGAGGGGATAACGGCAACCTGCTATTCATCATCTGAGAATGCCTGCCAAACGCACCCCAGCCCATTCTTGTTCTTCTGAATATTTCTGTCTTATGATGCGCATCCGCTGTCACTACCTGACCTAAGTTGGTGTATTCCCTTACGACTTCCAGTGCCTCGCTGCCTATTGTAAATTGCGGTTTTCTTCGGAGACTGTTAAGCATTACTTTAGTTTCCTGCAGATTAATTTTTAGACCCACTCTTCTGCTTTGCCTATCCAGGTCACTGAACATGCATTGCAATTGGTCCCCTGAGGTACTAAGCAAGGCAATGTCATCAGCGAATTGCGAGTTACCAAGCTATTCTCGATTAACTTTTATCCCCAATTCTTCCCAATCCATGTCTCTGAATACCTCCTGTAAAATAAAATGCCCAAATAAAACAGAGCATTTTGGGGGCCGTTGACCGTGCTGACGCAGTGTGATTTCTGCACAGTGCTCTAAATGTCAAAGTGAAAAAATGAAAAAAAGGTGTGGATAAACGACATGAGTAAGAATGACTCCCTTGCAGTGTGCATTCAGCTGTGCCGCTTTGCACTTTCCATTGCGCTTCAACTGGTATAGACCGGGGGAATCCGACTGTCCATTTAAAACAAAGCATTGCGGGGACTTTTGACCATGCTGACGAAATGTGATTTCTGCCCAGTCCCCTATATGTCAACTTGATAAAATCAACAAGGCGTGGGTAAACGAAGAGACTAACAATGACTCCCATGAGGTGCGACTAGAGCAGCACAGCTTTGCACTGTCTGGTGTGGTTTACCTGTCATGCACCGGGGGAATCTCACTGTGCACTTAAAACAAATGATTGTGAAGGCTGTTGCCGATGCTGACACAATGTGATTTCTGCCCAGTGCTATTTAATGTCAACGTGAAGAAATGCAAGAAGGTGTGTATGCGATGAGAGTAACAATGACTCCCTCGAGGTGCGACTAGAGCAGTGCGGCCCTTGCGCAGTCTGCTGCACTCCAACTGGCATAGATCGGGGGAATCCGACTGTCCATTTAAAACAAATGATTACGCGGGCCGTTCACCATGCTGACGCAATGTGATTTCTGCCTAGTGCTCTAAACGGCAAAGTGATGAAATAAAGAAATGCCTGGATAAAGGACAGGTGTAAGAGTGACTTCTGTGAGGTGCGGCTGGAGCAGTGCAGCTCTTGCGCGGTATGGTACGCCTCAACTGGCATGGACGGGCGGAATTCACTGTCCAAATGAAACAAAGCATTCTGGGAGCCAGTGCTCTAAATGTCAACGTGAAGAAATGCAAAAAGGTGGGTATAAAGGACAGGAGTAAGAATGACTCCCGTGCAGAGTTTATTGAGCAGTTTCGCTTTGTGCTATCCATTGTGCTTCATTTGGTATGGACCGGTGGAATCCAACTGTCCATTAAAACAAAGCTTTGCGAAGACTTTTGATCATGCTGACGTAATGTGACTTCTGCCCAGCGCCCTAAATGTCAACGTGAAGAAATGCAACAAGGCATGGCTACACAAAGCGAGTAACAATGGCTCTCTTAAGGTGCGGCTAGAGCAGTGTGGCGCTTTCGCTGCCTGGTGCGCTTCAACTGGCATGGACCGGGAGAATCCGACTCTCGAAATAAAACAATGCATTTTGAGGGCCGTTGACCATGCTGACGCAATGTGATTTCTGCCCAGGTCTGTAAATGTCAACGTGCAGAAATGAAAAAAAAGGCGTGGTTAAAGGACAGGAGTAAGAATGACTCCCTTGCAGTGTGGATTCAGGAGTGGCGCTTTATGCTATCTGTTGTGCTTCAACTGGCATGGACCGGCTGAAACTGACTGTCCACTTAAAACAAAGCATTGCAAGGACTTTTGACGATGCTGACGCAATGTGATTTGTGCCCAGGGCTCTAAATGTCAATGTGAGGAAATGGAACAAAGCGTGGGTGAAGGACGTTAGTAACAATGACTCCCTTGAGGTGCGGCTAGAACAGTGCTGCTTTGCACTGTCTGGTGTGGTTCAACTGGAATGCACAGGGGGAATCTTACTGTGCTTTTAAAAGATATAATTGCGAGGGCGGTTGACCATTTTTATGCAAGGTGATTTGTGCCCAGTGCCCTAAATGTCAACCTGAAGAAATAGAACAAGGCGTGGGGGAGCTAAGTGAGTAACAATGACTCCCTTGAGCTGCGACTAGAGCAGTGCGGCTCTAGCGCTGCCTGGTGCGCTTCAACTGGGATAGATCGGGGTAATCCGACTGTCCATTTAAAACAAATGATTGCGAGGGCCGTTGACCATGCCGACGCAATTTGATTTCTGCCTAGTGCTTTAAACGTGAAATAAATAAATTAGGGAAAGGGCTGGATAAACGACAGGAGTAACTATGACACCCTTTAGGTGCGGCTAGCGCAGTGCAGCTCTTGCGCGGTCTGGTGCGAATGAACTGGCACGGACTGACAGAATCCACTCTCCAAATACAACAAACCATTCTGGGGGCCGTTGAGCATGCTGACGCAGTGTGATTTCTGCACAGTGCTCTAAATGTCGAAGTGAAAAAATTAAAAAAAAAGCGTGGATAAAAGACAGGAGTAAGATTGACTCCCTTGCAGTGTGGATTGAGCTGTGCCACTTTGCACTTTCCGTTGCGCTTGAACTGGTATGGACCGGGAGAATCTGACTGTCCATTTAAAACAAAGCATTGCGAGGACTTTTGACCATGCTGATGCAATGTGATCTCTGCCCAGTCCCCTATATGTCAACTTGATAAAATCATCAAGGCGTGGGTAAACGAAGAGACTAACAATGACTCCCATGAGGTGCGACTAGAGCAGCACGGCTCTGCACTGTCTGGTGTGGCTTACCTGGCATGCACTGGGGGAATCTCACTGTGCACTTAAAACAAATGATTGTGAAGGCTGTTGCCGATGCTGACACTATGTGATTTCTGCCCAGTGCTATTTAATGTCAACGTGAAGAAATGCAAGAAGGTGTGTGTAAGCGGTGAGAGTAACGATGACTCCCTTGAGGTGCGACTAGAGCAGTGCAGCTTTTGCACAGTCTGCTGCACTCCAGCCGGCATAGATCGGGGGAATCCGACTGTCCATTTAAAACAAATGATTGCGAGGGCCGTCGGCCATGCTGACGCAATGTGATTTCTGCCCAGTGCTCTAAACGTGAAACTGAAGTAAATAAAAAAGGCATGGATAAACTACAGGAGTCACAATGACTCCCTTGTGGTGCGGCTATCGCAGTGCGGCTCTTGCGTGGTCTTGTGTGCCTCAACTGGCATGGACCGGCGGAATCATCATCAGCATCAGCCTGGTTACGCCTACTGCAGGGCAAAGGCCTCTCCCATACATCTCCAACAACCCCGATCATGTACTAAGTGTGGCCATGTCGTCCCCGCAAACTTCTGAATCTCATGCGCCCGCCTAACTTTCTGCCGCCCTCTGCTAAGCTTCTCTTCCCTTGGAATCCATTCCGTAACCCTCAATGACCATCGGTTATCTTCCCTCCTCATTGCGTATCCTGCCCATGCCCCTTTCTTTTTCTTGATTTCAACTAAGATGTCATTAGGTCGCGTTTGTTCCCTCACCCAATCTGCTCTTTTCTTATCCTTGAACGTTACACCTATCATTCTTCTTTCCATAGCTCGTTGTGTCGTCCTCAATATGAGCAGAACCCTTTTCGTAAGCCTCAAGGTTTCTGCCCCATAGGTGAGTGCTGGTAAGACACAGGTATTATATACTTTCCTCTTGAGGGGATAACGGCAACCTGCTATTCATCATCTGAGAATGCCTGCCAAACGCACCCCAGCCCATTCTTGTTCTTCTGAATATTTCTGTCTCATGATCCGCATCCGCTGTCACTACCTGACCTAAGTTGGTGTATTCCCTTACGACTTCCAGTGCCTCGCTGCCTATTGTAAATTGCGGTTTTCTTCGGAGACTGTTAAGCATTACTTTAGTTTCCTGCAGATTAATTTTTAGACCCACTCTTCTGCTTTGCCTATCCAGGTCACTGAACATGCATTGCAATTGGTCCCCTGAGGTACTAAGCAAGGCAATGTCATCAGCGAATCGCGAGTTACCAAGCTATTCTCGATTAACTTTTATCCCCAATTCTTCCCAATCCATGTCTCTGAATACCTCCTGTAAAATAAAATGCCCAAATAAAACAAAGCATTTTGGGGGCCGTTGACCGTGCTGACGCAGTGTGATTTCTGCACAGTGCTCTAAATGTCAAAGTGAAAAAATGAAAAAAAGGTTTGGATAAACGACATGAGTAAGAATGACTCCCTTGCAGTGTGCATTCAGCTGTGCCGCTTTGCACTTTCCATTGCGCTTCAACTGGTATAGACCGGGGGAATCCGACTGTCCATTTAAAACAAAGCATTGCGGGGACTTTTGACCATGCTGACGCAATGTGATTTCTGCCCAGTCCCCTATATGTCAACTTGATAAAATCAACAAGGCGTGGGTAAACGAAGAGATTAACAATGACTCCCATGAGGTGCGACTAGAGCAGCACAGCTTTGCACTGTCTGGTGTGGTTTACCTGTCATGCACCGGGGGAATCTCACTGTGCACTTAAAACAAATGATTGTGAAGGCTGTTGCCGATGCTGACACAATGTGATTTCTGCCCAGTGCTATTTAATGTCAACGTGAAGAAATGCAAGAAGGTGTGTATGCGATGAGAGTAACAATGACTCCCTCGAGGTGCGACTAGAGCAGTGCGGCTCTTGCGCAGTCTGCTGCACTCCAACTGGCATAGATCGGGGGAATCCGACTGTCCATTTAAAACAAATGATTACGCGGGCCGTTCACCATGCTGACGCAATGTGATTTCTGCCTAGTGCTCTAAACGGCAAAGTGATGAAATAAAGAAATGCCTGGATAAAAGACAGGTGTAAGAGTGACTCCTGTGAGGTGCAGCTGGAGCAGTGCAGCTCTTGCGCGGTATGGTACGCCTCAACTGGCATGGACGGGCGGAATTCACTGTCCAAATGAAACAAAGCATTCTGGGAGCCAGTGCTCTAAATGTCAACGTGAAGAAATGCAAAAAGGTGGGTATAAAGGACAGGAGTAAGAATGACTCCCGTGCAGAGTTCATTGAGCAGTTTCGCTTTGTGCTATCCATTGTGCTTCATTTGGTATGGACCGGTGGAATCCAACTGTCCATTAAAACAAAGTTTTGCGAAGACTTTTGATCATGCTGACGTAATGTGACTTCTACCCAGCGCTCTAAATGTCAACGTGAAGAAATGCAACAAGGCATGGCTACACAAAGCGAGTAACAATGGCCCTCTTGAGGTGCGGCTAGAGCAGTGTGGCGCTTGCGCTGCCTGGTGCGCTTCAACTGGCATGGACCGGGAGAATCCGACTCTCCAAATAAAACAATGCATTTTGAGGGCCGTTGACCATGCTGACGCAATGTGATTTCTGCCCAGGTCTGTAAATGTCAACGTGCAGAAATGAAAAAAAAGGCGTGGTTAAACGACAGGAGTAAGAATGACTCCCTTGCAGTGTGGATTCAGGAGTGGCGCTTTATGCTATCTGTTGTGCTTCAACTGGCATGGACCGGCTGAAACTGACTGTCCACTTAAAACAAAGCATTGCAAGGACTTTTGACGATGCTGACGCAATGTGATTTGTGCCCAGGGCTCTAAATGTCAATGTGAGGAAATGGAACAAAGCGTGGGTGAAGGACGTTAGTAACAATGACTCCCTTGAGGTGCGGCTAGAACAGTGCTGCTTTGCACTGTCTGGTGTGGTTCAACTGGAATGCACAGGGGGAATCTTAGTGTGCTTTTAAAAGATATAATTGCGAGGGCGGTTGACCATTTTTATGCAAGGTGATTTGTGCCCAGTGCCCTAAATGTCAACCTGAAGAAATAGAACAAGGCGTGGGGGAGCTAAGTGAGTAACAATGACTCCCTTGAGCTGCGGCTAGAGCAGTGCGGCTCTAGCGCTGCCTGGTGCGCTTCAACTGGGATAGATCGGGGTAATCGGACTGTCCATTTAAAACAAATGATTGCGAGGGCCGTTGACCATGCTGACGCAATTTGATTTCTGCCTAGTGCTTTAAACGTGAAATAAATAAATTAAGGAAAGGGCTGGATAAACGACAGGAGTAACTATGACACCCTTTAGGTGCGGCTAGCGCAGTGCAGCTCTTGCGCGGTCTGGTGCGAATGAACTGGCATGGACTGACAGAATCCACTGTCCAAATAAAACAATCCATTCTGGGGGCCGTTGAGCATGCTGACGCAGTGTGATTTCTGCACAGTGCTCTAAATGTCGAAGTGAAAAAATGAAAAAAAAGCGTGGATAAAAGACAGGAGTAAGAATGACTCCCTTGCAGTGTGGATTGAGCTGTGCCGCTTTGCACTTTCCGTTGCGCTTCAACTGGTATGGACCGGGAGAATCTGACTGTCCATTGAAAACAAAGCATTGCGAGGACTTTTGACCATGCTGATGCAATGTGATCTCTGCCCAGTCCCCTATATGTCAACTTGATAAAATCAACAAGGCGAGGGTAAACGAAGAGACTAACAATGACTCCCATGAGGTGCGACTAGAGCAGCACGGCTCTGCACTGTCTGGTGTGGCTTACCTGGCATGCACCGGGGGAATCTCACTGTGCACTTAAAACAAATGATTGTGAAGGCTGTTGCCGATGCTGACGCAATGTGATTTCTGCCTAGTGCTCTAAACGGCAAAGTGACGAAATAAAGAAATGCCTGGATAAAGGACAGGTGTAAGAGTGACTCCTGTGAGGTGCGGCTGGAGCAGTGCAGCTCTTGCGCGGTATGGTAAGCCTCAACTGGCATGGACGGGCGGAATTCACTGTCCAAATGAAACAAAGCATTCTGGGAGCCAGTGCTCTAAATGTCAACGTGAAGAAATGCAAAAAGGTGGGTATAAAGGACAGGAATAAGAATGACTCCCGTGCAGAGTTTATTGAGCAGTTTCGCTTTGTGCTATCCATTATGCTTCATTTGGTATGGACCGGTGGAATCCAACTGTCCATTAAAACAAAGCTTTGCGAAGACTTTTGATCATGCTGACGTAATGTGACTTCTGCCCAGCGCCCTAAATGTCAACGTGAAGAAATGCAACAAGGCATGGCTACACAAAGCGAGTAACAATGGCTCTCTTAAGGTGCGGCTAGAGCAGTGTGGCGCTTGCGCTGCCTGGTGCGCTTCAACTGGCATGGACCGGGAGAATCCGACTCTCGAAATAAAACAATGCATTTTGAGGGCCGTTGACCATGCTGACGCAATGTGATTTCTGCCCAGGTCTGTAAATGTCAACGTGCAGAAATGAAAAAAAAGGCGTGGTTAAAGGACAGGAGTAAGAATGACTCCCTTGCAGTGTGGATTCAGGAGTGGCGCTTTATGCTATCTGTTGTGCTTCAACTGGCATGGACCGGCTGAAACTGACTGTCCACTTAAAACAAAGCATTGCAAGGACTTTTGACGATGCTGACGCAATGTGATTTGTGCCCAGGGCTCTAAATGTCAATGTGAGGAAATGGAACAAAGCGTGGGTGAAGGACGTTAGTAACAATGACTCCCTTGAGGTGCGGCTAGAACAGTGCTGCTTTGCACTGTCTGGTGTGGTTCAACTGGAATGCACAGGGGGAATCTTACTGTGCTTTTAAAAGATATAATTGCGAGGGCGGTTGACCATTTTTATGCAAGGTGATTTGTGCCCAGTGCCCTAAATGTCAACCTGAAGAAATAGAACAAGGCGTGGGGGAGCTAAGTGAGTAACAATGACTCCCTTGAGCTGCGACTAGAGCAGTGCGGCTCTAGCGCTGCCTGGTGCGCTTCAACTGGGATAGATCGGGGTAATCCGACTGTCCATTTAAAACAAATGATTGCGAGGGCCGTTGACCATGCCGACGCAATTTGATTTCTGCCTAGTGCTTTAAACGTGAAATAAATAAATTAGGGAAAGGGCTGGATAAACGACAGGAGTAACTATGACACCCTTTAGGTGCGGCTAGCGCAGTGCAGCTCTTGCGCGGTCTGGTGCGAATGAACTGGCACGGACTGACAGAATCCACTCTCCAAATACAACAAACCATTCTGGGGGCCGTTGAGCATGCTGACGCAGTGTGATTTCTGCACAGTGCTCTAAATGTCGAAGTGAAAAAATTAAAAAAAAAGCGTGGATAAAAGACAGGAGTAAGATTGACTCCCTTGCAGTGTGGATTGAGCTGTGCCACTTTGCACTTTCCGTTGCGCTTGAACTGGTATGGACCGGGAGAATCTGACTGTCCATTTAAAACAAAGCATTGCGAGGACTTTTGACCATGCTGATGCAATGTGATCTCTGCCCAGTCCCCTATATGTCAACTTGATAAAATCATCAAGGCGTGGGTAAACGAAGAGACTAACAATGACTCCCATGAGGTGCGACTAGAGCAGCACGGCTCTGCACTGTCTGGTGTGGCTTACCTGGCATGCACTGGGGGAATCTCACTGTGCACTTAAAACAAATGATTGTGAAGGCTGTTGCCGATGCTGACACTATGTGATTTCTGCCCAGTGCTATTTAATGTCAACGTGAAGAAATGCAAGAAGGTGTGTGTAAGCGGTGAGAGTAACGATGACTCCCTTGAGGTGCGACTAGAGCAGTGCAGCTTTTGCACAGTCTGCTGCACTCCAGCCGGCATAGATCGGGGGAATCCGACTGTCCATTTAAAACAAATGATTGCGAGGGCCGTCGGCCATGCTGACGCAATGTGATTTCTGCCCAGTGCTCTAAACGTGAAACTGAAGTAAATAAAAAAGGCATGGATAAACTACAGGAGTCACAATGACTCCCTTGTGGTGCGGCTATCGCAGTGCGGCTCTTGCGTGGTCTTGTGTGCCTCAACTGGCATGGACCGGCGGAATCATCATCAGCATCAGCCTGGTTACGCCTACTGCAGGGCAAAGGCCTCTCCCATACATCTCCAACAACCCCGATCATGTACTAAGTGTGGCCATGTCGTCCCCGCAAACTTCTGAATCTCATGCGCCCGCCTAACTTTCTGCCGCCCTCTGCTAAGCTTCTCTTCCCTTGGAATCCATTCCGTAACCCTCAATGACCATCGGTTATCTTCCCTCCTCATTGCGTATCCTGCCCATGCCCCTTTCTTTTTCTTGATTTCAACTAAGATGTCATTAGGTCGCGTTTGTTCCCTCACCCAATCTGCTCTTTTCTTATCCTTGAACGTTACACCTATCATTCTTCTTTCCATAGCTCGTTGTGTCGTCCTCAATATGAGCAGAACCCTTTTCGTAAGCCTCAAGGTTTCTGCCCCATAGGTGAGTGCTGGTAAGACACAGGTATTATATACTTTCCTCTTGAGGGGATAACGGCAACCTGCTATTCATCATCTGAGAATGCCTGCCAAACGCACCCCAGCCCATTCTTGTTCTTCTGAATATTTCTGTCTCATGATCCGCATCCGCTGTCACTACCTGACCTAAGTTGGTGTATTCCCTTACGACTTCCAGTGCCTCGCTGCCTATTGTAAATTGCGGTTTTCTTCGGAGACTGTTAAGCATTACTTTAGTTTCCTGCAGATTAATTTTTAGACCCACTCTTCTGCTTTGCCTATCCAGGTCACTGAACATGCATTGCAATTGGTCCCCTGAGGTACTAAGCAAGGCAATGTCATCAGCGAATCGCGAGTTACCAAGCTATTCTCGATTAACTTTTATCCCCAATTCTTCCCAATCCATGTCTCTGAATACCTCCTGTAAAATAAAATGCCCAAATAAAACAAAGCATTTTGGGGGCCGTTGACCGTGCTGACGCAGTGTGATTTCTGCACAGTGCTCTAAATGTCAAAGTGAAAAAATGAAAAAAAGGTTTGGATAAACGACATGAGTAAGAATGACTCCCTTGCAGTGTGCATTCAGCTGTGCCGCTTTGCACTTTCCATTGCGCTTCAACTGGTATAGACCGGGGGAATCCGACTGTCCATTTAAAACAAAGCATTGCGGGGACTTTTGACCATGCTGACGCAATGTGATTTCTGCCCAGTCCCCTATATGTCAACTTGATAAAATCAACAAGGCGTGGGTAAACGAAGAGATTAACAATGACTCCCATGAGGTGCGACTAGAGCAGCACAGCTTTGCACTGTCTGGTGTGGTTTACCTGTCATGCACCGGGGGAATCTCACTGTGCACTTAAAACAAATGATTGTGAAGGCTGTTGCCGATGCTGACACAATGTGATTTCTGCCCAGTGCTATTTAATGTCAACGTGAAGAAATGCAAGAAGGTGTGTATGCGATGAGAGTAACAATGACTCCCTCGAGGTGCGACTAGAGCAGTGCGGCTCTTGCGCAGTCTGCTGCACTCCAACTGGCATAGATCGGGGGAATCCGACTGTCCATTTAAAACAAATGATTACGCGGGCCGTTCACCATGCTGACGCAATGTGATTTCTGCCTAGTGCTCTAAACGGCAAAGTGATGAAATAAAGAAATGCCTGGATAAAAGACAGGTGTAAGAGTGACTCCTGTGAGGTGCAGCTGGAGCAGTGCAGCTCTTGCGCGGTATGGTACGCCTCAACTGGCATGGACGGGCGGAATTCACTGTCCAAATGAAACAAAGCATTCTGGGAGCCAGTGCTCTAAATGTCAACGTGAAGAAATGCAAAAAGGTGGGTATAAAGGACAGGAGTAAGAATGACTCCCGTGCAGAGTTCATTGAGCAGTTTCGCTTTGTGCTATCCATTGTGCTTCATTTGGTATGGACCGGTGGAATCCAACTGTCCATTAAAACAAAGCTTTGCGAAGACTTTTGATCATGCTGACGTAATGTGACTTCTACCCAGCGCTCTAAATGTCAACGTGAAGAAATGCAACAAGGCATGGCTACACAAAGCGAGTAACAATGGCCCTCTTGAGGTGCGGCTAGAGCAGTGTGGCGCTTGCGCTGCCTGGTGCGCTTCAACTGGCATGGACCGGGAGAATCCGACTCTCCAAATAAAACAATGCATTTTGAGGGCCGTTGACCATGCTGACGCAATGTGATTTCTGCCCAGGTCTGTAAATGTCAACGTGCAGAAATGAAAAAAAAGGCGTGGTTAAACGACAGGAGTAAGAATGACTCCCTTGCAGTGTGGATTCAGGAGTGGCGCTTTTTGCTATCTGTTGTGCTTCAACTGGCATGGACCGGCTGAAACTGACTGTCCACTTAAAACAAAGCATTGCAAGGACTTTTGACGATGCTGACGCAATGTGATTTGTGCCCAGGGCTCTAAATGTCAATGTGAGGAAATGGAACAAAGCGTGGGTGAAGGACGTTAGTAACAATGACTCCCTTGAGGTGCGGCTAGAACAGTGCTGCTTTGCACTGTCTGGTGTGGTTCAACTGGAATGCACAGGGGGAATCTTAGTGTGCTTTTAAAAGATATAATTGCGAGGGCGGTTGACCATTTTTATGCAAGGTGATTTGTGCCCAGTGCCCTAAATGTCAACCTGAAGAAATAGAACAAGGCGTGGGGGAGCTAAGTGAGTAACAATGACTCCCTTGAGCTGCGGCTAGAGCAGTGCGGCTCTAGCGCTGCCTGGTGCGCTTCAACTGGGATAGATCGGGGTAATCGGACTGTCCATTTAAAACAAATGATTGCGAGGGCCGTTGACCATGCTGACCCAATTTGATTTCTGCCTAGTGCTTTAAACGTGAAATAAATAAATTAAGGAAAGGGCTGGATAAACGACAGGAGTAACTATGACACCCTTTAGGTGCGGCTAGCGCAGTGCAGCTCTTGCGCGGTCTGGTGCGAATGAACTGGCATGGACTGACAGAATCCACTGTCCAAATAAAACAATCCATTCTGGGGGCCGTTGAGCATGCTGACGCAGTGTGATTTCTGCACAGTGCTCTAAATGTCGAAGTGAAAAAATGAAAAAAAAGCGTGGATAAAAGACAGGAGTAAGAATGACTCCCTTGCAGTGTGGATTGAGCTGTGCCGCTTTGCACTTTCCGTTGCGCTTCAACTGGTATGGACCGGGAGAATCTGACTGTCCATTGAAAACAAAGCATTGCGAGGACTTTTGACCATGCTGATGCAATGTGATCTCTGCCCAGTCCCCTATATGTCAACTTGATAAAATCAACAAGGCGAGGGTAAACGAAGAGACTAACAATGACTCCCATGAGGTGCGACTAGAGCAGCACGGCTCTGCACTGTCTGGTGTGGCTTACCTGGCATGCACCGGGGGAATCTCACTGTGCACTTAAAACAAATGATTGTGAAGGCTGTTGCCGATGCTGACGCAATGTGATTTCTGCCTAGTGCTCTAAACGGCAAAGTGACGAAATAAAGAAATGCCTGGATAAAGGACAGGTGTAAGAGTGACTCCTGTGAGGTGCGGCTGGAGCAGTGCAGCTCTTGCGCGGTATGGTAAGCCTCAACTGGCATGGACGGGCGGAATTCACTGTCCAAATGAAACAAAGCATTCTGGGAGCCAGTGCTCTAAATGTCAACGTGAAGAAATGCAAAAAGGTGGGTATAAAGGACAGGAATAAGAATGACTCCCGTGAAGAGTTTATTGAGCAGTTTCGCTTTGTGCTATCCATTATGCTTCATTTGGTATGGACCGGTGGAATCCAACTGTCCATTAAAACAAAGCTTTGCGAAGACTTTTGATCATGCTGACGTAATGTGACTTCTGCCCAGCGCCCTAAATGTCAACGTGAAGAAATGCAACAAGGCATGGCTACACAAAGCGAGTAACAATGGCTCTCTTAAGGTGCGGCTAGAGCAGTGTGGCGCTTGCGCTGCCTGGTGCGCTTCAACTGGCATGGACCGGGAGAATCCGACTCTCGAAATAAAACAATGCATTTTGAGGGCCGTTGACCATGCTGACGCAATGTGATTTCTGCCCAGGTCTGTAAATGTCAACGTGCAGAAATGAAAAAAAAAAGGCGTGGTTAAAGGACAGGAGTAAGAATGACTCCCTTGCAGTGTGGATTCAGGAGTGGCGCTTTATGCTATCTGTTGTGCTTCAACTGGCATGGAGCGGCTGAAACTGACTGTCCACTTAAAACAAAGCATTGCAAGGACTTTTGACGATGCTGACGCAATGTGATTTGTATCCAGGGCTCTAAATATCAATGTGAGGAAATGGAACAAAGCGTGGGTGAAGGACGTTAGTAACAATGACTCCCTTGAGGTGCGGCTAGAACAGTGCTGCTTTGCACTGTCTGGTGTGGTTCAACTGGAATGCACAGGGGGAATCTTACTGTGCTTTTAAAAGATATAATTGCGAGGGCGGTTGACCATTTTTATGCAAGGTGATTTGTGCCCAGTGCCCTAAATGTCAACCTGAAGAAATGGAACAAGGCGTGGGGGAGCTAAGTGAGTAACAATGACTCCCTTGAGCTGCGACTAGAGCAGTGCGGCTCTAGCGCTGCCTGGTGCGCTTCAACTGGGATAGATCGGGGTAATCCGACTGTCCATTTAAAACAAATGATTGCGAGGGCCGTTGACCATGCCGACGCAATTTGATTTCTGCCTAGTGCTTTAAACGTGAAATAAATAAATTAAGGAAAGGGCTGGATAAACGACAGGAGTAACTATGACACCCTTTAGGTGCGGCTAGCGCAGTGCAGCTCTTGCGCGGTCTGGTGCGAATGAACTGGCACGGACTGACAGAATCCACTGTCCAAATAAAACAAACCATTCTGGGGGCCGTTGAGCATGCTGACGCAGTGTGATTTCTGCACAGTGCTCTAAATGTCGAAGTGAAAAAATTAAAAAAAAAGCGTGGATAAAAGACAGGAGTAAGAATGACTCCCTTGCAGTGTGGATTGAGCTGTGCCGCTTTGCACTTTCCGTTGCGCTTCAACTGGTATGGACCGGGAGAATCTGACTGTCCATTTAAAACAAAGCATTGCGAGGACTTTTGACCATGCTGATGCAATGTGATCTCTGCCCAGTCCCCTATATGTCAACTTGATAAAATCATCAAGGCGTGGGTAAACGAAGAGACTAACAATGACTCCCATGAGGTGCGACTAGAGCAGCACGGCTCTGCACTGTCTGGTGTGGCTTACCTGGCATGCACTGGGGGAATCTCACTGTGCACTTAAAACAAATGATTGTGAAGGCTGTTGCCGATGCTGACACTATGTGATTTCTGCCCAGTGCTATTTAATGTCAACGTGAAGAAATGCAAGAAGGTGTGTGTAAGCGATGAGAGTAACAATGACACCCTTGAGGTGTGACTAGAACAGCGCAGCATTTGCACAGTGTGCTGCACTCCAGCTGGCATAGATCGGGGGAATCCGACTGTCCAAATAAAACAAATGATTGTGAGCGCCGTCGACCATGCTGACGGAATGTGATTTCTGCCCAGTGCTCTAAACGTCAAAGTGAAGTAATTAAAAAATAAGGACGGATAAACGACAGGAGTAACAATGACTCCCTCGTGGTGCGGCTATCGCAGTGCGGCTCTTGCGTGGTCTTGTGTGCCTCAACTGGCATGGACCGGCGGAATCATCATCAGCATCAGCCTGGTTACGCCTACTGCAGGGCAAAGGCCTCTCCCATACATCTCCAACAACCCCGATCATGTACTAAGTGTGGCCATGTCGTCCCCGCAAACTTCTGAATCTCATGCGCCCGCCTAACTTTCTGCCGCCCTCTGCTAAGCTTCTCTTCCCTTGGAATCCATTCCGTAACCCTCAATGACCATCGGTTATCTTCCCTCCTCATTGCGTATCCTGCCCATGCCCCTTTCTTTTTCTTGATTTCAACTAAGATGTCATTAAGTCGCGTTTGTTCCCTCACCCAATCTGCTCTTTTCTTATCCTTGAACGTTACACCTATCATTCTTCTTTCCATAGCTCGTTGTGTCGTCCTCAATATGAGCAGAACGCTTTTCGTAAGCCTCAAGGTTTCTGCCCCATAGGTGAGTGCTGGTAAGACACAGGTATTATATACTTTCCTCTTGAGGGGATAACGGCAACCTGCTATTCATCATCTGAGAATGCCTGCCAAACGCACCCCAGCCCATTCTTGTTCTTCTGAATATTTCTGTCTTATGATCCGCATCCGCTGTCACTACCTGACCTAAGTTGGTGTATTCCCTTACGACTTCCAGTGCCTCGCTGCCTATTGTAAATTGCGGTTTTCTTCGGAGACTGTTAAGCATTACTTTAGTTTCCTGCAGATTAATTTTTAGACCCACTCTTCTGCTTTGCCTATCCAGGTCACTGAACATGCATTGCAATTGGTCCCCTGAGGTACTAAGCAAGGCAATGTCATCAGCGAATCGCGAGTTACCAAGCTATTCTCGATTAACTTTTATCCCCAATTCTTCCCAATCCATGTCTCTGAATACCTCCTGTAAAATAAAATGCCCAAATAAAACAAAGCATTTTGGGGGCCGTTGACCGTGCTGACGCAGTGTGATTTCTGCACAGTGCTCTAAATGTCAAAGTGAAAAAATGAAAAAAAGGTGTGGATAAACGACATGAGTAAGAATGACTCCCTTGCAGTGTGCATTCAGCTGTGCCGCTTTGCACTTTCCATTGCGCTTCAACTGGTATAGACCGGGGGAATCCGACTGTCCATTTAAAACAAAGCATTGCGGGGACTTTTGACCATGCTGACGCAATGTGATTTCTGCCCAGTCCCCTATATGTCAACTTGATAAAATCAACAAGGCGTGGGTAAACGAAGGGACTAACAATGACTCCCATGAGGTGCGACTAGAGCAGCACAGCTTTGCACTGTCTGGTGTGGTTTACCTGTCATGCACCGGGGGAATCTCACTGTGCACTTAAAACAAATGATTGTGAAGGCTGTTGCCGATGCTGACACAATGTGATTTCTGCCCAGTGCTATTTAATGTCAACGTGAAGAAATGCAAGAAGGTGTGTATGCGATGAGAGTAACAATGACTCCCTCGAGGTGCGACTAGAGCAGTGCGGCTCTTGCGCAGTCTGCTGCACTCCAACTGGCATAGATCGGGGGAATCCGACTGTCCATTTAAAACAAATGATTACGCGGGCCGTTCACCATGCTGACGCAATGTGATTTCTGCCTAGTGCTCTAAACGGCAAAGTGATGAATTAAAGAAATGCCTGGATAAAGGACAGGTGTAAGAGTGACTCCTGTGAGGTGCGGCTGGAGCAGTGCAGCTATTGCGTGGTCTTGTGCGCCTCAACTGGCATGGACGGGCGGAATTCACTGTCCAAATGAAACAAAGCATTCTGGGAGCCAGTGCTCTAAATGTCAACGTGAAGAAATGCAAAAAGGTGGGTATAAATGACAGGAGTAAGAATGACTCCCGTGCAGAGTTTATTGAGCAGTTTCGCTTTGTGCTATCCATTGTGCTTCATTTGGTATGGACCGGTGGAATCCAACTGTCCATTAAAACAAAGCTTTGCGAAGACTTTTGATCATGCTGACGTAATGTGACTTCTGCCCAGCGCTCTAAATGTCAACGTGAAGAAATGCAACAAGGCATGGCTACACAAAGCGAGTAACAATGGCCCTCTTGAGGTGCGGCTAGAGCAGTGTGGCGCTTGCGCTGCCTGGTGCGCTTCAACTGGCATGGACCGGGAGAATCCGACTCTCCAAATAAAACAATGCATTTTGAGGGCCGTTGACCATGCTGACGCAATGTGATTTCTGCCCAGGTCTGTAAATGTAGGCGTGCAGAAATGAAAAAAAAGGCGTGGTTAAACGACAGGAGTAAGAATGACTCCCTTGCAGTGTGGATTCAGGAGTGGCGCTTTATGCTATCTGTTGTGCTTCAACTGGCATGGACCGGCTGAAACTGACTGTCCACTTAAAACAAAGCATTGCAAGGACTTTTGACGATGCTGACGCAATGTGATTTGTGCCCAGGGCTCTAAATGTCAATGTGAGGAAATGGAACAAAGCGTGGGTGAAGGACGTTAGTAACAATGACTCCCTTGAGGTGCGGCTATAACAGTGCTGCTTTGCACTGTCTGGTGTGGTTCAACTGGAATGCACAGGGGGAATCTTACTGTGCTTTTAAAAGATATAATTGCGAGGGCGGTTGACCATTTTTGTGCAAGGTGATTTGTGCGCAGTGCCCTAAATGTCAACCTGAAGAAATAGAACAAGGCGTGGGGGAGCTAAGTGAGTAACAATGACTCCCTTGAGCTGCGGCTAGAGCAGTGCGGCTCTAGCGCTGCCTGGTGCGCTTCAACTGGGATAGATCGGGGTAATCCGACTGTCCATTTAAAACAAATGATTGCGAGGGCCGTTGACCATGCTGACGCAATTTGATTTCTGCCTAGTGCTTTAAACGTGAAATAAATAAATTAAGGCAAGGGCTGGATAAACGACAGGAAAAACTATGACACCCTTTAGGTGCGGCTAGCGCAGTGCAGCTCTTGCGCGGTCTGGTGCGAATGAACTGGCATGGACTGACAGAATCCACTGTCCAAATAAAACAAACCATTCTGGGGGCCGTTGAGCATGCTGACGCAGTGTGATTTCTGCACAGTGCTCTAAATGTCGAAGTGAAAAAATGAAAAAAAAAAGCGTGGATAAAAGACAGGAGTAAGAATGACTCCCTTGAAGTGTGGATTGAGCTGTGCCGCTTTGCACTTTCCGTTGCGCTTCAACTGGTATGGACCGGGAGAATCTGACTGTCCATTTAAAACAAAGCATTGCGAGGACTTTTGACCATGCTGATGCAATGTGATCTCTGCCCAGTCCCCTATATGTCAACTTGATAAAATCAACAAGGCGAGGGTAAACGAAGAGACTAACAATGACTCCCATGAGGTGCGACTAGAGCAGCACGGCTCTGCACTGTCTGGTGTGGCTTACCTGGCATGCACCGGGGGAATCTCACTGTGCACTTAAAACAAATGATTGTGAAGGCTGTTGCCGATGCTGACGCAATGTGATTTCTGCCTAGTGCTCTAAACGGCAAAGTGATGAAATAAAGAAATGCCTGGATAAAGGACAGGTGTAAGAGTGACTCCTGTGAGGTGCGGCTGGAGCAGTGCAGCTCTTGCGCGGTATGGTACGCCTCAACTGGCATGGACGGGCGGAATTCACTGTCCAAATGAAACAAAGCATTCTGGGAGCCAGTGCTCTAAATGTCAACGTGAAGAAATGCAAAAAGGTGGGTATAAAGGACAGGAGTAAGAATGACTCCCGTGCAGAGTTTATTGAGCAGTTTCGCTTTGTGCTATTCATTGTGCTTCATTTGGTATGGACCGGTGGAATCCAACTGTCCATTAAAACAAAGCTTTGCGAAGACTTTTGATCATGCTGACGTAATGTGACTTCTGCCCAGCGCTCTAAATGTCAACGTGAAGAAATGCAACAAGGCATGGCTACACAAAGCGAGTAACAATGGCCCTCTTGAGGTGCGGCTAGAGCAGTGTGGCGCTTGCGCTGCCTGGTGCGCTTCAACTGGCATGGACCGGGAGAATCCGACTCTCCAAATAAAACAATGCATTTTGAGGGCCGTTGACCATGCTGACGCAATGTGATTTCTGCCCAGGTCTGTAAATGTCAACGTGCAGAAATGAAAAAAAAGGCGTGGTTAAACGACAGGAGTAAGAATGACTCCCTTGCAGTGTGGATTTAGGAGTGGCGCTTTATGCTATCTGTTGTGCTTCAACTGGCATGGACCGGCTGAAACTGACTGTCCACTTAAAACAAAGCATTGCAAGGACTTTTGACGATGCTGACGCAATGTGATTTGTGCCCAGGGCTCTAAATGTCAATGTGAGGAAATGGAACAAAGCGTGGGTGAAGGACGTTAGTAACAATGACTCCCTTGAGGTGCGGCTAGAACAGTGCTGCTTTGCACTGTCTGGTGTGGTTCAACTGGAATGCACAGGGGGAATCTTACTGTGCTTTTAAAAGATATAATTGCGAGGGCGGTTGACCATTTTTATGCAAGGTGATTTGTGCCCAGTGCCCTAAATGTCAACCTGAAGAAATAGAACAAGGCGTGGGGGAGCTAAGTGAGTAACAATGACTCCCTTGAGCTGCGGCTAGAGCAGTGCGGCTCTAGCGCTGCCTGGTGCGCTTCAACTGGGATAGATCGGGGTAATCCGACTGTCCATTTAAAACAAATGATTGCGAGGGCCGTTGACCATGCTGACGCAATTTGATTTCTGCCTAGTGCTTTAAACGTGAAATCAATAAATTAAGGAAAGGGCTGGATAAACGACAGGAGTAACTATGACACCCTTTAGCTGCGGCTAGCGCAGTGCAGCTCTTGTGCGGTCTGGTGCGAATGAACTGGCATGGACTGACAGAATCCACTGTCCAAATAAAACAAACCATTCTGGGGGCCGTTGAGCATGCTGACGCAGTGTGATTTCTGCACAGTGCTCTAAATGTCGAAGTGAAAAAATGAAAAAAAAAGCGTGGATAAAAGACAGGAGTAAGAATGACTCCCTTGCAGTGTGGATTGAGCTGTGCCGCTTTGCACTTTCCGTTGCGCTTCAACTGGTATGGACCGGGAGAATCTGACTGTCCATTTAAAACAAAGCATTGCGAGGACTTTTGACCATGCTGATGCAATGTGATCTCTGCCCAGTCCCCTATATGTCAACTTGATAAAATCATCAAGGCGTGGGTAAACGAAGAGACTAACAATGACTCCCATGAAGTGCGACTAGAGCAGCACGGCTCTGCACTGTCTGGTGTGGCTTACCTGGCATGCACTGGGGGAATCTCACTGTGCACTTAAAACAAATGATTGTGAAGGCTGTTGCCGATGCTGACACTATGTGATTTCTGCCCAGTGCTATTTAATGTCAACGTGAAGAAATGCAAGTAGGTGTGTGTAAGCGGTGAGAGTAACAATGACTCCCTTGAGGTGCGACTAGAGCAGTGCAGCTTTTGCACAGTCTGCTGCACTCCAGCTGGCATAGATCGGGGGAATCCGACTGTCCATTTAAAACAAATGATTGCGAGGGCCGTCGGCCATGCTGACGCAATGTGATTTCTGCCCAGTGCTCTAAACGTGAAACTGAAGTAAATAAAGAAAGGCATGGATAAACTACAGGAGTCACAATGACTCCCTTGTGGTGCGGCTATCGCAGTGCGGCTCTTGCGTGGTCTTGTGTGCCTCATCTGGCATGGACTGGCGGAATCATCATCAGCATCAGCCTGGTTACGCCTACTGCAGGGCAAAGGCCTCTCCCATACATCTCCAACAACCCCGATCATGTACTAAGGGTGGCCATGTCGTCCCCGCAAACTTCTGAATCTCATGCGCCCGCCTAACTTTCTGCCGCCCTCTGCTAAGCTTCTCTTCCCTTGGAATCCATTCCGTAACCCTCAATGACCATCGGTTATCTTCCCTCCTCATTGCGTATCCTGCCCATGCCCCTTTCTTTTTCTTGATTTCAACTAAGATGTCATTAAGTCGCGTTTGTTCCCTCACCCAATCTGCTCTTTTCTTATCCTTGAACGTTACACCTATCATTCTTCTTTCCATAGCTCGTTGTGTCGTCCTCAATATGAGCAGAACCCTTTTCGTAAGCCTCAAGGTTTCTGCCCCATAGGTGAGTGCTGGTAAGACACAGGTATTATATACTTTCCTCTTGAGGGGATAACGGCAACCTGCTATTCATCATCTGAGAATGCCTGCCAAACGCACCCCAGCCCATTCTTGTTCTTCTGAATATTTCTGTCTTATGATCCGCATCCGCTGTCACTACCTGACCTAAGTTGGTGTATTCCCTTACGACTTCCAGTGCCTCGCTGCCTATTGTAAATTGCGGTTTTCTTCGGAGACTGTTAAGCATTACTTTAGTTTCCTGCAGATTAATTTTTAGACCCACTCTTCTGCTTTGCCTATCCAGGTCACTGAACATGCATTGCAATTGGTCCCCTGAGGTACTAAGCAAGGCAATGTCATCAGCGAATCGCGAGTTACCAAGCTATTCTCGATTAACTTTTATCCCCAATTCTTCCCAATCCATGTCTCTGAATACCTCCTGTAAAATAAAATGCCCAAATAAAACAAAGCATTTTGGGGGCCGTTGACCGTGCTGACGCAGTGTGATTTCTGCACAGTGCTCTAAATGTCAAAGTGAAAAAATGAAAAAAAAGGTGTGGATAAACGACATGAGTAAGAATGACTCCCTTGCAGTGTGCATTCAGCTGTGCCGCTTTGCACTTTCCATTGCGCTTCAACTGGTATAGACCGGGGGAATCCGACTGTCCATTTAAAACAAAGCATTGCGGGGACTTTTGACCATGCTGACGCAATGTGATTTCTGCCCAGTCCCCTATATGTCAACTTGATAAAATCAACAAGGCGTGGGTAAACGAAGGGACTAACAATGACTCCCATGAGGTGCGACTAGAGCAGCACAGCTTTGCACTGTCTGGTGTGGTTTACCTGTCATGCACCGGGGGAATCTCACTGTGCACTTAAAACAAATGATTGTGAAGGCTGTTGCCGATGCTGACACAATGTGATTTCTGCCCAGTGCTATTTAATGTCAACGTGAAGAAATGCAAGAAGGTGTGTATGCGATGAGAGTAACAACGACTCCCTCGAGGTGCGACTAGAGCAGTGCGGCTCTTGCGCAGTCTGCTGCACTCCAACTGGCATAGATCGGGGGAATCCGACTGTCCATTTAAAACAAATGATTACGCGGGCCGTTCACCATGCTGACGCAATGTGATTTCTGCCTAGTGCTCTAAACGGCAAAGTGATGAAATAAAGAAATGCCTGGATAAAGGACAGGTGTAAGAGTGACTCCTGTGAGGTGCGGCTGGAGCAGTGCAGCTCTTGCGCGGTATGGTACGCCTCAACTGGCATGGACGGGCGGAATTCACTGTCCAAATGAAACAAAGCATTCTGGGAGCCAGTGCTCAAAATGTCAACGTGAAGAAATGCAAAAAGGTGGGTATAAATGACAGGAGTAAGAATGACTCCCGTGCAGAGTTTATTGAGCAGTTTCGCTTTGTGCTATCCATTGTGCTTCATTTGGTATGGACCGGTGGAATCCAACTGTCCATTAAAACAAAGCTTTGCGAAGACTTTTGATCATGCTGACGTAATGTGACTTCTGCCCAGCGCTCTAAATGTCAACGTGAAGAAATGCAACAAGGCATGGCTACACAAAGCGAGTAACAATGGCCCTCTTGAGGTGCGGCTAGAGCAGTGTGGCGCTTGCGCTGCCTGGTGCGCTTCAACTGGCATGGACCGGGAGAATCCGACTCTCCAAATAAAACAATGCATTTTGAGGGCCGTTGATCATGCTGACGCAATGTGATTTCTGCCCAGGTCTGTAAATGTCAACGTGCAGAAATGAAAAAAAAAGGCGTGGTTAAACGACAGGAGTAAGAATGACTCCCTTGCAGTGTGGATTCAGGAGTGGCGCTTTATGCTATCTGTTGTGCTTCAACTGGCATGGACCGGCTGAAACTGACTGTCCACTTAAAACAAAGCATTGCAAGGACTTTTGACGATGCTGACGCAATGTGATTTGTGCCCAGGGCTCTAAATGTCAATGTGAGGAAATGGAGCAAAGCGTGGGTGAAGGACGTTAGTAACAATGACTCCCTTGAGGTGCGGCTAGAACAGTGCTGCTTTGCACTGTCTGGTGTGGTTCAACTGGAATGCACAGGGGGAATCTTACTGTGCTTTTAAAAGATATAATTGCGAGGGCGGTTGACCATTTTTATGCAAGGTGATTTGTGCCCAGTGCCCTAAATGTCAACCTGAAGAAATAGAACAAGGCGTGGGGGAGCTAAGTGAGTAACAATGACTCCCTTGAGCTGCGGCTAGAGCAGTGCGGCTCTAGCGCTGCCTGGTGCGCTTCAACTGGGATAGATCGGGGTAATCCGACTGTCCATTTAAAACAAATGATTGCGAGGGCCGTTGACCATGCTGACGCAATTTGATTTCTGCCTAGTGCTTTAAACGTGAAATAAATAAATTAAGGAAAGGGCTGGATAAACGACAGGAGTAACTATGACACCCTTTAGGTGCGGCTAGCGCAGTGCAGCTCTTGTGCGGTCTGGTGCGAATGAACTGGCATGGACTGACAGAATCCACTGTCCAAATAAAACAAACCATTCTGGGGGCCGTTGAGCATGCTGACGCAGTGTGATTTCTGCACAGTGCTCTAAATGTCGAAGTGAAAAAATGAAAAAAAAAGCGTGGATAAAAGACAGGAGTAAGAATGACTCCCTTGCAGTGTGGATTGAGCTGTGCCGCTTTGCACTTTCCGTTGCGCTTCAACTGGTATGGACCGGGAGAATCTGACTGTCCATTTAAAACAAAGCATTGCGAGGACTTTTGACCATGCTGATGCAATGTGATCTCTGCCCAGTCCCCTATATGTCAACTTGATAAAATCATCAAGGCGTGGGTAAACGAAGAGACTAACAATGACTCCCATGAAGTGCGACTAGAGCAGCACGGCTCTGCACTGTCTGGTGTGGCTTACCTGGCATGCACTGGGGGAATCTCACTGTGCACTTAAAACAAATGATTGTGAAGGCTGTTGCCGATGCTGACGCAATGTGATTTCTGCCTAGTGCTCTAAACGGCAAAGTGATGAAATAAAGAAATGCCTGGATAAAGGACAGGTGTAACAGTGACTCCTGTGAGGTGCGGCTGGAGCAGTGCAGCTCTTGCGCGGTATGGTACGCCTCAACTGGCATGGACGGGCGGAATTCACTGTCCAAATGAAACAAAGCATTCTGGGAGCCAGTGCTCTAAATGTCAACGTGAAGAAATGCAAAAAGGTGGGTATAAAGGACAGGAGTAAGAATGACTCCCGTGCAGAGTTTATTGAGCAGTTTCGCTTTGTGCTATCCATTGTGCTTCATTTGGTATGGACCGGTGGAATCCAACTGTCCATTAAAACAAAGCTTTGCGAAGACTTTTGATCATGCTGACGTAATGTGACTTCTGCCCAGCGCTCTAAATGTCAACGTGAAGAAATGCAACAAGGCATGGCTACACAAAGCGAGTAACAATCGCTCTCTTGAGGTGCGGCTAGAGCAGTGTGGCGCTTGCGCTGCCTGGTGCGCTTCAACTGGCATGGACCGGGAGAATCCGACTCTCCAAATAAAACAATGCATTTTGAGGGCCGTTGACCATGCTGACGCAATGTGATTTCTGCCCAGGTCTGTAAATGTCAACGTACAGAAATGAAAAAAAGGCGTGGTTAAACGACAGGAGTAAGAATGACTCCCTTGCAGTGTGCATTCAGCTGTGCCGCTTTGCACTTTCCATTGCGCTTGAACTGGTATAGACCGGGGGAATCCGACTGTCCATTTAAAACAAAGCATTGCGGGGACTTTTGACCACGCTGACGCAATGTGATTTCTGCCCAGTCCCCTATATGTCAACTTGATAAAATGCAACAAGGCGTGGGTAAACGAAGAGACTAACAATGACTCCCATGAGGTGCGACTAGAGCAGCACAGGTCTGCACTGTCTGGTGTGGCTTACCTGGCATGCACCGCGGGAATCTCACTGTGCACTTAAAACAAATGATTGTGAAGGCTGTTGCCGATGCTGACACTATGTGATTTCTGCCCAGTGCTATTTAATGTCAACGTGAAGAAATGCAAGAAGGTGTGTGTAAGCGGTGAGAGTACCAATGACTCCCTTGAGGTGCGACTAGAGCAGTGCAGCTTTTGCACAGTCTGCTGCACTCCAGCTGGCATAGATCGGGGGAATCCGACTGTTCATTTAAAACAAATGATTGCGAGGGCCGTCGGCCATGCTGACGCAATGTGATTTCTGCCCAGTGCTCTAAACGTGAAACTGAAGTAAATAAAAAAAGGCATGGATAAACTACAGGAGTCACAATGACTCCCTTGTGGTGCGGCTATCGCAGTGCGGCTCTTGCGTGGTCTTGTGTGCCTCAACTGGCATGGACCGGCGGAATCATCATCAGCATCAGCCTGGTTACGCCTACTGCAGGGCAAAGGCCTCTCCCATACATCTCCAACAACCCCGATCATGTACTAAGTGTGGCCATGTCGTCCCCGCAAACTTCTGAATCTCATGCGCCCGCCTAACTTTCTGCCGCCCTCTGCTAAGCTTCTCTTCCCTTGGAATCCATTCCGTAACCCTCAATGACCATCGGTTATCTTCCCTCCTCATTGCGTATCCTGCCCATGCCCCTTTCTTTTTCTTGATTTCAACTAAGATGTCATTAAGTCGCGTTTGTTCCCTCACCCAATCTGCTCTTTTCTTATCCTTGAACGTTACACCTATCATTCTTCTTTCCATAGCTCGTTGTGTCGTCCTCAATATGAGCAGAACCCTTTTCGTAAGCCTCAAGGTTTCTGCCCCATAGGTGAGTGCTGGTAAGACACAGGTATTATATACTTTCCTCTTGAGGGGATAACGGCAACCTGCTATTCATCATCTGAGAATGCCTGCCAAACGCACCCCAGCCCATTCTTGTTCTTCTGAATATTTCTGTCTTATGATCCGCATCCGCTGTCACTACCTGACCTAAGTTGGTGTATTCCCTTACGAATTCCAGTGCCTCGCTGCCTATTGTAAATTGCGGTTTTCTTCGGAGACTGTTAAGCATTACTTTAGTTTCCTGCAGATTAATTTTTAGACCCACTCTTCTGCTTTGCCTATCCAGGTCACTGAACATGCATTGCAATTGGTCCCCTGAGGTACTAAGCAAGGCAATGTCATCAGCGAATCGCGAGTTACCAAGCTATTCTCGATTAACTTTTATCCCCAATTCTTCCCAATCCATGTCTCTGAATACCTCCTGTAAAATAAAATGCCCAAATAAAACAAAGCATTTTGGGGGCCGTTGACCGTGCTGACGCAGTGTGATTTCTGCACAGTGCTCTAAATGTCAAAGTGAAAAAATGAAAAAAAGGTGTGGATAAACGACACGAGTAAGAATGACTCCCTTGCAGTGTGCATTCAGCTGTGCCGCTTTGCACTTTCCATTGCGCTTCAACTGGTATAGACCGGGGGAATCCGACTGTCCATTTAAAACAAAGCATTGCGGGGACTTTTGACCATGCTGACGCAATGTGATTTCTGCCCAGTCCCCTATATGTCAACTTGATAAAATCAACAAGGCGTGGGTAAACGAAGAGACTAACAATGACTCCCATGAGGTGCGACTAGAGCGGCACAGCTTTGCACTGTCTGGTGTGGTTTACCTGTCATGCATCGGGGGAATCTCACTGTGCACTTAAAACAAATGATTGTGAAGGCTGTTGCCGATGCTGACACAATGTGATTTCTGCCCAGTGCTATTTAATGTCAACGTGAAGAACTGCAAGAAGGTGTGTATGCGATGAGAGTAACAATGACTCCCTCGAGGTGCGACTAGAGCAGTGCGGCTCTTGCGCAGTCTGCTGCACTCCAACTGGCATAGATCGGGGGAATCCGACTGTCCATTTAGAACAAATGATTACGCGGGCCGTTCACCATGCTGACGCAATGTGATTTCTGCCTAGTGCTCTAAACGGCAAAGTGATGAAATAAAGAAATGCCTGGATAAAGGACAGGTGTAAGAGTGACTCCTGTGAGGTGCGGCTGGAGCAGTGCAGCTCTTGCGCGGTATGGTACGCCTCAACTGGCATGGACGGGCGGAATTCACTGTCCAAATGAAACAAAGCATTCTGGGAGCCAGTGCTCTAAATGTCAACGTGAAGAAATGCAAAAAGGTGGGTATAAAGGACAGGAGTAAGAATGACTCCCGTGCAGAGTTTATTGAGCAGTTTCGCTTTGTGCTATCCATTGTGCTTCATTTGGTATGGACCGGTGGAATCCAACTGTCCATTAAAACAAAGCTTTGCGAAGACTTTTGATCATGCTGACGTAATGTGACTTCTGCCCAGCGCCCTAAATGTCAACGTGAAGAAATGCAACAAGGCATGGCTACACAAAGCGAGTAACAATGGCTCTCTTAAGGTGCGGCTAGAGCAGTGTGGCGCTTGCGCTGCCTGGTGCGCTTCAACTGGCATGGACCGGGAGAATCCGACTCTCGAAATAAAACAATGCATTTTGAGGGCCGTTGACCATGCTGACGCAATGTGATTTCTGCCCAGGTCTGTAAATGTCAACGTGCAGAAATGAAAAAAAAGGCGTGGTTAAAGGACAGGAGTAAGAATGACTCCCTTGCAGTGTGGATTCAGGAGTGGCGCTTTATGCTATCTGTTGTGCTTCAACTGGCATGGACCGGCTGAAACTGACAGTCCACTTAAAACAAAGCATTGCAAGGACTTTTGACGATGCTGACGCAATGTGATTTGTGCCCAGGGCTCTAAATGTCAATGTGAGGAAATGGAACAAAGCGTGGGTGAAGGACGTTAGTAACAATGACTCCCTTGAGGTGCGGCTAGAACAGTGCTGCTTTGCACTGTCTGGTGTGGTTCAACTGGAATGCACAGGGGGAATCTTACTGTGCTTTTAAAAGATATAATTGCGAGGGCGGTTGACCATTTTTATGCAAGGTGATTTGTGCCGAGTGCCCTAAATGTCAACCTGAAGAAATAGAACAAGGCGTGGGGGAGCTAAGTGAGTAACAATGACTCCCTTGAGCTGCGACTAGAGCAGTGCGGCTCTAGCGCTGCCTGGTGCGCTTCAACTGGGATAGATCGGGGTAATCCGACTGTCCATTTAAAACAAATGATTGCGAGGGCCGTTGACCATGCCGACACAATTTGATTTCTGCCTAGTGCTTTAAACGTGAAATAAATAAATTAAGGAAAGGGCTGGATGAACGACAGGAGTAACTATGACACCCTTTAGGTGCGGCTAGCGCAGTGCAGCTCTTGCGCGGTCTGGTGCGAATGAACTGGCACGGACTGACAGAATCCACTGTCCAAATAAAACAAACCATTCTGGGGGCCGTTGAGCATGCTGACGCAGTGTGATTTCTGCACAGTGCTCTAAATGTCGAAGTGAAAAAATGAAAAAAAGCGTGGATAAAAGACAGGAGTAAGAATGACTCCCTTGCAGTGTGGATTGAGCTGTGCCGCTTTGCACTTTCCATTGCGCTTCAACTGGTATAGACCGGGGGAATCCGACTGTCCATTTAAAACAAAGCATTGCGGGGACTTTTGACCATGCTGACGCAATGTGATTTCTGCTCAGTCCCCTATATGTCAACTTGATAAAATCAACAAGGCGTGGGTAATCGAAGGGACTAACAATGACTCCCATGAGGTGCGACTAGAGCGGCACAGCTTTGCACTGTCTGGTGTGGTTTACCTGTCATGCACCGGGGGAATCTCACTGTGCACTTAAAACAAATGATTGTGAAGGCTGTTGCCGATGCTGACACAATGTGATTTCTGCCCAGTGCTATTTAATGTCAACGTGAAGAAATGCAAGAAGGTGTGTATGCGATGAGAGTAACAATGACTCCCTCGAGGTGCGACTAGAGCAGTGCGGCTCTTGCGCAGTCTGCTGCACTCCAACTGGCATAGATCGGGGGAATCCGACTGTCCATTTAAAACAAATGATTGCGAGGGCCGTCGGCCATGCTGACGCAATGTGATTTCTGCCCAGTGCTCTAAACGTGAAACTGAAGTAAATAAAAAAAGGCATGGATAAACTACAGGAGTCACAATGACTCCCTTGTGGTGCGGCTATCGCCGTGCGGCTCTTGCGTGGTCTTGTGTGCCTCAACTGGCATGGACCGGCGGAATCATCATCAGCATCAGCCTGGTTACGCCTACTGCAGGGCAAAGGCCTCTCCCATACATCTCCAACAACCCCGATCATGTACTAAGTGTGGCCATGTCGTCCCCGCAAACTTCTGAATCTCATGCGCCCGCCTAACTTTCTGCCGCCCTCTGCTAAGCTTCTCTTCCCTTGGAATCCATTCCGTAACCCTCAATGACCATCGGTTATCTTCCCTCCTCATTGCGTATCCTGCCCATGCCCCTTTCTTTTTCTTGATTTCAACTAAGATGTCATTAAGTCGCGTTTGTTCCCTCACCCAATCTGCTCTTTTCTTATCCTTGAACGTTACACCTATCATTCTTCTTTCCATAGCTCGTTGTGTCGTCCTCAATATGAGCAGAACCCTTTTCGTAAGCCTCAAGGTTTCTGCCCCATAGGTGAGTGCTGGTAAGACACAGGTATTATATACTTTCCTCTTGAGGGGATAACGGCAACCTGCTATTCATCATCTGAGAATGCCTGCCAAACGCACCCCAGCCCATTCTTGTTCTTCTGAGTATTTCTGTCTTATGATCCGCATCCGCTGTCACTACCTGACCTAAGTTGGTGTATTCCCTTACGACTTCCAGTGCCTCGCTGCCTATTGTAAATTGCGGTTTCCTTTGGAGACTGTTAAGCATTACTTTAGTTTCCTGCAGAATAATTTTTAGACCCACTCTTCTGCTTTGCCTATCCAGGTCACTGAACATGCATTGCAATTGGTCCCCTGAGGTACTAAGCAAGGCAATGTCATCAGCGAATCGCGAGTTACCAAGCTATTCTCGATTAACTTTTATCCCCAATTCTTCCCAATCCATGTCTCTGAATACCTCCTGTAAAATAAAATGCCCAAATAAAACAAAGCATTTTGGGGGCCGTTGACCGTGCTGACGCAGTGTGATTTCTGCACAGTGCTCTAAATGTCAAAGTGAAAAAATGAAAAAAAGGTGTGGATAAACGACATGAGTAAGAATGACTCCCTTGCAGTGTGCATTCAGCTGTGCCGCTTTGCACTTTCCATTGCGCTTCAACTGGTATAGACCGGGGGAATCCGACTGTCCATTTAAAACAAAGCATTGCGGGGACTTTTGACCATGCTGACGCAATGTGATTTCTGCCCAGTCCCCTATATGTCAATTGATAAAATCAACAAGGCGTGGGTAATCGAAGGGACTAACAATGACTCCCATGAGGTGCGACTAGAGCAGCACAGCTTTGCACTGTCTGGTGTGGTTTACCTGTCATGCACCGGGGGAATCTCACTGTGCACTTAAAACAAATGATTGTGAAGGCTGTTGCCGATGCTGACACAATGTGATTTCTGCCCAGTGCTATTTAATGTCAACGTGAAGAAATGCAAGAAGGTGTGTATGCGATGAGAGTAACAATGACTCCCTCGAGGTGCGACTAGAGCAGTGCGGCTCTTGCGCAGTCTGCTGCACTCCAACTGGCATAGATCGGGGGAATCCGACTGTCCATTTAAAACAAATGATTACGCGGGCCGTTCACCATGCTGACGCAATGTGATTTCTGCCTAGTGCTCTAAACGGCAAAGTGATGAAATAAAGAAATGCCTGGATAAAGGACAGGTGTAAGAGTGACTCCTGTGAGGTGCGGCTGGAGCAGTGCAGCTCTTGCGCGGTATGGTACGCCTCAACTGGCATGGACGGGCGGAATTCACTGTCCAAATGAAACAAAGCATTCTGGGAGCCAGTGCTCTAAATGTCAACGTGAAGAAATGCAAAAACGTGGGTATAAAGGACAGGAGTAAGAATGACTCCCGTGCAGAGTTTATTGAGCAGTTTCGCTTTGTGCTATCCATTGTGCTTCATTTGGTATGGACCGGTGGAATCCAACTGTCCATTAAAACAAAGCTTTGCGAAGACTTTTGATCATGCTGACGTAATGTGACTTCTGCCCAGCGCTCTAAATGTCAACGTGAAGAAATGCAACAAGGCATGGCTACACAAAGCGAGTAACAATGGCCCTCTTGAGGTGCGGCTAGAGCAGTGTGGCGCTTGCGCTGCCTGGTGCGCTTCAACTGGCATGGACCGGGAGAATCCGACTCTCCAAATAAAACAATGCATTTTGAGGGCCGTTGACCATGCTGACGCAATGTGATTTCTGCCCAGGTCTGTAAATGTCAACGTGCAGAAATGAAAAAAAAGGCGTGGTTAAACGACAGGAGTAAGAATGACTCCCTTGCAGTGTGGATTCAGGAGTGGCGCTTTATGCTATCTGTTGTGCTTCAACTGGCATGGACCGGCTGAAACTGACTGTCCACTTAAAACAAAGCATTGCAAGGACTTTTGACGATGCTGACGCAATGTGATTTGTGCCCAGGGCTCTAAATGTCAATGTGAGGAAATGGAACAAAGCGTGGGTGAAGGACGTTAGTAACAATGACTCCCTTGAGGTGCGGCTAGAACAGTGCTACTTTGCACTGTCTGGTGTGGTTCAACTGGAATGCACAGGGGGAATCTTACTGTGCTTTTAAAAGATATAATTGCGAGGGCGGTTGACCATTTTTATGCAAGGTGATTTGTGCCCAGTGCCCTAAATGTCAACCTGAAGAAATAGAACAAGGCGTGGGGGAGCTAAGTGAGTAACAATGACTCCCTTGAGCTGCGGCTAGAGCAGTGCGGCTCTAGCGCTGCCTGGTGCGCTTCAACTGGGATAGATCGGGGTAATCCGACTGTCCATTTAAAACAAATGATTGCGAGGGCCGTTGACCATGCTGACGCAATTTGATTTCTGCCTAGTGCTTTAAACGTGAAATAAATAAATTAAGGAAAGGGCTGGATAAACGACAGGAGTAACTATGACACCCTTTAGGTGCGGCTAGCGCAGTGCAGCTCTTGCGCGGTCTGGTGCGAATGAACTGGCATGGACTGACAGAATCCACTGTCCAAATAAAACAAACCATTCTGGGGGCCGTTGAGCATGCTGACGCAGTGTGATTTCTGCACAGTGCTCTAAATGTCGAAGTGAAAAAATGAAAAAAAAAGCGTGGATAAAAGACAGGAGTAAGAATGACTACCTTGCAGTGTGGATTGAGCTGTGCCGCTTTGCACTTTCCATTGCGCTTCAACTGGTATGGACCGGGAGAATCTGACGGTCCATTTAAAACAAAGCATTGCGAGGACTTTTGACCATGCTGATGCAATGTGATCTCTGCCCAGTCCCCTATATGTCAACTTGATAAAATCAACAAGGCGAGGGTAAACGAAGAGACTAACAATGACTCCCATGAGGTGCGACTAGAGCAGCACGGCTCTGCACTGTCTGGTGTGGCTTACCTGGCATGCACCGGGGGAATCTCACTGTGCACTTAAAACAAATGATTGTGAAGGCTGTTGCCGATGCTGACGCAATGTGATTTCTGCCTAGTGCTCTAAACGGCAAAGTGATGAAATAAAGAAATGCCTGGATAAAGGACAGGTGTAACAGTGACTCCTGTGAGGTGCGGCTGGAGCAGTGCAGCTCTTGCGCGGTATGGTACGCCTCAACTGGCATGGACGGGCGGAATTCACTGTCCAAATGAAACAAAGCATTCTGGGAGCCAGTGCTCTAAATGTCAACGTGAAGAAATGCAAAAAGGTGGGTATAAAGGACAGGAGTAAGAATGACTCCCGTGCAGAGTTTATTGAGCAGTTTCGCTTTGTGCTATCCATTGTGCTTCATTTGGTATGGACCGGTGGAATCCAACTGTCCATTAAAACAAAGCTTTGCGAAGACTTTTGATCATGCTGACGTAATGTGACTTCTGCCGAGCGCTCTAAATGTCAACGTGAAGAAATGCAACAAGGCATGGCTACACAAAGCGAGTAACAATCGCTCTCTTGAGGTGCGGCTAGAGCAGTGTGGCGCTTGCGCTGCCTGGTGCGCTTCAACTGGCATGGACCGGGAGAATCCGACTCTCCAAATAAAACAATGCATTTTGAGGGCCGTTGACCATGCTGACGCAATGTGATTTCTGCCCAGGTCTGTAAATGTCAACGTGCAGAAATGAAAAAAAGGCGTGGTTAAACGACAGGAGTAAGAATGACTCCCTTGCAGTGTGCATTCAGCTGTGCCGCTTTGCACTTTCCATTGCGCTTGAACTGGTATAGACCGGGGGAATCCGACTGTCCATTTAAAACAAAGCATTGCGGGGACTTTTGACCACGCTGACGCAATGTGATTTCTGCCCAGTCCCCTATATGTCAACTTGATAAAATGCAACAAGGCGTGGGTAAACGAAGAGACTAACAATGACTCCCATGAGGTGCGACTAGAGCAGCACAGGTCTGCACTGTCTGGTGTGGCTTACCTGGCATGCACCGCGGGAATCTCACTGTGCACTTAAAACAAACGATTGTGAAGGCTGTTGCCGATGCTGACACTATGTGATTTCTGCCCAGTGCTATTTAATGTCAACGTGAAGTGATGCAAGAAGGTGTGAATGCGATGAGAGTAACAATGACTCCCGCGAGGTGCGACTAGAGCAGTGCGGCTCTTGCGCAGTCTGCTGCACTCCAACTGGCATAGATCGGGGGAATCCGACTGTCCATTTAAAACAAATAATTGCGCGGGCCGTTCACCATGCTGACGCAATGTGATTTCTGCCTAGTGCTATAAACGGCAAAGTGATGAAATAAAGAAATGCCTGGATAAAGGACAGGTGTAAGAGTGACTCCTGTGAGGTGCGGCTGGAGCAGTGCAGCTCTTGCGCGGTATGGTACGCCTCAACTGGCATGGACGGGCGGAATTCACTGTCCAAATGAAACAAAGCATTCTGGGAGCCAGTGCTCTAAATGTCAACGTGAAGAAATGCAAAAAGGTGGGTATAAAGGACAGGAGTAAGAATGACTCCCGTGCAGAGTTTATTGAGCAGTTTCGCTTTGTGCTATCCATTGTGCTTCATTTGGTATGGACCGGTGGAATCCAACTGTCCATTAAAACAAAGCTTTGCGAAGACTTTTGATCATGCTGACGTAATGTGACTTCTGCCCAGCGCTCTAAATGTCAACGTGAAGAAATGCAACAAGGCATGGCTACACAAAGCGAGTAACAATGGCTCTCTTGAGGTGCGGCTAGAGCAGTGTGGCGCTTGCGCTGCCTGGTGCGCTTCAACTGGCATGGACCGGGAGAATCCGACTCTCCAAATAAAACAATGCATTTTGAGGGCCGTTGACCATGCTGACGCAATGTGATTTCTGCCCAGGTCTGTAAATGTCAACGTGCAGAAATGAAAAAAAGGCGTGGTTAAACGACAGGAGTAAGAATGACTCCCTTGCAGTGTGGATTCAGGAGTGGCGCTTTATGCTATCTGTTGTGCATCAACTGGCATGGACCGGCTGAAACTGACTGTCCACTTAAAACAAAGCATTGCAAGGACTTTTGACGATGCTGACGCAATGTGATTTGTGCCCAGGGCTCTAAATGTCAATGTGAGGAAATGGAACAAAGCGTGGGTGAAGGACGTTAGTAACAATGACTCCCTTAAGGTGCGGCTAGAACAGTGCTGCTTTGCACTGTCTGGTGTGGTTCAACTGGAATGCACAGGGGGAATCTTACTGTGCTTTTAAAAGATATAATTGCGAGGGCGGTTGACCATTTTTATGCAAGGTGATTTGTGCCCAGTGCCCTAAATGTCAACCTGAAGAAATAGATCAAGGCGTGGGGGAGCTAAGTGAGTAACAATGACTCCCTTGAGCTGCGACTAGAGCAGTGCGGCTCTAGCGCTGCCTGGTGCGCTTCAACTGGGATAGATCGGGGTAATCCGACTGTCCATTTAAAACAAATGATTGCGAGGGCCGTTGACCATGCTGACGCAATTTGATTTCTGCCTAGTGCTTTAAACGTGAAATAAATAAATTAAGGAAAGGGCTGGATAAACGACAGGAGTAACTATGACACCCTTTAGGTGCGGCTAGCGCAGTGCAGCTCTTGCGCGGTCTGGTGCGAATGAACTGGCATGGACTGACAGAATCCACTGTCCAAATAAAACAAACCATTCTGGGGGCCGTTGAGCATGCTGACGCAGTGTGATTTCTGCACAGTGCTCTAAATGTCGAAGTGAAAAAATGAAAAAAAAAGCGTGGATAAAAGACAGGAGTAAGAATCACTCCCTTGCAGTGTGGATTGAGCTGTGCCGCTTTACACTTTCCGTTGCGCTTCAACTGGTATGGACCGGGAGAGTCTGACTGTCCATTTAAAACAAAGCATTGCGAGGACTTTTGACCATGCTGATGCAATGTGATCTCTGCCCAGTCCCCTAAATGTCAACGTGATAAAATGCAACAAGGCGAGGGTAAACGAAGAGACTAACAATGACTCCCATGAGGTGGGACTAGAGTAGCGCGGCTTTGCACTGTCTGGTGTGGTTTACCTGGCATGCAACGGGGGAATCTAACTCTGCCATGAAAAGAAATGATTGCGAAGGCCGTTGACCATGCTGACACAATGTGATTTCTGCCCAGTGCTATTTAATGTCAATGTGAAGAAATGCAAAAAAGGTGTGTGTAAGCGATGAGAGTAACAATGACGCCCTTGAGGTGTGATTAGAGCAGCGCAGCATTTGCACAGTCTGCTGCACTCCAGCTGGCATAGATCGGGGGAATCCGACTGTCCAATTAAAACAAATGATTGTGAGCGCCGTCGACCATGCTGACGGAATGTGATCTCTGCCAAGTGCTCTAAACGTCAAAGTGAAGTAAATAAAAAAAAGGACGGATAAACGACAGGAGTAACAATGACTCCCTCGTGGTGCGGCTATCGCAGTGCGGCTATTGCGTGGTCTTGTGCGCCTCAACTGGCATGGACCGGCGGAATCATCATCAGCATAGGCCTGGTTACGCCTACTGCAGGGCAAAGGCCTCTCCCATACATCTCCAACAACCCCGATCATGTACTAAGTGTGGCCATGTCGTCCCCGCAAACTTCTGAATCTCATGCGCCCGCCTAACTTTCTGCCGCCCTCTGCTAAGCTTCTCTTCCCTTGGAATCCATTCCGTAACCCTCAATGACCATCGGTTATCTTCTCTCCTCATTGCGTATCCTGCCCATGCCCCTTTCTTTTTCTTGATTTCAACTAAGATGTCATTAAGTCGCGTTTGTTCCCTCACCCAATCTGCTCTTTTCTTATCCTTGAACGTTACACCTATCATTCTTCTTTCCATAGCTCGTTGTGTCGTCCTCAATATGAGCAGAACCCTTTTCGTAAGCCTCAAGGTTTCTGCCCCATAGGTGAGTGCTGGTAAGACACAGGTATTATATACTTTCCTCTTGAGGGGATAACGGCAACCTGCTATTCATCATCTGAGAATGCCTGCCAAACGCACCCCAGCCCATTCTTGTTCTTCTGAATATTTCTGTCTTATGATCCGCATCCGCTGTGACTACCTGACCTAAGTTGGTGTATTCCCTTACGACTTCCAGTGCCTCGCTGCCTATTGTAAATTGCGGTTTTCTTCGGAGACTGTTAAGCATTACTTTAGTTTCCTGCAGATTAATTTTTAGACCCACTCTTCTGCTTTGCCTATCCAGGTCACTGAACATGCATTGCAATTGGTCCCCTGAGGTACTAAGCAAGGCAATGTCATCAGCGAATCGCGAGTTACCAAGCTATTCTCGATTAACTTTTATCCCCAATTCTTCCCAATCCATGTCTCTGAATACCTCCTGTAAAATAAAATGCCCAAATAAAACAAAGCATTTTGGGGGCCGTTGACCGTGCTGACGCAGTGTGATTTCTGCACAGTGCTCTAAATGTCAAAGTGAAAAAATGAAAAAAAGGTGTGGATAAACGACATGAGTAAGAATGACTCCCTTGCAGTGTGCATTCAGCTGTGCCGCTTTGTACTTTCCATTGCGCTTCAACTGGTATAGACCGGGGCAATCCGACTGTCCATTGAAAACAAAGCATTGCGGGGACTTTTGACCATGCTGACGCAATGTGATTTCTGCCCAGTCCCCTATATGTCAACTTGATAAAATCAACAAGGCGTGGGTAAACGAAGAGACTAACAATGACTCCCATGAGGTGCGACTAGAGCAGCACAGCTTTGCACTGTCTGGTGTGGTTTACCTGTCATGCACCGGGGGAATCTCACTGTGCACTTAAAACAAATGATTGTGAAGGCTGTTGCCGATGCTGACACAATTTGATTTCTGCCCAGTGCTATTTAATGTCAACGTGAAGAAATGCAAGAAGGTGTGTATGCGATGAGAGTAACAATGACTCCCTCGAGGTGCGACTAGAGCAGTGCGGCTCTTGCGCAGTCTGCTGCACTCCAACTGGCATAGATCGGGGGAATCCGACTGTCCATTTAAAACAAAAGATTACGCGGGCCGTTCACCATGCTGACGCAATGTGATTTCTGCCTAGTGCTCTAAACGGCAAAGTGATGAAATAAAGAAATGCCTGGATAAAGGACAGGTGTAAGAGTGACTCCTGTGAGGTGCGGCTGGAGCAGTGCAGCTCTTGCGCGGTATGGTACGCCTCAACTGGCATGGACGGGCGGAATTCACTTTCCAAATGAAACAAAGCATTCTGGGAGCCAGTGCTCTAAATGTCAACGTGAAGAAATGCAAAAAGGTGGGTATAAAGGACAGGAGTAAGAATCACTCCCGTGCAGAGTTTATTGAGCAGTTTCGCTTTGTGCTATCCATTGTCCTTCATTTGGTATGGACCGGTGGAATCCAACTGTCCATTAAAACAAAGCTTTGCGAAGACTTTTGATCATGCTGACGTAATGTGACTTCTGCCCAGCGCTCTAAATGTCAACGTGAAGAAATGCAACAAGGCATGGCTACACAAAGCGAGTAACAATGGCTCTCTTGAGGTGCGGCTAGAGCAGTGTGGCGCTTGCGCTGCCTGGTGCGCTTCAACTGGCATGGACCGGGAGAATCCGACTCTCCAAATAAAACAATGCATTTTGCGGGCCGTTGACCATGCTGACGCAATGTGATTTCTGCCCAGGTCTGTAAATGTCAACGTGCAGAAATGAAAAAAAAGGCGTGGTTAAACGACAGGAGTAAGAATGACTCCCTTGCAGTGTGGATTCAGGAGTGGCGCTTTATGCTATCTGTTGTGCTTCAACTGGCATGGACCGGCTGAAACTGACTGTCCACTTAAAACAAAGCATTGCAAGGACTTTTGACGATGCTGACGCAATGTGATTTGTGCCCAGGGCTCTAAATGTCAATGTGAGGAAATGGAACAAAGCGTGGGTGAAGGACGTTAGTAACAATGACTCCCCTGAGGTGCGGCTAGAACAGTGCTGCTTTGCACTGTCTGGTGTGGTTCAACTGGAATGCACAGGGGGAATCTTACTGTGCTTTTAAAGGATATAATTGCGAGGGCGGTTGACCATTTTTATGCAAGGTGATTTGTGCCCAGTGCCCTAAATGTCAACCTGAAGAAATAGAACAAGGCGTGGGGGAGCTAAGTGAGTAACAATGACTCCCTTGAGCTGCGGCTAGAGCAGTGCGGCTCTAGCGCTGCCTGGTGCGCTTCAACTGGGATAGATCGGGGTAATCCGACTGTCCATTTAAAACAAATGATTGCGAGGGCCGTTGACCATGCTGACGCAATTTGATTTCTGCCTAGTGCTTTAAACGTGAAATAAATAAATTAAGGAAAGGGCTGGATAAACGACAGGAGTAACTATGACACCCTTTAGGTGCGGCTAGCGCAGTGCAGCTCTTGCGCGGTCTGGTGCGAATGAACTGGCATGGACTGACAGAATCCACTGTCCAAATAAACAAACCATTCTGGGGGCCGTTGAGCATGCTGACGCAGTGTGATTTCTGCACAGTGCTCTAAATGTCGAAGTGAAAAAATGAAAAAAAAGCGTGGATAAAAGACAGGAGTAAGAATGACTCCCTTGCAGTGTGGATTGAGCTGTGCCGCTTTGCACTTTCCGTTGCGCTTCAACTGGTATGGACCGGGAGAATCTGACTGTCCATTTAAAACAAAGCATTGCGAGGACTTTTGACCATGCTGATGCAATGTGATCTCTGCCCAGTCCCCTATATGTCAACTTGATAAAATCATCAAGGCGTGGGTAAACGAAGAGACTAACAATGACTCCCATGAGGTGCGACTAGAGCAGCACGGCTCTGCACTGTCTGGTGTGGCTTACCTGGCATGCACCGGGGGAATCTCACTGTGCACTTAAAACAAATGATTGTGAAGGCTGTTGCCGATGCTGACACTATGTGATTTCTGCCCAGTGCTATTTAATGTCAACGTGAAGAAATGCAAGAAGGTGTGTGTAAGCGGTGAGAGTAACAATGACTCCCTTGAGGTGCGACTAGAGCAGTGCAGCTTTTGCACAGTCTGCTGCACTCCAGCTGGCATAGATCGGGGGAATCCGACTGTCCATTTAAAACAAATGATTGCGAGGGCCGTCGGCCATGCTGACGCAATGTGATTTCTGCCCAGTGCTCTACACGTGAAACTGAAGTAAATAAAAAAAGGCATGGATAAACTACAGGAGTCACAATGACTCCCTTGTGGTGCGGCTATCGCAGTGCGGCTCTTGCGTGGTCTTGTGTGCCTCAACTGGCATGGACCGGCGGAATCATCATCAGCATCAGTCTGGTTACGCCTACTGCAGGGCAAAGGCCTCTCCCATACATCTCCAACAACCCCGATCATGTACTATGTGTGGCCATGTCGTCCCTGCAAACTTCTTAATCTCATGCGCCCGCCTAACTTTCTGCCGCCCTCTGCTAAGCTTCCCTTCCCTTGGAATCCATTCCGTAACCCTTAATGACCATCGGTTATCTTCCCTCCTCAATTCGTATCCTGCCCATGCCCATTTCTTTTTCTTGATTTCAACTAAGATGTCATTAACTCGCGTTTGTTCCCTCACCCAATCTGCTCTTTTCTTATCCTTTAACGTTACACCTATCATTCTTCTTTCCATAGCTCGTTGCGTCGTCCTCAATTTGAGCAGAACCCATTTCGTAAGCCTCCAGGTTTCTGCCCCATAGGTGAGTACTGGTAAGACACAGGTATTATATACTTTCCTCTGGAGGGGATAATGGCAACCTGCTAATCATCATCTGAGAATGCCTGCCAAACGCACCCCAGCCCATTCTTGTTCTTCTGAATATTTCTGTCTCATGATCCGCATCCGCTGTCACTACCTGCCCTAAGTTGATGTATTCCCTTACGACTTCTAGTGCCTCGCTGCCAATTTTAAATTGCTGTTTTCTTCCGAGACTGTTAAGCATTACTTTAGTTTCCTGCAGATTAATTTTAGACCCACTCTTCTGCTTTGCCTATCCAGGTCAGTGAACATGCATTGCAATTGGTCCCCTGAGGTACTAAGGAAGGCAATGTCATCAGCGAATCGCGAGTTACTAAGCTATTCTCGATTAACTTTTATCCCCAAATCTTCCCAATCCATGTCTCTGAATACCTCCTGTAAAATAAAATGCCCAAATAAAACAAAGCATTTTGGGGGCCGTTGACCGTGCTGACGCAGTGTGATTTCTGCACAGTGCTCTAAATGTCAAAGTAAAGAAATGAAAAAAAGGTGTGGATAAACGACATGAGTAAGAATGACTCCCTTGCAGTGTGCATTCAGCTGTGCCTCTTTGCACGTTCCATTGCGCTTGAACTGGTATAGACCGGGGGAATCCGACTGTCGATTAAAAACAAAGCATTGCGGGGACTGTTGACCACGCTGATGCAATGTGATTTCTGCCCAGTCCCCTATATGTCAACTTGATAAAATGCAACAAGGCGTGGGTAAACGAAGAGACTAACAATGACTCCCATGAGGTGCGACTAGAGCAGCACAGGTCTGCACTGTCTGGTGTGGCTTACCTGGCATGCACCGCGGGAATCTCACTGTGCACTTAAAACAAACGATTGTGAAGGCTGTTGCCGATGCTGACACTATGTGATTTCTGCCCAGTGCTATTTAATGTCAACGTGAAGAAATGCAAGAAGGTGTGTATGCGATGAGAGTAACAATGACTCCCTCGAGGTGCGACTAGAGCAGTGCGGCTCTTGCGCAGTCTGCTGCACTCCAACTGGCATAGATCGGGGGAATCCGACTGTCCATTTAAAACAAATAATTGCGTGGGCCGTTCACCATGCTGACGCAATGTGATTTCTGCCTAGTGCTCTAAACGGCAAAGTGATGAAATAAAGAAATGCCTGGATAAAGGACAGGTGTAAGAGTGACTCCTGTGAGGTGCGGCTGGAGCAGTGCAGCTCTTGCGCGGTATGGTACGCCTCAACTGGCATGGACGGGCGGAATTCACTGTCCAAATGAAACAAAGCATTCTGGGAGCCAGTGCTCTAAATGTCAACGTGAAGAAATGCAAAAAGTTGGGTATAAAGGACAGGAGTAAGAATGACTCCCGTGCAGAGTTTATTGAGCAGTTTCGCTTTGTGCTATCCATTGTGCTTCATTTGGTATGGACCGGTGGAATCCAACTGTCCATTAAAACAAAGCTTTGCGAAGACTTTTGATCATGCTGACGTAATGTGACTTCTGCCCAGCGCTCTAAATGTCAACGTGAAGAAATGCAACAAGGCATGGCTACACAAAGCGAGTAACAATCGCTCTCTTGAGGTGCGGCTAGAGCAGTGTGGCGCTTGCGCTGCCTGGTGCGCTTCAACTGGCATGGACCGGGAGAATCCGACTCTCCAAATAAAACAATGCATTTTGAGGGCCGTTGACCATGCTGACGCAATGTGATTTCTGCCCAGGTCTGTAAATGTCAACGTGCAGAAATGAAAAAAAGGCGTGGTTAAACGACAGGAGTAAGAATGACTCCCTTGCAGTGTGGATTCAGGAGTGGCGCTTTATGCTATCTGTTGTGCATCAACTGGCATGGAGCGGCTGAAACTGACTGTCCACTTAAAACAAAGCATTGCAAGGACTTTTGACGATGCTGACGCAATGTGATTTGTGCCCAGGGCTCTAAATGTCAATGTGAGGAAATGGAACAAAGCGTGGGTGAAGGACGTTAGTAACAATGACTCCCTTGAGGTGCGGCTAGAACAGTGCTGCTTTGCACTGTCTGGTGTGGTTCAACTGGAATGCACAGGGGGAATCTTACTGTGCTTTTAAAAGATATAATTGCGAGGGCGGTTGACCATTTTTATGCAAGGTGATTTGTGCCCAGTGCCCTAAATGTCAACCTGAAGAAATAGAACAAGGCGTGGGGGAGCTAAGTGAGTAACAATGACTCCCTTGAGCTGCGACTAGAGCAGTGCGGCTCTAGCGCTGCCTGGTGCGCTTCAACTGGGATAGATCGGGGTAATCCGACTGTCCATTTAAAACAAATGATTGCGAGGGCCGTTGACCATGCTGACGCAATTTGATTTCTGCCTAGTGCTTTAAACGTGAAATAAATAAATTAAGGAAAGGGCTGGATAAACGACAGGAGTAACTATGACACCCTTTAGGTGCGGCTAGCGCAGTGCAGCTCTTGCGCGGTCTGGTGCGAATGAACTGGCATGGACTGACAGAATCCACTGTCCAAATAAAACAAACCATTCTGGGGGCCGTTGAGCATGCTGACGCAGTGTGATTTCTGCACAGTGCTCTAAATGTCGAAGTGAAAAAATGAAAAAAAAAGCGTGGATAAAAGACAGGAGTAAGAATGACTCCCTTGCAGTGTGGATTGAGCTGTGCCGCTTTGCACTTTTCGTTGCGCTTCAACTGGTATGGACCGGGAGAATCTGACTGTCCATTTAAAACAAAGCATTGCGAGGACTTTTGACCATGCTGATGCAATGTGATCTCTGCCCAGTCCCCTAAATGTCAACGTGATAAAATGCAACAAGGCGAGGGTAAACGAAGAGACTAACAATGACTCCCATGAGGTGGGACTAGAGTAGCGCGGCTTTGCACTGTCTGGTGTGGTTTACCTGGCATGCAACGGGGGAATCTAACTCTGCCATGAAAAGAAATGATTGCGAAGGCCGTTGACCATGCTGACACAATGTGATTTCTGCCCAGTGCTATTTAATGTCAATGTGAAGAAATGCAAAAAAGGTGTGTGTAAGCGATGAGAGTAACAATGACACCCTTGAGGTGTGATTAGAGCAGCGCAGCATTTGCACAGTCTGCTGCACTCCAGCTGGCATAGATCGGGGGAATCCGACTGTCCAATTAAAACAAATGATTGTGAGCGCCGTCGACCATGCTGACGGAATGTGATTTCTGCCCAGTGCTCTAAACGTCAAAGTGAAGTAAATAAAAAAAAGGACGGATAAACGACAGGAGTAACAATGACTCCCTCGTGGTGCGGCTATCGCAGTGCGGCTATTGCGTGGTCTTGTGCGCCTCAACTGGCATGGACCGGCGGAATCATCATCAGCATAGGCCTGGTTACGCCTACTGCAGGGCAAAGGCCTCTCCCATACATCTCCAACAACCCCGATCATGTACTAAGTGTGGCCATGTCGTCCCCGCAAACTTCTGAATCTCATGCGCCCGCCTAACTTTCTGCCGCCCTCTGCTAAGCTTCTCTTCCCTTGGAATCCATTCCGTAACCCTCAATGACCATCGGTTATCTTCCCTCCTCATTGCGTATCCTGCCCATGCCCCTTTCTTTTTCTTGATTTCAACTAAGATGTCATTAAGTCGCGTTTGTTCCCTCACCCAATCTGCTCTTTTCTTATCCTTGAACGTTACACCTATCATTCTTCTTTCCATAGCTCGTTGTGTCGTCCTCAATATGAGCAGAACCCTTTTCGTAAGCCTCAAGGTTTCGGCCCCATAGGTGAGTGCTGGTAAGACACAGGTATTATATACTTTCCTCTTGAGGGGATAACGGCAACCTGCTATTCATCATCTGAGAATGCCTGCCAAACGCACCCCAGCCCATTCTTGTTCTTCTGAATATTTCTGTCTTATGATCCGCATCCGCTGTCACTACCTGACCTAAGTTGGTGTATTCCCTTACGACTTCCAGTGCCTCGCTGCCTATTGTAAATTGCGGTTTTCTTCGGAGACTGTTAAGCATAACTTTAGTTTCCTGCAGATTAATTTTTAGACCCACTCTTCTGCTTTGCCTATCCAGGTCACTGAACATGCATTGCAATTGGTCCCCTGAGGTACTAAGCAAGGCAATGTCATCAGCGAATCGCGAGTTACCAAGCTATTCTCGATTAACTTTTATCCCCAATTCTTCCCAATCCATGTCTCTGAATACCTCCTGTAAAATAAAATGCCCAAATAAAACAAAGCATTTTGGGGGCCGTTGACCGTGCTGACGCAGTGTGATTTCTGCACAGTGCTCTAAATGTCAAAGTAAAGAAATGAAAAAAAGGTGTGGATAAACGACATGAGTAAGAATGACTCCCTTGCAGTGTGCATTCAGCTGTGCCTCTTTGCACGTTCCATTGCGCTTGAACTGGTATAGACCGGGGGAATCCGACTGTCGATTAAAAACAAAGCATTGCGGGGACTTTTGACCACGCTGATGCAATGTGATTTCTGCCCAGTCCCCTATATGTCAACTTGATAAAATGCAACAAGGCGTGGGTAAACGAAGAGACTAACAATGACTCCCATGAGGTGCGACTAGAGCAGCACAGGTCTGCACTGTCTGGTGTGGCTTACCTGGCATGCACCGCGGGAATCTCACTGTGCACTTAAAACAAACGATTGTGAAGGCTGTTGCCGATGCTGACACTATGTGATTTCTGCCCAGTGCTATTTAATGTCAACGTGAAGAAATGCAAGAAGGTGTGTATGCGATGAGAGTAACAATGACTCCCTCGAGGTGCGACTAGAGCAGTGCGGCTCTTGCGCAGTCTGCTGCACTCCAACTGGCATAGATCGGGGGAATCCGACTGTCCATTTAAAACAAAAGATTACGCGGGCCGTTCACCATGCTGACGCAATGTGATTTCTGCCTAGTGCTCTAAACGGCAAAGTGATGAAATAAAGAAATGCCTGGATAAAGGACAGGTGTAAGAGTGACTCCTGTGAGGTGCGGCTGGAGCAGTGCAGCTCTTGCGCGGTATGGTACGCCTCAACTGGCATGGACGGGCGGAATTCACTGTCCAAATGAAACAAAGCATTCTGGGAGCCAGTGCTCTAAATGTCAACGTGAAGAAATGCAAAAAGGTGGGTATAAAGGACAGGAGTAAGAATCACTCCCGTGCAGAGTTTATTGAGCAGTTTCGCTTTGTGCTATCCATTGTCCTTCATTTGGTATGGACCGGTGGAATCCAACTGTCCATTAAAACAAAGCTTTGCGAAGACTTTTGATCATGCTGACGTAATGTGACTTCTGCCCAGCGCTCTAAATGTCAACGTGAAGAAATGCAACAAGGCATGGCTACACAAAGCGAGTAACAATGGCTCTCTTGAGGTGCGGCTAGAGCAGTGTGGCGCTTGCGCTGCCTGGTGCGCTTCAACTGGCATGGACCGGGAGAATCCGACTCTCCAAATAAAACAATGCATTTTGCGGGCCGTTGACCATGCTGACGCAATGTGATTTCTGCCCAGGTCTGTAAATGTCAACGTGCAGAAATGAAAAAAAAGGCGTGGTTAAACGACAGGAGTAAGAATGACTCCCTTGCAGTGTGGATTCAGGAGTGGCGCTTTATGCTATCTGTTGTGCTTCAACTGGCATGGACCGGCTGAAACTGACTGTCCACTTAAAACAAAGCATTGCAAGGACTTTTGACGATGCTGACGCAATGTGATTTGTGCCCAGGGCTCTAAATGTCAATGTGAGGAAATGGAACAAAGCGTGGGTGAAGGACGTTAGTAACAATGACTCCCCTGAGGTGCGGCTAGAACAGTGCTGCTTTGCACTGTCTGGTGTGGTTCAACTGGAATGCACAGGGGGAATCTTACTGTGCTTTTAAAGGATATAATTGCGAGGGCGGTTGACCATTTTTATGCAAGGTGATTTGTGCCCAGTGCCCTAAATGTCAACCTGAAGAAATAGAACAAGGCGCGGGGGAGCTAAGTGAGTAACAATGACTCCCTTGAGCTGCGGCTAGAGCAGTGCGGCTCTAGCGCTGCCTGGTGCGCTTCAACTGGGATAGATCGGGGTAATCCGACTGTCCATTTAAAACAAATGATTGCGAGGGCCGTTGACCATGCTGACGCAATTTGATTTCTGCCTAGTGCTTTAAACGTGAAATAAATAAATTAAGGAAAGGGCTGGATAAACGACAGGAGTAACTATGACACCCTTTAGGTGCGGCTAGCGCAGTGCAGCTCTTGCGCGGTCTGGTGCGAATGAACTGGCATGGACTGACAGAATCCACTGTCCAAATAAACAAACCATTCTGGGGGCCGTTGAGCATGCTGACGCAGTGTGATTTCTGCACAGTGCTCTAAATGTCGAAGTGAAAAAATGAAAAAAAAGCGTGGATAAAAGACAGGAGTAAGAATGACTCCCTTGCAGTGTGGATTGAGCTGTGCCGCTTTGCACTTTCCGTTGCGCTTCAACTGGTATGGACCGGGAGAATCTGACTGTCCATTTAAAACAAAGCATTGCGAGGACTTTTGACCATGCTGATGCAATGTGATCTCTGCCCAGTCCCCTATATGTCAACTTGATAAAATCATCAAGGCGTGGGTAAACGAAGAGACTAACAATGACTCCCATGAGGTGCGACTAGAGCAGCACGGCTCTGCACTGTCTGGTGTGGCTTACCTGGCATGCACCGGGGGAATCTCACTGTGCACTTAAAACAAATGATTGTGAAGGCTGTTGCCGATGCTGACACTATGTGATTTCTGCCCAGTGCTATTTAATGTCAACGTGAAGAAATGCAAGAAGGTGTGTGTAAGCGGTGAGAGTAACAATGACTCCCTTGAGGTGCGACTAGAGCAGTGCAGCTTTTGCACAGTCTGCTGCACTCCAGCTGGCATAGATCGGGGGAATCCGACTGTCCATTTAAAACAAATGATTGCGAGGGCCGTCGGCCATGCTGACGCAATGTGATTTCTGCCCAGTGCTCTACACGTGAAACTGAAGTAAATAAAAAAAGGCATGGATAAACTACAGGAGTCACAATGACTCCCTTGTGGTGCGGCTATCGCAGTGCGGCTCTTGCGTGGTCTTGTGTGCCTCAACTGGCATGGACCGGCGGAATCATCATCAGCATCAGCCTGGTTACGCCTACTGCAGGGCAAAGGCCTCTCCCATACATCTCCAACAACCCCGATCATGTACTATGTGTGGCCATGTCGTCCCTGCAAACTTCTTAATCTCATGCGCCCGCCTAACTTTCTGCCGCCCTCTGCTAAGCTTCCCTTCCCTTGGAATCCATTCCGTAACCCTTAATGACCATCGGTTATCTTCCCTCCTCAATTCGTATCCTGCCCATGCCCATTTCTTTTTCTTGATTTCAACTAAGATGTCATTAACTCGCGTTTGTTCCCTCACCCAATCTGCTCTTTTCTTATCCTTTAACGTTACACCTATCATTCTTCTTTCCATAGCTCGTTGCGTCGTCCTCAATTTGAGCAGAACCCATTTCGTAAGCCTCCAGGTTTCTGCCCCATAGGTGAGTACTGGTAAGACACAGGTATTATATACTTTCCTCTGGAGGGGATAATGGCAACCTGCTAATCATCATCTGAGAATGCCTGCCAAACGCACCCCAGCCCATTCTTGTTCTTCTGAATATTTCTGTCTCATGATCCGCATCCGCTGTCACTACCTGCCCTAAGTTGATGTATTCCCTTACGACTTCTAGTGCCTCGCTGCCAATTGTAAATTGCTGTTTTCTTCCGAGACTGTTAAGCATTACTTTAGTTTCCTGCAGATTAATTTTAGACCCACTCTTCTGCTTTGCCTATCCAGGTCAGTGAACATGCATTGCAATTGGTCCCCTGAGGTACTAAGGAAGGCAATGTCATCAGCGAATCGCGAGTTACTAAGCTATTCTCGATTAACTTTTATCCCCAAATCTTCCCAATCCATGTCTCTGAATACCTCCTGTAAAATAAAATGCCCAAATAAAACAAAGCATTTTGGGGGCCGTTGACCGTGCTGACGCAGTGTGATTTCTGCACAGTGCTCTAAATGTCAAAGTAAAGAAATGAAAAAAAGGTGTGGATAAACGACATGAGTAAGAATGACTCCCTTGCCCTGTGCATTCAGCTGTGCCTCTTTGCACGTTCCATTGCGCTTGAACTGGTATAGACCGGGGGAATCCGACTGTCGATTAAAAACAAAGCATTGCGGGGACTTTTGACCACGCTGATGCAATGTGATTTCTGCCCAGTCCCCTATATGTCAACTTGATAAAATGCAACAAGGCGTGGGTAAACGAAGAGACTAACAATGACTCCCATGAGGTGCGACTAGAGCAGCACAGGTCTGCACTGTCTGGTGTGGCTTACCTGGCATGCACCGCGGGAATCTCACTGTGCACTTAAAACAAACGATTGTGAAGGCTGTTGCCGATGCTGACACTATGTGATTTCTGCCCAGTGCTATTTAATGTCAACGTGAAGAAATGCAAGAAGGTGTGTATGCGATGAGAGTAACAATGACTCCCTCGAGGTGCGACTAGAGCAGTGCGGCTCTTGCGCAGTCCGCTGCACTCCAACTGGCATAGATCGGGGGAATCCGACTGTCCATTTAAAACAAATAATTGCGTGGGCCGTTCACCATGCTGACGCAATGTGATTTCTGCCTAGTGCTCTAAACGGCAAAGTGATGAAATAAAGAAATGCCTGGATAAAGGACAGGTGTAAGAGTGACTCCTGTGAGGTGCGGCTGGAGCAGTGCAGCTCTTGCGCGGTATGGTACGCCTCAACTGGCATGGACGGGCGGAATTCACTGTCCAAATGAAACAAAGCATTCTGGGAGCCAGTGCTCTAAATGTCAACGTGAAGAAATGCAAAAAGGTGGGTATAAAGGACAGGAGTAAGAATGACTCCCGTGCAGAGTTTATTGAGCAGTTTCGCTTTGTGCTATCCATTGTGCTTCATTTGGTATGGACCGGTGGAATCCAACTGTCCATTAAAACAAAGCTTTGCGAAGACTTTTGATCATGCTGACGTAATGTGACTTCTGCCCAGCGCTCTAAATGTCAACGTGAAGAAATGCAACAAGGCATGGCTACACAAAGCGAGTAACAATCGCTCTCTTGAGGGGCGGCTAGAGCAGTGTGGCGCTTGCGCTGCTTGGTGCGCTTCAACTGGCATGGACCGGGAGAATCCGACTCTCCAAATAAAACAATGCATTTTGAGGGCCGTTGACCATGCTGACGCAATGTGATTTCTGCCCAGGTCTGTAAATGTCAACGTGCAGAAATGAAAAAAAGGCGTGGTTAAACGACAGGAGTAAGAATGACTCCCTTGCAGTGTGGATTCAGGAGTGGCGCTTTATGCTATCTGTTGTGCATCAACTGGCATGGAGCGGCTGAAACTGACTGTCCACTTAAAACAAAGCATTGCAAGGACTTTTGACGATGCTGACGCAATGTGATTTGTGCCCAGGGCTCTAAATGTCAATGTGAGGAAATGGAACAAAGCGTGGGTGAAGGACGTTAGTAACAATGACTCCCATGAGGTGCGGCTAGAACAGTGCTGCTTTGCACTGTCTGGTGTGGTTCAACTGGAATGCACAGGGGGAATCTTACTGTGCTTTTAAAAGATATAATTGCGAGGGCGGTTGACCATTTTTATGCAAGGTGATTTGTGCCCAGTGCCCTAAATGTCAACCTGAAGAAATAGAACAAGGCGTGGGGGAGCTAAGTGAGTAACAATGACTCCCTTGAGCTGCGACTAGAGCAGTGCGGCTCTAGCGCTGCCTGGTGCGCTTCAACTGGGATAGATCGGGGTAATCCGACTGTCCATTTAAAACAAATGATTGCGAGGGCCGTTGACCATGCTGACGCAATTTGATTTCTGCCTAGTGCTTTAAACGTGAAATAAATAAATTAAGGAAAGGGCTGGATAAACGACAGGAGTAACTATGACACCCTTTAGGTGCGGCTAGCGCAGTGCAGCTCTTGCGCGGTCTGGTGCGAATGAACTGGCATGGACTGACAGAATCCACTGTCCAAATAAAACAAACCATTCTGGGGGCCGTTGAGCATGCTGACGCAGTGTGATTTCTGCACAGTGCTCTAAATGTCGAAGTGAAAAAATGAAAAAAAAGCGTGGATAAAAGACAGGAGTAAGAATGACTCCCTTGCAGTGTGGATTGAGCTGTGCCGCTTTGCACTTTTCGTTGCGCTTCAACTGGTATGGACCGGGAGAATCTGACTGTCCATTTAAAACAAAGCATTGCGAGGACTTTTGACCATGCTGATGCAATGTGATCTCTGCCCAGTCCCCTAAATGTCAACGTGATAAAATGCAACAAGGCGAGGGTAAACGAAGAGACTAACAATGACTCCCATGAGGTGGGACTAGAGTAGCGCGGCTTTGCACTGTCTGTTGTGGTTTACCTGGCATGCAACGGGGGAATCTAACTCTGCCATGAAAAGAAATGATTGCGAAGGCCGTTGACCATGCTGACACAATGTGATTTCTGCCCAGTGCTATTTAATGTCAATGTGAAGAAATGCAAAAAAGGTGTGTGTAAGCGATGAGAGTAACAATGACACCCTTGAGGTGTGATTAGAGCAGCGCAGCATTTGCACAGTCTGCTGCACTCCAGCTGGCATAGATCGGGGGAATCCGACTGTCCAATTAAAACAAATGATTGTGAGCGCCGTCGACCATGCTGACGGAATGTGATTTCTGCCCAGTGCTCTAAACGTCAAAGTGAAGTAAATAAAAAAAGGACGGATAAACGACAGGAGTAACAATGACTCCCTCGTGGTGCGGCTATCGCAGTGCGGCTATTGCGTGGTCTTGTGCGCCTCAACTGGCATGGACCGGCGGAATCATCATCAGCATAGGCCTGGTTACGCCTACTGCAGGGCAAAGGCCTCTCCCATACATCTCCAACAACCCCGATCATGTACTAAGTGTGGCCATGTCGTCCCCGCAAACTTCTGAATCTCATGCGCCCGCCTAACTTTCTGCCGCCCTCTGCTAAGCTTCTCTTCCCTTGGAATCCATTCCGTAACCCTCAATGACCATCGGTTATCTTCCCTCCTCATTGCGTATCCTGCCCATGCCCCTTTCTTTTTCTTGATTTCAACTAAGATGTCATTAAGTCGCGTTTGTTCCCTCACCCAATCTGCTCTTTTCTTATCCTTGAACGTTACACCTATCATTCTTCTTTCCATAGCTCGTTGTGTCGTCCTCAATATGAGCAGAACCCTTTTCGTAAGCCTCAAGGTTTCGGCCCCATAGGTGAGTGCTGGTAAGACACAGGTATTATATACTTTCCTCTTGAGGGGATAACGGCAACCTGCTATTCATCATCTGAGAATGCCTGCCAAACGCACCCCAGCCCATTCTTGTTCTTCTGAATATTTCTGTCTTATGATCCGCATCCGCTGTCACTACCTGACCTAAGTTGGTGTATTCCCTTACGACTTCCAGTGCCTCGCTGCCTATTGTAAATTGCGGTTTTCTTCGGAGACTGTTAAGCATAACTTTAGTTTCCTGCAGATTAATTTTTAGACCCACTCTTCTGCTTTGCCTATCCAGGTCACTGAACATGCATTGCAATTGGTCCCCTGAGGTACTAAGCAAGGCAATGTCATCAGCGAATCGCGAGTTACCAAGCTATTCTCGATTAACTTTTATCCCCAATTCTTCCCAATCCATGTCTCTGAATACCTCCTGTAAAATAAAATGCCCAAATAAAACAAAGCATTTTGGGGGCCGTTGACCGTGCTGACGCAGTGTGATTTCTGCACAGTGCTCTAAATGTCAAAGTGAAAAAATGAAAAAAAGGTGTGGATAAACGACATGAGTAAGAATGACTCCCTTGCAGTGTGCATTCAGCTGTGCCGCTTTGTACTTTCCATTGCGCTTCAACTGGTATAGACCGGGGGAATCCGACTGTCCATTTAAAACAAAGCATTGCGGGGACTTTTGACCATGCTGACGCAATGTGATTTCTGCCCAGTCCCCTATATGTCAACTTGATAAAATCAACAAGGCGTGGGTAAACGAAGAGACTAACAATGACTCCCATGAGGTGCGACTAGAGCAGCACAGCTTTGCACTGTCTGGTGTGGTTTACCTGTCATGCACCGAGGGAATCTCACTGTGCACTTAAAACAAATGATTGTGAAGGCTGTTGCCGATGCTGACACTATGTGATTTCTGCCCAGTGCTATTTAATGTCAACGTGAAGAAATGCAAGAATGTGTGCGTAAGCGAAGAGAGTAACACTGACTCCCTCGTGGTGCGACTAGAGCAGTGCGGCTCTTGCGCAGTCTGCTGCACTCCAACTGGCATAGATCGGGGGAATCCGACTGTCCATTTAAAACAAATGATTCGAGGGCCGTTCACCATGCTGACGCAATGTGATTTCTGCCTAGTGCTCTAAACGGCAAAGTGATGAAATAAAGAAATGCCTGGATAAAGGACAGGTGTAAGAGTGACTCCTGTGAGGTGCGGCTGGAGCAGTGCAGCTCTTGCACGGTATGGTACGCCTCAACTGGCATGGACCGGCGGAATTCACTGTCCAAATGAAACAAAGCATTCTGGGGGCCAGTGCTCTAAAGGTCAACGTGAAGAAATGCAAAAAGGTGGGTATAAAGGACAGGAGTAAGAATGACTCCCGTGCAGAGTTTATTGAGCAGTTTCGCTTTGTGCTATCCATTGTGCTTCATTTGGTATGGACCGGTGGAATCCAACTGTCCATTAAAACAAAGCTTTGCGAAGACTTTTGATCATGCTGACGTAATGTGACTTCTGCCCAGCGCTCTAAATGTCAACGTGAAGAAATGCAACAAGGCATGGCTACACAAAGCGAGTAACAATGGCTCTCTTGAGGGGCGGCTAGAGCAGTGTGGCGCTTGCGCTGCTTGGTGCGCTTCAACTGGCATGGACCGGGAGAATCCGACTCTCCAAATAAAACAATGCATTTTGAGGGCCGTTGACCATGCTGACGCAATGTGATTTCTGCCCAGGTCTGTAAATGTCAACGTGAAGAAATGAAAAAAAGGCGTTGTTAAACGACAGGAGTAAGAATGACTCCCTTGCAGTGTGGATTCAGGAGTGGCGCTTTATGCTATCTGTTGTGCTTCAACTGGCATGGACCGGCTGAAACTGACTGTCCACTTAAAACAAAGCATTGCAAGGACTTTTGACGATGCTGACGCAATGTGATTTGTGCCCAGGGCTCTAAATGTCAATGTGAGGAAATGGAACAAAGCGTGGGTGAAGGACGTTAGTAACAATGACTCCCTTGAGGTGCGGCTAGAACAGTGCTGCTTTGCACTGTCTGGTGTGGTTCAACTGGAATGCACAGGGGGAATCTTACTGTGCTTTTAAAAGATATAATTGCGTGGGCGGTTGACCATTTTTATGCAAGGTGATTTGTGCCCAGTGCCCTAAATGTCAACCTGAAGAAATAGAACAAGGCGTGGGGGAGCTAAGTGAGTAACAATGACTCCCTTGAGCTGCGGCTAGAGCAGTGCGGCTCTAGCGCTGCCTGGTGCGCTTCAACTGGGATAGATCGGGGTAATCCGACTGTCCATTTAAAACAAATGATTGCGAGGGCCGTTGACCATGCTGACGCAATTTGATTTCTGCCTAGTGCTTTAAACGTGAAATAAATAAATTAAGGAAAGGGCTGGATAAACGACAGGAGTAACTATGACACCCTTTAGGTGCGGCTAGCGCAGTGCAGCTCTTGCGCGGTCTGGTGCGAATGAACTGGCATGGACTGAAAGAATCCACTGTCCAAATAAAACAAACCATTCTGGGGGCCGTTGAGCATGCTGACGCAGTGTGATTTCTGCACAGTGCTCTAAATGTCGAAGTGAAAAAATGAAAAAAAAAGCGTGGATAAAAGACAGGAGTAAGAATGACTCCCTTGCAGTGTGGATTGAACTGTGCCGCTTTGCACTTTCCGTTGCGCTTCAACCGGTATGGACCGGGAGAATCTGACTGTCCATTTAAAACAAAGCATTGCGAGGACTTTTGACCATGCTGATGCAATGTGATCTCTGCCCAGTCCGCTATATGTCAACTTGATAAAATCAACAAGGCGAGGGTAAACGAAGAGACTAACAATGACTCCCATGAGGTGCGACTAGAGCAGCACGGCTCTGCACTGTCTGGTGTGGCTTACCTGGCATGCACTGGGGGAATCTCACTGTGCACTTAAAACAAATTATTGTGAAGGCTGTTGCCGATGCTGACACAATGTGATTTCTGCCCAGTGCTCTAAACGTCAAACTGAAGTAATTAAAGAAAGGCATGGATAAACTACAGGAGTCACAATGACTCCCTTGTGGTGCGGCTATCGCAGTGCGGCTCTTGCGTGGTCTTGTGTGCCTCAACTGGCATGGACCGGCGCAATCATCATCAGCATCAGCCTGGTTACGCCTACTGCAGGGTAAAGGCCTCTCCCATACATCTCCAACAACCCCGATCATGTACTATGTGTGGCCATGTCGTCCCTGCAAACTTCTTAATCTCATGCGCCCGCCTAACTTTCTGCCGCCCTCTGCTAAGCTTCCCTTCCCTTGGAATCCATTCCGTAACCCTCAATGACCATCGGTTATCTTCCCTCCTCATTGCGTATCCTGCCCATGCCCATTTCTTTTTCTTGATTTCAACTAAGATGTCATTAACTCGCGTTTGTTCCCTCACCCAATCTGCTCTTTTCTTATCCTTGAACGTTACACCTATCATTCTTCTTTCCATAGCTCGTTGCGTCGTCCTCAATTTGAGCAGAACCCTTTTCGTAAGCCTCCAGGTTTTTGCCCCATAGGTGAGTACTGGTAAGACACAGGTATTATATACTTTCCTCTTGAGGGGATAATGGCAACCTGTTAATCATCATCTGAGAATGCCTGCCAAACGCACCCCAGCCCATTCTTGTTCTTCTGAATATTTCTGTCTCATGATCCGCATCCGCTGTCACTACCTGCCCTAAGTTGATGTATTCCCTTACGACTTCCAGTGCCTCGCTGCCAATTGTAAATTGCTGTTTTCTTCCGAGACTGTTAAGCATTACTTTAGTTTCCTGCAGATTACTTTTTAGACCCACTTTTCTGCTTTGTCTCTCCAGGTCAGTGAACATGCATTGCAATTGGTCCCCTGAGGTACTAATGAAGGCAATGTCATCAGCGAACCGCGTGTTACTAAGCTATTCTCGATTAACTTTTATCCCCAATTCTTCCCAATCCATGTCTCTGAATACCTCCTGTAAAATAAAATGCCCAAATAAAACAAAGCATTTTGGGGGCCGTTGACCATGCTGACGCAGTGTGATTTCTGCACAGTGCTCTAAATGTCAACGTGACAAAATGAAAAAAAGCGTCGATAAACGACATGAGTAATGACTCCCTAGCAGTGTGCATTCAGCTGTGCCGCTTTGCACTTTCCGTTGTGCTTCAACTGGTATAGACCGGGGGAATCCTGCTGTCCATTTAAAACAAAGCATTGCGGGGACTTTTGACCATGCTGACGCAATGTGATTTCTGCCCAGTCCCCTATATGTCAACTTGATAAAATGCGACAAGGCGTGGGTAAACGAAGAGACTAACTATGACTCCCATGAGGTGCGACTAGAGCAGCACGGCTTTGCACTGTCTGGTGTGGTTTACCTGGCATGCACCGGGGGAATCTCACTGTGCAATTAAAACAAATAATTGTGAAGGCTGTTGCCGATGCTGACACAATGTGATTTCTGCCCACTGCTATTTAATGTCAACGTGAAGAAATGCAAGAAGGTGTGTGTAAGCGGTGAGAGTAAAAATGACTCCCTTGAGGTGCGCCTAGAGCAGTGCGGCTCTTGCGCAGTCTGCTGCACTCCAACTGGCATAGATCGGGGGAATCCGACTGTCAATTTATAACAAATGATTGCGAGGGCCGTTCACCATGCTTACGCAATGTGATTTCTGCCCAGTGCTCTAAACGTCAAAGTGAAGTAATTAAAAAAAAGGACGGATAAACGACAGGAGTACCATGACTCCCTTGTGGAGCGGCTATCGCAGTCGGCTCTTGCGTGGTCTTGTGTGCCTCAACTGGCATGGACCGGCGGAATCAGCATCAGCCTGGTTACGCCTACTGCAGGGCAAAGGCCTCTCCCATACATCTTCAACAACCCCGATCATGTACTAAGTGTGGCCATGTCGTCCCTGCAAACTTCTTAATCTCATGCGCCCGCCTAACTTTCTGCCGCCCTCTGCTAAGCTCCCCTTCCCTTGGAATCCATTCCGTAACCCTTAATGACCATTGGTTATCTTCCCTCCTCATTTCGTGTCCTGCCCATGCCCATTTCTTTTTCTTGATTTCAACTAAGACATCATTAACTCGCGTTTGTTCCCTCACCCAATCTGCTCTTTTCTTATCCTTTAACATTACACCTATCATTCTTCTTTCCATAGCTCGTTGCGTCGTCCTCAATTTGAGCAGAACCATTTTCGTAAGCCTCCAGGTTTCTGCCCCATAGTTGAGTACTGGTAAGACACAGGTATTATATACTTTCCTCTTGAGGGGATAATGGCAACCTGCTAATCATCATCTGAGAATGCCTGCCAAACACACCCCAGCCCATTCTTGTTCTTCTGAATATTTCTGTCTCATGATCCGCATCCGCTGTCACTACCTGCCCTAAGTTGATGTATTCCCTTACGACTTCTAGTGCCTCGCTGCCAATTGTAAATTGCTGTTTTCTTCCGAGACTGTTAAGCATTACTTTAGTTTCCTGCTGATTAATTTTTAGACCCACTCTTCTGCTTTGCCTATCCAGGTCAGTGAACATGCATTGCAATTGGTCCCCTGAGGTACTGAGGAAGGCAATGTCATCAGCGAATCGCGAGTTACTAAGCTATTCTCGATTAACTTTTATCCCCAATTCTTCCCAATCCATGTCTCTGAATACCTCCTGTAAAATAAAATGCCCAAATAAAACAAAGCATTTTGGGGGCCGTTGACCGTGCGGACGCAGGGTGATTTCTGCCCAGTCCCCTATATGTCAACTTGATAAAATCCAACAAGGCGTGGGTAAACGAAGAGACTAACAATGACTCCCATGAGGTGCGACTAGAGCAGCACGGTTCTGCACTGTCTGGTGTGGTTTACCTGGCATGCACCGAGGGAATCTCACTGTGCACTTAAAACAAATGATTGTGAAGGCTGTTGCCGATGCTGACACTATGTGATTTCTGCCCAGTGCTATTTAATGTCAACGTGAAGAAATGCAAGAAGGTGTGCGTAAGCGAAGAGAGTAACAATGACTCCCTCGTGGTGCGACTAGAGCAGTGCGGCTCTTGCGCAGTCTGCTGCACTCCAACTGGCATACATCGGGGGAATCCGACTGTCCATTTAAAACAAATGATTCGAGGGCCGTTCACCATGCTGACGCAATGTGATTTCTGCCTAGTGCTCTAAACGGCAAAGTGATGAAATAAAGAAATGCCTGGATAAAGGACAGGTGTAAGAGTGACTCCTGTGAGGTGCGGCTGGAGCAGTGCAGCTCTTGCACGGTATGGTACGCCTCAACTGGCATGGACCGGCGGAATTCACTGTCCAAATGAAACAAAGCATTCTGGGGGCCAGTGCTCTAAAGGTCAACGTGAAGAAATGCAAAAAGGTGGGTATAAAGGACAGGAGTAAGAATGACTCCCGTGCAGAGTTTATTGAGCAGTTTCGCTTTGTGCTATCCATTGTGCTTCATTTGGTATGGACCGGTGGAATCCAACTGTCCATTAAAACAAAGCTTTGCGAAGACTTTTGATCATGCTGACGTAATGTGACTTCTGCCCAGCGCTCTAAATGTCAACGTGAAGAAATGCAACAAGGCATGGCTACACAAAGCGAGTAACAATGGCTCTCTTGAGGGGCGGCTAGAGCAGTGTGGCGCTTGCGCTGCTTGGTGCGCTTCAACTGGCATGGACCGGGAGAATCCGACTCTCCAAATATAACAATGCATTTTGAGGGCCGTTGACCATGCTGACGCAATGTGATTTCTGCCCAGGTCTGTAAATGTCAACGTGAAGAAATGAAAAAAAGGCGTGGTTAAACGACAGGAGTAAGAATGACTCCCTTGCAGTGTGGATTCAGGAGTGGCGCTTTATGCTATCTGTTGTGCTTCAACTGGCATGGACCGGCTGAAACTGACTGTCCACTTAAAACAAAGCATTGCAAGGACTTTTGACGATGCTGACGCAATGTGATTTGTGCCCAGGGCTCTAAATGTCAATGTGAGGAAATGGAACAAAGCGTGGGTGAAGGACGTTAGTAACAATGACTCCCTTGAGGTGCGGCTAGAACAGTGCTGCTTTGCACTGTCTGGTGTGGTTCAACTGGAATGCACAGGGGGAATCTTACTGTGCTTTTAAAAGATATAATTGCGTGGGCGGTTGACCATTTATATGCAAGGTGATTTGTGCCCAGTGCCCTAAATGTCAACCTGAAGAAATAGAACAAGGCGTGGGGGAGCTAAGTTAGTAACAATGACTCCCTTGAGCTGCGGCTAGAGCAGTGCGGCTCTAGCGCTGCCTGGTGCGCTTCAAGTGGGATAGATCGGGGTAATCCGACTGTCCATTTAAAACAAATGATTGCGAGGGCCGTTGACCATGCTGACGCAATTTGATTTCTGCCTAGTGCTTTAAACGTGAAATAAATAAATTAAGGAAAGGGCTGGATAAACGACAGGAGTAACTATGACACCCTTTAGGTGCGGCTAGCGCAGTGCAGCTCTTGCGCGGTCTGGTGCGAATGTACTGGCATGGACTGACAGAATCCACTGTCCAAACAAAACAAACCATTCTGGGGGCCGTTGAGCATGCTGACGCAGTGTGATTTCTGCACAGTGCTCTAAATGTCGAAGTGAAAAAATGAAAAAAAAAAGCGTGGATAAAAGACAGGAGTAAGAATGACTCCCTTGCAGTGTGGATTGAGCTGTGCAGCTTTGCACTTTCCGTTGCGCTTCAACTGGTATGGACCGGGAGAATCTGACTGTCCATTTAAAACAAAGCATTGCGAGGACTTTTGACCATGCTGATGCAATGTGATCTCTGCCCAGTCCCCTATATGTCAACTTGATAAAATCAACAAGGCGAGGGTAAACGAAGAGACTAACAATGACTCCCATGAGGTGCGACTAGAGAAGCACGGCTCTGCACTGTCTGGTGTGGCTTACCTGGCATGCACCGGGGGAATCTCACTGTGCACTTAAAACAAATTATTGTGAAGGCTGTTGCCGATGCTGACACAATGTGATTTCTGCCCAGTGCTCTAAACGTCAAACTGAAGTAATTAAAAAAAGGCATGGATAAACTACAGGAGTCACAATGACTCCCTTGTGGTGCGGCTATCGCAGTGCGGCTCTTGCGTGGTCTTGTGTGCCTCAACTGGCATGGACCGGCGCAATCATCATCAGCATCAGCCTGGTTACGCCTACTGCAGGGTAAAGGCCTCTCCCATACATCTCCAACAACCCCGATCATGTACTATGTGTGGCCATGTCGTCCCTGCAAACTTCTTATTCTCATGCGCCCGCCTAACTTTCTGCCGCCCTCTGCTAAGCTTCCCTTCCCTTGGAATCCATTCCGTAACCCTCAATGACCATCGGTTATCTTCCCTCCTCATTGCGTATCCTGCCCATGCCCATTTCTTTTTCTTGATTTCAACTAAGATGTCATTAACTCGCGTTTGTTCCCTCACCCAATCTGCTCTTTTCTTATCCTTGAACGTTACACCTATCATTCTTCTTTCCATAGCTCGTTGCGTCGTCCTCAATTTGAGCAGAACCCTTTTCGTAAGCCTCCAGGTTTTTGCCCCATAGGTGAGTACTGGTAAGACACAGGTATTATATACTTTCCTCTTGAGGGGATAATGGCAACCTGCTAATCATCATCTGAGAATGCCTGCCAAACGCACCCCAGCCCATTCTTGTTCTTCTGAATATTTCTGTCTCATGATCCGCATCCGCTGTCACTACCTGCCCTAAGTTGATGTATTCCCTTACGACTTCCAGTGCCTCGCTGCCAATTGTAAATTGCTGTTTTCTTCCGAGACTGTTAAGCATTACTTTAGTTTCCTGCAGATTACTTTTTAGACCCACTTTTCTGCTTTGTCTCTCCAGGTCAGTGAACAAGCATTGCAATTGGTCCCCTGAGGTACTGAGGAAGGCAATGTCATCAGCGAATCGCGAGTTACTAAGCTATTCTCGATTAACTTTTATCCCCAATTCTTCCCAATCCATTTCTCTGAATACCTCCTGTAAAATAAAATGCCCAAATAAAACAAAGCATTTTGGGGGCCGTTGACCGTGCTGACGCAGTGTGATTTCTGCCCAGTCCCCTATATGTCAACTTGATAAAATGCAACAAGGCGTGGATAAACGACATGAGTAATGACTCCCTAGCAGTGTGCATTCAGCTGTGCCGCTTTGCACTTTCCGTTGTGCTTCAACTGGTATAGACCGGGGGAATCCTGCTGTCCATTTAAAACAAAGCATTGCGGGGACTTTTGACCATGCTGACGCAATGTGATTTCTGCCCAGTCCCCTATATGTCAACTTGATAAAATGCGACAAGGCGTGGGTAAACGAAGAGACTAACTATGACTCCCATGAGGTGCGAGTAGAGCAGCACGGCTTTGCACTGTCTGGTGTGGTTTACCTGGCATGCACCGGGGGAATCTCACTGTGCAATTAAAACAAATAATTGTGAAGGCTGTTGCCGATGCTGACACAATGTGATTTCTGCCCACTGCTATTTAATGTCAACGTGAAGAAATGCAAGAAGGTGTGTGTAAGCGGTGAGAGTAACAATGACTCCCTTGAGGTGCGCCTAGAGCAGTGCGGCTCTTGTGCAGTCTGCTGCACTCCAACTGGCATAGATCGGGGGAATCCGACTGTCAATTTATAACAAATGATTGCGAGGGCCGTTCACCATGCTTACGCAATGTGATTTCTGCCCAGTGCTCTAAACGTCAAAGTGAAGTAATTAAAAAAAAGGACGGATAAACGACAGGAGTAACCATGAATCCCTTGTGGAGCGGCTATCGCAGTGCGGCTCTTGCGTGGTCTTGTGTGCCTCAACTGGCATGGACCGGCGGAATCAGCATCAGCCTGGTTACGCCTACTGCAGGGCAAAGGCCTCTCCCATACATCTCCAACAACCCCGATCATGTACTAAGTGTGGCCATGTCGTCCCTGCAAACTTCTTAATCTCATGCGCCCGCCTAACTTTCTGCCGCCCTCTGCTAAGCTCCCCTTCCCTTGGAATCCATTCCGTAACCCTTAATGACCATTGGTTATCTTCCCTCCTCATTTCGTGTCCTGCCCATGCCCATTTCTTTTTCTTGATTTCAACTAAGACATCATTAACTCGCGTTTGTTCCCTCACCCAATCTGCTCTTTTCTTATCCTTTAACATTACACCTATCATTCTTCTTTCCATAGCTCGTTGCGTCGTCCTCAATTTGAGCAGAACCATTTTCGTAAGCCTCCAGGTTTCTGCCCCATAGTTGAGTACTGGTAAGACACAGGTATTATATACTTTCCTCTTGAGGGGATAATGGCAACCTGCTAATCATCATCTGAGAATGCCTGCCAAACACACCCCAGCCCATTCTTGTTCTTCTGAATATTTCTGTCTCATGATCCGCATCCGCTGTCACTACCTGCCCTAAGTTGATGTATTCCCTTACGACTTCTAGTGCCTCGCTGCCAATTGTAAATTGCTGTTTTCTTCCGAGACTGTTAAGCATTACTTTAGTTTCCTGCTGATTAATTTTTAGACCCACTCTTCTGCTTTGCCTATCCAGGTCAGTGAACATGCATTGCAATTGGTCCCCTGAGGTACTGAGGAAGGCAATGTCATCAGCGAATCGCGAGTTACTAAGCTATTCTCGATTAACTTTTATCCCCAATTCTTCCCAATCCATGTCTCTGAATACCTCCTGTAAAATAAAATGCCCAAATAAAACAAAGCATTTTGGGGGCCGTTGACCGTGCTGACGCAGTGTGATTTCTGCCCAGTCCCCTATATGTCAACTTGATAAAATGCAACAAGGCGTGGGTAAACGAAGAGACTAACAATGACTCCCATGAGGTGCGACTAGAGCAGCACGGTTCTGCACTGTCTGGTGTGGTTTACCTGGCATGTACCGCGGGAATCTCACTGTGCACTTAAAACAAATGATTGTGAAGGCTGTTGCCGATGCTGACACTATGTGATTTCTGCCCAGTGCTATTTAATGTCAACGTGAAGAAATGCAAGAAGGTGTGCGTAAGCGAAGAGAGTAACAATGACTCCCTCGTGGTGCGACTAGAGCAGTGCGGCTCTTGCGCAGTCTGCTGCACTCCAACTGGCATAGATCGGGGGAATCCGACTGTCCATTTAAAACAAATGATTCGAGGGCCGTTCACCATGCTGACGCAATGTGATTTCTGCCTAGTGCTCTAAACGGCAAAGTGATGAAATAAAGAAATGCCTGGATAAAGGACAGGTGTAAGAGTGACTCCTGTGAGGTGCGGCTGGAGCAGTGCAGCTCTTGCACGGTATGGTACGCCTCAACTGGCATGGACCGGCGGAATTCACTGTCCAAATGAAACAAAGCATTCTGGGGGCCAGTGCTCTAAAGGTCAACGTGAAGAAATGCAAAAAGGTGGGTATAAAGGACAGGAGTAAGAATGACTCCCGTGCAGAGTTTATTGAGCAGTTTCGCTTTGTGCTATCCATTGTGCTTCATTTGGTATGGACCGGTGGAATCCAACTGCCCATTAAAACAAAGCTTTGCGAAGACTTTTGATCATGCTGACGTAATGTGACTTCTGCCCAGCGTTCTAAATGTCAACGTGAAGTAATGCAACAAGGCATGGCTACACAAAGCGAGTAACAATGGCTCTCTTGAGGGGCGGCTAGAGCAGTGTGGCGCTTGCGCTGCTTGGTGCGCTTCAACTGGCATGGACCGGGAGAATCCGACTCTCCAAATAAAACAATGCATTTTGAGGGCCGTTGACCATGCTGACGCAATGTGATTTGTGCCCAGGTCTGTAAATGTCAACGTGAAGAAATGAAAAAAAGGCGTGGTTAAACGACAGGAGTAAGAATGACTCCCTTGCAGTGTGGATTCAGGAGTGGCGCTTTATGCTATCTGTTGTGCTTCAACTGGCATGGACCGGCTGAAACTGACTGTCCACTTAAAACAAAGCATTGCAAGGACTTTTGACGATGCTGACGCAATGTGATTTGTGCCCAGGGCTCTAAATGTCAATGTGAGGAAATGGAACAAAGCGTGGGTGAAGGACGTTAGTAACAATGACTCTCTTGAGGTGCGGCTAGAACAGTGCTGCTTTGCATTGTCTGGTGTGGTTCAACTGGAATGCACAGGGGGAATCTTACTGTGCTTTTAAAAAATATAATTGCGTGGGCGGTTGACCATTTTAATGCAAGGTGATTTGTGCCCAGTGCCCTAAATGTCAACCTGAAGAAATAGAACAAGGCGTGGGGGAGCTAAGTGAGTAACAATGACTCCCTTGAGCTGGGGCTAGAGCAGTGCGGCTCTAGCGCTGCCTGGTGCGCTTCAACTGGGATAGATCGGGGTAATCCGACTGTCCATTTAAAACAAATGATTGCGAGGGCCGTTGACCATGCTGACGCAATTTGATTTCTGCCTAGTGCTTTAAACGTGAAATAAATAAATTAAGGAAAGGGCTGGATAAACGACAGGAGTAACTATGACACCCTTTAGGTGCGGCTAGCGCAGTGCAGCTCTTGCGCGGTCTGGTGCGAATGAACTGGCATGGACTGACAGAATCCACTGTCCAAATAAAACAAACCATTCTGGGGGCCGTTGAGCATGCTGACGCAGTGTGATTTCTGCACAGTGCTCTAAATGTCGAAGTGAAAAAATGAAAAAAAAGCGTGGATAAAAGACAGGAGTAAGAATGACTCCCTTGCAGTGTGGATTGAGCTGTGCCGCTTTGCACTTTCCGTTGCGCTTCAACTGGTATGGACCGGGAGAATCTGACTGTCCATTTAAAACAAAGCATTGCGAGGACTTTTGACCATGCTGATGCAATGTGATCTCTGCCCAGTCCCCTATATGTCAACTTGATAAAATCAACAAGGCGAGGGTAAACGAAGAGACTAACAATGACTCCCATGAGGTGCGACTAGAGCAGCAAGGCTCTGCACTGTCTGGTGTGGCTTACCTGGCATGCACCGGGGGAATCTCACTGTGCACCTAAAACAAATTATTGTGAAGGCTGTTGCCGATGCTGACACAATGTGATTTCTGCCCAGTGCTCTAAACGTCAAACTGAAGTAATTAAAGAAAGGCATGGATAAACTACAGGAGTCACAATGACTCCCTTGTGGTGCGGCTATCGCAGTGCGGCTCTTGCGTGGTCTTGTGTGCCTCAACTGGCATGGACCGGCGCAATCATCATCAGCATCAGCCTGGTTACGCCTACTGCAGGGTAAAGGCCTCTCCCATACATCTCCAACAACCCCGATCATGTACTATGTGTGGCCATGTCGTCCCTGCAAACATCTTAATCTCATGCGCCCGCCTAACTTTCTGCCGCCTTTGCTAAGCTTCCCTTCCCTTGGAATCCATTCCGTAACCCTCAATGACCATCGGTTATCTTCCGTCCTCATTGCGTATCCTGCCCATGCCCATTTCTTTTTCTTGATTTCAACTAAGATGTCATTACCTCGCGTTTGTTCCCTCACCCAATCTGCTCTTTTCTTATCCTTGAACGTTACACCTATCATTCTTCTTTCCATAGCTCGTTGCGTCGTCCTCAATTTGAGCAGAACCCTTTTCGTAAGCCTCCAGGTTTTTACCCCATAGGTGAGTACTGGTAAGACACAGGTATTATATACTTTCCTCTTGAGGGGATAATGGCAACCTGCTAATCATCATCTGAGAATGCCTGCCAAACGCACCCCAGCCCATTCTTGTTCTTCTGAATATTTCTGTCTCATGATCCGCATCCGCTGTCACTACCTTCCCTAAGTTGATGTATTCCCTTACGACTTCCAGTGCCTCGCTGCCAATTGTAAATTGCTGTTTTCTTCCGAGACTGTTAAGCATTACTTTAGTTTCCTGCAGATTACTTTTTAGACCCACTCTTCTGCTTTGTCTCTCCAGGTCAGTGAACATGCATTGCAATTGGTCCCCTGAGGTACTAATGAAGGCAATGTCATTAGCGAATCGCGAGTTACTAAGCTATTCTCGATTAACTTTTATCCCCAATTCTTCCCAATCCATGTCTCTGAATACCTCCTGTAAAATAAAATGCCCAAATAAAACAAAGCATTTTGGGCGCCGTTGACCGTGCTGACGCAGGGTGATTTCTGCCCAGTCCCCTATATGTCAACTTGATAAAATGCAACAAGGCGTGGATAAACGACATGAGTAATGACTCCCTAGCAGTGTGCATTCAGCTGTGCCGCTTTGCACTTTCCGTTGTGCTTCAACTGGTATAGACCGGGGGAATCCTGCTGTCCATTTAAAACAAAGCATTGCGGGGACTTTTGACCATGCTGACGCAATGTGATTTCTGCCCAGTCCCCTATATGTCAACTTGATAAAATGCGACAAGGCGTGGGTAAACGAAGAGACTAACTATGACTCCCATGAGGTGCGACTAGAGCAGCACGGCTTTGCACTGTCTGGTGTGGTTTACCTGGCATGCACCGGGGGAATCTCACTGTGCAATTAAAACAAATAATTGTGAAGGCTGTTGCCGATGCTGACACAATGTGATTTCTGCCCACTGCTATTTAATGTCAACGTGAAGAAATGCAAGAAGGTGTGTGTAAGCGGTGAGAGAAACAATGACTCCCTTGAGGTGCGCCTAGAGCAGTGCGGCTCTTGCGCAGTCTGCTGCACTCCAACTGGCATAGATCGGTGGAATCCGACTGTCAATTTATAACAAATGATTGCGAGGGCCGTTCACCATGCTTACGCAATGTGATTTCTGCCCAGTGCTCTAAACGTCAAAGTGAAGTAATTAAAAAAAAGGACGGATAAACGACAGGAGTAACCATGACTCCCTTGTGGAGAGGCTATCGCAGTGCGGCTCTTGCGTGGTCTTGTGTGCCTCAACTGGCATGGACCGGCGGAATCAGCATCAGCCTGGTTACGCCTACTGCAGGGCAAAGGCCTCTCCCATACATCTCCAACAACCCCGATCATGTACTAAGTGTGGCCATGTCGTCCCTGCAAACTTCTTAATCTCATGCGCCCGCCTAACTTTCTGCCGCCCTCTGCTAAGCTCCCCTTCCCTTGGAATCCATTCCGTAACCCTTAATGACCATTGGTTATCTTCCCTCCTCATTTCGTGTCCTGCCCATGCCCATTTCTTTTTCTTGATTTCAACTAAGACATCATTAACTCGCGTTTGTTCCCTCATCCAATCTGCTCTTTTCTTATCCTTTAACATTACACCTATCATTCTTCTTTCCATAGCTCGTTGCGTCGTCCTCAATTTGAGCAGAACCATTTTCGTAAGCCTCCAGGTTTCTGCCCCATAGTTGAGTACTGGTAAGACACAGGTATTATATACTTTCCTCTTGAGGGGATAATGGCAACCTGCTAATCATCATCTGAGAATGCCTGCCAAACACACCCCAGCCCATTCTTGTTCTTCTGAATATTTCTGTCTCATGATCCGCATCCGCTGTCACTACCTGCCCTAAGTTGATGTATTCCCTTACGACTTCTAGTGCCTCGCTGCCAATTGTAAATTGCTGTTTTCTTCCGAGACTGTTAAGCATTACTTTAGTTTCCTGCTGATTAATTTTTAGACCCACTCTTCTGCTTTGCCTATCAAGGTCAGTGAACATGCATTGCAATTGGTCCCCTGAGGTACTGAGGAAGGCAATGTCATCAGCGAATCGCGAGTTACTAAGCTATTCTCGATTAACTTTTATCCCCAATTCTTCCCAATCCATGTCTCTGAATACCTCCTGTAAAATAAAATGCCCAAATAAAACAAAGCATTTTGGGGGCCGTTGACCGTGCGGACGCAGGGTGATTTCTGCCCAGTCCCCTATATGTCAACTTGATAAAATCCAACAAGGCGTGGGTAAACGAAGAGACTAACAATGACTCCCATGAGGTGCGACTAGAGCAGCAGGGTTCTGCACTGTCTGGTGTGGTTTACCTGGCATGCACCGAGGGAATCTCACTGTGCACTTAAAACAAATGATTGTGAAGGCTGTTGCCGATGCTGACACTATGTGATTTCTGCCCAGTGCTATTTAATGTCAACGTGAAGAAATGCAAGAAGGTGTGCGTATGCGAAGAGAGTAACAATGACTCCCTCGTGGTGCGACTAGAGCAGTGCGGCTCTTGCGCAGTCTGCTGCACTCCAACTGGCATAGATCGGGGGAATCCGACTGTCCATTTAAAACAAATGATTCGAGGGCCGTTCACCATGCTGACGCAATGTGATTTCTGCCTAGTGCTCTAAACGGCAAAGTGATGAAATAAAGAAATGCCTGGATAAAGGACAGGTGTAAGAGTGACTCCTGTGAGGTGCGGCTGGAGCAGTGCAGCTCTTGCACGGTATGGTACGCCTCAACTGGCATGGACCGGCGGAATTCACTGTCCAAATGAAACAAAGCATTCTGGGGGCCAGTGCTCTAAAGGTCAACGTGAAGAAATGCAAAAAGGTGGGTATAAAGGACAGGAGTAAGAATGACTCCCGTGCAGAGTTTATTGAGCAGTTTCGCTTTGTGCTATCCATTGTGCTTCATTTGGTATGGACCGGTGGAATCCAACTGTCCATTAAAACAAAGCTTTGCGAAGACTTTTGATCATGCTGACGTAATGTGACTTCTGCCCAGCGCTCTAAATGTCAACGTGAAGAAATGCAACAAGGCATGGCTACACAAAGCGAGTAACAATGGCTCTCTTGAGGGGCGGCTAGAGCAGTGTGGCGCTTGCGCTGCTTGGTGCGCTTCAACTGGCATGGACCGGGAGAATCCGACTCTCCAAATAAAACAATGCATTTTGAGGGCCGTTGACCATGCTGACGCAATGTGATTTCTGCCCAGGTCTGTAAATGTCAACGTGAAGATATGAAAAAAAGGCGTGGTTAAACGACAGGAGTAAGAATGACTCCCTTGCAGTGTGGATTCAGGAGTGCCGCTTTATGCTATCTGTTGTGCTTCAACTGGCATGGACCGGCTGAAACTGACTGTCCACTTAAAACAAAGCATTGCAAGGACTTTTGACGATGCTGACGCAATGTGATTTGTGCCCAGGGCTCTAAATGTCAATGTGAGGAAATGGAACAAAGCGTGGGTGAAGGACGTTAGTAACAATGACTCCCTTGAGGTGCGGCTAGAACAGTGCTGCTTTGCACTGTCTGGTGTGGTTCAACTGGAATGCACAGGGGGAATCTTACTGTGCTTTTAAAAGATATAATTGCGTGGGCGGTTGACCATTTATATGCAAGGTGATTTGTGCCCAGTGCCCTAAATGTCAACCTGAAGAAATAGAACAAGGCGTGGGGGAGCTAAGTTAGTAACAATGACTCCCTTGAGCTGCGGCTAGAGCAGTGCGGCTCTAGCGCTGCCTGGTGCGCTTCAACAGGGATAGATCGGGGTAATCCGACTGTCCATTTAAAACAAATGATTGCGAGGGCCGTTGACCATGCTGACGCAATTTGATTTCTGCCTAGTGCTTTAAACGTGAAATAAATAAATTAAGGAAAGGGCTGGATAAACGACAGGAGTAACTATGACACCCTTTAGGTGCGGCTAGCGCAGTGCAGCTCTTGCGCGGTCTGGTGCGAATGAACTGGCATGGACTGACAGAATCCACTGTCCAAATAAAACAAACCATTCTGGGGGCCGTTGAGCATGCTGACGCAGTGTGATTTCTGCACAGTGCTCTAAATGTCGAAGTGAAAAAATGAAAAAAAAGCGTGGATAAAAGACAGGAGTAAGAATGACTCCCTTGCAGTGTGGATTGAGCTGTGCAGCTTTGCACTTTCCGTTGCGCTTCAACTGGTATGGACCGGGAGAATCTGACTGTCCATTTAAAACAAAGCATTGCGAGGACTTTTGACCATGCTGATGCAATGTGATCTCTGCCCAGTCCCCTATATGTCAACTTGATAAAATCAACAAGGCGAGGGTAAACGAAGAGACTAACAACGACTCCCATGAGGTGCGACTAGAGAAGCACGGCTCTGCACTGTCTGGTGTGGCTTACCTGGCATGCACCGGGGGAATCTCACTGTGCACTTAAAACAAATTATTGTGAAGGCTGTTGCCGATGCTGACACAATGTGATTTCTGCCCAGTGCTCTAAACGTCAAACTGGAGTAATTAAAAAAAGGCATGGATAAACTACAGGAGTCACAATGACTCCCTTGTGGTGCGGCTATCGCAGTGAGGCTCTTGCGTGGTCTTGTGTGCCTCAACTGGCATGGACCGGCGCAATCATCATCAGCTTCAGCCTGGTTACGCCTACTGCAGGGTAAAGGCCTCTCCCATACATCTCCAACAACCCCGATCATGTACTATGTGTGGCCATGTCGTCCCTGCAAACTTCTTAATCTCATGCGCCCGCCTAACTTTCTGCCGCCCTCTGCTAAGCTTCCCTTCCCTTGGAATCCATTCCGTAACCCTCAATGACCATCGGTTATCTTCCCTCCTCATTGCGTATCCTGCCCATGCCCATTTCTTTTTCTTGATTTCAACTAAGATGTCATTAACTCGCGTTTGTTCCCTCACCCAATCTGCTCTTTTCTTATCCTTGAACGTTACACCTATCATTCTTCTTTCCATAGCTCGTTGCGTCGTCCTCAATTTGAGCAGAACCCTTTTCGTAAGCCTCCAGGTTTTTGCCCCATAGGTGAGTACTGGTAAGACACAGGTATTATATACTTTCCTCTTGAGGGGATAATGGCAACCTGCTAATCATCATCTGAGAATGCCTGCCAAACGCACCCCAGCCCATTCTTGTTCTTCGGAATATTTCTGTCTCATGATCCGCATCCGCTGTCACTACCTTCCCTAAGTTGATGTATGCTCTTACGACTTCCAGTGCCTCGCTGCCAATTGTAAATTGCTGTTTTCTTCCGAGACTGTTAAGCACTACTTTAGTTTCCTGCAGATTACTTTTTAGACCCACTCTTCTGCTTTGTCTCTCCAGGTCAGTGAACATGCATTGCAATTGGTCCCCTGAGGTACTAATGAAGGCAATGTCATCAGCGAATCGCGAGTTACTAAGCTATTCTCGATTAACTTTTATCCCCAATTCTTCCCAATCCATGTCTCTGAATACCTCCTGTAAAATAAAATGCCCAAATAAAACAAAGCATTTTGGGGGCCGTTGACCATGCTGACGCAGTGTGATTTCTGCACAGTGCTCTAAATGTCAACGCGACAAAATGAAAAAAAGCGTGGATAAACGACATGAGTAATGACTCCCTAGCAGTGTGCATTCAGCTGTGCCGCTTTGCACTTTCCGTTGTGCTTCAACTGGTATAGACCGGCGGAATCCTGCTGTCCATTTAAAACAAAGCATTGCGGGGACTTTTGACCATGCTGACACAATGTGATTTCTGCCCAGTCCCCTATATGTCAACTTGATAAAATGCGACAAGGCGTGGGTAAACGAAGAGACTAACTATGACTCCCATGATGTGCGACTAGAGCAGCACGGCTTTGCACTGTCTGGTGTGGTTTACCTGGCATGCACCGGGGGAATCTCACTGTGCAATTAAAACAAATAATTGTGAAGGCTGTTGCCGATGCTGACACAATGTGATTTCTGCCCACTGCTATTTAATGTCAACGTGAAGAAATGCAAGAAGGTGTGTGTAAGCGGTGAGAGTAACAATGGCTCTTTGAGGCGCGCCTAGAGCAGTGCGGCTCTTGCGCAGTCTGCTGCACTCCAACTGGCATAGATCGGGGGAATCCGACTGTCAATTTATAACAAATGATTGCGAGGGCCGTTCACCATGCTTACGCAATGTGATTTCTGCCCAGTGCTCTAAACGTCAAAGTGAAGTAATTAAAGAAAAGGACGGATAAACGACAGGAGTAACCATGACTCCCTTGTGGAGCGGCTATCGCAGTGCGGCTCTTGCGTGGTCTTGTGTGCCTCAACTGGCATGGACCGGCGGAATCAGCATCAGCCTGGTTACGCCTACTGCAGGGCAAAGGCCTCTCCCATACATCTCCAACAACCCCGATCATGTACTAAGTGTGGCCATGTCGTCCTTGCAAACTTCTTAATCTCATGCGCCCGCCTAACTTTCTGCCGCCCTCTGCTAAGCTCCCCTTCCCTTGGAATCCATTCCGTAACCCTTAATGACCATTGGTTATCTTCCCTCCTCATTTCGTGTCCTGCCCATGCCCATTTCTTTTTCTTGATTTCAACTAAGACATCATTAACTCGCGTTTGTTCCCTCACCCAATCTGCTCTTTTCTTATCCTTTAACATTACACCTATCATTCTTCTTTCCATAGCTCGTTGCGTCGTCCTCAATTTGAGCAGAACCATTTTCGTAAGCCTCCAGGTTTCTGCCCCATAGTTTAGTACTGGTAAGACACAGGTATTATATACTTTTGTCTTGAGGGGACAATGGCAACCTGCTAATCATCATCTGAGAATGCCTGCCAAACACACCCCAGCCCATTCTTGTTCTTCTGAATATTTCTGTCTCATGATCTGCATCCGCTGTCACTACCTGCCCTAAGTTGATGTATTCCCTTACGACTTCTAGTGCCTCGCTGCCAATTGTAAATTGCTGTTTTCTTCCGAGACTGTTAAGCATTACTTTAGTTTCCTGCTGATTAATTTTTAGACCCACTCTTCTGCTTTGCCTATCCAGGTCAGTGAACATGCATTGCAATTGGTCCCCTGAGGTACTGAGGAAGGCAATGTCATCAGCGAATCGCGAGTTACTAAGCTATTCTCGATTAACTTTTATCCCCAATTCTTCCCAATCCATGTCTCTGAATACCTCCTGTAAAATAAAATGCCCAAATAAAACAAAGCATTTTGGGGGCCGTTGACCGTGCTGACGCAGTGTGATTTCTGCCCAGTCCCCTATATGTCAACTTGATAAAATGCAACAAGGCGTGGGTAAACGAAGAGACTAACAATGACTCCCATGATGTGCGACTAGAGCAGCACGGTTCTGCACTGTCTGGTGTGGTTTACCTGGCATGCACCGCGGGAATCTCACTGTGCACTTAAAACAAATGATTGTGAAGGCTGTTGCCGATGCTGACACTATGTGATTTCTGCCCAGTGCTATTTAATGTCAACGTGAAGAAATGCAAGAAGGCGTGCGTAAGCGAAGAGAGTAACAATGACTCCCTCGTGGTGCGACTAGAGCAGTGCGGCTCTTGCGCAGTCTGCTGCACTCCAACTGGCATAGATCGGGGGAATCCGACTGTCCATTTAAAACAAATGATTCGAGGGCCGTTCACCATGCTGACGCAATGTGATTTCTGCCTAGTGCTCTAAACGGCAAAGTGATGAAATAAAGAAATGCCTGGATAAAGGACAGGTGTAAGAGTGACTCCTGTGAGGTGCGGCTGGAGCAGTGCAGCTCTTGCACGGTATGGTACGCCTCAACTGGCATGGACCGGCGGAATTCACTGTCCAAATGAAACAAAGCATTCTGGGGGCCAGTGCTCTAAAGGTCAACGTGAAGAAATGCAAAAAGGTGGGTATAAAGGACAGGAGTAAGAATGACTCCCGTGCAGTTTATTGAGCAGTTTCGCTTTGTGCTATCCATTGTGCTTCATTTGGTATGGACCGGTGGAATCCAACTGTCAATTAAAACAAAGCTTTGCGAAGACTTTTGATCATGCTGACGTAATGTGACTTCTGCCCAGCGCTCTAAATGTCAACGTGAAGAAATGCAACAAGGCATGGCTACACAAAGCGAGTAACAATGGCTCTCTTGAGGGGCGGCTAGAGCAGTGTGGCGCTTGCGCTGCTTGGTGCGCTTCAACTGGCATGGACCGGGAGAATCCGACTCTCCAAATAAAACAATGCATTTTGAGGGCCGTTGACCATGCTGACGCAATGTGATTTCTGCCCAGGTCTGTAAATGTCAACGTGAAGAAATGAAAAAAAGGCGTGGTTAAACGACAGGAGTAAGAATGACTCCCTTGCAGTGTGGATTCAGGAGTGGCGCTTTATGCTATCTGTTGTGCTTCAACTGGCATGGACCGGCTGAAACTGACTGTCCACTTAAAACAAAGCATTGCAAGGACTTTTGACGATGCTGACGCAATGTGATTTGTGCCCAGGGCTCTAAATGTCAATGTGAGGAAATGGAACAAAGCGTGGGTGAAGGACGTTAGTAACAATGACTCCCTTGAGGTGCGGCTAGAACAGTGCTGCTTTGCACTGTCTGGTGTGGTTCAACTGGAATGCACAAGGGGAATCTTACTGTGCTTTTAAAAGATATAATTGCGTGGGCGGTTGACCATTTTTATGCAAGGTGATTTGTGCCCAGTGCCCTAAATGTCAACCTGAAGAAATAGAACAAGGCGTGGGGGAGCTAAGTGAGTAACAATGACTCCCTTGAGCTGCGGCTAGAGCAGTGCGGCTCTAGCGCTGCCTGGTGCGCTTCAACTGGGATAGATCGGGGTAATCCGACTGTCCATTTAAAACAAATGATTGCGAGGGCCGTTGACCATGCTGACGCAATTTGATTTCTGCCTAGTGCTTTAAACGTGAAATAAATAAATTAAGGAAAGGGCTGGATAAACGACAGGAGTAACTATGACACCCTTTAGGTGCGGCTAGCGCAGTGCAGCTCTTGCGCGGTCTGGTGCGAATGAACTGGCATGGACTGACAGAATCCACTGTCCAAATAAAACAAACCATTCTGGGGGCCGTTGAGCATGCTGACGCAGTGTGATTTCTGCACAGTGCTCTAAATGTCGAAGTGAAAAAATGAAAAAAAAGCGTGGATAAAAGACAGGAGTAAGAATGACTCCCTTGCAGTGTGGATTGAGCTGTGCCGCTTTGCACTTTCCGTTGCGCTTCAACTGGTATGGACCGGGAGAATCTGACTGTCCATTTAAAACAAAGCATTGCGAGGACTTTTGACCATGCTGATGCAATGTGATCTCTGCCCAGTCCCCTATATGTCAACTTGATAAAATCAACAAGGCGAGGGTAAACGAAGAGACTAACAACGACTCCCATGAGGTGCGACTAGAGCAGCACGGCTCTGCACTGTCTGGTGTGGCTTACCTGGCATGCACCGGGGGAATCTCACTGTGCACTTAAAACAAATTATTGTGAAGGCTGTTGCCGATGCTGACACAATGTGATTTCTGCCCAGTGCTCTAAACGTCAAACTGAAGTAATTAAAAAAAGGCATGGATAAACTACAGGAGTCACAATGACTCCCTTGTGGTGCGGCTATCGCAGTGAGGCTCTTGCGTGGTCTTGTGTGCCTCAACTGGCATGGACCGGCGCAATCATCATCAGCATCAGCCTGGTTACGCCTACTGCAGGGTAAAGGCCTCTCCCATACATCTCCAACAACGCCGATCATGTACTATGTGTGGCCATGTCGTCCCTGCAAACTTCTTATTCTCATGCGCCCGCCTAACTTTCTGCCGCCCTCTGCTAAGCTTCCCTTCCCTTGGAATCCATTCCGTAACCCTCAATGACCATCGGTTATCTTCCCTCCTCATTGCGTATCCTGCCCATGCCCATTTCTTTTTCTTGATTTCAACTAAGATGTCATTAACTCGCGTTTGTTCCCTCACCCAATCTGCTCTTTTCTTATCCTTGAACGTTACACCTATCATTCTTCTTTCCATAGCCCGTTGCGTCGTCCTCAATTTGAGCAGAACCCTTTTCGTAAGCCTCCAGGTTTTTGCCCCATAGGTGAGTACTGGTAAGACACAGGTATTATATACTTTCCTCTTGAGGGGATAATGGCAACCTGCTAATCATCATCTGAGAATGCCTGCCAAACGCACCCCAGCCCATTCTTGTTCTTCTGAATATTTCTGTCTCATGATCCGCATCCGCTGTCACTACCTTCCCTAAGTTGATGTATTCCCTTACGACTTCCAGTGCCTCGCTGCCAATTGTAAATTGCTGTTTTCTTCCGAGACTGTTAAGCATTACTTTAGTTTCCTGCAGATTACTTTTTAGACCCACTCTTCTGCTTTGTCTCTCCAGGTCAGTGAACAAGCATTGCAATTGGTCCCCTGAGGTACTGAGGAAGGCAATGTCATCAGCGAATCGCGAGTTACTAAGCTATTCTCGATTACCTTTTATCCCCAATTCTTCCCAATCCATTTCTCTGAATACCTCCTGTAAAATAAAATGCCCAAATAAAACAAAGCATTTTGGGGGCCGTTGACCGTGCTGACGCAGTGTGATTTCTGCCCAGTCCCCTATATGTCAACTTGATAAAATGAAACAAGGCGTGGATAAACGACATGAGTAATGACTCCCTAGCAGTGTGCATTCAGCTGTGCCGCTTTGCACTTTCCGTTGTGCTTCAACTGGTATAGACCGGGGGAATCCTGCTGTCCATTTAAAACAAAGCATTGCGGGGACTTTTGACCATGCTGACGCAATGTGATTTCTGCCCAGTCCCCTATATGTCAACTTGATAAAATGCGAGAAGGCGTGGGTAAACGAAGAGACTAACTATGACTCCCATGAGGTGCGAGTAGAGCAGCACGGCTTTGCACTGTCTGGTGTGGTTTACCTGGCATGCACCGGGGGAATCTCACTGTGCAATTAAAACAAATAATTGTGAAGGCTGTTGCCGATGCTGACACAATGTGATTTCTGCCCACTGCTATTTAATGTAAACGTGAAGAAATGCAAGAAGGTGTGTGTAAGCGGTGAGAGTAACAATGACTCCCTTGAGGTGCGCCTAGAGCAGTGCGGCTCTTGTGCAGTCTGCTGCACTCCAACTGGCATAGATCGGGGGAATCCGACTGTCAATTTATAACAAATGATTGCGAGGGCCGTTCACCATGCTTACGCAATGTGATTTCTGCCCAGTGCTCTAAACGTCAAAGTGAAGTAATTAAAAAAAAGGACGGATAAACGACAGGAGTAACCATGAATCCCTTGTGGAGCGGCTATCGCAGTGCGGCTCTTGCGTGGTCTTGTGTGCCTCAACTGGCATGGACCGGCGGAATCAGCATCAGCCTGGTTACGCCTACTGCAGGGCAAAGGCCTCTCCCATACATCTCCAACAACCCCGATCATGTACTAAGTGTGGCCATGTCGTCCCTGCAAACTTCTTAATCTCATGCGCCCGCCTAACTTTCTGCCGCCCTCTGCTAAGCTCCCCTTCCCTTGGAATCCATTCCGTAACCCTTAATGACCATTGGTTATCTTCCCTCCTCATTTCGTGTCCTGCCCATGCCCATTTCTTTTTCTTGATTTCAACTAAGACATCATTACCTCGCGTTTGTTCCCTCACCCAATCTGCTCTTTTCTTATCCTTTAATATTACACCTATCATTCTTCTTTCCATAGCTCGTTGCGTCGTCCTCAATTTGAGCAGAACCATTTTCGTAAGCCTCCAGGTTTCTGCCCCATAGTTGAGTACTGGTAAGACACAGGTATTATATACTTTCCTCTTGAGGGGATAATGGCAACCTGCTAATCATCATCTGAGAATGCCTGCCAAACACACCCCAGCCCATTCTTGTTCTTCTGAATATTTCTGTCTCATGATCCGCATCCGCTGTCACTACCTGCCCTAAGTTGATGTATTCCCTTACGACTTCTAGTGCCTCGCTGCCAATTGTAAATTGCTGTTTTCTTCCGAGACTGTTAAGCATTACTTTAGTTTCCTGTTGATTAATTTTTAGACCCACTCTTCTGCTTTGCCTATCCAGGTCAGTGAACATGCATTGCAATTGGTCCCCTGAGGTACTGAGGAAGGCAATGTCATCAGCGAATCGCGAGTTACTAAGCTATTCTCGATTAACTTTTATCCCCAATTCTTCCCAATCCATGTCTCTGAATACCTCCTGTAAAATAAAATGCCCAAATAAAACAAAGCATTTTGGGGGCCGTTGACCGTGCTGACGCAGTGTCATTTCTGCCCAGTCCCCTATATGTCAACTTGATAAAATGCAACAAGGCGTGGGTAAACGAAGAGACTAACAATGACTCCCATGAGGTGCGACTAGAGCAGCACGGTTCTGCACTGTCTGGTGTGGTTTACCTGGCATGTACCGCGGGAATCTCACTGTGCACTTAAAACAAATGATTGTGAAGGCTGTTGCCGATGCTGACACTATGTGATTTCTGCCCAGTGCTATTTAATGTCAACGTGAAGAAATGCAAGAAGGTGTGCGTAAGCGAAGAGAGTAACAATGACTCCCTCGTGGTGCGACTAGAGCAGTGCGGCTCTTGCGCAGTCTGCTGCACTCCAACTGGCATAGATCGGGGGAATCCGACTGTCCATTTAAAACAAATGATTCGAGGGCCGTTCACCATGCTGACGCAATGTGATTTCTGCCTAGTGCTCTAAACGGCAAAGTGATGAAATAAAGAAATGCCTGGATAAAGGACAGGTGTAAGAGTGACTCCTGTGAGGTGCGGCTGGAGCAGTGCAGCTCTTGCACGGTATGGTACGCCTCAACTGGCATGGACCGGCGGAATTCACTGTCCAAATGAAACAAAGCATTCTGGGGGCCAGTGCTCTAAAGGTCAACGTGAAGAAATGCAAAAAGGTGGGTATAAAGGACAGGAGTAAGAATGACTCCCGTGCAGAGTTTATTGAGCAGTTTCGCTTTGTGCTATCCATTGTGCTTCATTTGGTATGGACCGGTGGAATCCAACTGTCCATTAAAACAAAGCTTTGCGAAGATTTTTGATCATGCTGACGTAATGTGACTTCTGCCCAGCGTTCTAAATGTCAACGTGAAGAAATGCAACAAGGCATGGCTACACAAAGCGAGTAACAATGGCTCTCTTGAGGGGCGGCTAGAGCAGTGTGGCGCTTGCGCTGCTTGGTGCGCTTCAACTGGCATGGACCGGGAGAATCCGACTCTCCAAATAAAACAATGCATTTTGAGGGCCGTTGACCATGCTGACGCAATGTGATTTGTGCCCAGGTCTGTAAATGTCAACGTGAAGAAATGAAAAAAAGGCGTGGTTAAACGACAGGAGTAAGAATGACTCCCTTGCAGTGTGGATTCAGGAGTGGCGCTTTATGCTATCTGTTGTGCTTCAACTGGCATGGACCGGCTGAAACTGACTGTCCACTTAAAACAAAGCATTGCAAGGACTTTTGACGATGCTGACGCAATGTGATTTGTGCCCAGGGCTCTAAATGTCAATGTGAGGAAATGGAACAAAGCGTGGGTGAAGGACGTTAGTAACAATGACTCTCTTGAGGTGCGGCTAGAACAGTGCTGCTTTGCACTGTCTGGTGTGGTTCAACTGGAATGCACATGGGGAATCTTACTGTGCTTTTAAAAGATATAATTGCGTGGGCGGTTGACCATTTTTATGCAAGGTGATTTGTGCCCAGTGCCCTAAATGTCAACCTGAAGAAATAGAACAAGGCGTGGGGGAGCTAAGTGAGTAACAATGACTCCCTTGAGCTGGGGCTAGAGCAGTGCGGCTCTAGCGCTGCCTGGTGCGCTTCAACTGGGATAGATCGGGGTAATCCGACTGTCCATTTAAAACAAATGATTGCGAGGGCCGTTGACCATGCTGACGCAATTTGATTTCTGCCTAGTGCTTTAAACGTGAAATAAATAAATTAAGGAAAGGGCTGGATAAACGACAGGAGTAACTATGACACCCCTTAGGTGCGGCTAGCGCAGTGCAGCTCTTGCGCGGTCTGGTGCGAATGAACTGGCATGGACTGACAGAATCCACTGTCCAAATAAAACAAACCATTCTGGGGGCCGTTGAGCATGCTGACGCAGTGTGATTTCTGCACAGTGCTCTAAATGTCGAAGTGAAAAAATGAAAAAAAAAGCGTGGATAAAAGACAGGAGTAAGAATGACTCCCTTGCAGTGTGGATTGAGCTGTGCCGCTTTGCACTTTCCGTTGCGCTTCAACTGGTATGGACCGGGAGAATCTGACTGTCCATTTAAAACAAAGCATTGCGAGGACTTTTGACCATGCTGATGCAATGTGATCTCTGCCCAGTCCCCTATATGTCAACTTGATAAAATCAACAAGGCGAGGGTAAACGAAGAGACTAACAATGACTCCCATGAGGTGCGACTAGAGCAGCACGGCTCTGCACTGTCTGGTGTGGCTTACCTGGCATGCACCGGGGGAATCTCACTGTGCACCTAAAACAAATTATTGTGAAGGCTGTTGCCGATGCTGACACAATGTGATTTCTGCCCAGTGCTCTAAACGTCAAACTGAAGTAATTAAAGAAAGGCATGGATAAACTACAGGAGTCACAATGACTCCCTTGTGGTGCGGCTATCGCAGTGTGGCTCTTGCGTGGTCTTGTGTGCCTCAACTGGCATGGACCGGCGCAATCATCATCAGCATCAGCCTGGTTACGCCTACTGCAGGGTAAAGGCCTCTCCCATACATCTCCAACAACCCCGATCATGTACTATGTGTGGCCATGTCGTCCCTGCAAACATCTTAATCTCATGCGCCCGCCTAACTTTCTGCCACCTTTGCTAAGCTTCCCTTCCCTTGGAATCCATTCCGTAACCCTCAATGACCATCGGTTATCTTCCGTCCTCATTGCGTATCCTGCCCATGCCCATTTCTTTTTCTTGATTTCAACTAAGATGTCATTACCTCGCGTTTGTTCCCTCACCCAATCTGCTCTTTTCTTATCCTTGAACGTTACACCTATCATTCTTCTTTCCATAGCTCGTTGCGTCGTCCTCAATTTGAGCAGAACCCTTTTCGTAAGCCTCCAGGTTTTTGCCCCATAGGTGAGTACTGGTAAGACACAGGTATTATATACTTTCCTCTTGAGGGGATAATGGCAACCTGCTAATCATCATCTGAGAATGCCTGCCAAATGCACCCCAGCCCATTCTTGTTCTTCTGAATATTTCTGTCTCATGATCCGCATCCGCTGTCACTACCTTCCCTAAGTTGATGTATTCCCTTACGACTTCCAGTGCCTCGCTGCCAATTGTAAATTGCTGTTTTCTTCCGAGACTGTTAAGCATTACTTTAGTTTCCTGCAGATTACTTTTTAGACCCACTCTTCTGCTTTGTCTCTCCAGGTCAGTGAACATGCATTGCAATTGGTCCCCTGAGGTACTAATGAAGGCAATGTCATCAGCGAATCGCGAGTTACTAAGCTATTCTCGATTAACTTTTATCCCCAATTCTTCCCAATCCATGTCTCTGAATACCTCCTGTAAAATAAAATGCCCAAATAAAACAAAGCATTTTGGGCGCCGTTGACCGTGCTGACGCAGTGTGATTTCTGCCCAGTCCCCTATATGTCAACTTGATAAAATGCAACAAGGCGTGGATAAACGACATGAGTAATGACTCCCTAGCAGTGTGCATTCAGCTGTGCCGCTTTGCACTTTCCGTTGTGCTTCAACTGGTATAGACCGGGGGAATCCTGCTGTCCATTTAAAACAAAGCATTGCGGGGACTTTTGACCATGCTGACGCAATGTGATTTCTGCCCAGTCCCCTATATGTCAACTTGATAAAATGCGACAAGGCGTGGGTAAACGAAGAGACTAACTATGACTCCCATGAGGTGCGACTAGAGCAGCACGGCTTTGCACTGTCTGGTGTGGTTTACCTGGCATGCACCGGGGGAATCTCACTGTGCAATTAAAACAAATAATTGTGAAGGCTGTTGCCGATGCTGACACAATGTGATTTCTGCCCACTGCTATTTAATGTCAACGTGAAGAAATGCAAGAAGGTGTGTGTAAGCGGTGAGAGAAACAATGACTCCCTTGAGGTGCGCCTAGAGCAGTGCGGCTCTTGCGCAGTCTGCTGCACTCCAACTGGCATAGATCGGGGGAATCCGACTGTCCATTTAAAACAAATGATTCGAGGGCCGTTCACCATGCTGACGCAATGTGATTTCTGCCTAGTGCTCTAAACGGCAAAGTGATGAAATAAAGAAATGCCTGGATAAAGGACAGGTGTAAGAGTGACTCCTGTGAGGTGCGGCTGGAGCAGTGCAGCTCTTGCACGGTATGGTACGCCTCAACTGGCATGGACCGGCGGAATTCACTGTCCAAATGAAACAAAGCATTCTGGGGGCCAGTGCTCTAAAGGTCAACGTGAAGAAATGCAAAAAGGTGGGTATAAAGGACAGGAGTAAGAATGACTCCCGTGCAGAGTTTATTGAGCAGTTTCGCTTTGTGCTATCCATTGTGCTTCATTTGGTATGGACCGGTGGAATCCAACTGTCCATTAAAACAAAGCTTTGCGAAGACTTTTGATCATGCTGACGTAATGTGACTTCTGCCCAGCGTTCTAAATGCCAACGTGAAGAAATGCAACAAGGCATGGCTACACAAAGCGAGTAACAATGGCTCTCTTGAGGGGCGGCTAGAGCAGTGTGGCGCTTGCGCTGCTTGGTGCGCTTCAACTGGCATGGACCGGGAGAATCCGACTCTCCAAATAAAACAATGCATTTTGAGGGCCGTTGACCATGCTGACGCAATGTGATTTGTGCCCAGGTCTGTAAATGTCAACGTGAAGAAATGAAAAAAAGGCGTGGTTAAACAACAGGAGTAAGAATGACTCCCTTGCAGTGTGGATTCAGGAGTGGCGCTTTATGCTATCTGTTGTGCTTCAACTGGCATGGACCGGCTGAAACTGACTGTCCACTTAAAACAAAGCATTGCAAGGACTTTTGACGATGCTGACGCAATGTGATTTGTGCCCAGGGCTCTAAATGTCAATGTGAGGAAATGGAACAAAGCGTGGGTGAAGGACGTTAGTAACAATGACTCTCTTGAGGTGCGGCTAGAACAGTGCTGCTTTGCACTGTCTGGTGTGGTTCAACTGGAATGCACAGGGGGAATCTTACTGTGCTTTTAAAAGATAGAATTGCGTGGGCGGTTGACCATTTTTATGCAAGGTGATTTGTGCCCAGTGCCCTAAATGTCAACCTGAAGAAATAGAACAAGGCGTGGGGGAGCTAAGTGAGTAACAATGACTCCCTTGAGCTGGGGCTAGAGCAGTGCGGCTCTAGCGCTGCCTGGTGCGCTTCAACTGGGATAGATCGGGGTAATCCGATTGTCCATTTAAAACAAATGATTGCGAGGGCCGTTGACCATGCTGACGCAATTTGATTTCTGCCTAGTGCTTTAAACGTGAAATAAATAAATTAAGGAAAGGGCTGGATAAACGACAGGAGTAACTATGACACCCCTTAGGTGCGGCTAGCGCAGTGCAGCTCTTGCGCGGTCTGGTGCGAATGAACTGGCATGGACTGACAGAATCCACTGTCCAAATAAAACAAACCATTCTGGGGGCCGTTGAGCATGCTGACGCAGTGTGATTTCTGCACAGTGCTCTAAATGTCGAAGTGAAAAAATGAAAAAAAAGCGTGGATAAAAGACAGGAGTAAGAATGACTCCCTTGCAGTGTGGATTGAGCTGTGCCGCTTTGCACTTTCCGTTGCGCTTCAACTGGTATGGACCGGGAGAATCTGACTGTCCATTTAAAACAAAGCATTGCGAGGACTTTTGACCATGCTGATGCAATGTGATCTCTGCCCAGTCCCCTATATGTCAACTTGATAAAATCAACAAGGCGAGGGTAAACGAAGAGACTAACAATGACTCCCATGAGGTGCGACTAGAGCAGCACGGCTCTGCACTGTCTGGTGTGGCTTACCTGGCATGCACCGGGGGAATCTCACTGTGCACCTAAAACAAATTATTGTGAAGGCTGTTGCCGATGCTGACACAATGTGATTTCTGCCCAGTGCTCTAAACGTCAAACTGAAGTAATTAAAGAAAGGCATGGATAAACTACAGGAGTCACAATGACTCCCTTGTGGTGCGGCTATCGCAGTGCGGCTCTTGCGTGGTCTTGTGTGCCTCAACTGGCATGGACCGGCGCAATCATCATCAGCATCAGCCTGGTTACGCCTACTGCAGGGTAAAGGCCTCTCCCATACATCTCCAACAACCCCGATCATGTACTATGTGTGGCCATGTCGTCCCTGCAAACATCTTAATCTCATGCGCCCGCCTAACTTTCTGCCACCTTTGCTACGCTTCCCTTCCCTTGGAATCCATTCCGTAACCCTCAATGACCATCGGTTATCTTCCGTCCTCATTGCGTATCCTGCCCATGCCCATTTCTTTTTCTTGATTTCAACTAAGATGTCATTACCTCGCGTTTGTTCCCTCACCCAATCTGCTCTTTTCTTATCCTTGAACGTTACACCTATCATTCTTCTTTCCATAGCTCGTTGCGTCGTCCTCAATTTGAGCAGAACCCTTTTCGTAAGCCTCCAGGTTTTTGCCCCATAGGTGAGTACTGGTAAGACACAGGTATTATATACTTTCCTCTTGAGGGGATAATGGCAACCTGCTAATCATCATCTGAGAATGCCTGCCAAACGCACCCCAGCCCATTCTTGTTCTTCTGAATATTTCTGTCTCATGATCCGCATCCGCTGTCACTACCTTCCCTAAGTTGATGTATTCCCTTACGACTTCCAGTGCCTCGCTGCCAATTGTAAATTGCTGTTTTCTTCCGAGACTGTTAAGCATTACTTTAGTTTCCTGCAGATTACTTTTTAGACCCACTCTTCTGCTTTGTCTCTCCAGGTCAGTGAACATGCATTGCAATTGGTCCCCTGAGGTACTAATGAAGGCAATGTCATCAGCGAATCGCGAGTTACTAAGCTATTCTCGATTAACTTTTATCCCCAATTCTTCCCAATCCATGTCTCTGAATACCTCCTGTAAAATAAAATGCCCAAATAAAACAAAGCATTTTGGGCGCCGTTGACCGTGCTGACGCAGTGTGATTTCTGCCCAGTCCCCTATATGTCAACTTGATAAAATGCAACAAGGCGTGGATAAACGACATGAGTAATGACTCCCTAGCAGTGTGCATTCAGCTGTGCCGCTTTGCACTTTCCGTTGTGCTTCAACTGGTATAGACCGGGGGAATCCTGCTGTCCATTTAAAACAAAGCATTGCGGGGACTTTTGACCATGCTGACGCAATGTGATTTCTGCCCAGTCCCCTATATGTCAACTTGATAAAATGCGACAAGGCGTGGGTAAACGAAGAGACTAACTATGACTCCCATGAGGTGCGACTAGAGCAGCACGGCTTTGCACTGTCTGGTGTGGTTTACCTGGCATGCACCGGGGGAATCTCACTGTGCAATTAAAACAAATAATTGTGAAGGCTGTTGCCGATGCTGACACAATGTGATTTCTGCCCACTGCTATTTAATGTCAACGTGAAGAAATGCAAGAAGGTGTGTGTAAGCGGTGAGAGAAACAATGACTCCCTTGAGGTGCGCCTAGAGCAGTGCGGCTCTTGCGCAGTCTGCTGCACTCCAACTGGCATAGATCGGGGGAATCCGACTGTCAATTTATAACAAATGATTGCGAGGGCCGTTCACCATGCTTACGCAATGTGATTTCTGCCCAGTGCTCTAAACGTCAAAGTGAAGTAATTAAAAAAAAGGACGGATAAACGACAGGAGTAACCATGACTCCCTTGTGGAGAGGCTATCGCAGTGCGGCTCTTGCGTGGTCTTGTGTGCCTCAACTGGCATGGACCGGCGGAATCAGCATCAGCCTGGTTACGCCTACTGCAGGGCAAAGGCCTCTCCCATACATCTCCAACAACCCCGATCATGTACTAAGTGTGGCCATGTCGTCCCTGCAAACTTCTTAATCTCATGCGCCCGCCTAACTTTCTGCCGCCCTCTGCTAAGCTCCCCTTCCCTTGGAATCCATTCCGTAACCCTTAATGACCATTGGTTATCTTCCCTCCTCATTTCGTGTCCTGCCCATGCCCATTTCTTTTTCTTGATTTCAACTAAGACATCATTAACTCGCGTTTGTTCCCTCACCCAATCTGCTCTTTTCTTATCCTTTAACATTACACCTATCATTCTTCTTTCCATAGCTCGTTGCGTCGTCCTCAATTTGAGCAGAACCATTTTCGTAAGCCTCCAGGTTTCTGCCCCATAGTTGAGTACTGGTAAGACACAGGTATTATATACTTTCCTCTTGAGGGGATAATGGCAACCTGCTAATCATCATCTGAGAATGCCTGCCAAACACACCCCAGCCCATTCTTGTTCTTCTGAATATTTCTGTCTCATGATCCGCATCCGCTGTCACTACCTGCCCTAAGTTGATGTATTCCCTTACGACTTCTAGTGCCTCGCTGCCAATTGTAAATTGCTGTTTTCTTCCGAGACTGTTAAGCATTACTTTAGTTTCCTGCTGATTAATTTTTAGACCCACTCTTCTGCTTTGCCTATCCAGGTCAGTGAACATGCATTGCAATTGGTCCCCTGAGGTACTGAGGAAGGCAATGTCATCAGCGAATCGCGAGTTACTAAGCTATTCTCGATTAACTTTTATCCCCAATTCTTCCCAATCCATGTCTCTGAATACCTCCTGTAAAATAAAATGCCCAATAAAACAAAGCATTTTGGGGGCCGTTGACCGTGCTGACGCAGTGTGATTTCTGCCCAGTCCCCTATATGTCAACTTGATAAAATGCGACAAGGCGTGGGTAAACGAAGAGACTAACTATGACTCCCATGATGTGCGACTAGAGCAGCACGGCTTTGCACTGTCTGGTGTGGTTTACCTGGCATGCACCGCGGGAATCTCACTGTGCACTTAAAACAAATGATTGTGAAGGCTGTTGCCGATGCTGACACTATGTGATTTCTGCCCAGTGCTATTTAATGTCAACGTGAAGAAATGCAAGAAGGTGTGCGTAAGCGAAGAGAGTAACAATGACTCCCTCGTGGTGCGACTAGAGCAGTGCGGCTCTTGCGCAGTCTGCTGCACTCCAACTGGCATAGATCGGGGGAATCCGACTGTCCATTTAAAACAAATGATTCGAGGGCCGTTCACCATGCTGACGCAATGTGATTTCTGCCTAGTGCTCTAAACGGCAAAGTGATGAAATAAAGAAATGCCTGGATAAAGGAGAGGTGTAAGAGTGACTCCTGTGAGGTGCGGCTGGAGCAGTGCAGCTTTTGCACGGTATGGTACGCCTCAACTGGCATGGACCGGCGGAATTCACTGTCCAAATGAAACAAAGCATTCTGGGGGCCAGTGCTCTAAAGGTCAACGTGAAGAAATGCAAAAAGGTGGGTATAAAGGACAGGAGTAAGAATGACTCCCGTGCAGAGTTTATTGAGCAGTTTCGCTTTGTGCTATCCATTGTGCTTCATTTGGTATGGACCGGTGGAATCCAACTGTCCATTAAAACAAAGCTTTGCGAAGACTTTTGATCATGCTGACGTAATGTGACTTCTGCCCAGAGCTCTAAATGTCAACGTGAAGAAATGCAACAAGGCATGGCTACACAAAGCGAGTAACAATGGCTCTCTTGAGGTGCGGCTAGAGCAGTGTGGCGCTTGCGCTGCCTGGTGCGCTTCAACTGGCATGGACCGGGAGAATCCGACTCTCCAAATAAAACAATGCATTTTGAGGGCCGTTGACCATGCTCACGCAATGTGATTTCTGCCCAGGTCTGTAAATGTCAACGTGCAGAAATGAAAAAAAAAGGCGTGGTTAAACGACAGGAGTAAGAATGACTCCCTTGCAGTGTGGATTCAGGAGTGGCGCTTTGTGCTATCTGTTGTGCTTCAACTGGCATGGACCGGCTGAAACTTACTGTCCACTTAAAACAAAGCATTGCAAGGACTTTTGACGATGCTGACGCAATGTGATTTGTGCCCGGGGCTCTAAATGTCAATGTGAGGAAATGGAACAAAGCGTGGGTGAAGGACGTTAGTAACAATGACTCCCTTGAGGTGCGGCTAGAACAGTGCTGCTTTGCACTGTCTGGTGTGGTTCAACTGGAATGCACAGGGGGAATCTTACTCTACTTTTAAAAGATATAATTGCGAGGGCGGTTGACCATTTTTATGCAAGGTGATTTGTGCCCAGTGCCCTAAATGTCAACCTGAAGAAATAGAACAAGGCGTGGGGGAGCTAAGTGAGTAACAATGACTCCCTTGAGCTGCGGCTAGAGCAGTGCGGCTCTAGCGCTGCCTGGTGCGCTTCAACTGGGATAGATCGGGGTAATCCGACTGTCCATTTAAAACAAATGATTGCGAGGGCCGTTGACCATGCTGACGCAATTTGATTTCTGCCTAGTGCTTTAAACGTGAAATAAATAAATTAAGGAAAGGGCTGGATAAACGACAGGAGTAACTATGACACCCTTTAGGTGCGGCTAGCGCAGTGCAGCTCTTGCGCGGTCTGGTGCGAATGAACTGGCATGGACCGACAGAATCCACTGTCCAAATAAAACAAACCATTCTGGGGGCCGTTGAGCATGCTGACGCAGTGTGATTTCTGCACAGTGCTCTAAATGTCGAAGTGAAAAAATGAAAAAAAAGCGTGGATAAAAGACAGGAGTAAGAATGACTCCCTTGCAGTGTGGATTGAGCTGTGCCGCTTTGCACTTTCCGTTGCGCTTCAACTGGTATGGACCGGGAGAATCTGACTGTCCATTTAAAACAAAGCATTGCGAGGACTTTTGACCATGCTGACGCAATGTGATCTCTGCCCTGTCCCCTATATGTCAACTTGATAAAATCAACAAGGCGAGGGTAAACGAAGAGACTAACAATGAGTCCCACGAGGTGCGACTAGAGCAGCACGGCTCTGCACTGTCTGGTGTGGCTTACCTGGCATGCACCGGGGGAATCTCACTGTGCACTCAAAACAAATGATTGTGAAGGCTGTTGCCGATGCTGACACAATGTGATTTCTGCCCAGTGCTCTAAACGTCAAACTGAAGTAATTAAAAAAAGGCATGGATAAACTACAGGAGTCACAATGACTCCCTTGTGGTGCGGCTATCGCAGTGCGGCTCTTGTGTGGTCTTGTGTGCCTCAACTGGCATGGACCGGCGCAATCATCATCAGCATCAGCCTGGTTACGCCTACTGCAGGGCAAAGGCCTCTCCCATACATCTCCAACAACCCCGATCATGTACTATGTGTGGCCATGTCGTCCCTGCAAACTTCTTAATCTCATGCGCCCGCCTAACTTTCTGCCGCCCTCTGCTAAGCTTCCCTTCCCTTGGAATCCATTCCGTAACCCTCAATGACCATCGGTTATCTTCCCTCCTCATTGCGTATCCTGCCCATGCCCATTTCTTTTTCTTGATTTCAACTAAGATGTCATTAACTCGCGTTTGTTCCCTCACCCAATCTGCTCTTTTCTTATCCTTGAACGTTACACCTATCATTCTTCTTTCCATAGCTCGTTGCGTCGTCCTCAATTTGAGCAGAACCCATTTCGTAAGCCTCCAGGTTTCTGCCCCTTAGGTGAGTACTGGTAAGACACAGGTATTATATACTTTCCTCTGGAGGGGATAATGGCAACCTGCTAATCATCATCTGAGAATGCCTGCCAAACGCACCCCAGCCCATTCTTGTTCTTCTGAATATTTCTGTCTCATGATCCGCATCCGCTGTCACTACCTGCCCTAAGTTGATGTATTCCCTTACGACTTCTAGTGCCTCGCTGCCAATTGTAAATTGCTGTTTTCTTCCGAGACTGTTAAGCATTACTTTAGTTTCCTGCAGATTAATTTTAGACCCACTCTTCTGCTTTGCCTATCCAGGTCAGTGAACATGCATTGCAATTGGTCCCCTGAGGTACTAAGGAAGGCAATGTCATCAGCGAATCGCGAGTTACTAAGCTATTCTCGATTAACTTTTATCCCCAAATCTTCCCAATCCATGTCTCTGAATGCCTCCTGTAAAATAAAATGCCCAAATAAAACAAAGCATTTTGGGGGCCGTTGACCGTGCTGACGCAGTGTGATTTCTGCACAGTGCTCTAAATGTCAAAGTAAAGAAATGAAAAAAAGGTGTGGATAAACGATATGAGTAAGAATGACTCCCTTGCAGTGTGCATTCAGCTGTGCCGCTTTGCACTTTCCATTGCGCTTGAACTGGTATAGACCGGGGGAATCCGACTGTCGATTTAAAACAAAGCATTGCGGGGACTTTTGACCACGCTGACGCAATGTGATTTCTGCCCAGTCCCCTATATGTCAACTTGATAAAATGCAACAAGGCGTGGGTAAACGAAGAGACTAACAATGACTCCCATGAGGTGCGACTAGAGCAGCACAGGTCTGCACTGTCTGGTGTGGCTTACCTGGCATGCACCGCGGGAATCTCACTGTGCACTTAAAACAAACGATTGTAAAGGCTGTTGAAGATGCTGACACTATGTGATTTCTGCCCAGTGCTATTTAATGTCAACGTGAAGAAATGCAAGAAGGTGTCTATGCGATGAGAGTAACAATGACTCCCTCGAGGTTCGACTAGAGCAGTGCGGCTCTTGCGCAGTCTGCTGCACTCCAACTGGCATAGATCGGGGGAATCCGACTGTCCATTTAAAACAAATAATTGCGTGGGCCGTTCACCATGCTGACGCAATGTGATTTCTGCCTAGTGCTCTAAACGGCAAAGTGATGAAATAAAGAAATGCCTGGATAAAGGACAGGTGTAAGAGGGACTCCTGTGAGGTGCGGCTGGAGCAGTGCAGCTCTTGCGCGGTATGGTACGCCTCAACTGGCATGGACGGGCGGAATTCACTGTCGAAATGAAACAAAGCATTCTGGGAGCCAGTGCTCTAAATGTCAACGTGAAGAAATGCAAAAAGGTGGGTATAAAGGACAGGAGTAAGAATGACTCCCGTGCAGAGTTTATTGAGCAGTTTCGCTTTGTGCTATCCATTGTGCTTCATTTGGTATGGACCGGTGGAATCCAACTGTCCATTAAAACAAAGCTTTGCGAAGACTTTTGATCATGCTGACGTAATGTGACTTCTGCCCAGCGCTCTAAATGTCAACGTGAAGAAATGCAACAAGGCATGGCTACACAAAGCGAGTAACAATCGCTCTCTTGAGGTGCGGCTAGAGCAGTGTGGCGCTTGCGCTGCCTGGTGCGCTTCAACTGGCATGGACCGGGAGAATCCGACTCTCCAAATAAAACAATGCATTTTGAGGGCCGTTGACCATGCTGACGCAATGTGATTTCTGCCCAGGTCTGTAAATGTCAACGTGCAGAAATGAAAAAAAGGCGTGGTTAAACGACAGGAGTAAGAATGACTCCCTTGCAGTGTGCATTCAGCTGTGCCGCTTTGCACTTTCCATTGCGCTTGAACTGGTATAGACCGGGGGAATCCGACTGTCCATTTAAAACAAAGCATTGCGGGGACTTTTGACCACGCTGACGCAATGTGATTTCTGCCCAGTCCCCTATATGTCAACTTGATAAAATGCAACAAGGCGTGGGTAAACGAAGAGACTAACAATGACTCCCATGAGGTGCGACTAGAGCAGCACAGGTCTGCACTGTCTGGTGTGGCTTACCTGGCATGCACCGCGGGAATCTCACTGTGCACTTAAAACAAACGATTGTGAAGGCTGTTGCCGATGCTGACACTATGTGATTTCTGCCCAGTGCTATTTAATGTCAACGTGAAGAAATGCAAGAAGGTGTGAATGCGATGAGAGTAACAATGACTCCCGCGAGGTGCGACTAGAGCAGTGCGGCTCTTGCGCAGTCTGCTGCACTCCAACTGGCATAGATCGGGGGAATCCGACTGTCCATTTAAAACAAATAATTGCGCGGGCCGTTCACCATGCTGACGCAATGTGATTTCTGCCTAGTGCTATATACGGCAAAGTGATGAAATAAAGAAATGCCTGGATAAAGGACAGGTGTAAGAGTGACTCCTGTGAGGTGCGGCTGGAGCAGTGCAGCTCTAGTGCGGTATGGTACGCCTCAACTGGCATGGACGGGCGGAATTCACTGTCCAAATGAAACAAAGCATTCTGGGAGCCAGTGCTCTAAATGTCAACGTGAAGAAATGCAAAAAGGTGGGTATAAAGGACAGGAGTAAGAATGACTCCCGTGCAGAGTTTATTGAGCAGTTTCGCTTTGTGCTATCCATTGTGCTTCATTTGGTATGGACCGGTGGAATCCAACTGTCCATTAAAACAAAGCTTTGCGAAGACTTTTGATCATGCTGACGTAATGTGACTTCTGCCCAGCGCTCTAAATGTCAACGTGAAGAAATGCAACAAGGCATGGCTACACAAAGCGAGTAACAATGGCTCTCTTGAGGTGCGGCTAGAGCAGTGTGGTGCTTGCGCTGCCTGGTGCGCTTCAATTGGCATGGACCGGGAGAATCCGACTCTCCAAATAAAACAATGCATTTTGAGGGCCGTTGACCATGCTTACGCAATGTGATTTCTGCCCAGGTCTGTAAATGTCAACGTGCAGAAATGAAAAAAAGGCGTGGTTAAACGACAGGAGTAAGAATGACTCCCTTGCAGTGTGGATTCAGGAGTGGCGCTTTATGCTATCTGTTGTGCATCAACTGGCATGGAGCGGCTGAAACTGACTGTCCACTTAAAACAAAGCATTGCAAGGACTTTTGACGATGCTGACGCAATGTGATTTGTGCCCAGGGCTCTAAATGTCAATGTGAGGAAATGGAACAAAGCGTGGGTGAAGGACGTTAGTAACAATGACTCCCTTGAGGTGCGGCTAGAACAGTGCTGCTTTGCACTGTCTGGTGTGGTTCAACTGGAATGCACAGGGGGAATCTTACTGTGCTTTTAAAGATATAATTGCGAGGGCGGTTGACCATTTTTATGCAAGGTGATTTGTGCCCAGTGCCCTAAATGTCAACCTGAAGAAATAGAACAAGGCGTGGGGGAGCTAAGTGAGTAACAATGACTCCCTTGAGCTGCGACTAGAGCAGTGCGGCTCTAGCGCTGCCTGGTGCGCTTCAACTGGGATAGATCGGGGTAATCCGACTGTCCATTTAAAACAAATGATTGCGAGGGCCGTTGACCATGCTGACGCAATTTGATTTCTGCCTAGTGCTTTAAACGTGAAATAAGTAAATTAAGGTAAGGGCTGGATAAACGACAGGAGTAACTATGACACCCTTTAGGTGCGGCTAGCGCAGTGCAGCTCTTGCGCGGTCTGGTGCGAATGAACTGGCATGGACTGACAGAATCCACTGTCCAAATAAAACAAACCATTCTGGGGGCCGTTGAGCATGCTGACGCAGTGTGATTTCTGCACAGTGCTCTAAATGTCGAAGTGAAAAAATGAAAAAAAAAGCGTGGATAAAAGACAGGAGTAAGAATGACTCCCTTGCAGTTTGGATTGAGCTGTGCAGCTTTGCACTTTCCGTTGCGCTTCAACTGGTATGGACCGGGAGAATCTGACTGTCCATTTAAAACAAAGCATTGCGAGGACTTTTGACCATGCTGATGCAATGTGATCTCTGCCCAGTCCCCTAAATGTCAACGTGATAAAATGCAACAAGGCGAGGGTGAACGAAGAGACTAACAATGACTCCCATGAGGTGGGACTAGAGTAGCGCGGCTTTGCACTGTCTGGTGTGGTTTACCTGGCATGCAACGGGGGAATCTAACTCTGCCATGAAAAGAAATGATTGCGAAGGCCGTTGACCATGCTGACACAATGTGATTTCTGCCCAGTGCTATTTAATGTCAATGTGAAGAAATGCAAAAAAGGTGTGTGTAAGCGATGAGAGTAACAATGACACCCTTGAGGTGTGATTAGAGCAGCGCAGCATTTGCACAGTCTGCTGCACTCCAGCTGGCATAGATCGGGGGAATCCGACTGTCCAATTAAAACAAATGATTGTGAGCGCCGTCGACCATGCTGACGGAATGTGATTTCTGCCCAGTGCTCTAAACGTCAAAGTGAAGTAAATAAAAAAAGGACGGATAAACGACAGGAGTAACAATGACTCCCTCGTGGTGCGGCTATCGCAGTGCGGCTATTGCGTGGTCTTGTGCGCCTCAACTGGCATGGACCGGCGGAATCATCATCAGCATAGGCCTGGTTACGCCTACTGCAGGGCAAAGGCCTCTCCCATACATCTCCAACAACCCCGATCATGTACTAAGTGTGGCCATGTCGTCCCCGCAAACTTCTGAATCTCATGCGCCCGCCTAACTTTCTGCCACCCTCTGCTAAGCTTCTCTTCCCTTGGAATCCATTTCGTAACCCTCAATGACCATCGGTTATCTTCCCTCCTCATTGCGTATCCTGCCCATGCCCCTTTCTTTTTCTTGATTTCAACTAAGATGTCATTAAGTCGCGTTTGTTCCCTCACCCAATCTGCTCTTTTCTTATCCTTGAACGTTACACCTATCATTCTTCTTTCCATAGCTCGTTGTGTCGTCCTCAATATGAGCAGAACCCTTTTCGTAAGCCTCAAGGTTTCTGCCCCATAGGTGAGTGCTGGTAAGACACAGGTATTATATACTTTCCTCTTGAGGGGATAACGGCAACCTGCTATTCATCATCTGAGAATGCCTGCCAAACGCACCCCAGCCCATTCTTGTTCTTCTGAATATTTCTGTCTTATGATCCGCATCCGCTGTCACTACCTGACCTAAGTTGGTGTATTCCCTTACGACTTCCAGTGCCTCGCTGCCTATTGTAAATTGCGGTTTTCTTCGGAGACTGTTAAGCATTACTTTAGTTTCCTGCAGATTAATTTTTAGACCCACTCTTCTGCTTTGCCTATCCAGGTCACTGAACATGCATTGCAATTGGTCCCCTGAGGTACTAAGCAAGGCAATGTCATCAGCGAATCGCGAGTTACCAAGCTATTCTCGATTAACTTTTATCCCCAATTCTTCCCAATCCATGTCTCTGAATACCTCCTGTAAAATAAAATGCCCAAATAAAACAAAGCATTTTGGGGGCCGTTGACCGTGCTGACGCAGTGTGATTTCTGCACAGTGCTCTAAATGTCAAAGTGAAAAAATGAAAAAAAGGTGTGGATAAACGACATGAGTAAGAATGACTCCCTTGCAGTGTGCATTCAGCTGTGCCGCTTTGCACTTTCCATTGCGCTTCAACTGGTATAGACCGGGGGAATCCGACTGTCCATTTAAAACAAAGCATTGCGGGGACTTTTGACATTGCTGACGCAAAGTGATTTCTGCCCAGTCCCCTATATGTCAACTTGATAAAATCAACAAGGCGTGGGTAAACGAAGAGACTAACAATGACTCCCATGAGGTGCGACTAGAGCAGCACGGCTCTGCACTGTCTGGTGTGGCTTACCTGGCATGCACCGGGGGAATCTCACTGTGCACCTAAAACAAATTATTGTGAAGGCTGTTGCCGATGCTGACACAATGTGATTTCTGCCCAGTGCTCTAAACGTCAAACTGAAGTAATTAAAGAAAGGCATGGATAAACTACAGGAGTCACAATGACTCCCTTGTGGTGCGGCTATCGCAGTGCGGCTCTTGCGTGGTCTTGTGTGCCTCAACTAGCATGGACCGGCGCAATCATCATCAGCATCAGCCTGGTTACGCCTACTGCAGGGTAAAGGCCTCTCCCATACATATCCAACAACCCCGATCATGTACTATGTGTGGCCATGTCGTCCCTGCAAACATCTTAATCTCATGCGCCCGCCTAACTTTCTGCCACCTTTGCTAAGCTTCCCTTCCCTTGGAATCCATTCCGTAACCCTCAATGACCATCGGTTATCTTCCCTCCTCATTGCGTATCCTGCCCATGCCCATTTCTTTTTCTTGATTTCAACTAAGATGTCATTACCTCGCGTTTGTTCCCTCACCCAATCTGCTCTTTTCTTATCCTTGAACGTTACACCTATCATTCTTCTTTCCATAGCTCGTTGCGTCGTCCTCAATTTGAGCAGAACCCTTTTCGTAAGCCTCCAGGTTTTTGCCCCATAGGTGAGTACTGGTAAGACACAGGTATTATATACTTTCCTCTTGAGGGGATAATGGCAACCTGCTAATCATCATCTGAGAATGCCTGCCAAACGCACCCCAGCCCATTCTTGTTCTTCTGAATATTTCTGTCTCATGATCCGCATCCGCTGTCACTACCTTCCCTAAGTTGATGTATTCCCTTACGACTTCCAGTGCCTCGCTGCCAATTGTAAATTGCTGTTTTCTTCCGAGACTGTTAAGCATTACTTTAGTTTCCTGCAGATTACTTTTTAGACCCACTCTTCTGCTTTGTCTCTCCAGGTCAGTGAACATGCATTGCAATTGGTCCCCTGAGGTACTAATGAAGGCAATGTCATCAGCGAATCGCGAGTTACTAAGCTATTCTCGATTAACTTTTATCCCCAATTCTTCCCAATCCATGTCTCTGAATACCTCCTGTAAAATAAAATGCCCAAATAAAACAAAGCATTTTGGGCGCCGTTGACCGTGCTGACGCAGTGTGATTTCTGCCCAGTCCCCTATATGTCAACTTGATAAAATGCAACAAGGCGTGGATAAACGACATGAGTAATGACTCCCTAGCAGTGTGCATTCAGCTGTGCCGCTTTGCACTTTCCGTTGTGCTTCAACTGGTATAGACCGGGGGAATCCTGCTGTCCATATAAAACAAAGCATTGCGGGGACTTTTGACCATGCTGACGCAATGTGATTTCTGCCCAGTCCCCTATATGTCAACTTGATAAAATGCGACAAGGCGTGGGTAAACGAAGAGACTAACTATGACTCCCATGAGGTGCGACTAGAGCAGCACGGCTTTGCACTGTCTGGTGTGGTTTACCTGGCATGCACCGGGGGAATCTCACTGTGCAATTAAAACAAATAATTGTGAAGGCTGTTGCCGATGCTGACACAATGTGATTTCTGCCCACTGCTATTTAATGTCAACGTGAAGAAATGCAAGAAGGTGTGTGTAAGCGGTGAGAGAAACAATGACTCCCTTGAGGTGCGCCTAGAGCAGTGCGGCTCTTGCGCAGTCTGCTGCACTCCAACTGGCATAGATCGGGGGAATCCGACTGTCCATTTAAAACAAATGATTCGAGGGCCGTTCACCATGCTGACGCAATGTGATTTCTGCCTAGTGCTCTAAACGGCAAAGTGATGAAATAAAGAAATGCCTGGATAAAGGACAGGTGTAAGAGTGACTCCTGTGAGGTGCGGCTGGAGCAGTGCAGCTCTTGCACGGTATGGTACGCCTCAACTGGCATGGACCGGCGGAATTCACTGTCCAAATGAAACAAAGCATTCTGGGGGCCAGTGCTCTAAAGGTCAACGTGAAGAAATGCAAAAAGGTGGGTATAAAGGACAGGAGTAAGAATGACTCCCGTGCAGAGTTTATTGAGCAGTTTCGCTTTGTGCTATCCATTGTGCTTCATTTGGTATGGACCGGTGGAATCCAACTGTCCATTAAAACAAAGCTTTGCGAAGACTTTTGATCATGCTGACGTAATGTGACTTCTGCCCAGCGTTCTAAATGTCAACGTGAAGAAATGCAACAAGGCATGGCTACACAAAGCGAGTAACAATGGCTCTCTTGAGGGGCGGCTAGAGCAGTGTGGCGCTTGCGCTGCTTGGTGCGCTTCAACTGGCATGGACCGGGAGAATCCGACTCTCCAAATAAAACAATGCATTTTGAGGGCCGTTGACCATGCTGACGCAATGTGATTTGTGCCCAGGTCTGTAAATGTCAACGTGAAGAAATGAAAAAAAGGCGTGGTTAAACGACAGGAGTAAGAATGACTCCCTTGCAGTGTGGATTCAGGAGTGGCGCTTTATGCTATCTGTTGTGCTTCAACTGGCATGGACCGGCTGAAACTGACTGTCCACTTAAAACAAAGCATTGCAAGGACTTTTGACGATGCTGACGCAATGTGATTTGTGCCCAGGGCTCTAAATGTCAATGTGAGGAAATGGAACAAAGCGTGGGTTAAGGACGTTAGTAACAATGACTCCCTTGAGGTGCGGCTAGAACAGTGCTGCTTTGCACTGTCTGGTGTGGTTCAACTGGAATGCACAGGGGGAATCTTACTGTGCTTTTAAAAGATATAATTGCGAGGGCGGTTGACCATTTTTATGCAAGGTGATTTGTGCCCAGTGCCCTAAATGTCAACCATAAGAAATAGAACAAGGCGTGGGGGAGCTAAGTGAGTAACAATGACTCCCTTGAGCTGCGGCTAGAGCAGTGCGGCTCTAGCGCTGCCTGGTGCGCTTCAACTGGGATAGATCGGGGTAATCCGACTGTCCATTTAAAACAAATGATTGCGAGGGCCGTTGACCATGCTGACGCAATTTGATTTCTGCCTAGTGCTTTAAACGTGAAATAAATAAATTAAGGAAAGGGCTGGATAAACGACAGGAGTAACTATGACACCCTTTAGGTGCGGCTAGCGCAGTGCAGCTCTTGCGCGGTCTGGTGCGAATGAACTGGCATGGACTGACAGAATCCACTGTCCAAATAAAACAAATCATTCTGGGGGCCGTTGAGCATGCTGACGCAGTGTGATTTCTGCACAGTGCTCTAAATGTCGAAGTGAAAAAATGAAAAAAAAAGCGTGGATAAAAGACAGGAGTAAGAATGACTCCCTTGCAGTGTGGATTGAGCTGTGTCGCTTTGCACTTTCCGTTGCGCTTCAACTGGTATGGACCGGGAGAATCTGACTGTCCATTTAAAACAAAGCATTGCGAGGACTTTTGACCATGCTGATGCAATGTGATCTCTGCACAGTCCCCTATATGTCAACTTGATAAAATCAACAAGGCGAGGGTAAACGAAGAGACTAACAATGACTCCCATGAGGTGCGACTAGAGCAGCACGGCTCTGCACTGTCTGGTGTGGCTTACCTGGCATGCACCGGGGGAATCTCACTGTGCACTTAAAACAAATTATTGTGAAGGCTGTTGCCGATGCTGACACAATGTGATTTCTGCCCAGTGCTCTAAACGTCAAACTGAAGTAATTAAAAAAAGGCATGGATAAACTACAGGAGTCACAATGACTCCCTTGTGGTGCGGCTATCGCAGTGCGGCTCTTGCGTGGTCTTGTGTACCTCAACTGGCATGGACCGGCGCAATCATCATCAGCATCAGCCTGGTTACGCCTACTGCAGGGCAAAGGCCTCTCCCATACATCTCCAACAACCCCGATCATGTACTATGTGTGGCCATGTCGTCCCTGCAAACTTCTTAATCTCATGCGCCCGCCTAACTTTCGGCCGCCCTCTGCTAAGCTTCCCTTCCCTTGGAATCCATTCCGTAACCCTCAATGACCATCGGTTATCTTCCCTCCTCATTGCGTATCCTGCCCATGCCCATTTCTTTTTCTTGATTTCAACTAAGAAGTCGTTAACTCGCGTTTGTTCCCTCACCCAATATGCTCTTTTCTTATCCTTGAACGTTACACCTATCATTCTTCTTTCCATAGCTCGTTGCGTCGTCCTCAATTTGAGCAGAACCCTTTTCGTAAGCCTCCAGGTTTTTGCCCCATAGGTGAGTACTGGTAAGACACAGGTATTATATACTTTCCTCTTGAGGGGATAATGGCAACCTGCTAATCATCATCTGAGAATGCCTGCCAAACGCACCCCAGCCCATTCTTGTTCTTCTGAATATTTCTGTCTCATGATCCGCATCCGCTGTCACTACCTGCCCTAAGTTGATGTATTCCCTTACGACTTCCAGTGCCTCGCTGCCAATTGTAAAGTGCTGTTTTCTTCCGAGACTGTTAAGCATTACTTTAGTTTCCTGCAGATTACTTTTTAGACCCACTCTTCTGCTTTGTCTCTCCAGGTCAGTGAACATGCATTGCAATTGGTCCCCTGAGGTACTAATGAAGGCAATGTCATCAGCGAATCGCGAGTTACTAAGCTATACTCGATTAACTTTTATCCCCAATTCTTCCCAATCCATGTCTCTGAATACCTCCTGTAAAATAAAATGCCCAAATAAAACAAAGCATTTTGGGGGCCGTTGACCATGCTGACGCAGTGTGATTTCTGCACAGTGCTCTAAATGTCAACGTGACAAAATGAAAGAAAGCGTGGATAAACGACATGAGTAATGACTCCCTAGCAGTGTGCATTCAGCTGTGCCGCTTTGCACTTTCCGTTGTGCTTCAACTGGTATAGACCGGGGGAATCCTGCTGTCCATTTAAAACAAAGCATTGCGGGGACTTTTGACCATGCTGACGCAATGTGATTTCTGCCCAGTCCCCTATATGTCAACTTGATAAAATGCGACAAGGCGTGGGTAAACGAAGAGACTAACTATGACTCCCATGAGGTGCGACTAGAGCAGCACGGCTTTGCACTGTCTGGTGTGGTTTACCTGGCATGCACCGGGGGAATCTCACTGTGCAATTAAAACAAATAATTGTGAAGGCTGTTGCCGATGCTGACACAATGTGATTTCTGCCCACTGCTATTTAATGTCAACGTGAAGAAATGCAAGAAGGTGTGTGTAAGCGGTGAGAGTAACAATGACTCCCTTGAGGTGCGCCTAGAGCAGTGCGGCTCTTGCGCAGTCTGCTGCACTCCAACTGGCATAGATCGGGGGAATCCGACTGTCAATTTATAACAAATGATTGCGAGGGCCGTTCACCATGCTTACGCAATGTGATTTCTGCCCAGTGCTCTAAACGTCAAAGTGAAGTAATTAAAAAAAGGACGGATAAACGACAGGAGTAACCATGACTCCCTTGTGGAGCGGCTATCGCAGTGCGGCTCTTGCGTGGTCTTGTGTGCCTCAACTGGCATGGACCGGCGGAATCAGCATCAGCCTGGTTACGCCTACTGCAGGGCAGGGGCCTCTCCCATACATCTCCAACAACCCCGATCATGTACTAAGTGTGGCCATGTCGTCCCTGCAAACTTCTTAATCTCATGCGCCCGCCTAACTTTCTGCCGCCCTCTGCTAAGCTTCCCTTCCCTTGGAATCCATTCCGTAACCCTTAATGACCATTGGTTATCTTCCCTCCTCATTTCGTGTCCTGCCCATGCCCATTTCTTTTTCTTGATTTCAACTAAGACATCATTAACTCGCGTTTGTTCCCTCACCCAATCTGCTCTTTTCTTATCCTTTAACATTACACCTATCATTCTTCTTTCCATAGCTCGTTGCGTCGTCCTCAATTTGAGCAGAACCATTTTCGTAAGCCTCCAGGTTTCTGCCCCATAGTTGAGTACTGGTAAGACACAGGTATTATATACTTTCCTCTTGAGGGGATAATGGCAACCTGCTAATCATCATCTGAGAATGCCTGCCAAACACACCCCAGCCCATTCTTGTTCTTCTGAATATTTCTGTCTCATGATCCGCATCCGCTGTCACTACCTGCCCTAAGTTGATGTATTCCCTTACGACTTCTAGTGCCTCGCTGCCAATTGTAAATTGCTGTTTTCTTCCGAGACTGTTAAGCATTACTTTAGTTTCCTGCAGATTAATTTTTAGACCCACTCTTCTGCTTTGCCTATCCAGGTCAGTGAACATGCATTGCAATTGGTCCCCTGAGGTACTGAGGAAGGCAATGTCATCAGCGAATCGCGAGTTACTAAGCTATTCTCGATTAACTTTTATCCCCAATTCTTCCCAATCCATGTCTCTGAATACCTCCTGTAAAATAAAATGCCCAAATAAAACAAAGCATTTTGGGGGCCGTTGACCGTGCTGACGCAGTGTGATTTCTGCCCAGTCCCCTATATGTCAACTTGATAAAACGCAACAAGGCGTGGGTAAACGAAGAGACTAACAATGACTCCCATGAGGTGCGACTAGAGCAGCACGGTTCTGCACTGTCTGGTGTGGTTTACCTGGCATGCACCGCGGGAATCTCACTGTGCACTTAAAACAAATGATTGTGAAGGCTGTTGCCGATGCTGACACTATGTGATTTCTGCCCAGTGCTATTTAATGTCAACGTGAAGAAATGCAGGAAGGCGTGCGTAAGCGAAGAGAGTAACAATGACTCCCTCGTGGTGCGACTAGAGCAGTGCGGCTCTTGCGCACTCTGCTGCACTCCAACTGGCATAGATCGGGGGAATCCGACTGTCCATTTAACCCATTAAAGACAAGGGTGACCATATGGTCACGTTAGTCTGCACAGTGGATTTCAAATAATTAAGAATAACAAAATGGCACCAAACTCGCCTATGACATGCCGTTAGACAGAAGAGAGTTCACTTTATGGATATCAAGTGGCAGCAGGTGTCAGTCGTTTTGTGGGAGCCCCTCACAAAGGCGGGAATAAGTGTTGTTGTGCGAGTAGCGTCGCCATGCATCACTCCAAGGGGTAATGCGTTTTTTTTTTCACTACTTGTTTTAGCAATAGTCAGATATCCTTATCTCCATATTGCTCTTTGAATATGTGATCTTCGATGAGCTTTTGTGAAAGATTAATGTTTGATTTATCCATGAGCGAGCGTGTTATCTTGCGCGTTGCCATATGGTCATGCTGGGCCTTTAGGCTACCTAACTTTTTATTTTTTTAAACTGCATTCTCATCTCTTGCACGGCTGCTGGCGCGTTCCCACAGTGGTTATTTCTTATTTTATTGTCTGAATAGGTTGATGTTGGAATAAATAGCGAAGATACTCGAAGAAGACGATGACGACGTGTCAGTGATTTATATCGACCTGCGAGAGGCTAGCACCTATTCGGATGAAGAGTCGGCCGATGAAGACTCAGGCGGGCTCATTGACAATCTAATCGGGCTAGCCGGCGCTGAAACTGTTTTCTCTGACAGACGCCGCATTGGTGGATCCGACTAGGACGATGACGGCCCCGGCAGGCAAGGTGACGAAACATGAGATTGTTCGTCTGCTGTAGTTGATGCGGCCATTCCTGCGAAATTATCCACTGCTTCTAAGTGGACGAACGGTGATCTCCAGAGAAGCCTTGACATATTTGCCTACCCAAACTTTGCTGCTTACAGGAACTTTTCACCTGTTGAGTTGTTCAAAATCTTTTTTTGACGAAGCCGTCGTGGAGCTGCTAGTCAAACAAACAAGAAAGTATGCGTTATTTTTCAATACGCCCGATCCGGAGGTTACCAAAGAAGAATTAGGTTTTCTTGGAGTGCTCGTTTTGTCCGGCTATAACCGCTTGCCAGGGAAAAAGTGCTATTGGGACAGCGGCTTGGATATGCGTAACACGATGGCTTACAATACTATGCGAAGAAATCGCTTCGTACAGATAATGCGATTCCTGCACCGTGCGAAATGCAAGCCTAACGCTTAGTGACAAGTTGGCAAAGTTGCGTCCATTGATGGCACTATTGAAAGCAAGGTTTCTGGAGCACTTTCAAACTGTGCGTTACCTGAGCTATGACGAAAGTATGACTGGGTATTATGGTCGTCATGGCTGTAAACAGTTTATACATGGAGAGGCATCCGCTTCGGGTATAAATATGGTGCCTAAATGCCAAGAACGGATACCTTGTAAACTTCAAAGTGTACCAAGGCAAGCAGGGGATCCCGGAACATCTGAAAATTATGAAAAGGCCTTCGAAAAAGCAACGGCGCCACTTCTTCAAATGGTGGATGAACTTGCAGCAGAGACGCACGACCTTCCTTTCTTTTTCTATTTTGATAAATTATTCACAGGCATGCCGCTACTCAGGCATTTCAAGGCACAGGGCTACAAAGGCACGGGCACAGTGAAGCAGAACCATGTTCCCAAATCGTGCCCTATCGCTCGACCACAATTCGTCAAGCGCCAACCTAGCGTGCACGAAGAGCCCGTGCTGAGCGACAATGGGATAATTGTTGTCCACTGGATGGACAATTCTGTAGTAACGATCGTAAGCACCAGAACAAGCAAATCAAGGTGGCCCGCAAGAAACACTGATGCTCAGTACAAGTTTCATGGGAGGTACGGACCAGATGGATGCAAATGTGGGCACCCACAGGCTTGTAATCCATGGCAAAAAGTGGTGGTGGCCGATTTTCACTTGACTTTGTGGTGTATCTATCAGCAACGCTTGGGCGCTAATTCGTAGTACAGGGTTCAACGTCACGCAGGTGGAATTCCGCAGGCAAAGTGCACAAAGATACCTGATGCCATGGGACAATAAGCATAGAGGACCTGGTCAACACAGAATCCCAAAGACTGGTGTGTCCTGACTGGTACACGGTATGACCAAGTGGCCCACTTTGTTGCACCAATACCTAAAGGCAAGAGGCGGATGTGTGCATGAGATAATTGCAACAGCGCAGTGCATACACAATGCACAAAGTATGACGACAGCATGTGTATTCCATAATTTAAACCATGTCACACTAAATAAGCGCTCGACTGTTCGGTATGTATGTTTTTTGTGATATTTCATGGCTTGAAATAAATGTTTTTCACTTCGCGTATTTTGCTGTAGCGTAAGGGCCCAGTGTGACCATATGGTCACGGGCTATATTTCAAAAACTAATTAGGCAAGAGTAATAATTTTTTGCATGTGAATTATTAGTGTAAAGGTAAGTTAATATATTAGATTTATTTCAAGATAGCAAGAAAAAAAGAAACCGGTCCCTAATGGGTTAAAACAAATGATTCGAGGGCCGTTCACCATGCTGACGCAATGTGATTTCTGCCTAGTGCTCTAAACGGCAAAGTGATGAAATAAAGAAATGCCTGGATAAAGGACAGGTGTAAGAGTGACTCCTGTGAGGTGCGGCTAGAGCAGTGCAGCTCTTGCACGGTATGGTACGCCTCAACTGGCATGGACCGGCGGAATTCACTGTCCAAATGAAACAAAGCATTCTGGGGGCCAGTGCTCTAAAGGTCAACGTGAAGAAATGCAAAAAGGTGGGTATAAAGGACAAAAGTAAGAATGACTCCCGTGCAGAGTTTATTGAGCAGTTTCGCTTTGTGCTATCCATTGTGCTTCATTTGGTATGGACCGGTCGAATCCAACTGTCCATTAAAACAAAGCCTTGCGAAGACTTTTGATCATGCTGATGTAATGTGACTTCTGCCCAGCGCTCTAAATGTCAACGTGAAGAAATGCAACAAGACATGGCTACACAAAGCGAGTAACAATGGCTCTCTTGAGGGGCGGCTAGAGCAGTGTGGCGCTTGCGCTGCTTGGTGCGCTTCAACTGGCATGGACCGGGAGAATCCGACTCTCCAAATAAAACAATGCATTTTGAGGGCCGTTGACCATGCTGACGCAATGTGATTTCTGCCCAGGTTTGTAAATGTCAACGTGAAGAAATGAAAAAAAGGCGTGGTTAAACGACAGGAGTAACTATGACACCCTTTAGGTGCGGCTAGCGCAGTACAGCTCTTGCGCGGTCTGGTGCGAATGAACTGGCATGGACTGACAGAATCCACTGTCCAAATAAAACAAACCATTCTGGGGGCCGTTGAGCATGCTGACGCAGTGTGATTTCTGCACAGTGCTCTAAATGTCGAAGTGAAAAAATGAAAAAAAAAGCGTGGATAAAAGACAGGAGTAAGAATGACTCCCTTGCAGTGTGGATTGAGCTGTGCCGCTTTGCACTTTCCGTTGCGCTTCAACTGGTATGGACCGGGAGAATCTGACTGTCCATTGAAAACAAAGCATTGCGAGGACTTTTGACCATGCTGATGCAATGTGATCTCTGCCCAGTCCCCTATATGTCAACTTGATAAAATCAACAAGGCGTGGGTAAACGAAGAGACTAACAATGACTCCCATGAGGTGCGACTAGAGCAGCACGGCTCTGCACTGTCTGGTGTGGCTTACCTGGCATGCACCGGGGGAATCTCACTGTGCACTTAAAACAAATGATTGTGAAGGCTGTTGCCGATGCTGACACAATGTGATTTCTGCCCAGTGCTATTTAATGTCAACGTGAAGAAATGCAAGAAGGTGTGTGTAAGCTATGAGAGTAACAATGACTCCCTTGAGGTGCGACTAGAACAGTGCAGCTTTTGCAGTCTGCTGCACTCCAGCTGGCATAGATCGGGGGAATCCGACTGCCCATTTAAAACAAATGATTGCGAGGGCCGTCGACCATGCTGACGCAATGTGATTTCTGCCCAGTGCTCTAAACGTGAAACAGAAGTAAATAAAAAAAGGCATGGATAAACTACAGGAGTCACAATGACTCCCTTGTGGTGCGGCTATCGCAGTGCGGCTCTTGCGTGGTCTTGTGTGCCTCAACTGGCATGGACCGGCGGAATCATCATCAGCATCAGCCTGGTTACGCCTACTGCAGGGCAAAGGCCTCTCCCGTACATCTCCAACAACCCCGATCATGTACTATGTGTGGCCATGTCGTCCCTGCAAACTTCCTAATCTCGTGCGCCCGCCTAACTTTCTGCCGCCCTCTGCTAAGCTTCCCTTCCCTTGGAATCCATTCCGTAACCCTTAATGACCATCGGTTATCTTCCCTCCTCATTTCGTATCCTGCCCATGCCCATTTCTTTTTCTTGATTTCAACTAAGATGTCATTAACTCGCGTTTGTTCCCTCACCCAATCTGCTCTTTTCTTATCCTTTAACGTTACACCTATCATTCTTCTTTCCATAGCTCGTTGCGGCGTCCTCAATTTGAGCAGAACCCATTTCGTAAGCCTCCAGGTTTCTGCCCCATAGGTGAGTACTGGTAAGACACAGGTATTATATACTTTCCTCTTGAGGGGATAATGGCAACCTGCTAATCATCATCTGAGAATGCCTGCCAAACGCACTCCAGCCCATTCTTGTTCTTCTGAATATTTCTGTCTCATGATCCGCATCCGCTGTCACTACCTGCCCTAAGTTGATGTAATCCCTTACGACTTCTAGTGCCTCGCTGCCAATTGTAAATTGCTGTTTTCTTCCGAGACTGTTAAGCATTACTTTAGTTTCCTGCAGATTAATTTTTAGACCCACTCTTCTGCTTTGCCTATCCAGGTCAGTGAACATGCATTGCAATTGGTCCCCTGAGGTACTAAGGAAGGCAATGTCATCAGCGAATCGCGAGTTACTAAGCTATTCTCGATTAACTTTTATCCCCAAATCTTCCCAATCCATGTCTCTGAATACCTCCTGTAAAATAAAATGCCCAAATAAAACAAAGCATTTTGGGGGCCGTTGACCGTGCTGACGCAGTGTGATTTCTGCACAGTGCTCTAAATGTCAAAGTAAAGAAATGAAAAAAGGTGTGGATAAACGACATGAGTAAGAATGACTCCCTTTCAGTGTGCATTCAGCTGTGCCGCTTTGCACTTTCCATTGCGCTTGAACTGGTATAGACCGGGGGAATCCGACTGTCGATTTAAAACAAAGCATTGCGGGGACTTTTGACCACGCTGACGCAATGTGATTTCTGCCCAGTCCCCTATATGTCAACTTGATAAAATGCAACAAGGAGAGGGTAAACGAAGAGACTAACAATGACTACCATGAGGTTCGACTAGAGCAGCACAGGTCTGCACTGTCTGGTGTGGCTTACCTGGCATGCACCGCGGGAATCTCACTGTGCACTTAAAACAAACGATTGTGAAGGCTGTTGCCGATGCTGACACTATGTGATTTCTGCCCAGTGCTATTTAATGTCAACGTGAAGAAATGCAAGAAGGTGTGTATGCGATGAGAGTAACAATGACTCCCTCGAGGTGCGACTAGAGCAGTGCGGCTCTTGCGCAGTCTGCTGCACTCCAACTGGCATAGATCGGGGGAATCCGACTGTCCATTTAAAACAAATAATTGCGTGGGCCGTTCACCATGCTGACGCAATGTGATTTCTGCCTAGTGCTCTAAACGGCAAAGTGATGAAATAAAGAAATGCCTGGATAAAGGACAGGTGTAAGAGTGACTCCTGTGAGGTGCGGCTGGAGCAGTGCAGCTCTTGCGCGGTATGGTACGCCTCAACTGGCATGGACGGGCGGAATTCACTGTCCAAATGAAACAAAGCATTCTGGGAGCCAGTGCTCTAAATGTCAACGTGAAGAAATGCAAAAAGGTGGGTATAAAGGACAGGAGTAAGAATGACTCCCGTGCAGAGTTTATTGAGCAGTTTCGCTTTGTGCTATCCATTGTGCTTCATTTGGTATGGACCGGTGGAATCCAACTGTCCATTAAAACAAAGCTTTGCGAAGACTTTTGATCATGCTGACGTAATGTGACTTCTGCCCAGCGCTCTAAATGTCAACGTGAAGAAATGCAACAAGGCATGGCTACACAAAGCGAGTAACAATCGCTTTCTTGAGGTGCGGCTAGAGCAGTGTGGCGCTTGCGCTGCCTGGTGCGCTTCAACTGGCATGGACCGGGAGAATCCGACTCTCCAAATAAAACAATGCATTTTGAGGGCCGTTGACCATGCTGACGCAATGTGATTTCTGCCCAGGTCTGTAAATGTCAACGTGCAGAAATGAAAAAAAGGCGTGGTTAAACGACAGGAGTAAGAATGACTCCCTTGCAGTGTGGATTCAGGAGTGGCGCTTTATGCTATCTGTTGTGCATCAACTGGCATGGAGCGGCTGAAACTGACTGTCCACTTAAAACAAAGCATTGCAAGGACTTTTGACGATGCTGACGCAATGTGATTTGTGCCCAGGGCTCTAAATGTCAATGTGAGGAAATGGATCAAAGCGTGGGTGAAGGACGTTAGTAACAATGACTCCCTTGAGGTGCGGCTAGAACAGTGCTGCTTTGCACTGTCTGGTGTGGTTCAACTGGAATGCACAGGGGGAATCTTACTGTGCTTTTAAAAGATATAATTGCGAGGGCGGTTGACCATTTTTATGCAAGGTGATTTGTGCCCAGTGCCCTAAATGTCAACCTGAAGAAATAGAACAAGGCGTGCGGGAGCTAAGTGAGTAACAATGACTCCCTTGAGCTGCGACTAGAGCAGTGCGGCTCTAGCACTGCCTGGTGCGCTTCAACTGGGATAGATCGTGGTAATCCGACTGTCCATTTAAAACAAATGATTGCGAGGGCCGTTGACCATGCTGACGCAATTTGATTTCTGCCTAGTGCTTTAAACGTGAAATAAATAAATTAAGGAAAGGGCTGGATAAACGACAGGAGTAACTATGACACCCTTTAGGTGCGGCTAGCGCAGTGCAGCTCTTGCGCGGTCTGGTGCGAATAAACTGGCATGGACTGACAGAATCCACTGTCCAAATAAAACAAACCATTCTGGGGGCCATTGAGCATGCTGACGCAGTGTGATTTCTGCACAGTGCTCTAAATGTCGAAGTGAAAAAATGAAAAAAAAGCGTGGATAAAAGACAGGAGTAAGAATGACTCCCTTGCAGTGTGGATTGAGCTGTGCCGCTTTGCACTTTCCGTTGCGCTTCAACTGGTATGGACCGGGAGAATCTGACTGTCCATTTAAAACAAAGCATTGCGAGGACTTTTGACCATACAGATGCAATGTGATCTCTGCCCAGTCCCCTAAATGTCAACGTGATAAAATGCAACAAGGCGAGGGTAAACGAAGAGACTAACAATGACTCCCATGAGCTGGGACTAGAGTAGCGCGGCTTTGCACTGTCTGGTGTGGTTTACCTGGCATGCAACGGGGGAATCTAACTCTGCCATGAAAAGAAATGATTGCGAAGGCCGTTGACCATGCTGACACAATGTGATTTCTGCCCAGTGCTATTTAATGTCAATGTGAAGAAATGCAAAAAAGGTGTGTGTAAGCGATGAGAGTAACAATGACACCCTTGAGGTGTGATTAGAGCAGCGCAGCATTTGCACAGTCTGCTGCACTCCAGCTGGCATAGATCGGGGGAATCCGACTGTCCAATTAAAACAAATGATTGTGAGCGCCGTCGACCATGCTGACGGAATGTGATTTCTGCCCAGTGCTCTAAACGTCAAAGTGAAGTAAATAAAAAAAAGGACGGATAAACGACAGGAGTAACAATGACTCCCTCGTGGTGCGGCTATCGCAGTGCGGCTATTGCGTGGTCTTGTGCGCCTCAACTGGCATGGACCGGCGGAATCATCATCAGCATAGGCCTGGTTACGCCTACTGCAGGGCAAAGGCCTCTCCCATACATCTCCAACAACCCCGATCATGTACTAAGTGTGGCCATGTCGTCCCCGCAAACTTCTGAATCTCATGCGCCCGCCTAACGTTCTGCCGCCCTCTGCTAAGCTTCTCTTCCCTTGGAATCCATTCCGTAACCCTCAATGACCATCGGTTACCTTCCCTCCTCATTGCGTATCCTGCCCATGCCCCTTTCTTTTTCTTGATTTCAACTAAGATGTCATTAAGTCGCGCTTGTTCCCTCACCCAATCTGCTCTTTTCTTATCCTTGAACGTTACACCTATCATTCTTCTTTCCATAGCTCGTTATGTCGTCCTCAATATGAGCAGAACCATTTTCGTAAGCCTCAAGGTTTCTGCCCCATAGGTGAGTGCTGGTAAGACACAGGTATTATATACTTTCCTCTTGAGGGGATAACGGCAACCTGCTATTCATCATCTGAGAATGCCTGCCAAACGCACCCCAGCCCATTCTTGTTCTTCTGAATATTTCTGTCTTATGATCCGCATCCGCTGTCACTACCTGACCTAAGTTGGTGTATTCCCTTACGACTTCCAGTGCCTCGCTGCCTATTGTAAATTGCGGTTTTCTTCGGAGACTGTTAAGCATTACTTTAGTTTCCTGCAGATTAATTTTTAGACCCACTCTTCTGCTTTGCCTATCCAGGTCACTGAACATGCATTGCAATTGGTCCCCTGAGGTACTAAGCAAGGCAATGTCATCAGCGAATCGCGAGTTACCAAGCTATTCTCGATTAACTTTTATGCCCAATTCTTCCCAATCCATGTCTCTGAATACCTCCTGTAAAATAAAATGCCCAAATAAAACAAAGCATTTTGGGGGCCGTTGACCGTGCTGACGCAGTGTGATTTCTGCACAGTGCTCTAAATATCAAAGTGAAAAAATGAAAAAAAAAGCGTGGATAAAAGACAGGAGTAAGAATGACTCCCTTGCAGTGTGGATTGAGCTGTGCCGCTTTGCACTTTCCGTTGCGCTTCAACTGGTATGGACCGGGAGAACCTGACTGTCCATTTAAAACAAAGCATTGCGAGGACTTTTGACCATGCTGATGCAATGTGATCTCTGCCCAGTCCCCTATATGTCAACTTGATAAAATCAACAAGGCGAGGGTAAACGAAGAGACTAACAATGACTCCCATGAGGTGCGACTAGAGCAGCACGGCTCTGCACTGTCTGGTGTGGCTTACCTGGCATGCACCGGGGGAATCTCACTGTGCACTTAAAACAAATGATTGTGAAGGCTGTTGCCGATGCTGACACAATGTGATTTCTGCCCAGTGCTCTAAACGTCAAACTGAAGTAATTAAAAAAAGGCATGGATAAACTACAGGAGTCACAATGACTCCCTTGTGGTGCGGCTATCGCAGTGCGGCTCTTGCGTGGTCTTGTGTGCCTCAACTGGCATGGACCGGCGCAATCATCATCAGCATCAGCCTGGTTACGCCTACTGCAGGGCAAAGGCCTCTCCCATACATCTCCAACAACCCCGATCATGTACTATGTGTGGCCATGTCGTCCCTGCAAACTTCTTAATCTCATGCGCCCGCCTAACTTTCTGCCGCCCTCTGCTAAGCTTCCCTTCCCTTGGAATCCATTCCGTAACCCTCAATGACCATCGGTTATCTTCCCTCCTCATTGCGTATCCTGCCCATGCCCATTTCTTTTTCTTGATTTCAACTAAGATGTCATTAACTCGCGTTTGTTCCCTCACCCAATCTGCTCTTTTCTTATCCTTGAACGTTACACCTATCATTCTTCTTTCCATAGCTCGTTGCGTCGTCCTCAATTTGAGCAGAACCCTTTTCGTAAGCCTCCAGGTTTTTGCCCCATAGGTGAGTACTGGTAAGACACAGGTATTATATACTTTCCTCTTGAGGGGATAATGGCAACCTGCTAATCATCATCTGATAATGCCTGCCAAACGCACCCCAGCCCATTCTTGTTCTTCTGAATATTTCTGTCTCATGATCCGCATCCGCTGTCACTACCTGCCCTAAGTTGATGTATTCCCTTACGACTTCCAGTGCCTCGCTGCCAATTGTAAATTGCTGTTTTCTTCCGAGACTGTTAAGCATTACTTTAGTTTCCTGCAGATTACTTTTTAGACCCACTCTTCTGCTTTGTCTCTCCAGGTCAGTGAACATGCATTGCAATTGGTCCCCTGAGGTACTAATGAAGGCAATGTCATCAGCGAATCGCGAGTTACTAAGCTATTCTCGATTAACTTTTATCCCCAATTCTTCCCAATCCATGTCTCTGAATACCTCCTGTAAAATAAAATGCCCAAATAAAACAAAGCATTTTGGGGGCCGTTGACCGTGCTGACGCAGTGTGATTTCTGCCCAGTCCCCTATATGTCAACTTGATAAAATGCAACAAGGCGTGGGTAAACGAAGAGACTAACAATGACTCCCATGAGGTGCGACTAGAGCAGCACGGTTCTGCACTGTCTGGTGTGGTTTACCTGGCATGCACCGCGGGAATCTCACTGTGCACTTAAAACAAATGATTGTGAAGGCTGTTGCCGATGCTGACACTATGTGATTTCTGCCCAGTGCTATTTAATGTCAACGTGAAGAAATGCAAGAAGGTGTGCGTAAGCGAAGAGAGTAACAACGACTCCCTCGTGGTGCGACTAGAGCAGTGCGGCTCTTGCGCAGTCTGCTGCACTCCAGCTGGCATAGATCGGGGGAATCCGACTGTCCATTTAAAACAAATGATTGCGAGGGCCGTCGGCCATGCTGACGCAATGTGATTTCTGCCCAGTGCTCTAAACGTGAAACTGAAGTAAATAAAAAAAGGCATGGATAAACTACAGGAGTCACAATGACTCCCTTGTGGTGCGGCTATCGCAGTGCGGCTCTTGCGTGGTCTTGTGTGCCTCAACTGGCATGGACCGGCGGAATCATCATCAGCATCAGCCTGGTTACGCCTACTGCAGGGCAAAGGCCTCTCCCATACATCTCCAACAACCCCGATCATGTACTATGTGTGGCCATGTCGTCCCTGCAAACTTCTTAATCTCATGCGCCCGCCTAACTTTCTGCCGCCCTCTGCTAAGCTTCCCTTCCCTTGGAATCCATTCCGTAAACCTTAATGACCATCGGTTATCTTCCCTCCTCATTTCATATCCTGCCCATGCCCATTTCTTTTTCTTGATTTCAACTGAGATGTCATTAACTCGCGTTTGTTCCCTCACCCAATCTGCTCTTTTATTATCCTTTAACGTTACACCTATCATTCTTCTTTCCATAGCTCGTTGCGTCGTCCTCAATTTGAGCAGAACCCATTTCGTAAGCCTCCAGGTTTCTGCTCCATAGGTGAGTACTGGTAAGACACAGGTATTATATACTTTCCTCTGGAGGGGATAATGGCAACCTGCTAATCATCATCTGAGAATGCCTGCCAAACGCACCCCAGCCCATTCTTGTTCTTCTGAATATTTCTGTCTCATGATCCGCATCCACTGTCACTACCTGCCCTAAGTTGATGTATTCCCTTACGACTTCTAGTGCCTCGCTGCCAATTGTAAATTGCTGTTTTCTTCCGAGACTGTTAAGCATTACTTTAGTTTCCTGCAGATTAATTTTAGACCCACTCTTCTGCTTTGCCTATCCAGGTCAGTGAACATGCATTGCAATTGGTCCCCTGAGGTACTAAGGAAGGCAATGTCATCAGCGAATCGCGAGTTACTAAGCTATTCTCGATTAACTTTTATCCCCAATTCTTCCCAATCCATGTCTCTGAATACATCCTGTAAAATAAAATGCCCAAATAAAACAAAGCATTTTGGGGGCCGTTGACCGTGCTGACGCAGTGTGATTTCTGCACAGTGCTCTAAATGTCAAAGTGAAAAAATGAAAAAAAGGTGTGGATAAACGACATGAGTAAGAATGACTCCCTTGCAGTGTGCATTCAGCTGTGCCGCTTTGCACTTTCCATTGCTCTTCAACTGGTATAGACCGGGGGAATCCGACTGTCCATTTAAAACAAAGCATTGCGGGGACTTTTGACCATGCTGACGCAATGTGATTTCTGCCCAGTCCCCTATATGTCAACTTGATAAAATCAACAAGGCGTGGGTAAACGAAGAGACTAACAATGACTCCCATGAGGTGCGACTAGAGCAGCACAGCTTTGCACTGTCTTGTGTGGTTTACCTGTCATGCAACGGGGGAATCTCACTGTGCACTTAAAACAAATGATTGTGAAGGCTGTTGCCGATGCTGACACAATGTGATTTCTGCCCAGTGCTATTTAATGTCAACGTGAAGAAATGCAAGAAGGTGTGTATGCGATGAGAGTAACAATGACTCCCTCGAGGTGCGACTAGAGCAGTGCGGCTCTTGCGCAGTCTGCTGCACTCCAACTGGCATAGATCGGAGGAATCCGACTGTCCATTTAAAACAAATGATTACGCGGGCCGTTCACCATGCTGACGCAATGTGATTTCTGCCTAGTGCTCTAAACGGCAAAGTGATGAAATAAAGAAATGCCTGGATAAAGGACAGGTGTAAGAGTGACTCCTGTGAGGTGCGGCTGGAGCAGTGCAGCTCTTGCGCGGTATGGTACGCCTCAACTGGCATGGACGGGCGGAATTCACTGTCCAAATGAAACAAAGCATTCTGGGAGCCAGTGCTCTAAATGTCAACGTGAAGAAATGCAAAAAGGTGGGTATAAAGGACAGGAGTAAGAATGACTCCCGTGCAGAGTTTATTGAGCAGTTTCGCTTTGTGCTATCCATTGTGCTTCATTTGGTATGGACCGGTGGAATCCAACTGTCCATTAAAACAAAGCTTTGCGAAGACTTTTGATCATGCTGACGTAATGTGACTTCTGCCCAGCGCCCTAAATGTCAACGTGAAGAAATGCAACAAGGCATGGCTACACAAAGCGAGTAACAATGGCTCTCTTAAGGTGCGGCTAGAGCAGTGTGGCGCTTGCGCTGCCTGGTGCGCTTCAACTGGCATGGACCGGGAGAATCCGACTCTCGAAATAAAACAATGCATTTTGAGGGCCGTTGACCATGCTGACGCAATGTGATTTCTGCCCAGGTCTGTAAATGTCAACGTGCAGAAATGAAAAAAAAGGCGTGGTTAAAGGACAGGAGTAAGAATGACTCCCTTGCAGTGTGGATTCAGGAGTGGCGCTTTATGCTATCTGTTGTGCTTCAACTGGCATGGACCGGCTGAAACTGACTGTCCACTTAAAACAAAGCATTGCAAGGACTTTTGACGATGCTGACGCAATGTGATTTGTGCCCAGGGCTCTAAATGTCAATGTGAGGAAATGGAACAAAGCGTGGGTGAAGGACGTTAGTAACAATGACTCCCTTGAGGTGCGGCTAGAACAGTGCTGCTTTGCACTGTCTGGTGTGGTTCAACTGGAATGCACAGGGGGAATCTTACTGTGCTTTTAAAAGATATAATTGCGAGGGTGGTTGACCATTTTTATGCAAGGTGATTTGTGCCCAGTGCCCTAAATGTCAACCTGAAGAAATAGAACAAGGCGTGGGGGAGCTAAGTGAGTAACAATGACTCTCTTGAGCTGCGACTAGAGCAGTGCGGCTCTAGCGCTGCCTGGTGCGCTTTAACTGGGATAGATCGGGGTAATCCGACTGTCCATTTAAAACAAATGATTGCGAGGGCCGTTGACCATGCCGACGCAATTTGATTTCTGCCTAGTGCTTTAAACGTGAAATAAATAAATTAAGGAAAGGGCTGGATAAACGACAGGAGCAACTATGACACCCTTTAGGTGCGGCTAGCGCAGTGCAGCTCTTGCGCGGTCTGGTGCGAATGAACTGGCACGGACTGACAGAATCCACTGTCCAAATAAAACAAACCATTCTGGGGGCCGTTGAGCATGCTGACACAGTGTGATTTCTGCACAGTGCTCTAAATGTCGAAGTGAAAAAATGAAAAAAAAAGCGTGGATAAAAGACAGGAGTAAGAATGACTCCCTTGCAGTGTGGATTGAGCTGTGCCGCTTTGCACTTTCCGTTGCGCTTCAACTGGTATGGACCGGGAGAATCTGACTGTCCATTTAAAACAAAGCATTGCGAGGACTTTTGACCATGCTGATGCAATGTGATCTCTGCCCAGTCCCCTATATGTCAACATGATAAAATCATCAAGGCGTGGGTAAACGAAGAGACTAACAATGACTCCCATGAGGTGCGACTAGAGCAGCACGGCTCTGCACTGTCTGGTGTGGCTTACCTGGCATGCACCGGGGGAATCTCACTGTGCACTTAAAACAAATGATTGTGAAGGCTGTTGCCGATGCTGACACTATGTGATTTCTGCCCAGTGCTATTTAATGTCAACGTGAATAAATGCAAGAAGGTGCGTGTAAGCGGTGAGAGTAACAATGACTCCCTTGAGGTGCGACTAGAGCAGTGCAGCTTTTGCACAGTCTGCTGCACTCCAGCTGGCATAGATCGGGGGAATCCGACTGTCCATTTAAAAGAAATGATTGCGAGGGCCGTCGGCCATGCTGACGCAATGTGATTTCTGCCCAGTGCTCTAAACGTGAAACTGAATTAAATAAAAAAAGGCATGGATAAACTACAGGAGTCACAATGACTCCCTTGTGGTGCGGCTATCGCAGTGCGGCTCTTGCGTGGTCTTGTGTGCCTCAACTGGCATGGACCGGCGGAATCATCATCAGCATCAGCCTGGTTACGCCTACTGCAGGGCAAAGGCCTCTCCCATACATCTCCAACAACCCCGATCATGTACTATGTGTGGCCATGTCGTCCCTGCAAACTTCTTAATCTCATGCGCCCGCCTAACTTTCTGCCGCCCTCTGCTAAGCTTCCCTTCCCTTGGAATCCATTCCGTAACCCTTAATGACCATCGGTTATCTTCCCTCCTCATTTCGTATCCTGCCCATGCCCATTTCTTTTTCTTGATTTCAACTAAGATGTCATTAACTCGCGTTTGTTCCCTCACCCAATCTGCTCTTTTCTTATCCTTTAACGTTACACCTATCATTCTTCTTTCCATAGCTCGTTGCGTCGTCCTCAATTTGAGCAGAACCCATTTCTAAGCCTCCAGGTTTCTGCCCCATAGGTGAGTACTGGTAAGACACAGGTATTATATACTTTCCTCTGGAGGGGATAATGGCAACCTGCTAATCGTCATCTGAGAATGCCTGCCAAACGCACCCCAGCCCATTCTTGTTCTTCTGAATATTTCTGTCTCATGATCCGCATCCGCTGTCACTACCTGCCCTAAGTTGATGTATTCCCTTACGACTTCTAGTGCCTCGCTGCCAATTGTAAATTGCTGTTTTCTTCCGAGACTGTTAAGCATTACTTTAGTTTCCTGCAGATTAATTTTAGACCCACTCTTCTGCTTTGCCTATCCAGGTCAGTGAACATGCATTGCAATTGGTCCCCTGAGGTACTAAGGAAGGCAATGTCATCAGCGAATCGCGAGTTACTAAGCTATTCTCGATTAACTTTTATCCCCAAATCTTCCCAATCCATGTCTCTGAATACCTCCTGTAAAATAAAATGCCCAAATAAAACAAAGCATTTTGGGGGCCGTTGACCATGCTGACGCAGTGTGATTTCTGCACAGTGCTCTAAATGTCAAAGTAAAGAAATGAAAAAAAGGTGTGGATAAACGACATGAGTAAGAATGACTCCCTTGCAGTGTGCATTCAGCTGTGCCGCTTTGCACTTTCCATTGCGCTTGAACTGGTATAGACCGGGGAATCCGACATCCATTTAAAACAAAGCATTGCGGGGACTTTTGACCACGCTGACGCAATGTGATTTCTGCCCAGTCCCCTATATGTCAACTTGATAAAATGCAACAAGGCGTGGGTAAACGAAGAGACTAACAATGACTCCCATGAGGTGCGACTAGAGCAGCACAGGTCTGCACTGTCTGGTGTGGCTTACCTGGCATGCACCGCGGGAATCTCACTGTGCACTTAAAACAAACGATTGTGAAGGCTGTTGCCGATGCTGACACTATGTGATTTCTGCCCAGTGCTATTTAATGTCAACGTGAAGAAATGCAAGAAGGTGTGAATGCGATGAGAGTAACAATGACTCCCGCGAGGTGCGACTAGAGCAGTGCGGCTCTTGCGCAGTCTGCTGCACTCCAACTGGCATAGATCGGGGGAATCCGACTGTCCATTTAAAACAAATAATTGCGCGGGCCGTTCACCATGCTCACGCAATGTGATTTCTGCCTAGTGCTATAAACGGCAAAGTGATGAAATAAAGAAATGTCTGGATAAAGGACAGGTGTAAGAGTGACTCCTGTGAGGTGCGGCTGGAGCAGTGCAGCTCTTGCGCGGTATGGTACGCCTCAACTGGCATGGACGGGCGGAATTCACTGTCCAAATGAAACAAAGCATTCTGGGAGCCAGTGCTCTAAATGTCAACGTGAAGAAATGCAAAAAGGTCGGTATAAAGGACAGGAGTAAGAATCACTCCCGTGCAGAGTTTATTGAGCAGTTTCGCTTTGTGCTATCCATTGTGCTTCATTTGGTATGGACCGGTGGAATCCAACTGTCCATTAAAACAAAGCTTTGCGAAGACTTTTGATCATGCTGACGTAATGTGACTTCTGCTCAGCGCTCTAAATGTCAACATGAAGAAATGCAACAAGGCATGGCTACACAAAGCGAGTAACAATGGCTCTCTTGAGGTGCGGCTAGAGCAGTGTGGCGCTTGCGCTGCCTGGTGCGCTTCAACTGGCATGGACCGGGAGAATCCGACTCTCCAAATAAAACAATGCATTTTGAGGGCCGTTGACCATGCTGACGCAATGTGATTTCTGCCCAGGTCTGTAAATGTCAACGTGCAGAAATGAAAAAAAGGCGTGGTTAAACGACAGGAGTAAGAATGACTCCCTTGCAGTGTGGATTCAGGAGTGGCGCTTTATGCTATCTGTTGTGCATCAACTGGCATGGACCGGCTGAAACTGACTGTCCACTTAAAACAAAGCATTGCAAGGACTTTTGACGATGCTGACGCAATGTGATTTGTGCCCAGGGCTCTAAATGTCAATGTGAGGAAATGGAACAAAGCGTGAGTGAAGGACGTTAGTAACAGTGACTCCCTTGAGGTGCGGCTAGAACAGTGCTGCTTTGCACTGTCTGGTGTGGTTCAACTGGAATGCACAGGGGGAATCTTACTGTGCTTTTAAAAGATATAATTGCGAGGGCGGTTGACCATTTTTATGCAAGGTGATTTGTGCCCAGTGCCCTAAATGTCAACCTGAAGAAATAGAACAAGGCGTGGGGGAGCTAAGTGAGTAACAATGACTCTCTTGAGCTGCGACTAGAGCAGTGCGGCTCTAGCGCTGCCTGGTGCGCTTTAACTGGGATAGATCGGGGTAATCCGACTGTCCATTTAAAACAAATGATTGCGAGGGCCGTTGACCATGCCGACGCAATTTGATTTCTGCCTAGTGCTTTAAACGTGAAATAAATAAATTAAGGAAAGGGCTGGATAAACGACAGGAGCAACTATGACACCCTTTAGGTGCGGCTAGCGCAGTGCAGCTCTTGCGCGGTCTGGTGCGAATGAACTGGCACGGACTGACAGAATCCACTGTCCAAATAAAACAAACCATTCTGGGGGCCGTTGAGCATGCTGACACAGTGTGATTTCTGCACAGTGCTCTAAATGTCGAAGTGAAAAAATGAAAAAAAAGCGTGGATAAAAGACAGGAGTAAGAATGACTCCCTTGCAGTGTGGATTGAGCTGTGCCGCTTTGCACTTTCCGTTGCGCTTCAACTGGTATGGACCGGGAGAATCTGACTGTCCATTTAAAACAAAGCATTGCGAGGACTTTTGACCATGCTGATGCAATGTGATCTCTGCCCAGTCCCCTATATGTCAACATGATAAAATCATCAAGGCGTGGGTAAACGAAGAGACTAACAATGACTCCCATGAGGTGCGACTAGAGCAGCACGGCTCTGCACTGTCTGGTGTGGCTTACCTGGCATGCACCGGGGGAATCTCACTGTGCACTTAAAACAAATGATTGTGAAGGCTGTTGCCGATGCTGACACTATGTGATTTCTGCCCAGTGCTATTTAATGTCAACGTGAAGAAATGCAAGAAGGTGCGTGTAAGCGGTGAGAGTAACAATGACTCCCTTGAGGTGCGACTAGAGCAGTGCAGCTTTTGCACAGTCTGCTGCACTCCAGCTGGCATAGATCGGGGGAATCCGACTGTCCATTTAAAAGAAATGATTGCGAGGGCCGTCGGCCATGCTGACGCAATGTGATTTCTGCCCAGTGCTCTAAACGTGAAACTGAATTAAATAAAAAAAGGCATGGATAAACTACAGGAGTCACAATGACTCCCTTGTGGTGCGGCTATCGCAGTGCGGCTCTTGCGTGGTCTTGTGTGCCTCAACTGGCATGGACCGGCGGAATCATCATCAGCATCAGCCTGGTTACGCCTACTGCAGGGCAAAGGCCTCTCCCATACATCTCCAACAACCCCGATCATGTACTATGTGTGGCCATGTCGTCCCTGCAAACTTCTTAATCTCATGCGCCCGCCTAACTTTCTGCCGCCCTCTGCTAAGCTTCCCTTCCCTTGGAATCCATTCCGTAACCCTTAATGACCATCGGTTATCTTCCCTCCTCATTTCGTATCCTGCCCATGCCCATTTCTTTTTCTTGATTTCAACTAAGATGTCATTAACTCGCGTTTGTTCCCTCACCCAATCTGCTCTTTTCTTATCCTTTAACGTTACACCTATCATTCTTCTTTCCATAGCTCGTTGCGTCGTCCTCAATTTGAGCAGAACCCATTTCTAAGCCTCCAGGTTTCTGCCCCATAGGTGAGTACTGGTAAGACACAGGTATTATATACTTTCCTCTGGAGGGGATAATGGCAACCTGCTAATCGTCATCTGAGAATGCCTGCCAAACGCACCCCAGCCCATTCTTGTTCTTCTGAATATTTCTGTCTCATGATCCGCATCCGCTGTCACTACCTGCCCTAAGTTGATGTATTCCCTTACGACTTCTAGTGCCTCGCTGCCAATTGTAAATTGCTGTTTTCTTCCGAGACTGTTAAGCATTACTTTAGTTTCCTGCAGATTAATTTTAGACCCACTCTTCTGCTTTGCCTATCCAGGTCAGTGAACATGCATTGCAATTGGTCCCCTGAGGTACTAAGGAAGGCAATGTCATCAGCGAATCGCGAGTTACTAAGCTATTCTCGATTAACTTTTATCCCCAAATCTTCCCAATCCATGTCTCTGAATACCTCCTGTAAAATAAAATGCCCAAATAAAACAAAGCATTTTGGGGGCCGTTGACCGTGCTGACGCAGTGTGATTTCTGCACAGTGCTCTAAATGTCAAAGTAAAGAAATGAAAAAAAGGTGTGGATAAACGACATGAGTAAGAATGACTCCCTTGCAGTGTGCATTCAGCTGTGCCGCTTTGCACTTTCCATTGCGCTTGAACTGGTATAGACCGGGGGAATCCGACATCCATTTAAAACAAAGCATTGCGGGGACTTTTGACCACGCTGACGCAATGTGATTTCTGCCCAGTCCCCTATATGTCAACTTGATAAAATGCAACAAGGCGTGGGTAAACGAAGAGACTAACAATGACTCCCATGAGGTGCGACTAGAGCAGCACAGGTCTGCACTGTCTGGTGTGGCTTACCTGGCATGCACCGCGGGAATCTCACTGTGCACTTAAAACAAACGATTGTGAAGGCTGTTGCCGATGCTGACACTATGTGATTTCTGCCCAGTGCTATTTAATGTCAACGTGAAGAAATGCAAGAAGGTGTGAATGCGATGAGAGTAACAATGACTCCCGCGAGGTGCGACTAGAGCAGTGCGGCTCTTGCGCAGTCTGCTGCACTCCAACTGGCATAGATCGGGGGAATCCGACTGTCCATTTAAAACAAATAATTGCGCGGGCCGTTCACCATGCTGACGCAATGTGATTTCTGCCTAGTGCTATAAACGGCAAAGTGATGAAATAAAGAAATGTCTGGATAAAGGACAGGTGTAAGAGTGACTCCTGTGAGGTGCGGCTGGAGCAGTGCAGCTCTTGCGCGGTATGGTACGCCTCAACTGGCATGGACGGGCGGAATTCACTGTCCAAATGAAACAAAGCATTCTGGGAGCCAGTGCTCTAAATGTCAACGTGAAGAAATGCAAAAAGGTCGGTATAAAGGACAGGAGTAAGAATCACTCCCGTGCAGAGTTTATTGAGCAGTTTCGCTTTGTGCTATCCATTGTGCTTCATTTGGTATGGACCGGTGGAATCCAACTGTCCATTAAAACAAAGCTTTGCGAAGACTTTTGATCATGCTGACGTAATGTGACTTCTGCTCAGCGCTCTAAATGTCAACATGAAGAAATGCAACAAGGCATGGCTACACAAAGCGAGTAACAATGGCTCTCTTGAGGTGCGGCTAGAGCAGTGTGGCGCTTGCGCTGCCTGGTGCGCTTCAACTGGCATGGACCGGGAGAATCCGACTCTCCAAATAAAACAATGCATTTTGAGGGCCGTTGACCATGCTGACGCAATGTGATTTCTGCCCAGGTCTGTAAATGTCAACGTGCAGAAATGAAAAAAAGGCGTGGTTAAACGACAGGAGTAAGAATGACTCCCTTGCAGTGTGGATTCAGGAGTGGCGCTTTATGCTATCTGTTGTGCATCAACTGGCATGGACCGGCTGAAACTGACTGTCCACTTAAAACAAAGCATTGCAAGGACTTTTGACGATGCTGACGCAATGTGATTTGTGCCCAGGGCTCTAAATGTCAATGTGAGGAAATGGAACAAAGCGTGAGTGAAGGACGTTAGTAACAGTGACTCCCTTGAGGTGCGGCTAGAACAGTGCTGCTTTGCACTGTCTGGTGTGGTTCAACTGGAATGCACAGGGGGAATCTTACTGTGCTTTTAAAAGATATAATTGCGAGGGCGGTTGACCATTTTTATGCAAGGTGATTTGTGCCCAGTGCCCTAAATGTCAACCTGAAGAAATAGAACAAGGCGTGGGGGAGCTAAGTGAGTAACAATGACTCTCTTGAGCTGCGACTAGAGCAGTGCAGCTCTAGCGCTGCCTGGTGCGCTTTAACTGGGATAGATCGGGGTAATCCGACTGTCCATTTAAAACAAATGATTGCGAGGGCCGTTGACCATGCCGACGCAATTTGATTTCTGCCTAGTGCTTTAAACGTGAAATAAATAAATTAAGGAAAGGGCTGGATAAACGACAGGAGCAACTATGACACCCTTTAGGTGCGGCTAGCGCAGTGCAGCTCTTGCGCGGTCTGGTGCGAATGAACTGGCACGGACTGACAGAATCCACTGTCCAAATAAAACAAACCATTCTGGGGGCCGTTGAGCATGCTGACACAGTGTGATTTCTGCACAGTGCTCTAAATGTCGAAGTGAAAAAATGAAAAAAAAGCGTGGATAAAAGACAGGAGTAAGAATGACTCCCTTGCAGTGTGGATTGAGCTGTGCCGCTTTGCACTTTCCGTTGCGCTTCAACTGGTATGGACCGGGAGAATCTGACTGTCCATTTAAAACAAAGCATTGCGAGGACTTTTGACCATGCTGATGCAATGTGATCTCTGCCCAGTCCCCTATATGTCAACATGATAAAATCATCAAGGCGTGGGTAAACGAAGAGACTAACAATGACTCCCATGAGGTGCGACTAGAGCAGCACGGCTCTGCACTGTCTGGTGTGGCTTACCTGGCATGCACCGGGGGAATCTCACTGTGCACTTAAAACAAATGATTGTGAAGGCTGTTGCCGATGCTGACACTATGTGATTTCTGCCCAGTGCTATTTAATGTCAACGTGAAGAAATGCAAGAAGGTGCGTGTAAGCGGTGAGAGTAACAATGACTCCCTTGAGGTGCGACTAGAGCAGTGCAGCTTTTGCACAGTCTGCTGCACTCCAGCTGGCATAGATCGGGGGAATCCGACTGTCCATTTAAAAGAAATGATTGCGAGGGCCGTCGGCCATGCTGACGCAATGTGATTTCTGCCCAGTGCTCTAAACGTGAAACTGAATTAAATAAAAAAAGGCATGGATAAACTACAGGAGTCACAATGACTCCCTTGTGGTGCGGCTATCGCAGTGCGGCTCTTGCGTGGTCTTGTGTGCCTCAACTGGCATGGACCGGCGGAATCATCATCAGCATCAGCCTGGTTACGCCTACTGCAGGGCAAAGGCCTCTCCCATACATCTCCAACAACCCCGATCATGTACTATGTGTGGCCATGTCGTCCCTGCAAACTTCTTAATCTCATGCGCCCGCCTAACTTTCTGCCGCCCTCTGCTAAGCTTCCCTTCCCTTGGAATCCATTCCGTAACCCTTAATGACCATCGGTTATCTTCCCTCCTCATTTCGTATCCTGCCCATGCCCATTTCTTTTTCTTGATTTCAACTAAGATGTCATTAACTCGCGTTTGTTCCCTCACCCAATCTGCTCTTTTCTTATCCTTTAACGTTACACCTATCATTCTTCTTTCCATAGCTCGTTGCGTCGTCCTCAATTTGAGCAGAACCCATTTCTAAGCCTCCAGGTTTCTGCCCCATAGGTGAGTACTGGTAAGACACAGGTATTATATACTTTCCTCTGGAGGGGATAATGGCAACCTGCTAATCGTCATCTGAGAATGCCTGCCAAACGCACCCCAGCCCATTCTTGTTCTTCTGAATATTTCTGTCTCATGATCCGCATCCGCTGTCACTACCTGCCCTAAGTTGATGTATTCCCTTACGACTTCTAGTGCCTCGCTGCCAATTGTAAATTGCTGTTTTCTTCCGAGACTGTTAAGCATTACTTTAGTTTCCTGCAGATTAATTTTAGACCCACTCTTCTGCTTTGCCTATCCAGGTCAGTGAACATGCATTGCAATTGGTCCCCTGAGGTACTAAGGAAGGCAATGTCATCAGCGAATCGCGAGTTACTAAGCTATTCTCGATTAACTTTTATCCCCAAATCTTCCCAATCCATGTCTCTGAATACCTCCTGTAAAATAAAATGCCCAAATAAAACAAAGCATTTTGGGGGCCGTTGACCGTGCTGACGCAGTGTGATTTCTGCACAGTGCTCTAAATGTCAAAGTAAAGAAATGAAAAAAAGGTGTGGATAAACGACATGAGTAAGAATGACTCCCTTGCAGTGTGCATTCAGCTGTGCCGCTTTGCACTTTCCATTGCGCTTGAACTGGTATAGACCGGGGGAATCCGACATCCATTTAAAACAAAGCATTGCGGGGACTTTTGACCACGCTGACGCAATGTGATTTCTGCCCAGTCCCCTATATGTCAACTTGATAAAATGCAACAAGGCGTGGGTAAACGAAGAGACTAACAATGACTCCCATGAGGTGCGACTAGAGCAGCACAGGTCTGCACTGTCTGGTGTGGCTTACCTGGCATGCACCGCGGGAATCTCACTGTGCACTTAAAACAAACGATTGTGAAGGCTGTTGCCGATGCTGACACTATGTGATTTCTGCCCAGTGCTATTTAATGTCAACGTGAAGAAATGCAAGAAGGTGTGAATGCGATGAGAGTAACAATGACTCCCGCGAGGTGCGACTAGAGCAGTGCGGCTCTTGCGCAGTCTGCTGCACTCCAACTGGCATAGATCGGGGGAATCCGACTGTCCATTTAAAACAAATAATTGCGCGGGCCGTTCACCATGCTGACGCAATGTGATTTCTGCCTAGTGCTATAAACGGCAAAGTGATGAAATAAAGAAATGTCTGGATAAAGGACAGGTGTAAGAGTGACTCCTGTGAGGTGCGGCTGGAGCAGTGCAGCTCTTGCGCGGTATGGTACGCCTCAACTGGCATGGACGGGCGGAATTCACTGTCCAAATGAAACAAAGCATTCTGGGAGCCAGTGCTCTAAATGTCAACGTGAAGAAATGCAAAAAGGTCGGTATAAAGGACAGGAGTAAGAATCACTCCCGTGCAGAGTTTATTGAGCAGTTTCGCTTTGTGCTATCCATTGTGCTTCATTTGGTATGGACCGGTGGAATCCAACTGTCCATTAAAACAAAGCTTTGCGAAGACTTTTGATCATGCTGACGTAATGTGACTTCTGCTCAGCGCTCTAAATGTCAACATGAAGAAATGCAACAAGGCATGGCTACACAAAGCGAGTAACAATGGCTCTCTTGAGGTGCGGCTAGAGCAGTGTGGCGCTTGCGCTGCCTGGTGCGCTTCAACTGGCATGGACCGGGAGAATCCGACTCTCCAAATAAAACAATGCATTTTGAGGGCCGTTGACCATGCTGACGCAATGTGATTTCTGCCCAGGTCTGTAAATGTCAACGTGCAGAAATGAAAAAAAGGCGTGGTTAAACGACAGGAGTAAGAATGACTCCCTTGCAGTGTGGATTCAGGAGTGGCGCTTTATGCTATCTGTTGTGCATCAACTGGCATGGACCGGCTGAAACTGACTGTCCACTTAAAACAAAGCATTGCAAGGACTTTTGACGATGCTGACGCAATGTGATTTGTGCCCAGGGCTCTAAATGTCAATGTGAGGAAATGGAACAAAGCGTGAGTGAAGGACGTTAGTAACAGTGACTCCCTTGAGGTGCGGCTAGAACAGTGCTGCTTTGCACTGTCTGGTGTGGTTCAACTGGAATGCACAGGGGGAATCTTACTGTGCTTTTAAAAGATATAATTGCGAGGGCGGTTGACCATTTTTATGCAAGGTGATTTGTGCCCAGTGCCCTAAATGTCAACCTGAAGAAATAGAACAAGGCGTGGGGGAGCTATGTGAGTAACAATGACTCCCTTGAGCTGCGACTAGAGCAGTGCGGCTCTAGCGCTGCCTGGTGCGCTTCAACTGGGATAGATCGGGGTAATCCGACTGTCCATTTAAAACAAATGATTGCGAGGGCCGTTGACCATGCTGACGCAATTTGATTTCTGCCTAGTGCTTTAAACGTGAAATAAATAAATTAAGGAAAGGGCTGGATAAACGACAGGAGTAACTATGACACCCTTTAGGTGCGGCTAGCGCAGTGCAGCTCTTGCGCGGTCTGGTGCGAATGAACTGGCATGGACTGACAGAATCCACTGTCCAAATAAAACAAACCATTCTGGGGGCCGTTGAGCATGCTGACGCAGTGTGATTTCTGCACAGTGCTCTAAATGTCGAAGTGAAAAAATGAAAAAAAAAGCGTGGATAAAAGACAGGAGTAAGAATGACTCCCTTGCAGTGTGGATTGAGCTGTGCCGCTTTGCACTTTCCGTTGCGCTTCAACTGGTATGGACCGGGAGAATCTGACTGTCCATTTAAAACAAAGCATTGCGACGACTTTTGACCATGCTGATGCAATGTGATCTCTGCCCAGTCCCCTAAATGTCAACGTGATAAAATGCAAGAAGGCGAGGGTAAACGAAGAGACTAACAATGACTCCCATGAGGTGGGACTAGAGTAGCGCGGCTTTGCACTGTCTGGTGTGGTTTACCTGGCATGCAACGGGGGAATCTAACTCTGCCATGAAAAGAAATGATTGCGAAGGCCATTGACCATGCTGACACAATGTGATTTCTGCCCAGTGCTATTTAATGTCAATGTGAAGAAATGCAAAAAAGGTGTGTGTAAGCGATGAGAGTAACAATGACACCCTTGAGGTGTGATTAGAGCAGCGCAGCATTTGCACAGTCTGCTGCACTCCAGCTGGCATAGATCGGGGGAATCCGACTGTCCAATTAAAACAAATGATTGTGAGCGCCGTCGACCATGCTGACGGAATGTGATTTCTGCCCAGTGCTCTAAACGTCAAAGTGAAGTAAATAAAAAATAGGACGGATAAACGACATGAGTAACAATGACTCCCTCGTGGTGCGGCTATCGCAGTGCGGCTATTGCGTGGTCTTGTGCGCCTCAACTGGCATGGACCGGCGGAATCATCATCAGCATAGGCCTGGTTATGCCTACTGCAGGGCAAAGGCCTCTCCCATACATCTCCAACAACCCCGATCATGTACTAAGTGTGGCCATGTCGTCCCCGCAAACTTCTGAATCTCATGCGCCCGCCTAACTTTCTGCCGCCCTCTGCTAAGCTTCTCTTCCCTTGGAATCCATTCCGTAACCCTCAATGACCATCGGTTATCTTCCCTCCTCATTGCGTATCCTGCCCATGCCCCTTTCTTTTTCTTGATTTCAACTAAGATGTCATTAAGTCGCGTTTGTTCCCTCACCCAATCTGCTCTTTTCTTATCCTTGAACGTTACACCTATCATTCTTCTTTCCATAGATCGTTGTGTCGTCCTCAATATGAGCAGAACCCTTTTCGTAAGCCTCAAGGTTTCTGCCCCATAGGTGAGTGCTGGTAAGACACAGGTATTATATACTTTCCTCTTGAGGGGATAACGGCAACCTGCTATTCATCATCTGAGAATGCCTGCCAAACGCACCCCAGCCCATTCTTCTTCTTCTGAATATTTCTGTCTTATGATCCGCATCCGCTGTCACTACCTGACCTAAGTTGGTGTATTCCCTTACGACTTCCAGTGCCTCGCTGCCTATTGTAAATTGCGGTTTTCTTCGGAGACTGTTAAGCATTACTTTAGTTTCCTGCAGATTAATTTTTAGACCCACTCTTCTGCTTTGCCTATCCAGGTCACTGAACATGCATTGCAATTGGTCCCCTGAGGTACTAAGCAAGGCAATGTCATCAGCGAATCGCGAGTTACCAAGCTATTCTCGATTAACTTTTATCCCCAATTCTTCCCAATCCATGTCTCTGAATACCTCCTGTAAAATAAAATGCCCAAATAAAACAAAGCATTTTGGGGGCCGTTGACCGTGCTGACGCAGTGTGATTTCTGCACAGTGCTCTAAATGTCAAAGTGAAAAAATGAAAAAAAAGGTGTGGATAAACGACATGAGTAAGAATGACTCCCTTGCAGTGCGCATTCAGCTGTGCCGCTTTGCACTTTCCATTGCGTTTCAACTGGTATAGACCGGGGGAATCCGACTGTCCATTTAAAACAAAGCATTGCGGGGACTTTTGACCATGCTGACGCAATGTGATTTCTGCCCAGTCCCCTATATGTCAACTTGATAAAATCAACAAGCCGTGGGTAAACGAAGAGACTAACAATGACTCCCATGAGGTGCGACTAGAGCAGCACAGCTTTGCACTGTCTGGTGTGGTTTACCTGTCATGCACCGGGGGAATCTCACTGTGCACTTAAAACAAATGATTGTGAAGGCTGTTGCCGATGCTGACACAATGTGATTTCTGCCCAGTGCTATTTAATGTCAACGTGAAGAAATGCAAGAAGGTGTGTATGCGATGAGAGTAACAATGACTCCCTCGAGGTGCGACAAGAGCAGTGCGGCTCTTGCGCAGTCTGCTGCACTCCAACTGGCATAGATCGGGGGAATCCGACTGTCCATTTAAAACAAATGATTACGCGGGCCGTTCACCATGCTGACGCAATGTGATTTCTGCCTAGTGCTCTAAACGGCAAAGTGATGAAATAAAGAAATGCCTGGATAAAGGACAGGTGTAAGAGTGACTCCTGTGAGGTGCGGCTGGAGCAGTGCAGCTCTTGCGCGGTATGGTACGCCTCAACTGGCATGGACGGGCGGAATTCACTGTCCAAATGAAACAAAGCATTCTGGGAGCCAGTGCTATAAATGTCAACGTGAAGAAATGCAAAAAGGTGGGCATAAGGGACAGGAGTAAGAATGACTCCCGTGCAGAGTTTATTGAGCAGTTTCGCTTTGTGCTATCCATTGTGCTTCATTTGGTATGGACCGGTGGAATCCAACTGTCCATTAAAACAAAGCTTTGCGAAGACTTTTGATCATGCTGACGTAATGTGACTTCTGCCCAGCGCTCTAAATGTCAACGTGAAGAAATGCAACAAGGCATGGCTACACGAAGCGAGTAACAATGGCTCTCTTGAGGTGCGGCTAGAGCAGTGTGGCGCTTGCGCTGCCTGGTGCGCTTCAACTGGCATGGACCGGGAGAATCCGACTCTCCAAATAAAACAATGCATTTTGAGGGCCGTTGACCATGCTGACGCAATGTGATTTCTGCCCAGGTCTGTAAATGTCAACGTGCAGAAATGAAAAAAAAGGCGTGGTTAAACGACAGGAGTAAGAATGACTCCCTTGCAGTGTGGATTCAGGAGTGGCGCTTTATGCTATCTGTTGTGCTTCAACTGGCATGGACCGGCTGAAACTGACTGTCCACTTAAAACAAAGCATTGCAAGGACTTTTGACGATGCTGACGCAATGTGATTTGTGCCCAGGGCTCTAAATGTCAATGTGAGGAAATGGATAAAAAGCGTGGGTGAAGGACGTTAGTAACAATGACTCCCTTGAGGTGCGGCTAGAACAGTGCTGCTTTGCACTGTCTGGTGTGGTTCAACTGGAATGCACAGGGGGAATCTTACTGTGCTTTTAAAAGATATAATTGCGAGGGCGGTTGACCATTTTTATGCAAGGTGATTTGTGCCCAGTGCCCTAAATGTCAACCTGAAGAAATAGAACAAGGCGTGGGGGAGCTAAGTGAGTAACAATGACTCCCTTGAGCTGCGGCTAGAGCAGTGCGGCTCTAGCGCTGCCTGGTGCGCTTCAACTGGGATAGATCGGGGTAATACGACTGTCCATTTAAAACAAATGATTGCGAGGGCCGTTGACCATGCTGACGCAATTTGATTTCTGCCTAGTGCTTTAAACGTGAAATAAATAAATTAAGGAAAGGGCTGGATAAACGACAGGAGTAACTATGACACCCTTTAGGTGCGGCTAGCGCAGTGCAGCTCTTGCGCGGTCTGGTGCGAATGAACTGGCATGGACTGACAGAATCCACTGTCCAAATAAAACAAACCATTTTGGGGGCCGTTGAGCATGCTGACGCAGTGTGATTTCTGCACAGTGCTCTAAATGTCGAAGTGAAAAAATGAAAAAAAAGCGTGGATAAAAGACAGGAGTAAGAATGACTCCCTTGCAGTGTGGATTGAGCTGTGCCGCTTTGCACTTTCCGTTGCGCTTCAACTGGTATGGACCGGGAGAATCTGACTGTCCATTTAAAACAAAGCATTGCGAGGACTTTTGAACATGCTGATGCAATGTGATCTCTGCCCAGTCCCCTATATGTCAACTTGATAAAATCAACAAGGCGAGGGTAAACGAAGAGACTAACAATGACTCCCATGAGGTGCGACTAGAGCAGCACGGCTCTGCACTGTCTGGTGTGGCTTACCTGGCATGCACCGGGGGAATCTCACTGTGCACTTAAAACAAATGATTGTGAAGGCTGTTGCCGATGCTGACACAATGTGATTTCTGCCCAGTGCTCTAAACGTCAAACTGAAGTAATTAAAAAAAGGCATGGATAAACTACAGGAGTCACAATGACTCCCTTGTGGTGCGGCTATCGCAGTGCGGCTCTTGCGTGGTCTTGTGTGCCTCAACTGGCATGGACCGGCGCAATCATCATCGGCATCAGCCTGGTTACGCCTACTGCAGGGCAAAGGCCTCTCCCATACATCTCCAACAACCCCGATCATGTACTATGTGTGGCCATGTCGTCCCTGCAAACTTCTTAATCTCATGCGCCCGCCTAACTTTCTGCCGCCCTCTGCTAAGCTTCCCTTCCCTTGGAATCCATTCCGTAACCCTCAATGACCATCGGTTATCTTCCCTCGTCATTGCGTATCCTGCCCATGCCCATTTCTTTTTCTTGATTTCTACTAAGATGTCATTAACTCGCGTTTGTTCCCTCACCCAATCTGCTCTTTTCTTATCCTTGAACGTTACACCTATCATTCTTCTTTCCATAGCTCGTTGCGTCGTCCTCAATTTGAGCAGAACCCATTTCGTAAGCCTCCAGGTTTCTGCCCCATAGGTGAGTACTGGTAAGACACAGGTATTATATACTTTCCTCTGGAGGGGATAATGGCAACCTGCTAATCATCATCTGAGAATGCCGGCCAAACGCACCCCAGCCCATTCTTGTTCTTCTGAATATTTCTGTCTCATGATCCGCATCCGCTGTCACTACCTGCCCTAAGTTGATGTATTCCCTTACGACTTCTAGTGCCTCGCTGCCAATTGTAAATTGCTGTTTTCTTCCGAGACTGTTAAGCATTACTTTAGTTTCCTGCAGATTAATTTTAGACCCACTCTTCTGCTTTGCCTATCCAGGTCAGTGAACATGCATTGCAATTGGTCCCCTGAGGTACTAAGGAAGGCAATGTCATCAGCGAATCGCGAGTTACTAAGCTATTCTCGATTAACTTTTATCCCCAAATCTTCCCAATCCATGTCTCTGAATACCTCCTGTAAAATAAAATGCCCAAATAAAACAAAGCACTTTGGGGGCCGTTGACCGTGCTGACGCAGTGTGATTTCTGCACAGTGCTCTAAATGTCAAAGTAAAGAAATGAAAAAAAGGTGTGGATAAACGACATGAGTAAGAATGACTCCCTTTCAGTGTGCATTCAGCTGTGCCGCTTTGCACTTTCCATTGCGCTTGAACTGGTATAGACCGGGGGAATCCGACTGTCGATTTAAAACAAAGCATTGCGGGGACTTTTGACCACGCTGACGCAATGTGATTTCTGCCCAGTCCCCTATATGTCAACTTGATAAAATGCAACAAGGCGTGGGTAAACGAAGAGACTAACAATGACTCCCATGAGGTGCGACTAGAGCAGCACAGGTCTGCACTGTCTGGTGTGGCTTACCTGGCATGCACCGCGGGAATCTCACTGTGCACTTAAAACAAACGATTGTGAAGGCTGTTGCCGATGCTGACACTATGTGATTTCTGCCCAGTGCTATTTAATGTCAACGTGAAGAAATGCAAGAAGGTGTGTATGCGATGAGAGTAACAATGACTGCCTCGAGGTGCGACTAGAGCAGTGCGGCTCTTGCGCAGTCTGCTGCACTCCAACTGGCATAGATCGGGGGAATCCGACTGTCCATTTAAAACAAATAATTGCGTGGGCCGTTCACCATGCTGACGCAATGTGATTTCTGCCTAGTGCTCTAAACGGCAAAGTGATGAAATAAAGAAATGCCTGGATAAAGGACAGGTGTAAGAGTGACTCCTGTGAGGTGCGGCTGGAGCAGTGCAGCTCTTGCGCGGTATGGTACGCCTCAACTGGCATGGACGGGCGGAATTCACTGTCCAAATGAAACAAAGCATTCTGGGAGCCAGTGCTCTAAATTTCAACGTGAAGAAATGCAAAAAGGTGGGTATAAAGGACAGGAGTAAGAATGACTCCCGTGCAGAGTTTATTGAGCAGTTTCGCTTTGTGCTATCCATTGTGCTTCATTTGGTATGGACCGGTGGAATCCAACTGTCCATTAAAACAAAGCTTTGCGAAGACTTTTGATCATGCTGACGTAATGTGACTTCTGCCCAGCGCTCTAAATGTCAACGTGAAGAAATGCAACAAGGCATGGCTACACAAAGCGAGTAACAATGGCTCTCTTGAGGTGCGGCTAGAGCAGTGTGGTGCTTGCGCTGCCTGGTGCGCTTCAATTGGCATGGACCGGGAGAATCCGACTCTCCAAATAAAACAATGCATTTTGAGGGCCGTTGACCATGCTTACGCAATGTGATTTCTGCCCAGGTCTGTAAATGTCAACGTGCAAAAATGAAAAAAAAAGGCGTGGTTAAACGACAGGAGTAAGAATGACTCCCTTGCAGTGTGGATTCAGGAGTGGCGCTTTATGCTATCTGTTGTGCATCAACTGGCATGGAGCGGCTGAAACTGACTGTCCACTTAAAACAAAGCATTGCAAGGACTTTTGACGATGCTGACGCAATGTGATTTGTGCCCATGGCTCTAAATGTCAATGTGAGGAAATGGAACAAAGCGTGGGTGAAGGACGTTAGTAACAATGACTCCCTTGAGGTGCGGCTAGAACAGTGCTGCTTTGCACTGTCTGGTGTGGTTCAACTGGAATGCACAGGGGGAATCTTACTGTGCTTTTAAAAGATATAATTGCGAGGGCGGTTGACCATTTTTATGCAAGGTGATTTGTGCCCAGTGCCCTAAATGTCAACCTGAAGAAATAGAACAAGGCGTGGGGGAGCTAAGTGAGTAACAATGACTCCCTTGAGCTGCGACTAGAGCAGTGCGGCTCTAGCGCTGCCTGGTGCGCTTCAACTGGGATAGATCGGGGTAATCCGACTGTCCATTTAAAACAAATGATTGCGAGGGCCGTTGACCATGCTGACGCAATTTGATTTCTGCCTAGTGCTTTAAACGTGAAATAAGTAAATTAAGGTAAGGGCTGGATAAACGACAGGAGTAACTATGACACCCTTTAGGTGCGGCTAGCGCAGTGCAGCTCTTGCGCGGTCTGGTGCGAATGAACTGGCATGGACTGACAGAATCCACTGTCCAAATAAAACAAACCATTCTGGGGGCCGTTGAGCATGCTGACGCAGTGTGATTTCTGCACAGTGCTCTAAATGTCGAAGTGAAAAAATGAAAAAAAAAGCGTGGATAAAAGACAGGAGTAAGAATGACTCCCTTGCAGTGTGGATTGAGCTGTGCCGCTTTGCACTTTCCGTTGCGCTTCAACTGGTATGGACCGGGAGAATCTGACTGTCCATTTAAAACAAAGCATTGCGAGGACTTTTGACCATGCTGATGCAATGTGATCTCTGCCCAGTCCCCTATATGTCAACTTGATAAAATCATCAAGGCGTGGGTAAACGAAGAGACTAACAATGACTCCCATGAAGTGCGACTAGAGCAGCACGGCTCTGCACTGTCTGGTGTGGCTTACCTGGCATGCACCGGGGGAATCTCACTGTGCACTTAAAACAAATTATTGTGAAGGCTGTTGCCGATGCTGACACAATGTGATTTCTGCCCAGTGCTCTAAACGTCAAACTGAAGTAATTAAAAAAAGGCATGGATAAACTACAGGAGTCACAATGACTCCCTTGTGGTGCGGCTATCGCAGTGCGGCTCTTGCGTGGTCTTGTGTGCCTCAACTGGCATGGACCGGCGCAATCATCATCAGCATCAGCCTGGTTACGCCTACTGCAGGGCAAAGGCCTCTCCCATACATCTCCAACAACCCCCATCATGTACTATGTGTGGCCATCTCGTCCCTGCAAACTTCTTAATCTCATGCGCCCGCCTAACTTTCTGCCGCCCTCTGCTAAGCTTCCCTTCCCTTGGAATCCATTCCGTAACCCTCAATGACCATCGGTTATCTTCCCTCCTCATTGCGTATCCTGCCCATGCCCATTTCTTTTTCTTGATTTCAACTAAGATGTCATTAACTCGCGTTTGTTCCCTCACCCAATCTGCTCTTTTCTTATCCTTGAACGTTACACCTATCATTCTTCTTTCCATAGCTCGTTGCGTCGTCCTCAATTTGAGCAGAACCCTTTTCGTAAGCCTCCAGGTTTTTGCCCCATAGGTGAGTACTGGTAAGACACAGGTATTATATACTTTCCTCTTGAGGGGATAATGGCAACCTGCTAATCATCATCTGATAATGCCTGCCAAACACACCCCAGCCCATTCTTGTTCTTCTGAATATTTCTGTCTCATGATCCGCATCCGCTGTCACTACCTGCCCTAAGTTGATGTATTCCCTTACGACTTCCAGTGCCTCGCTGCCAATTGTAAATTGCTGTTTTCTTCCGAGACTGTTAAGCATTACTTTAGTTTCCTGCAGATTACTTTTTAGACCCACTCTTCTGCTTTGTCTCTCCAGGTCAGTGAACATGCATTGCAATTGGTCCCCTGAGGTACTAATGAAGGCAATGTCATCAGCGAATCGCGAGTTACTAAGCTATTCTCGATTAACTTTTATCCCCAATTCTTCTCAATCCATGTCTCTGAATACCTCCTGTAAAATAAAATGCCCAAATAAAACAAAGCATTTTGGGGGCCGTTGACCGTGCTGACGCAGTGTGATTTCTGCCCAGTCCCCTATATGTCAACTTGATAAAATGCAACAAGGCGTGGGTAAACGAAGAGACTAACAATGACTCCCATGAGGTGCGACTAGAGCAGCACGGTTCTGCACTGTCTGGTGTGGTTTACCTGGCATGCACCGCGGGAATCTCACTGTGCACTTAAAACAAATGATTGTGAAGGCTGTTGCCGATGCTGACACTATGTGATTTCTGCCCAGTGCTATTTAATGTCAACGTGAAGAAATGCAAGAAGGTGTGCGTAAGCGAAGAGAGTAACAATGACTCCCTCGTGGTGCGACTAGAGCAGTGCGGCTCTTGCGCAGTCTGCTGCACTCCAGCTGGCATAGATCGGGGGAATCCGACTGTCCATTTAAAACAAATGATTGCGAGGGCCGTCGGCCATGCTGACGCAATGTGATTTCTGCCCAGTGCTCTAAACGTGAAACTGAAGTAAATAAAAAAAGGCATGGATAAACTACAGGAGTCACAATGACTCCCTTGTGGTGCGGCTATCGCAGTGCGGCTCTTGCGTGGTCTTGTGTGCCTCAACTGGCATGGACCGGCGGAATCATCATCAGCATCAGCCTGGTTACGCCTACTGCAGGGCAAAGGCCTCTCCCATACATCTCCAACAACCCCGATCATGTACTATGTGTGGCCATGTCGTCCCTGCAAACTTCTTAATCTCATGCGCCCGCCTAACTTTCTGCCGCCCTCTGCTAAGCTTCCCTTCCCTTGGAATCCATTCCGTAAACCTTAATGACCATCGGTTATCTTCCCTCCTCATTTCATATCCTGCCCATGCCCATTTCTTTTTCTTGATTTCAACTAAGATGTCATTAACTCGCGTTTGTTCCCTCACCCAATCTGCTCTTTTCTTATCCTTTAACGTTACACCTATCATTCTTCTTTCCATAGCTCGTTGCGTCGTCCTCAATTTGAGCAGAACCCATTTCGTAAGCCTCCAGGTTTCTGCTCCATAGGTGAGTACTGGTAAGACACAGGTATTATATACTTTCCTCTGGAGGGGATAATGGCAACCTGCTAATCATCATCTGAGAATGCCTGCCAAACGCACCCCAGCCCATTCTTGTTCTTCTGAATATTTCTGTCTCATGATCCGCATCCACTGTCACTACCTGCCCTAAGTTGATGTATTCCCTTACGACTTCTAGTGCCTCGCTGCCAATTGTAAATTGCTGTTTTCTTCCGAGACTGTTAAGCATTACTTTAGTTTCCTGCAGATTAATTTTAGACCCACTCTTCTGCTTTGCCTATCCAGGTCAGTGAACATGCATTGCAATTGGTCCCCTGAGGTACTAAGGAAGGCAATGTCATCAGCGAATCGCGAGTTACTAAGCTATTCTCGATTAACTTTTATCCCCAATTCTTCCCAATCCATGTCTCTGAATACATCCTGTAAAATAAAATGCCCAAATAAAACAAAGCATTTTGGGGGCCGTTGACCGTGCTGACGCAGTGTGATTTCTGCACAGTGCTCTAAATGTCAAAGTGAAAAAATGAAAAAAAGGTGTGGATAAACGACATGAGTAAGAATGACTCCCTTGCAGTGTGCATTCAGCTGTGCCGCTTTGCACTTTCCATTGCGCTTCAACTGGTATAGACCGGGGGAATCCGACTGTCCATTTAAAACAAAGCATTGCGGGGACTTTTGACCATGCTGACGCAATGTGATTTCTGCCCAGTCCCCTATATGTCAACTTGATAAAATCAACAAGGCGTGGGTAAACGAAGAGACTAACAATGACTCCCATGAGGTGCGACTAGAGCAGCACAGCTTTGCACTGTCTGGTGTGGTTTACCTGTCATGCACCGGGGGAATCTCACTGTGCACTTAAAACAAATGATTGTGAAGGCTGTTGCCGATGCTGACACAATGTGATTTCTGCCCAGTGCTATTTAATGTCAACGTGAAGAAATGCAAGAAGGTGTGTATGCGATGAGAGTAACAATGACTCCCTCGAGGTGCGACTAGAGCAGTGCGGCTCTTGCGCAGTCTGCTGCACTCCAACTGGCATAGATCGGAGGAATCCGACTGTCCATTTAAAACAAATGATTACGCGGGCCGTTCACCATGCTGACGCAATGTGATTTCTGCCTAGTGCTCTAAACGGCAAAGTGATGAAATAAAGAAATGCCTGGATAAAGGACAGGTGTAAGAGTGACTCCTGTGAGGTGCGGCTGGAGCAGTGCAGCTCTTGCGCGGTATGGTACGCCTCAACTGGCATGGACGGGCGGAATTCACTGTCCAAATGAAACAAAGCATTCTGGGAGCCAGTGCTCTAAATGTCAACGTGAAGAAATGCAAAAAGGTCGGTATAAAGGACAGGAGTAAGAATGACTCCCGTGCAGAGTTTATTGAGCAGTTTCGCTTTGTGCTATCCATTGTGCTTCATTTGGTATGGACCGGTGGAATCCAACTGTCCATTAAAACAAAGCTTTGCGAAGACTTTTGATCATGCTGACGTAATGTGACTTCTGCCCAGCGCCCTAAATGTCAACGTGAAGAAATGCAACAAGGCATGGCTACACAAAGCGAGTAACAATGGCTCTCTTAAGGTGCGGCTAGAGCAGTGTGGCGCTTGCGCTGCCTGGTGCGCTTCAACTGGCATGGACCGGGAGAATCCGACTCTCGAAATAAAACAATGCATTTTGAGGGCCGTTGACCATGCTGACGCAATGTGATTTCTGCCCAGGTCTGTAAATGTCAACGTGCAGAAATGAAAAAAAAGGCGTGGTTAAAGGACAGGAGTAAGAATGACTCCCTTGCAGTGTGGATTCAGGAGTGGCGCTTTATGCTATCTGTTGTGCTTCAACTGGCATGGACCGGCTGAAACTGACTGTCCACTTAAAACAAAGCATTGCAAGGACTTTTGACGATGCTGACGCAATGTGATTTGTGCCCAGGGCTCTAAATGTCAATGTGAGGAAATGGAACAAAGCGTGGGTGAAGGACGTTAGTAACAATGACTCCCTTGAGGGGCGGCTAGAACAGTGCTGCTTTGCACTGTCTGGTGTGGTTCAACTGGAATGCACAGGGGGAATCTTACTGTGCTTTTAAAAGATATAATTGCGAGGGCGGTTGACCATTTTTATGCAAGGTGATTTGTGCCCAGTGCCCTAAATGTCAACCTGAAGAAATAGAACAAGGCGTGGGGGAGCTAAGTGAGTAACAATGACTCCCTTGAGCTGCGACTAGAGCAGTGCGGCTCTAGCGCTGCCTGGTGCGCTTCAACTGGGATAGATCGGGGTAATCCGACTGTCCATTTAAAACAAATGATTGCGAGGGCCGTTGACCATGCTGACGCAATTTGATTTCTGCCTAGTGCTTTAAACGTGAAATAAATAAATTAAGGTAAGGGCTGGATAAACGACAGGAGTAACTATGACACCCTTTAGCTGCGGCTAGCGCAGTGCAGCTCTTGCGCGGTCTGGTGCGAATGAACTGGCATGGACTGACAGAATCCACTGTCCAAATAAAACAAACCATTCTGGGGGCCGTTGAGCATGCTGACGCAGTGTGATTTCTGCACAGTGCTCTAAATGTCGAAGTGAAAAAATGAAAAAAAAGCGTGGATAAAAGACAGGAGTAAGAATGACTCCCTTGCAGTGTGGATTGAGCTGTGCAGCTTTGCACTTTCCGTTGCGCTTCAACTGGTATGGACCGGGAGAATCTGACTGTCCATTTAAAACAAAGCATTGCGAGGACTTTTGACCATGCTGATGCAATGTGATCTCTGCCCAGTCCCCTAAATGTCAACGTGATAAAATGCAACAAGGTGAGGGTAAACGAAGAGACTAACAATGACTCCCATGAGGTGGGACTAGAGTAGCGCGGCTTTGCACTGTCTGGTGTGGTTTACCTGGCATGCACCGGGGAATCTAACTCTGCCATGAAAAGAAATGATTGCGAAGGCCGTTGACCATGCTGACACAATGTGATTTCTGCCCAGTGCTATTTAATGTCAATGTGAAGAAATGCAAAAAAGGTGTGTGTAAGCGATGAGAGTAACAATGACACCCTTGAGGTGTGATTAGAGCAGCGCAGCATTTGCACAGTCTGCTGCACTCCAGCTGGCATAGATCGGGGGAATCCGACTGTCCAATTAAAACAAATGATTGTGAGCGCCGTCGACCATGCTGACGGAATGTGATTTAAGTGCTCTAAACGTCAAAGTGAAGTAAATAAAAAAAGGACGGATAAACGACAGGAGTAACAATGGCTCCCTCGTGGTGCGGCTATCGCAGTGCGGCTATTGCGTGGTCTTGTGCGCCTCAACTGGCATGGACCGGCGGAATCATCATCAGCATAGGCCTGGTTACGCCTACTGCAGGGCAAAGCCTCTCCCATACATCTCCAACAACCCCGATCATGTACTAAGTGTGGCCATGTCGTCCGCGCAAACTTCTGAATCTCATGCGCCCGCCTAACTTTCTGCCGCCCTCTGCTAAGCTTCTCTTCCCTTGGAATCCATTCCGTAACCCTCAATGACCATCGGTTATCTTCCCTCCTCATTGCGTATCCTGCCCATGCCCCTTTCTTTATCTTGATTTCAACTAAGATGTGATTAAGTCGCGTTTGTTCCCTCACCCAATCTGCTCTTTTCTTATCCTTGAACGTTACACCTATCATTCTTCTTTCCATAGTTCGTTGTGTCGTCCTCAATATGAGCAGAACCCTTTTCGTAAGCCTCAAGGTTTCTGCCCCATAGGTGAGTGCTGGTAAGACACAGGTATTATATACTTTCCTCTTGAGGGGATAACGGCAACCTGCTATTCATCATCTGAGAATGCCTGCCAAACGCACCCCAGCCCATTCTTGTTCTTCTGAATATTTCTGTCTTATGATCCGCATCCGCTGTCACTACCTGACCTAAGTTGGTGTATTCCCTTACGACTTCCAGTGCCTCGCTGCCTATTGTATATTGCGGTTTTCTTCGGAGACTGTTAAGCATTACTTTAGTTTCCTGCTGATTAATTTTTAGACCCACTCTTCTGCTTTGCCTATCCAGGTCACTGAACATGCATTGCAATTGGTCCCCTGAGGTACTAAGCAAGGCAATGTCATCAGCGAATCGCGAGTTACCAAGCTATTCTCGATTAACTTTTATCCCCAATTCTTCCCAATCCATGTCTCTGAATACCTCCTGTAAAATAAAATGCCCAAATAAAACAAAGCATTTTGGGGGCCGTTGACCGTGCTGACGCAGTGTGATTTCTGCACAGTGCTCTAAATGTCAAAGTGAAAAAATGAAAGAAAGGTGTGGATAAACGACATGAGTAAGAATGACTCCCTTGCAGTGTGCATTCAGCTGTGCCGCTTTGCACTTTCCATTGCGCTTCAACTGGTATAGACCGGGGGAATCCGACTGTTCATTTAAAACAAAGCATTGCGGGGACTTTTGACCATGCTGACGCAATGTAATTTCTGCCCAGTCCCCTATATGTCAACTTGATAAAATCAACAAGGCGTGGGTAAACGAAGAGACTAACAATGACTCCCATGAGGTGCGACTAGAGCAGCACAGCTTTGCACTGTCTGGTGTGGTTTCCTGTCATGCACCGGGGGAATCTCACTGTGCACTTAAAACAAATGATTGTGAAGGCTGTTGCCGATGCTGACACAATGTGATTTCTGCCCAGTGCTATTTAATGTCAACGTGAAGAAATGCAAGAAGGTGTGTATGCGATGAGAGTAACAATGACTCCCTCGAGGTGCGACTAGAGCAGTGCGGCTCTTGCGCAGTCTGCTGCACTCCAACTGGCATAGATCGGGGGAATCCGACTGTCCATTTAAAACAAATGATTACGCGGGCCGTTCACCATGCTGACGCAATGTGATTTCTGCCTAGTGCTCTAAACGGCAAAGTGATGAAATAAAGAAATGCCTGGATAAAGGACAGGTGTAAGAGTGACTCCTGTGAGGTGCGGCTGGAGCAGTGCAGCTCTTGCGCGGTATGGTACGCCTCAACTGGCATGGACGGGCGGAATTCACTGTCCAAATGAAACAAAGCATTCTGGGAGCCAGTGCTCTAAATGTCAACGTGAAGAAATGCAAAAAGGTGGGTATAAAGGACAGGAGTAAGAATGACTCCCGTGCAGAGTTTATTGAGCAGTTTCGCTTTGTGCTATCCATCTATCCATTGTGCTTCATTTGGTATGGACCGGTGGAATCCAACTGTCCATTAAAACAAAGCTTTGCGAAGACTTTTGATCATGCTGACGTAATGTGACTTCTGCCCAGCGCTCTAAATGTCAACGTGAAGAAATGCAACAAGGCATGGCTACACAAAGCGAGTAACAATGGCTCTTTTGAGGTGCGGCTAGAGCAGTGTGGCGCTTGCGCTGCCTGGTGCGCTTCAACTGGCATGGACCGGGAGAATCCGACTCTCCAAATAAAACAATGCATTTTGAGGGCCGTTGACCATGCTGACGCAATGTGATTTCTGCCCAGGTCTGTAAATGTCAACATGCAGAAATGAAAAAAAAGGCGTGGTTAAACGACAGGAGTAAGAATGACTCCCTTGCAGTGTGGATTCAGGAGTGGCGCTTTATGCTATCTGTTGTGCTTCAACTGGCATGGACCGGCTGAAACTGACTGTCCACTTAAAACAAAGCATTGCAAGGACTTTTGACGATGCTGACGCAATGTGATTTGTGCCCAGGGCTCTAAATGTCAATGTGAGGAAATGGAACAAAGCGTGGGTGAAGGACGTTAGTAACAATGACTCCCTTGAGGTGCGGCTAGAACAGTGCTGCTTGGCACTGTCTGGTGTGGTTCAACTGGAATGCACAGGGGGAATCTTACTGTGCTTTTAAAAGATATAATTGCGAGGGCGGTTGACCATTTTTATGCAAGGTGATTTGTGCCCAGTGCCCTAAATGTCAACCTGAAGAAATAGAACAAGGCGTGGGGGAGCTAAGTGAGTAACAATGACTCCCTTGAGCTGCGGCTAGAGCAGTGCGGCTCTAGCGCTGCCTGGTGCGCTTCAACTGGGATAGATCGGGGTAATCCGACTGTCCATTTAAAACAAATGATTGCGAGGGCCGTTGACCATGCTGACGCAATTTGATTTCTGCCTAGTGCTTTAAACGTGAAATAAATAAATTAAGGAAAGGGCTGGATAAACGACAGGAGTAACTATGACACCCTTTAGGTGCGGCTAGCGCAGTGCAGCTCTTGCGCGGTCTTGTGCGAATGAACTGGCATGGACTGACAGAATCCACTGTCCAAATAAAACAAACCATTCTGGGGGCCGTTGAGCATGCTGACGCAGTGTGATTTCTGCACAGTGCTCTAAATGTCGAAGTGAAAAAATGAAAAAAAAAGCGTGGATAAAAGACAGGAGTAAGAATGACTCCCTTGCAGTGTGGATTGAGCTGTGCCGCTTTGCACTTTCCGTTGCGCTTCAACTGGTATGGACCGGGAGAATCTGACTGTCCATTTAAAACAAAGCATTGCGAGGACTTTTGACCATGCTGATGAATGTGATCTCTGCACAGTCCCCTATATGTCAACTTGATAAAATCAACAAGGCGAGGGTAAACGAAGAGACTAACAATGACTCCCATGAGGTGCGACTAGAGCAGCACGGCTCTGCACTGTCTGGTGTGGCTTACCTGGCATGCACCGGGGGAATCTCACTGTGCACCTAAATCAAATGATTGTGAAGGCTGTTGCCGATGCTGACACAATGTGATTTCTGCCCAGTGCTCTAAACGTCAAACTGAAGTAATTAAAAAAAGGCATGGATAAACTACAGGAGTCACAATGACTCCCTTGTGGTGCGGCTATCGCAGTGCGGCTCTTGCGTGGTCTTGTGTGCCCCAACTGGCATGGACCGGCGGAATCAGCATCAGCCTGGTTACGCCTACTGCAGGGCAGGGGCCTCTCCCATACATCTCCAACAACCCCGATCATGTACTAAGTGTGGCCATGTCGTCCCTGCAAACTTCTTAATCTCATGCGCCCGCCTAACTTTCTGCCGCCCTCTGCTAAGCTTCCCTTCCCTTGGAATCCATTCCGTAACCCTTAATGACCATTGGTTATCTTCCCTCCTCATTTCGTGTCCTGCCCATGCCCATTTCTTTTTCTTGATTTCAACTAAGACATCATTAACTCGCGTTTGTTCCCTCACCCAATCTGCTCTTTTCTTATCCTTTAACATTACACCTATCATTCTTCTTTCCATAGCTCGTTGCGTCGTCCTCAATTTGAGCAGAACCATTTTCGTAAGCCTCCAGGTTTCTGCCCCATAGTTGAGTACTGGTAAGACACAGGTATTATATACTTTCCTCTTGAGGGGATAATGGCAGCCTGCTAATCATCATCTGAGAATGCCTGCCAAACACACCCCAGCCCATTCTTGTTCTGAATATTTCTATCTCATGATCCGCATCCGCTGTCACTACCTGCCCTAAGTTGATGTATTCCCTTACGACTTCTAGTGCCTCGCTGCCAATTGTAAATTGCTGTTTTCTTCCGAGACTGTTAAGCATTACTTTAGTTTCCTGCAGATTAATTTTTAGAGCCACTCTTCTGCTTTGCCTATCCAGGTCAGTGAACATGCATTGCAATTGGTCCCCTGAGGTACTGAGGAAGGCAATGTCATCAGCGAATCGCGAGTTACTAAGCTATTCTCGATTAACTTTTATCCCCAATTCTTCCCAATCCATGTCTCTGAATACCTCCTGTAAAATAAAATGCCCAAATAAAACAAAGCATTTTGGGGGCCGTTGACCGTGCTGACGCAGTGTGATTTCTGCCCAGTCCCCTATATGTCAACTTGATAAAATGCAACAAGGCGTGGGTAAACGAAGAGACTAACAATGACTCCCATGAGGTGCGACTAGAGCAGCACGGTTCTGCACTGTCTGGTGTGGTTTACCTGGCATGCACCGCGGGAATCTCACTGTGCACTTAAACCAAATGATTGTGAAGGCTGTTGCCGATGCTGACACTATGTGATTTCTGCCCAGTGCTATTTAATGTCAACGTGAAGAAATGCAAGAAGGCGTGCGTAAGCGAAGAGAGTAACAATGACTCCCTCGTGGTGCGACTAGAGCAGTGCGGCTCTTGCGCAGTCTGCTGCACTCCAACTGGCATAGATCGGGGGAATCCGACTGTCCATTTAAAACAAATGATTCGAGGGCCGTTCACCATGCTGACGCAATGTGATTTCTGCCTAGTGCTCTAAACGGCAAAGTGATGAAATAAAGAAATGCCTGGATAAAGGACAGGTGTAAGAGTGACTCCTGTGAGGTGCGGCTGGAGCAGTGCAGCTCTTGCACGGTATGGTACGCCTCAACTGGCATGGACCGGCGGAATTCACTGTGCAAATGAAACAAAGCATTCTGGGGGCCAGTGCTCAAAAGGTCAACGTGAAGAAATGCAAAAAGGTGGGTATAAAGGACAGGAGTAACAATGACTCCCGTGCAGAGTTTATTGAGCAGTTTCGCTTTGTGCTATCCATTGTGCTTCATTTGGTATGGACCGGTGGAATCCAACTGTCCATTAAAACAAAGCTTTGCGAAGACTTTTGATCATGCTGACGTAATGTGACTTCTGCCCAGCGCTCTAAATGTCAACGTGAAGAAATGCAACAAGGCATGGCTACACAAAGCGAGTAACAATGGCTCTCTTGAGGGGCGGCTAGAGCAGTGTGGCGCTTGCGCTGCTTGGTGCGCTTCAACTGGCATGGACCGGGAGAATCCGACTCTCCAAATAAAACAATGCATTTTGAGGGCCGTTGACCATGCTGACGCAATGTGATTTCTGCCCAGGTCTGTAAATGTCAACGTGAAGAAATGAAAAAAAGGCGTGGTTAAACGACAGGAGTAACTATGACACCCTTTAGGTGCGGCTAGCGCAGTACAGCTCTTGCGCGGTCTGTTGCGAATGAACTGGCATGGACTGACAGAATCCACTGTCCAAATAAAACAAACCATTCTGGGGGCCGTTGAGCATGCTGACGCAGTGTGATTTCTGCACAGTGCTCTAAATGTCGAAGTGAAAAAATGAAAAAAAAAGCGTGGATAAAAGACAGGAGTAAGAATGACTCCCTTGCAGTGTGGATTGAGCTGTGCCGCTTTGCACTTTCCGTTGCGCTTCAACTGGTATGGACCGGGAGAATCTGACTGTCCATTGAAAACAAAGCATTGCGAGGACTTTTGACCATGCTGATGCAATGTGATCTCTGCCCAGTCCCCTATATGTCAACTTGATAAAATCAACAAGGCGTGGGTAAACGAAGAGACTAACAATGACTCCCATGAGGTGCGACTAGAGCAGCACGGCTCTGCACTGTCTGGTGTGGCTTACCTGGCATGCACCGGGGGAATCTCACTGTTCACCTAAAACAAATGATTGTGAAGGCTGTTGCCGATGCTGACAGAATGTGATTTCTGCCCAGTGCTATTTAATGTCAACGTGAAGAAATGCAAGAAGGTGTGTGTAAGCTATGAGAGTAACAATGACTCCCTTGAGGTGCGACTAGAACAGTGCAGCTTTTGCAGTCTGCTGCACTCCAGCTGGCATAGATCGGGGGAATCCGACTGTCCATTCAAAACAAATGATTGCGAGGGCCGTCGACCATGCTGACGCAATGTGATTTCTGCCCAGTGCTCTAAACGTGAAACTGAAGTAAATAAAAAAGGCATGGATAAACTACAGGAGTCACAATGACTCCCTTGTGGTGCGGCTGTCGCAGTGCGGCTCTTGCGTGGTCTTGTGTGCCTCAACTGGCATGGACCGGCGGAATCATCATCAGCATCAGCCTGGTTACGCCTACTGCAGGGCAAAGGCCTCTCCCGTACATCTCCAACAACCCCGATCATGTACTATGTGTGGCCATGTCGTCCCTGCAAACTTCTTAATCTCGTGCGCCCGCCTAACTTTCTGCCGCCCTCTGCTAAGCTTCCCTTCCCTTGGAATCCATTCCGTAACCCTTAATGACCATCGGTTATCTTCCCTCCTCATTTCGTATCCTGCCCATGCCCATTTCTTTTTCTTGATTTCAACTAAGATGTCATTAACTCGCGTTTGTTCCCTCACCCAATCTGCTCTTTTCTTATCCTTTAACGTTACACCTATCATTCTTCTTTCCATAGCTCGTTGCGGCATCCTCAATTTGAGCAGAACCCATTTCGTAAGCCTCCAGGTTTCTGCCCCATAGGTGAGTACTGGTAAGACACAGGTATTATATACTTTCCTCTTGAGGGGATAATGGCAACCTGCTAATCATCATCTGAGAATGCCTGCCAAACGCACCCCAGCCCATTCTTGTTCTTCTGAATATTTCTGTCTCATGATCCGCATCCGCTGTCACTACCTGCCCTAAGTTGATGTAGTCCCTTACGACTTCTAGTGCCTCGCTGCCAATTGTAAATTGCTGTTTTCTTCCGAGACTGTTAAGCATTACTTTAGTTTCCTGCAGATTAATTTTTAGACCCACTCTTCTGCTTTGCCTATCCAGGTCAGTGAACATGCATTGCAATTGGTCCCCTGAGGTACTAAGGAAGGCAATGTCATCAGCGAATCGCGAGTTACTAAGCTATTCTCGATTAACTTTTATCCCCAAATCTTCCCAATCCATGTCTCTGAATACCTCCTGTAAAATAAAATACCCAAATAAAACAAAGCATTTTGGGGGCCGTTGACCATGCTGACGCAATGTGATTTCTGCCCAGGTCTGTAAATGTCAACGTGCAGAAATGAAAAAAAGGCGTGGTTAAACGACAGGAGTAAGAATGACTCCCTTGCAGTGTGGATTCAGGAGTGGCGCTTTATGCTATCTGTTGTGCGTCAACTGGCATGGACCGGGGGAATCCGACTGTCCATTTAAAACAAAGCATTGCGGGGACTTTTGACCATGCTGACGCAATGTGATTTCTGCCCAGTCCCCTATATGTCAACTTGATAAAATCAACAAGGCGTGGGTAAACGAAGAGACTAACAATGACTCCCATGAGGTGCGACTAGAGCAGCACAGCTTTGCACTGTCTGGTGTGGTTTACCTGTCATGCACCGGGGGAATCTCACTGTGCACTTAAAACAAATGATTGTGAAGGCTGTTGCCGATGCTGACACAATGTGATTTCTGCCCAGTGCTATTTAATGTCAACGTGAAGAAATGCAAGAAGGTGTGTATGCGGTGAGAGTAACAATGACTCCCTCGAGGTGCGACTAGAGCAGTGTGGCTCTTGCGCAGTCTGCTGCACTCCAACTGGCATAGATCGGGGGAATCCGACTGTCCATTTAAAACAAATGATTACGCGGGCCGTTCACCTTGCTGACGCAATGTGATTTCTGCCTAGTGCTCTAAACGGCAAAGTGATGAAATAAAGAAATGCCTGGATAAAGGACAGGTGTAAGAGTGACTCCTGTGAGGTGCGGCTGGAGCAGTGCAGCTCTTGCGCGGTATGGTACGCCTCAACTGGCATGGACGGGCGGAATTCACTGTCCAAATGAAACAAAGCATTCTGGGAGCCAGTGCTCTAAATGTCAACGTGAAGAAATGCAAAAAGGTGGGTATAAAGGACAGGAGTAAGAATGACTCCCGTGCAGAGTTTATTGAGCAGTTTCGCTTTGTGCTATCCATTGTGCTTCATTTGGTATGGACCGGTGGAATCCAACTGTCCATTAAAACAAAGCTTTGCGAAGACTTTTGATCATGCTGACGTAATGTGAGTTCTGCCCAGCGCCCTAAATGTCAACTTGAAGAAATGCAACAAGGCATGGCTACACAAAGCGAGTAACAATGGCTCTCTTAAGGTGCGGCTAGAGCAGTGTGGTGCTTGCGCTGCCTGGTGCGCTTCAACTGGCATGGACCGGGAGAATCCGACTCTCGAAATAAAACAATGCATTTTGAGGGCCGTTGACCATGCTGACGCAATGTGATTTCTGCCCAGGTCTGTAAATGTCAACGTGCAGAAATGAAAAAAAGGCGTGGTTAAACGACAGGAGTAAGAATGACTCCCTTGCAGTGTGGATTCAGGAGTGGCGCTTTATGCTATCTGTTGTGCTTCAACTGGCATGGACCGGCTGAAACTGACTGTCCACTTAAAACAAAGCATTGCAAGGACTTTTCACGATGCTGACGCAATGTGATTTGTGCCCAGGGTTCTAAATGTCAATGTGAGGAAATGGAACAAAGCGTGGGTGAAGGACGTTAGTAACAATGACTCCCTTGAGGTGCGGCTAGAACAGTGCTGCTTTGCACTGTCTGGTGTGGTTCAACTGGAATGCACAGGGGGAATCTTACTGTGCTTTTAAAAGATATAATTGCGAGGGCGGTTGACCATTTTTATGCAAGGTGATTTGTGCCCAGTGCCCTAAATGTCAACCTGAAGAAATAGAACAAGGCGTGGGGGAGCTAAGTGAGTAACAATGACTCCCTTGAGCTGCGACTAGAGCAGTGCGGCTCTAGCGCTGCTTGGTGCGCTTCAACTGGGATAGATCGGGGTAATCCGACTGTCCATTTAAAACAAATGATTGCGAGGGCCGTTGACCATGCCGACGCAATTTGATTTCTGCCTAGTGCTTTAAACGTGAAATAAATAAATTAAGGAAAGGGCTGGATAAACGACAGGAGTAACTATGACACCCTTTAGGTGCGGCTAGCGCAGTGCAGCTCTTGCGCCGTCTGGTGTGAATGAACTGGCACGGACTGACAGAATCCACTGTCCAAATAAAACAAACCATTCTGGGGGCCGTTGAGCATGCTGACGCAGTGTGATTTCTGCACAGTGCTCTAAATGTCGAAGTGAAAAAATGAAAAAAAAGCGTGGATAAAAGACAGGAGTAAGAATGACTCCCTTGCAGTGTGGATTGTGCTGTGCCGCTTTGCACTTTCCGTTGCGCTTCAACTGGTATGGACCGGGAGAATCTGACTGTCCATTTAAAACAAAGCATTGCGAGGACTTTTGACCATGCTGATGCAATGTGATCTCTGCCCAGTCCCCTATATGTCAACTTGATAAAATCATCAAGGCGTGGGTAAACGAAGAGACTAACAATGACTCCCATGATTTGCGACTAGAGCAGCACGGCTCTGCACTGTCTGGTGTGGCTTACCTGGCATGCACCGGGGGAATCTCACTGTGCACTTAAAACAAATGATTGTGAAGGCTGTTGCCGATGCTGACACTATGTGATTTCTGCCCAGTGCTATTTAATGTCAACGTGAAGAAATGCAAGAAGGTGTGTGTAAGCGGTGAGAGTAACAATGACTCCCTTGAGGTGCGACTAGAGCAGTGCAGCTTTTGCACAGTCTGCTGCACTCCAGCTGGCATAGATCGGGGGAATCCGACTGTCCATTTAAAACAAATGATTGCGAGGGCCGTCGGCCATGCTGACGCAATGTGATTTCTGCCCAGTGCTCTACACGTGAAACTGAAGTAAATAAAAAAAGGCATGGATAAACTACAGGAGTCACAATGACTCCCTTGTGGTGCGGCTATCGCAGTGCGGCTCTTGCGTGGTCTTGTGTGCCTCAACTGGCATGGACCGGCGGAATCATCATCAGCATCAGCCTGGTTACGCCCACTGCAGGGCAAAGGCCTCTCCCATACATCTCCAACAACCCCGATCATGTACTATGTGTGGCCATGTCGTCCCTGCAAACTTCTTAATCTCATGCGCCCGCCTAACTTTTTGCCGCCCTCTGCTAAGCTTCCCTTCCCTTGGAATCCATTCCGTAACCCTTAATGACCATCGGTTATCTTCCCTCCTCATTTCGTATCCTGCCCATGCCCATTTCTTTTTCTTGATTTCAACTAAGATGTCATTAACTCGCGTTTGTTCCCTCACCCAATCTGCTCTTTTCTTATCCTTTAACGTTACACCTATCATTCTTCTTTCCATAGCTCGTTGCGTCGTCCTCAATTTGAGCAGAACCCATTTCGTAAGCCTCCAGGTTTCTGCCCCATAGGTGAGTACTGGTAAGACACAGGTATTATATACTTTCCTCTGGAGGGGATAATGGCAACCTGCTAATCATCATCTGAGAATGCCTGCCAAACGCACCCCAGCCCATTCTTGTTCTTCTGAATATTTCTGTCTCATGATCCGCATCCGCTGTCACTACCTGCCCTAAGTTGATGTATTCCCTTACGACTTCTAGTGCCTCGCTGCCAATTGTAAATTGCTGTTTTCTTCCGAGACTGTTAAGCATTACTTTAGTTTCCTGCAGTATAATTTTAGACCCACTCTTCTGCTTTGCCTATCCAGGTCAGTGAACATACATTGCAATTGGTCCCCTGAGGTACTAAGGAAGGCAATGTCACCAGCGAATCGCGAGTTACTAAGCTATTCTCGATTAACTTTTATCCCCAAATCTTCCCAATCCATGTCTCTGAATAACTCCTGTAAAATAAAATGCCCAAATAAAACAAAGCATTTTGGGGGCCGTTGACCGTGCTGACGCAGTGTGATTTCTGCACAGTGCTCTAAATGTCAAAGTAAAGAAATGAAAAAAAGGTGTGGATAAACGACATGAGTAAGAATGACTCCCTTTCAGTGTGCATTCAGCTGTGCCGCTTTGCACTTTCCATTGCGCTTGAACTGGTATAGACCGGGGGAATCCGACTGTCGATTTAAAACAAAGCATTGCGGGGACTTTTGACCACGCTGACGCAATGTGATTTCTGCCCAGTCCCCTATACGTCAACTTGATAAAATGCAACAAGGCGTGGGTAAACGAAGAGACTAACAATGACTCCCCTGAGGTGCGACTAGAGCAGCACAGGTCTGCACTGTCTGGTGTGGCTTACCTGGCATGCACCGCGGGAATCTCACTGTGCACTTAAAACAAACGATTGTGAAGGCTGTTGCCGATGCTGAGACTATGTGATTTCTGCCCAGTGCTATTTAATGTCAACTTGAAGAAATGCAAGAAGGTGTGTATGCGATGAGAGTAACAATGACTCCCTCGAGGTGCGACTAGAGCAGTGCGGCTCTTGCGCAGTCTGCTGCACTCCAACTGGCATAGATCGGGGGAATCCGACTGTCCATTTAAAACAAATAATTGCGTGGGCCGTTCACCATGCTGACGCAATGTGATTTCTGCCTAGTGCTCTAAACGGCAAAGTGATGAAATAAAGAAATGCCTGGATAAAGGACAGGTGTAAGAGTGACTCCTGTGAGGTGCGGCTGGAGCAGTGCAGCTCTTGCGCGGTATGGTACGCCTCAACTGGCATGGACGGGCGGAATTCACTATCCAAATGAAACAAAGCATTCTGGGAGCCAGTGCTCTAAATGTCAACGTGAAGAAATGCAAAAAGGTGGGTATAAAGGACAGGAGTAAGAATGACTCCCGTGCAGAGTTTATTGAGCAGTTTCGCTTTGTGCTATCCATTGTGCTTCATTTGGTATGGACCGGTGGAATCCAACTGTCCATTAAAACAAAGCTTTGCGAAGACTTTTGATCATGCTGACGTAATGTGACTTCTGCCCAGCGCTCTAAATGTCAACGTGAAGAAATGCAACAAGGCATGGCTACACAAAGCGAGTAACAATCGCTCTCTTGAGGTGCGGCTAGAGCAGTGTGGCGCTTGCGCTGCCTGGTGCGCTTCAACTGGCATGGACCGGGAGAATCCGACTCTCCAAATAAAACAATGCATTTTGAGGGCCGTTGACCATGCTGACGCAATGTGATTTCTGCCCAGGTCTGTAAATGTCAACGTGCAGAAATGAAAAAAAGGCGTGGTTAAACGACAGGAGTAAGAATGACTCCCTTGCAGTGTGGATTCAGGAGTGGCGCTTTATGCTATCTGTTGTGCATCAACTGGCATGGAGCGGCTGAAACTGACTGTCCACTTAAAACAAAGCATTGCAATGACTTTTGACGATGCTGACGCAATGTGACTTGTGCCCAGGGCTCTAAATGTCAATGTGAGGAAATGGAACAAAGCGTGGGTGAAGGACGTTAGTAACAATGACTCCCTTGAGGTGCGGCTAGAACAGTGCTGCTTTGCACTGTCTGGTGTGGTTCAACTGGAATGCACAGGGGGAATCTTACTGTGCTTTTAAAAGATATAATTGCGAGGGCGGTTGACCATTTTTATGCAAGGTGATTTGTGCCCAGTGCCCTAAATGTCAACCTGAAGAAATAGAACAAGGCGTGGGGGAGCTCAAGTGAGTAACAATGACTCCCTTGAGCTGCGACTAGAGCAGTGCGGCTCTAGCGCTGCCTGGTGCGCTTCAACTGGGATAGATCGGGGTAATCCGACTGTCCATTTAAAACAAATGATTGCGAGGGCCGTTGACCATGCTGACGCAATTTGATTTCTGCCTAGTGCTTTAAACGTGAAATAAATAAATTAAGGAAAGGGCTGGATAAACGACAGGAGTAACTATGACACCCTTTAGGTGCGGCTAGCGCAGTGCAGCTCTTGCGCGGTCTGGTGCGAATGAACTGGCATGGACTGACAGAATCCACTGTCCAAATAAAACAAACCATTCTGGGGGCCGTTGAGCATGCTGACGCAGTGTGATTTCTGCACAGTGCTCTAAATGTCGAAGTGAAAAAATGAAAAAAAAAGCGTGGATAAAAGACAGGAGTAAGAATGACTCCCTTGCAGTGTGGATTGAGCTGTGCCGCTTTGCACTTTCCGTTGCGCTTCAACTGGTATGGACCGGGAGAATCTGACTGTCCATTTAAAACAAAGCATTGCGAGGACTTTTGACCATGCTGATGCAATGTGATCTCTGCACAGTCCCCTATATGTCAACTTGATAAAATCAACAAGGCGAGGGTAAACGAAGAGACTAACAATGACTCCCATGAGGTGCGACTAGAGCAGCACGGCTCTGCACTGTCTGGTGTGGCTTACCTGGCATGCACCGGGGGAATCTCACTGTGCACTTAAAACAAATGATTGTGAAGGCTGTTGCCGATGCTGACACAATGTGATTTCTGCCCAGTGCTCTAAACGTCAAACTGAAGTAATTAAAAAAAGGCATGGATAAACTACAGGAGTCACAATGACTCCCTTGTGGTGCGGCTATCGCAGTGCGGCTCTTGCGTGGTCTTGTGTGCCTCAACTGGCATGGACCGGCGCAATCATCATCAGCATCAGCCTGGTTACGCCTACTGCAGGGCAAAGGCCTCTCCCATACATCTCCAACAACCCCGATCATGTACTATGTGTGGCCATGTCGTCCCTGCAAACTTCTTAATCTCATGCGCCCGCCTAACTTTCTGCCGCCCTCTGCTAAGGTTCCCTTCCCTTGGAATCCATTCCGTAACCCTCAATGACCATCGGTTATCTTCCCTCCTCATTGCGTATCCTGCCCATGCCCATTTCTTTTTCTTGATTTCAACTAAGATGTCATTAACTCGCGTTTGTTCCCTCACCCAATCTGCTCTTTTCTTATCCTTGAACGTTACACCTATCATTCTTCTTTCCATAGCTCGTTGCGTCGTCCTCAATTTGAGCAGAACCCTTTTCGTAAGCCTCCAGGTTTTTGCCCCATAGGTGAGTACTGGTAAGACACAGGTATTATATACTTTCCTCTTGAGGGGATAATGGCAACCTGCTAATCATCATCTGAGAATGCCTGCCAAATGCACCCCAGCCCATTCTTGTTCTTCTGAATATTTCTGTCTCATGATCCGCATCCGCTGTCACTACCTTCCCTAAGTTGATGTATTCCCTTACGACTTCCAGTGCCTCGCTGCCAATTGTAAATTGCTGTTTTCTTCCGAGACTGTTAAGCATTACTTTAGTTTCCTGCAGATTACTTTTTAGACCCACTCTTCTGCTTTGTCTCTCCAGGTCAGTGAACATGCATTGCAATTGGTCCCCTGAGGTACTAATGAAGGCAATGTCATCAGCGAATCGCGAGTTACTAAGCTATTCTCGATTAACTTTTATCCCCAATTCTTCCCAATCCATGTCTCTGAATACCTCCTGTAAAATAAAATGCCCAAATAAAACAAAGCATTTTGGGGGCCGTTGACCATGCTGACGCAGTGTGATTTCTGCACAGTGCTCTAAATGTCAACGTGACAAAATGAAAAAAAGCGTGGATAAACGACATGAGTAATGACTCCCTAGCAGTGTGCATTCAGCTGTGCCGCTTTGCACTTTCCGTTGTGCTTCAACTGGTATAGACCGGGGGAATCCTGCTGTCCATTTAAAACAAAGCATTGCGGGGAATTTTGACCATGCTGACGCAATGTGATTTCTGCCCAGTCCCCTATATGTCAACTTGATAAAATGCGACAAGGCGTGGGTAAACGAAGAGACTAACTATGACTCCCATGAGGTGCGACTAGAGCAGCACGGCTTTGCACTGTCTGGTGTGGTTTACCTGGCATGCACCGGGGGAATCTCACTGTGCAATTAAAACAAATAATTGTGAAGGCTGTTGCCGATGCTGACACAATGTGATTTCTGCCCACTGCTATTTAATGTCAACGTGAAGAAATGCAAGAAGGTGTGTGTAAGCGGTGAGAGTAACAATGACTCCCTTGAGGTGCGCCTAGAGCAGTGCGGCTCTTGCGCAGTCTGCTGCACTCCAACTGGCATAGATCGGGGGAATCCGACTGTCAATTTATAACAAATGATTGCGAGGGCCGTTCACCATGCTTACGCAATGTGATTTCTGCCCAGTGCTCTAAACGTCAAAGTGAAGTAATTAAAAAAAAGGACGGATAAACGACAGGAGTAAACATGACTCCCTTGTGAAGCGGCTATCGCAGTGCGGCTCTTGCGTGGTCTTGTGTGCCTCAATTGGCATGGACCGGCGGAATCAGCATCAGCCTGGTTACGCCTACTGCAGGGCAGGGGCCTCTCCCATACATCTCCAACAACCCCGATCATGTACTAAGTGTGGCCATGTCGTCCCTGCAAACTTCTTAATCTCATGCGCCCGCCTAACTTTCTGCCGCCCTCTGCTAAGCTTCCCTTCCCTTGGAATCCATTCCGTAACCCTTAATGACCATTGGTTATCTTCCCTCCTCATTTCGTGTCCTGCCCATGCCCATTTCTTTTTCTTGATTTCAACTAAGACATCATTAACTCGCGTTTGTTCCCTCACCCAATCTGCTCTTTTCTTATCCTTTAACATTACACCTATCATTCTTCTTTCCATAGCTCGTTGCGTCGTCCTCAATTTGAGCAGAACCATTTTCGTAAGCCTCCAGGTTTCTGCCCCATAGTTGAGTACTGGTAAGACACAGGTATTATATACTTTCCTCTTGAGGGGATAATGGCAACCTGCTAATCATCATCTGAGAATGCCTGCCAAACACACCCCAGCCCATTCTTGTTCTTCTGAATATTTCTGTCTCATGATCCGCATCCGCTGTCACTACCTGCCCTAAGTTGATGTATTCCCTTACGACTTCTAGTGCCTCGCTGCCAATTGTAAATTGCTGTTTTCTTCCGAGACTGTTAAGCATTACTTTAGTTTCCTGCAGATTAATTTTTAGACCCACTCTTCTGCTTTGCCTATCCAGGTCAGTGAACATGCATTGCAATTGGTCCCCTGAGGTACTGAGGAAGGCAATGTCATCAGCGAATCGCGAGTTACTAAGCTATTCTCGATTAACTTTTATCCCCAATTCTTCCTAATCCATGTCTCTGAATACCTCCTGTAAAATAAAATGCCCAAATAAAACAAAGCATTTTGGGGGCCGTTGACCGTGCTGACGCAGTGTGATTTCTGCCCAGTCCCCTATATGTCAACTTGATAAAATGCAACAAGGCGTGGGTAAACGAAGAGACTAACAATGACTCCCATGAGGTGCGACTAGAGCAGCACGGTTCTGCACTGTCTGGTGTGGTTTACCTGGCATGCACCGCGGGAATCTCACTGTGCACTTAAAACAAATGATTGTGAAGGCTGTTGCCGATGCTGACACTATGTGATTTCTGCCCAGTGCTATTTAATGTCAACGTGAAGAAATGCAAGAAGGCGTGCGTAAGCGAAGAGAGTAACAATGACTCCCTCGTGGTGCGACTAGAGCAGTGCGGCTCTTGCGCAGTCTGCTGCACTCCAACTGGCATAGATCGGGGGAATCCGACTGTCCATTTAAAACAAATGATTCGAGGGCCGTTCACCATGCTGACGCAATGTGATTTCTGCCTAGTGCTCTAAACGGCAATGTAATGAAATAAAGAAATGCCTGGATAAAGGACAGGTGTAAGAGTGACTCCTGTGAGGTGCGGCTGGAGCAGTGCAGCTCTTGCACGGTATGGTACGCCTCAACTGGCATGGACCGGCGGAATTCACTGTCCAAATGAAACAAAGCATTCTGGGGGCCAGTGCTCTAAAGGTCAACGTGAAGAAATGCAAAAAGGTGGGTATAAAGGACAGGAGTAAGAATGACTCCCGTGCAGAGTTTATTGAGCAGTTTCGCTTTGTGCTATCCATTGTGCTTCATTTGGTATGGACCGGTGGAATCCAACTGTCCATTAAAACAAAGCTTTGTGAAGACTTTTGATCATGCTGACGTAATGTGACTTCTGCCCAGCGCTCTAAATGTCAACGTGAAGAAATGCAACAAGGCATGGCTACACAAAGCGAGTAACAATGGCTCTCTTGAGGGGCGGCTAGAGCAGTGTGGCGCTTGCGCTGCTTGGTGCGCTTCAACTGGCATGGACCGGGAGAATCCGACTCTCCAAATAAAACAATGCATTTTGAGGGCCGTTGACCATGCTGACGCAATGTGATTTCTGCCCATGTCTGTAAATGTCAACGTGAAGAAATGAAAAAAAGGCGTGGTTAAACGACAGGAGTAACTATGACACCTTTAGGTGCGGCTAGCGCAGTACAGCTCTTGCGCGGTCTGGTGCGAATGAACTGGCATGGACTGACAGAATCCACTGTCCAAATAAAACAAACCATTCTGGGGGCCGTTGAGCATGCTGACGCAGTGTGATTTCTGCACAGTGCTCTAAATGTCGAAGTGAAAAAAATGAAAAAAAAAGCGTGGATAAAAGACAGGAGTAAGAATGACTCCCTTGCAGTGTGGATTGAGCTGTGCCGCTTTGCACTTTCCGTTGCGCTTCAACTGGTATGGACCGGGAGAATCTGACTGTCCATTTAAAACAAAGCATTGCGAGGACTTTTGACCATGCTGATGCAATGTGATCTCTGCCCAGTCCCCTATAGGTCAACTTGATAAAATCATCAAGGCGTGGGTAAACGAAGAGACTAACAATCACTCCCATGAGGTGCGACTAGAGCAGCACGGCTCTGCACTGTCTGGTGTGGCTTACCTGGCATGCACCGGGGGAATCTCACTGTGAGCTTAAAACAAATGATTGTGAAGGCTGTTGCCGATGCTGACACAATGTGATTTCTGCCCAGTGCTATTTAATGTCAACGTGAAGAAATGCAAGAAGGTGTGTGTAAGCTATGAGAGTAACAATGACTCCCTTGAGGTGCGACTAGAACAGTGCAGCTTTTGCAGTCTGCTGCACTCCAGCTGGCATAGATCGGGGGAATCCGACTGTCCATTTAAAACAAATGATTGCGAGGGCCGTCGACCATGCTGACGCAATGTGATTTCTGCCCAGTGCTCTAAACGTGAAACTGGAGTAAATAAAAAAAGGCATGGATAAACTACAGGAGTCACAATGACTCCCTTGTGGTGCGGCTATCGCAGTGCGGCTCTTGCGTGGTCTTGTGTGCCTCAACTGGCATGGACCGGCGGAATCATCATCAGCATCAGCCTGGTTACGCCTACTGCAGGGCAAAGGCCTCTCCCGTACATCTCCAACAACCCCGATCATGTACTATGTGTGGCCATGTCGTCCCTGCAAACTTCTTAATCTCGTGCGCCCGCCTAACTTTCTGCCGCCCTCTGCTAAGCTTCCCTTCCCTTGGAATCCATTCCGTAACCCTTAATGACCATCGGTTATCTTCCCTCCTCATTTCGTATCCTGCCAATGCCCATTTCTTTTTCTTGATTTCAACTAAGATGTCATTAACTCGCGTTTGTTCCCTCACCCAATCTGCTCTTTTCTTATCCTTTAACGTTACACCTATCATTCTTCATTCCATAGCTCGTTGCGGCGTCCTCAATTTGAGCAGAACCCATTTCGTAAGCCTCCAGGTTTCTGCCCCATAGGTGAGTACTGGTAAGACACAGGTATTATATACTTTCCTCTTGAGGGGATAATGGCAACCTGCTAATCATCATCTGAGAATGCCTGCCAAACGCACCCCAGCCCATTCTTGTTCTTCTGAATATTTCTGTCTTATGATCCGCATCCGCTGTCACTACCTGACCTAAGTTGGTGTATTCCCTTACGACTTCCAGTGCCTCGCTGCCTATTGTAAATTGCGGTTTTCTTCGGAGACTGTTAAGCATTACTTTAGTTTCCTGCAGATTAATTTTTAGACCCACTCTTCTGCTTTGCCTATCCAGGTCACTGAACATGCATTGCAATTGGTCCCCTGAGGTACTAAGGAAGGCAATGTCATCAGCGAATCGCGAGTTACTAAGCTATTCTCGATTAACTTTTATCCCCAAATCTTCCCAATCCATGTCTCTGAATACCTCCTGTAAAATAAAATGCCCAAATAAAACAAAGCATTTTGGGGGCCGTTGACCATGCTGACGCAATGTGATTTCTGCCCAGGTCTGTAAATGTCAACGTGCAGAAATGAAAAAAAGGCGTGGTTAAACGACAGGAGTAAGAATGACTCCCTTGCAGTGTGGATTCAGGAGTGGCGCTTTATGCTATCTGTTGTGCATCAACTGGCATGGACCGGGGGAATCCGACTGTCCATTTAAAACAAAGCATTGCGGGGACTTTTGACCATGCTGACGCAATGTGATTTCTGCCCAGTCCCCTATATGTCAACTTGATAAAATCAACAAGGCGTGGGTAAACGAAGAGACTAACAATGACTCCCATGAGGTGCGACTAGAGCAGCACAGCTTTGCACTGTCTGGTGTGGTTTACCTCTCATGCACCGGGGGAATCTCACTGTGCACTTAAAACAAATGATTGTGAAGGCTGTTGCCGATGCTGACACAATGTGATTTCTGCCCAGTGCTATTTAATGTCAACGTGAAGAAATGCAAGAAGGTGTGTATGCGATGAGAGTAACAATGACTCCCTCGAGGTGCGACTAGAGCAGTGCGGCTCTTGCGCAGTCTGCTGCACTCCAACTGGCATAGATCGGGGGAATCCGACTGTCCATTTAAAACAAATGATTACGCGGGCCGTTCACCATGCTGACGCAATGTGATTTCTGCCTAGTGCTCTAAACGGCAAAGTGATGAAATAAAGAAATGCCTGGATAAAGGACAGGTGTAAGAGTGACTCCTGTGAGGTGCGGCTGGAGCAGTGCAGCTCTTGCGCGGTATGGTACGCCTCAACTGGCATGGACGGGCGGAATTCACTGTCCAAATGAAACAAAGCATTCTGGGAGCCAGTGCTCTAAATGTCAACGTGAAGAAATGCAAAAAGGTGGGTATAAAGGACAGGAGTAAGAATGACTCCCGTGCAGAGTTTATTGAGCAGTTTCGCTTTGTGCTATCCATTGTGCTTCATTTGGTATGGACCGGTGGAATCCAACTGTCCATTAAAACAAAGCTTTGCGAAGACTTTTGATCATGCTGACGTAATGTGACTTCTGCCCAGCGCCCTAAATGTCAACGTGAAGAAATGCAACAAGGCATGGCTACACAAAGCGAGTAACAATGGCTCTCTTAAGGTGCGGCTAGAGCAGTGTGGCGCTTGCGCTGCCTGGTGCGCTTCAACTGGCATGGACCGGGAGAATCCGACTCTCGAAATAAAACAATGCATTTTGAGGGCCGTTGACCATGCTGACGCAATGTGATTTCTGCCCAGGTCTGTAAATGTCAACGTGCAGAAATGAAAAAAAAGGCGTGGTTAAAGGACAGGAGTAAGAATGACTCCCTTGCAGTGTGGATTCAGGAGTGGCGCTTTATGCTCTGTTGTGCTTCAACTGGCATGGACCGGCTGAAACTGACTGTTCACCTAAAACAAAGCATTGCAAGGACTTTTGACGATGCTGACGCAATGTGATTTGTGCCCAGGGCTCTAAATGTCAATGTGAGGAAATGGAACAAAGCGTGGGTGAAGGACGTTAGTAACAATGACTCCCTTGAGGTGCGGCTAGAACAGTGCTGCTTTGCACTGTCTGGTATGGTTCAATTGGAATGCACAGGGGGAATCTTACTGTGCTTTTAAAAGATATAATTGCGAGGGCGGTTGACCATTTTTATGCAAGGTGATTTGTGCCCAGTGCCCTAAATGTCAACCTGAAGAAATAGAACAAGGCGTGGGGGAGCTAAGTGAGTAACAATGACTCCCTTGAGCTGCGACTAGAGCAGTGCGGCTCTAGCACTGCCTGGTGCGCTTCAACTGGGATAGATCGGGGTAATCCGACTGTCCATTTAAAACAAATGATTGCGAGGGCCGTTGACCATGCCAACGCAATTTGATTTCTGCCTAGTGCTTTAAACGTGAAATAAATAAATTAAGGAAAGGGCTGGATAAACGACAGGAGTAACTATGACGCCCTTTAGGTGCGGCTAGCGCAGTGCAGCTCTTGCGCGGTCTGGTGCGAATGAACTGGCACGGACTGACAGAATCCACTGTCCAAATAAAACAAACCATTCTGGGGGCCGTTGAGCATGCTGACGCAGTGTGATTTCTGCACAGTGCTCTAAATGTCGAAGTGAAAAAATGAAAAAAAGCGTGGATAAAAGACAGGAGTAAGAATGACTCCCTTGCAGTGTGGATTGAGCTGTGCCGCTTTGCACTTTCCGTTGCGCTTCAACTGGTAGGACCGGGAGAATCTGACGGTCCATTTAAAACAAAGCATTGCGAGGACTTTTGACCATGCTGATGCAATGTGATCTCTGCCCAGTCCCCTATATGTCAACTTGATAAAATCATCAAGGCGTGGGTAAACGAAGAGACTAACAATGACTCCCATGAGGTGCGACTAGAGCAGCACGGCTCTGCACTGTCTGGTGTGGCTTACCTGGCATGCACCGGGGGAATCTCACTGTGCACTTAAAACAAATGATTGTGAAGGCTGTTGCCGATGCTGACACTATGTGATTTCTGCCCAGTGCTATTTAATGTCAACGTGAAGAAATGCAAGAAGGTGTGTGTAAGCGGTGAGAGTAACAATGACTCCCTTGAGGTGCGACTAGAGCAGTGCAGCTTTTGCACAGTCTGCTGCACTCCAGCTGGCATAGATCGGGGGAATCCGACTGTCCATTTTAAACAAATGATTGCGAGGGCCGTTGGCCATGCTGACGCAATGTGATTTCTGCCCAGTGCTCTACACGTGAAACTGAAGTAAATAAAAAAAGGCATGGATAAACTACAGGAGTCACAATGACTCCCTTGTGGTGCGGCTATCGCAGTGCGGCTCTTGCGTGGTGTTGTGTGCCTCAACTTGCATGGACCGGCGGAATCATCATCAGCATCAGCCTGGTTACGCCTACTGCAGGGCAAAGGCCTCTCCCATACATCTCCAACAACCCCGATCATGTACTATGTGTGGCCATGTCGTCCCTGCAAACTTCTTAATCTCATGCGCCCGCCTAACTTTCTGCCACCCTCTGCTAAGCTTCCCTTCCCTTGGAATCCATTCCGTAACCCTTAATGACCATCGGTTATCTTCCCTCCTCATTTCGTATCCTGCCCATGCCCATTTCTTTTTCTTGATTTCAACTAAGATGTCATTAACTCGCGTTTGTTCCCTCACCCAATCTGCTCTTTTCTTATCCTTTAACGTTACACCTATCATTCTTCTTTCCATAGCTCGTTGCGTCGTCCTCAATTTGAGCAGAACCCATTTCGTAAGCCTCCAGGTTTCTGCCCCATAGGTGAGTACTGGTAAGACACAGGTATTATATACTTTCCTCTGGAGGGGATAATGGCAACCTGCTAATCATCATCTGAGAATGCCTGCCAAACGCACCCCAGCCCATTCTTGTTCTTCTGAATATTTCTGTCTCATGATCCGCATCCGCTGTCACTACCTGCCCTAAGTTGATGTATTCCCTTACGACTTCTAGTGCCTCGCTGCCAATTGTAAATTGCTGTTTTCTTCCGAGACTGTTAAGCATTACTTTAGTTTCCTGCAGATTAATTTTAGACCCACTCTTCTGCTTTGCCTATCCAGGTCAGTGAACATGCATTGCAATTGGTCCCCTGAGGTACTAAGGAAGGCAATGTCATCAGCGAATCGCGAGTTACTAAGCTATTCTCGATTAACTTTTATCCCCAAATCTTCCCAATCCATGTCTCTGAATACCTCCTGTAAAATAAAATGTCCAAATAAAACAAAGCATTTTGGGGGCCGTTGACCGTGCTGACGCAGTGTGATTTCTGCACAGTGCTCTAAATGTCAAAGTAAAGAAATGAAAAAAAGGTGTGGATAAACGACATGAGTAAGAATGACTCCCTTGCAGTGTGCATTCAGCTGTGCCGCTTTGCACTTTCCATTGCGCTTGAACTGGTATAGACCGGGGGAATCCGACTGTCGATTTAAAACAAAGCATTGCGGGGACTTTTGACCACGCTGACGCAATGTGATTTCTGCCCAGTCCCCTATATGTCAACTTGATAAAATGCAACAAGGCGTGGGTAAATGAAGAGACTAACAATGACTCCCATGAGGTGCGACTAGAGCAGCACAGGTCTGCACTGTCTGGTGTGGCTTACCTGGCATGCACCGCGGGAACCTCACTGTGCACTTAAAACAAACGATTGTGAAGGCTGTTGCCGATGCTGACACTATGTGATTTCTGCCCAGTGCTATTTAATGTCAAAGTGAAGAAATGCAAGAAGGCGTGCGTAAGCGAAGAGAGTAACAATGACTCCCTCGTGGTGCGACTAGAGCAGTGCGGCTCTTGCGCAGTCTGCTGCACTCCAACTGGCATAGATCGGGGGAATCCGACTGTCCATTTAAAACAAATGATTCGAGGGCCGTTCACCATGCTGACGCAATGTGATTTCTGCCTAGTGCTCTAAACGGCAAAGTGATGAAATAAAGAAATGCCTGGATAAAGGACAGGTGTAAGAGTGACTCCTGTGAGGTGCGGCTGGAGCAGTGCAGCTCTTGCACGGTATGGTACGCCTCAACTGGCATGGACCGGCGGAATTCACTGTCCAAATGAAACAAAGCATTCTGGGGGCCAGTGCTCTAAAGGTCAACGTGAAGAAATGCAAAAAGGTGGGTATAAAGGACAGGAGTAAGAATGACTCCCGTGCAGAGTTTATTGAGCAGTTTCACTTTGTGCTATACATTGTGCTTCATTTGGTATGGACCGGTGGAATCCAACTGTCCATTAAAACAAAGCTTTGCGAAGACTTTTGATCATGCTGACGTAATGTGACTTCTGCCCAGCGCTCTAAATGTCAACGTGAAGAAATGCAACAAGGCATGGCTACACAAAGCGAGTAACAATGGCTCTCTTGAGGGGTGGCTAGAGCAGTGTGGCGCTTGCGCTGCTTGGTGCGCTTCAACTGGCATGGACCGGGAGAATCCGACTCTCCAAATAAAACAATGCATTTTGAGGGCCGTTGACCATGTTGACGCAATGTGATTTCTGCCCAGGTCTGTAAATGTCAACGTGAAGAAATGAAAAAAAGGCGTGGTTAAACGACAGGAGTAACTATGACACCTTTAGGTGCGGCTAGCGCAGTACAGCTCTTGCGCGGTCTGGTGCGAATGAACTGGCATGGACTGACAGAATCCACTGTCCAAATAAAACAAACCATTCTGGGGGCCGTTGAGCATGCTGACGCAGTGTGATTTCTGCACAGTGCTCTAAATGTCGAAGTGAAAAAATGAAAAAAAAAGCGTGGATAAAAGACAGGAGTAAGAATGACTCCCTTGCAGTGTGGATTGAGCTGTGCCGCTTTGCACTTTCCGTTGCGTTTCAACTGGTATGGACCGGGAGAATCTGACTGTCCATTTAAAACAAAGCATTGCGAGGACTTTTGACCATGCTGATGCAATGTGATCTCTGCCCAGTCCCCTATATGTCAACTTGATAAAATCATCAAGGCGTGGGTAAACGAAGAGACTAACAATGACTCCCATGAGGTGCGATTAGAGCAGCACGGCTCTGCACTGTCTGGTGTGGCTTACCTGGCATGCACCGGGGGAATCTCACTGTGCACTTAAAACAAATGATTGTGAAGGCTGTTGCCGATGCTTACACAATGTGATTTCTGCCCAGTGCTATTTAATGTCAACGTGAAGAAATGCAAGAAGGTGTGTGTAAGCTATGAGAGTAACAATGACTCCCTTGAGGTGCGACTAGAACAGTGCAGCTTTTGCAGTCTGCTGCACTCCAGCTGGCATAGATCGGGGGAATCCGACTGTCCATTTAAAACAAATGATTGCGATGGCCGTCGACCATGCTGACGCAATGTGATTTCTGCCCAGTGCTCTAAACGTGAAACTGAAGTAAATAAAAAAAGGCATGGATAAACTACAGGAGTCACAATGACTCCCTTGTGGTGCGGCTATCGCAGTGCGGCTCTTGCGTGGTCTTGTGTGCCTCAACTGGCATGGACCGGCGGAATCATCATCAGCATCAGCCTGGTTACGCCTACTGCAGGGCAAAGGCCTCTCCCGTACATCTCCAACAACCCCGATCATGTACTATGTGTGGCCATGTCGTCCCTGCAAACTTCTTAATCTCGTGCGCCCGCCTAACTTTCTGCCGCCCTCTGCTAAGCTTCCCTTCCCTTGGAATCCATTCCGTAACCCTTAATGACCATCGGTTATCTTCCCTCCTCATTTCGTATCCTGCCCATGCCCATTTCTTTTTCTTGATTTCAACTAAGATGTCATTAACTCGCGTTTGTTCCCTCACCCAATCTGCTCTTTTCTTATCCTTTAACGTTACACCTATCATTCTTCTTTCCATAGCTCGTTGCGGCGTCCTCAATTTGAGCAGAACCCATTTCGTAAGCCTCCAGGTTTCTGCCCCATAGGTGAGTACTGGTAAGACACAGGTATTATATACTTTCCTCTTGAGGGGATAATGGCAACCTGCTAATCATCATCTGAGAATGCCTGCCAAACGCACCCCAGCCCATTCTTGTTCTTCTGAATATTTCTGTCTCATGATCCGCATCCGCTGTCACTACCTGCCCTAAGTTGATGTAATCCCTTACGACTTCTAGTGCCTCGCTGCCAATTGTAAATTGCTGTTTTCTTCCGAGACTGTTAAGCATTACTTTAGTTTCCTGCAGATTAATTTTTAGACCCACTCTTCTGCTTTGCCTATCCAGGTCAGTGAACATGCATTGCAATTGGTCCCCTGAGGTACTAAGGAAGGCAATGTCATCAGCGAATCGCGAGTTACTAAGCTATTCTCGATTAACTTTTATCCCCAAATCTTCCCAATCCATGTCTCTGAATACCTCCTGTAAAATAAAATGCCCAAATAAAACAAAGCATTTTGGGGGCCGTTGACCATGCTGACGCAATGTGATTTCTGCCCAGGTCTGTAAATGTCAACGTGCAGAAATGAAAAAAAGGCGTGGTTAAACGACAGGAGTAAGAATGACTCCCTTGCAGTGTGGATTCAGGAGTGGCGCTTTATGCTATCTGTTGTGCATCAACTGGCATGGACCGGGGGAATCCGACTGTCCATTTAAAACAAAGCATTGCGGGGACTTTTGACCATGCTGACGCAATGTGATTTCTGCCCAGTCCCCTATATGTCAACTTGATAAAATCAACAAGGCGTGGGTAAACGAAGAGACTAACAATGACTCCCATGAGGTGCGACTAGAGCAGCACAGCTTTGCACTGTCTGGTGTGGTTTACCTGTCATGCACCGGGGGAATCTCACTGTGCACTTAAAACAAATGATTGTGAAGGCTGTTGCCGATGCTGACACAATGTGATTTCTGCCCAGTGCTATTTAATGTCAACGTGAAGAAATGCAAGAAGGTGTGTATGCGATGAGAGTAACAATGACTCCCTCGAGGTGCGACTAGAGCAGTGCGGCTCTTGCGCAGTCTGCTGCACTCCAACTGGCATAGATCGGGGGAATCCGACAGTCCATTTAAAACAAATGATTACGCGGGCCGTTCACCATGCTGACGCAATGTGATTTCTGCCTAGTGCTCTAAACGGCAAAGTGATGAAATAAAGAAATGCCTGGATAAAGGACAGGTGTAAGAGTGACTCCTGTGAGGTGCGGCTGGAGCAGTGCAGCTCTTGCGCGGTATGGTACGCCTCAACTGGCATGGACGGGCGGAATTCACTGTCCAAATGAAACAAAGCATTCTGGGAGCCAGTGCTCTAAATGTCAACGTGAAGAAATTCAAAAAGGTGGGTATAAAGGACAGGAGTAAGAATGACTCCCGTGCAGAGTTTATTGAGCAGTTTCGCTTTGTGCTATCCATTGTGCTTCATTTGGTATGGACCGGTGGAATCCAACTGTCCATTAAAACAAAGCTTTGCGAAGACTTTTGATCATGCTGACGTAATGTGACTTCTGCCCAGCGCCCTAAATGTCAACGTGAAGAAATGCAACAAGGCATGGCTACACAAAGCGAGTAACAATGGCTCTCTTAAGGTGCGGCTAGAGCAGTGTGGCGCTTGCGCTGCCTGGTGCGCTTCAACTGGCATGGACCGGGAGAATCCGACTCTCCAAATAAAACAATGCATTTTGATGGCCGTTGACCATGCTGACGCAATGTGATTTCTGCCCAGGTCTGTAAATGTCAACGTGCAGAAATGGAAAAAAAGGCGTGGTTAAAGGACAGGAGTAAGAATGACTCCCTTGCAGTGTGGATTCAGGAGTGGCGCTTTATGCTCTGTTGTGCTTCAACTGGCATGGACCGGCTGAAACTGACTGTCCACTTAAAACAAAGCATTGCAAGGACTTTTGACGATGCTGACGCAATGTGATTTGTGCCCAGGGCTCTAAATGTCAATGTGAGGAAATGGAACAAAGCGTGGGTGAAGGACGTTAGTAACAATGACTCCCTTGAGGTGCGGCTAGAACAGTGCTGCTTTGCACTGTCTGGTGTGGTTCAACTGGAATGCACAGGGGGAATCTTACTGTGCTTTTAAAAGATATAATTGCGAGGGCGGTTGACCATTTTTATGCAAGGTGATTTGTGCCCAGTGCCCTAAATGTCAACCTGAAGAAATAGAACAAGGCGTGGGGGAGCTAAGTGAGTAACAATGACTCCCTTGAGCTGCGACTAGAGCAGTGCGGCTCTAGCGCTGCCTGGTGCGCTTCAACTGGGATAGATCGGGGTAATCCGACTGTCCATTTAAAACAAATGATTGCGAGGGCCGTTGACCATGCCGACGCAATTTGATTTCTGCCTAGTGCTTTAAACGTGAAATAAATAAATTAAGGAAAGGGCTGGATAAACGACAGGAGTAACTATGACACCCTTTAGGTGCGGCTAGCGCAGTGCAGCTCTTGCGCGGTCTGGTGCGAATGAACTGGCACGGACTGACAGAATCCACTGTCCAAATAAAACAAACCATTCTGGGGGCCGTTGAGCATGCTGACGCAGTGTGATTTCTGCACAGTGCTCTAAATGTCGAAGTGAAAAAATGAAAAAAAAGCGTGGATAAAAGACAGGAGTAAGAATGACTCCCTTGCAGTGTGGATTGAGCTGTGCCGCTTTGCACTTTCCGTTGCGCTTCAACTGGTATGGACCGGGAGAATCTGACTGTCCATTTGAAACAAAGCATTGCGAGGACTTTTGACCATGCTGACGCAATGTGATCTCTGCCCTGTCCCCTATATGTCAACTTGATAAAATCAACAAGGCGAGGGTAAACGAAGAGACTAACAATGAGTCCCACGAGGTGCGACTAGAGCAGCACGGCTCTGCACTGTCTGGTGTGGCTTACCTGGCATGCACCGGGGGAATCTTACTGTGCACTCAAAACAAATGATTGTGAAGGCTGTTGCCGATGCTGACACAATGTGATTTCTGCCCAGTGCTCTAAACGTCAAACTGAAGTAATAAAAAAAGGCATGGATAAACTACAGGAGTCACAATGACTCCCTTGTGGTGCGGCTATCGCAGTGCGGCTCTTGTGTGGTCTTGTGTGCCTCAACTGGCATGGACCGGCGCAATCATCATCAGCATCAGCCTGGTTACGCCTACTGCAGGGCAAAGGCCTCTCCCGTACATCTCCAACAACCCCGATCATGTACTATGTGTGGCCATGTCGTCCCTGCAAACTTCTTAATCTCGTGCGCCCGCCTAACTTTCTGCCGCCCTCTGCTAAGCTTCCCTTCCCTTGGAATCCATTCCGTAACCCTTAATGACCATCGGTTATCTTCCCTCCTCATTTCGTATCCTGCCCATGCCCATTTCTTTTTCTTGATTTCAACTAAGATGTCATTAACTCGCGTTTGTTCCCTCACCCAATCTGCTCTTTTCTTATCCTTTAACGTTACACCTATCATTCTTCTTTCCATAGCTCGTTGCGGCGTCCTCAATTTGAGCAGAACCCATTTCGTAAGCCTCCAGGTTTCTGCCCCATAGGTGAGTACTGGTAAGACACAGGTATTATATACTTTCCTCATGAGGGGATAATGGCAACCTGCTAATCATCATCTGAGAATGCCTGCCAAACGCACCCCAGCCCATTCTTGTTCTTCTGAATATTTCTGTCTCATGATCCGCATCCGCTGTCACTACCTGCCCTAAGTTGATGTAATCCCTTACGACTTCTAGTGCCTCGCTGCCAATTGTAAATTGCTGTTTTCTTCCGAGACTGTTAAGCATTACTTTAGTTTCCTGCAGATTAATTTTCAGACCCACTCTTCTGCTTTGCCTATCCAGGTCAGTGAACATGCATTGCAATTGGTCCCCTGAGGTACTAAGGAAGGCAATGTCATCAGCGAATCGCGAGTTACTAAGCTATTCTCGATTAACTTTTATCCCCAAATCTTCCCAATTCATGTCTCTGAATACCTCCTGTAAAATAAAATGCCCAAATAAAACAAAGCATTTTGGGGGCCGTTGACCATGCTGACGCAATGTGATTTCTACCCAGGTCTGTAAATGTCAACGTGCAGAAATGAAAAAAAGGCGTGGTTAAACGACAGGAGTAAGAATGACTCCCTTGCAGTGTGGATTCAGGAGTGGCGCTTTATGCTATCTGTTGTGCATCAACTGGCATGGACCGGGGGAATCCGACTGTCGATTTAAAACAAAGCATTGCGGGGACTTTTGACCACGCTGACGCAATGTGATTTCTGCCCAGTCCCCTATATGTCAACTTGATAAAATGCAACAAGGCGTGGGTAAACGAAGATACTAACAATGACTCCCATGAGGTGCGACTAGAGCAGCACAGGTCTGCACTGTCTGGTGTGGCTTACCTGGCATGCACCGCGGAAATCTCACTGTGCACTTAAAACAAACGATTGTGAAGGCTGTTGCCGATGCTGACACTATGTGATTTCTGCCCAGTGCTATTTAATGTCAACGTGAAGAAATGCAAGAAGGTGTGTATGCGATGAGAGTAACAATGACTCCCTCGTGGTGCGACTAGAGCAGTGCGGCTCTTGCGCAGTCTGCTGCACTCCAACTGGCATAGATCGGGGGAATCCGACTGTCCATTTAAAACAAATGATTCGAGGGCCGTTCACCATGCTGACGCAATGTGATTTCTGCCTAGTGCTCTAAACGGCAAAGTGATGAAATAAAGAAATGCCTGGATAAAGGACAGGTGTAAGAGTGACTCCTGTGAGGTGCGGCTGGAGCAGTGCAGCTCTTGCGCGGTATGGTACGCCTCAACTGGCATGGACGGGCGGAATTCACTGTCCAAATGAAACAAAGCATTCTGGGAGCCAGTGCTCTAAATGTCAACGTGAAGAAATGCAAAAAGGTGGGTATAAAGGACAGGAGTAAGAATGACTCCCGTGCAGAGTTTATTGAGCAGTTTCGCTTTGTGCTATCCATTGTGCTTCATTTGGTATGGACCGGTGGAATCCAACTGTCCATTAAAACAAAGCTTTTCGAAGACTTTTGATCATGCTGACGTAATGTGACTTCTGCCCAGCGCTCTAAATGTCAACGTGAAGAAATGCAACAAGGCATGGCTACACAAAGCGAGTAACAATCGCTCTCTTGAGGTGCGGCTAGAGCAGTGTGGCGCTTGCGCTGCCTGGTGCGCTTCAACTGGCATGGACCGGGAGAATCCGACTCTCCAAATAAAACAATGCATTTTGAGGGCCGTTGACCATGCTGACGCAATGTGATTTCTGCCCAGGTCTGTAAATGTCAACGTGCAGAAATGAAAAAAAAGGCGTGGTTAAACGACAGGAGTAAGAGTGACTCCCTTGCAGTGTGGATTCAGGAGTGGCGCTTTATGCTATCTGTTGTGCATCAACTGGCATGGAGCGGCTGAAACTGACTGTCCACTTAAAACAAAGCATTGCAAGGACTTTTGACGATGCTGACGCAATGTGATTTGTGCCCAGGGCTCTAAATGTCAATGTGAGGAAATGGAACAAAGCGTGGGTGAAGGACGTTAGTAACAATGACTCCCTTGAGGTGCGGCTAGAACAGTGCTGCTTTGCACTGTCTGGTGTGGTTCAACTGGAATGCACAGGGGGAATCTTATTGTGCTTTGAAAAGATATAATTGCGAGGGCGGTTGACCATTTTTATGCAAGGTGATTTGTTCCCAGTGCACTAAATGTCAACCTGAAGAAATAGAACAAGGCGTGGGGGAGTTAAGTGAGTAACAATGACTCCCTTGAGCTGCGGCTAGAGCAGTGCGGCTCTAGCGCTGCCTGGTGCGCTTCAACTGGGATAGATCGGGGTAATCCGACTGTCCATTTAAAACAAATGATTGCGAGGGCCGTTGACCATGCTGACGCAATTTGATTTCTGCCTAGTGCTTTAAACGTGAAATAAATAAATTAAGGAAAGGGCTGGATAAACGACAGGAGTAACTATGACACCCTTTAGGTGCGGCTAGCGCAGTGCAGCTCTTGCGCGGTCTGGTGCGAATGAACTGGCATGGACTGACAGAATCCACTGTCCAAATAAAACAAACCATTCTGGGGGCCGTTGAGCATGCTGACGCAGTGTGATTTCTGCACAGTGCTCTAAATGTCGAAGTGAAAAAATGAAAAAAAAGCGTGGATAAAAGACAGGAGTAAGAATGACTCCCTTGCAGTGTAGATTGAGCTGTGCCGCTTTGCACTTTCCGTTGCGCTTCAACTGGTATGGACCGGGAGAATCTGACTGTCCATTTAAAACAAAGCATTGCGAGGACTTTTGACCATGCTGATGCAATGTGATCTCTGCACAGTCCCCTATATGTCAACTTGATAAAATCAACAAGGCGAGGGTAAACGAAGAGACTAACAATGACTCCCATGAGGTGCGACTAGAGCAGCACGGCTCTGCACTGTCTGGTGTGGCTTACCTGGCATGCACCGGGGGAATCTCACTGTGCACTTAAAACAAATGATTGTGAAGGCTGTTGCCGATGCTGACACAATGTGATTTCTGCCCAGTGCTCTAAACGTCAAACTGAAGTAATTAAAAAAAGGCATGGATAAACTACAGGAGTCACAATGACTCCCTTGTGGTGCGGCTATCGCAGTGCGGCTCTTGCGTGGTCTTGTGTGCCTCAACTGGCATGAACCGGCGCAATCATCATCAGCATCAGCCTGGTTACGCCTACTGCAGGGCAAAGGCCTCTCCCGTACATCTCCAACAGCCCCGATCATGTACTATGTGTGGCCATGTCGTCCCTGCAAACTTCTTAATCTCATGCGCCCGCCTAACTTTCTGCCGCCCTCTGCTAAGCTTCCCTTCCCTTGGAATCCATTCCGTAACCCTCAATGACCATCGGTTATCTTCCCTCCTCATTGCGTATCCTGCCCATGCCCATTTCTTTTTCTTGATTTCAACTAAGATGTCATTAACTCGCGTTTGTTCCCTCACCCAATCTGCTCTTTTCTTATCCTTGAACGTTACACCTATCATTCTTCTTTCCATAGCTCGTTGCGTCGTCCTCAATTTGAGCAGAACCCTTTTCGTAAGCCTCCAGGTTTTTGCCCCATAGGTGAGTACTGGTAAGACACAGGTATTATATACTTTCCTCTTGAGGGGATAATGGCAACCTGCTAATCATCATCTGAGAATGCCTGCCAAACGCACCCCAGCCCATTCTTGTTCTTCTGAATATTTCTGTCTCATGATCCGCATCCGCTGTCACTACCTGCGCTAAGTTGATGTATTCCCTTACGACTTCCAGTGCCTCGCTGCCAATTGTAAATTGCTGTTTTCTTCCGAGACTGTTAAGCATTACTTTAGTTTCCTGCAGATTACTTTTTAGACCCACTCTTCTGCTTTGTCTCTCCAGGTCAGTGAACATGCATTGCAATTGGTCCCCTGAGGTACTAATGAAGGCAATGTCATCAGCGAATCGCGAGTTACTAAGCTATTCTCGATTAACTTTTATCCCCAATTCTTCCCAATCCATGTCTCTGAATACCTCCTGTAAAATAAAATGCCCAAATAAAACAAAGCATTTTGGGGGCCGTTGACCATGCTGACGCAGTGTGATTTCTGCACAGTGCTCTAAATGTCAACGCGACAAAATGAAAAAAAGCGTGGATAAACGACATTAGTAATGACTCCCTAGCAGTGTGCATTCAGCTGTGCCGCTTTGCACTTTCCGTTGTGCTTCAACTGGTATAGACCGGGGGAATCCTGCTGTCCATTTAAAACAAAGCATTGCGGGGACTTTTGACCATGCTGACGCAATGTGATTTCTGCCCAGTCCCCTATATGTCAACTTGATAAAATGCGACAAGGCGTGGGTAAACGAAGAGACTAACTATGACTCCCATGAGGTGCGACTAGAGCAGCACGGCTTTGCACTGTCTGGTGTGGATTACCTGGCATGCACCGGGGGAATCTCACTGTGCAATTAAAACAAATAATTGTGAAGGCTGTTGCCGATGCTGACACAATGTGATTTCTGCCCACTGCTATTTAATGTCAACGTGAAGAAATGCAAGAAGGTGTGTGTAAGCGGTGAGAGTAACAATGACTCCCTTGAGGTGCGCCTAGAGCAGTGCGGCTCTTGCGCAGTCTGCTGCACTCCAACTGGCATAGATCGGGGGAATCCGACTGTCAATTTATAACAAATGATTGCGAGGGCCGTTCACCATGCTTACGCAATGTGATTTCTGCCCAGTGCTGTAAACGTCAAAGTGAAGTAATTAAAAAAAAGGACGGATAAACGACAGGAGTAACCATGACTCCCTTGTGGAGCGGCTATCGCAGTGCGGCTCTTGCGTGGTCTTGTGTGCCTCAACTGGCATGGACCGGCGGAATCAGCATCAGCCTGGTTACGCCTACTGCAGGGCAGGGGCCTCTCCCATACATCTCCAACAACCCCGATCATGTACTAAGTGTGGCCATGTCGTCCCTGCAAACTTCTTAATCTCATGCGCCCGCCTAACTTTCTGCCGCCCTCTGCTAAGCTTCCCTTCCCTTGGAATCCATTCCGTAACCCTTAATGACCATTGGTTATCTTCCCTCCTCATTTCGTGTCCTGCCCATGCCCATTTCTTTTTCTTGATTTCAACTAAGACATCATTAACTCGCGTTTGTTCCCTCACCCAATCTGCTCTTTTCTTATCCTTTAACATTACACCTATCATTCTTCTTTCCATAGCTCGTTGCGTCGTCCTCAATTTGAGCAGAACCATTTTCGTAAGCCTCCAGGTTTCTGCCCCATAGTTGAGTACTGGTAAGACAAAGGTATTATATACTTTCCTCTTGAGGGGATAATGGCAACCTGCTAATCATCATCTGAGAATGCCTGCCAAACACACCCCAGCCCATTCTTGTTCTTCTGAATATTTCTGTCTCATGATCCGCATCCGCTGTCACTACCTGCCCTAAGTTGATGTATTCCCTTACGACTTCTAGTGCCTCGCTGCCAATTGTAAATTGCTGTTTTCTTCCGAGACTGTTAAGCATTACTTTAGTTTCCTGCAGATTCATTTTTAGACCCACTCTTCTGCTTTGCCTATCCAGGTCAGTGAACATGCATTGCAATTGGTCCCCTGAGGTACTGAGGAAGGCAATGTCATCAGCGAATCGCGAGTTACTAAGCTATTCTCGATTAACTTTTATTCCCAATTCTTCCCAATCCATGTCTCTGAATACCTCCTGGAAAATAAAATGCCCAAATAAAACAAAGCATTTTGGGGGCTGTTGACCGTGCTGACGCAGTGTGATTTCTGCCCAGTCCCCTATATGTCAACTTGATAAAATGCAACAAGGCGTGGGTAAACGAAGAGACTAACAATGACTCCCATGAGGTGCGACTAGAGCAGCACGGTTCTGCACTGTCTGGTGTGGTTTACCTGGCATGCACCGCGGGAATCTCACTGTGCACTTAAAACAAATGATTGTGAAGGCTGTTGCCGATGCTGACACTATGTGATTTCTGCCCAGTGCTATTTAATGTCAACGTGAAGAAATGCAAGAAGGCGTGCGTAAGCGAAGAGAGTAACAATGACTCCCTCGTGGTGCGACTAGAGCAGTGCGGCTCTTGCGCAGTCTGCTGCACTCCAACTGGCATAGATCGGGGGAATCCGACTGTCCATTTAAAACAAATGATTCGAGGGCCGTTCACCATGCTGACGCAATGTGATTTCTGCCTAGTGCTCTAAACGGCAAAGTGATGAAATAAAGAAATGCCTGGATAAAGGACAGGTGTAAGAGTGACTCCTGTGAGGTGCGGCTGGAGCAGTGCAGCTCTTGCACGGTATGGTACGCCTCAACTGGCATGGACCGGCGGAATTCACTGTCCAAATGAAACAAAGCATTCTGGGGGCCAGTGCTCTAAAGGTCAACGTGAAGAAATGCAAAAAGGTGGGTATAAAGGACAGGAGTAAGAATGACTCCCGTGCAGAGTTTATTGAGCAGTTTCGCTTTGTGCTATCCATTGTGCTTCATTTGGTATGGACCGGTGGAATCCAACTGTCCATTAAAACAAAGCTTTGCGAAGACTTTTGATCATGCTGACGTAATGTGACTTCTGCCCAGCGCTCTAAATGTCAACGTGAAGAAATGCAACAAGGCATGGCTACACAAAGCGAGTAACAATGGCTCTCTTGAGGGGCGGCTAGAGCAGTGCGGCGCTTGCGCTGCTTGGTGCGCTTCAACTGGCATGGACCGGGAGAATCCGACTCTCCAAATAAAACAATGCATTTTGAGGGCCGTTGACCATGCTGACGCAATGTGATTTCTGCCCAGGTCTGTAAATGTCAACGTGAAGAAATGAAAAAAAGGCGTCGTTAAACGACAGGAGTAACTATGACACCCTTTAGGTGCGGCTAGCGCAGTACAGCTCTTGCGCGGTCTGGTGCGAATGAACTGGCATGGACTGACAGAATCCACTGTCCAAATAAAACAAACCATTGTGGGGGCCGTTGAGCATGCTGACGCAGTGTGATTTCTGCACAGTGCTCTAAATGTCGAAGTGAAAAAATGAAAAAAAAAGCGTGGATAAAAGGCAGGAGTAAGAATGACTCCCTTGCAGTCTGGATTGAGCTGTGCCGCTTTGCACTTTCCGTTGCGCTTCAACTGGTATGGACCGGGAGAATCTGACTGTCCATTGAAAACAAAGCATTGCGAGGACTTTTGACCATGCTGATGCAATGTGATCTCTGCCCAGTCCCCTATATGTCAACTTGATAAAATCAACAAGGCGTGGGTAAACGAAGAGACTAACAATGACTCCCATGAGGTGCGACTAGAGCAGCACGGCTCTGCACTGTCTGGTGTGGCTTACCTGGCATGCACCGGGGGAATCTCACTGTGCACTTAAAACAAATGATTGTGAAGGCTGTTGCCGATGCTGACACAATGTGATTTCTGCCCAGTGCTATTTATTGTCAACGTGAAGAAATGCAAGAAGGTGTGTGTAAGCTATGAGAGTAACAATGACTCCCTTGAGGTGCGACTAGAACAGTGCAGCTTTTGCAGTCTGCTGCACTCCAGCTGGCATAGATCGGGGGAATCCGACTGTCCATTTAAAACAAATGATTGCGAGGGCCGTCGACCATGCTGACGCAATGTGATTTCTGCCCAGTGCTCTAAACGTCAAACTGAAGTAAATAAAAAAAGGCATGGATAAACTACAGGAGCCACAATGACTCCCTTGTGGTGCGGCTATCGCAGTGCGGCTCTTGCGTGGTCTTGTGTGCCTCAACTGGCATGGACCGGCGGAATCATCATCAGCATCAGCCTGGTTACGCCTACTGCAGGGCAAAGGCCTCTCCCGTACATCTCCAACAACCCCGATCATGTACTATGTGTGGCCATGTCGTCCCTGCAAACTTCTTAATCTCGTGCGCCCGCCTAACTTTCTGCCGCCCTCTGCTAAGCTTCCCTTCCCTTGGAATCCATTCCGTAACCCTTAATGACCATCGGTTATCTTCCCTCCTCATTTCGTATCCTGCCCATGCCCATTTCTTTTTCTTGATTTCAACTAAGATGTCATTAACTCGCGTTTGTTCCCTCACCCAATCTGCTCTTTTCTTATCCTTTAACGTTACACCTATCATTCTTCTTTCCATAGCTCGTTGCGGCGTCCTCAATTTGAGCAGAACCCATTTCGTAAGCCTCCAGGTTTCTGCCCCATAGGTGAGTACTGGTAAGACACAGGTATTATATACTTTCCTCTTGAGGGGATAATGGCAACCTGCTAATCATCATCTGAGAATGCCTGCCAAACGCACCCCAGCCCATTCTTGTTCTTCTGAATATTTCTGTCTCATGATCCGCATCCGCTGTCACTACCTGCCCTAAGTTGATGTAATCCCTTACGACTTCTAGTGCCTCGCTGCCAATTGTAAATTGCTGTTTTCTTCCGAGACTGTTAAGCATTACTTTAGTTTCCTGCAGATTAATTTTCAGACCCACTCTTCTGCTTTGCCTATCCAGGTCAGTGAACATGCATTGCAATTGGTCCCCTGAGGTACTAAGGAAGGCAATGTCATCAGCGAATCGCGAGTTACTAAGCTATTCTCGATTAACTTTTATCCCCAAATCTTCCCAATTCATGTCTCTGAATACCTCCTGTAAAATAAAATGCCCAAATAAAACAAAGCATTTTGGGGGCCGTTGACCATGCTGACGCAATGTGATTTCTACCCAGGTCTGTAAATGTCAACGTGCAGAAATGAAAAAAAGGCGTGGTTAAACGACAGGAGTAAGAATGACTCCCTTGCAGTGTGGATTCAGGAGTGGCGCTTTATGCTAGCTGTTGTGCATCAACTGGCATGGACCGGGGGAATCCGACTGTATATTTAAAACAAAGCATTGCGGGGACTTTTGACCATGCTGAGAGAGAGAGAGAGAGAGACAACTTCATGTAGTCGCCTGCAGAACGACACCACGACTAAATGGCGCCGTGACGCGGGCCCTGACGTCTTCTCAGCGGGTGGTCTCTACTCAACTCCAGCGCGTGTTACTCCCGCGGTTGGTCGCCCTGGGGGGCAACGTTCCGTCGGTTTCGCTCGGCCTTTGTCTTTCAAGAGCCGCCGAGACCTGCTGGACGGCCCAGGTTTGGCTTTCGTGGTCGTAGCATTCCGCCGCAGCCGCGAGTCGCGGAGGAATCGCTGTACTTGTCGAAGCCTCATTGGGAAACTTGGTGCAATCCCATAGGATGTGAGTCAGGGTGGCCCTCTCCCGCTGGCACACGCGGCACACATCACTCACATATAATTTAGGGTATAGATGAGTCATTAATACTGGGGTGGATAAAGAACCAGTTTGTAATTGTCTGAACAGCACCGCCTCCGCTCGGCTCAGCCCCGGGTGCGGGGGTGGGAAAGTCCTTCGAGCCAGGCGGTGGAACTGGGTAAGTTCGTTGAACGTCGTCATGCGGTCCTTGGCACTACACCACGTTGGACGGTCGGTTGCAGCGGCGCGGTTGGTTAGCGCTCGCGCCACTGCGTGTGCCGTCTCGTTGTGGTTATCGTGCTTCTCGGACGCATCGTTGCCCGCGTGCGCCGGGAACCACTTGATTCTAACACACCGATTCTGTCGTTGCAGGTCAGCCGAGCACAGAACGCGCACAGCCTCACCACACACTTTGCCCTTTGCATAATTCCGCACTGCACTTCGGGAATCGCACAACACCGTCTGGCACCCGGGGTCGGCAATGGCCAGGGCAATGGCCACCTCCTCCGCCTGACACGCCTCGCGGACCCGTAAGCTCGCCGCTGCCCTCGTCGCGCCGGACGAAGCCTCGATGACGGTAGCTACGAACGCCGCGCAGTCTCCCTGGTATTCTGCCGCATCTACGAACCTTGCGTGCTCGTCCTTGGCGTGAAAGTCGATGAGGGCCTTGGCCCTCGCCGCTCTTCTCTCCTTGTTGTACTCCGGGTTCATGTTTCTCGGGATGAGGTCCACCCGAATCCGGCGCCGGGTTCCGTCCGGGACAGAAACGTCGCTACTCGCCGCTTTCGCTCCGGGCGTGAAGCCCAAGTATTGAAGTATGCGCCTGCCGGCTTCGGTCATAGAGAGCCGCTCCAGCTGGGCGGTCCGTTGCGCTTCCGCAATTTCGTCGAGGGTATTGTGTACCCCCAGGCTCAGGAGCTTGTTGGTGCTCGTACACTCGAATAGTCCGAGCGCCGCCTTGTAAGCTCGGCGTATCAGGATGTCGATTTTATTCCTTTCACATTGCATCCAGTTGTGGAAGGCTGCAACGTAGGTGACGTGGCTGATTACGAAGGAGTGCACAAGCCGAGTCAAGCTTTCCTCCTTCATCCCGGCCTTGCGGTTGGCGACCCGTCTGATGAGACGTATTGCGTTGGTAATCTTGGCTGTAAGGCGGGAAATAGTCTCGCCGTTGCCTCGTCGCTTGTCTATGATCATGCCGAGCACCCGGATTTTTTCGACCTCCGGGATCACGTGGCCGTTCCTCGTCACGATCTTGATGGCCTCGTAATCCCTCGCTTCGCTCTTCTTACGTCTGACGTATTTCGGTGGCAACACCAGCAGTTCTGACTTGCTCGGTGAGCAGATCAAACCGGAACCGTTCAGCTGGTCTTCAATAGCATCGACGGCTTCTTGCAGCGTGCTCTCAATGTGACCATCGCTGCCTCCCGGAACCCACAGCGTGATGTCATCGGCGTAGATGGTGTGCCGGACGCCCTCGACGCGAGAGAGTCGCTTGGCCACCCCGATCATGACGAGGTTGAATAACAACGGCGAGATGACCGAGCCTTGGGGGGTCCCGACACTGCCGAGCCTCTTCTCTTGGAGCCGTAGATCGCCGGCGCAGAGCTCGGTAGTCCGTCCCGTCAGAAAGTCCTTGATATAATTGTATGTTCTTGCGCCCATGTTGAGTCTGGACACCTGGGCTAGGATTGCAGAGTGCTTCACCTTGTCGAAGGCGCTCTGCAGGTCCAGCCCCAGAATGGCCTTGTTGTCTTTCGTTAGGGTATCTTCGTCAATTATATCTTTCTTCAACAGAATCATCGCGTCTTGGGTGCCGAGGGAACGCCGAAACCCGATGATCGTGGTGGGGTATAGTCCCGACTCCTCCAGGTAATCCTGCCACCTACACATGAGGACGTGCTCCAACACCTTGCCCACGCAGGACGTGAGCGAGATGGGCCGGAGGTTGTCCGTGTTCGGCGGCTTGCCTGGTTTGGGGATGAGTATGGTCTTGGCACTCTTCCACTGCTGGGGCAGTGACCCCGCACTCCAGCACTTGTTGTAGTAACCGGTGAGGTTTTCGATGGCCACATCGCTGAGGTTCTTGAGCGCTCTGTTCGAGATGTGATCCGGGCCGGCCGCTGACTTGCTGTTTAGTTCGTGCAGGGCCGCTCGCACCTCCTCGACGCTGATGTCGCGGTCAAGCTTCTCGTTGGCTTGACCGCCGTACTCAGGATGCCTTTCCGTGGGTGTAACCGGAAGATACTTGCTGTTTATGCGTCTGATTACTTCAGTTTCCCCGTTTTCCTTGACTGCTCTGTGAATGATCTTTGCGAGGCGGTCGCGTTGGTGGGACTTTGTTTTAGTCTCGTCGAGCAGATGCCGCATCAAGTTCCAGGTTTTGCCGCTATGCATCTGCCCGTCCGCAGCATTACAGATTTCGTTCCATTGTTGCGTGCAGAGCAGCCGACAATGTACTTCGATGGCGCGATTCAGCTCCGCCACCTTCTTCCTTAGGCGCCGATTTAGTCGTTGCTTCTTCCACCTGTTTAGGATAGATTGCTTTGCTTCGAATAAGTGCGCGAGGCGGCTGTCAACCTTGTCGACCTGCTCATCCGTTTCTATGATTTTGGTCGCCTCCTTGACCTTCCCCGCGATGTGAGCTGACCATTCTTCTATGTTATTGATTTCCTCCATCTCCGTTGGTAACAGGCTACGGAAGGCATCCCAATCCGTAAAATAATGTTTTCTGGTGTCCTCCGAGGCCTTGACCTCTTCCGGTATGATGACCTCTACGATGTAGTGGTCGCTGCCGAGCTCTGACCCCGTGTTGCGCCAGGAGATATTCCCCTTCTCGTCGTTCTTCACGAACGTGAGGTCCGGCGTCGTATCCCTGGACACAGAGTTCCCAATCCTTGTAGGATCAGTCGGGTCTATGATGAGGGTGAAGCCCAGGTCTAATGTGTCTTGGAACAGGTCTCGCCCCTTGGCCAATTGCTTGTTATATCCCCATGCCGGGTGTGCCGCGTTGAAGTCCCCGCAGGCGACGAGCCTGTGAGTTCCCGCCACGGTGCTGGCTCTGTGAAGGAGCGTCTTGAATTTTTGCTTCCAGTGTGAAGGGCTACTGTAGACGTTAAGTAGAAAGGTGCTGTTCTTTTGTTTCTTGCCCGTAACGACCTCGATGAGAGTGTATTCAATTTTACTATTGTGCAACTCGTGCTCAATGAAGGTGAGTCCCTTGCGAACCAATGTGCATATCCCTCTGCCTCCGCTGACCTTTGGAGACTTGGCGTATACGCGATTACCGGGTAGCGACACTGTATCAGTGCGAGTCTCTTGTATCATGATTATATCAGGCTTGTTTGCTACTTGTGTTATGTGTTGCTGCAAGACTGCCTTCTTGCTAGCGAAACCGTTACAGTTCCAGTGCCAGGTCACGAGACCCTTCACTGCTGTAGTTGTTGTTGTTGCTGGAGCGGCCATGATTGTTGCTGATTGTACTGCCGCGTTATTTGCTGTATTGCATTCGTTAAATGCTGACACGTCCGCTCGATGGCGGCGAACCTGTCGTTAATCATCGTGGTGAATGTTGTCTTAATATAATCTTCGAGCCCATCGAGGTGTTCCTCGATTTGGTCGACCTTGTCTTTCAGGTTGTCTACCCGGTCGTTGAGCTTGCGCTCCTTCAGGTTCTCGATCGCTCGTCTCTTGGGTGCCGGTTCCTTCTCAGCGGATGTTGATGGTAAAGCGCTGCTGATGCTGGGTGTTGGCTCACATGATACCGCTTGGGGCGTTTCGTTATTGGTGGAACGGGTCGTGAGAAGCTTCTTGATTTCCATGATCTTGTTTGCCATCTTGCTAATAGTGGCCTCTTGCCTACTGACTTTCGTCTCGAGCTCGTTGTTTTTGCGCCTGAGTGCCTCGTTGTCTTCCTGCAACATCCTCATCGCCTCGTCTTCCCTCGTCTTGCTCTTGTTGTTGCCATCGACGGTCTTGCTGGTGCTAATGGTCGTTGCGGTGGTCGTTGCGGTATTGGAGGTGGTGGTGGTGGCACCCCCCTGTGCTTTCTTGGCACCGTGCCTTGCTGCATCGGCCCAGCTCACGCGGTCACGTGACTGCGATCGCTTACGGCTAAGGCTACGCTGTCTACTCTCGCTGGCCCTGCGCTTCGAGACGGAACGTGACGCTCGGCGACCAGCTGGGCCGGCAGGTGTTGCGGTTGCTGACATCAGCGATGGAAATTCCTCAGCTCTGAGAGATGTTCGTTGTTGCTGCTGCGCTTGTTGTTCGGCCATCTTGCGCTCCCATTGTCTCCTTGTAACTACGTATGGGACCTTGAACCTATTCTTGCAAACCTTGTCACCGGTCAGATGTGGCCCTCCGCACAATCGGCAAGTGGGGGTACAACTATGGTCTTCCTTGGGGTCAACGGCCCCGCAAGCAAAGCAAGCCCTCACGTGAGGGTTTGGACAAACGTCGCGGCGGTGGCCCACCTTTCCGCACTGCTTACATACATCGAATTGTTTTCGATATAGGCTGCACTTGGTGAGAACGGGACCATAGCACACGTAATTCGGGACCTTCAGGCCCTTGAAAGCCACGATGACTGTGGTCGAGCTACCAATCCTCTTCGCGCCAAGTGCCAAGGGATTTCTCGAGTTTACAATGTTCCGGTCGATTGCGTCCGTGGAGTCCTCTATTGGGATACCTCTAATAATGCCTTTAACGGTGCCATATGGCGCGGTTTGATATGCGCCAACCACGTGTTCCTTGCCACCAATGCAGATCGATTTTATTTCGGCGTAACGTGAAGCACGTATATCGTCGGGGGTACTCACCACCATGATGTTTTGTTGCAAGTTGGGGCAGAAGGTGTCCGCTGCTCCGTCCTCCCTTGATACGTTCGCCGCCGTCATGATGGCTGATGCCACGGTGGCGGTCTGGGTCCTCGCGATGTTAAGGCCTCCCCGAGGCCGCACTATCACCTTGGTCTCCTCCCTCGGTAGCGCGTCCGGCATCCTTGCTGCCCTCGTCACCGAAGCTTTCACGTTCCTGGCAAAGTTCTTCGTCGTAGGTCTTGACTGGTGAGCGGCAGTCCCCTGGCTGGCCAAGGTCTTCCGAGGAATTCAACGACAATGCAGACTGGTCGCATGTAGGCCGGCGTATAAAGACCATGACCATGCTGACGCAATGTGATTTCTGCCCAGTCCCCTATATGTCAACTTGATAAAATCAACAAGGCGTGGGTAAACGAAGAGACTAACAATGACTCCCATGAGGTGCGACTAGAGCAGCACAGCTTTGCACTGTCTGGTGTGGTTTACCTGTCATGCACCGGGGGAATCTCACTGTGCACTTAAAACAAATGATTGTGAAGGCTGTTGCCGATGCTGACACAATGTGATTTCTGCCCAGTGCTATTTAATGTCAACGTGAAGAAATGCAAGAAGGTGTGTATGCGATGAGAGTAACAATGACTCCCTCGAGGTGCGACTAGAGCAGTGCGGCTCTTGCGCAGTCTGCTGCACTCCAACTGGCATAGATCGGGGGAATCCGACTGTCCATTTAAAACAAATGATTACGCGGGCCGTTCACCATGCTGACGCAATGTGATTTCTGCCTAGTGCTCTAAACGGCAAAGTGATGAAATAAAGAAATGCCTGGATAAAGGACAGGTGTAAGAGTGACTCCTGTGAGGTGCGGCTGGAGCAGTGCAGCTCTTGCGCGGTATGGTACGCCTCAACTGGCATGGACGGGCGGAATTCACTGTCCAAATGAAACAAAGCATTCTGGGAGCCAGTGCTCTAAATGTCAACGTGAAGAAATGCAAAAAGGTGGGTATAAAGGACAGGAGTAAGAATGACTCCCGTGCAGAGTTTATTGAGCAGTTTCGCTTTGTGCTATCCATTGTGCTTCATTTGGTATGGACCGGTGGAATCCAACTGTCCATTAAAACAAAGCTTTGCGAAGACTTTTGATCATGCTGACGTAATGTGACTTCTGCCCAGCGCCCTAAATGTCAACGTGAAGAAATGCAACAAGGCATGGCTACACAAAGCGAGTAACAATGGCTCTCTTAAGGTGCGGCTAGAGCAGTGTGGCGCTTGCGCTGCCTGGTGCGCTTCAACTGGCATGGACCGGGAGAATCCGACTCTCGAAATAAAACAATGCATTTTGAGGGCCGTTGACCATGCTGACGCAATGTGATTTCTGCCCAGGTCTGTAAATGTCAACGTGCAGAAATGAAAAAAAAGGCGTGGTTAAAGGACAGGAGTAAGAATGACTCCCTTGCAGTGTGGATTCAGGAGTGGCGCTTTATGCTATCTGTTGTGCTTCAACTGCCATGGACCGGCTGAAACTGACTGTCCACTTAAAACAAAGCATTGCAAGGACTTTTGACGATGCTGACGCAATGTGATTTGTGCCCAGGGCTCTAAATGTCAATGTGAGGAAATGGAACAAAGCGTGGGTGAAGGACGTTAGTAACAATGACTCCCTTGAGGTGCGGCTAGAACAGTGCTGCTTTGCACTGTCTGGTGTGGTTCAACAGGAATGCACAGGGGGAATCTTACTGTGCTTTTAAAAGATATAATTGCGAGGGCGGTTGACCATTTTTATGCAAGGTGATTTGTGCCCAGTGCCCTAAATGTCAACCTGAAGAAATAGAACAAGGCGTGGGGGAGCTAAGTGAGTAACAATGACTCCCTTGAGCTGCGACTAGAGCAGTGCGGCTCTAGCGCTGCCTGGTGCGCTTCAACTGGGATAGATCGGGGTAATCCGACTGTCCATTTAAAACAAATGATTGCGAGGGCCGTTGACCATGCCGACGCAATTTGATTTCTGCCTAGTGCTTTAAACGTGAAATAAATAAATTAAGGAAAGGGCTGGATAAACGACAGGAGTAACTATGACACCCTTTAGGTGCGGCTAGCGCAGTACAGCTCTTGCGCGGTCTGGTGCGAATGAACTGGCATGGACTGACAGAATCCACTGTCCAAATAAAACAAACCATTGTGGGGGCCGTTGAGCATGCTGACGCAGTGTGATTTCTGCACAGTGCTCTAAATGTCGAAGTGAAAAAATGAAAAAAAAAGTGTGGATAAAAGGCAGGAGTAAGAATGACTCCCTTGCAGTGTGGATTGAGCTGTGCCGCTTTGCACTTTCCGTTGCGCTTCAACTGGTATGGACCGGGAGAATCTGACTGTCCATTGAAAACAAAGCATTGCGAGGACTTTTGACCATGCTGATGCAATGTGATCTCTGCCCAGTCCCCTATATGTCAACCTGATAAAATCAACAAGGCGTGGGTAAACGAAGAGACTAACAATGACTCCCATGAGGTGCGACTAGAGCTGCACGGCTCTGCACTGTCTGGTGTGGCTTACCTGGCATGTACCGGGGGAATCTCACTGTGCACTTAAAACAAATGATTGTGAAGGCTGTTGCCGATGCTGACACAATGTGATTTCTGCCCAGTGCTATTTAATGTCAACGTGAAGAAATGCAAGAAGGTGTGTGTAAGTTATGAGAGTAACAATGACTCCCTTGAGGTGCGACTAGAACAGTGCAGCTTTTGCAGTCTGCTGCACTCCAGCTGGCATAGATCGGGGGAATCCGACTGTCCATTTAAAACAAATGATTGCGAGGGCCGTCGACCATGCTGACGCAATGTGATTTCTGCCCAGTGCTCTAAACGTCAAACTGAAGTAAATAAAAAAAGGCATGGATAAACAACAGGAGTCACAATGACTCCCTTGTGGTGCGGCTATCGCAGTGCGGCTCTTGCGTGGTCTTGTGTGCCTCAACTGGCATGGACCGGCGGAATCATCATCAGCATCAGCCTGGTTACGCCTACTGCAGGGCAAAGGCCTCTCCCGTACATCTCCAACAACCCCGATCATGTACTATGTGTGGCCATGTCGTCCCTGCAAACTTCTTAATCTCGTGCGCCCGCCTAACTTTCTGCCGCCCTCTGCTAAGCTTCCCTTCCCTTGGAATCCATTCCGTAACCCTTAATGACCATCGGTTATCTTCCCTCCTCATTTCGTATCCTGCCCATGCCCATTTCTTTTTCTTGATTTCAACTAAGATGTCATTAACTCGCGTTTGTTCCCTCACCCAATCTGCTCTTTTCTTATCCTTTAACGTTACACCTATCATTCTTCTTTCCATAGCTCGTTGCGGCGTCCTCAATTTGAGCAGAACCCATTTCGTAAGCCTCCAGGTTTCTGCCCCATAGGTGAGTACTGGTAAGACACAGGTATTATATACTTTCCTCTTGAGGGGATAATGGCAACCTGCTAATCATCATCTGAGAATGCCTGCCAAACGCACCCCAGCCCATTCTTGTTCTTCTGAATATTTCTGTCTCATGATCCGCATCCGCTGTCAATACCTGCCCTAAGTTGATGTAATCCCTTACGACTTCTAGTGCCTCGCTGCCAATTGTAAATTGCTGTTTTCTTCCGAGACTGTTAAGCATTACTTTAGTTTCCTGCAGATTAATTTTCAGACCCACTCTTCTGCTTTGCCTATCCAGGTCAGTGAACATGCATTGCAATTGGTCCCCTGAGGTACTAAGGAAGGCAATATCATCAGCGAATCGCGAGTTACTAAGCTATTCTCGATTAACTTTTATCCCCAAATCTTCCCAATTCATGTCTCTGAATACCTCCTGTAAAATAAAATGCCCAAATAAAACAAAGCATTTTGGGGGCCGTTGACCATGCTGACGCAATGTGATTTCTACCCAGGTCTGTAAATGTCAACGTGCAGAAATGAAAAAAAGGCGTGGTTAAACGACAGGAGTAAGAATGACTCCCTTGCAGTGTGGATTCAGGAGTGGCGCTTTATGCTATCTGTTGTGCATCAACTGGCATGGACCGGGGGAATCCGACTGTCCATTTAAATCAAAGCATTGCGGGGACTTTTGACCATGCTGACGCAATGTGATTTCTGCCCAGTCCCCTATATGTCAACTTGATAAAATCAACAAGGCGTGGGTAAACGAAGAGACTAACAATGACTCCCATGAGGTGCGACTAGAGCAGCACAGCTTTGCACTGTCTGGTGTGGTTTACCTGTCATGCACCGGGGGAATCTCACTGTGCACTTAAAACAAATGATTGTGAAGGCTGTTGCCGATGCTGACACAATGTGATTTCTGCCCAGTGCTATTTAATGTCAACGTGAAGAAATGCAAGAAGGTGTGTATGCGATGAGAGTAACAATGACTCCCTCGAGGTGCGACTAGAGCAGTGCGGCTCTTGCGCAGTCTGCTGCACTCCAACTGGCATAGATCGGGGGAATCCGACTGTCCATTTAAAACAAATGATTACGCGGGCCGTTCACCATGCTGACGCAATGTGATTTCTGCCTAGTGCTCTAAACGGCAAAGTGATGAAATAAAGAAATGCCTGGATAAAGGACAGGTGTAAGAGTGACTCCTGTGAGGTGCGGCTGGAGCAGTGCAGCTCTTGCGCGGTATGGTACGCCTCAACTGGCATGGACGGGCGGAATTCACTGTCCAAATGAAACAAAGCATTCTGGGAGCCAGTGCTCTAAATGTCAACGTGAAGAAATGCAAAAAGGTGGGTATAAAGGACAGGAGTAAGAATGACTCCCGTGCAGAGTTTATTGAGCAGTTTCGCTTTGTGCTATCCATTGTGCTTCATTTGGTATGGACCTGTGGAATCCAACTGTCCATTAAAACAAAGCTTTGCGAAGACCTTTGATCATGCTGACGTAATGTGACTTCTGCCCAGCGCCCTAAATGTCAACGTGAAGAAATTCAACAAGGCATGGCTACACAAAGCGAGTAACAATGGCTCTCTTAAGGTGCGGCTAGAGCAGTGTGGCGCTTGCGCTGCCTGGTGCGCTTCAACTGGCATGGACCGGGAGAATCCGACTCTCGAAATAAAACAATGCATTTTGAGGGCCGTTGACCATGCTGACGCAATGTGATTTCTGCCCAGGTCTGTAAATGTCAACGTGCAGAAATGAAAAAAAAGGCGTGGTTAAAGGACAGGAGTAAGAATGACTCCCTTGCAGTGTGGATTCAGGAGTGGCGCTTTATGCTATCTGTTGTGCTTCAACTGCCATGGACCGGCTGAAACTGACTGTCCACTTAAAACAAAGCATTGCAAGGACTTTTGACGATGCTGACGCAATGTGATTTGTGCCCAGGGCTCTAAATGTCAATGTGAGGAAATGGAACAAAGCGTGGGTGAAGGACGTTAGTAACAATGACTCCCTTGAGGTGCGGCTAGAACAGTGCTGCTTTGCACTGTCTGGTGTGGTTCAACAGGACTGCACAGGGGGAATCTTACTGTGCTTTTAAAAGATATAATTGCGAGGGCGGTTGACCATTTTTATGCAAGGTGATTTGTGCCCAGTGCCCTAAATGTCAACCTGAAGAAATAGAACAAGGCGTGGGGGAGCTAAGTGAGTAACAATGACTCCCTTGAGCTGCGACTAGAGCAGTGCGGCTCTAGCGCTGCCTGGTGCGCTTCAACTGGGATAGATCGGGGTAATCCGACTGTCCATTTAAAACAAAGCATTGCGGGGACTTTTGACCATGCTGACGCAATGTGATTTCTGCCCAGTCCCCTATATGTCAACTTGATAAAATCAACAAGGCGTGGGTAAACGAAGAGACTAACAATGACTCCCATGAGGTGCGACTAGAGCAGCACAGCTTTGCACTGTCTGGTGTGGTTTACCTGTCATGCACCGGGGGAATCTCACTGTGCACTTAAAACAAATGATTGTGAAGGCTGTTGCGATGCTGACACAATGTGATTTCTGCCCAGTGCTATTTAATGTCAACGTGAAGAAATGCAAGAAGGTGTGTATGCGATGAGAGTAACAATGACTCCCTCGAGGTGCGACTAGAGCAGTGCGGCTCTTGCGCAGTCTGCTGCACTCCAACTGGCATAGATCGGGGGAATCCGACTGTCCATTTAAAACAAATGATTACGCGGGCCGTTCACCATGCTGACGCAATGTGATTTCTGCCTAGTGCTCTAAACGGCAAAGTGATGAAATAAAGAAATGCCTGGATAAAGGACAGGTGTAAGAGTGACTCCTGTGAGGTGCGGCTGGAGCAGTGCAGCTCTTGCGCGGTATGGTACGCCTCAACTGGCATGGACGGGCGGAATTCACTGTCCAAATGAAACAAAGCATTCTGGGAGCCAGTGCTCTAAATGTCAACGTGAAGAAATGCAAAAAGGTGGGTATAAAGGACAGGAGTAAGAATGACTCCCGTGCAGAGTTTATTGAGCAGTTTCGCTTTGTGCTATCCATTGTGCTTCATTTGGTATGGACCGGTGGAATCGAACTGTCCATTAAAACAAAGCTTTGCGAAGACCTTTGATCATGCTGACGTAATGTGACTTCTGCCCAGCGCGCTAAATGTCAACGTGAAGAAATTCAACAAGGCATGGCTACACAAAGCGAGTAACAATGGCTCTCTTAAGGTGCGGCTAGAGCAGTGTGGCGCTTGCGCTGCCTGGTGCGCTTCAACTGGCATGGACCGGGAGAATCCGACTCTCGAAATAAAACAATGCATTTTGAGGGCCGTTGACCATGCTGACGCAATGTGATTTCTGCCCAGGTCTGTAAATGTCAACGTGCAGAAATGAAAAAAAAGGCGTGGTTAAAGGACAGGAGTAAGAATGACTCCCTTGCAGTGTGGATTCAGGAGTGGCGCTTTATGCTATCTGTTGTGCGTCAACTGCCATGGACCGGCTGAAACTGACTGTCCACTTAAAACAAAGCATTGCAAGGACTTTTGACGATGCTGACGCAATGTGATTTGTGCCCAGGGCTCTAAATGTCAATGTGAGGAAATGGAACAAAGCGTGGGTGAAGGACGTTAGTAACAATGACTCCCTTGAGGTGCGGCTAGAACAGTGCTGCTTTGCACTGTCTGGTGTGGTTCAACAGGAATGCACAGGGGGAATCTTACTGTGCTTTTAAAAGATATAACTGCGAGGGCGGTTGACCATTTTTATGCAAGGTGATTTGTGCCCAGTGCCCTAAATGTCAACCTGAAGAAATAGAACAAGGCGTGGGGGAGCTAAGTGAGTAACAATGACTCCCTTGAGCTGCGACTAGAGCAGTGCGGCTCTAGCGCTGCCTGGTGCGCTTCAACTGGGATAGATCGGGGTAATCCGACTGTCCATTTAAAACAAATGATTGCGAGCGCCGTTGACCATGCCGACGCAATTTGATTTCTGCCTAGTGCTTTAAACGTGAAATAAATAAATTAAGGAAAGGGCTGGATAAACGACAGGAGTAACTATGACACCCTTTAGGTGCGGCTAGCGCAGTGCAGCTCTTGCGCGGTCTGGTGCGAATGAACTGGCACGGACTGACAGAATCCACTGTCCAAATAAAACAAACCATTCTGGGGGCCGTTGAGCATGCTGACGCAGTGTGATTTCTGCACAGTGTTCTAAATGTCGAAGTGAAAAAATGAAAAAAAAAGCGTGGATAAAAGACAGGAGTAAGAATGACTCCCTTGCAGTGTGGATTGAGCTGTGCCGCTTTGCACTTTCCGTTGCGCTTCAACTGGTATGGACCGGGAGAATCTGACTGTCCATTTAAAACAAAGCATTGCGAGGACTTTTGACCATGCTGATGCAATGTGATCTCTGCCCAGTCCCCTATATGTCAACTTGATAAAATCATCAAGGCGTGGGTAAACGAAGAGACTAACAATGACTCCCATGAGGTGCGACTAGAGCAGCACGGCTCTGCACTGTCTGGTGTGGCGTACCTGGCATGCACCGGGGGAATCTCACTGTGCACTTAAAACAAATGATTGTGAAGGCTGTTGCCGATGCTGACACTATGTGATTTCTGCCCAGTGCTATTTAATGTCAACGTGAAGAAATGCAAGAAGGTGTGTGTAAGCGGTGAGAGTAACAATGACTCCCTTGAGGTGCGACTAGAGCAGTGCCGCTTTTGCACAGTCTGCTGCACTCCAGCTGGCATAGATCAGGGGAATCCGACTGTCCATTTAAAACAAATGATTGCGAGGGCCGTTGGCCATGCTGACGCAATGTGATTTCTGCCCAGTGCTCTACACGTGAAACTGAAGTAAATAAAAAAAGGCATGGATAAACTACAGGAGTCACAATGACTCCCTTGTGGTGCGGCTATCGCAGTGCGGCTCTTGCGTGGTCTTGTGTGCCTCAACTGGCATGGACCGGCGGAATCATCATCAGCATCAGCCTGGTTACGCCTACTGCAGGGCAAAGGCCTCTCCCATACATCTCCAACAACCCCGATCATGTACTATGTGTGGCCATGTCGTCCCTGCAAACTTCTTAATCTCATGCGCCCGCCTGACTTTCTGCCGCCCTCTGCTAAGCTTCCCTTCCCTTGGAATCCATTCCGTAACCCTTAATAGAGAGTTTTAGCCCAGCGGGTTTACGGCCAGCGGAGCGGAGCGGTCTCCACCGTTGCGCCAGCGGAGCGGCTCGCGAAAAAAGAATTTTAGCCCAGCGGATCACCCGCTCGAGCGGGGTAAAGAGCGGGGCGCTCTGCTGCCCCACCTAGTGGTTCGAATAGGAGTTACTGAGAAATGAAATTGAATTACGCTTGCTTTTATTATGCAAGAAATGTTGAATAAAGATATATTACATGTGCTCAGTGCATTATTTGTTAATAATGTACTGAGTACTAATGTACGGGTCAGCGCGGCAGTCGCCGTCTTCGATGCAGAACTGCCGGCGTTCATGTTCGCGGCTGCCGTCTTGCATTTCCCTTACACGCCCGCGCGCCCTTACGCACGCTCGCGCGCTGCGTATACCCTCCGCTGGGGAGTGCTTTCCAGCGGGCGTAAACGCTGCTCCGTAAAACCGCTGGCCGCCTCAGCGTGGTGCGCATGCGCAGTCGCGTCTCCGCTCGCCCGCTCCGCTCCGCTGGCCGTAAACCCGCTGGGCTAAAACTCTCTAATGACCATCGGTTATCTTCCCTCCTCATTTCGTATCCTGCCCATGCCCATTTCTTTTTCTTGATTTCAACTAAGATGTCATTACCTCGCGTTTGTTCCCTCACCCAATCTGCTCTTTTCTTATCCTTTAACGTTACACCTATCATTCTTCTTTCCATAGCTCGTTGCGTCGTCCTCAATTTGAGCAGAACCCATTTCGTAAGCCTCCAGGTTTCTGCCCCATAGGTGAGTACTGGTAAGACACAGGTATTATATACTTTCCTCTGGAGGGGATAATGGCAACCTGCTAATCATCATCTGAGAATGCCTGCCAAACGCACCCCAGCCCATTCTTGTTCTTCTGAATATTTCTGTCTCATGATCCGCATCTGCTGTCACTACCTGCCCTAAGTTGATGTATTCCCTTACGACTTCTAGTGCCTCGCTGCCAATTGTAAATTGCTGTTTTCTTTCGAGACTGTTAAGCATTACTTTAGTTTCCTACAGATTAATTTTAGACCCACTCTTCTGCTTTGCCTATCCAGGTCAGTGAACATGCATTGCAATTGGTCCCCTGAGGTACTAAGGAAGGCAATGTCATCAGCGAATCGCGAGTTACTAAGCTATTCTCGATTAACTTTTATCCCCAAATCTTCCCAATCCATGTCTCTGAATACCTCCTGTAAAATAAAATGCCCAAATAAAACAAAGCATTTTGGGGGCCGTTGACCGTGCTGACGCAGTGTGATTTCTGCACAGTGCTCTAAATGTCAAAGTAAAGAAATGAAAAAATGGTGTGGATAAACGACATGAGTAAGAATGACTCCCTTGCAGTATGCATTCAGCTGTGCCGCTTTGCACTTTCCATTGCGCTTGAACTGGTATAGACCGGGGGAATCCGACTGTCGATTTAAAACAAAGCATTGCGGGGACTTTTGACCACGCTGACGCAATGTGATTTCTGCCCAGTCCCCTATATGTCAACTTGATAAAATGCAACAAGGCGTGGGTAAACGAAGAGACTAACAATGACTCCCATGAGGTGCGACTAGAGCAGCACAGGTCTGCACTGTCTGGTGTGGCTTACCTGGCATGCACAGCGGGAATCTCACTGTGCACTTAAAACAAACGATTGTGAAGGCTGTTGCCGATGCTGACACTATGTGATTTCTGCCCAGTGCTATTTAATGTCAAGGTGAAGAAATGCAAGAAGGTGTGTATGCGATGAGAGTAACAATGACTCCCTCGAGGTGCGACTAGAGCAGTGCGGCTCTTGCGCAGTCTGCTGCACTCCAACTGGCATAGATCGGGGGAATCCGACTGTCCATTTAAAACAAATAATTGCGTGGGCCGTTCACCATGCTGACGCAATGTGATTTCTGCCTAGTGCTCTAAACGGCAAAGTGATGAAATAAAGAAATGCCTGGATAAAGGACAGGTGTAATAGTGACTCCTGTGAGGTGCGGCTGGAGCACTGCAGCTCTTGCGCGGTATGGTACGCCTCAACTGGCATGGACGGGCGGAATTCACTGTCCAAATGAAACAAAGCATTCTGGGAGCCAGTGCTCTAAATGTCAACGTGAAGAAATGCAAAAAGGTGGGTAAAAAGGACAGGAGTAAGAATGACTCCCGTGCAGAGTTTATTGAGCAGTTTCGCTTTGTGCTATCCATTGTGCTTCATTTGGTATGGACCGGTGGAATCCAACTGTCCATTAAAACAAAGCTTTGCGAAGACTTTTGATCATGCTGACGTAATGTGACTTCTGCCCAGCGCTCTAAATGTCAACGTGAAGAAATGCAACAAGGCATGGCTACACAAAGCGAGTAACAATGGCTCTCTTGAGGTGCGGCTAGAGCAGTGTGGCACTTGCGCTGCCTGGTGCGCTTCAACTGGCATGGACCGGGAGAATCCGACTCTCCAAATAAAACAATGCATTTTGAGGGCCGTTGACCATGCTGACGCAATTTGATTTCTGCCCAGGTCTGTAAATGTCAACGTGCAGAAATGAAAAAAAAGGCGTGGTTAAACGACAGGAGTAAGAATGACTCCCTTGCAGTGTGGATTCAGGAGTGGCGCTTTATGCTATCTGTTGTGCTTCAACTGGCATGGACCGGCTGAAACTGACTGTCCACTTAAAACAAAGCATTGCAAGGACTTTTGACGATGCTGACGCAATGTGATTTGTGCCCAGGGCTCTAAATGTCAATGTGAGGAAATGGAACAAAGCGTGGGTGAAGGACGTTAGTAACAATGACTCCCTTGAGGTGCGGCTAGAACAGTGCTGCTTTGCACTGTCTGGTGTGGTTCAACTGGAATGCACAGGGGGAATCATACTGTGCTTTTAAAAGATATAATTGCGAGGGCGGTTGACCATTTTTATGCAAGGTGATTTGTGCCCAGTGCCCTAAATGTCAACCTGAAGAAATAGAACAAGGCGTGGGGGAGCTAAGTGAGTAACAATGACTCCCTTGAGCTGCGGCTAGAGCAGTGCGGCTCTAGCGCTGCCTGGTGCGCTTCAACTGGGATAGATCGGGGTAATCCGACTGTCCATTTAAAACAAATGATTGCGAGGGCCGTTGACCATGCTGACGCAATTTGATTTCTGCCTAGTGCTTTAAACGTGAAATAAATAAATTAAGGAAAGGGCTGGATAAACGACAGGAGTAACTATGACACCCTTTAGGTGCGGCTAGCGCAGTGCAGCTCTTGCGCGGTCTGGTGCGAATGAACTGGCATGGACTGACAGAATCCACTGTCCAAATAAAACAAACCATTCTGGGGGCCGTTGAGCATGCTGACGCAGTGTGATTTCTGCACAGTGCTCTAAATGTCGAAGTGAAAAAATGAAAAAAAAGCGTGGATAAAAGACAGGAGTAAGAATGACTCCCTTGCAGTGTGGATTGAGCTGTGCCGCTTTGCACTTTCCGTTGCGCTTCAACTGGTATGGACCGGGAGAATCTGACTGTCCATTTAAAACAAAGCATTGCGAGGACTTTTGACCATGCTGATGCAATGTGATCTCTGCACAGTCCCCTATATGTCAACTTGATAAAATCAACAAGGCGAGGGTAAACGAAGAGACTAACAATGACTCCCATGAGGTGCGACTAGAGCAGCACGGCTCTGCACTGTCTGGTGTGGCTTACCTGGCATGCACCGGGGGAATCTCACTGTGCACTTAAAACAAATGATTGTGAAGGCTGTTGCCGATGCTGACACAATGTGATTTCTGCCCAGTGCTCTAAACGTCAAACTGAAGAAATTAAAAAAAGGCATGGATAAACTACAGGAGTCACAATGACTCCCTTGTGGTGCGGCTATCGCAGTGCGGCTCTTGCGTGGTCTTGTGTGCCTCAACTGGCATGGACCGGCGCAATCATCATCAGCATCAGCCTGGTTACGCCTACTGCAGGGCAAAGGCCTCTCCCATACATCTCCAACAACCCCAATCATGTACTATGTGTGGCCATGTCGTCCCTGCAAACTTCTTAATCTCATGCGCCCGCCTAACTTTCTGCCGCCCTCTGCTAAGCTTCTCTTCCCTTTTAATCCATTCCGTAACTATCAATGACCATCGGTTATCTTCCCTCCTCATTGCGTATCCTGCCCATGCCCATTTCTTTTTCTTGATTTCAACTAAGATGTCACTAACTCGCGTTTGTTCCCTCACCCAATCTGCTCTTTTCTTATCCTTGAACGTTACACCTATCATTCTTCTTTCCATAGCTCGTTGCGTCGTCCTCAATTTGAGCAGAACCCTTTTCGTAAGCCTCCAGGTTTTTGCCCCATAGGTGAGTACTGGTAAGACACAGGTATTATATACTTTCCTCTTGAGGGGATAATGGCAACCTGCTAATCATCATCTGAGAATGCCTGCCAAACGCACCCCAGCCCATTCTTGTTCTTCTGAATATTTCTGTCTCATGATCCGCATCCGCTGTCACTACCTGCCCTAAGTTGATGTATTCCCTTACGACTTCCAGTGCCTCGCTGCCAATTGTAAATTGCTGTTTTCTTCCGAGACTGTTAAGCATTACTTTAGTTTCCTGCAGATTAATTTTTAGACCCACTCTTCTGCTTTGCCTATCCAGGTCAGTGAACATGCATTGCAATTGGTCCCCTGAGGTACTAAGGAAGGCAATGTCATCAGCGAATCGCGAGTTACTAAGCTATTCTCGATTAACTTTTATCCCCAATTCTTCCCAATCCATGTCTCTGAATACCTCCTGTAAAATGAAATGCCCAAATAAAACAAAGCATTTTGGGGGCCGTTGACCATGCTGACGCAGTGTGATTTCTGCACAGTGCTCTATATGTCAACGTGACAAAATGAAAAAAAGCGTGGATAAACGACATGAGTAATGACTCCCTAGCAGTGTGCATTCAGCTGTGCCGCTTTGCACTTTCCGTTGTGCTTCAACTGGTATAGACCGGGGGAATCCTGCTGTCCATTGAAAACAAAGCATTGCGAGGACTTTTGACCATGCTGATGCAATGTGATCTCTGCCCAGTCCCCTATATGTCAACTTGATAAAATCAACAAGGCGTGGGTAAACGAAGAGACTAACAATGACTCCCATGATGTGCGACTAGAGCAGCACGGCTCTGCACTGTCTGGTGTGGCTTACCTGGCATGCACCGGGGGAATCTCACTGTGCACTTAAAACAAATGATTGTGAAGGCTGTTGCCGATGCTGACACAATGTGATTTCTGCCCAGTGCTATTTAATGTCAACGTGAAGAAATGCAAGAAGGTGTGTGTAAGCTATGAGAGTAACAATGACTCCCTTGAGGTGCGACTAGAACAGTGCAGCTTTTGCAGTCTGCTGCACTCCAGCTGGCATAGATCGGGGGAATCCGACTGTCCATTTAAAACAAATGATTGCGAGGGCCGTCGACCATGCTGACGCAATGTGATTTCTGCCCAGTGCTCTAAACGTGAAACTGAAGTAAATAAAAAAAGGCATGGATAAACTACAGGAGTCACAATGACTCCCTTGTGGTGCGGCTATCGCAGTGCGGCTCTTGCGTGGTCTTGTGTGCCTCAACTGGCATGGACCGGCGGAATCATCATCAGCATCAGCCTGGTTACGCCTACTGCAGGGCAAAGGCCTCTCCCGTACATCTCCAACTACCCCGATCATGTACTATGTGTGGCCATGTCGTCCCTGCAAACTTCTTAATCTCGTGCGCCCGCCTAACTTTCTGCCGCCCACTGCTAAGCTTCCCTTCCCTTGGAATCCATTCCGTAACCCTTAATGACCATCGGTTATCTTCCCTCCTCATTTCGTATCCTGCCCATGCCCATTTCTTTTTCTTGATTTCAACTAAGATGTCATTAACTCGCGTTTGTTCCCTCACCCAATCTGCTCTTTTCTTATCCTTTAACGTTACACCTATCATTCTTCTTTCCATAGCTCGTTGCGGCGTCCTCAATTTGGGCAGAACCCATTTCGTAAGCCTCCAGGTTTCTGCCCCATAGGTGAGTACTGGTAAGACACAGGTATTATATACTTTCCTCTTGAGGGGATAATGGCAACCTGCTAATCATCATCTGAGAATGCCTGCCAAACGCACCCCAGCCCATTCTTGTTCTTCTGAATATTTCTGTATCATGATCCGCATCCGCTGTCACTACCTGCCCTAAGTTGATGTAATCCCTTACGACTTCTAGTGCCTCGCTGCCAATTGTAAATTGCTGTTTTCTTCCGAGACTGTTAAGCATTACTTTAGTTTCCTGCAGATTAATTTTTACACCCACTCTTCTGCTTTGCCTATCCAGGTCAGTGAACATGCATTGCAATTGGTCCCCTGAGGTACTAAGGAAGGCAATGTCATCAGCGAATCGCGAGTTACTAAGCTATTCTCGATTAACTTTTATCCCCAAATCTTCCCAATCCATGTCTCTGAATACCTCCTGTAAAATAAAATGCCCAAATAAAACAAAGCATTTTGGGGGCCGTTGACCATGCTGACGCAATGTGATTTCTACCCAGGTCTGTAAATGTCAACGTGCAGAAATGAAAAAAAGGCGTGGTTAAACGACAGGAGTAAGAATGACTCCCTTGCAGTGTGGATTCAGGAGTGGCGCTTTATGCTATCTGTTGTGCATCAACTGGCATGGACCGGGGGAATCCGACTGTCCATTTAAAACAAAGCATTGCGGGGACTTTTGACCATGCTGACGCAATGTGATTTCTGCCCAGTCCCCTATATGTCAACTTGATAAAATCAACAAGGCGTGGGTAAACGAAGAGACTAACAATGACTCCCATGAGGTGCGACTAGAGCAGCACAGCTTTGCACTGTCTGGTGTGGTTTACCTGTCATGCACCGGGGGAATCTCACTGTGCACCTAAAACAAATGATTGTGAAGGCTGTTGCCGATGCTGACACAATGTGATTTCTGCCCAGTGCTATTTAATGTCAACGTGAAGAAATGCAAGAAGGTGTGTATGCGATGAGAGTAACAATGACTCCCTCGAGGTGCGACTAGAGCAGTGCGGCTCTTGCGCAGTCTGCTGCACTCCAACTGGCATAGATCGGGGGAATCCGACTGTCCATTTAAAACAAATGATTACGCGGGCCGTTCACCATGCTGACGCAATGTGATTTCTGCCTAGTGCTCTAAACGGCAAAGTGATGAAATAAAGAAATGCCTGGATAAAGGACAGGTGTAAGAGTGACTCCTGTGAGGTGCGGCTGGAGCAGTGCAGCTCTTGCGCGGTATGGTACGCCTCAACTGGCATGGACGGGCGGAATTCACTGTCCAAATGAAACAAAGCATTCTGGGAGCCAGTGCTCTAAATGTCAACGTGAAGAAATGCAAAAAGGTGGGTATAAAGGACAGGAGTAAGAATGACTCCCGTGCAGAGTTTATTGAGCAGTTTCGCTTTGTGCTATCCATTGTGCTTCATTTGGTATGGACCGGTGGAATCCAACTGTCCATTAAAACAAAGCTTTGCGAAGACTTTTGATCATGCTGACGTAATGTGACTTCTGCCCAGCGCCCTAAATGTCAACGTGAAGAAATGCAACAAGGCATGGCTACACAAAGCGAGTAACAATGGCTCTCTTAAGGTGCGGCTAGAGCAGTGTGGCGCTTGCGCTGCCTGGTGCGCTTCAACTGGCATGGACCGGGAGAATCCGACTCTCGAAATAAAACAATGCATTTTGAGGGCCGTTGACCATGCTGACGCAATGTGATTTCTGCCCAGGTCTGTAAATGTCAACGTGCAGAAATGAAAAAAAAGGAGTGGTTAAAAGACAGGAGTAAGAATGACTCCCTTGCAGTGTGGATTCAGGAGTGGCGCTTTATGCTATCTGTTGTGCTTCAACTGCCATGGACCGGCTGAAACTGACTGTCCACTTAAAACAAAGCATTGCAAGGACTTTTGACGATGCTGACGCAATGTGATTTGTGCCCAGGGCTCTAAATGTCAATGTGAGGAAATGGAACAAAGCGTGGGTGAAGGACGTTAGTAACAATGACTCCCTTGAGGTGCGGCTAGAACAGTGCTGCTTTGCACTGTCTGGTGTGGTTCAACAGGAATGCACAGGGGGAATCTTACTGTGCTTTTAAAAGATATAATTGCGAGGGCGGTTGACCATTTTTATGCAAGGTGATTTGTGCCCAGTGCCCTAAATGTCAACCTGAAGAAATAGAACAAGGCGTGGGGGAGCTAAGTGAGTAACAATGACTCCCTTGAGCTGCGACTAGAGCAGTGCGGCTCTAGCGCTGCCTGGTGCGCTTCAACTGGGATAGATCGGGGTAATCCGACTGTCCATTTAAAACAAATGATTGCGAGGGCCGTTGACCATGCCGACGCAATTTGATTTCTGCCTAGTGCTTTAAACGTGAAATAAATAAATTAAGGAAAGGGCTGGATAAACGACAGGAGTAACTATGACACCCTTTAGGTACGGCTAGCGCAGTGCAGCTCTTGCGCGGTCTGGTGCGAATGAACTGGCACGGACTGACAGAATCCACTGTCCAAATAAAACAAACCATTCTGGGGGCCGTTGAGCATGCTGACGCAGTGTGATTTCTGCACAGTGTTCTAAATGTCGAAGTGAAAAAATGAAAAAAAAAGCATGGATAAAAGACAGGAGTAAGAATGACTCCCTTGCAGTGTGGATTGAGCTGTGCCGCTTTGCACTTTCCGTTGCGCTTCAACTGGTATGGACCGGGAGAATCTGACTGTCCATTTAAAACAAAGCATTGCGAGGACTTTTGACCATGCTGATGCAATGTGATCTCTGCCCAGTCCCCTATATGTCAACTTGATAAAATCATCAAGGCGTGGGTAAACGAAGAGACTAACAATGACTCCCATGAGGTGCGACTAGAGCAGCACGGCTCTGCACTGTCTGGTGTGGCTTACCTGGCATGCACCGGGGGAATCTCACTGTGCACTTAAAACAAATGATTGTGAAGGCTGTTGCCGATGCTGACACTATGTGATTTCTGCCCAGTGCTATTTAATGTCAACGTGAAGAAATGCAAGAAGGTGTGTGTAAGCGGTGAGAGTAACAATGACTCCCTTGAGGTGCGACTAGAGCAGTGCCGCTTTTGCACAGTCTGCTGCACTCCAGCTGGCATAGATGGGGGGAATCCGACTGTCCATTTAAAACAAATGATTGCGAGGGCCGTTGGCCATGGTGACGCAATGTGATTTCTGCCCAGTGCTCTACACGTGAAACTGAAGTAAATAAAAAAGGCATGGATAAACTACAGGAGTCACAATGACTCCCTTGTGGTGCGGCTATCGCAGTGCGGCTCTTGCGTGGTCTTGTGTGCCTCAACTGGCATGGACCGGCGGAATCATCATCAGCATCAGCCTGGTTACGCCTACTGCAGGGCAAAGGCCTCTCCCATACATCTCCAACAACCCCGATCATGTACTATGTGTGGCCATGTCGTCCATGCAAACTTCTTAATCTCATGCGCCCGCCTGACTTTCTGCCGCCCTCTGCTAAGCTTCCCTTCCCTTGGAATCCATTCCGTAACCCTTAATGACCATCGGTTATCTTCCCTCCTCATTTCGTATCCTGCCCATGCCCATTTCTTTTTCTTGATTTCAACTAAGATGTCATTAACTCGCGTTTGTTCCCTCACCCAATCTGCTCTTTTCTTATCCTTTAACGTTACACCTATCATTCTTCTTTCCATAGCTCGTTGCGTCGTCCTCAATTTGAGCAGAACCCATTTCGTAAGCCTCCAGGTTTCTGCCCCATAGGTGAGTACTGGTAAGACACAGGTATTATATACTTTCCTCTGGAGGGGATAATGGCAACCTGCTAATCATCATCTGAGAATGCCTGCCAAACGCACCCCAGCCCATTCTTGTTCTTCTGAATATTTCTGTATCATGATCCGCATCCGCTGTCACTACCTGCCCTAAGTTGATGTATTCCCTTACGACTTCTAGTGCCTCGCTGCCAATTGTAAATTGCTGTTTTCTTCCGAGACTGTTAAGCATTACTTTAGTTTCCTGCAGATTAATTTTAGACCCACACTTCTGCTTTGCCTATCCAGGTCAGTGAACATGCATTGCAATTGGTCCCCTGAGGTACTAAGGAAGGCAATGTCATCAGCGAATCGCGAGTTACTAAGCTATTCTCGATTAACTTTTATCCCCAAATCTTCCCAATCCATGTCTCTGAATACCTCCTGTAAAATAAAATGCCCAAATAAAACAAAGCATTTTGGGGGCCGTTGACCGTGCTGACGCAGTGTGATTTCTGCACAGTGCTCTAAATGTCAAAGTAAAGAAATGAAAAAAAGGTGTGGATAAACGACATGAGTAAGAATGACTCCCTTGCAGTGTGCATTCAGCTGTGCCGCTTTGCACTTTCCATTGCGCTTGAACTGGTATAGACCGGGGGAATCCGAATGTCGATTTAAAACAAAGCATTGCGGGGACTTTTGACCACGCTGACGCAATGTGATTTCTGCCCAGTCCCCTATATGTCAACTTGATAAAATGCAACAAGGCGTGGGTAAACGAAGAGACTAACAATGACTCCCATGAGGTGCGACTAGAGCAGCACAGGTCTGCACTGTCTGGTGTGGCTTACCTGGCATGCACCGCGGGAATCTCACTGTGCACTTAAAACAAACGATTGTGAAGGCTGTTGCCGATGCTGACACTATGTGATTTCTGCCCAGTGCTATTTAATGTCAAGGTGAAGAAATGCAAGAAGGTGTGTATGCGATGAGAGTAACAATGACTCCCTCGAGGTGTGACTAGAGCAGTGCGGCTCTTGCGCAGTCTGCTGCACTCCAACTGGCATAGATCGGGGGAATCCGACTGTCCATTTAAAACAAATAATTGCGTGGGCCGTTCACCATGCTGACGCAATGTGATTTCTGCCTAGTGCTCTAAACGGCAAAGTGATGAAATAAAGAAATGCCTGGATAAAGGACAGGTGTAATAGTGACTCCTGTGAGGTGCGGCTGGAGCAGTGCAGCTCTTGCGCGGTATGGTACGCCTCAACTGGCATGGACGGGCGGAATTCACTGTCCAAATGAAACAAAGCATTCTGGGAGCCAGTGCTCTAAATGTCAACGTGAAGAAATGCAAAAAGGTGGGTATAAAGGACAGGAGTAAGAATGACTCCCGTGCAGAGTTTATTGAGCAGTTTCGCTTTGTGCTATCCATTGTGCTTCATTTGGTATGGACCGGTGGAATCCAACTGTCCAATAAAACAAAGCTTTGCGAAGACTTTTGATCATGCTGACGTAATGTGACTTCTGCCCAGCGCTCTAAATGTCAACGTGAAGAAATGCAACAAGGCATGGCTACACAAAGCGAGTAACAATGGCTCTGTTGAGGTGCGGCTAGAGCAGTGTGGCACTTGCGCTGCCTGGTGCGCTTCAACTGGCATGGACCGGGAGAATCCGACTCTCCAAATAAAACAATGCATTTTGAGGGCCGTTGACCATGCTGACGCAATGTGATTTGTGCCCAGGTCTGTAAATGTCAACGTGCAGAAATGAAAAAAAAGGCGTGGTTAAACGACAGGAGTAAGAATGACTCCCTTGCAGTGTGGATTCAGGAGTGGCGCTTTATGCTATCTGTTGTGCTTCAACTGGCATGGACCGGCTGAAACTGACTGTCCACTTAAAACAAAGCATTGCAAGGACTTTTGACGATGCTGACGCAATGTGATTTGTGCCCAGGGCTCTAAATGTCAATGTGAGGAAATGGAACAAAGCGTGGGTGAAGGACGTTAGTAACAATGACTCCCTTGAGGTGCGGCTAGAACAGTGCTGCTTTGCACTGTCTGGTGTGGTTCAACTGGAATGCACAGGGGGAATCTTACTGTGCTTTTAAAAGATATAATTGCGAGGGCGGTTGACCATTTTTATGCAAGGTGATTTGTGCCCAGTGCCCTAAATGTCAACCTGAAGAAATAGAACAAGGCGTGGGGGAGCTAAGTGAGTAACAATGACTCCCTTGAGCTGCGGCTAGAGCAGTGCGGCTCTAGCGCTGCCTGGTGCGCTTCAACTGGGATAGATCGGGGTAATCCGACTGTCCATTTAAAACAAAGCATTGCGAGGACTTTTGACCATGCTGATGCAATGTGATCTCTGCACAGTCCCCTATATGTCAACTTGATAAAATCAACAAGGCGAGGGTAAACGAAGAGACTAACAATGACTCCCATGAGGTGCGACTAGAGCAGCACGGCTCTGCACTGTCTGGTGTGGCTTACCTGGCATGCACCGGGGGAATCTCACTGTGCACTTAAAACAAATGATTGTGAAGGCTGTTGCCGATGCTGACACAATGTGATTTCTGCCCAGTGCTCTAAACGTCAAACTGAAGAAATTAAAAAAAGGCATGGATAAACTACAGGAGTCACAATGACTCCCTTGTGGTGCGGCTATCGCAGTGCGGCTCTTGCGTGGTCTTGTGTGCCTCAACTGGCATGGACCGGCGCAATCATCATCAGCATCAGCCTGGTTACGCCTACTGCAGGGCAAAGGCCTCTCCCATACATCTCCAACAACCCCGATCATGTACTATGTGTGGCCATGTCGTCCCTGCAAACTTCTTAATCTCATGCGCCCGCCTAACTTTCTGCCGCCCTCTGCTAAGCTTCCCTTCCCTTGGAATCCATTCCGTAACCCTCAATGACCATCGGTTATCTTCCCTCCTCATTGCGTATCCTGCCCATGCCCATTTCTTTTTCTTGATTTCAACTAAGATGTAATTAACTCGCGTTTGTTCCCTCACCCAATCTGCTCTTTTCTTATCCTTGAACGTTACACCTATCATTCTTCTTTCCATAGCTCGTTGCGTCGTCCTCAATTTGAGCAGAACCCTTTTCGTAAGCCTCCAGGTTTTTGCCCCATAGGTGAGTACTGGTAAGACACAGGTATTATATACTTTCCTCTTGAGGGGATAATGGCAACCTGCTAATCATCATCTGAGAATGCCTGCCAAACGCACCCCAGCCCATTCTTGTTCTTCTGAATATTTCTGTCTCATGATCCGCATCCGCTGTCACTACCTGCCCTAAGTTGATGTATTCCCTTACGACTTCCAGTGCCTCGCTGCCAATTGTAAATTGCTGTTTTCTTCCGAGACTGTTAAGCATTACTTTAGTTTCCTGCAGATTACTTTTTAGACCCACTCTTCTGCTTTGTCTCTCCAGGTCAGTGAACATGCATTGCAATTGGTCCCCTGAGGTACTAATGAAGGCAATGTCATCAGCGAATCGCGAGTTACTAAGCTGTTCTCGAATAACTTTTATCCCCAATTCTTCCCAATCCATGTCTCTGAATACCTCCTGTAAAATAAAATGCCCAAATAAAACAAAGCATTTTGGGGGCCGTTGACCATGCTGACGCAGTGTGATTTCTGCACAGTGCTCTATATGTCAACGTGACAAAATGAAAAAAAGCGTGGATAAACGACATGAGTAATGACTCCCTAGCAGTGTGCATTCAGCTGTGCCGCTTTGCACTTTCCGTTGTGCTTCAACTGGTATAGACCGGGGGAATCCTGCTGTCCATTTAAAACAAAGCATTGCGGGGACTTTTGACCATGCTGACGCAATGTGATTTCTGCCCAGTCCCCTATATGTCAACTTGATAAAATGCGACAAGGCGTGGGTAAACGAAGAGACTAACTATGACTCCCATGAGGTGCGACTAGAGCAGCACGGCTTTGCACTGTCTGGTGTGGTTTACCTGGCATGCACCGGGGGAATCTCACTGTGCACTTAAAACAAATGATTGTGAAGGCTGTTGCCGATGCTGACACTATGTGATTTCTGCCCAGTGCTATTTAATGTCAACGTGAAGAAATGCAAGAAGGTGTGTGTAAGCGGTGAGAGTAACAATGACTCCCTTGAGGTGCGACTAGAGCAGTGCCGCTTTTGCACAGTCTGCTGCACTCCAGCTGGCATAGATCGGGGGAATCCGACTGTCCATTTAAAACAAATGATTGCGAGGGCCGTTGGCCATGCTGACGCAATGTGATTTCTGCCCAGTGCTCTACACGTGAAACTGAAGTAAATAAAAAAAGGCATGGATAAACTACAGGAGTCACAATGACTCCCTTGTGGTGCGGCTATCGCAGTGCGGCTCTTGCGTGGTCTTGTGTGCCTCAACTGGCATGGACCGGCGGAATCATCATCAGCATCAGCCTGGTTACGCCTACTGCAGGGCAAAGGCCTCTCCCATACATCTCCAACAACCCCGATCATGTACTATGTGTGGCCATGTCGTCCCTGCAAACTTCTTAATCTCATGCGCCCGCCTGACTTTCTGCCGCCCTCTGCTAAGCTTCCCTTCCCTTGGAATCCATTCCGTAACCCTTAATAGAGAGTTTTAGCCCAGCGGGTTTACGGCCAGCGGAGCGGAGCGGTCTCCACCGTTGCGCCAGCGGAGCGGCTCGCGAAAAAAGAATTTTAGCCCAGCGGATCACCCGCTCGAGCGGGGTAAAGAGCGGGGCGCTCTGCTGCCCCACCTAGTGGTTCGAATAGGAGTTACTGAGAAATGAAATTGAATTACGCTTGCTTTTATTATGCAAGAAATGTTGAATAAAGATATATTACATGTGCTCAGTGCATTATTTGTTAATAATGTACTGAGTACTAATGTACGGGTCAGCGCGGCAGTCGCCGTCTTCGATGCAGAACTGCCGGCGTTCATGTTCGCGGCTGCCGTCTTGCATTTCCCTTACACGCCCGCGCGCCCTTACGCACGCTCGCGCGCTGCGTATACCCTCCGCTGGGGAGTGCTTTCCAGCGGGCGTAAACGCTGCTCCGTAAAACCGCTGGCCGCCTCAGCGTGGTGCGCATGCGCAGTCGCGTCTCCGCTCGCCCGCTCCGCTCCGCTGGCCGTAAACCCGCTGGGCTAAAACTCTCTAATGACCATCGGTTATCTTCCCTCCTCATTTCGTATCCTGCCCATGCCCATTTCTTTTTCTTGATTTCAACTAAGATGTCATTACCTCGCGTTTGTTCCCTCACCCAATCTGCTCTTTTCTTATCCTTTAACGTTACACCTATCATTCTTCTTTCCATAGCTCGTTGCGTCGTCCTCAATTTGAGCAGAACCCATTTCGTAAGCCTCCAGGTTTCTGCCCCATAGGTGAGTACTGGTAAGACACAGGTATTATATACTTTCCTCTGGAGGGGATAATGGCAACCTGCTAATCATCATCTGAGAATGCCTGCCAAACGCACCCCAGCCCATTCTTGTTCTTCTGAATATTTCTGTCTCATGATCCGCATCTGCTGTCACTACCTGCCCTAAGTTGATGTATTCCCTTACGACTTCTAGTGCCTCGCTGCCAATTGTAAATTGCTGTTTTCTTTCGAGACTGTTAAGCATTACTTTAGTTTCCTACAGATTAATTTTAGACCCACTCTTCTGCTTTGCCTATCCAGGTCAGTGAACATGCATTGCAATTGGTCCCCTGAGGTACTAAGGAAGGCAATGTCATCAGCGAATCGCGAGTTACTAAGCTATTCTCGATTAACTTTTATCCCCAAATCTTCCCAATCCATGTCTCTGAATACCTCCTGTAAAATAAAATGCCCAAATAAAACAAAGCATTTTGGGGGCCGTTGACCGTGCTGACGCAGTGTGATTTCTGCACAGTGCTCTAAATGTCAAAGTAAAGAAATGAAAAAATGGTGTGGATAAACGACATGAGTAAGAATGACTCCCTTGCAGTATGCATTCAGCTGTGCCGCTTTGCACTTTCCATTGCGCTTGAACTGGTATAGACCGGGGGAATCCGACTGTCGATTTAAAACAAAGCATTGCGGGGACTTTTGACCACGCTGACGCAATGTGATTTCTGCCCAGTCCCCTATATGTCAACTTGATAAAATGCAACAAGGCGTGGGTAAACGAAGAGACTAACAATGACTCCCATGAGGTGCGACTAGAGCAGCACAGGTCTGCACTGTCTGGTGTGGCTTACCTGGCATGCACAGCGGGAATCTCACTGTGCACTTAAAACAAACGATTGTGAAGGCTGTTGCCGATGCTGACACTATGTGATTTCTGCCCAGTGCTATATAATGTCAAGGTGAAGAAATGCAAGAAGGTGTGTATGCGATGAGAGTAACAATGACTCCCTCGAGGTGCGACTAGAGCAGTGCGGCTCTTGCGCAGTCTGCTGCACTCCAACTGGCATAGATCGGGGGAATCCGACTGTCCATTTAAAACAAATAATTGCGTGGGCCGTTCACCATGCTGACGCAATGTGATTTCTGCCTAGTGCTCTAAACGGCAAAGTGATGAAATAAAGAAATGCCTGGATAAAGGACAGGTGTAATAGTGACTCCTGTGAGGTGCGGCTGGAGCAGTGCAGCTCTTGCGCGGTATGGTACGCCTCAACTGGCATGGACGGGCGGAATTCACTGTCCAAATGAAACAAAGCATTCTGGGAGCCAGTGCTCTAAATGTCAACGTGAAGAAATGCAAAAAGGTGGGTAAAAAGGACAGGAGTAAGAATGACTCCCGTGCAGAGTTTATTGAGCAGTTTCGCTTTGTGCTATCCATTGTGCTTCATTTGGTATGGACCGGTGGAATCCAACTGTCCATTAAAACAAAGCTTTGCGAAGACTTTTGATCATGCTGACGTAATGTGACTTCTGCCCAGCGCTCTAAATGTCAACGTGAAGAAATGCAACAAGGCATGGCTACACAAAGCGAGTAACAATGGCTCTCTTGAGGTGCGGCTAGAGCAGTGTGGCACTTGCGCTGCCTGGTGCGCTTCAACTGGCATGGACCGGGAGAATCCGACTCTCCAAATAAAACAATGCATTTTGAGGGCCGTTGACCATGCTGACGCAATTTGATTTCTGCCCAGGTCTGTAAATGTCAACGTGCAGAAATGAAAAAAAAGGCGTGGTTAAACGACAGGAGTAAGAATGACTCCCTTGCAGTGTGGATTCAGGAGTGGCGCTTTATGCTATCTGTTGTGCTTCAACTGGCATGGACCGGCTGAAACTGACTGTCCACTTAAAACAAAGCATTGCAAGGACTTTTGACGATGCTGACGCAATGTGATTTGTGCCCAGGGCTCTAAATGTCAATGTGAGGAAATGGAACAAAGCGTGGGTGAAGGACGTTAGTAACAATGACTCCCTTGAGGTGCGGCTAGAACAGTGCTGCTTTGCACTGTCTGGTGTGGTTCAACTGGAATGCACAGGGGGAATCATACTGTGCTTTTAAAAGATATAATTGCGAGGGCGGTTGACCATTTTTATGCAAGGTGATTTGTGCCCAGTGCCCTAAATGTCAACCTGAAGAAATAGAACAAGGCGTGGGGGAGCTAAGTGAGTAACAATGACTCCCTTGAGCTGCGGCTAGAGCAGTGCGGCTCTAGCGCTGCCTGGTGCGCTTCAACTGGGATAGATCGGGGTAATCCGACTGTCCATTTAAAACAAATGATTGCGAGGGCCGTTGACCATGCTGACGCAATTTGATTTCTGCCTAGTGCTTTAAACGTGAAATAAATAAATTAAGGAAAGGGCTGGATAAACGACAGGAGTAACTATGACACCCTTTAGGTGCGGCTAGCGCAGTGCAGCTCTTGCGCGGTCTGGTGCGAATGAACTGGCATGGACTGACAGAATCCACTGTCCAAATAAAACAAACCATTCTGGGGGACGTTGAGCATGCTGACGCAGTGTGATTTCTGCACAGTGCTCTAAATGTCGAAGTGAAAAAATGAAAAAAAAGCGTGGATAAAAGACAGGAGTAAGAATGACTCCCTTGCAGTGTGGATTGAGCTGTGCCGCTTTGCACTTTCCGTTGCGCTTCAACTGGTATGGACCGGGAGAATCTGACTGTCCATTTAAAACAAAGCATTGCGAGGACTTTTGACCATGCTGATGCAATGTGATCTCTGCACAGTCCCCTATATGTCAACTTGATAAAATCAACAAGGCGAGGGTAAACGAAGAGACTAACAATGACTCCCATGAGGTGCGACTAGAGCAGCACGGCTCTGCACTGTCTGGTGTGGCTTACCTGGCATGCACCGGGGGAATCTCACTGTGCACTTAAAACAAATGATTGTGAAGGCTGTTGCCGATGCTGACACAATGTGATTTCTGCCCAGTGCTCTAAACGTCAAACTGAAGAAATTAAAAAAAGGCATGGATAAACTACAGGAGTCACAATGACTCCCTTGTGGTGCGGCTATCGCAGTGCGGCTCTTGCGTGGTCTTGTGTGCCTCAACTGGCATGGACCGGCGCAATCATCATCAGCATCAGCCTGGTTACGCCTACTGCAGGGCAAAGGCCTCTCCCATACATCTCCAACAACCCCAATCATGTACTATGTGTGGCCATGTCGTCCCTGCAAACTTCTTAATCTCATGCGCCCGCCTAACTTTCTGCCGCCCTCTGCTAAGCTTCTCTTCCCTTTTAATCCATTCCGTAACTATCAATGACCATCGGTTATCTTCCCTCCTCATTGCGTATCCTGCCCATGCCCATTTCTTTTTCTTGATTTCAACTAAGATGTCACTAACTCGCGTTTGTTCCCTCACCCAATCTGCTCTTTTCTTATCCTTGAACGTTACACCTATCATTCTTCTTTCCATAGCTCGTTGCGTCGTCCTCAATTTGAGCAGAACCCTTTTCGTAAGCCTCCAGGTTTTTGCCCCATAGGTGAGTACTGGTAAGACACACGTATTATATACTTTCCTCTTGAGGGGATAATGGCAACCTGCTAATCATCATCTGAGAATGCCTGCCAAACGCACCCCAGCCCATTCTTGTTCTTCTGAATATTTCTGTCTCATGATCCGCATCCGCTGTCACTACCTGCCCTAAGTTGATGTATTCCCTTACGACTTCCAGTGCCTCGCTGCCAATTGTAAATTGCTGTTTTCTTCCGAGACTGTTAAGCATTACTTTAGTTTCCTGCAGATTAATTTTTAGACCCACTCTTCTGCTTTGCCTATCCAGGTCAGTGAACATGCATTGCAATTGGTCCCCTGAGGTACTAAGGAAGGCAATGTCATCAGCGAATCGCGAGTTACTAAGCTATTCTCGATTAACTTTTATCCCCAATTCTTCCCAATCCATGTCTCTGAATACCTCCTGTAAAATAAAATGCCCAAATAAAACAAAGCATTTTGGGGGCCGTTGACCATGCTGACGCAGTGTGATTTCTGCACAGTGCTCTATATGTCAACGTGACAAAATGAAAAAAAGCGTGGATAAACGACATGAGTAATGACTCCCTAGCAGTGTGCATTCAGCTGTGCCGCTTTGCACTTTCCGTTGTGCTTCAACTGGTATAGACCGGGGGAATCCTGCTGTCCATTGAAAACAAAGCATTGCGAGGACTTTTGACCATGCTGATGCAATGTGATCTCTGCCCAGTCCCCTATATGTCAACTTGATAAAATCAACAAGGCGTGGGTAAACGAAGAGACTAACAATGACTCCCATGATGTGCGACTAGAGCAGCACGGCTCTGCACTGTCTGGTGTGGCTTACCTGGCATGCACCGGGGGAATCTCACTGTGCACTTAAAACAAATGATTGTGAAGGCTGTTGCCGATGCTGACACAATGTGATTTCTGCCCAGTGCTATTTAATGTCAACGTGAAGAAATGCAAGAAGGTGTGTGTAAGCTATGAGAGTAACAATGACTCCCTTGAGGTGCGACTAGAACAGTGCAGCTTTTGCAGTCTGCTGCACTCCAGCTGGCATAGATCGGGGGAATCCGACTGTCCATTTAAAACAAATGATTGCGAGGGCCGTCGACCATGCTGACGCAATGTGATTTCTGCCCAGTGCTCTAAACGTGAAACTGAAGTAAATAAAAAAAGGCATGGATAAACTACAGGAGTCACAATGACTCCCTTGTGGTGCGGCTATCGCAGTGCGGCTCTTGCGTGGTCTTGTGTGCCTCAACTGGCATGGACCGGCGGAATCATCATCAGCATCAGCCTGGTTACGCCTACTGCAGGGCAAAGGCCTCTCCCGTACATCTCCAACTACCCCGATCATGTACTATGTGTGGCCATGTCGTCCCTGCAAACTTCTTAATCTCGTGCGCCCGCCTAACTTTCTGCCGCCCACTGCTAAGCTTCCCTTCCCTTGGAATCCATTCCGTAACCCTTAATGACCATCGGTTATCTTCCCTCCTCATTTCGTATCCTGCCCATGCCCATTTCTTTTTCTTGATTTCAACTAAGATGTCATTAACTCGCGTTTGTTCCCTCACCCAATCTGCTCTTTTCTTATCCTTTAACGTTACACCTATCATTCTTCTTTCCATAGCTCGTTGCGGCGTCCTCAATTTGGGCAGAACCCATTTCGTAAGCCTCCAGGTTTCTGCCCCATAGGTGAGTACTGGTAAGACACAGGTATTATATACTTTCCTCTTGAGGGGATAATGGCAACCTGCTAATCATCATCTGAGAATGCCTGCCAAACGCACCCCAGCCCATTCTTGTTCTTCTGAATATTTCTGTCTCATGATCCGCATCCGCTGTCACTACCTGCCCTAAGTTGATGTAATCCCTTACGACTTCTAGTGCCTCGCTGCCAATTGTAAATTGCTGTTTTCTTCCGAGACTGTTAAGCATTACTTTAGTTTCCTGCAGATTAATTTTTACACCCACTCTTCTGCTTTGCCTATCCAGGTCAGTGAACATGCATTGCAATTGGTCCCCTGAGGTACTAAGGAAGGCAATGTCATCAGCGAATCGCGAGTTACTAAGCTATTCTCGATTAACTTTTATCCCCAAATCTTCCCAATCCATGTCTCTGAATACCTCCTGTAAAATAAAATGCCCAAATAAAACAAAGCATTTTGGGGGCCGTTGACCATGCTGACGCAATGTGATTTCTACCCAGGTCTGTAAATGTCAACGTGCAGAAATGAAAAAAAGGCGTGGTTAAACGACAGGAGTAAGAATGACTCCCTTGCAGTGTGGATTCAGGAGTGGCGCTTTATGCTATCTGTTGTGCATCAACTGGCATGGACCGGGGGAATCCGACTGTCCATTTAAAACAAAGCATTGCGGGGACTTTTGACCATGCTGACGCAATGTGATTTCTGCCCAGTCCCCTATATGTCAACTTGATAAAATCAACAAGGCGTGGGTAAACGAAGAGACTAACAATGACTCCCATGAGGTGCGACTAGAGCAGCACAGCTTTGCACTGTCTGGTGTGGTTTACCTGTCATGCACCGGGGGAATCTCACTGTGCACCTAAAACAAATGATTGTGAAGGCTGTTGCCGATGCTGACACAATGTGATTTCTGCCCAGTGCTATTTAATGTCAACGTGAAGAAATGCAAGAAGGTGTGTATGCGATGAGAGTAACAATGACTCCCTCGAGGTGCGACTAGAGCAGTGCGGCTCTTGCGCAGTCTGCTGCACTCCAACTGGCATAGATCGGGGGAATCCGACTGTCCATTTAAAACAAATGATTACGCGGGCCGTTCACCATGCTGACGCAATGTGATTTCTGCCTAGTGCTCTAAACGGCAAAGTGATGAAATAAAGAAATGCCTGGATAAAGGACAGGTGTAAGAGTGACTCCTGTGAGGTGCGGCTGGAGCAGTGCAGCTCTTGCGCGGTATGGTACGCCTCAACTGGCATGGACGGGCGGAATTCACTGTCCAAATGAAACAAAGCATTCTGGGAGCCAGTGCTCTAAATGTCAACGTGAAGAAATGCAAAAAGGTGGGTATAAAGGACAGGAGTAAGAATGACTCCCGTGCAGAGTTTATTGAGCAGTTTCGCTTTGTGCTATCCATTGTGCTTCATTTGGTATGGACCGGTGGAATCCAACTGTCCATTAAAACAAAGCTTTGCGAAGACTTTTGATCATGCTGACGTAATGTGACTTCTGCCCAGCGCCCTAAATGTCAACGTGAAGAAATGCAACAAGGCATGGCTACACAAAGCGAGTAACAATGGCTCTCTTAAGGTGCGGCTAGAGCAGTGTGGCGCTTGCGCTGCCTGGTGCGCTTCAACTGGCATGGACCGGGAGAATCCGACTCTCGAAATAAAACAATGCATTTTGAGGGCCGTTGACCATGCTGACGCAATGTGATTTCTGCCCAGGTCTGTAAATGTCAACGTGCAGAAATGAAAAAAAAGGAGTGGTTAAAAGACAGGAGTAAGAATGACTCCCTTGCAGTGTGGATTCAGGAGTGGCGCTTTATGCTATCTGTTGTGCTTCAACTGTCATGGACCGGCTGAAACTGACTGTCCACTTAAAACAAAGCATTGCAAGGACTTTTGACGATGCTGACGCAATGTGATTTGTGCCCAGGGCTCTAAATGTCAATGTGAGGAAATGGAACAAAGCGTGGGTGAAGGACGTTAGTAACAATGACTCCCTTGAGGTGCGGCTAGAACAGTGCTGCTTTGCACTGTCTGGTGTGGTTCAACAGGAATGCACAGGGGGAATCTTACTGTGCTTTTAAAAGATATAATTGCGAGGGCGGTTGACCATTTTTATGCAAGGTGATTTGTGCCCAGTGCCCTAAATGTCAACCTGAAGAAATAGAACAAGGCGTGGGGGAGCTAAGTGAGTAACAATGACTCCCTTGAGCTGCGACTAGAGCAGTGCGGCTCTAGCGCTGCCTGGTGCGCTTCAACTGGGATAGATCGGGGTAATCCGACTGTCCATTTAAAACAAATGATTGCGAGGGCCGTTGACCATGCCGACGCAATTTGATTTCTGCCTAGTGCTTTAAACGTGAAATAAATAAATTAAGGAAAGGGCTGGATAAACGACAGGAGTAACTATGACACCCTTTAGGTACGGCTAGCGCAGTGCAGCTCTTGCGCGGTCTGGTGCGAATGAACTGGCACGGACTGACAGAATCCACTGTCCAAATAAAACAAACCATTCTGGGGGCCGTTGAGCATGCTGACGCAGTGTGATTTCTGCACAGTGTTCTAAATGTCGAAGTGAAAAAATGAAAAAAAAAGCATGGATAAAAGACAGGAGTAAGAATGACTCCCTTGCAGTGTGGATTGAGCTGTGCCGCTTTGCACTTTCCGTTGCGCTTCAACTGGTATGGACCGGGAGAATCTGACTGTCCATTTAAAACAAAGCATTGCGAGGACTTTTGACCATGCTGATGCAATGTGATCTCTGCCCAGTCCCCTATATGTCAACTTGATAAAATCATCAAGGCGTGGGTAAACGAAGAGACTAACAATGACTCCCATGAGGTGCGACTAGAGCAGCACGGCTCTGCACTGTCTGGTGTGGCTTACCTGGCATGCACCGGGGGAATCTCACTGTGCACTTAAAACAAATGATTGTGAAGGCTGTTGCCGATGCTGACACTATGTGATTTCTGCCCAGTGCTATTTAATGTCAACGTGAAGAAATGCAAGAAGGTGTGTGTAAGCGGTGAGAGTAACAATGACTCCCTTGAGGTGCGACTAGAGCAGTGCCGCTTTTGCACAGTCTGCTGCACTCCAGCTGGCATAGATGGGGGGAATCCGACTGTCCATTTAAAACAAATGATTGCGAGGGCCGTTGGCCATGGTGACGCAATGTGATTTCTGCCCAGTGCTCTACACGTGAAACTGAAGTAAATAAAAAAGGCATGGATAAACTACAGGAGTCACAATGACTCCCTTGTGGTGCGGCTATCGCAGTGCGGCTCTTGCGTGGTCTTGTGTGCCTCAACTGGCATGGACCGGCGGAATCATCATCAGCATCAGCCTGGTTACGCCTACTGCAGGGCAAAGGCCTCTCCCGTACATCTCCAACTACCCCGATCATGTACTATGTGTGGCCATGTCGTCCATGCAAACTTCTTAATCTCATGCGCCCGCCTAACTTTCTGCCGCCCTCTGCTAAGCTTCCCTTCCCTTGGAATCCATTCCGTAACCCTCAATGACCATCGGTTATCTTCCCTCCTCATTTCGTATCCTGCCCATGCCCATTTCTTTTTCTTGATTTCAACTAAGATGTCATTAACTCGCGTTTGTTCCCTCACCCAATCTGCTCTTTTCTTATCCTTTAACGTTACACCTATCATTCTTCTTTCCATAGCTCGTTGCGTCGTCCTCAATTTGAGCAGAACCCATTTCGTAAGCCTCCAGGTTTCTGCCCCATAGGTGAGTACTGGTAAGACACAGGTATTATATACTTTCCTCTGGAGGGGATAATGGCAACCTGCTAATCATCATCTGAGAATGCCTGCCAAACGCACCCCAGCCCATTCTTGTTCTTCTGAATATTTCTGTATCATGATCCGCATCCGCTGTCACTACCTGCCCTAAGTTGATGTATTCCCTTACGACTTCTAGTGCCTCGCTGCCAATTGTAAATTGCTGTTTTCTTCCGAGACTGTTAAGCATTACTTTAGTTTCCTGCAGATTAATTTTAGACCCACACTTCTGCTTTGCCTATCCAGGTCAGTGAACATGCATTGCAATTGGTCCCCTGAGGTACTAAGGAAGGCAATGTCATCAGCGAATCGCGAGTTACTAAGCTATTCTCGATTAACTTTTATCCCCAAATCTTCCCAATCCATGTCTCTGAATACCTCCTGTAAAATAAAATGCCCAAATAAAACAAAGCATTTTGGGGGCCGTTGACCGTGCTGACGCAGTGTGATTTCTGCACAGTGCTCTAAATGTCAAAGTAAAGAAATGAAAAAAAGGTGTGGATAAACGACATGAGTAAGAATGACTCCCTTGCAGTGTGCATTCAGCTGTGCCGCTTTGCACTTTCCATTGCGCTTGAACTGGTATAGACCGGGGGAATCCGAATGTCGATTTAAAACAAAGCATTGCGGGGACTTTTGACCACGCTGACGCAATGTGATTTCTGCCCAGTCCCCTATATGTCAACTTGATAAAATGCAACAAGGCGTGGGTAAACGAAGAGACTAACAATGACTCCCATGAGGTGCGACTAGAGCAGCACAGGTCTGCACTGTCTGGTGTGGCTTACCTGGCATGCACCGCGGGAATCTCACTGTGCACTTAAAACAAACGATTGTGAAGGCTGTTGCCGATGCTGACACTATGTGATTTCTGCCCAGTGCTATTTAATGTCAAGGTGAAGAAATGCAAGAAGGTGTGTATGCGATGAGAGTAACAATGACTCCCTCGAGGTGTGACTAGAGCAGTGCGGCTCTTGCGCAGTCTGCTGCACTCCAACTGGCATAGATCGGGGGAATCCGACTGTCCATTTAAAACAAATAATTGCGTGGGCCGTTCACCATGCTGACGCAATGTGATTTCTGCCTAGTGCTCTAAACGGCAAAGTGATGAAATAAAGAAATGCCTGGATAAAGGACAGGTGTAATAGTGACTCCTGTGAGGTGCGGCTGGAGCAGTGCAGCTCTTGCGCGGTATGGTACGCCTCAACTGGCATGGACGGGCGGAATTCACTGTCCAAATGAAACAAAGCATTCTGGGAGCCAGTGCTCTAAATGTCAACGTGAAGAAATGCAAAAAGGTGGGTATAAAGGACAGGAGTAAGAATGACTCCCGTGCAGAGTTTATTGAGCAGTTTCGCTTTGTGCTATCCATTGTGCTTCATTTGGTATGGACCGGTGGAATCCAACTGTCCAATAAAACAAAGCTTTGCGAAGACTTTTGATCATGCTGACGTAATGTGACTTCTGCCCAGCGCTCTAAATGTCAACGTGAAGAAATGCAACAAGGCATGGCTACACAAAGCGAGTAACAATGGCTCTGTTGAGGTGCGGCTAGAGCAGTGTGGCACTTGCGCTGCCTGGTGCGCTTCAACTGGCATGGACCGGGAGAATCCGACTCTCCAAATAAAACAATGCATTTTGAGGGCCGTTGACCATGCTGACGCAATGTGATTTGTGCCCAGGTCTGTAAATGTCAACGTGCAGAAATGAAAAAAAAGGCGTGGTTAAACGACAGGAGTAAGAATGACTCCCTTGCAGTGTGGATTCAGGAGTGGCGCTTTATGCTATCTGTTGTGCTTCAACTGGCATGGACCGGCTGAAACTGACTGTCCACTTAAAACAAAGCATTGCAAGGACTTTTGACGATGCTGACGCAATGTGATTTGTGCCCAGGGCTCTAAATGTCAATGTGAGGAAATGGAACAAAGCGTGGGTGAAGGACGTTAGTAACAATGACTCCCTTGAGGTGCGGCTAGAACAGTGCTGCTTTGCACTGTCTGGTGTGGTTCAACTGGAATGCACAGGGGGAATCTTACTGTGCTTTTAAAAGATATAATTGCGAGGGCGGTTGACCATTTTTATGCAAGGTGATTTGTGCCCAGTGCCCTAAATGTCAACCTGAAGAAATAGAACAAGGCGTGGGGGAGCTAAGTGAGTAACAATGACTCCCTTGAGCTGCGGCTAGAGCAGTGCGGCTCTAGCGCTGCCTGGTGCGCTTCAACTGGGATAGATCGGGGTAATCCGACTGTCCATTTAAAACAAAGCATTGCGAGGACTTTTGACCATGCTGATGCAATGTGATCTCTGCACAGTCCCCTATATGTCAACTTGATAAAATCAACAAGGCGAGGGTAAACGAAGAGACTAACAATGACTCCCATGAGGTGCGACTAGAGCAGCACGGCTCTGCACTGTCTGGTGTGGCTTACCTGGCATGCACCGGGGGAATCTCACTGTGCACTTAAAACAAATGATTGTGAAGGCTGTTGCCGATGCTGACACAATGTGATTTCTGCCCAGTGCTCTAAACGTCAAACTGAAGAAATTAAAAAAAGGCATGGATAAACTACAGGAGTCACAATGACTCCCTTGTGGTGCGGCTATCGCAGTGCGGCTCTTGCGTGGTCTTGTGTGCCTCAACTGGCATGGACCGGCGCAATCATCATCAGCATCAGCCTGGTTACGCCTACTGCAGGGCAAAGGCCTCTCCCATACATCTCCAACAACCCCGATCATGTACTATGTGTGGCCATGTCGTCCCTGCAAACTTCTTAATCTCATGCGCCCGCCTAACTTTCTGCCGCCCTCTGCTAAGCTTCCCTTCCCTTGGAATCCATTCCGTAACCCTCAATGACCATCGGTTATCTTCCCTCCTCATTGCGTATCCTGCCCATGCCCATTTCTTTTTCTTGATTTCAACTAAGATGTCATTAACTCGCGTTTGTTCCCTCACCCAATCTGCTCTTTTCTTATCCTTGAACGTTACACCTATCATTCTTCTTTCCATAGCTCGTTGCGTCGTCCTCAATTTGAGCAGAACCCTTTTCGTAAGCCTCCAGGTTTTTGCCCCATAGGTGAGTACTGGTAAGACACAGGTATTATATACTTTCCTCTTGAGGGGATAATGGCAACCTGCTAATCATCATCTGAGAATGCCTGCCAAACGCACCCCAGCCCATTCTTGTTCTTCTGAATATTTCTGTCTCATGATCCGCATCCGCTGTCACTACCTGCCCTAAGTTGATGTATTCCCTTACGACTTCCAGTGCCTCGCTGCCAATTGTAAATTGCTGTTTTCTTCCGAGACTGTTAAGCATTACTTTAGTTTCCTGCAGATTACTTTTTAGACCCACTCTTCTGCTTTGTCTCTCCAGGTCAGTGAACATGCATTGCAATTGGTCCCCTGAGGTACTAATGAAGGCAATGTCATCAGCGAATCGCGAGTTACTAAGCTGTTCTCGAATAACTTTTATCCCCAATTCTTCCCAATCCATGTCTCTGAATACCTCCTGTAAAATAAAATGCCCAAATAAAACAAAGCATTTTGGGGGCCGTTGACCATGCTGACGCAGTGTGATTTCTGCACAGTGCTCTATATGTCAACGTGACAAAATGAAAAAAAGCGTGGATAAACGACATGAGTAATGACTCCCTAGCAGTGTGCATTCAGCTGTGCCGCTTTGCACTTTCCGTTGTGCTTCAACTGGTATAGACCGGGGGAATCCTGCTGTCCATTTAAAACAAAGCATTGCGGGGACTTTTGACCATGCTGACGCAATGTGATTTCTGCCCAGTCCCCTATATGTCAACTTGATAAAATGCGACAAGGCGTGGGTAAACGAAGAGACTAACTATGACTCCCATGAGGTGCGACTAGAGCAGCACGGCTTTGCACTGTCTGGTGTGGTTTACCTGGCATGCACCGGGGGAATCTCACTGTGCAATTAAAACAAATAATTGTGAAGGCTGTTGCCGATGCTGACACAATGTGATTTCTGCCCACTGCTATTTAATGTCAACGTGAAGAAATGCAAGAAGGTGTGTGTAAGCGGTGAGAGTAACAATGACTCCCTTGAGGTGCGCCTAGAGGAGTGCGGCTCTTGCGCAGTCTGCTGCACTCCAACTGGCATAGATCGGGGGAATCCGACTGTCAATTTATAACAAATGATTGCGAGGGCCGTTCACCATGCTTACGCAATGTGATTTCTGCCCAGTGCTCTAAACGTCAAGGTGAAGTAATTAAAAAAAGGACGGATAAACGACAGGAGTAAACATGACTCCCTTGAGGAGCGGCTATCGCAGTGCGGCTCTTGCGTGGTCTTGTGTGCCTCAACTGGCATGGACCGGCGGAATCAGCATCAGCCTGGTTACGCCTACTGCAGGGCAGGGGCCTCTCCCATACATCTCCAACAACCCCGATCATGTACTAAGTGTGGCCATGTCGTCCCTGCAAACTTCTTAATCTCATGCGCCCGCCTAACTTTCTGCCGCCCTCTGCTAAGCTTCCCTTCCCTTGGAATCCATTCCGTAACCCTAATGACCATTGGTTATCTTCCCTCCTCATTTCGTGTCCTGCCCATGCCCATTTCTTTTTCTTGATTTCAACTAAGACATCATTAACTCGCGTTTGTTCCCTCACCCAATCTGCTCTTTTCTTATCCTTTAACATTACACCTATCATTCTTCTTTCCATAGCTCGTTGCGTCGTCCTCAATTTGAGCAGAACCATTTTCGTAAGCCTCCAGGTTTCTGCCCCATAGTTGAGTACTGGTAAGACACAGGTATTATATACTTTCCTCTTGAGGGGATAATGGCAACCTGCTAATCATCATCTGAGAATGCCTGCCAAACACACCCCAGCCCATTCTTGTTCTTCTGAATATTTCTGTCTCATGATCCGCATCCGCTGTCACTACCTGCCCTAAGTTGATGTATTCCCTTACGACTTCTAGTGCCTCGCTGCCAATTGTAAATTGCTGTTTTCTTCCGAGACTGTTAAGCATTACTTTAGTTTCCTGCAGGTTAATTTTTAGACCCACTCTTCTGCTTTGCCTATCCAGGTCAGTGAACATGCATTGCAATTGGTCCCCTGAGGTACTGAGGAAGGCAATGTCATCAGCGAATCGCGAGTTACTAAGCTATTCTCGATTAACTTTTATCCCCAATTCTTCCCAATCCATGTCTCTGAATACCTCCTGTAAAATAAAATGCCCAAATAAAACAAAGCATTTTGGGGGCCGTTGACCGTGCTGACGCAGTGTGATTTCTGCCCAGTCCCCTATATGTCAACTTGATAAAATGCAAGAAGGCGTGGGTAAACGAAGAGACTAACAATGACTCCCATGAGGTGCGACTAGAGCAGCACGGTTCTGCACTGTCTGGTGTGGTTTACCTGGCATGCACCGCGGGAATCTCACTGTGCACTTAAAACAATGATTGTGAAGGCTGTTGCCGATGCTGACACTATGTGATTTCTGCCCAGTGCTATTTAATGTCAACGTGAAGAAATGCAAGAAGGCGTGCGTAAGCGAAGAGAGTAACAATGACTCCCTCGTGGTGCGACTAGAGCAGTGCGGCTCTTGCGCAGTCTGCTGCACTCCAACTGGCATAGATCGGGGGAATCCGACTGTCCATTTAAAACAAATGATTCGAGGGCCGTTCACCATGCTGACGCAATGTGATTTCTGCCTAGTGCTCTAAACGGCAAAGTGATGAAATAAAGAAATGCCTGGATAAAGGACAGGTGTAAGAGTGACTCCTGTGAGGTGCGGCTGGAGCAGTGGAGCTCTTGCACGGTATGGTACGCCTCAACTGGCATGGACCGGCGGAATTCACTGTCCAAATGAAACAAAGCATTCTGGGGGCCAGTGCTCTAAAGGTCAATGTGAAGAAATGCAAAAAGGTGGGTATAAAGGACAGGAGTAAGAATGACTCCCGTGCAGAGTTTATTGAGCAGTTTCGCTTTGTGCTATCCATTGTGCTTCATTTGGTATGGACCGGTGGAATCCAACTGTCCATTAAAACAAAGCTTTGCGAAGACTTTTGATCATGCTGACGTAATGTGACTTCTGCCCAGCGCTCTAAATGTCAACGTGAAGAAATGCAACAAGGCATGGCTACACAAAGCGAGTAACAATGGCTCTCTTGAGGTGCGGCTAGAGCAGTGTGGCGCTTGCGCTGCTTGGTGCGCTTCAACTGGCATGGACCGGGAGAATCCGACTCTCCAAATAAAACAATGCATTTTGAGGGCCGTTGACCATGCTGACGCAATGTGATTTCTGCCCAGGTCTGTAAATGTCAACGTGAAGAAATGAAAAAAAGGCGTGGTTAAACGACAGGAGTAACTCTGACACCCTTTAGGTGCGGCTAGCGCAGTACAGCTCTTGCGCGGTCTGGTGCGAATGAACTGGCATGGACTGACAGAATCCACTGTCCAAATAAAACAAACCATTCTGGGGGCCGTTGAGCATGCTGACGCGGTGTGATTTCTGCACAGTGCTCTAAATGTCGAAGTGAAAAAATGAAAAAAAAAAGCGTGGATAAAAGACAGGAGTAAGAATGACTCCCTTGCAGTGTGGATTGAGCTGTGCCGCTTTGCACTTTCCGTTGCGCTTCAACTGGTATGGACCGGGAGAATCTGACTGTCCATTGAAAACAAAGCATTGCGAGGACTTTTGACCATGCTGATGCAATGTGATCTCTGCCCAGTCCCCTATATGTCAACTTGATAAAATCAACAAGGCGTGGGTAAACGAAGAGACTAACAATGACTCCCATGAGGTGCGACTAGAGCAGCACGGCTCTGCACTGTCTGGTGTGGCTTACCTGGTATGCACCGGGGGAATCTCACTGTGCACTTAAAACAAATGATTGTGAAGGCTGTTGCCGATGCTGACACAATGTGATTTCTGCCCAGTGCTATTTAATGTCAACATGAAGAAATGCAAGAAGGTGTGTGTAAGCTATGAGAGTAACAATGACTCTCTTCAGGTGCGACTAGAACAGTGCAGCTTTTGCAGTCTGCTGCACTCCAGGTGGCATAGATCGGGGGAATCCGACTGTCCATTTAAAACAAATGATTGCGAGGGCCGTCGACCATGCTGACGCAATGTGATTTCTGCCCAGTGCTCTAAACGTGAAACTGAAGTAAATAAAAAAAGGCATGGATAAACTACAGGAGTCACAATGACTCCCTTGTGGTGCGGCTATCGCAGTGCGGCTCTTGCGTGGTCTTGTGTGCCTCAACTGGCATGGACCGGCGGAATCATCATCAGCATCAGCCTGGTTACGCCTACTGCAGGGCAAAGGCCTCTCCCGTACATCTCCAACAACCCCGATCATGTACTATGTGTGGCCATGTCGTCCCTGCAAACTTCTTAATCTCGTGCGCCCGCCTAACTTTCTGCCGCCCTCTGCTAAGCTTCCCTTCCCTTGGAATCCATTCCGTAACCCTTAATGACCATCGGTTATCTTCCCTCCTCATTTCGTATCCTGCCCATGCCCATTTCTTTTTCTTGATTTCAACTAAGATGTCATTAACTCGCGTTTGTTCCCTCACCCAATCTGCTCTTTTCTTATCCTTTAACGTTACACCTATCATTCTTCTTTCCATAGCTCGTTGCGGCGTCCTCAATTTGAGCAGAACCCATTTCGTAAGCCTCCAGGTTTCTGCCCCATAGGTGAGTACTGGTAAGACACAGGTATTATATACTTTCCTCTTGAGGGGATAATGGCAACCTGCTAATCATCATCTGAGAATGCCTGCCAAACGCACCCCAGCCCATTCTTGTTCTTCTGAATATTTCTGTCTCATGATCCGCATCCGCTGTCACTACCTGCCCTAAGTTGATGTAATCCCTTACGACTTCTAGTGCCTCGCTGCCAATTGTAAATTGCTGTTTTCTTCCGAGACTGTTAAGCATTACTTTAGTTTCCTGCAGATTAATTTTTAGACCCACTCTTCTGCTTTACCTATCCAGGTCAGTGAACATGCATTGCAATTGGTCCCCTGAGGTACTAAGGAAGGCAATGTCATCAGCGAATCGCGAGTTACTAAGCTATTCTCGATTAACTTTTATCCCCAAATCTTCCCAATCCATGTCTCTGAATACCTCCTGTAAAATAAAATGCCCAAATAAAACAAAGCATTTTGGGGGCCGTTGACCGTGCTGACGCAGTGTGATTTCTGCACAGTGCTCTAAATGTCAAAGTAAAGAATGAAAAAAAGGTGTGGATAAACGACATGAGTAAGAATGACTCCCTTGCAGTATGCATTCAGCTGTGCCGCTTTGCACTTTCCATTGCGCTTGAACTGGTATAGACCGGGGGAATCCGACTGTCGATTTAAAACAAAGCATTGCGGGGACTTTTGACCATGCTGACGCAATGTGATTTCTGCCCAGTCCCCTATAAGTCAACTTGATAAAATGCAACAAGGCGTGGGTAAACGAAGAGACTAACAATGACTCCCATGAGGTGCGACTAGAGCAGCACAGGTCTGCACTGTCTGATGTGGCTTACCTGGCATGCACCGCGGGAATCTCACTGTGCACTTAAAACAAACGATTGTGAAGGCTGTTGCCGATGCTGACACTATGTGATTTCTGCCCAGTGCTATTTATTGTCAACGTGAAGAAATGCAAGAAGGTGTGTATGCGATGAGAGTAACAATGACTCCCTCGAGGTGCGACTAGAGCAGTGCGGCTCTTGCGCAGTCTGCTGCACTCCAACTGGCATAGATCGGGGGAATCCGACTGTCCATTTAAAACAAATAATTGCGTGGGCCGTTCACCATGCTGACGCAATGTGATTTCTGCCTAGTGCTCTAAACGGCAAAGTGATGAAATAAAGAAATGCCTGGATAAAGGACAGGTGTAAGAGTGACTCCTGTGAGGTGCGGCTGGAGCAGTGCAGCTCTTGCGCGGTATGGTACGCCTCAACTAGCATGGACGGGCGGAATTCACTGTCCAAATGAAACAAAGCATTCTGGGAGCCAGTGCTCTAAATGTCAACGTGAAGAAATGCAAAAAGGTGGGTATAAAGGACAGGAGTAAGAATGACTCCCGTGCAGAGTTTATTGAGCAGTTTCGCTTTGTGCTATCCATTGTGCTTCATTTGGTATGGACCGGTGGAATCCAACTGTCCATTAAAACAAAGCTTTGCGAAGACTTTTGATCATGCTGACGTAATGTGACTTCTGCCCAGCGCCCTAAATGTCAACGTGAAGAAATGCAACAAGGCATGGCTACACAAAGCGAGTAACAATGGCTCTCTTAAGGTGCGGCTAGAGCAGTGTGGCGCTTGCGCTGCCTGGTGCGCAACTGGCATGGACCGGGAGAGTCCGACTCTCCAAATAAAACAATGCATTTTGAGAGCCGTTGACCATGCTGACGCAATGTGATTTCTGCCCAGGTCTGTAAATGTCAACGTGCAGAAATGAAAAAACGGCGTGGTTAAACGACAGGAGTAAGAATGACTCCCTTGCAGTGTGGATTCAGGAGTGGCGCTTTATGCTATCTGTTGTGCATCAACTGGCATGGAGCGGCTGAAACTGACTGTCCACTTAAAACAAAGCATTGCAAGGACTTTTGACGATGCTGACGCAATGTGATTTGTGCCCAGGGCTCTAAATGTCAATGTGAGGAAATGGAACAAAGCGTGGGTGAAGGACGTTAGTAACAATGACTCCCTTGAGGTGCGGCTAGAACAGTGCTGCTTTGCACTGTCTGGTGTGGTTCAACTGGAATGCACAGGGGGAATCTTACTGTGCTTTTAAAAGATATAATTGCGAGGGCGGTTGACCATTTTTATGCAAGGTGATTTGTGCCCAGTGCCCTAAATGTCAACCTGAAGAAATAGAACAAGGCGTGGGGGAGCTAAGTGAGTAACAATGACTCCCTTGAGCTGCGACTAGAGCAGTGCGGCTCTAGCGCTGCCTGGTGCGCTTCAACTGGGATAGATCGGGGTAATCCGACTGTCCATTTAAAACAAATGATTGCGAGGGCCGTTGACCATGCCGACGCAATTTGATTTCTGCCTAGTGCTTTAAACGTGAAATAAATAAATTAAGGAAAGGGCTGGATAAACGACAGGAGTAACTATGACACCCTTTAGGTGCGGCTAGCGCAGTGCAGCTCTTGCGCGGTCTGGTGCGAATGAACTGGCACGGACTGACAGAATCCACTGTCCAAATAAAACAAACCATTCTGGGGGCCGTTGAGCATGCTGACGCAGTGTGATTTCTGCACAGTGCTCTAAATGTCGAAGTGAAAAAATGAAAAAAAAGCGTGGATAAAAGACAGGAGTAAGAATGACTCCCTTGCAGTGTGGATTGAGCTGTGCCGCTTTGCACTTTCCGTTGCGCTTCAACTGGTATGGACCGGGAGAATCTGACTGTCCATTTAAAACAAAGCATTGCGAGGACTTTTGACCATGCTGATGCAATGTGATCTCTGCCCAGTCCCCTATATGTCAACTTGATAAAATCATCAAGGCGTGGGTAAACGAAGAGACTAACAATGACTCCCATGAGGTGCGACTAGAGCAGCACGGCTCTGCACTGTCTGGTGTGGCTTACCTGGCATGCACCGGGGGAATCTCACTGTGCACTTAAAACAAATGATTGTGAAGGCTGTTGCCGATGCTGACACTATGTGATTTCTGCCCAGTGCTATTTAATGTCAACGTGAAGAAATGCAAGAAGGTGTGTGTAAGCGGTGAGAGTAACAATGACTCCCTTGAGGTGCGACTAGAGCAGTGCAGCTTTTGCACAGTCTGCTGCACTCCAGCTGGCATAGATCGGGGGAATCCGACTGTCCATTTAAAACAAATGATTGCGAGGGCCGTCGGCCATGCTGACGCAATGTGATTTCTGCCCAGTGCTCTACACGTGAAACTGAAGTAAATAAAAAAAGGCATGGATAAACTACAGGAGTCACAATGACTCCCTTGTGGTGCGGCTATCGCAGTGCGGCTCTTGCGTGGTCTTGTGTGCCTCAACTGGCATGGACCGGCGGAATCATCATCAGCATCAGCCTGGTTACGCCTACTGAAGGGCAAAGGCCTCTCCCATACATCTCCAACAACCCCGATCATGTACTATGTGTGGCCATGTCGTCCCTGCAAACTTCTTAATCTCATGCGCCCGCCTAACTTTCTGCCGCCCTCTGCTAAGCTTCCCTTCCCTTGGAATCCATTCCGTAACCCTTAATGACCATCGGTTATCTTCCCTCCTCATTTCGTATCCTGCCCATGCCCATTTCTTTTTCTTGATTTCAACTAAGATGTCATTAACTCGCGTTTGTTCCCTCACCCAATCTGCTCTTTTCTTATCCTTTAACGTTACACCTATCATTCTTCTTTCCATAGCTCGTTGCGTCGTCCTCAATTTGAGCAGAACCCATTTCGTAAGCCTCCAGGTTTCTGCCCCATAGGTGAGTACTGGTAAGACACAGGTATTATATACTTTCCTCTGGAGGGGATAATGGCAACCTGCTAATCATCATCTGAGAATGCCTGCCAAACGCACCCCAGCCCATTCTTGTTCTTCTGAATATTTCTGTCTCATGATCCGCATCCGCTGTCACTACCTGCCCTAAGTTGATGTATTCCCTTACGACTTCTAGTGCCTCGCTGCCAATTGTAAATTGCTGTTTTCTTCCGAGACTGTTAAGCATTACTTTAGTTTCCTGCAGAATAATTTTAGACCCACTCTTCTACTTTGCCTATCCAGGTCAGTGAACATGCATTGCAATTGGTCCCCTGAGGTACTAAGGAAGGCAATGTCATCAGCGAATCGCGAGTTACTAAGCTATTCTCGATTAACTTTTATCCCCAAATCTTCCCAATCCATGTCTCTGAATACCTCCTGTAAAATAAAATGCCCAAATAAAACAAAGCATTTTGGGGGCCGTTGACCGTGCTGACGCAGTGTGATTTCTGCACAGTGCTCTAAATGTCAAAGTAAAGAAATGAAAAAAAGGTGTGGATAAACGACATGAGTAAGAATGACTCCCTTTCAGTGTGCATTCAGCTGTGCCGTTTTGCACTTTCCATTGCGCTTGAACTGGTATAGACCGGGGGAATACGACTGTCGATTTAAAACAAAGCATTGCGGGGACTTTTGACCACGCTGACGCAATGTGATTTCTGCCCAGTCCCCTATATGTCAACTTGATAAAATGCAACAAGGCGTGGGTAAACGAAGAGACTAACAATGACTTCCATGAGGTGCGACTAGAGCAGCACAGGTCTGCACTGTCTGGTGTGGCTTACCTGGCATGCACCGCGGGAATCTCACTGTGCACTTAAAACAAACGATTGTGAAGGCTGTTGCCGATGCTGACACTATGTGATTTCTGCCCAGTGCTATTTAATGTCAACGTGAAGAAATGCAAGAAGGTGTGTATGCGATGAGAGTATCAATGACTCCCTCGAGGTGCGACTAGAGCAGTGCGGCTCTTGCGCAGTCTGCTGCACTCCAACTGGCATAGATCGGGGGAATCCGACTGTCCATTTAAAACAAATAATTGCGTGGGCCGTTCACCATGCTGACGCAATGTGATTTCTGCCTAGTGCTCTAAACGGCAAAGTGATGAAATAAAGAAATGCCTGGATAAAGGACAGGTGTAAGAGTGACTCCTGTGAGGTGCGGCTGGAGCAGTGCAGCTCTTGCGCGGTATGGTACGCCTCAACTGGCATGGACGGGCGGAATTCACTGTCCAAATGAAACAAAGCATTCTGGGAGCCAGTGCTCTAAATGTCAACGTGAAGAAATGCAAAAAGGTGGGTATAAAGGAGAGGAGTAAGAATGACTCCCGTGCAGAGTTTATTGAGCAGTTTCGCTTTGTGCTATCCATTGTGCTTCATTTGGTATGGACCGGTGGAATCCAACTGTCCATTAAAACAAAGCTTTGCGAAGACTTTTGATCATGCTGACGTAATGTGACTTCTGCCCAGCGCTCTAAATGTCAACGTGAAGAAATGCAACAAGGCATGGCTAGACAAAGCGAGTAACAATCGCTCTCTTGAGGTGCGGCTAGAGCAGTGTGGCGCTTGCGCTGCCTGGTGCGCTTCAACTGGCATGGACCGGGAGAATCCGACTCTCCAAATAAAACAATGCATTTTGAGGGCCGTTGACCATGCTGACGCAATGTGATTTCTGCCCAGGTCTGTAAATGTCAACGTGCAGAAATGAAAAAAAAGGCGTGGTTAAACGACAGGAGTAAGAATGACTCCCTTGCAGTGTGGATTCAGGAGTGGCGCTTTATGCTATCTGTTGTGCATCAACTGGCATGGAGCGGCTGAAACTGACTGTCCACTTAAAACAAAGCATTGCAAGGACTTTTGACGATGCTGACGCAATGTGATTTGTGCCCAGGGCTCTAAATGTCAATGTGAGGAAATGGAACGAAGCGTGGGTGAAGGACGTTAGTAACAATGACTCCCTTGAGGTGCGGCTAGAACAGTGCTGCTTTGCACTGTGTGGTGTGGTTCAACTGGAATGCACAGGGGGAATCTTACTGTGCTTTTAAAAGATATAATTGCGAGCGCGGTTGACCATTTTTATGCAAGGTGATTTGTTCCCAGTGCCCTAAATGTCAACCTGAAGAAATAGAACAAGGCGTGGGGGAGCTAAGTGAGTAACAATGACTCCCTTGAGCTGCGACTAGAGCAGTGCGGCTCTAGCGCTGCCTGGTGCGCTTCAACTGGGATAGATCGGGGTAATCCGACTGTCCATTTAAAACAAATGATTGCGAGGGCCGTTGACCATGCTGACGCAATTTGATTTCTGCCTAGTGCTTTAAACGTGAAATAAATAAATTAATGAAAGGGCTGGATAAACGACAGGAGTAACTATGACACCCTTTAGGTGCGGCTAGCGCAGTGCAGCTGTTGCGCGGTCTGGTGCGAATGAACTGGCATGGACTGACAGAATCCACTGTCCAAATAAAACAAACCATTCTGGGGGCCGTTGAGCATGCTGACGCAGTGTGATTTCTGCACAGTGCTCTAAATGTCGAAGTGAAAAATTGAAAAAAAAAGCGTGGATAAAAGACAGGAGTAAGAATGACTCCCTTGCAGTGTGGATTGAGCTGTGCCGCTTTGCACTTTCCGTTGCGCTTCAACTGGTATGGACCGGGAGAATCTGACTGTCCATTTAAAACAAAGCATTGCGAGGACTTTTGACCATGCTGATGCAATGTGATCTCTGCCCAGTCCCCTAAATGTCAACGTGATAAAATGCAACAAGGCGAGGGTAAACGAAGAGACTAACAATGACTCCCATGAGGTGGGACTAGAGTAGCGCGGCTTTGCACTGTCTGGTGTGGTTTACCTGGCATGCAACGGGGGAATCTAACTCTGCCATGAAAAGAAATGATTGCGAAGGCCGTTGACCATGCTGACACAATGTGATTTCTGCCCAGTGCTATTTAATGTCAATGTGAAGAAATGCAAAAAAGGTGTGTGTAAGCGATGAGAGTAACAATGACACCCTTGAGGTGTGATTAGAGCAGCGCAGCATTTGCACAGTCTGCTGCACTCCAGCTGGCATAGATCGGGGGAATCCGACTGTCCAATTAAAACAAATGATTGTGAGCGCCGTCGACCATGCTGACGGAATGTGATTTCTGCCCAGTGCTCTAAACGTCAAAGTGAAGTAAATAAAAAAAAGGACGGATAAACGACAGGAGTAACAATGACTCCCTCGTGGTGCGGCTATCGCAGTGCGGCTATTGCGTGGTCTTGTGCGCCTCAACTGGCATGGACCGGCGGCATCATCATCAGCATAGGCCTGGTTACGCCTACTGCAGGGCAAAGGCCTCTCCCATACATCTCCAACAACCCCGATCATGTACTAAGTGTGGCCATGTCGTCCCCGCAAACTTCTGAATCTCATGCGCCCGCCTAACTTTCTGCCGCCCTCTGCTAAGCTTCTCTTCCCTTGGAATCCATTCCGTAACCCTCAATGACCATCGGTTATCTTCCCTCCTCATTGCGTATCCTGCCCATGCCCCTTTCTTTTTCTTGATTTCAACTAAGATGTCATTAAGTCGCGTTTGTTCCCTCACCCAATCTGCTCTTTTCTTATCCTTGAACGTTACACCTATCATTCTTCTTTCCATAGCTCGTTGTGTCGTCCTCAATATGAGCAGAACCCTTTTCGTAAGCCTCAAGGTTTCTGCCCCATAGGTGAGTGCTGGTAAGACACAGGTATTATATACTTTCCTCTTGAGGGGATAACGGCAACCTGCTATTCATCATCTGAGAATGCCTGCCAAACGCACCCCAGCCCATTCTTGTTCTTCTGAATATTTCTGTCTTATGATCCGCATCCGCTGTCACTACCTGACCTAAGTTGGTGTATTCCCTTACGACTTCCAGTGCCTCGCTGCCTATTTTAAATTGCGGTTTTCTTCGGAGACTGTTAAGCATTACTTTAGTTTCCTGCAGATTAATTTTTAGACCCACTCTTCTGCTTTGCCTATCCAGGTCACTGAACATGCATTGCAATTGGTCCCCTGAGGTACTAAGCAAGGCAATGTCATCAGCGAATCGCGAGTTACCAAGCTATTCTCGATTAACTTTTATCCCCAATTCTTCCCAATCCATGTCTCTGAATACCTCCTGTAAAATAAAATGCCCAAATAAAACAAAGCATTTTGGGGGCCGTTGACCGTGCTGACGCAGTGTGATTTCTGCACAGTGCTCTAAATGTCAAAGTGAAAAAATGAAAAAAAGGTGTGGATAAACGACATGAGTAAGAATGACTCCCTTGCAGTGTGCATTCAGCTGTGCCGCTTTGCACTTTCCATTGCGCTTCAACTGGTATAGACCGGGGGAATCCGACTGTCCATTTAAAACAAAGCATTGCGGGGACTTTTGACCATGCTGACGCAATGTGATTTCTGCCCAGTCCCCTATATGTCAACTTGATAAAATCAACAAGGCGTGGGTAAACGAAGAGACTAACAATGACTCCCATGAGGTGCGACTAGAGCAGCACAGCTTTGCACTGTCTGGTGTGGTTTACCTGTCATGCACCGGGGGAATCTCACTGTGCACTTAAAACAAATGATTGTGAAGGCTGTTGCCGATGCTGACACAATGTGATTTCTGCCCAGTGCTATTTAATGTCAACGTGAAGAAATGCAAGAAGGTGTGTATGCGATGAGAGTAACAATGACTCCCTCGAGGTGCGACTAGAGCAGTGCGGCTCTTGCGCAGTCTGCTGCACTCCAACTGGCATAGATCGGGGGAATCCGACTGTCCATTTAAAACAAATGATTACGCGGGCCGTTCACCATGCTGACGCAATTTGATTTCTGCCTAGTGCTCTAAACGGCAAAGTGATGAAATAAAGAAATGCCTGGATAAAGGACAGGTGTAAGAGTGACTCCTGTGAGGTGCGGCTGGAGCAGTGCAGCTCTTGCGCGGTATGGTACGCCTCAACTGGCATGGACGGGCGGAATTCACTGTCCAAATGAAACAAAGCATTCTGGGAGCCAGTGCTCTAAATGTCAACGTGAAGAAATGCAAAAAGGTGGGTATAAAGGACAGGAGTAAGAATGACTCCCGTGCAGAGTTTATTGAGCAGTTTCGCTTTGTGCTATCCATTGTGCTTCATTTGGTATGGACCGGTGGAATCCAACTGTCCATTAAAACAAAGCTTTGCGAAGACTTTTGATCATGCTGACGTAATGTGACTTCTGCCCAGCGCTCTAAATGTCAACGTGAAGAAATGCAACAAGGCATGGCTACACAAAGCGAGTAACAATGGCCCTCTTGAGGTGCGGCTAGAGCAGTGTGGCGCTTGCGCTGCCTGGTGCGCTTCAACTGGCATGGACCGGGAGAATCCGACTCTCCAAATAAAACAATGCATTTTGAGGGCCGTTGACCATGCTGACGCAATGTGATTTCTGCCCAGGTCTGTAAATGTCAACGTGCAGAAATGAAAAAAAAGGCGTGGTTAAACGACAGGAGTAAGAATGACTCCCTTGCAGTGTGGATTCAGGAGTGGCGCTTTATGCTATCTGTTGTGCTTCAACTGGCATGGACCGGCTGAAACTGACTGTCCACTTAAAACAAAGCATTGCAAGGACTTTTGACGATGCTGACGCAATGTGATTTGTGCCCAGGGCTCTAAATGTCAATGTGAGGAAATGGAACAAAGCGTGGGTGAAGGACGTTAGTAACAATGACTCCCCTGAGGTGCGGCTAGAACAGTGCTGCTTTGCACTGTCTGGTGTGGTTCAACTGGAATGCACAGGGGGAATCTTACTGTGCTTTTAAAAGATATAATTGCGAGGGCGGTTGACCATTTTTATGCAAGGTGATTTGTGCCCAGTGCCCTAAATGTCAACCTGAAGAAATAGAACAAGGCGTGGGGGAGCTAAGTGAGTAACAATGACTCCCTTGAGCTGCGGCTAGAGCAGTGCGGCTCTAGCGCTGCCTGGTGCGCTTCAACTGGGATAGATCGGGGTAATCCGACTGTCCATTTAAAACAAATGATTGCGAGGGCCGTTGACCATGCTGACGCAATTTGATTTCTGCCTAGTGCTTTAAACGTGAAATAAATAAATTAAGGAAAGGGCTGGATAAACGACAGGAGTAACTATGACAACCTTTAGGTGCGGCTAGCGCAGTGCAGCTCTTGCGCGGTCTGGTGCGAATGAACTGGCTTGGACTGACAGAATCCACTGTCCAAATAAAACAAACCATTCTGGGGGCCGTTGAGCATGCTGACGCAGTGTGATTTCTGCACAGTGCTCTACATGTCGAAGTGAAAAAATGAAAAAAAAAGCGTGGATAAAAGACAGGAGTAAGAATGACTCCCTTGCAGTGTGGATTGAGCTGTGCCGCTTTGCACTTTCCGTTGCGCTTCAACTGGTATGGACCGGGAGAATCTGACTGTCCATTTAAAACAAAGCATTGCGAGGACTTTTGACCATGCTGATGCAATGTGATCTCTGCCCAGTCCCCTAAATGTCAACGTGATAAAATGCAACAAGGCGAGGGTAAACGAAGAGACTAACAATGACTCCCATGAGGTGGGACTAGAGTAGCGCGGCTTTGCACTGTCTGGTGTGGTTTACCTGGCATGCAACGGGGGAATCTAACTCTGCCATGAAACGAAATGATTGCGAAGGCCGTTGACCATGCTGACACAATGTGATTTCTGCCCAGTGCTATTTAATGTCAATGTGAAGAAATGCAAAAAAGGTGTGTGTAAGCGATGAGAGTAACAATGACACCCTTGATGTGTGATTAGAGCAGCGCAGCATTTGCACAGTCTGCTGCACTCCAGCTGGCATAGATCGGGGGAATCCGACTGTCCAATTAAAACAAATGATTGTGAGCGCCGTCGACCATGCTGACGGAATGTGATTTCTGCCCAGTGCTCTAAACGTCAAAGTGAAGTAAATAAAAAAAAGGACGGATAAACGACAGGAGTAACAATGACTCCCTCGTGGTGCGGCTATCGCAGTGCGGCTATTGCGTGGTCTTGTGCGCCTCAACTGGCATGGACCGGCGGAATCATCATCAGCATAGGCCTGGTTACGCCTACTGCAGGGCAAAGGCCTCTCCCATACATCTCCAACAACCCCGATCATGTACTAAGTGTGGCCATGTCGTCCCCGCAAACTTCTGAATCTCATGCGCCCGCCTAACTTTCTGCCGCCCTCTGCTAAGCTTCTCTTCCCTTGGAATCCATTCCGTAACCCTCAATGACCATCGGTTATCTTCCCTCCTCATTGCGTATCCTGCCCATGCCCCTTTCTTTTTCTTGATTTCAACTAAGATGTCATTAAGTCGCGTTTGTTCCCTCACCCAATCTGCTCTTTTCTTATCCTTGAACGTTACACCTATCATTCTTCTTTCCATAGCTCGTTGTGTCGTCCTCAATATGAGCAGAACCCTTTTCGTAAGCCTCAAGGTTTCTGCCCCATAGGTGAGTGCTGGTAAGACACAGGTATTATATACTTTCCTCTTGAGGGGATAACGGCAACCTGCTATTCATCATCTGAGAATGCCTGCCAAACACACCCCAGCCCATTCTTGTTCTTCTTAATATTTCTGTCTCATGATCCGCATCCGCTGTCACTACCTGACCTAAGTTGGTGTATTCCCTTACGACTTCCAGTGCCTCGCTGCCTATTGTAAATTGCGGTTTTCTTCGGAGACTGTTAAGCATTACTTTAGTTTCCTGCAGAATAATTTTTAGACCCACTCTTCTGCTTTGCCTATCCAGGTCACTGAACATGCATTGCAATTGGTCCCCTGAGGTACTAAGCAAGGCAATGTCATCAGCGAATCGCGAGTTACCAAGCTATTCTCGATTAACTTTTATCCCCAATTCTTCCCAATCCATGTCTTTGAATACCTCCTGTAAAATAAAATGCCCAAATAAAACAAAGCATTTTGGGGGCCGTTGACCGTGCTGACGCAGTGTGATTTCTGCACAGTGCTCTAAATGTCAAAGTGAAAAAATGAAAAAAAGGTGTGGATAAACGACATGAGTAAGAATGACTCCCTTGCAGTGTGCATTCAGCTGTGCCGCTTTGCACTTTCCATTGTGCTTCAACTGGTATAGACCGGGGGAATCCGACTGTCCATTTAAAACAAAGCATTGCGGGGACTTTTGACCATGCTGACGCAATGTGATTTCTGCCCAGTCCCCTATATGTCAACTTGATAAAATCAACAAGGCGTGGGTAAACGAAGAGACTAACAATGACTCCCATGAGGTGCGACTAGAGCAGCACAGCTTTGCACTGTCTGGTGTGGTTTACCTGTCATGCACCGGGGGAATCTCACTGTGCACCTAAAACAAATGATTGTGAAGGCTGTTGCCGATGCTGACACAATGTGATTTCTGCCCAGTGCTATTTAATGTCAACGTGAAGAAATGCAAGAAGGTGTGTATGCGATGAGAGTAACAATGACTCCCTCGAGGTGCGACTAGAGCAGTGCGGCTCTTGCGCAGTCTGCTGCACTCCAACTGGCATAGATCGGGGGAATCCGACTGTCCATTTAAAACAAATGATTACGCGGGCCGTTCACCATGCTGACGCAATGTGATTTCTGCCTAGTGCTCTAAACGGCAAAGTGATGAAATAAAGAAATGCCTGGATAAAGGACAGGTTCATAGTAAAATATTCTTGCGCGCACAATTGACAAGGACACAGTGAAGGGGACACACGAGCGCTTACTCACAACTATTTTATTTTCGGAAAGATACAGAACATATATACCTTAGCTATCAGCGCTGAGCATGTGCAAGAAGAGTGGTCAGTAAAGCATAAACAGATTAAACACAGATTAAGAAGGTTCAACCATTATTTAGGAAAGCGAATTCATTTTCAGCGATTACAACCGATGGTTGGCTTATGCATCTTTCCGCGCACTTTTTGATATAAAGTGCTTCTGCGATTTCACGTGTTAGTTTATTATTATCTGAAAACAAAATGTCAGTGTTAAAAAATATCGGATCACAATGACATAGAATGCAGTGGTTCGACAAGTGCGAATGATTTTCTTTACCAAGGGAACGCTCATGTTCTTTTAGACGGGTGTTTATGCACCGACCGGTTTGTCCTATGTACATGCTGCCACAGGTCAATGGAAGCCGGTACACAACACCTATTCTGCATTTTGTGAATTTTTTATCGTCTTTTATACCGCAGCTGCATTTTTTTACCTTATTGTCTAATTTTCTGGAAATAGCTTGACACAGTTTTTGCACCTTGTTAGGAGCGCTGAAAACTACTTCAACGCCATACCGGCTGGCAACATTCTTTAGCCCATGGGAAAAATAATGTACGTAAGGTACAACTGCAAGGCGTTTTTTGTTTGTGCTAAGCCTGTTCCTTGAATCTGTATGTTGTACACCCTTTACTATTCTTATTACCTTTTCGGCCGCTCTGACTATAATGTGTTCCGGGAATCCCCCTGAGGCTAGTCTAGTTACCTGATTAGCAAAGCTTTCTTTTAGTCGGTGGCAACAAGATTTTACCAACGCTGCCCGAAGGCAAGACACTGCAATTCCGCTTTTTACAATCTTCGAATGTCCTGATTTGAAGTGTAATATGGGCTTTTTTGATCTAGGGCTGTACATCCAGCATGTGTGATCGGGTAGCAATCGCAGAGAAAGATCGAGAAATTGTAGTACATTTTCTTTAGCAATCTCGTGGGTAAACTTAAGGCCTAGGCCACATTCGTGGAACACTTTCAGTACATTAACCACATTACATCCATGTTCATTCCCATCAAAAATAACCAAAAAATCATCAACAAATCGGAAAATCTTTGCCAAGCTTCCTAAAGCACTGTGAATACTTTTGTCAACATGAGCTAGAAAAATAGGACGATAGGACACACCATAAGAATATGCCGAATAGTTGCGTCTGAATCGTGGAGGCAAGTGCGACACCATAAAGACTGCTTGCGTGTAGCGTGCCAGACACAGTGTGGGGATACCAGCAGACGACTCTTCCTGGACTGGTGCAAAACAGCGGATAGGACAACGGAGTTCCTCTGGAACACGGTGAGACCGCTCTTGCCCACTGTCAAGAAGGCACCTCCTACAGAAGGAAGAGTGGTACGGCTTGGGGAATATTTTATTCCAGAAAAGGACAACAAGCTTCTCCAGCTTGGGCCAAAGTTCGCGCTGGAACCGACACTGTGTCCATCTGCGAAGCTGGCAGCAACGAGAGCCGTTTCCCGACTGGTTCCTGAGGAAGAACGTGCAAGGTGTGTTTCTGAATGTGTAGACGCTATCGCGAAGGCAAAAACTGCATGTGTGAGTCCCAACAGGCTTAACCTAGTAGCAGGAGACTTGGCTTCCAGAGGGTTACGTGTTCTTACCGCCGATAAAGAAGGATGTTTTGTTGTGCTACCAGATGGCATGTTTCGTGAAAAAGCTTGTGAAGCTATAGATAAAAATTTCAAGAGAACTGATGTTAAGCCTGCCAAACAAAAACAGCGTGCTATTGAATTATTGCGTTCCCTTAATTTAGAAAACTTATGTGCCTCAGTGAAAAAAGCAAAGGGCCTGCATCTTGAAGTGTTTTTCTCATGTAAAACGCACAAACCTGGAGAGCCGTTCAGAGCCATTGTCACTGAAAGAAGCACCTGGCAGCAGCAGGTAGCATCGTATATCCAGAAACAGCTTTCCTCGTTAAGAATCCCAGATCCGTTAGCAATCTGTAATTCTGAGGCTGTTGTACAATATTTGAGGGAAAACAAAACAAAGGGATGCAGCGCCTTCAGTGTCGACGTACAAGATTTGTTTTACTCGATTCCCCACACAGAGCTGTTAAAAAATGTTAAAATGTGTATTTGTGAAGATAATGATGAAGTAAAGTTTAGAAATGACAGCGGAACAACCGTGGAAAGCTTTATGGAAATACTACTCTTTTATCTTAGTTCTACGTTTGTTGGTTGGAATGAAGCAATGTATGTGCAAAAATCAGGTATATGTATAGGCTCCAAGGTAGCGCCAATACTAAGCGATATTTTTCTAGCTCATGTTGACAAAAGTATTCACAGTGCTTTAGGAAGCTTGGCAAAGATTTTCCGATTTGTTGATGATTTTTTGGTTATTTTTGATGGGAATGAACATGGATGTAATGTGGTTAATGTACTGAAAGTGTTCCACGAATGTGGCCTAGGCCTTAAGTTTACCCACGAGATTGCTAAAGAAAATGAACTACAATTTCTCGATCTTTCTCTGCGATTGCTACCCGATCACACATGCTGGATGTACAGCCCTAGATCAAAAAAGCCCATATTACACTTCAAATCAGGACATTCGAAGATTGTAAAAAGCGGAATTGCAGTGTCTTGCCTTCGGGCAGCGTTGGTAAAATCTTGTTGCCACCGACTAAAAGAAAGCTTTGCTAATCAGGTAACTAGACTAGCCTCAGGGGGATTCCCGGAACACATTATAGTCAGAGCGGCCGAAAAGGTAATAAGAATAGTAAAGGGTGTACAACATACAGATTCAAGGAACAGGCTTAGCACAAACAAAAAACGCCTTGCAGTTGTACCTTACGTACATTATTTTTCCCATGGGCTAAAGAATGTTGCCAGCCGGTATGGCGTTGAAGTAGTTTTCAGCGCTCCTAACAAGGTGCAAAAACTGTGTCAAGCTATTTCCAGAAAATTAGACAATAAGGTAAAAAAATGCAGCTGCGGTATAAAAGACGATAAAAAATTCACAAAATGCAGAATAGGTGTTGTGTACCGGCTTCCATTGACCTGTGGCAGCATGTACATAGGACAAACCGGTCGGTGCATAAACACCCGTCTAAAAGAACATGAGCGTTCCCTTGGTAAAGAAAATCATTCGCACTTGTCGAACCACTGCATTCTATGTCATTGTGATCCGATATTTTTTAACACTGACATTTTGTTTTCAGATAATAATAAACTAACACGTGAAATCGCAGAAGCATTTTATATCAAAAAGTGCGCGGAAAGATGCATAAGCCAACCATCGGTTGTAATCGCTGAAAATGAATTCGCTTTCTTAAATAATGGTTGAACCTTCTTAATCTGTGTTTAATCTGTTTATGCTTTACTGACCACTCTTCTTGCACATGCTCAGCGCTGATAGCTAAGGTATATATGTTCTGTATCTTTCCGAAAATAAAATGGTTGTGAGTAAGCGCTCGTGTGCCCCCTTCACTGTGTCCTTGTCAATTGTGCGCGCAAGAATATTTTACTATGAATTCGTACCAACTCGCCCAACTATCAGTTCTGCTAAAGGACAGGTGTAAGAGTGACTCCTGTGAGGTGCGGCTGGAGCAGTGCAGCTCTTGCGCGGTATGGTACGCCTCAACTGGCATGGACGGGCGGAATTCACTGTCCAAATGAAACAAAGCATTCTGGGAGCCAGTGCTCTAAATGTCAACGTGAAGAAATGCAAAAAGGTGGGTATAAAGGACAGGAGTAAGAATGACTCCCGTGCAGAGTTTATTGAGCAGTTTCGCTTTGTGCTATCCATTGTGCTTCATTTGGTATGGACCGGTGGAATCCAACTGTCCATTAAAACAAAGCTTTGCGAAGACTTTTGATCATGCTGACGTAATGTGACTTCTGCCCAGCGCTCTAAATGTCAACGTGAAGAAATGCAACAAGGCATGGCTACACAAAGCGAGTAACAATGGCTCTCTTGAGGTGCGGCTAGAGCAGTGTGGCGCTTGCGCTGCCTGGTGCGCTTCAACTGGCATGGACCGGGAGAATCCGACTCTCCAAATAAAACAATGCATTTTGAGGGCCGTTGACCATGCTGACGCAATGTGATTTCTGCCCAGGTCTGTAAATGTCAACGTGCAGAAATGAAAAAAAAGGCGTGGTTAAACGACAGGAGTAAGAATGACTCCCTTGCAGTGTGGATTCAGGAGTGGCGCTTTATGCTATCTGTTGTGCTTCAACTGGCATGGACCGGCTGAAACTGACTGTCCACTTAAAACAAAGCATTGCAAGGACTTTTGACGATGCTGACGCAATGTGATTTGTGCCCAGGGCTCTAAATGTCAATGTGAGGAAATGGAACAAAGCGTGGGTGAAGGACGTTAGTAACGACTCCCTTGAGGTGCGGCTAGATCAGTGCTGCTTTGCACTGTCTGGTGTGGTTCAACTGGAATGCACAGGGGGAATCTTACTGTGCTTTTAAAAGATATAATTGCGAGGGCGGTTGACCATTTTTATGCAAGGTGATTTGTGCCCAGTGCCCTAAATGTCAACCTGAAGAAATAGAACAAGGCGTGGGGGAGCTAAGTGAGTAACAATGACTCCCTTGAGCTGCGACTAGAGCAGTGCGGCTCTAGCGCTGCCTGGTGCGCTTCAACTGGGATAGATCGGGGTAATCCGACTGTCCATTTAAAACAAATGATTGCGAGGGCCGTTGACCATGCTGACGCAATTTGATTTCTGCCTAGTGCTTTAAACGTGAAATAAATAAATTAAGGAAAGGGCTGGATAAACGACGGGAGTAACTATGACACCCTTTAGGTGCGGCTAGCGCAGTGCAGCTCTTGCGCGGTCTGGTGCGAATGAACTGGCATGGACTGACAGAATCCACTGTCCAAATAAAACAAACCATTCTGGGGGCCGTTGAGCATGCTGACGCAGTGTGATTTCTGCACAGTGCTCTAAATGTCGAAGTGAAAAAATGAAAAAAAAAGCGTGGATAAAAGACAGGAGTAAGAATGACTCCCTTGCAGTGTGGATTGAGCTGTGCCGCTTTGCACTTTCCGTTGCGCTTCAACTGGTATGGACCGGGAGAATCTGACTGTCCATTTAAAACAAAGCATTGCGAGGACTTTTGACCATGCTGATGCAATGTGATCTCTGCCCAGTCCCCTAAATGTCAACGTGATAAAATGCAACAAGGCGTGGGTAAACGAAGAGACTAACAATGACTCCCATGAGGTGCGACTAGAGCAGCACGGCTCTGCACTGTCTGGTGTGGCTTACCTGGCATGCACCGGGGGAATCTCACTGTGCACTTAAAACAAATGATTGTGAAGGCTGTTGCCGATGCTGACACTATGTGATTTCTGCCCAGTGCTATTTAATGTCAACGTGAAGAAATGCAAGAAGGTGTGTGTAAGCGGTGAGAGTAACAATGACTCCCTTGAGGTGCGACTAGAGCAGTGCAGCTTTTGCACAGTCTGCTGCACTCCAGCTGGCATAGATCGGGGGAATCTGACTGTCCATTTAAAACAAATGATTGCGAGGGCCGTCGGCCATGCTGACGCAATGTGATTTCTGCCCAGTGCTCTACACGTGAAACTGAAGTAAATAAAAAAAGGCATGGATAAACTACAGGAGTCACAATGACTCCCTTGTGGTGCGGCTATCGCAGTGCGGCTCTTGCGTGGTCTTGTGTGCCTCAACTGGCATGGACCGGCGGAATCATCTTCAGCATCAGCCTGGTTACGCCTACTGCAGGGCAAAGGCCTCTCCCATAAATCTCCAACAACCCCGATCATGTACTATGTGTGGCCATGTCGTCCCTGCAAACTTCTTAATCTCATGCGCCCGCCTAACTTTCTGCCGCCCTCTGCTAAGCTTCCCTTCCCTTGGAATCCATTCCGTAACCCTTAATGACCATCGGTTATCTTCCCTCCTCATTTCGTATCCTGCCCATGCCCATTTCTTTTTCTTGATTTCAACTAAGATGTCATTACCTCGCGTTTGTTCCCTCACCCAATCTGCTCTTTTCTTATCCTTTAACGTTACACCTATCATTCTTCTTTCCATAGCTCGTTGCGTCGTCCTCAATTTGAGCAGAACCCATTTCGTAAGCCTCCAGGTTTCTGCCCCATAGGTGAGTACTGGTAAGACACAGGTATTATATACTTTCCTCTGGAGGGGATAATGGCAACCTGCTAATCATCATCTGAGAATGCCTGCCAAACGCACCCCAGCCCATTCTTGTTCTTTTGAATATTTCTGTCTCATGATCCGCATCCGCTGTCACTACCTGCCCTAAGTTGATGTATTCCCTTACGACTTCTAGTGCCTCGCTGCCAATTGTAAATTGCTGTTTTCTTCCGAGACTGTTAAGCATTACTTTAGTTTCCTGCAGATTAATTTTAGACCCACTCTTCTGCTTTGCCTATCCAGGTCAGTGAACATGCATTGCAATTGGTCCCCTGAGGTACTTAGGAAGGCAATGTCATCAGCGAATCGCGAGTTACTAAGCTATTCTCGATTAACTTTTATCCCCAAATCTTCCCAATCCATGTCTCTGAATACCTCCTGTAAAATAAAATGCCCAAATAAAACAAAGCATTTTGGGGGCCGTTGACCGTGCTGACGCAGTGTGATTTCTGCGCAGTGCTCTAAATGTCAAAGTAAAGAAATGAAAAAAAGGTGTGGATAAACGACATGAGTAAGAATGACTCCCTTTCAGTGTGCATTCAGCTGTGCCGCTTTGCACTTTCCATTGCGCTTGAACTGGTATAGACCGGGGGAATCCGACTGTCGATTTAAAACAAAGCATTGCGGGGACTTTTTACCACGCTGACGCAATGTGATTTCTGCCCAGTCCCCTATATGTCAACTTGATAAAATGCAACAAGGCGTAGGTAAACGAAGAGACTAACAATGACTCCCATGAGGTGCGACTAGAGCAGCACAGGTCTGCACTGTCTGGTGTGGCTTACCTGGCATGCACCGCGGGAATCTCACTGTGCACTTAAAACAAACGATTGTGAAGGCTGTTGCCGATGCTGACACTATGTGATTTCTGCCCAGTGCTATTTAATGTCAACGTGAAGAAATGCAAGAAGGTGTGTATGCGATGAGAGTAACAATGACTCCCTCGAGGTGCGACTAGAGCAGTGCGGCTCTTGCGCAGTCTGCTGCACTCCAACTGGCATAGATCGGGGGAATCCGACTGTCCATTTAAAACAAATAATTGCGTGGGCCGTTCACCATGCTGACGCAATGTGATTTCTGCCTAGTGCTCTAAACGGCAAAGTGATGAAATAAAGAAATGCCTGGATAAAGGACAGGTGTAAGAGTGACTCCTGTGAGGTGCGGCTGGAGCAGTGAAGCTCTTGCGCGGTATGGTACGCCTCAACTGGCATGGACGGGCGGAATTCACTGTCCAAATGAAACAAAGCATTCTGGGAGCCAGTGCTCTAAATGTCAACGTGAAGAAATGCAAAAAGGTGGGTATAAAGGACAGGAGTAAGAATGACTCCCGTGCAGAGTTTATTGAGCAGTTTCGCTTTGTGCTATCCATTGTGCTTCATTTGGTATGGACCGGTGGAATCCAACTGTCCATTAAAACAAAGCTTTGCGAAGACTTTTGATCATGCTGACGTAATGTGACTTCTGCCCAGCGCTCTAAATGTCAACGTTAAGAAATGCAACAAGGCATGGCTACACAAAGCGAGTAACAATCGCTCTCTTGAGGTGCGGCTAGAGCAGTGTGGCGCTTGCGCTGCCTGGTGCGCTTCAACTGGCATGGACCGGGAGAATCCGACTCTCCAAATAAAACAATGCATTTTGAGGGCCGTTGACCATGCTGACGCAATGTGATTTCTGCCCAGGTCTGTAAATGTCAACGTGCAGAAATGAAAAAAAGGCGTGGTTAAACGACAGGAGTAAGAATGACTCCCTTGCAGTGTGGATTCAGGAGTGGCGCTTTATGCTATCTGTTGTGCTTCAACTGGCATGGACCGGCTGAAACTGACTGTCCACTTAAAACAAAGCATTGCAAGGACTTTTGACGATGCTGACGCAATGTGATTTGTGCCCAGGGCTCTAAATGTCAATGTGAGGAAATGGAACAAAGCTTGGGTGAAGGACGTTAGTAACAATGACTCCCTTGAGGTGCGGCTAGAGCAGTGCTGCTTCGCACTGTCTGGTGTGGTTCAACTGGAATGCACAGGGGGAATCTTACTGTGCTTTTAAAAGATATAATTGCGAGGGCGGTTGACCATTTTTATGCAAGGTGATTTGTGCCCAGTGCCCTAAATGTCAACCTGAAGAAATAGAACAAGGCGTGGGGGAGCTAAGTGAGTAACAATGACTCCCTTGAGCTGCGACTAGAGCAGTGCGGCTCTAGCGCTGCCTGGTGCGCTTCAACTGGGAGAGATCGGGGTAATCCGACTGTCCATTTAAAACAAATGATTGCGAGGGCCGTTGACCATGCTGACGCAATTTGATTTCTGCCTAGTGCTTTAAACGTGAAATAAATAAATTAAGGAAAGGGCTGGATAAACGACAGGAGTAACTATGACACCCTTTAGGTGCGGCTAGCGCAGTGCAGCTCTTGCGCGGTCTGGTGCGAATGAACTGGCATGGACTGACAGAATCCACTGTCCAAATAAAACAAACCATTCTGGGGGCCGTTGAGCATGCTGACGCAGTGTGATTTCTGCACAGTGCTCTAAATGTCGAAGTGAAAAAATGAAAAAAAAGCATGGATAAAAGACAGGAGTAAGAATGACTCCCTTGCAGTGTGGATTGAGCTGTGCCGCTTTGCACTTTCCGTTGCGCTTCAACTGGTATGGACCGGGAGAATCTGACTGTCCATTTAAAACAAAGCATTGCGAGGACTTTTGACCATGCTGATGCAATGTGATCTCTGCCCAGTCCCCTAAATGTCAACGTGATAAAATGCAACAAGGCGTGGGTAAACGAAGAGACTAACAATGACTCCCATGAGGTGCGACTAGAGCAGCACGGCTCTGCACTGTCTGGTGTGGCTTACCTGGCATGCACCGGGGGAATCTCACTGTGCACTTAAAACAAATGATTGTGAAGGCTGTTGCCGATGCTGACACTATGTGATTTCTGCCCAGTGCTATTTAATGTCAACGTGAAGAAATGCAAGAAGGTGTGTGTAAGCGGTGAGAGTAACAATGACTCCCTTGAGGTGCGACTAGAGCAGTGCAGCTTTTGCACAGTCTGCTGCACTCCAGCTGGCATAGATCGGGGGAATCCGACTGTCCATTTAAAACAAATGATTGCGAGGGCCGTCCGCCATGCTGACGCAATGTGATTTCTGCCCAGTGCTCTACACGTGAAACTGAAGTAAATAAAAAAAGGCATGGATAAACTACAGGAGTCACAATGACTCCCTTGTGGTGCGGCTATCGCAGTGCGGCTCTTGCGTGGTCTTGTGTGCCTCAACTGGCATGGACCGGCGGAATCATCATCAGCATCAGCCTGGTTACGCCTACTGCAGGGCAAAGGCCTCTCCCATAAATCTCCAACAACCCCGATCATGTACTATGTGTGGCCATGTCGTCCCTGCAAACTTCTTAATCTCATGCGCCCGCCTAACTTTCTGCCGCCCTCTGCTAAGCTTCCCTTCCCTTGGAATCCATTCCGTAACCCTTAATGACCATCGGTTATCTTCCCTCCTCATTTCGTATCCTGCCCATGCCCATTTCTTTTTCTTGATTTCAACTAAGATGTCATTAACTCGCGTTTGTTCCCTCACCCAATCTGCTCTTTTCTTATCCTTTAACGTTACACCTATCATTCTTCTTTCCATAGCTCGTTGCGTCGTCCTCAATTTGAGCAGAACCCATTTCGTAAGCCTCCAGGTTTCTGCCCCATAGGTGAGTACTGGTAAGACACAGGTATTATATACTTTCCTCTGGAGGGGATAATGGCAACCTGCTAATCATCATCTGAGAATGCCTGCCAAACGCACCCCAGCCCATTCTTGTTCTTTTGAATATTTCTGTCTCATGATCCGCATCCGCTGTCACTACCTGCCCTAAGTTGATGTATTCCCTTACGACTTCTAGTGCCTCGCTGCCAATTGTAAATTGCTGTTTTCTTCCGAGACTGTTAAGCATTACTTTAGTTTCCTGCAGATTAATTTTAGACCCACTCTTCTGCTTTGCCTATCCAGGTCAGTGAACATGCATTGCAATTGGTCCCCTGAGGTACTAAGGAAGGCAATGTCATCAGCGAATCGCGAGTTACTAAGCTATTCTCGATTAACTTTTATCCCCAAATCTTCCCAATCCATGTCTCTGAATACCTCCTGTAAAATAAAATGCCCAAATAAAACAAAGCATTTTGGGGGCCGTTGACCGTGCTGACGCAGTGTGATTTCTGCACAGTGCTCTAAATGTCAAAGTAAAGAAATGAAAAAAAGGTGTGGATAAACGACATGAGTAAGAATGACTCCCTTTCAGTGTGCATTCAGCTGTGCCGCTTTGCACTTTCCATTGCGCTTGAACTGGTATAGACCGGGGGAATCCGACTGTCGATTTAAAACAAAGCATTGCGGGGACTTTTTACCACGCTGACGCAATGTGATTTCTGCCCAGTCCCCTATATGTCAACTTGATAAAATGCAACAAGGCGTAGGTAAACGAAGAGACTAACAATGACTCCCATGAGGTGCGACTAGAGCAGCACAGGTCTGCACTGTCTGGTGTGGCTTACCTGGCATGCACCGCGGGAATCTCACTGTGCACTTAAAACAAACGATTGTGAAGGCTGTTGCCGATGCTGACACTATGTGATTTCTGCCCAGTGCTATTTAATGTCAACGTGAAGAAATGCAAGAAGGTGTGTATGCGATGAGAGTAACAATGACTCCCTCGAGGTGCGACTAGAGCAGTGCGGCTCTTGCGCAGTCTGCTGCACTCCAACTGGCATAGATCGGGGGAATCCGACTGTCCATTTAAAACAAATAATTGCGTGGGCCGTTCACCATGCTGACGCAATGTGATTTCTGCCTAGTGCTCTAAACGGCAAAGTGATGAAATAAAGAAATGCCTGGATAAAGGACAGGTGTAAGAGTGACTCCTGTGAGGTGCGGCTGGAGCAGTGAAGCTCTTGCGCGGTATGGTACGCCTCAACTGGCATGGACGGGCGGAATTCACTGTCCAAATGAAACAAAGCATTCTGGGAGCCAGTGCTCTAAATGTCAACGTGAAGAAATGCAAAAAGGTGGGTATAAAGGACAGGAGTAAGAATGACTCCCGTGCAGAGTTTATTGAGCAGTTTCGCTTTGTGCTATCCATTGTGCTTCATTTGGTATGGACCGGTGGAATCCAACTGTCCATTAAAACAAAGCTTTGCGAAGACTTTTGATCATGCTGACGTAATGTGACTTCTGCCCAGCGCTCTAAATGTCAACGTTAAGAAATGCAACAAGGCATGGCTACACAAAGCGAGTAACAATCGCTCTCTTGAGGTGCGGCTAGAGCAGTGTGGCGCTTGCGCTGCCTGGTGCGTTTCAACTGGCATGGACCGGGAGAATCCGACTCTCCAAATAAAACAATGCATTTTGAGGGCCGTTGACCATGCTGACGCAATGTGATTTCTGCCCAGGTCTGTAAATGTCAACGTGCAGAAATGAAAAAAAGGCGTGGTTAAACGACAGGAGTAAGAATGACTCCCTTGCAGTGTGGATTCAGGAGTGGCGCTTTATGCTATCTGTTGTGCATCAACTGGCATGGAGCGGCTGAAACTGACTGTCCACTTAAAACAAAGCATTGCAAGGACTTTTGACGATGCTGACGCAATGTGATTTGTGCCCAGGGCTCTAAATGTCAATGTGAGGAAATGGAACAAAGCGTGGGTGAAGGACGTTAGTAACAATGACTCCCTTGAGGTGCGGCTAGAACAGTGCTGCTTTGCACTGTCTGGTGTGGTTCAACTGGAATGCACAGGGGGAATCTTACTGTGCTTTTAAAAGATATAATTGCGAGGGCGGTTGACCATTTTTATGCAAGGTGATTTGTGCCCAGTGCCCTAAATGTCAACCTGAAGAAATAGAACAAGGCGTGGGGGAGCTAAGTGAGTAACAATGACTCCCTTGAGCTGCGACTAGAGCAGTGCGGCTCTAGCGCTGCCTGGTGCGCTTCAACTGGGATAGATCGGGGTAATCCGACTGTCCATTTAAAACAAATGATTGCGAGGGCCGTTGACCATGCTGACGCAATTTGATTTCTGCCTAGTGCTTTAAACGTGAAATAAATAAATTAAGGAAAGGGCTGGATAAACGACAGGAGTAACTATGACGCCCTTTAGGTGCGGCTAGCGCAGTGCAGCTCTTGCGCGGTCTGGTGCGAATGAACTGGCATGGACTGACAGAATCCACTGTCCAAATAAAACAAACCATTCTGGGGGCCGTTGAGCATGCTGACGCAGTGTGATTTCTGCACAGTGCTCTAAATGTCGAAGTGAAAAAATGAAAAAAAAGCGTGGATAAAAGACAGGAGTAAGAATGACTCCCTTGCAGTGTGGATTGAGCTGTGCCGCTTTGCACTTTCCGTTGCGCTTCAACTGGTATGGACCGGGAGAATCTGACTGTCCATTTAAAACAAAGCATTGCGAGGACTTTTGACCATGCTGATGCAATGTGATCTCTGCCCAGTCCCCTAAATGTCAAGGTGATAAAATGCAACAAGGCGTGGGTAAACGAAGAGACTAACAATGACTCCCATGAGGTGCGACTAGAGCAGCACGGCTCTGCACTGTCTGGTGTGGCTTACCTGGCATGCACCGGGGGAATCTCACTGTGCACTTAAAACAAATGATTGTGAAGGCTGTTGCCGATGCTGACACTATGTGATTTCTGCCCAGTGCTATTTAATGTCAACGTGAAGAAATGCAAGAAGGTGTGTGTAAGCGGTGAGAGTAACAATGACTCCCTTGAGGTGCGACTAGAGCAGTGCAGCTTTTGCACAGTCTGCTGCACTCCAGCTGGCATAGATCGGGGGAATCCGACTGTCCATTTAAAACAAATGATTGCGAGGGCCGTCGGCCATGCTGACGCAATGTGATTTCTGCCCAGTGCTCTACACGTGAAACTGAAGTAAATAAAAAAAGGCATGGATAAACTACAGGAGTCACAATCACTCCCTTGTGGTGCGGCTATCGCAGTGCGGCTCTTGCGTGGTCTTGTGTGCCTCAACTGGCATGGACCGGCGGAATCATCATCAGCATCAGCCTGGTTACGCCTACTGCAGGGCAAAGGCCTCTCCCATACATCTCCAACAACCCCGATCATGTACTATGTGTGACCATGTCGTCCCTGCAAACTTCTTAATCTCATGCGCCCGCCTAACTTTCTGCCGCCCTCTGCTAAGCTTCCCTTCCCTTGGAATCCATTCCGTAACCCTTAATGACCATCGGTTATCTTCCCTCCTCATTTCGTATCCTGCCCATGCCCATTTCTTTTTCTTGATTTCAACTAAGATGTCATTAACTCGCGTTTGTTCCCTCACCCAATCTGCTCTTTTGTTATCCTTTAACGTTACACCTATTATTCTTCTTTCCATAGCTCGTTGCGTCGTCCTCAATTTGAGCAGAACCCATTTCGTAAGCCTCCAGGTTTCTGCCCCTTAGGTGAGTACTGGTAAGACACAGGTATTATATACTTTCCTCTGGAGGGGATAATGGCAACCTGCTAATCATCATCTGAGAATGCCTGCCAAACGCACCCCAGCCCATTCTTGTTCTTCTGAATATTTCTGTCTCATGATCCGCATCCGCTGTCACTACCTGCCCTAAGTTGATGTATTCCCTTACGACTTCTAGTGCCTCGCTGCCAATTGTAAATTGCTGTTTTCTTCCGAGACTGTTAAGCATTACTTTAGTTTCCTGCAGATTAATTTTAGACCCACTCTTCTGCTTTGCCTATCCAGGTCAGTGAACATGCATTGCAATTGGTCCCCTGAGGTACTAAGGAAGGCAATGTCATCAGCGAATCGCGAGTTACTAAGCTATTCTCGATTAACTTTTATCCCCAAATCTTCCCAATCCATGTCTCTGAATACCTCCTGTAAAATAAAATGCCCAAATAAAACAAAGCATTTTGGGGGCCGTTGACCGTGCTGACGCAGTGTGATTTCTGCACAGTGCTCTAAATGTCAAAGTAAAGAAATGAAAAAAAAGGTGTGGATAAACGACATGAGTAAGAATGACTCCCTTTCAGTGTGCATTCAGCTGTGCCGCTTTGAACTTTCCATTGCGCTTGAACTGGTATAGACCGGGGGAATCCGACTGTCGATTTAAAACAAAGCATTGCGGGGACTTTTGACCACGCTGACGCAATGTGATTTCTGCCCAGTCCCCTATATGTCAACTTGATAAAATGCAACAAGGCGTGGGTAAACGAAGAGACTAACAATGACTCCCATGAGGTGCGACTAGAGCAGCACAGGTCTGCACTGTCTGGTGTGGCTTACCTGGCATGCACCGCGGGAATCTCACTGTGCACTTAAAACAAACGATTGTGAAGGCTGTTGCCGATGCTGACACTATGTGATTTCTGCCCAGTGCTATTTAATGTCAACGTGAAGAAATGCAAGAAGGTGTGTATGCGATGAGAGTAACAATGACTCCCTCGAGGTGCGACTAGAGCAGTGCGGCTCTTGCGCAGTCTGCTGCACTCCAACTGGCATAGATCGGGGGAATCCGACTGTCCATTTAAAACAAATAATTGCGTGGGCCGTTCACCATGCTGACGCAATGTGATTTCTGCCTAGTGCTCTAAACGGCAAAGTGATGAAATAAAGAAATGCCTGGATAAAGGACAGGTGTAAGAGTGACTCCTGTGAGGTGCGGCTGGAGCAGTGCTTCTCTTGCGCGGTATGGTACGCCTCAACTGGCATGGACGGGCGGAATTCACTGTCCAAATGAAACAAAGCATTCTGGGAGCCAGTGCTCTAAATGTCAACGTGAAGAAATGCAAAAAGGTGGGTATAAAGGACAGGAGTAAGAATGACTCCCGTGCAGAGTTTATTGAGCAGTTTCGCTTTGTGCTATCCATTGTGCTTCATTTGGTATGGACCGGTGGAATCCAACTGTCCATTAAAACAAAGCTTTGCGAAGACTTTTGATCATGCTGACGTAATGTGACTTCTGCCCAGCGCTCTAAATGTCAACGTGAAGAAATGCAACAAGGCATGGCTACACAAAGCGAGTAACAATCGCTCTCTTGAGGTGCGGCTAGAGCAGTGTGGCGCTTGCGCTGCCTGGTGCGCTTCAACTGGCATGGACCGGGAGAATCCGACTCTCCAAATAAAACAATGCATTTTGAGGGCCGTTGACCATGCTGACGCAATGTGATTTCTGCCCAGGTCTGTAAATGTCAACGTGCAGAAATGAAAAAAGGCGTGGTTAAACGACAGGAGTAAGAATGACTCCCTTGCAGTGTGGATTCAGGAGTGGCGCTTTATGCTATCTGTTGTGCATCAACTGGCATGGAGCGGCTGAAACTGACTGTCCACTTAAAACAAAGCATTGCAAGGACTTTTGACGATGCTGACGCAATGTGATTTGTGCCCAGGGCTCTAAATGTCAATGTGAGGAAATGGAACAAAGCGTGGGTGAAGGACGTTAGTAACAATGACTCCCTTGAGGTGCGGCTAGAACAGTGCTGCTTTGCACTGTCTGGTGTGGTTCAACTGGAATGCACAGGGGGAATCTTACTGTGCTTTTAAAAGATATAATTGCGAGGGCGGTTGACCATTTTTATGCAAGGTGATTTGTGCCCAGTGCCCTAAATGTCAACCTGAAGAAATAGAACAAGGCGTGGGGGAGCTAAGTGAGTAACAATGACTCCCTTGAGCTGCGACTAGAGCAGTGCGGCTCTAGCGCTGCCTGGTGCGCTTCAACTGGGATAGATCGGGGTAATCCGACTGTCCATTTAAAACAAATGATTGCGAGGGCCGTTGACCATGCTGACGCAATTTGATTTCTGCCTAGTGCTTTAAACGTGAAATAAATAAATTAAGGAAAGGGCTGGATAAACGACAGGAGTAACTATGACAACCTTTAGGTGCGGCTAGCGCAGTGCAGCTCTTGCGCGGTCTGGTGCGAATGAACTGGCATGGACTGACAGAATCCACTGTCCAAATAAAACAAACCATTCTGGGGGCCGTTGAGCATGCTGACGCAGTGTGATTTCTGCACAGTGCTCTAAATGTCGAAGTGAAAAAATGAAAAAAAAAGCGTGGATAAAAGACAGGAGTAAGAATGACTCCCTTGCAGTGTGGATTGAGCTGTGCCGCTTTGCACTTTCCGTTGCGCTTCAACTGGTATGGACCGGGAGAATCTGACTGTCCATTTAAAACAAAGCATTGCGAGGACTTTTGACCATGCTGATGCAATGTGATCTCTGCCCAGTCCCCTAAATGTCAACGTGATAAAATGCAACATGGCGAGGGTAAACGAAGAGACTAACAATGACTCCCATGAGGTGGGACTAGAGTAGCGCGGCTTTGCACTGTCTGGTGTGGTTTACCTGGCATGCAACGGGGGAATCTAACTCTGCCATGAAAAGAAATGATTGCGAAGGCCGTTGACCATGCTGACACAATGTGATTTCTGCCCAGTGCTATTTAATGTCAATGTGAAGAACTGCAATAAAGGTGTGTGTAAGCGATGAGAGTAACAATGACACCCTTGAGGTGTGATTAGAGCAGCGCAGCATTTGCACAGTCTGCTGCACTCCAGCTGGCATAGATCGGGGGAATCCGACTGTCCAATTAAAACAAATGATTGTGAGCGCCGTCGACCATGCTGACGGAATGTGATTTCTGCCCAGTGCTCTAAACGTCAAAGTGAAGTAAATAAAAAAAAGGACGGATAAACGACAGGAGTAACAATGACTCCCTCGTGGTGCGGCTATCGCAGTGCGGCTATTGCGTGGTCTTGTGCGCCTCAACTGGCATGGACCGGCAGAATCATCATCAGCATAGGCCTGGTTACGCCTACTGCAGGGCAAAGGCCTCTCCCATACATCTCCAACAACCCCGATCATGTACTATGTGTGGCCATGTCGTCCCTGCAAACTTCTTAATCTCATGCGCCCGCCTAACTTTCTGCCGCCCTCTGCTAAGCTTCCCTTCCCTTGGAATCCATTCCGTAACCCTCAATGGCCATCGGTTATCTTCCCTCCTCATTGCGTATCCTGCCCATGCCCCTTTCTTTTTCTTGATTTCAACTAAGATGTCATTAAGTCGCGTTTGTTCCCTCACCCAATCTGCTCTTTTCTTATCCTTGAACGTTACACCTATCATTCTTCTTTCCATAGCTCGTTGTGTCGTCCTCAATATGAGCAGAACCCTTTTCGTAAGCCTCAAGGTTTCTGCCCCATAGGTGAGTGCTGGTAAGACACAGGTATTATATACTTTCCTCTTGAGGGGATAACGGCAACCTGCTATTCATCATCTGAGAATGCCTGCCAAACGCACCCCAGCCCATTCTTGTTCTTCTGAATATTTCTGTCTTATGATCCGCATCCGCTGTCACTACCTGACCTAAGTTGGTGTATTCCCTTACGACTTCCAGTGCCTCGCTGCCTATTGTAAATTGCAGTTTTCTTCGGAGACTGTTAAGCATTACTTTAGTTTCCTGCAGATTAATTTTTAGACCCACTCTTCTGCTTTGCCTATCCAGGTCACTGAACATGCATTGCAATTGGTCCCCTGAGGTACTAAGCAAGGCAATGTCATCAGCGAATCGCGAGTTACCAAGCTATTCTCGATTAACTTTTATACCCAATTTTTCCCAATCCATGTCTCTGAATACCTCCTGTAAAATAAAATGCCCAAATAAAACAAAGCATTTTGGGGGCCGTTGACCGTGCTGACGCAGTGTGATTTCTGCACAGTGCTCTAAATGTCAAAGTGAAAAAATGAAAAAAAGGTGTGGATAAACGACATGAGTAAGAATGACTCCCTTGCAGTGTGCATTCAGCTGTGCCGCTTTGCACTTTCCATTGCGTTTCAACTGGTATAGACCGGGGGAATCCGACTGTCGATTTAAAACAAAGCATTGCGGGGACTTTTGACCACGCTGACGCAATGTGATTTCTGCCCAGTCCCCTATATGTCAACTTGATAAAATGCAACAAGGCGTGGGTAAACGAAGAGACTAACAATGACTCCCATGAGGTGCGACTAGAGCAGCACAGGTCTGCACTGTCTGGTGTGGCTTACCTGGCATGCACCGCGGGAATCTCACTGTGCACTTAAAACAAACGATTGTGAAGGCTGTTGCCGATGCTGACACTATGTGATTTCTGCCCAGTGCTATTTAATGTCAACGTGAAGAAATGCAAGAAGGTGTGTATGCGATGAGAGTAACAATGACTCCCTCGAGGTGCGACTAGAGCAGTGCGGCTCTTGCGCAGTCTGCTGCACTCCAACTGGCATAGATCGGGGGAATCCGACTGTCCATTTAAAACAAATAATTGCGTGGGCCGTTCACCATGCTGACGCAATGTGATTTCTGCCTAGTGCTCTAAACGGCAAAGTGATGAAATAAAGAAATGCCTGGATAAAGGACAGGTGTAAGAGTGACTCCTGTGAGGTGCGGCTGGAGCAGTGCTTCTCTTGCGCGGTATGGTACGCCTCAACTGGCATGGACGGGCGGAATTCACTGTCCAAATGAAACAAAGCATTCTGGGAGCCAGTGCTCTAAATGTCAACGTGAAGAAATGCAAAAAGGTGGGTATAAAGGACAGGAGTAAGAATGACTCCCGTGCAGAGTTTATTGAGCAGTTTCGCTTTGTGCTATCCATTGTGCTTCATTTGGTATGGACCGGTGGAATCCAACTGTCCATTAAAACAAAGCTTTGCGAAGACTTTTGATCATGCTGACGTAATGTGACTTCTGCCCAGCGCTCTAAATGTCAACGTGAAGAAATGCAACAAGGCATGGCTACACAAAGCGAGTAACAATCGCTCTCTTGAGGTGCGGCTAGAGCAGTGTGGCGCTTGCGCTCCCTGGTGCGCTTCAACTGGCATGGACCGGGAGAATCCGACTCTCCAAATAAAACAATGCATTTTGAGGGCCGTTGACCATGCTGACGCAATGTGATTTCTGCCCAGGTCTGTAAATGTCAACGTGCAGAAATGAAAAAAGGCGTGGTTAAACGACAGGAGTAAGAATGACTCCCTTGCAGTGTGGATTCAGGAGTGGCGCTTTATGCTATCTGTTGTGCATCAACTGGCATGGAGCGGCTGAAACTGACTGTTCACTTAAAACAAAGCATTGCAAGGACTTTTGACGATGCTGACGCAATGTGATTTGTGCCCAGGGCTCTAAATGTCAATGTGAGGAAATGGAACAAAGCGTGGGTGAAGGACGTTAGTAACAATGACTCCCTTGAGGTGCGGCTAGAACAGTGCTGCTTTGCACTGTCTGGTGTGGTTCAACTGGAATGCACAGGGGGAATCTTACTGTGCTTTTAAAAGATATAATTGCGAGGGCGGTTGACCATTTTTATGCAAGGTGATTTGTGCCCAGTGCCCTAAATGTCAACCTGAAGAAATAGAACAAGGCGTGGGGGAGCTAAGTGAGTAACAATGACTCCCTTGAGCTGCGGCTAGAGCAGTGCGGCTCTAGCGCTGCCTGGTGCGCTTCAACTGGGATAGATCGGGGTAATCCGACTGTCCATTTAAAACAAATGATTGCGAGGGCCGTTGACCATGCTGACGCAATTTGATTTCTGCCTAGTGCTTTAAACGTGAAATAAATAAATTAATGAAAGGGCTGGATAAACGACAGGAGTAACTATGACAACCTTTAGGTGCGGCTAGCGCAGTGCAGCTCTTGCGCGGTCTGGTGCGAATGAACTGGCATAGACTGACAGAATCCACTGTCCAAATAAAACAAACCATTCTGGGGGCCGTTGAGCATGCTGCCGCAGTGTGATTTCTGCACAGTGCTCTAAATGTCGAAGTGAAAAAATGAAAAAAAAAGCGTGGATAAAAGACAGGAGTAAGAATGACTCCCTTGCAGTGTGGATTGAGCTGTGCCGCTTTGCACTTTCCGTTGCGCTTCAACTGGTATGGACCGGGAGAATCTGACTGTCCATTTAAAACAAAGCATTGCGAGGACTTTTGACCATGCTGATGCAATGTGATCTCTGCCCAGTCCCCTAAATGTCAACGTGATAAAATGCAACAAGGCGAGGGTAAACGAAGAGACCAACAATGACTCCCATGAGGTGGGACTAGAGTAGCGCGGCTTTGCACTGTCTGGTGTGGTTTACCTGGCATGCAACGGGGGAATCTAACTCTGCCATGAAAAGAAATGATTGCGAAGGCCGTTGACCATGCTGACACAATGTGATTTCTGCCCAGTGCTATTTAATGTCAATGTGAAGAAATGCAAGAAAGGTGTGTGTAAGCGATGAGAGTAACAATGACACCCTTGAGGTGTGATTAGAGCAGCGCAGCATTTGCACAGTCTGCTGCACTCCAGCTGGCATAGATCGGGGGAATCCGACTGTCCAATTAAAACAAATGATTGTGAGCGCCGTCGACCATGCTGACGGAATGTGATTTCTGCCCAGTGCTCTAAACGTCAAAGCGAAGTAAATAAAAAAAAGGACGGATAAACGACAGGAGTAACAATGACTCCCTCGTGGTGCGGCTATCGCAGTGCGGCTATTGCGTGGTCTTGTGCGCCTCAACTGGCATGGACCGGCAGAATCATCATCAGCATAGGCCTGGTTACGCCTACTGCAGGGCAAAGGCCTCTCCCATACATCTCCAACAACCCCGATCATGTACTATGTGTGGCCATGTCGTCCCTGCAAACTTCTTAATCTCATGCGCCCGCCTAACTTTCTGCCGCCCTCTGCTAAGCTTCCCTTCCCTTGGAATCCATTCCGTAACCCTCAATGGCCATCGGTTATCTTCCCTCCTCATTGCGTATCCTGCCCATGCCCCTTTCTTTTTCTTGATTTCAACTAAGATGTCATTAAGTCGCGTTTGTTCCCTCACCCAATCTGCTCTTTTCTTATCCTTGAACGTTACACCTATCATTCTTCTTTCCATAGCTCGTTGTGTCGTCCTCAATATGAGCAGAACCCTTTTCGTAAGCCTCAAGGTTTCTGCCCCATAGGTGAGTGCTGGTAAGACACAGGTATTATATACTTTCCTCTTGAGGGGATAACGGCAACCTGCTATTCATCATCTGAGAATGCCTGCCAAACGCACCCCAGCCCATTCTTGTTCTTCTGAATATTTCTGTCTTATGATCCGCATCCGCTGTCACTACCTGACCTAAGTTGGTGTATTCCCTTACGACTTCCAGTGCCTCGCTGCCTATTGTAAATTGCGGTTTTCTTCGGAGACTGTTAAGCATTACTTTAGTTTCCTGCAGATTAATTTTTAGACCCACTCTTCTGCTTTGCCTATCCAGGTCACTGAACATGCATTGCAATTGGTCCCCTGAGGTACTAAGCAAGGCAATGTCATCAGCGAATCGCGAGTTACCAAGCTATTCTCGATTAACTTTTATCCCCAATTTTTCCCAATCCATGTCTCTGAATACCTCCTGTAAAATAAAATGCCCAAATAAAACAAAGCATTTTGGGGGCCGTTGACCGTGCTGACGCAGTGTGATTTCTGCACAGTGCTCTAAATGTCAAAGTGAAAAAATGAAAAAAAGGTGTGGATAAACGACATGAGTAAGAATGACTCCCTTGCAGTGTGCATTCAGCTGTGCCGCTTTGCACTTTCCATTGCGTTTCAACTGGTATAGACCGGGGGAATCCGACTGTCCATTTAAAACAAAGCATTGCGGGGACTTTTGACCATGCTGACGCAATGTGATTTCTGCCCAGTCCCCTATATGTCAACTTGATAAAATCAACAAGGCGTGGGTAAACGAAGAGACTAACAATGACTCCCATGAGGTGCGACTAGAGCAGCACAGCTTTGCACTGTCTGGTGTGGTTTACCTGTCATGCACCGGGGGAATCTCACTGTGCACTTAAAACAAATGATTGTGAAGGCTGTTGCTGATGCTGACACAATGTGATTTCTGCCCAGTGCTATTTAATGTCAACGTGAAGAAATGCAAGAAGGTGTGTATGCGATGAGAGTAACAATGACTCCCTCGAGGTGCGACTAGAGCAGTGCGGCTCTTGCGCAGTCTGCTGCACTCCAACTGGCATAGATCGGGGGAATCCGACTGTCCGTTTAAAACAAATGATTACGCGGGCCGTTCACCATGCTGACGCAATGTGATTTCTGCCTAGTGCTCTAAACGGCAAAGTGATGAAATAAAGAAATGCCTGGATAAAGGACAGGTGTAAGAGTGACTCCTGTGAGGTGCGGCTGGAGCAGTGCAGCTCTTGCGCGGTATGGTACGCCTCAACTGGCATGGACGGGCGGAATTCACTGTCCAAATGAAACAAAGCATTCTGGGAGCCAGTGCTCTAAATGTCAACGTGAAGAAATGCAAAAAGGTGGGTATAAAGGACAGGAGTAAGAATGACTCCCGTGCAGAGTTTATTGAGCAGTTTCGCTTTGTGCTATCCATTGTGCTTCATTTGGTATGGACCGGTGGAATCCAACTGTCCATTAAAACAAAGCTTTGCGAAGACTTTTGATCATGCTGACGTAATGTCACTTCTGCCCAGCGCTCTAAATGTCAACGTGAAGAAATGCAACAAGGCATGGCTACACAAAGCGAGTAACAATCGCTCTCTTGAGGTGCGGCTAGAGCAGTGTGGCGCTTGCGCTGCCTGGTGCGCTTCAACTGGCATGGACCGGGAGAATCCGACTCTCCAAATAAAACAATGCATTTTGAGGGCCGTTGACCATGCTGACGCAATGTGATTTCTGCCCAGGTCTGTAAATGTCAACGTGCAGAAATGAAAAAAAGGCATGGTTAAACGACAGGAGTAATGACTCCCTTGCAGTGTGGATTCAGGAGTGGCGCTTTATGCTATCTGTTGTGCATCAACTGGCATGGAGCGGCTGAAACTGACTGTCCACTTAAAACAAAGCATTGCAAGGACTTTTGACGATGCTGACGCAATGTGATTTGTGCCCAGGGCTCTAAATGTCACTGTGAGGAAATGGAACAAAGCGTGGGTGAAGGACGTTAGTAACAATGACTCCCCTGAGGTGCGGCTAGAACAGTGCTGCTTTGCACTGTCTGGTGTGGTTCAACTGGAATGCACAGGGGGAATCTTACTGTGCTTTTAAAAGATATAATTGCGAGGGCGGTTGACCATTTTTATGCAAGGTGATTTGTGCCCAGTGCCCTAAATGTCAACCTGAAGAAATAGAACAAGGCGTGGGGGAGCTAAGTGAGTAACAATGACTCGCTTGAGCTGCGGCTAGAGCAGTGCGGCTCTAGCGCTGCCTGGTGCGCTTCAACTGGGATAGATCGGGGTAATCCGACTGTCCATTTAAAACAAATGATTGCGAGGGCCGTTGACCATGCTGACGCCATTTGATTTCTGCCTAGTGCTTTAAACGTGAAATAAATAAATTAGGGATAGGGCTGGATAAACGACAGGAGTAACTATGACACCCTTTAGGTGCGGCTAGCGCAGTGCAGCTCTTGCGCGGTCTGGTGCGAATGAACTGGCATGGACTGACAGAATCCACTGTCCAAATAAAACAAACCATTCTGGGGGCCGCTGAGCATGCTGACGCAGTGTGATTTCTGCACAGTGCTCTAAATGTCGAAGTGAAAAAATGAAAAAAAAGCGTGGATAAAAGACAGGAGTAAGAATGACTCCCTTGCAGTGTGGATTGAGCTGTGCCGCTTTGCACTTTCCGTTGCGCTTCAACTGGTATGGACCGGGAGAATCTGACTGTCCATTTAAAAAAAAGCATTGCGAGGACTTTTGACCATGCTGATGCAATGTGATCTCTGCCCAGTCCCCTATATGTCAACTTGATAAAATCATCAAGGCGTGGGTAAACGAAGAGACTAACAATGACTCCCATGAGGTGCGACTAGAGCAGCACGGCTCTGCACTGTCTGGTGTGGCTTACCTGGCATGCACCGGGGGAATCTCACTGTGCACATAAAACAAATGATTGTGAAGGCTGTTGCCGATGCTGACACTATGTGATTTCTGCCCAGTGCTATTTAATGTCAACGTGAAGAAATGCAAGAAGGTGTGTGTAAGCGGTGAGAGTAACAATGACTCCCTTGAAGTGCGACTAGAGCAGTGCAGCTTTTGCACAGTCTGCTGCACTCCAGCTGGCATAGATCGGGGGAATCCGACTGTCCATTTAAAACAAATGATTGCGAGGGCCGTCGGCCTTGCTGACGCAATGTGATTTCTGCCCAGTGCTCTACACGTGAAACTGAAGTAAATAAAAAAAGGCATGGATAAACTACAGGAGTCACAATGACTCCCTTGTGGTGCGGCTATCGCAGTGCGGCTCTTGCGTGGTCTTGTGTGCCTCAACTGGCATGGACCGGCGGAATCATCATCAGCATCAGCCTGGTTACGCCTACTGCAAGGCAAAGGCCTCTCCCATACATCTCCAACAACCCCGATCATGTACTATGTGTGGCCATGTCGTCCCTGCAAACTTCTTAATCTCATGCGCCCGCCTAACTTTCTGCCGCCCTCTGCTAAGCTTCCCTTACCTTGGAATCCATTCCGTAACCCTTAATGACCATCGGTTATCTTCCCTTCTCATTTCGTATCCTGCCCATGCCCATTTCTTTTTCTTGATTTCAACTAAGATGTCATTAACTCGCGTTTGTTCCCTCACCCAATCTGCTCTTTTCTTATCCTCTAACGTTACACCTGTCATTCTTCTTTCCATAGCTCGTTGCGTCGTCCTCAATTTGAGCAGAACCCATTTCGTAAGCCTCCAGGTTTCTGCCCCATAGGTGAGTACTGGTAAGACACAGGTATTATATACTTTCCTCTGGAGGGGATAATGGCAACCTGCTAATCATCATCTGAGAATGCCTGCCAAACGCACCCCAGCTCATTCTTGTTCTTCTGAATATTTCTGTCTCATGATCCGCATCCGCTGTCACTACCTGCCCTAAGTTGATGTATTCCCTTACGACTTCTAGTGCCTCGCTGCCAATTGTAAATTGCTGTTTTCTTCCGAGACTGTTAAGCATTACTTTAGTTTCCTGCAGATTAATTTTAGACCCACTCTTCTGCTTTGCCTATCCAGGTCAGTGAACATGCATTGCAATTGGTCCCTTGAGGTACTAAGGAAGGCAATGTCATCAGCGAATCGCGAGTTACTAAGCTATTCTCGATTAACTTTTATCCCCAAATCTTCCCAATCCATGTCTCTAAATACCTCCTGTAAAATAAAATGCCCAAATAAAACAAAGCATTTTGGGGGCCGTTGACCGTGCTGACGCAGTGTGATTTCTGCACAGTGCTCTAAATGTCAAAGTAAAGAAATGAAAAAAAGGTGTGGATAAACGACATGAGTAAGAATGACTCCCTTGCAGTGTGCATTCAGCTGTGCCGCTTTGCACTTTCCATTGCGCTTGAACAGGTATAGACCGGGGGAATCCGACTGTCGATTTAAAACAAAGCATTGCGGGGACTTTTGACCACGCTGACGCAATGTGATTTCTGCCCAGTCCCCTATATGTCAACTTGATAAAATGCAACAAAGCGTGGGTAAACGAAGAGACTAACAATGACTCCCATGAGGTGCGACTAGAGCAGCACAGGTCTGCACTGTCTGGTGTGGCTTACCTGGCATGCACCGCGGGAATCTCACGGTGCACGTAAAACAAACGATTGTGAAGGCTGTTGCCGATGCTGACACTATGTGATTTCTGCCCAGTGCTATTTAATGTCAACGTGAAGAAATGCAAGAAGGTGTGTATGCGATGAGAGTAACAATGACTCCCTCGAGGTGCGACTAGAGCAGTGCGGCTCTTGCGCAGTCTGCTGCACTCCAACTGGCATAGATCGGGGGAATCCGACTGTCCATTTAAAACAAATAATTGCGTGGGCCGTTCACCATGCTGACGCAATGTGATTTGTGCCTAGTGCTCTAAACGGCAAAGTGATGAAATAAAGAAATGCCTGGATAAAGGACAGGTGTAAGAGTGACTCCTGTGAGGTGCGGCTGGAGCAGTGCAGCTCTTGCGCGGTATGGTACGCCTCAACTGGCATGGACGGGCGGAATTCACTGTCCAAATGAAACAAAGCATTCTGGGAGCCAGTGCTCTAAATGTCAACGTGAAGAAATGCAAAAAGGTGGGTATAAAGGACAGGAGTAAGAATGACTCCCGTGCAGAGTTTATTGAGCAGTTTCGCTTTGTGCTATCCATTGTGCTTCATTTGGTATGGACCGGTGGAATCCAACTGTCCATTAAAACAAAGCTTTGCGAAGACTTTTGATCATGCTGACGTAATGTGACTTCTGCCCAGCGCTCTAAATGTCAACGTGAAGAAATGCAACAAGGCATGGCTACACAAAGCGAGTACCAATCGCTCTCTTGAGGTGCGGCTAGAGCAGTGTGGCGCTTGCGCTGCCTGGTGCGCTTCAACTGGCATGGACCGGGAGAATCCGACTCTCCAAATAAAACAATGCATTTTGAGGGCCGTTGACCATGCTGACGCAATGTGATTTCTGCCCAGGTCTGTAAATGTCAACGTGCAGAAATGAAAAAAAGGCATGGTTAAACGACAGGAGTAATGACTCCCTTGCAGTGTGGATTCAGGAGTGGCGCTTTATGCTATCTGTTGTGCATCAACTGGCATGGAGCGGCTCAAACTGACTGTCCACTTAAAACAAAGCATTGCAAGGACTTTTGACGATGCTGACGCAATGTGATTTGTGCCCAGGGCTCTAAATGTCACTGTGAGGAAATGGAACAAAGCGTGGGTGAAGGACGTTAGTAACAATGACTCCCCTGAGGTGCGGCTAGAACAGTGCTGCTTTGCACTGTCTGGTGTGGTTCAACTGGAATGCACAGGGGGAATCTTACTGTGCTTTTAAAAGATATAATTGCGAGGGCGGTTGACCATTTTTATGCAAGGTGATTTGTGCCCAGTGCCCTAAATGTCAACCTGAAGAAATAGAACAAGGCGTGGGGGAGCTAAGTGAGTAACAATGACTCCCTTGAGCTGCGGCTAGAGCAGTGCGGCTCTAGCGCTGCCTGGTGCGCTTCAACTGGGATAGATCGGGGTAATCCGACTGTCCATTTAAAACAAATGATTGCGAGGGCCGTTGACCATGCTGACGCCATTTGATTTCTGCCTAGTGCTTTAAACGTGAAATAAATAAATTAAGGATAGGGCTGGATAAACGACAGGAGTAACTATGACACCCTTTATGTGCGGCTAGCGCAGTGCAGCTCTTGCGCGGTCTGGTGCGAATGAACTGGCATGGACTGACAGAATCCACTGTCCAAATAAAACAAACCATTCTGGGGGCCGTTGAGCATGCTGACGCAGTGTGATTTCTGCACAGTGCTCTAAATGTCGAAGTGAAAAAATGAAAAAAAAAGCGTGGATAAAAGACAGGAGTAAGAATGACTCCCTTGCAGTGTGGATTGAGCTGTGCCGCTTTGCACTTTTCGTTGCGCTTCAACTGGTATGGACCGGGAGAATCTGACTGTCCATTTAAAACAAAGCATTGCGAGGACTTTTGACCATGCTGATGCAATGTGATCTCTGCCCAGTCCCCTAAATGTCAACGTGATAAAATGCAACAAGGCGAGGGTAAACGAAGAGACTAACAATGACTCCCATGAGGTGGGACTAGAGTAGCGCGGCTTTGCACTGTCTGGTGTGGTTTACCTGGCATGCAACGGGGGAATCTAACTCTGCCATGAAAAGAAATGATTGCGAAGGCCGTTGACCATGCTGACACAATGTGATTTCTGCCCAGTGCTATTTAATGTCAATGTGAAGAAATGCAAAAAAGGTGTGTGTAAGCGATGAGAGTAACAATGACACCCTTGAGGTGTGATTAGAGCAGCGCAGCATTTGCGCAGTCTGCTGCACTCCACCTGGCATAGATCGGGGGAATCCGACTGTCCAATTAAAACAAATGATTGTGAGCGCCGTCGACCATGCTGACGGAATGTGATTTCTGCCCAGTGCTCTAAACGTCAAAGTGAAGTAAATAAAAAAAAGGACGGATAAACGACAGGAGTAACAATGACTCCCTCGTGGTGCGGCTATCGCAGTGCGGCTATTGCGTGGTCTTGTGCGCCTCAACTGGCATGGACCGGCGGAATCATCATCAGCATAGGCCTGGTTACGCCTACTGCAGGGCAAAGGCCTCTCCCATACATCTCCAACAACCCCGATCATGTACTAAGTGTGGCCATGTCGTCCCCGCAAACTTCTGAATCTCATGCGCCCGCCTAACTTTCTGCCGCCCTCTGCTAAGCTTCTCTTCCCTTGGAATCCATTCCGTAACCCTCAATGACCATCGGTTATCTTCCCTCCTCATTGCGTATCCTGCCCATGCCCCTTTCTTTTTCTTGATTTCAACTAAGATGTCATTAAGTCGCGTTTGTTCCCTCACCCAATCTGCTCTTTTCTTATCCTTGAACGTTACACCTATCATTCTTCTTTCCATAGCTCGTTGTGTCGTCCTCAATATGAGCAGAACCCTTTTCGTAAGCCTCAAGGTTTCTGCCCCATAGGTGAGTGCTGGTAAGACAGGTATTATATACCTTGCTGGTGAAGCAGCGCACAAACACGGACACAGTGAAGACAAGCAGGAATAGACGACACTCGCTGCACTCGCAACTATTTTATTTCGGAACACAAACTTCAAGTTTATATACCTGCGCACCCTGAGGCGTCAAAGCAAATCATGGTAAGATTAAAGGCCTTTTTTTTATTATCGTTTGCCCGCTCATACTCGGGCGTCACAGGCATTGCACTTATCTGTCATGGTGTGCAATCCTATCCTAATTTGTTGCAACCCTAACAACCATTTTTTTGCACATTTTCTTTTCTCTTCTTTTTAGTGTACTTCCAAAAACGCAACTTCACCATGGCTTAGATGTACAGATGGCTGACTTATACAACCCTCTCCTCTCTTGTGAATATGAAAGGCTTCGATTATTTCCCTGGTTAGTTGATCCTTATGGTGTGATAAAACTGTGGCATCATTGTAAAGTGGCCAGCACCCATGTTGTGAGCAGTGCCCCTTAATATGGGAATGAATGTTTCCCCCCAGTGACCTTTTGTGCTCTAAAAGTCTCGTGTTTACACAACGACCTGTTTGGCCGATGTATACTTTCCCACACGATATGGGCAAACAGTAGACTACAGAAGACCTGCACTCGACAAGTTTTTCTTTGTGCTTGACTGTGCACTTACGTCCATTTTCTTTTTCTTTTGTCGAAACTCTACGATCCAGTCCGGCACATATTTTTCCGAGTTTGTTAGGCGCTGAAAAAACTACTCGTAGACCGTATCTGCCACCTACGTTTTTTAAGTTATGCGCAATTTTGTGTGCATATGGTAGTGACACAATTTTTTTGCTGTCAATCTCTAGTCTGTTGCGCTCTTTCTGATAGCCATTGCGCACATAACGGATCAACTTATACGCTGATGTACATAGTACATGTTTTTCATACCCTGCATTCTTTAGTCTGATAACCTGTTGGCTGAATGTTTCTTTTATTTTTTCCGGGCAAGACTTAGTTAAGGCAGCCCTCAGGCACGAGAAAGCTATGCCACTTTTTACAATTTTAGAATGTCCCGAGTTATAACTAAGCAAGGGTTTTTGTGATCGTGGATTGTATGACCAGCAAACGTGGTCCGGTGTGGAAGTTAACGCCAAATCTAAAAATTGTAGCTTGCCATTCTGCGGCAACTCAACAGTGAAAGCCAGTCCTTGGCTGTTGTCCTTGAACACTTTTAAGACTTCATTCATTCTTACGTCCAAAACACCATGTTCGATTATAACTAAAAAATCGTCCACAAAGCGGAACACTTTTACCGCTAAGTCTTTAAGGTTTGCAACTATCGCTTTGTCAATACTACCTAAAAAAATTGTGCTAAGTACCGGAGCTACTTTTGAGCCTATACATATACCGGACTTTTGTCTGTACATAACATTATTCCACATTACAAAGGTGGACTCAAGGTAAAATGTTAATAGTTCAAGAAATGTATTAACTGATACGCCACATTTGCTGACAAATTCCATCTCGTCGTTGTCTTCCGTTATACAGTGCCTAACACTCGATAATAAGGGACCATGCGGAATATTGTAATACAAATCCTGTACATCTATGCTGAAGAATTCACAACGTCCAGGGTTAGATGTGCTTAAGTACGTTACTAACGTTTCAGAGTTTGGTAAAACGAACGGATCGGTAACTATCAAGCCATTAAGGTGGTTTTGAAGGAATGAAGATACAACCAACTGCCACGAGTCCCTTTCTGATACTATGGCTCTGAACGGAACGTCAACCTTATGTGTTTTCGCCACGAAAAACAATTCGAGATGTAGGTTGCACGAGCGCTTAACTGCAGAAGCAAGTCGCTCAAAATTGTTGCTTGCGAGTAATGTGACTGCTTTATCTCTCACCTTTTTAGCTTTTACGTCGACACGTACGAAATTCTTTCTGACCGCTGACATCGCCTTCTCTTGGAAGAGACCTTCAGGCACAACTACAAAACAACCTTCCTTATCAGAAGTCAGAAACCGTAAATCGTTCTTCACGCCAAAGTTCACTAGATTCCTTACGTGTTGCTCTTTTCTGTCGGCGGTCATTGTCCTGGAAAGCACATCCATACACTCTGTAATGAAACGTGGACGTTCTTCTTCGGCCACACGACGCGCCATGGTCTTGGTCAGTGCTACTTTTTCTGGTGGAGTGAAGGCCGGCTCGAAGGAGAACTTCGGACCGAGTCCAAGAATCCTTTTGTAGTTCTCGGGAACGGTGGCGTCTCCCAAGGTGACCACCCTGCCCTCCGGTGGTCTGTGCTTCTTTGGTCTAGGTAGGTGTGGTCTTGTGGTCGCCCACAACCACTCCGCCAAACTGTCGGACGTCCTACACCATTCCCTGAAGCGTCTGTTGTGCTCTCGACCGTGAAGCAAGGCGCACGTTACTCTCAGGGAATCCTTGAAATGTCTTGCTTGTCTCCATAATTCGGCTTTCACAATCCTACAGATGCGTTTTGAGTGTGTTGAAGATGGCTGAAGGAAACCGCACATGGTTTCGAGTTCCTGGGGGCATACGTTGTACCTTACATGCCAAGATGCCACTCTTGCCTTGCAAACGCATATCGCCATAACTGTAGCCAGGGTGCTAGGGTCATGTTGCTTGAAGTTGTTCGAACATATAAAAGGGCCCGTTGTAATGGAAATGAAGTTCAGTAACGTGGAAAGTTGGGCTAGTTGGTGAGTGATCATAGTACCTTGCTGGTGAAGCAGCGCACAAACACGGACACAGTGAAGACAAGCAGGAATAGACGACACTCGCTGCACTCGCAACTATTTTATTTCGGAACACAAACTTCAAGTTTATATACCTGCGCACCCTGAGGCGTCAAAGCAAATCATGGTAAGATTAAAGGCCTTTTTTTTTATTATCGTTTGCCCGCTCATACTCGGGCGTCACAGGCATTGCACTTATCTGTCATGGTGTGCAATCCTATCCTAATTTGTTGCAACCCTAACAACCATTTTTTTGCACATTTTCTTTTCTCTTCTTTTTAGTGTACTTCCAAAAACGCAACTTCACCATGGCTTAGATGTACAGATGGCTGACTTATACAACCCTCTCCTCTCTTGTGAATATGAAAGGCTTCGATTATTTCCCTTGAGCGACCTTGAGCGAATTTTGAGCGACTTGCTTCTGCAGTTAAGCGCTCGTGCAACCTACATCTCGAATTGTTTTTCGTGGCGAAAACACATAAGGTTGACGTTCCGTTCAGAGCCATAGTATCAGAAAGGGACTCGTGGCAGTTGGTTGTATCTTCATTCCTTCAAAACCACCTTAATGGCTTGATAGTTACCGATCCGTTCGTTTTACCAAACTCTGAAACGTTAGTAACGTACTTAAGCACATCTAACCCTGGACGTTGTGAATTCTTCAGCATAGATGTACAGGATTTGTATTACAATATTCCGCATGGTCCCTTATTATCGAGTGTTAGGCACTGTATAACGGAAGACAACGACGAGATGGAATTTGTCAGCAAATGTGGCGTATCAGTTAATACATTTCTTGAACTATTAACATTTTACCTTGAGTCCACCTTTGTAATGTGGAATAATGTTATGTACAGACAAAAGTCCGGTATATGTATAGGCTCAAAAGTAGCTCCGGTACTTAGCACAATTTTTTTAGGTAGTATTGACAAAGCGATAGTTGCAAACCTTAAAGACTTAGCGGTAAAAGTGTTCCGCTTTGTGGACGATTTTTTAGTTATAATCGAACATGGTGTTTTGGACGTAAGAATGAATGAAGTCTTAAAAGTGTTCAAGGACAACAGCCAAGGACTGGCTTTCACTGTTGAGTTGCCGCAGAATGGCAAGCTACAATTTTTAGATTTGGCGTTAACTTCCACACCGGACCACGTTTGCTGGTCATACAATCCACGATCACAAAAACCCTTGCTTAGTTATAACTCGGGACATTCTAAAATTGTAAAAAGTGGCATAGCTTTCTCGTGCCTGAGGGCTGCCTTAACTAAGTCTTGCCCGGAAAAAATAAAAGAAACATTCAGCCAACAGGTTATCAGACTAAAGAATGCAGGGTATGAAAAACATGTACTATGTACATCAGCGTATAAGTTGATCCGTTATGTGCGCAATGGCTATCAGAAAGAGCGCAACAGACTAGAGATTGACAGCAAAAAAATTGTGTCACTACCATATGCACACAAAATTGCGCATAACTTAAAAAACGTAGGTGGCAGATACGGTCTACGAGTAGTTTTTTCAGCGCCTAACAAACTCGGAAAAATATGTGCCGGACTGCATCGTAGAGTTTCGACAAAAGAAAAAGAAAATGGACGTAAGTGCACAGTCAAGCACAAAGAAAAACTTGTCGAGTGCAGGTCTTCTGTAGTCTACTGTTTGCCCATATCGTGTGGGAAAGTATACATCGGCCAAACAGGTCGTTGTGTAAACACGAGACTTTTAGAGCACAAAAGGTCACTGGGGGGAAACATTCATTCCCATATTAAGGGGCACTGCTCACAACATGGGTGCTGGCCACTTTACAATGATGCCACAGTTTTATCACACCATAAGGATCAACTAACCAGGGAAATAATCGAAGCCTTTCATATTCACAAGAGAGGAGAGGGTTGTATAAGTCAGCCATCTGTACATCTAAGCCATGGTGAAGTTGCGTTTTTGGAAGTACACTAAAAAGAAGAGAAAAGAAAATGTGCAAAAAAATGGTTGTTAGGGTTGCAACAAATTAGGATAGGATTGCACACCATGACAGATAAGTGCAATGCCTGTGACGCCCGAGTATGAGCGGGCAAACGATAATAAAAAAAAAAGGCCTTTAATCTTACCATGATTTGCTTTGACGCCTCAGGGTGCGCAGGTATATAAACTTGAAGTTTGTGTTCCGAAATAAAATAGTTGCGAGTGCAGCGAGTGTCGTCTATTCCTGCTTGTCTTCACTGTGTCCGTGTTTGTGCGCTGCTTCACCAGCAAGGTACTATGATCACTCACCAACTAGCCCAACTTTCCACGTTACAGGTATTATATACTTTCCTCTTGAGGGGATAACGGCAACCTGCTATTCATCATCTGAGAATGCCTGCCAAACGCACTCCAGCCCATTCTTGTTCTTCTGAATATTTCTGTCTTATGATCCGCATCCGCTGTCACTACCTGACCTAAGTTGGTGTATTCCCTTACGACTTCCAGTGCCTCGCTGCCTATTGTAAATTGCGGTTTTCTTCGGAGACTGTTAAGCATTACTTTAGTTTCCTGCAGATTAATTTTTAGACCCACTCTTCTGCTTTGCCTATCCAGGTCACTGAACATGCATTGCAATTGGTCCCCTGAGGTACTAAGCAAGGCAATGTCATCAGCGAATCGCGAGTTACCAAGCTATTCTCGATTAACTTTTATCCCCAATTCTTCCCAATCCATGTCTCTGAATACCTCCTGTAAAATAAAATGCCCAAATAAAACAAAGCATTTTGGGGGCCGTTGACCGTGCTGACGCAGTGTGATTTCTGCACAGTGCTCTAAATGTCAAAGTGAAAAAATGAAAAAAAGGTGTGGATAAACGACATGAGTAAGAATGACTCCCTTGCAGTGTGCATTCAGCTGTGCCGCTTCGCACTTTCCATTGCGCTTCAACTGGTATAGACCGGGGGAATCCGACTGTCCATTTAAAACAAAGCATTGCGGGGACTTTTGACCATGCTGACGCAATGTGATTTCTGCCCAGTCCCCTACATGTCAACTTGATAAAATCAACAAGGCGTGGGTAAATGAAGAGACTAACAATGACTCCCATGAGGTGCGACTAGAGCAGCACAGCTTTGCACTGTCTGGTGTGGTTTACCTGTCATGCACCGGGGGAATCTCACTGTGCACTTAAAACAAATGATTGTGAAGGCTGTTGCCGATGCTGACACAATGTGATTTCTGCCCAGTGCTATTTAATGTCAACGTGAAGAAATGCAAGAAGGTGTGTATGCGATGAGAGTAACAATGACTCCCTCGAGGTGCGACTAGAGCAGTGCGGCTCTTGCGCAGTCTGCTGCACTCCAACTGGCATAGATCGGGGGAATCCGACTGTCCATTTAAAACAAATGATTACGCGGGCCGTTCACCATGCTGACGCAATGTGATTTCTGCCTAGTGCTCTAAACGGCAAAGTGATGAAATAAAGAAATGCCTGGATAAAGGACAGGTGTAAGAGTGACTCCTGTGAGGTGCGGCTGGAGCAGTGCAGCTCTTGCGCGGTATGGTACGCCTCAACTGGCATGGACGGGCGGAATTCACTGTCCAAAAGAAACAAAGCATTCTGGGAGCCAGTGCTCTAAATGTCAACGTGAAGAAATGCAAAAAGGTGGGTATAAAGGACAGGAGTAAGAATGACTCCCGTGCAGAGTGTTTTGAGCAGTTTCGCTTTGTGCTATCCATTGTGCTTCATTTGGTATTGACCGGTGCAATCCAACTGTCCATTAAGACAAATCTTTGCGAAGACTTTTGATCATGCTGACGTAATGTGACTTCTGCCCAGCGCTCTAAATGTCAACGTGAAGAAATGCAACAAGGCATGGCTACACAGAGCGAGTAACAATGGCTCTCTTGAGGTGCGGCTAGAGCAGTGTGGCGCTTGCGCTGCCTGGTGCGCTTCAACTGGCATGGACCGGGAGAATCCGACTCTCCAAATAAAACAATGCATTTTGAGGGCCGTTGACCATGCTGACGCAATGTGATTTCTGCCCAGGTCTGTAAATGTCAACGTGCAGAAATGAAAAAAAAGGCGTGGTTAAAGGACAGGAGTAAGAATGACTCCCTTGCAGTGTGGATTCAGGAGTGGCGCTTTATGCTATCTGTTGTGCTTCAACTGGCATGGACCGGCTGAAACTGACTGTCCACTTAAAACAAAGCATTGCAAGGACTTTTGACGATGCTGACGCAATGTGATTTGTGCCCAGGGCTCTAAATGTCAATGTGAGGAAATGGAACAAAGCGTGGGTGAAGGACGTTAGTAACAATGACTCCCTTGAGGTGCGGCTAGAACAGTGCTGCTTTGCACTGTCTGGTGTGGTTCAACTGGAATGCACAGGGGGAATCTTACTGTGCTTTTAAAAGATATAATTGCGAGGGCGGTTGACCATTTTTATGCAAGGTGATTTGTGCCCAGTGCCCTAAATGTCAACCTGAAGAAATAGAAGAAGGCGTGGGGGAGCTAAGTGAGTAACAATGACTCCCTTGAGCTGCGACTAGAGCAGTGCGGCTCTAGCGCTGCCTGGTGCGCTTCAACTGGGATAGATCGGGGTAATCCGACTGTCCATTTAAAACAAATGATTGCGAGGGCCGTTGACCATGCCGACGCAATTTGATTTCTGCCTAGTGCTTTAAACGTGAAATAAATAAATTAAGGAAAGGGCTGGATAAACGACAGGAGCAACTATGACACCCTTTAGGTGCGGCTAGCGCAGTGCAGCTCTTGCGCGGTCTGGTGCGAATGAACTGGCACGGACTGACAGAATCCACTGTCCAAATAAAACAAACCATTCTGGGGGCCGTTGAGCATGCTGACGCAGTGTGATTTCTGCACAGTGCTCTAAATGTCGAAGTGAAAAAATGAAAAAAAAGCGTGGATAAAAGACAGGAGTAAGAATGACTCCCTTGCAGTGTGGATTGAGCTGTGCCGCTTTGCACTTTCCGTTGCGCTTCAACTGGTATGGACCGGGAGAATCTGACTGTCCATTTAAAACAAAGCATTGCGAGGACTTTTGACCATGCTGATGCAATGTGATCTCTGCCCAGTCCCCTATATGTCAACTTGATAAAATCAACAAGGCGAGGGTAAACGAAGAGACTAACAATGACTCCCATGAGGTGCGACTAGAGCAGCACGGCTCTGCACTGTCTGGTGTGGCTTACCTGGCATGCACCGGGGGAATCTCACTGTGCACTTAAAACAAATTATTGTGAAGGCTGCTGCCGATGCTGACACAATGTGATTTCTGCCCAGTGCTCTAAACGTCAAACTGAAGTAATTAAAAAAAGGCATGGATAAACTACAGGAGTCACAATGACTCCCTTGTGGTGCGGCTATCGCAGTGCGGCTCTTGCGTGGTCTTGTGTGCCTCAACTGGCATGGACCGGCGCAATCATCATCAGCATCAGCCTGGTTACGCCTACTGCAGGGCAAAGGCCTCTCCCGTACATCTCCAACAACCCCGATCATGTACTATGTGTGGCCATGTCGTCCCTGCAAACTTCTTAATCTCATGCGCCCGCCTAACTTTCTGCCGCCCTCTGCTAAGCTTCCCTTCCCTTGGAATCCATTCCGTAACCCTTAATGACCATCGGTTATCTTCCCTCCTCATTTCGTATCCTGCCCATGCCCATTTCTTTTTCTTGATTTCAACTAAGATGTCATTAACTCGCGTTTGTTCCCTCACCCAATCTGCTCTTTTCTTATCCTTTAACGTTACACCTATCATTCTTCTTTCCATAGCTCGTTGCGTCGTCCTCAATTTGAGCAGAACCCATTTCGTAAGCCTCCAGGTTTCTGCCCCATAGGTGAGTACTGGTAAGACACAGGTATTATATACTTTCCTCTTGAGGGGATAATGGCAACCTGCTAATCTTCATCTGAGAATGCCTGCCAAACGCACCCCAGCCCATTCTTGTTCTTCTGAATATTTCTGTCTCATGATCCGCATCCGCTGTCACTACCTGCCCTAAGTTGATGTAATCCCTTACGACTTCTAGTGCCTCGCTGCCAATTGTAAATTGCTGTTTTCTTCCGAGACTGTTAAGCATTACTTTAGTTTCCTGCAGATTATTTTTAGACCTACTCTTCTGCTTTGTCTCTCCAGGTCAGTGAACATGCATTGCAATTGGTCCCCTGAGGTACTAATGAAGGCAATGTCATCAGCGAATCGCGAGTTACTAAGCTATTCTCGATTAACTTTTATCCCCAATTCTTCCCAATCCATGTCTCTGAATACCTCCTGTAAAATAAAATGCCCAAATAAAACAAAGCATTTTGGGGGCCGTTGACCATGCTGACGCAGTGTGATTTCTGCACAGTGCTCTAAATGTCAACGTGACAAAATGAAAAAAAAGCGTGGATAAACGACATGAGTAATGACTCCCTAGCAGTGTGCATTCAGCTGTGCCGCTTTGCACTTTCCGTTGTGCTTCAACTGGTATAGACCGGGGGAATCCTGCTGTCCATTTAAAACAAAGCATTGCGGGGACTTTTGACCATGCTGACGCAATGTGATTTCTGCCCAGTCCCCTATATGTCAACTTGATAAAATGCGACAAGGCGTGGGTAAACGAAGAGACTAACTATGACTCCCATGAGGTGCGACTAGAGCAGCACGGCTTTGCACTGTCTGGTGTGGTTTACCTGGCATGCACCGGGGGAATCTCACTGTGCAATTAAAACAAATAATTGTGAAGGCTGTTGCCGATGCTGACACAATGTGATTTCTGCCCACTGCTATTTAATGTCAACGTGAAGAAATGCAAGAAGGTGTGTGTAAGCGGTGAGAGTAACAATGACTCCCTTGAGGTGCGCCTAGAGCAGTGCGGCTCTTGCGCAGTCTGCTGCACTCCAACTGGCATAGATCGGGGGAATCCGACTGTCAATTTATAACAAATGATTGCGAGGGCCGTTCACCATGCTTACGCAATGTGATTTCTGCCCAGTGCTCTAAACGTGAAAGTGAAGTAATTAAAAAAAGGACGGATAAACGACAGGAGTAACCATGACTCCCTTGTGGAGCGGCTATCGCAGTGCGGCTCTTGCGTGGTCTTGTGTGCCTCAACTGGCATGGACCGGCGGAATCATCATCAGCATCAGCCTGGTTACGCCTACTGCAGGGCAAAGGCCTCTCCCGTACATCAACAACCCCGATCATGTACTATGTGTGGCCATGTCGTCCCTGCAAACTTCTTAATCTCATGCGCCCGCCTAACTTTCTGCCGCCCTCTGCTAAGCTCCCCTTCCCTTGGAATCCATTCCGTAACCCTTAATGACCATTGGTTATCTTCCCTCCTCATTTCGTGTCCTGCCCATGCCCATTTCTTTTTCTTGATTTCAACTAAGACATCATTAACTCGCGTTTGTTCCCTCACCCAATCTGCTCTTTTCTTATCCTTTAACATTACACCTATCATTCTTCTTTCCATAGCTCGTTGCGTCGTCCTCAATTTGAGCAGAACCATTTTCGTATGCCTCCAGGTTTCTGCCCCATAGTTGAGTACTGGTAAGACACAGGTATTATATACTTTCCTCTTGAGGGGATAATGGCAACCTGCTAATCATCATCTGAGAATGCCTGCCAAACACACCCCAGCCCATTCTTGTTCTTCTGAATATTTCTGTCTCATGATCCGCATCCGCTGTCACTACCTGCCCTAAGTTGATGTATTCCCTTACGACTTCTAGTGCCTCGCTGCCAATTGTAAATTGCTGTTTTCTTCCGAGACTGTTAAGCATTACTTTAGTTTCCTGCTGATTAATTTTTAGACCCACTCTTCTGCTTTGCCTATCCAGGTCAGTGAACATGCATTGCAATTGGTCCCCTGAGGTACTGAGGAAGGCAATGTCATCAACGGATCGCGAGTTACTAAGCTATTCTCGATTAACTTTTATCCCCAATTCTTCCCAATCCATGTCTCTGAATACCTCCTGTAAAATAAAATGCCCAAATAAAACAAAGCATTTTGGGGGCCGTTGACCATGCTGACGCAGTGTGATTTCTGCCCAGTCCCCTATATGTCAACTTGATAAAATGCAACAAGGCGTGGGTAAACGAAGAGACTAACAATGACTCCCATGAGGTGCGACTAGAGCAGCACGGTTCTGCACTGTCTGGTGTGGTTTACCTGGCATGCACCGCGGGAATCTCACTGTGCACTTAAAACAAATGATTGTGAAGGCTGTTGCCGATGCTGACACTATGTGATTTCTGCCCAGTGCTATTTAATGTCAACGTGAAGAAATGCAAGAAGGTGTGCGTAAGCGAAGAGAGTAACAATGACTCCCTCGTGGTGCGACTAGAGCAGTGCGGCTCTTGCGCAGTCTGCTGCACTCCAACTGGCATAGATCGGGGGAATCCGACTGTCCATTTAAAACAAATGATTCGAGGGCCGTTCACCATGCTGACGCAATGTGATTTCTGCCTAGTGCTCTAAACGGCAAAGTGATGAAATAAAGAAATGCCTGGATAAAGGACAGGTGTAAGAGTGACTCCTGTGAGGTGCGGCTGGAGCAGTGCAGCTCTTGCACGGTATGGTACGCCTCAACTGGCATGGACCGGTGGAATTCAATGTCCAAATGAAACAAAGCATTCTGGGGGCCAGTGCTCTAAAGGTCAACGTGAAGAAATGCAAAAAGGTGGGTATAAAGGACAGGAGTAAGAATGACTCCCGTGCAGAGTTTATTGAGCAGTTTCGCTTTGTGCTATCCATTGTGCTTCATTTGGTATGGACCGGTGGAATCCAACTGTCCATTAAAACAAAGCTTTGCGAAGACTTTTGATCATGCTGACGTAATGTGACTTCTGCCCAGCGCTCTAAATGTCAACGTGAAGAAATGCAACAAGGCATGGCTACACAAAGCGAGTAACAATGGCTCTCTTGAGGGGCGGCTAGAGCAGTGTGGCGCTTGCGCTGCTTGGTGCGCTTCAACTGGCATGGACCGGGAGAATCCGACTCTCCAAATAAAACAATGCATTTTGAGGGCCGTTGACCATGCTGACGCAATGTGATTTCTGCCCAGGTCTGTAAATGTCAACGTGAAGAAATGAAAAAAAGGCGTGGTTAAACGACAGGAGTAACTATGACACCCTTTAGGTGCGGCTAGCGCAGTACAGCTCTTGCGCGGTCTGGTGCGAATGAACTGGCATGGACTGACAGAATCCACTGTCCAAATAAAACAAACCATTCTGGGGGCCGTTGAGCATGCTGACGCAGTGTGATTTCTGCACAGTGCTCTAAATGTCGAAGTGAAAAAATGAAAAAAAAGCGTGGATAAAAGACAGGAGTAAGAATGACTCCCTTGCAGTGTGTATTGAGCTGTGCCGCTTTGCACTTTCCGTTGCGCTTCAACTGGTATGGACCGGGAGAATCTGACTGTCCATTGAAAACAAAGCATTGCGAGGACTTTTGACCATGCTGATGCAATGTGATCTCTGCCCAGTCCCCTATATGTCAACTTGATAAAATCAACAAGGCGTGGGTAAACGAAGAGACTAACAATGACTCCCATGAGGTGCGACTAGAGCAGCACGGCTCTGCACTGTCTGGTGTGGCTTACCTGGCATGCACCGGGGGAATCTCACTGTGCACTTAAAACAAATGATTGTGAAGGCTGTTGCCGATGCTGACACTATGTGATTTCTGCCCAGTGCTATTTAATGTCAACGTGAAGAAATGCAAGAAGGTGTGTGTAAGCGGTGAGAGTAACAATGACTCCCTTGAGGTGCGACTAGAGCAGTGCAGCTTTTGCACAGTCTGCTGCACTCCAGCTGGCATAGATCGGGGGAATCCGACTGTCCATTTAAAACAAATGATTGCGAGGGCCGTCTGCCATGCTGACGCAATGTGATTTCTGCCCAGTGCTCTAAACGTGAAACTGAAGTAAATAAAAAAAGGCATGGATAAACTACAGGAGTCACAATGACTCCCTTGTGGTGCGGCTATCGCAGTGCGGCTCTTGCGTGGTCTTGTGTGCCTCAACTGGCATGGACCGGCGGAATCATCATCAGCATCAGCCTGGTTACGCCTACTGCAGGGCAAAGGCCTCTCCCATACATCTCCAACAACCCCGATCATGTACTATGTGTGGCCATGTCGTCCCTGCAAACTTCTTAATCTCATGCGCCCGCCTAACTTTCTGCCGCCCTCTGCTAAGCTTCCCTTCCCTTGGAATCCATTCCGTAACCCTTAATGACCATCGGTTATCTTCCCTCCTCATTTCGTATCCTGCCCATGCCCATTTCTTTTTCTTGATTTCAACTAAGATGTCATTAACTCGCGTTTGTTCCCTCACCCAATCTGCTCTTTTCTTATCCTTGAACGTTACACCTATCATTCTTCTTTCCATAGCTCGTTGTGTCGTCCTCAATATGAGCAGAACCCTTTTCGTAAGCCTCAAGGTTTCTGCCCCATAGGTGAGTACTGGTAAGACACAGGTATTATATACTTTCCTCTGGAGGGGATAATGGCAACCTGCTAATCATCATCTGAGAATGCCTGCCAAACGCACCCCAGCCCATTCTTGTTCTTCTGAATATTTCTGTCTCATGATCCGCATCCGCTGTCACTACCTGCCCTAAGTTGATGTATTCCCTTACGACTTCTAGTGCATCGCTGCCAATTGTAAATTGCTGTTTTCTTCCGAGACTGTTAAGCATTACTTTAGTTTCCTGCAGATTAATTTTAGACCCACTCTTCTGCTTTGCCTATCCAGGTCAGTGAACATGCATTGCAATTGGTCCCCTGAGGTACTAAGGAAGGCAATGTCATCAGCGAATCGCGAGTTACTAAGCTATTCTCGATTAACTTTTATCCCCAAATCTTCCCAATCCATGTCTCTGAATACCTCCTGTAAAATAAAATGCCCAAATAAAACAAAGCATTTTGGGGGCCGTTGACCGTGCTGACGCAGTGTGATTTCTGCACAGTGCTCTAAATGTCAAAGTAAAGAAATGAAAAAAAGGTGTGGATAAACGACATGAGTAAGAATGACTCCCTTGCAGTGTGCATTCAGCTGTGCCGCTTTGCACTTTCCATTGCGCTTGAACTGGTATAGACCGGGGGAATCCGACTGTCGATTTAAAACAAAGCATTGCGGGGACTTTTGACCACGCTGACGCAATGTGATTTCTGCCCAGTCCCCTATATGTCAACTTGATAAAATGCAACAAGGTGTGGGTAAACGAAGAGACTAACAATGACTCCCATGAGGTGCGACTAGAGCAGCACAGGTCTGCACTGTCTGGTGTGGCTTACCTGGCATGCACCGCGGGAATCTCACTGTGCACTTAAAACAAACGATTGTGAAGGCTGTTGCCGTTGCTGACACTATGTGATTTCTGCCCAGTGCTATTTAATGTCAACGTGAAGAAATGCAAGAAGGTGTGTATGCGATGAGAGTAACAATGACTCCCTCGAGGTGCGACTAGAGCAGTGCGGCTCTTGCGCAGTCTGCTGCACTCCAACTGGCATAGATCGGGGGAATCCGACTGTCCATTTAAAACAAATAATTGCGTGGGCCGTTCACCATGCTGACGCAATGTGATTTCTGCCTAGTGCTCTAAACGGCAAAGTGATGAAATAAAGAAATGCCTGGATAAAGGACAGGTGTAAGAGTGACTCCTGTGAGGTGCGGCTGGAGCAGTGCAGCTCTTGCGCGGTATGGTACGCCTCAACTGGCATGGACGGGCGGAATTCACTGTCCAAATGAAACAAAGCATTCTGGGAGCCAGTGCTCTAAATGTCAACGTGAAGAAATGCAAAAAGGTGGGTATAAAGGACAGGAGTAAGAATGACTCCCGTGCAGAGTTTATTGAGCAGTTTCGCTTTGTTCTATCCATTGTGCTTCATTTGGTATGGACCGGTGGAATCCAACTGTCCATTAAAACAAAGCTTTGCGAAGACTTTTGATCATGCTGACGTAATGTGACTTCTGCCCAGCGCTCTAAATGTCAACGTGAAGAAATGCAACAAGGCATGGCTACACAAAGCGAGTAACAATCGCTCTCTTGAGGTGCGGCTAGAGCAGTGTGGCGCTTGCGCTGCCTGGTGCGCTTCAACTGGCATGGACCGGGAGAATCCGACTCTCCAAATAAAACAATGCATTTTGAGGGCCGTTGACCATGCTGACGCAATGTGATTTCTGCCCAGGTCTGTAAATGTCAACGTGCAGAAATGAAAAAAAGGCGTGGTTAAACGACAGAGTAAGAATGACTCCCTTGCAGTGTGCATTCAGCTGTGCCGCTTTGCACTTTCCATTGCGCTTGAACTGGTATAGACCGGGGGAATCCGACTGTCCATTTAAAACAAAGCATTGCGGGGACTTTTGACCACGCTGACGCAATGTGATTTCTGCCCAGTCCCCTATATGTCAACTTGATAAAATGCAACAAGGCGTGGGTAAACGAAGAGACTAACAATGACTCCCATGAGGTGCGACTAGAGCAGCACAGGTCTGCACTGTCTGGTGTGGCTTACCTGGCATGCACCGCGGGAATCTCACTGTGCACTTAAAACAAACGATTGTGAAGGCTGTTGCCGATGCTGACACTATGTGATTTCTGCCCAGTGCTACTTAATGTCAACGTGAAGAAATGCAAGAAGGTGTGAATGCGATGAGAGTAACAATGACTCCCGCGAGGTGCGACTAGAGCAGTGCGGCTCTTGCGCAGTCTGCTGCACTCCAACTGGCATAGATCGGGGGAATCCGACTGTCCATTTAAAACAAATAATTGCGCGGGCCGTTCACCATGCTGACGCAATGTGATTTCTGCCTAGTGCTCTAAACGGCAAAGTGATGAAATAAAGAAATGCCTGGATAAAGGACAGGTGTAAGAGTGACTCCTGTGAGGTGCGGCTGGAGCAGTGCAGCTCTTGCGCGGTATGGTACGCCTCAACTGGCATGGACGGGCGGAATTCACTGTCCAAATGAAACAAAGCATTCTGGGAGCCAGTGCTCTAAATGTCAACGTGAAGAAATGCAAAAAGGTGGGTATAAAGGACAGGAGTAAGAATGACTCCCGTGCAGAGTTTATTGAGCAGTTTCGCTTTGTGCTATCCATTGTGCTTCATTTGGTATGGACCGGTGGAATCCAACTGTCCATTAAAACAAAGCTTTGCGAAGACTTTTGATCATGCTGACGTAATGTGACTTCTGCCCAGCGCTCTAAATGTCAACGTGAAGAAATGCAACAAGGCATGGCTACACAAAGCGAGTAACAATGGCTCTCTTGAGGGGCGGCTAGCACAGTGCAGCTCTTGCGCGGTCTGGTGCGAATGAACTGGCATGGACTGACAGAATCCACTGTCCAAATAAAACAAACCATTCTGGGGGCCGTTGAGCATGCTGACGCAGTGTGATTTCTGCACAGTGCTCTAAATGTCGAAGTGAAAAAATGAAAAAAAAAAGCGTGGATAAAAGACAGGAGTAAGAATGACTCCCTTGCAGTGTGGATTGAGCTGTGCCGCTTTGCACTTTCCGTTGCGCTTCAACTGGTATGGACCGGGAGAATCTGACTGTCCATTTAAAACAAAGCATTGCGAGGACTTTTGACCATGCTGATGCAATGTGATCTCTGCCCAGTCCCCTAAATGTCAACGTGATAAAATGCAACAAGGCGAGGGTAAACGAAGAGACTAACAATGACTCCCATGAGGTGGGACTAGAGTAGCGCGGCTTTGCACTGTCTGGTGTGGTTTACCTGGCATGCAACGGGGGAATCTAACTCTGCCATGAAAAGAAATGATTGCGAAGGCCGTTGACCATGCTGACACAATGTGATTTCTGCCCAGTGCTATTTAATGTCAATGTGAAGAAATGCAAAAAAGGTGTGTGTAAGCGATGAGAGTAACAATGACACCCTTGAGGTGTGATTAGAGCAGCGCAGCATTTGCACAGTCTGCTGCACTCCAGCTGGCATAGATCGGGGGAATCCGACTGTCCAATTAAAACAAATGATTGTGAGCGCCGTCGACCATGCTGACGGAATGTGATTTCTGCCCAGTGCTCTAAACGTCAAAGTGAAGTAAATAAAAAAAGGACGGATAAACGACAGGAGTAACAATGACTCCCTCGTGGTGCGGCTATCGCAGTGCGGCTATTGCGTGGTCTTGTGCGCCTCAACTGGCATGGACCGGCGGAATCATCATCAGCATAGGCCTGGTTACGCCTACTGCAGGGCAAAGGCCTCTCCCATACATCTCCAACAACCCCAATCATGTACTAAGTGTGGCCATGTCGTCCCCGCAAACTTCTGAATCTCATGCGCCCGCCTAACTTTCTGCCGCCCTCTGCTAAGCTTCTCTTCCCTTGGAATCCATTCCGTAACCCTCAATGACCATCGGTTATCTTCCCTCCTCATTGCGTATCCTGCCCATGCCCCTTTCTTTTTCTTGATTTCAACTAAGATGTCATTAAGTCGCGTTTGTTCCCTCACCCAATCTGCTCTTTTCTTATCCTTGAACGTTACACCTATCATTCTTCTTTCCATAGCTCGTTGTGTCGTCCTCAATATGAGCAGAACCCTTTTCGTAAGCCTGAAGGTTTCTGCCCCATAGGTGAGTGCTGGTAAGACACAGGTATTATATACTTTCCTCTTGAGGGGATAACGGCAACCTGCTATTCATCATCTGAGAATGCCTGCCAAACGCACCCCAGCCCATTCTTGTTCTTCTGAATATTTCTGTCTTATGATCCGCATCCGCTGTCACTACCTGACCTAAGTTGGTGTATTCCCTACGACTTCCAGTGCCTCGCTGCCTATTGTAAATTGCGGTTTTCTTCGGAGACTGTTAAGCATTACTTTAGTTTCCTGCAGATTAATTTTTAGACCCACTCTTCTGCTTTGCCTATCCAGGTCACTGAACATGCATTGCAATTGGTCCCCTGAGGTACTAAGCAAGGCAATGTCATCAGCGAATCGCGAGTTACCAAGCTATTCTCGATTAACATTTATCCCCAATTCTTCCCAATCCATGTCTCTGAATACCTCCTGTAAAATAAAATGCCCAAATAAAACAAAGCATTTTGGGGGCCGTTGACCGTGCTGACGCAGTGTGATTTCTGCACAGTGCTCTAAATGTCAAAGTGAAAAAATGAAAAAAAAGCGTGGATAAAAGACAGGAGTAAGAATGACTCCCTTGCAGTGTGGATTGAGCTGTGCCGCTTTGCACTTTCCGTTGCGCTTCAACTGGTATGGACCGGGAGAATCTGACTGTCCATTTAAAACAAAGCATTGCGAGGACTTTTGACCATGCTGATGCAATGTGATCTCTGCCCAGTCCCCTATATGTCAACTTGATAAAATCAACAAGGCGAGGGTAAACGAAGAGACTAACAATGACTCCCATGAGGTGCGACTAGAGCAGCACGGCTCTGCACTGTCTGGTGTGGCTTACCTGGCATGCACCGGGGGAATCTCACTGTGCACTTAAAACAAATGATTGTGAAGGCTGTTGCCGATGCTGACACAATGTGATTTCTGCCCAGTGCTCTAAACGTCAAACTGAAGTAACTAAAAAAAGGCATGGATAAACTACAGGAGTCACAATGACTCCCTTGTGGTGCGGCTATCGCAGTGCGGCTCTTGCGTGGTCTTGTGTGCCTCAACTGGCATGGACCGGCGCAATCATCATCAGCATCAGCCTGGTTATGCCTACTGCAGGGCAAAGGCCTCTCCCATACATCTCCAACAACCCCGATCATGTACTATGTGTGGCCATGTCGTCCCTGCAAACTTCTTAATCTCATGCGCCCGCCTAACTTTCTGCCGCCCTCTGCTAAGCTTCCCTTCCCTTGGAATCCATTCCGTAACCCTCAATGACCATCGGTTATCTTCCCTCCTCATTGCGTATCCTGCCCATGCCCATTTCTTTTTCTTGATTTCAACTAAGATGTCATTAACTCGCGTTTGTTCCCTCACCCAATCTGCTCTTTTCTTATCCTTGATCGTTACACCTATCATTCTTCTTTCCATAGCTCGTTGCGTCGTCCTCAATTTGAGCAGAACCCTTTTCGTAAGCCTCCAGGTTTTTGCCCCATAGGTGAGTACTGGTAAGACACAGGTATTATATACTTTCCTCTTGAGGGGATAATGGCAACCTGCTAATCATCATCTGAGAATGCCTGCCAAACGCACCCCAGCCCATTCTTGTTCTTCTGAATATTTCTGTCTCATGATCAGCATCCGCTGTCACTACCTGCCCTAAGTTGATGTATTCCCTTACGACTTCCAGTGCCTCGCTGCCAATTGTAAATTGCTGTTTTCTGCCGAGACTGTTAAGCATTACTTTAGTTTCCTGCAGATTATTTTTAGACCCACTCTTCTGCTTTGTCTCTCCAGGTCAGTGAACATGCATTGCAATTGGCCCCCTGAGGTACTAATGAAGGCAATGTCATCAGCGAATCGCGAGTTACTAAGCTATTCTCGATTAACTTTTATCCCCAATTCTTCCCAATCCATGTCTCTGAATACCTCCTGTAAAATAAAATGCCCAAATAAAACAAAGCATTTTGGGGGCCGTTGACCGTGCTGACGCAGTGTGATTTCTGCCCAGTCCCCTATATGTCAACTTGATAAAATGCAACAAGGCGTGGGTAAACGAAGAGACTAACAATGACTCCCATGAGGTGCGACTAGAGCAGCACGGTTCTGCACTGTCTGGTGTGGTTTACCTGGCATGCACCGCGGGAATCTCACTGTGCACTTAAAACAAATGATTGTGAAGGCTGTTGCCGATGCTGACACTATGTGATTTCTGCCCAGTGCTATTTAATGTCAACGTGAAGAAATGCAAGAAGGTGTGCGTAAGCGAAGAGAGTAACAATGACTCCCTCGTGGTGCGACTAGAGCAGTGCGGCTCTTGCGCAGTCTGCTGCACTCCAACTGGCATAGATCGGGGGAATCCGACTGTCCATTTAAAACAAATGATTCGAGGGCCGTTCACCATGCTGACGCAATGTGATTTCTGCCTAGTGCTCTAAACGGCAAAGTGATGAAATAAAGAAATGCCTGGATAAAGGACAGGTGTAAGAGTGACTCCTGTGAGGTGCGGCTGGAGCAGTGCAGCTCTTGCACGGTATGGTACGCCTCAACTGGCATGGACCGGTGGAATTCAATGTCCAAATGAAACAAAGCATTCTGGGGGCCAGTGCTCTAAAGGTCAACGTGAAGAAATGCAAAAAGGTGGGTATAAAGGACAGGAGTAAGAATGACTCCCGTGCAGAGTTTATTGAGCAGTTTCGCTTTGTGCTATCCATTGTGCTTCATTTGGTATGGACCGGTGGAATCCAACTGTCCATTAAAACAAAGCTTTGCGAAGACTTTTGATCATGCTGACGTAATGTGACTTCTGCCCAGCGCTCTAAATGTCAACGTGAAGAAATGCAACAAGGCATGGCTACACAAAGCGAGTAACAATGGCTCTCTTGAGGGGCGGCTAGAGCAGTGTGGCGCTTGCGCTGCTTGGTGCGCTTCAACTGGCATGGACCGGGAGAATCCGACTCTCCAAATAAAACAATGCATTTTGAGGGCCGTTGACCATGCTGACGCAATGTGATTTCTGCCCAGGTCTGTAAATGTCAACGTGAAGAAATGAAAAAAAGGCGTGGTTAAACGACAGGAGTAACTATGACACCCTTTAGGTGCGGCTAGCGCAGTACAGCTCTTGCGCGGTCTGGTGCGAATGAACTGGCATGGACTGACAGAATCCACTGTCCAAATAAAACAAACCATTCTGGGGGCCGTTGAGCATGCTGACGCAGTGTGATTTCTGCACAGTGCTCTAAATGTCGAAGTGAAAAAATGAAAAAAAAGCGTGGATAAAAGACAGGAGTAAGAATGACTCCCTTGCAGTGTGTATTGAGCTGTGCCGCTTTGTACTTTCCGTTGCGCTTCAACTGGTATGGACCGGGAGAATCTGACTGTCCATTGAAAACAAAGCATTGCGAGGACTTTTGACCATGCTGATGCAATGTGATCTCTGCCCAGTCCCCTATATGTCAACTTGATAAAATCAACAAGGCGTGGGTAAACGAAGAGACTAACAATGACTCCCATGAGTTGCGACTAGAGCAGCACGGCTCTGCACTGTCTGGTGTGGCTTACCTGGCATGCACCGGGGGAATCTCACTGTGCACTTAAAACAAATGATTGTGAAGGCTGTTGCCGATGCTGACACTATGTGATTTCTGCCCAGTGCTATTTAATGTCAACGTGAAGAAATGCAAGAAGGTGTGTGTAAGCGGTGAGAGTAACAATGACTCCCTTGAGGTGCGACTAGAGCAGTGCAGCTTTTGCACAGTCTGCTGCACTCCAGCTGGCATAGATCGGGGGAATCCGACTGTCCATTTAAAACAAATGATTGCGAGGGCCGTCGGCCATGCTGACGCAATGTGATTTCTGCCCAGTGCTCTAAACGTGAAACTGAAGTAAATAAAAAAATGCATGAATAAACTACAGGAGTCACAATGACTCCCTTGTGGTGCGGCTATCGCAGTGCGGCTCTTGCGTGGTCTTGTGTGCCTCAACTGGCATGGACCGGCGGAATCATCATCAGCATCAGCCTGGTTACGCCTACTGCAGGGCAAAGGCCTCTCCCATACATCTCCAACAACCCCGATCATGTACTATGTGTGGCCATGTCGTCCCTGCAAACTTCTTAATCTCATGCGCCCGCCTAACTTTCTGCCGCCCTCTGCTAAGCTTCCCTTCCCTTGGAATCCATTCCGTAACCCTTAATGACCATCGGTTATCTTCCCTCCTCATTTCGTATCCTGCCCATGCCCATTTCTTTTTCTTGATTTCAACTAAGATGTCATGAACTCGCGTTTGTTCCCTCACCCAATCTGCTCTTTTCTTATCCTTTAACGTTACACCTATCATTCTTCTTTCCATAGCTCGTTGCGTCGTCCTCAATTTGAGCAGAACCCATTTCGTAAGCCTCCAGGTTTCTGCCCCATAGGTGAGTACTGGTAAGACACAGGTATTATATACTTTCCTCTGGAGGGGATAATGGCAACCTGCTAATCATCATCTGAGAATGCCTGCCAAACGCACCCCAGCCCATTCTTGTTCTTCTGAATATTTCTGTCTCATGATCCGCATCCACTGTCACTACCTGCCCTAAGTTGATGTATTCCCTTACGACTTCTAGTGCCTCGCTGCCAATTGTAAATTGCTGTTTTCTTCCGAGACTGTTAAGCATTACTTTAGTTTCCTGCAGAATAATTTTAGACCCACTCTTCTGCTTTGCCTATCCAGGTCAGTGAACATGCATTGCAATTGGTCCCCTGAGGTACTAAGGAAGGCAATGTCATCAGCGAATCGCGAGTTACTAAGCTATTCTCGATTAACTTTTATCCCCAAATCTTCCCAATCCATGTCTCTGAATACCTCCTGTAAAATAAAATGCCCAAATAAAACAAAGCATTTTGGGGGCCGTTGACCGTGCTGACGCAGTGTGATTTCTGCACAGTGCTCTAAATGTCAAAGTAAAGAAATGAAAAAAAGGTGTGGATAAACGACATGAGTAAGAATGACTCCCTTGCAGTGTGCATTCAGCTGTGCCGCTTTGCACTTTCCATTGCGTTTGAACTGGTATAGACCGGGGGAATCCGACTGTCGATTTAAAACAAAGCATTGCGGGGACTTTTGACCACGCTGACGCAATGTGATTTCTGCCCAGTCCCCTATATGTCAACTTGATAAAATGCAACAAGGCGTGGGTAAACGAAGAGACTAACAATGACTCCCATGAGGTGCGACTAGAGCAGCACAGGTCTGCACTGTCTGGTGTGGCTTACCTGGCATGCACCGCGGGAATCTCACTGTGCACTTAAAACAAACGATTGTGAAGGCTGTTGCCGATGCTGACACTATGTGATTTCTGCCCAGTGCTATTTAATGTCAACGTGAAGAAATGCAAGAAGGTGTGTATGCGATGAGAGTAACAATGACTCCCTCGAGGTGCGACTAGAGCAGTGCGGCTCTTGCGCAGTCTGCTGCACTCCAACTGGCATAGATCGGGGGAATCCGACTATCCATTTAAAACAAATAATTGCGTGGGCCGTTCACCATGCTGACGCAATGTGATTTCTGCCTAGTGCTCTAAACGGCAAAGTGATGAAATAAAGAAATGCCTGGATAAAGGACAGGTGTAAGAGTGACTCCTGTGAGGTGCGGCTGGAGCAGTGCAGCTCTTGCGCGGTATGGTACGCCTCAACTGGCATGGACGGGCGGAATTCACTGTCCAAGTGAAACAAAGCATTCTGGGAGCCAGTGCTCTAAATGTCAACGTGAAGAAATGCAAAAAGGTGGGTATAAAGGACAGGAGTAAGAATGACTCCCGTGCAGAGTTTATTGAGCAGTTTCGCTTTGTGCTATCCATTGTGCTTCATTTGGTATGGACCGGTGGAATCCAACTGTCCATTAAAACAAAGCTTTGCGAAGATTTTTGATCATGCTGACGTAATGTGACTTCTGCCCAGCGCGCTAAATGTCAACGTGAAGAAATGCAACAAGGCATGGCTACACAAAGCGAGTAACAATCGCTCTCTTGAGGTGCGGCTAGAGCAGTGTGGCGCTTGCGCTGCCTGGTGCGCTTCAACTGGCATGGACCGGGAGAATCCGACTCTCCAAATAAAACAATGCATTTTGAGGGCCGTTGACCATGCTGACGCAATGTGATTTCTGCCCAGGTCTGTAAATGTCAACGTGCAGAAATGAAAAAAAGGCGTGGTTAAACGACAGGAGTAAGAATGACTCCCTTGCAGTGTGCATTCAGCTGTGCCGCTTTGCACTTTCCATTGCGCTTGAACTGGTATAGACCGGGGGAATCCGACTGTCCATTTAAAACAAAGCATTGCGGGGACTTTTGACCACGCTGACGCAATGTGATTTCTGCCCAGTCGCCTATATGTCAACTTGATAAAATGCAACAAGGCGTGGGTAAACGAAGAGACTAACAATGACTCCCATGAGGTGCGACTAGAGCAGCACAGGTCTGCACTGTCTGGTGTGGCTTACCTGGCATGCACCGCGGGAATCTCACTGTGCACTTAAAACAAACGATTGTGAAGGCTGTTGCCGATGCTGACACTATGTGATTTCTGCCCAGTGCTACTTAATGTCAACGTGAAGAAATGCAAGAAGGTGTGAATGCGATGAGAGTAACAATGACTCCCGCGAGGTGCGACTAGAGCAGTGCGGCTCTTGCGCAGTCTGCTGCACTCCAACTGGCATAGATCGGGGGAATCCGACTGTCCATTTAAAACAAATAATTGCGCGGGCCGTTCACCATGCTGACGCAATGTGATTTCTGCCTAGTGCTCTAAACGGCAAAGTGATGAAATAAAGAAATGCCTGGATAAAGGACAGGTGTAAGAGTGACTCCTGTGAGGTGCGGCTGGAGCAGTGCAGCTCTTGCGCGGTATGGTACGCCTCAACTGGCATGGACGGGCGGAATTCACTGTCCAAATGAAACAAAGCATTCTGGGAGCCAGTGCTCTAAATGTCAACGTGAAGAAATGCAAAAAGGTGGGTATAAAGGACAGGAGTAAGAATGACTCCCGTACAGAGTTTATTGAGCAGTTTCGCTTTGTGCTATCCATTGTGCTTCATTTGGTATGGACCGGTGGAATCCAACTGTCCATTAAAACAAAGCTTTGCGAAGATTTTTGATCATGCTGACGTAATGTGACTTCTGCCCAGCGCGCTAAATGTCAACGTGAAGAAATGCAACAAGGCATGGCTACACAAAGCGAGTAACAATCGCTCTCTTGAGGTGCGGCTAGAGCAGTGTGGCGCTTGCGCCGCCTGGTGCGCTTCAACTGGCATGGACCGGGAGAATCCGACTCTCCAAATAAAACAATGGATTTTGAGGGCCGTTGACCATGCTGACGCAATGTGATTTCTGCCCAGGTCTGTAAATGTCAACGTGCAGAAATGAAAAAAAGGCGTGGTTAAACGACAGGAGTAAGAATTACTCCCTTGCAGTGTGCATTCAGCTGTGCCGCTTTGCACTTTCCATTGCGCTTGAACTGGTATAGACCGGGGGAATCCGACTGTCCATTTAAAACAAAGCATTGCGGGGACTTTTGACCACGCTGACGCAATGTGATTTCTGCCCAGTCCCCTATATGTCAACTTGATAAAATGCAACAAGGCGTGGGTAAACGAAGAGACTAACAATGACTCCCATGAGGTGCGACTAGAGCAGCACAGGTCTGCACTGTCTGGTGTGGCTTACCTGGCATGCACCGCGGGAATCTCACTGTGCACTTAAAACAAACGATTGTGAAGGCTGTTGCCGATGCTGACACTATGTGATTTCTGCCCAGTGCTACTTAATGTCAACGTGAAGAAATGCAAGAAGGTGTCAATGCGATGAGAGTAACAATGACTCCCGCGAGGTGCGACTAGAGCAGTGCGGCTCTTGCGCAGTCTGCTGCACTCCAACTGGCATAGATCGGGGGAATCCGACTGTCCATTTAAAACAAATAATTGCGCGGGCCGTTCACCATGCTGACGCAATGTGATTTCTGCCTAGGGCTATAAACGGCAAAGTGATGAAATAAAGAAATGCCTGGATAAAGGACAGGTGTAAGAGTGACTCCTGTGAGGTGCGGCTGGAGCAGTGCAGCTCTTGCGCGGTATGGTACGCCTCAACTGGCATGGACGGGCGGAATTCACTGTCCAAATGAAACAAAGCATTCTGGGAGCCAGTGCTCTAAATGTCAACGTGAAGAAATGCAAAAAGGTGGGTATAAAGGACAGGAGTAAGAATGACTCCCGTGCAGAGTTTATTGAGCAGTTTCGCTTTGTGCTATCCATTGTGCTTCATTTGGTATGGACCGGTGGAATCCAACTGTCCATTAAAACAAAGCTTTGCGAAGACTTTTGATCATGCTGACGTAATGTGACTTCTGCCCAGCGCTGTAAATGTCAACGTGAAGAAATGCAACAAGGCATGGCTACACAAAGCGAGTAACAATGGCTCTCTTGAGGTGCGGCTAGAGCAGTGTGGCGCTTGCGCTGCCTGGTGCGCTTCAACTGGCATGGACCGGGAGAATCCGACTCTCCAAATAAAACAATGCATTTTGAGGGCCGTTGACCATGCTGACGCAATGTGATTTGTGCCCAGGTCTGTAAATGTCAACGTGCAGAAATGAAAAAAAAGGCGTGGTTAAACGACAGGAGTAAGAATGACTCCCTTGCAGTGTGGATTCAGGAGTGGCGCTTTATGCTATCTGTTGTGCTTCAACTGGCATGGAGCGGCTGAAACTGACTGTCCACTTAAAACAAAGCATTGCAAGGACTTTTGACGATGCTGACGCAATGTGATTTGCGCCCAGGGCTCTAAATGTCAATGTGAGGAAATGGAACAAAGCGTGGGTGAAGGACGTTAGTAACAGTGACTCCCTTGAGGTGCGGCTAGAACAGTGCTGCTTTGCACTGTCTGGTGTGGTTCAACTGGAATGCACAGGGGGAATCTTACTGTGCTTTTAAAAGATATAATTGCGAGGGCGGTTGACCATTTTTATGCAAGGTGATTTGTGCCCAGTGCCCTAAATGTCAACCTGAAGAAATAGAACAAGGCGTGGGGGAGCTAAGTGAGTAACAATGACTCCCTTGAGCTGCGACTAGAGCAGTGCGGCTCTAGCGCTGCCTGGTGCGCTTCAACTGGGATAGATCGGGGTAATCCGACTGTCCATTTAAAACAAATGATTGCGAGGGCCGTTGACCATGCTGACGCAATTTGATTTCTGCCTAGTGCTTTAAACGTGAAATAAATAAATTAAGGAAAGGGCTGGATAAAGGACAGGAGTAACTATGACACCCTTTAGGTGCGGCTAGCGCAGTGCAGCTCTTGCGCGGTCTGGTGCGAATGAACTGGCATGGACTGACAGAATCCACTGTCCAAATAAAACAAACCATTCTGGGGGCCGTTGAGCATGCTGACGCAGTGTGATTTCTGCACAGTGCTCTAAATGTCGAAGTGAAAAAATGAAAAAAAAAGCGTGGATAAAAGACAGGAGTAAGAATGACTCCCTTGCAGTGTGGATTGAGCTGTGCCGCTTTGCACTTTCCGTTGCGCTTCAACTGGTATGGACCGGGAGAATCTGACTGTCCATTTAAAACAAAGCATTGCGAGGACTTTTGACCATGCTGATGCAATGTGATCTCTGCCCAGTCCCCTAAATGTCAACGTGATAAAATGCAACAAGGCGAGGGTAAACGAAGAGACTAACAATGACTCCCATGAGGTGGGACTAGAGTAGCGCGGCTTTGCACTGTCTGGTGTGGTTTACCTGGCATGCAACGGGGGAATCTAACTCTGCCATGAAAAGAAATGATTGCGAAGGCCGTTGACCATGCTGACACAATGTGATTTCTGCCCAGTGCTATTTAATGTCAATGTGAAGAAATGCAAAAAAGGTGCGTGCAAGCGATGAGAGTAACAATGACACCCTTGAGGTGTGATTAGAGCAGCGCAGCATTTGCACAGTCTGCTGCACTCCAGCTGGCATAGATCGGGGGAATCCGACTGTCCAATTAAAACAAATGATTGTGAGCGCCGTCGACCATGCTGACGGAATGTGATTTCTGCCCAGTGCTCTAAACGTCAAAGTGAAGTAAATAAAAAAAAGGACGGATAAACGACAGGAGTAACAATGACTCCCTCGTGGTGCGGCTATCGCAGTGCGGCTATTGCGTGGTCTTGTGCGCCTAAACTGGCATGGACCGGCGGAATCATCATCAGCATAGGCCTGGTTACGCCTACTGCAGGGCAAAGGCCTCTCCCATACATCTCCAACAACCCCGATCATGTACTAAGTGTGGCGATGTCGTCCCCGCAAACTTCTGAATCTCATGCGCCCGCCTAACTTTCTGCCGCCCTCTGCTAAGCTTCTCTTCCCTTGGAATCCATTCCGTAACCCTCAATGACCATCGGTTATCTTCCCTCCTCATTGCGTATCCTGCCCATGCCCCTTTCTTTTTCTTGATTTCAACTAAGATGTCATTAAGTCGCGTTTGTTCCCTCACCCAATCTGCTCTTTTCTTATCCTTGAACGTTACACCTATCATTCTTCTTTCCATAGCTCGTTGTGTCGTCCTCAATATGAGCAGAACCCTTTTCGTAAGCCTCAAGGTTTCTGCCCCATAGGTGAGTGCTAGTAAGACACAGGTATTATATACTTTCCTCTTGAGGGGATAACGGCAACCTGCTATTCATCATCTGAGAATGCCTGCCAAACGCACCCCAGCCCATTCTTGTTCTTCTGAATATTTCTGTCTTATGATCCGCATCCGCTGTCACTACCTGACCTAAGTTGGTGTATTCCCTTACGACTTCCAGTGCCTCGCTGCCTATTGTAAATTGCGGTTTTCTTCGGAGACTGTTAAGCATTACTTTAGTTTCCTGCAGATTAATTTTTAGACCCACTCTTCTGCTTTGTCTCTCCAGGTCAGTGAACATGCATTGCAATTGGTCCCCTGAGGTACTAATGAAGGCAATGTCATCAGCGAATCGCGAGTTACTAAGCTATTCTCGATTAACTTTTATCCCCAATTCTTCCCAATCCATGTCTCTGAATACCTCCTGTAAAATAAAATGCCCAAATAAAACAAAGCATTTTGGGGGCCGTTGACCGTGCTGACGCAGTGTGATTTCTGCCCAGTCCCCTATATGTCAACTTGATAAAATGCAACAAGGCGTGGGTAAACGAAGAGACTAACAATGACTCCCATGAGGTGCGACTAGAGCAGCACGGTTCTGCACTGTCTGGTGTGGTTTACCTGGCATGCACCGCGGGAATCTCACTGTGCACTTAAAACAAATGATTGTGAAGGCTGTTGCCGATGCTGACACTATGTGATTTCTGCCCAGTGCTATTTAATGTCAACGTGAAGAAATGCAAGAAGGTGTGCGTAAGCGAAGAGAGTAACAATGACTCCCTCGTGGTGCGACTAGAGCAGTGCGGCTCTTGCGCAGTCTGCTGCACTCCAACTGGCATAGATCGGGGGAATCCGACTGTCCATTTAAAACAAATGATTCGAGGGCCGTTCACCATGCTGACGCAATGTGATTTCTGCCTAGTGCTCTAAACGGCAAAGTGATGAAATAAAGAAATGCCTGGATAAAGGACAGGTGTAAGAGTGACTCCTGTGAGGTGCGGCTGGAGCAGTGCAGCTCTTGCACGGTATGGTACGCCTCAACTGGCATGGACCGGCGGAATTCACTGTCCAAATGAAACAAAGCATTCTGGGGGCCAGTGCTCTAAAGGTCAGCGTGAAGAAATGCAAAAAGGTGGGTATAAAGGACAGGAGTAAGAATGACTCCCGTGCAGAGTTTATTGAGCAGTTTCGCTTTGTGCTATCCATTGTGCTTCATTTGGTATGGACCGGTGGAATCCAACTGTCCATTAAAACAAAGCTTTGCGAAGACTTTTGATCATGCTGACGTAATGTGACTTCTGCCCAGCGCTCTAAATGTCAACGTGAAGAAATGCAACAAGGCATGGCCGCACAAAGCGAGTAACAATGGCTCTCATGAGGGGCGGCTAGAGCAGTGTGGCGCTTGCGCTGCTTGGTGCGCTTCAACTGGCATGGACCGGGAGAATCCGACTCTCCAAATAAAACAATGCATTTTGAGGGCCGTTGACCATGCTGACGCAATGTGATTTCTGCCCAGGTCTCTAAATGTCAACGTGAAGAAATGAAAAAAAGGCGTGGTTAAACGACAGGAGTAACTATGACACCCTTTAGGTGCGGCTAGCGCAGTACAGCTCTTGCGCGGTCTGGTGCGAATGAACTGGCATGGACTGACAGAATCCACTGTCCAAATAAAACAAACCATTCTGGGGGCCGTTGAGCATGCTGACGCAGTGTGATTTCTGCACAGTGCTCTAAATGTCGAAGTGAAAAAATGAAAAAAAAGCGTGGATAAAAGACAGGAGTAAGAATGACTCCCTTGCAGTGTGGATTGAGCTGTGCCGCTTTGCACTTTCCGTTGCGCTTCAACTGGTATGGACCGGGAGAATCTGACTGTCCATTGAAAACAAAGCATTGCGAGGACTTTTGACCATGCTGATGCAATGTGATCTCTGCCCAGTCCCCTATATGTCAACTTGATAAAATCAACAAGGCGTGGGTAAACGAAGAGACTAACAATGACTCCCATGAGGTGCGACTAGAGCAGCACGGCTCTGCACTGTCTGGTGTGGCTTACCTGGCATGCACCGGGGGAATCTCACTGTGCACTTAAAACAAATGATTGTGAAGGCTGTTGCCGATGCTGACACAATGTGATTTCTGCCCAGTGCTATTTAATGTCAACGTGAAGAAATGCAAGAAGGTGTGTGTAAGCTATGAGAGTCACAATGACTCCCTTGAGGTGCGACTAGAACAGTGCAGCTTTTGCACAGTCTGCTGCACTCCAGCTGGCATAGATCGGGGGAATCCGACTGTCCATTTAAAACAAATGATTGCGAGGGCCGTCGACCATGCTGACGCAATGTGATTTCTGCCCAGTGCTCTAAACGTGAAACTGAAGTAAATAAAAAAAGGCATGGATAAACTACAGGAGTCACAATGACTCCCTTATGGTGCGGCTATCGCAGTGCGGCTCTTGCGTGGTCTTGTGTGCCTCAACTGGCATGGACCGGCGGAATCATCATCAGCATCAGCCTGGTTACGCCTACTGCAGGGCAAAGGCCTCTCCCGTACATCTCCAACAACCCCGATCATGTACTATGTGTGGCCATGTCGTCCCTGCAAACTTCTTAATCTCGTGCGCCCGCCTAACTTTCTGCCGCCCTCTGCTAAGCTTCCCTTCCCTTGGAATCCATTCCGTAACCCTTAATGACCATCGTTTATCTTCCCTCCTCATTTCGTATCCTGCCCATGCCCATTTCTTTTTCTTGATTTCAACTAAGATGTCATTAACTCGCGTTTGTTCCCTCACCCAATCTGCTCTTTTCTTATCCTTTAACGTTACACCTATCATTCTTCTTTCCATAGCTCGTTGCGGCGTCCTCAATTTGTGCAGAACCCATTTCGTAAGCCTCCAGGTTTCTGCCCCATAGGTGAGTACTGGTAAGACACAGGTATTATATACTTTCCTCTTGAGGGGATAATGGCAACCTGCTAATCATCATCTGAGAATGCCTGCCAAACGCACCCCAGCCCATTCTTGTTCTTCTGAATATTTCTGTCTCATGATCCGCATCCGCTGTCACTACCTACCCTAAGTTGATGTAATCCCTTACGACTTCTAGTGCCTCGCTGCCAATTGTAAATTGCTGTTTTCTTCCGAGACTGTTAAGCATTACTTTAGTTTCCTGCAGATTAATTTTCAGACCCACTCTTCTGCTTTGCCTATCCAGGTCAGTGAACATGCATTGCAATTGGTCCCCTGAGGTACTAAGGAAGGCAATGTCATCAGCGAATCGCGAGTTACTAAGCTATTCTCGATTAACTTTTATCCCCAAATCTTCCCAATCCATGTCTCTGAATACCTCCTGTAAAATAAAATGCCCAAATAAAACAAAGCATTTTGGGGGCCGTTGACCATGCTGACGCAATGTGATTTCTACCCAGGTCTGTAAATGTCAACGTGCAGAAATGAAAAAAAGGCGTGGTTAAACGACAGGAGTAAGAATGACTCCCTTGCAGTGTGGATTCAGGAGTGGCGCTTTATGCTATCTGTTGTGCATCAACTGGCATGGACCGGGGGAATCCGACTGTCCATTTAAAAGAAAGCATTGCGGGGACTTTTGACCATGCTGACGCAATGTGATTTCTGCCCAGTCCCCTATATGTCAACTTGATAAAATCAACAAGGCGTGGGTAAACGAAGAGACTAACAATGACTCCCATGAGGTGCGACTAGAGCAGCACGGCTCTGCACTGTCTGGTGTGGCTTACCTGGCATGCACCGGGGGAATCTCACTGTGCACTTAAAACAAATGATTGTGAAGGCTGTTGCCGATGCTGACACAATGTGATTTCTGCCCAGTGCTATTTAATGTCAACGTGAAGAAATGCAAGAAGGTGTGTATGCGATGAGAGTAACAATGACTCCCTCGAGGTGCGACTAGAGCAGTGCGGCTCTTGCGCAGTCTGCTGCACTCCAACTGGTATAGATCGGGGGAATCCGACTGTCCATTTAAAACAAATGATTACGCGGGCCGTTCACCATGCTGACGCAATGTGATTTCTGCCTAGTGCTCTAAACGGCAAAGTGATGAAATAAAGAAATGCCTGGATAAAGGACAGGTGTAAGAGTGACTCCTGTGAGGTGCGGCTGGAGCAGTGCAGCTCTTGCGCGGTATGGTACGCCTCAACTGGCATGGACGGGCGGAATTCACTGTCCAAATGAAATAAAGCATTCTGGGAGCCAGTGCTCTAAATGTCAACGTGAAGAAATGCAAAAAGGTGGGTATAAAGGACAGGAGTAAGAATGACTCCCGTGCAGAGTTTATTGAGCAGTTTCGCTTTGTGCTATCCATTGTGCTTCATTTGGTATGGACCGGTGGAATCCAACTGTCCATTAAAACAAAGCTTTGCGAAGACTTTTGATCATGCTGACGTAATGTGACTTCTGCCCAGCGCCCTAAATGTCAACGTGAAGAAATGCAACAAGGCATGGCTACACAAAGCGAGTAACAATGGCTCTCTTAAGGTGCGGCTAGAGCAGTGTGGCGCTTGCGCTGCCTGGTGCGCTTCAACTGGCATGGACCGGGAGAATCCGACTCTCGAAATAAAACAATGCATTTTGAGGGCCGTTGACCACGCTGACGCAATGTGATTTCTGCCCAGGTCTGTAAATGTCAACGTGAAGAAATGAAAAAAAGGCGTGGTTAAACGACAGGAGTAACTATGACACCCTTTAGGTGCGGCTAGCGCAATACAGCTCTTGCGCGGTCTGGTGCGAATGAACTGGCATGGACTGACAGAATCCACTGTCCAAATAAAACAAACCATTCCACAAAACATTCTGGGGGCCGTTGAGCATGCTGACGCAGTGTGATTTCTGCACAGTGCTCTAAATGTCGAAGTGAAAAAATGAAAAAAAAAGCGTGGATAAAAGACAGGAGTAAGAATGACTCCCTTGCAGTGTGGATTGAGCTGTGCCGCTTTGCACTTTCCGTTGCGCTTCAACTGGTATGGACCGGGAGAATCTGACTGTCCATTCAAAACAAAGCATTGCGAGGACTTTTGACCATGCTGATGCAATGTGATCTCTGCCCAGTCCCCTATATGTCAACTTGATAAAATCAACAAGGCGTGGGTAAACGAAGAGACTAACAATGACTCCCATGAGGTGCGACTAGAGCAGCACGGCTCTGCACTGTCTGGTGTGGCTTACCTGGCATGCACCGGGGGAATCTCACTGTGCACTTAAAACAAATGATTGTGAAGGCTGTTGCCGATGCTGACACAATGTGATTTCTGCCCAGTGCTATTTAATGCCAGCGTGAAGAAATGCAAGAAGGTGTGTATGTGATGAGAGTAACAATGACTCCCTCGAGGTGCGACTGGAGCAGTGCGGCTCTTGCGCAGTCTGCTGCACTCCAACTGGCATAGATCGGGGGAATCCGACTGTCCATTTAAAACAAATAATTGCGTGGGCCGTTCACCATGCTGACGCAATGTGATTTCTGCCTAGTGCTCTAAACGGCAAAGTGATGAAATAAAGAAATGCCTGGATAAAGGACAGGTGTAAGAGTGACTCCTGTGAGGTGCGGCTGGAGCAGTGCAGCTCTTGCGCGGTATGGTACGCCTCAACTGGCATGGACGGGCGGAATTCACTGTCCAAATGAAACAAAGCATTCTGGGAGCCAGTGCTCTAAATGTCAACGTGAAGAAATGCAAAAAGGTGGGTATAAAGGACAGGAGTAAGAATGACTCCCGTGCAGAGTTTATTGAGCAGTTTCGCTTTGTGCTGTCCATTGTGCTTCATTTGGTATGGACCGGTGGAATCCAACTGTCCAATAAAACAAAGCTTTGCGAAGACTTTTGATCATGCTGACGTAATGTGACTTCTGCCCAGCGCTCTAAATGTCAACGTGAAGAAATGCAACAAGGCATGGCTACACAAAGCGAGTAACAATCGCTCTCTTGAGGTGCGGCTAGAGCAGTGTGGCGCTTGCGCTGCCTGGTGCGCTTCAACTGGCATGGACCGGGAGAATCCGACTCTCCAAATAAAACAATGCATTTTGAGGGCCGTTGACCATGCTGACGCAATGTGATTTCTGCCCAGGTCTGTAAATGTCAACGTGCAGAAATGAAAAAAAGGCGTGGTTAAACGACAGGAGTAAGAATGACTCCCTTGCAGTGTGCATTCAGCTGTGCCGCTTTGCACTTTCCATTGCGCTTGAACTGGTATAGACCGGGGGAATCCGACTGTCCATTTAAAACAAAGCATTGCGGGGACTTTTGACCACGCTGACGCAATGTGATTTCTGCCCAGTCCCCTATATGTCAACTTGATAAAATGCAACAAGGCGTGGGTAAACGAAGAGACTAACAATGACTCCCATGAGGTGCGACTAGAGCAGCACAGGTCTGCACTGTCTGGTGTGGCTTACCTGGCATGCACCGCGGGAATCTCACTGTGCACTTAAAACAAACGATTGTGAAGGCTGTTGCCGATGCTGACACTATGTGATTTCTGCCCAGTGCTACTTAATGTCAACGTGAAGAAATGCAAGAAGGTGTGAATGCGATGAGAGTAACAATGACTCCCGCGAGGTGCGACTAGAGCAGTGCGGCTCTTGCACAGTCTGCTGCACTCCAACTGGCATAGATCGGGGGAATCCGACTGTCCATTTAAAACAAATAATTGCGCGGGCCGTTCACCATGCTGACGCAATGTGATTTCTGCCTAGTGCTATAAACGGCAAAGTGATGAAATAAAGAAATGCCTGGATAAAGGACAGGTGTAAGAGTGACTCCTGTGAGGTGCGGCTGGAGCAGTGCAGCTCTTGCGCGGTATGGTACGCCTCAACTGGCATGGACGGGCGGAATTCACTGTCCAAATGAAACAAAGCATTCTGGGAGCCAGTGCTCTAAATGTCAACGTGAAGAAATGCAAAAAGGTGGGTATAAAGGACAGGAGTAAGAATGACTCCCGTGCAGAGTTTATTGAGCAGTTTCGCTTTGTGCTATCCATTGTGCTTCATTTGGTATGGACCGGTGGAATCCAACTGTCCATTAAAACAAAGCTTTGCGAAGACTTTTGATCATGCTGACGTAATGTGACTTCTGCCCAGCGCTCTAAATGTCAACGTGAAGAAATGCAACAAGGCATGGCTACACAAAGCGAGTAACAATGGCTCTCTTGAGGTGCGGCTAGAGCAGTGTGGCGCTTGCGCTGCCTGGTGCGCTTCAACTGGCATGGACCGGGAGAATCCGACTCTCCAAATAAAACAATGCATTTTGAGGGCCGTTGACCATGCTGACGCAATGTGATTTCTGCCCAGGTCTGTAAATGTCAACGTGCAGAAATGAAAAAAAGGCTGGGTAAACGACAGGAGTAAGAATGACTCCCTTGCAGTGTGGATTCAGGAGTGGCGCTTTATGCTATCTGTTGTGCATCAACTGGCATGGAGCGGCTGAAACTGACTGTCCACTTAAAACAAAGCATTGCAAGGACTTTTGACGGTGCTGACGCAATGTGATTTGTGCCCAGGGCTCTAAATGTCAATGTGAGGAAATGGAACAAAGCGTGGGTGAAGGACGTTAGTAACAATGACTCCCTTGAGGTGCGGCTAGAACAGTGCTGCTTTGCACTGTCTGGTTTGGTTCAACTGGAATGCACAGGGGGAATCTTACTGTGCTTTTAAAAGATATAATTGCGAGGGCGGTTGACCATTTTTATGCAAGGTGATTTGTGCCCAGTGCCCTAAATGTCAACCTGAAGAAATAGAACAAGGCGTGGGGGAGCTAAGTGAGTAACAATGACTCCCTTGAGCTGCGACTAGAGCAGTGCGGCTCTAGCGCTGCCTGGTGCGCTTCAACTGGGATAGATCGGGGTAATCCGACTGTCCATTTAAAACAAATGATTGCGAGGGCCGTTGACCATGCCGACGCAATTTGATTTCTGCCTAGTGCTTTAAACGTGAAATAAATAAAGGAAAGGGCTGGATAAACGACAGGAGTACCTATGACACCCTTTAGGTGCGGCTAGCGCAGTGCAGCTCTTGCGCGGTCTGGTGCGAATGAACTGGCACGGACTGACAGAATCCACTGTCCAAATAAAACAAACCATTCTGGGGGCCGTTGAGCATGCTGACGCAGTGTGATTTCTGCACAGTGCTCTAAATGTCGAAGTGAAAAAATGAAAAAAAAAGCGTGGATAAAAGACAGGAGTAAGAATGACTCCCTTGCAGTGTGGATTGAGCTGTGCCGCTTTGCACTTTCCGTTGCGCTTCAACTGGTATGGACCGGGAGAATCTGACTGTCCATTTAAAACAAAGCATTGCGAGGACTTTTGACCATGCTGATGCAATGTGATCTCTGCCCAGTCCCCTAAATGTCAACGTGATAAAATGCAACAAGGCGAGGGTAAACGAAGAGACTAACAATGACTCCCATGAGGTGGGACTAGAGTAGCGCGGCTTTGCACTGTCTGGTGTGGTTTACCTGGCATGTACCGTGGGAATCTAACTCTGCCATGAAAAGAAATGATTGCGAAGGCCGTTGACCATGCTGACACAATGTGATTTCTGCCCAGTGCTATTTAATGTCAACGTGAAGAAATGCAAAAAAGGTGTGTGTAAGCGATGAGAGTAACAATGACACCCTTGAGGTGTGATTAGAGCAGCGCAGCATTTGCACAGTCTGCTGCACTCCAGCTGGCTTAGATCGGGGGAATCCGACTGTCCATTTAAAACAAAGCATTGCGGGGACTTTTGACCATGCTGACGCAATGTGATTTCTGCCCAGTCCCCTATATGTCAACTTGATAAAATCATCAAGGCGTGGGTAAACGAAGAGACTAACAATGACTCCCATGAGGTGCGACTAGAGCAGCACGGCTCTGCACTGTCTGGTGTGGCTTACCTGGCATGCACCGGGGGAATCTCACTGTGCACTTAAAACAAATGATTGTGAAGGCTGTTGCCGATGCTGACACAATGTGATTTCTGCCCAGTACTCTAAACGTCAAAGTGAAGTAAATAAAAGAAAGGACGGATAAACGACAGGAGTAACCATGACTCCCTTGTGGAGCGGCTATCGCAGTGCGGCTCTTGCGTGGTCTTGTGTGCCTCAACTGGCATGGACCGGCGGAATCAGCATCAGCCTGGTTACGCCTACTGCAGGGCAAAGGCCTCTCCCATACATCTCCAACAACCCCGATCATGTACTAAGTGTGGCCATGTCGTCCCTGCAAACTTCTTAATCTCATGCGCCCGCCTAACTTTCTGCCGCCCTCTGCTAAGCTCCCCTTCCCTTGGAATCCATTCCGTAACCCTTAATGACCATTGGTTATCTTCCCTCCTCATTTCGTGTCCTGCCCATGCCCATTTCTTTTTCTTGATTTCAACTAAGACATCATTAACTCGCGTTTGTTCCCTCACCCAATCTGCTCTTTTCTTATCCTTTAACATTACACCTATCATTCTTCTTTCCATAGCTCGTTGCGTCGTCCTCAATTTGAGCAGAACCATTTTCGTAAGCCTCCAGGTTTCTGCCCCATAGTTGAGTACTGGTAAGACACAGGTATTATATACTTTCCTCTTGAGGGGATAATGGCAACCTGCTAATCATCATCTGAGAATTCCTGCCAAACACACCCCAGCCCATTCTTGTTCTTCTGAATATTTCTGTCTCATGATCCGCATCCGCTGTCACTACCTGCCCTAAGTTGATGTATTCCCTTACGACTTCTAGTGCCTCGCTGCCAATTGTAAATTGCTGTTTTCTTCCGAGACTGTTAAGCATTACTTTAGCTTCCTGCTGATTAATTTTTAGACCCACTCTTCTGCTTTGCCTATCCAGGTCAGTGAACATGCATTGCAATTGGTCCCCTGAGGTACTGAGGAAGGCAATGTCATCAGCGAATCGCGAGTTACTAAGCTATTCTCGATTAACTTTTATCCCCAATTCTTCCCAATCCATGTCTCTGAATACCTCCTGTAAAATAAAATGCCCAAATAAAACAAAGCATTTTGGGGGCCGTTGACCGTGCTGACGCAGTGTGATTTCTGCCCAGTCCCCTATATGTCAACTTGATAAAATGCAACAAGGCGTGGGTAAACGAAGAGACTAACAATGACTCCCATGAGGTGCGACTAGAGCAGCACGGTTCTGCACTGTCTGGTGTGGTTTACCTGGCATGCACCGCGGGAATCTCACTGTGCACTTAAAACAAATGATTGTGAAGGCTGTTGCCGATGCTGACACTATGTGATTTCTGCCCAGTGCTATTTAATGTCAACGTGAAGAAATGCAAGAAGGTGTGCGTAAGCGATGAGAGTAACAATGACTCCCTCGTGGTGCGACTAGAGCAGTGCGGCTCTTGCGCAGTCTGCTGCACTCCAACTGGCATAGATCGGGGGAATCCGACTGTCCATTTAAAACAAATGATTCGAGGGCCGTTCACCATGCTGACGCAATGTGATTTCTGCCTAGTGCTCTAAACGGCAAAGTGATGAAATAAAGAAATGCCTGGATAAAGGAACGGTGTAAGAGTGACTCCTGTGAGGTGCGGCTGGAGCAGTGCAGCTCTTGCACGGTATGGTACGCCTCAACTGGCATGGACCGGCGGAATTCACTGTCCAAATGAAACAAAGCATTCTGGGGGCCAGTGCTCTAAAGGTCAACGTGAAGAAATGCAAAAAGGTGGGTATAAAGGACAGGAGTAAGAATGACTCCCGTGCAGAGTTTATTGAGCAGTTTCGCTTTGTGCTATCCATTGTGCTTCATTTGGTATGGACCGGTGGAATCCAACTGTCCATTAAAACAAAGCTTTGCGAAGACTTTTGATCATGCTGACGTAATGTGACTTCTGCCCAGCGCTCTAAATGTCAACGTGAAGAAATGCAACAAGGCATGGCTACACAAAGCGAGTAACAATGGCTCTCTTGAGGGGCGGCTAGAGCAGTGTGGCGCTTGCGCTGCTTGGTGCGCTTCAACTGGCATGGACCGGGAGAATCCGACTCTCCAAATAAAACAATGCATTTTGAGGGCCGTTGACCATGCTGACGCAATGTGATTTCTGCCCAGGTCTGTAAATGTCAACGTGAAGAAATGAAAAAAAGGCGTGGTTAAAAGACAGGAGAAACTATGACACCCTTTAGGTGCGGCTAGCGCAGTACAGCTCTTGCGCGGTCTGGTGCGAATGAACTGGCATGGACTGACAGAATCCACTGTCCAAATAAAACAAACCATTCTGGGGGCCGTTGAGCATGCTGACGCAGTGTGATTTCTGCACAGTGCTCTAAATGTCGAAGTGAAAAAATGAAAAAAAAGCGTGGATAAAAGACAGGAGTAAGAATGACTCCCTTGCAGTGTGGATTGAGCTGTGCCGCTTTGCACTTTCCGTTGCGCTTCAACTGGTATGGACCGGGAGAATCTGACTGTCCATTGAAAACAAAGCATTGCGAGGACTTTTGACCATGCTGATGCAATGTGATCTCTGCCCAGTCCCCTATATGTCAACTTGATAAAATCAACAAGGCGTGGGTAAACGAAGAGACTAACAATGACTCCCATGAGGTGCGACTAGAGCAGCACGGCTCTGCACTGTCTGGTGTGGCTTACCTGGCATGCACCGGGGGAATCTCACTGTGCACTTAAAACAAATGATTGTGAAGGCTGTTGCCGATGCTGACACAATGTGATTTCTGCCCAGTGCTATTTAATGTCAACGTGAAGAAATGCAAGAAGGTGTGTGTAAGCTATGAGAGTAACAATGACTCCCTTGAGGTGCGACTAGAACAGTGCAGCTTTTGCAGTCTGCTGCACTCCAGCTGGCATAGATCGGGGGAATCCGACTGTCCATTTAAAACAAATGATTGCGAGGGCCGTCGACCATGCTGACGCAATGTGATTTCTGCCCAGTGCTCTAAACGTGAAACTGAAGTAAATAAAAAAAGGCATGGATAAACTACAGGAGTCACAATGACTCCCTTGTGGTGCGGCTATCGCAGTGCGGCTCTTCCGTGGTCTTGTGTGCCTCAACTGGCATGGACCGGCGGAATCATCATCAGCATCAGCCTGGTTACGCCTACTGCAGGGCAAAGGCCTCTCCCGTACATCTCCAACAACCCCGATCATGTACTATGTGTGGCCATGTCGTCCCTGCAAACTTCTTAATCTCGTGCGCCCGCCTAACTTTCTGCCGCCCTCTGCTAAGCTTCCCTTCCCTTGGAATCCATTCCGTAACCCTTAATGACCATCGGTTATCTTCCCTCCTCATTTCGTATCCTGCCCATGCCCATTTCTTTTTCTTGATTTCAACTAAGATGTCATTAATTCGCGTTTGTTCCCTCACCCAATCTGCTCTTTTCTTATCCTTTAACGTTACACCTATCATTCTTCTTTCCATAGCTCGTTGCGTCGTCCTCAATTTGAGCAGAACCCATTTCGTAAGCCTCCAGGTTTCTGCCCCATAGGTGAGTACTGGTAAGACACAGGTATTATATACTTTCCTCTGGAGGGGATAATGGCAACCTGCTAATCATCATCTGAGAATGCCTGCCAAACGCACCCCAGCCCATTCTTGTTCTTCTGAATATTTCTGTCTCATGATCCGCATCCGCTGTCACTACCTGCCCTAACTTGATGTATTCCCTTACGACTTCTAGTGCCTCGCTGCCAATTGTAAATTGCTGTTTTCTTCCGAGACTGTTAAGCATTACTTTAGTTTCCTGCAGATTAATTTTAGACCCACTCTTCTGCTTTGCCTATCCAGGTCAGTGAACATGCATTGCAATTGGTCCCCTGAGGTACTAAGGAAGGCAATGTCATCAGCGAATCGCGAGTTACTAAGCTATTCTCGATTAACTTTTATCCCCAAATCTTCCCAATCCATGTCTCTGAATACCTCCTGTAAAATAAAATGCCCAAATAAAACAAAGCATTTTGGGGGCCGTTGACCGTGCTGACGCAGTGTGATTTCTGCACAGTGCTCTAAATGTCAAAGTAAAGAAATGAAAAAAAGGTGTGGATAAACGACATGAGTAAGAATGACTCCCTTGCAGTGTGCATTCAGCTGTGCCGCTTTGCACTTTCCATTGCGCTTGAACTGGTATAGACCGGGGGAATCCGACTGTCGATTTAAAACAAAGCATTGCGGGGACTTTTGACCACGCTGACGCAATGTGATTTCTGCCCAGTCCCCTATATGTCAACTTGATAAAATGCAACAAGGCGTGGGTAAACGAAGAGACTAACAATGACTCCCATGAGGTGCGACTAGAGCAGCACAGGTCTGCACTGTGTGGTGTGGCTTACCTGGCATGCACCGCGGGAATCTCACTGTGCACTTAAAACAAACGATTGTGAAGGCTGTTGCCGATGCTGACACTATGGGATTTCTGCCCAGTGCTATTTAATGTCAACGTGAAGAAATGCAAGAAGGTGTGTATGCGATGAGAGTAACAATGACTCCCTCGAGGTGCGACTAGAGCAGTGCGGCTCTTGCGCAGTCTGCTGCACTCCAACTGGCATAGATCGGGGGAATCCGACTGTCCATTTAAAACAAATAATTGCGTGGGCCGTTCACCATGCTGACGCAATGTGATTTCTGCCTAGTGCTCTAAACGGCAAAGTGATGAAATAAAGAAATGCCTGGATAAAGGACAGGTGTAAGAGTGACTCCTGTGAGGTGCGGCTGGAGCAGTGCAGCTCTTGCGCGGTATGGTACGCCTCAACTGGCATGGACGGGCGGAATTCACTGTCCAAATGAAACAAAGCATTCTGGGAGCCAGTGCTCTAAATGTCAACGTGAAGAAATGCAAAAAGGTGGGTATAAAGGACAGGAGTAAGAATGACTCCCGTGCAGAGTTTATTGAGCAGTTTCGCTTTGTGCTATCCATTGTGCTTCATTTGGTATGGACCGGTGGAATCCAACTGTCCATTAAAACAAAGCTTTGCGAAGACTTTTGATCATGCTGACGTAATGTGACTTCTGCCCAGCGCTCTAAATGTCAACGTAAAGAAATGCAACAAGGCATGGCTACACAAAGCGAGTAACAATCGCTCTCTTGAGGTGCGGCTAGAGCAGTGTGGCGCTTGCGCTGCCTGGTGCGCTTCAACTGGCATGGACCGGGAGAATCCGACTCTCCAAATAAAACAATGCATTTTGAGGGCCGTTGACCATGCTGACGCAATGTGATTTCTGCCCAGGTCTGTAAATGTCAACGTGCAGAAATGAAAAAAAGGCGTGGTTAAACGACAGGAGTAAGAATGACTCCCTTGCAGTGTGGATTCAGGAGTGGCGCTTTATGCTATCTGTTGTGCATCAACTGGCATGGAGCGGCTGAAACTGACTGTCCACTTAAAACAAAGCATTGCAAGGACTTTTGACGATGCTGACGCAATGTGATTTGTGCCCAGGGCCCTAAATGTCAATGTGAGGAAATGGAACAAAGCGTGGGTGAAGGACGTTAGTAACAATGACTCCCTTGAGGTGCGGCTAGAACAGTGCTGCTTTGCACTGTCTGGTGTGGTTCAACTGGAATGCACAGGGGGAATCTTACTGTGCTTTTAAAAGATATAATTGCGAGGGCGGTTGACCATTTTTATGCAAGGTGATTTGTGCCCAGAACCCTAAATGTCAACCTGAAGAAATAGAACAAGGGGTGGGGGAGCTAAGTGAGTAACAATGACTCCCTTGAGCTGCGACTAGAGCAGTGCGGCTCTAGCGCTGCCTGGTGCGCTTCAACTGGGATAGATCGGGGCAATCCGACTGTCCATTTAAAACAAATGATTGCGAGGGCCATTGACCATGCTGACGCAATTTGATTTCTGCCTAGTGCTTTAAACGTGAAATAAATAAATTAAGGAAAGGGCTGGATAAACGACAGGAGTAACTATGACACCCTTTAGGTGCGGCTAGCGCAGTGCAGCTCTTGCGCGGTCTGGTGCGAATGAACTGGCATGGACTGACAGAATCCACTGTCCAAATAAAACAAACCATTCTGGGGGCCGTTGAGCATGCTGACGCAGTGTGATTTCTGCACAGTGCTCTAAATGTCGAAGTGAAAAAATGAAAAAAAAAAAGCGTGGATAAAAGACAGGAGTAAGAATGACTCCCTTGCAGTGTGGATTGAGCTGTGCCGCTTTGCACTTTCCGTTGCGCTTCAACTGGTATGGACCGGGAGAATCTGACTGTCCACATAAAACAAAGCATTGCGAGGACTTTTGACCATGCTGATGCAATGTGATCTCTGCCCAGTCCCCTAAATGTCAACGTGATAAAATGCAACAAGGCGAGGGTAAACGAAGAGACTAACAATGACTCCCATGAGGTGGGACTAGAGTAGCGCGGCTTTGCACTGTCTGGTGTGGTTTACCTGGCATGCAACGGGGGAATCTAACTCTGCCATGAAAAGAAATGATTGCGAAGGCCGTTGACCATGCTGACACAATGTGATTTCTGCCCAGTGCTATTTAATGGCAATGTGAAGAAATGCAAAAAAGGTGTGTGTAAGCGATGAGAGTAACAATGACACCCTTGAGGTGTGATTAGAGCAGCGCAGCATTTGCACATTCTGCTGCACTCCAGCTGGCATAGATCGGGGGAATCCGACTGTCCAATTAAAACAAATGATTGTGAGCGCCGTCGACAATGCTGACGGAATGTGATTTCTGCCCAGTGCTCTAAACGTCAAAGTGAAGTAAATAAAAAAAAGGACGGATAAACGACAGGAGTAACAATGACTCCCTCGTGGTGCGGCTATCGCAGTGCGGCTATTGCGTGGTCTTGTGCGCCTCAACTGGCATGGACCGGCGGAATCATCATCAGAATAGGCCTGGTTACGCCTACTGCAGGGCAAAGGCCTCTCCCATACATCTCCAACAACCCCGATCATGTACTAAGTGTGGCCATGTCGTCCCCGCAAACTTCTGAATCTCATGCGCCCGCCTAACTTTCTGCCGCCCTCTTCTAAGCTTCTCTTCCCTTGGAATCCATTCCGTAACCCTCAATGACCATCGGTTATCTTCCCTCCTCATTGCGTATCCTGCCCATGCCCCTTTCTTTTTCTTGATTTCAACTAAGATGTCATTAAGTCGCGTTTGTTCCCTCACCCAATCTGCTCTTTTCTTATCCTTGAACGTTACACCTATCATTCTTCTTTCCATAGCTCGTTGTGTCGTCCTCAATATGAGCAGAACCCTTTTCGTAAGCCTCAAGGTTTCTGCCCCATAGGTGAGTGCTGGTAAGACAAAGGTATTATATACTTTCCTCTTGAGGGGATAACGGCAACCTGCTATTCATCATCTGAGAATGCCTGCCAAACGCACCCCAGCCCATTCTTGTTCTTCTGAATATTTCTGTCTTATGATCCGCATCCGCTGTCACTACCTGACCTAAGTTGGTGTATTCCCTTACGACTTCCAGTGCCTCGCTGCCTATTGTAAATTGCGGTTTTCTTCGGAGACTGTTAAGCATTACTTTAGTTTCCTGCAGATTAATTTTTAGACCCACTCTTCTGCTTTGCCTATCCAGGTCACTGAACATGCATTGCAATTGGTCCCCTGAGGTACTAAGCAAGGCAATGTCATCAGCGAATCGCGAGTTACCAAGCTATTCTCGATTAACTTTTATCCCCAATTCTTCCCAATCCATGTCTCTGAATACCTCCTGTAAAATAAAATGCCCAAATAAAACAAAGCATTTTGGGGGCGGTTGACCGTGCTGACGCAGTGTGATTTCTGCACAGTGCTCTAAATGTCAAAGTGAAAAAATGAAAAAAAGGTGTGGATAAACGACATGAGTAAGAATGACTCCCTTGCAGTGTGCATTCAGCTGTGCCGCTTTGCACTTTCCATTGCGCTTCAACTGGTATAGACCGGGGGAATCCGACTGTCCATTTAAAACAAAGCATTGCGGGGACTTTTGACCATGCTGACGCAATGTGATTTCTCCCAGTCCCCTATATGTCAACTTGATAAAATCAACAAGGCGTGGGTAAACGAAGAGACTAACAATGACTCCCATGAGGTGCGACTAGAGCAGCACAGCTTTGCACTGTCTGGTGTGGTTTACCTGTCATGCACCGGGGGAATCTCACTGTGCACTTAAAACAAATTATTGTGAAGGCTGTTGCCGATGCTGACACAATGTGATTTCTGCCCAGTGCTATTTAATGTCAACGTGAAGAAATGCAAGAAGGTGTGCGTAAGCGAAGAGAGTAACAATGACTCCCTCGAAGTGCGACTAGAGCAGTGCGGCTCTTGCGCAGTCTGCTGCACTCCAACTGGCATAGATCGGGGGAATCCGACTGTCCATTTAAAACAAATGATTCGAGGGCCGTTCACCATGCTGACGCAATGTGATTTCTGCCTAGTGCTCTAAACGGCAAAGTGATGAAATAAAGAAATGCCTGGATAAAGGAACGGTGTAAGAGTGACTCCTGTGAGGTGCGGCTGGAGCAGTGCAGCTCTTTCACGGTATGGTACGCCTCAACTGGCATGGACCGGCGGAATTCACTGTCCAAATGAAACAAAGCATTCTGGGGGCCAGTGCTCTAAAGGTCAACGTGAAGAAATGCAAAAAGGTGGGTATAAAGGACAGGAGTAAGAATGACTCCCGTGCAGAGTTTATTGAGCAGTTTCGCTTTGTGCTATCCACTGTGCTTCATTTGGTATGGACCGGTGGAATCCAACTGTCCATTAAAACAAAGCTTTGCGAAGACTTTTGATCATGCTGACGTAATGTGACTTCTGCCCAGCGCTCTAAATGTCAACGTGAAGAAATGCAACAAGGCATGGCTACACAAAGCGAGTAACAATGACTCTCTTGAGGGGCGCCTAGAGCAGTGTGGCGCTTGCGCTGCTTGGTGCGCTTCAACTGGCATGGACCGGGAGAATCCGACTCTCCAAATAAAACAATGCATTTTGAGGGCCGTTGACCATGCTGACGCAATGTGATTTCTGCCCAGGTCTGTAAATGTCAACGTGAAGAAATGAAAAAAAGGCGTGGTTAAACGACAGGAGTAACTATGACACCCTTTAGGTGCGGCTAGCGCAGTACAGCTCTTACGCGGTCTGGTGCGAATGAACTGGCATGGACTGACAGAATCCACTGTCCAAATAAAACAAACCATTCTGGGGGCCGTTGAGCATGCTGACGCAGTGTGATTTCTGCACAGTGCTCTAAATGTCGAAGTGAAAAAATGAAAAAAAAGCGTGGATAAAAGACAGGAGTAAGAATGACTCCCTTGCAGTGTGGATTGAGCTGTGCCGCTTTGCAATTTCCGTTGCGCTTCAACTGGTATGGACCGGGAGAATCTGACTGTCCATTAAAAACAAAGCATTGCGAGGACTTTTGACCATGCTGATGCAATGTGATCTCTGCCCAGTCCCCTATATGTCAACTTGATAAAATCAACAAGGCGTGGGTAAACGAAGAGACTAACAATGACTCCCATGAGGTGCGACTAGAGCAGCGCGGCTCTGCACTGTCTGGTGTGGCTTACCTGGCATGCACCGGGGGAATCTCACTGTGCACTTAAAACAAATGATTGTGAAGGCTGTTGCCGATGCTGACACAATGTGATTTCTGCCCAGTGCTATTTAATGTCAACGTGAAGAAATGCAAGAAGGTGTGTGTAAGCTATGAGAGTAACAATGACTCCCTTGAGGTGCGACTAGAACAGTGCAGCTTTTGCAGTCTGCTGCACTCCAGCTGGCATAGATCGGGGGAATCCGACTGTCCATTTAAAACAAATGATTGCGAGGGCCGTCGACCATGCTGACGCAATGTGATTTCTGCCCAGGGCTCTAAACGTGAAACTGAAGTAAATAAAAAAAGGCATGGATAAACTACAGGAGTCACAATGACTCCCTTGTGGTGCGGCTATCGCAGTGCGGCTCTTGCGTGGTCTTGTATGCCTCAACTGGCATGGACCGGCGGAATCATCATCAGCATCAGCCTGGTTACGCCTACTGCAGGGCAAAGGCCTCTCCCGTACATCTCCAACAACCCCGATCATGTACTATGTGTGGCCATGTCGTCCCTGCAAACTTCTTAATCTCGTGCGCCCGCCTAACTTTCTGCCGCCCTCTGCTAAGCTTCCCTTCCCTTGGAATCCATTCCGTAACCCTTAATGACCATCGGTTATCTTCCCTCCTCATTTCGTATCCTGCCCATGCCCATTTCTTTCTCTTGATTTCAACTAAGATGTCATTAACTCGCGTTTGTTCCCTCACCCAATCTGCTCTTTTCTTATCCTTTAACGTTACACCTATCATTCTTCTTTCCATAGCTCGTTGCGGCGTCCTCAATTTGAGCAGAACCCATTTCGTAAGCCTCCAGGTTTCTGCCCCATAGGTGAGTACTGGTAAGACACAGGTATTATATACTTTCCTCTTGAGGGGATAATGGCAACCTGCTAATCATCATCTGAGAATGCCTGCCAAACACACCCCAGCCCATTCTTGTTCTTCTGAATATTTCTGTCTCATGATCCGCATCCGCTGTCACTACCTGCCCTAAGTTGATGTATTCCCTTACGACTTCTAGTGCCTCGCTGCCAATTGTAAATTGCTGTTTTCTTCCGAGACTGTTAAGCATTACTTTAGCTTCCTGCTGATTAATTTTTAGACCCACTCTTCTGCTTTGCCTATCCAGGTCAGTGAACATGCATTGCAATTGGTCCCCTGAGGTACTGAGGAAGGCAATGTCATCAGCGAATCGCGAGTTACTAAGCTATTCTCGATTAACTTTTATCCCCAATTCTTCCCAATCCATGTCTCTGAATACCTCCTGTAAAATAAAATGCCCAAATAAAACAAAGCATTTTGGGGGCCGTTGACCGTGCTGACGCAGTGTGATTTCTGCCCAGTCCCCTATATGTCAACTTGATAAAATGCAACAAGGCGTGGGTAAACGAAGAGACTAACAATGACTCCCATGAGGTGCGACTAGAGCAGCACGGTTCTGCACTGTCTGGTGTGGTTTACCTGGCATGCACCGCGGGAATCTCACTGTGCACTTAAAACAAATGATTGTGAAGGCTGTTGCCGATGCTGACACTATGTGATTTCTGCCCAGTGCTATTTAATGTCAACGTGAAGAAATGCAAGAAGGTGTGCGTAAGCGATGAGAGTAACAATGACTCCCTCGTGGTGCGACTAGAGCAGTGCGGCTCTTGCGCAGTCTGCTGCACTCCAACTGGCATAGATCGGGGGAATCCGACTGTCCATTTAAAACAAATGATTCGAGGGCCGTTCACCATGCTGACGCAATGTGATTTCTGCCTAGTGCTCTAAACGGCAAAGTGATGAAATAAAGAAATGCCTGGATAAAGGAACGGTGTAAGAGTGACTCCTGTGAGGTGCGGCTGGAGCAGTGCAGCTCTTGCACGGTATGGTACGCCTCAACTGGCATGGACCGGCGGAATTCACTGTCCAAATGAAACAAAGCATTCTGGGGGCCAGTGCTCTAAAGGTCAACGTGAAGAAATGCAAAAAGGTGGGTATAAAGGACAGGAGTAAGAATGACTCCCGTGCAGAGTTTATTGAGCAGTTTCGCTTTGTGCTATCCATTGTGCTTCATTTGGTATGGACCGGTGGAATCCAACTGTCCATTAAAACAAAGCTTTGCGAAGACTTTTGATCATGCTGACGTAATGTGACTTCTGCCCAGCGCTCTAAATGTCAACGTGAAGAAATGCAACAAGGCATGGCTACACAAAGCGAGTAACAATGGCTCTCTTGAGGGGCGGCTAGAGCAGTGTGGCGCTTGCGCTGCTTGGTGCGCTTCAACTGGCATGGACCGGGAGAATCCGACTCTCCAAATAAAACAATGCATTTTGAGGGCCGTTGACCATGCTGACGCAATGTGATTTCTGCCCAGGTCTGTAAATGTCAACGTGAAGAAATGAAAAAAAGGCGTGGTTAAAAGACAGGAGAAACTATGACACCCTTTAGGTGCGGCTAGCGCAGTACAGCTCTTGCGCGGTCTGGTGCGAATGAACTGGCATGGACTGACAGAATCCACTGTCCAAATAAAACAAACCATTCTGGGGGCCGTTGAGCATGCTGACGCAGTGTGATTTCTGCACAGTGCTCTAAATGTCGAAGTGAAAAAATGAAAAAAAAGCGTGGATAAAAGACAGGAGTAAGAATGACTCCCTTGCAGTGTGGATTGAGCTGTGCCGCTTTGCACTTTCCGTTGCGCTTCAACTGGTATGGACCGGGAGAATCTGACTGTCCATTGAAAACAAAGCATTGCGAGGACTTTTGACCATGCTGATGCAATGTGATCTCTGCCCAGTCCCCTATATGTCAACTTGATAAAATCAACAAGGCGTGGGTAAACGAAGAGACTAACAATGACTCCCATGAGGTGCGACTAGAGCAGCACGGCTCTGCACTGTCTGGTGTGGCTTACCTGGCATGCACCGGGGGAATCTCACTGTGCACTTAAAACAAATGATTGTGAAGGCTGTTGCCGATGCTGACACAATGTGATTTCTGCCCAGTGCTATTTAATGTCAACGTGAAGAAATGCAAGAAGGTGTGTGTAAGCTATGAGAGTAACAATGACTCCCTTGAGGTGCGACTAGAACAGTGCAGCTTTTGCAGTCTGCTGCACTCCAGCTGGCATAGATCGGGGGAATCCGACTGTCCATTTAAAACAAATGATTGCGAGGGCCGTCGACCATGCTGACGCAATGTGATTTCTGCCCAGGGCTCTAAACGTGAAACTGAAGTAAATAAAAAAAGGCATGGATAAACTACAGGAGTCACAATGACTCCCTTGTGGTGCGGCTATCGCAGTGCGGCTCTTGCGTGGTCTTGTATGCCTCAACTGGCATGGACCGGCGGAATCATCATCAGCATCAGCCTGGTTACGCCTACTGCAGGGCAAAGGCCTCTCCCGTACATCTCCAACAACCCCGATCATGTACTATGTGTGGCCATGTCGTCCCTGCAAACTTCTTAATCTCGTGCGCCCGCCTAACTTTCTGCCGCCCTCTGCTAAGCTTCCCTTCCCTTGGAATCCATTCCGTAACCCTTAATGACCATCGGTTATCTTCCCTCCTCATTTCGTATCCTGCCCATGCCCATTTCTTTCTCTTGATTTCAACTAAGATGTCATTAACTCGCGTTTGTTCCCTCACCCAATCTGCTCTTTTCTTATCCTTTAACGTTACACCTATCATTCTTCTTTCCATAGCTCGTTGCGGCGTCCTCAATTTGAGCAGAACCCATTTCGTAAGCCTCCAGGTTTCTGCCCCATAGGTGAGTACTGGTAAGACACAGGTATTATATACTTTCCTCTTGAGGGGATAATGGCAACCTGCTAATCATCATCTGAGAATGCCTGCCAAACGCACCCCAGCCCATTCTTGTTCTTCTGAATATTTCTGTCTCATGATCCGCATCCGCTGTCACTACCTGCCCTAAGTTGATGTAATCCCTTACGACTTCTAGTGCCTCGCTGCCAATTGTAAATTGCTGTTTTCTTCCGAGACTGTTAAGCATTACTTTAGTTTCCTGCAGATTAATTTTTAGACCCACTCTTCTGCTTTGCCTATCCAGGTCAGTGAACATGCATTGCAATTGGTCCCCTGAGGTACTAAGGAAGGCAATGTCATCAGCGAATCGCGAGTTACTAAGCTATTCTCGATTAACTTTTATCCCCAAATCTTCCCAATCCATGTCTCTGAATACCTCCTGTAAAATAAAATGCCCAAATAAAACAAAGCATTTTGGGGGCCGTTGACCGTGCTGACGCAGTGTGATTTCTGCACAGTGCTCTAAATGTCAAAGTAAAGAAATGAAAAAAAGGTGTGGATAAACGACATGAGTGAGAATGACTCCCTTGCAGTGTGCATTCAGCTGTGCCGCTTTGCACTTTCCATTGCGCTTGAACTGGTATAGACCGGGGGAATCCGACTGTCGATTTAAAACAAAGCATTGCGGGGACTTTTGACCACGCTGACGCAATGTGATTTCTGCCCAGTCCCCTATATGTCAACTTGATAAAATGCAACAAGGCGTGGGTAAACGAAGAGACTAACAATGACTCCCATGAGGTGCGACTAGAGCAGCACAGGTCTGCACAGTCTGGTGTGGCTTACCTGGCATGCACCGCGGGAATCTCACTGTGCACCTAAAACAAACGATTGTGAAGGCTGTTGCCGATGCTGACACTATGTGATTTCTGCCCAGTGCTATTTAATGTCAACGTGAAGAAATGCAAGAAGGTGTGTATGCGATGAGAGTAACAATGACTCCCTCGAGGTGCGACTAGAGCAGTGCGGCTCTTGCGCAGTCTGCTGCACTCCAACTGGCATAGATCGGGGGAATCCGACTGTCCATTTAAAACAAATAATTGCGTGGGCCGTTCACCATGCTGACGCAATGTGATTTCTGCCTAGTGCTCTAAACGGCAAAGTGATGAAATAAAGAAATGCCTGGATAAAGGACAGGTGTAAGAGTGACTCCTGTGAGGTGCGGCTGGAGCAGTGCAGCTCTTGCGCGGTATGGTACGCCTCAACTGGCATGGACGGGCGGAATTCACTGTCCAAATGAAACAAAGCATTCTGGGAGCCAGTGCTCTAAATGTCAACGTGAAGAAATGCAAAAAGGTGGGTATAAAGGACAGGAGTAAGAATGACTCCCGTGCAGAGTTTATTGAGCAGTTTCGCTTTGTGCTATCCATTGTGCTTCATTTGGTATGGACCGGTGGAATCCAACTGTCCATTAAAACAAAGCTTTGCGAAGACTTTTGATCATGCTGACGTAATGTGACTTCTGCCCAGCGCTCTAAATGTCAACGTGAAGAAATGCAACAAGGCATGGCTACACAAAGCGAGTAACTATCGCTCTCTTGAGGTGCGGCTAGAGCAGTGTGGCGCTTGCGCTGCCTGGTGCGCTTCAACTGGCATGGACCGGGAGAATCCGACTCTCCAAATAAAACAATGCATTTTGAGGGCCGTTGAGCATGCTGACGCAATGTGATTTCTGCCCAGGTCTGTAAATGTCAACGTGCAGAAATGAAAAAAAGGCGTGGTTAAACGACAGGAGTAAGAATGACTCCCTTGCAGTGTGCATTCAGCTGTGCCGCTTTGCACTTTCCATTGGGCTTGAACTGGTATAGACCGGGGGAATCCGACTGTCCATTTAAAACAAAGCATTGCGGGGACTTTTGACCACGCTGACGCAATGTGATTTCTGCCCAGTCCCCTATATGTCAACTTGATAAAATGCAACAAGGCGTGGGTAAACGAAGAGACTAACAATGACTCCCATGAGGTGCGACTAGAGCAGCACAGGTCTGCACTGTCTGGTGTGGCTTACCTGGCATGCACCGCGGGAATCTCACTGTGCACTTAAAACAAACGATTGTGAAGGCTGTTGCCGATGCTGACACTATGTGATTTCTGCCCAGTGCTATTTAATGTCAACGTGAAGAAATGCAAGAAGGTGTGAATGCGATGAGAGTAACAATGACTCCAGCGAGGTGCGACTAGAGCAGTGCGGCTCTTGCGCAGTCTGCTGCACTCCAACTGGCATAGATCGGGGGAATCCGACTGTCCATTTAAAACAAATAATTGCGCGGGCCGTTCACCATGCTGACGCAATGTGATTTCTGCCTAGTGCTATAAACGGCAAAGTGATGAAATAAAGAAATGCCTGGATAAAGGACAGGTGTAAGAGTGACTCCTGTGAGGTGCGGCTGGAGCAGTGCAGCTCTTGCGCGGTATGGTACGCCTCAACTGGCATGGACGGGCGGAATTCACTGTCCAAATGAAACAAAGCATTCTGGGAGCCAGTGCTCTAAATGTCAACGTGAAGAAATGCATAAAGGTGGGTATAAAGGACAGGAGTAAGAATGACTCCCGTGCAGAGTTTATTGAGCAGTTTCGCTTTGTGCTATCCATTGTGCTTCATTTGGTATGGACCGGTGGAATCCAACTGTCCATTAAAACAAAGCTTTGCGAAGACTTTTGATCATGCTGACGTAATGTGACTTCTGCCCAGCGCTCTAAATGTCAACGTGAAGAAATGCAACAAGGCATGGCTACACAAAGCGAGTAACAATGGCCCTCTTGAGGTGCGGCTAGAGCAGTGTGGCGCTTGCGCTGCCTGGTGCGCTTCAACTGGCATGGACCGGGAGAATCCGACTCTCCAAATAAAACAATGCATTTTGAGGGCCGTTGACCATGCTGACGCAATGTGATTTCTGCCCAGGTCTGTAAATGTCAACGTGCAGAAATGAAAAAAAAGGCGTGGTTAAACGACAGGAGTAAGAATGACTCCCTTGCAGTGTGGATTCAGGAGTGGCGCTTTATGCTATCTGTTGTGCATCAACTGGCATGGAGCGGCTGAAACTGACTGTCCACTTAAAACAAAGCATTGCAAGGACTTTTGACGATGCTGACGCAATGTGATTTGTGCCCAGGGCTCTAAATGTCAATGTGAGGAAATGGAACAAAGCGTGGGTGAAGGACGTTAGTAACAATGACTCCCTTGAGGTGCGGCTAGAACAGTGCTGCTTTGCACTGTCTGGTGTGGTTCAACTGGAATGCACAGGGGGAATCTTACTGTGCTTTTAAAAGATATAATTGCGAGGGCGGTTGACCATTTTTATGCAAGGTGATTTGTGCCCAGTGCCCTAAATGTCAACCTGAAGAAATAGAACAAGGCGTGGGGGAGCTAAGTGAGTAACAATGACTCCCTTGAGCTGCGACTAGAGCAGTGCGGCTCTAGCGCTGCCTGGTGCGCTTCAACTGGGATAGATCGGGGTAATCCGACTGTCCATTTAAAACAAATGATTGCGAGGGCCGTTGACCATGCTGACGCAATTTGATTTCTGCCTAGTGCTTTAAACGTGAAATAAATAAATTAAGGAAAGGGCTGGATAAACGACAGGAGTAACTATGACACCCTTTAGGTGCGGCTAGCGCAGTGCAGCTCTTGCGCGGTCTGGTGCGAATGAACTGGCATGGACTGACAGAATCCACTGTCCAAATAAAACAAACCATTCTGGGGGCCGTTGAGCATGCTGACGCAGTGTGATTTCTGCACAGTGCTCTAAATGTCGAAGTGAAAAAATGAAAAAAAAGCGTGGATAAAAGATAGGAGTAAGAATGACTCCCTTGCAGTGTGGATTGAGCTGTGCCGCTTTGCACTTTCCGTTGCGCTTCAACTGGTATGGACCGGGAGAATCTGACTGTCCATTTAAAACAAAGCATTGCGAGGACTTTTGACCATGCTGATGCAATGTGATCTCTGCCCAGTCCCCTAAATGTCAACGTGATAAAATGCAACAGGCGAGGGTAAACGAAGAGACTAACAATGACTCCCATGAGGTGGGACTAGTGTAGCGCGGCTTTGCACTGTCTGGTGTGGTTTACCTGGCATGCAACGGGGGAATCTAACTCTGCCATGAAAAGAAATGATTGCGAAGGCCGTTGACCATGCTGACACAATGTGATTTCTGCCCAGTGCTATTTAATGTCAATGTGAAGAAATGCAAAAAAGGTGTGTGTAAGCGATGAGAGTAACAATGACACCCTTGAGGTGTGATTAGAGCAGCGCAGCATTTGCACAGTCTGCTGCACTCCAGCTGGCATAGATCGGGGGAATCCGACTGTCCAATTAAAACAAATGATTGTGAGCGCCGTCGACCATGCTGACGGAATGTGATTTCTGCCCAGTGCTCTAAACGTCAAAGTGAAGTAAATAAAAAAAGGACGGTTAAACGACAGGAGTAACAATGACTCCCTCGTGGTGCGGCTATCGCAGTGCGGCTCTTGCGTGGTCTTGTGCGCCTCAACTGGCATGGACCGGCGGAATCATCATCAGCATAGGCCTGGTTACGCCTACTGCAGGGCAAAGGCCTCTCCCATACATCTCCAACAACCCCGATCACGTACTAAGTGTGGCCATGTCGTCCCCGCAAACTTCTTAATCTCATGCGCCCGCCTAACTTTCTGCCGCCCTCTGCTAAGCTTCTCTTCCCTTGGAATCCATTCCGTAACCCTCAATGACCATCGGTTATCTTCCCTCCTCATTGCGTATCCTGCCCATGCCCCTTTCTTTTTCTTGATTTCAACTAAGATGTCATTAAGTCGCGTTTGTTCCCTCACACAATCTGCTCTTTTCTTATTCTTGAACGTTACACCTATCATTCTTCTTTCCATAGCTCGTTGTGTCTTCCTCAATATGAGCAGAACCCTTTTCGTAAGCCTCAAGGTTTCTGCCCCATAGGTGAGTGCTGGTAAGACACAGGTATTATATACTTTCCTCTTGAGGGGATAACGGCAACCTGCTATTCATCATCTGAGAATGCCTGCCAAACGCACCCCAGCCCATTCTTGTTCTGAATATTTCTGTCTTATGATCCGCATCCGCTGTCACTACCTGACCGAAGTTGGTGTATTCCCTTACGACTTCCAGTGCCTCGCTGCCTATTGTAAATTGCGGTTTTCTTCGGAGACTGTTAAGCATTACTTTAGTTTCCTGCAGATTAATTTTTAGACCCACTCTTCTGCTTTGCCTATCCAGGTCACTGAACATGCATTGCAATTGGTCCCCTGAGGTACTAAGCAAGGCAATGTCATCAGCGAATCGCGAGTTACCAAGCTATTCTCGATTAACTTTTATCCCCAATTCTTCCCAATCCATGTCTCTGAATACCTCCTGTAAAATAAAATGCCCAAATAAAACAAAGCATTTTGGGGGCCGTTGACCGTGCTGACGCAGTGTGATTTCTGCACAGTGCTCTAAATGTCAAAGTGAAAAAATGAAAAAAAGGTGTGGATAAACGACATGAGTAAGAATGACTCCCTTGCAGTGTGCATTCAGCTGTGCCGCTTTGCACTTTCCATTGCGCTTCAACTGGTATAGACCGGGGGAATCCGACTGTCCATTTAAAACAAAGCATTGCAGGGACTTTTGACCATGCTGACGCAATGTGATTTCTGCCCAGTCCCCTATATGTCCACTTGATAAAATCAACAAGGCGTGGGTAAACGAAGAGACTAACAATGACTCCCATGAGGTGCGACTAGAGCAGCACAGCTTTGCACTGTCTGGTGTGGTTTACCTGTCATGCACCGGGGGAATCTCACTGTGCACTTAAAACAAATGATTGTGAAGGCTGTTGCCGATGCTGACACAATGTGATTTCTGCCCAGTGCTATTTAATGTCAACGTGAAGAAATGCAAGAAGGTGCGTATGCGATGAGAGTAACAATGACTCCCTCGAGGTGCGACTAGAGCAGTGCGGCTCTTGTGCAGTCTGCTGCACTCCAACTGGCATAGATCGGGGGAATCCGACTGTCCATTTAAAACAAATGATTACGCGGGCCGTTCACCATGCTGACGCAATGTGATTTCTGCCTAGTGCTCTAATCGGCAAAGTGATGAAATAAAGAAATGCCTGGATAAAGGACAGGTGTAAGAGTGACTCCTGTGAGGTGCGGCTGGAGCAGTGCAGCTCTTGCGCGGTATGGTACGCCTCAACTGGCATGGACGGGCGGAATTCACTGTCCAAATGAAACAAAGCATTCTGGGAGCCAGTGCTCTAAATGTCAACGTGAAGAAATGCAAAAAGATGGGTATAAAGGACAGGAGTAAGAATGACTCCCGTGCAGAGTTTATTGAGCAGTTTCGCTTTGTGCTATCCATTGTGCTTCATTTGGTATGGACCGGTGGAATCCAACTGTCCACTAAAACAAAGCTTTGCGAAGACTTTTGATCATGCTGACGTAATGTGACTTCTGCCCAGCGCTCTAAATGTCAACGTGAAGAAATGCAACAAGGCATGGCTACACAAAGCGAGTAACAATGGCCCTCTTGAGGTGCGGCTAGAGCAGTGTGGCGCTTGCGCTGCCTGGTGCGCTTCAACTGGCATGGACCGGGAGAATCCGACTCTCCAAATAAAACAATGCATTTTGAGGGCCGTTGACCATGCTGACGCAATGTGATTTCTGCCCAGGTCTGTAAATGTCAACGTGCAGAAATGAAAAAAAGGCGTGGTTAAACGACAGGAGTAAGAATGACTCCCTTGCAGTGTGGATTCAGGAGTGGCGCTTTATGCTATCTGTTGTGCTTCAACTGGCATGGACCGGCTGAAACTGACTGTCCACTTAAAACAAAGCATTGCAAGGACTTTTGACGATGCTGACGCAATGTGATTTGTGCCCAGGGCTCTAAATGTCAATGTGAGGAAATGGAACAAAGCGTGGGTGAAGGACGTTAGTAACAATGACTCCCTTGAGGTGCGGCTAGAACAGTGCTGCTTTGCACTGTCTGGTGTGGTTCAACTGGAATGCACAGGGGGAATCTTACTGTGCTTTTAAAAGATATAATTGCGAGGGCGGTTGACCATTTTTATGCAAGGTGATTTGTGCCCAGTGCCCTAAATGTCAACCTGAAGAAATAGAACAAGGCGTGGGGGAGCTAAGTGAGTAACAATGACTCCCTTGAGCTGCGGCTAGAGCAGTGCGGCTCTAGCGCTGCCTGGTGCGCTTCAACTGGGATAGATCGGGGTAATCCGACTGTCCATTTAAAACAAATGATTGCGAGGGCCGTTGACCATGCTGACGCAATTTGATTTCTGCCTAGTGCTTTAAACGTGAAATAAATAAATTAAGGAAAGGGCTGGATAAACGACAGGAGTAACTATGACACCCTTTAGGTGCGGCTAGCGCAGTGCAGCTCTTGCGCGGTCTGGTGCGAATGAACTGGCATGGACTGACAGAATCCACTGTCCAAATAAAACAAACCATTCTGGGGGCCGTTGAGCATGCTGACGCAGTGTGATTTCTGCACAGTGCTCTAAATGTCGAAGTGAAAAAATGAAAAAAAAAGCGTGGATAAAAGACAGGAGTAAGAATGACTCCCTTGCAGTGTGGATTGAGCTGTGCCGCTTTGCACTTTCCGTTGCGCTTCAACTGGTATGGACCGGGAGAATCTGACTGTCCATTTAAAACAAAGCATTGCGAGGACTTTTGACCATGCTGATGCAATGTGATCTCTGCCCAGTCCCCTATATGTCAACTTGATAAAATCAACAAGGCGAGGGTAAACGAAGAGACTAACAATGACTCCCATGAGGTGCGACTAGAGCAGCACGGCTCTGCACTGTCTGGTGTGGCTTACCTGGCATGCACCGGGGGAATCTCACTGTGCACTTAAAACAAATGATTGTGAAGGCTGTTGCCGATGCTGACGCAATGTGATTTCTGCCCAGTGCTATTTAATGTCAACGTGAAGAAATGCAAGAAGGTGTGTGTAAGCTATGAGAGTAACAATGACTCCCTTGAGGTGCGAATAGAACAGTGCAGCTTTTGCACAGTCTGCTGCACTCCAGCTGGCATAGATCGGGGGAATCCGACTGTCCATTTAAAACAAATGATTGCGAGGGCCCTCGACCATGCTGACGCAATGTGATTTCTGCCCAGTGCTCTAAACGTGAAACTGAAGTAAATAAAAAAAGGCATGGATAAACTACAGGAGTCACAATGACTCCCTTGTGGTGCGGCTATCGCAGTGCGGCTCTTGCGTGGTCTTGTGTGCCTCAACTGGCATGGACCGGCGGAATCATCATCAGCATCAGCCTGGTTACGCCTACTGCAGGGCAAAGGCCTCTCCCGTACATCTCCAACAACCCCGATCATGTACTATGTGTGGCCATGTCGTCCCTGCAAACTTCTTAATCTCATGCGCCCGCCTAACTTTCTGCCGCCCTCTGCTAAGCTTCCCTTCCCTTGGAATCCCTTCCGTAACCTTTAATGACCATCGGTTATCTTCCCTCCTCATTTCGTATCCTGCCCATGCCCATTTCTTTTTCTTGATTTCAACTAAGATGTCATTAACTCGCGTTTGTTCCCTCACCCAATCTGCTCTTTTCTTATCCTTTAACGTTACACCTATCATTCTTCTTTCCATAGCTCGTTGCGTCGTCCTCAATTTGAGCAGAACCCATTTCGTAAGCCTCCAGGTTTCTGCCCCATAGGTGAGTACTGGTAAGACACAGGTATTATATACTTTCCTCTTGAGGGGATAATGGCAACCTGCTAATCATCTACTGAGAATGCCTGCCAAACGCACCCCAGCCCATTCTTGTTCTTCTGAATATTTCTGTCTCATGATCCGCATCCGCTGTCACTACCTGCCCTAAGTTGATGTAATCCCTTACGACTTCTAGTGCCTCGCTGCCAATTGTAAATTGCTGTTTTCTTCCGAGACTGTTAAGCATTACTTTAGTTTCCTGCAGATTAATTTTTAGACCCACTCTTCTGCTTTGCCTATCCAGGTCAGTGAACATGCATTGCAATTGGTCCCCTGAGGTACTAAGGAAGGCAATGTCATCAGCGAATCGCGAGTTACTAAGCTATTCTCGATTAACTTTTATCCCCAAATCTTCCCAATCCATGTCTCTGAATACCTCCTGTAAAATAAAATGCCCAAATAAAACAAAGCATTTTGGGGGCCGTTGACCATGCTGACGCAATGTGATTTCTGCCCAGGTCTGTAAATGTCAACGTGCAGAAATGAAAAAAGGCGTGGTTAAACGACAGGAGTAAGAATGACTCCCTTGCAGTGTGGATTCAGGAGTGGCGCTTTATGCTATCTGTTGTGCATCAACTGGCATGGACCGGGGGAATCCGACTGTCCATTTAAAACAAAGCATTGCGGGGACTTTTGACCATGCTGACGCAATGTGATTTCTGCCCAGTCCCCTATATGTCAACTTGATAAAATCAGCAAGGCGAGGGTAAACGAAGAGACTAACACTGACTCCCATGAGGTGCGACTAGAGCAGCACGGCTCTGCACTGTCTGGTGTGGCTTACCTGGCATGCACCGGGGGAATCTCACTGTGCACTTAAAACAAATGATTGTGAAGGCTGTTGCCGATGCTGACGCAATGTGATTTCTGCCCAGTGCTATTTAATGTCAACGTGAAGAAATGCAAGAAGGTGTGTATGCGATGAGAGTAACAATGACTCCCTCGAGGTGCGACTAGAGCGGTGCGGCTCTTGCGCAGTCTGCTGCACTCCAACTGGCATAGATCGGGGGAATCCGACTGTCCATTTAAAACAAATGATTACGCGGGCCGTTCACCATGCTGACGCAATGTGATTTCTGCCTAGTGCTCTAAACGGCAAAGTGATGAAATAAAGAAATGCCTGGATAAAGGACAGGTGTAAGAGTGACTCCTGTGAGGTGCGGCTGGAGCAGTGCAGCTCTTGCGCGGTATGGTACGCCTCAACTGGCATGGACGGGCGGAATTCACTGTCCAAATGAAACAAAGCATTCTGGGAGCCAGTGCTCTAAATGTCAACGTGAAGAAATGCAAAAAGGTGGGTATAAAGGACAGGAGTAAGAATGACTCCCGTGCAGAGTTTATTGAGCAGTTTCGCTTTGTGCTATCCATTGTGCTTCATTTGGTATGGACCGGTGGAATCGAACTGTCCATCAAAACAAAGCTTTGCGAAGACTTGATCATGCTGACGTAATGTGACTTCTGCCCAGCGCTCTAAATGTCAACGTGAAGAAATGCAACAAGGCATGGCTACACAAAGCGAGTAACAATGGCTCTCTTGAGGTGCGGCTAGAGCAGTGTGGCGCTTGCGCTTCCTGGTGCGCTTCAACTGGCATGGACCGGGAGAATCCGACTCTCCAAATAAAACAATGCATTTTGAGGGCCGTTGACCATGCTGACGCAATGTGATTTCTGCCCAGGTCTGTAAATGTCAACGTGAAGAAATGAAAAAAAAGGCGTGGTTAAACGACAGGAGTAAGAATGACTCCCTTGCAGTGTGGATTCAGGAGTGGCGCTTTATGCTATCTGTTGTGCTTCAACTGGCATGGACCGGCTGAAACTGACTGTCCACTTAAAACAAAGCATTGCAAGGACTTTTGACGATGCTGACGCAATGTGATTTGTGCCCAGGGCTCTAAATGTCAATGTGAGGAAATGGTACAAAGCGTGAGTGAAGGACGTTAGTAACAATGACTCCCTTGAGGTGCGGCTAGAACAGTGCTGCTTTGCACTGTCTGGTGTGGTTCAACTGGAATGCACAGGGGGAATCTTACTGTGCTTTTAAAAGATATAATTGCGAGGGCGGTTGACCATTTTTATGCAAGGTGATTTGTGCCCAGTGCCCTAAATGTCAACCTGAAGAAATAGAACAAGGCGTGGGGGAGCTAAGTGAGTAACAATGACTCCCTTGAGCTGCGGCTAGAGCAGTGCGGCTCTAGCGCTGCCTGGTGCGCTTCAACTGGGATAGATCGGGGTAATCCGACTGTCCATTTAAAACAAATGATTGCGAGGGCCGTTGACCATGCTGACGCAATTTGATTTCTGCCTAGTGCTTTAAACGTGAAATAAATAAATTAAGGAAAGGGCTGGATAAACGACAGGAGTAACTATGACACCCTTTAGGTGCGGCTAGCGCAGTGCAGCTCTTGCGCGGTCTGGTGCGAATGAACTGGCACGGACTGACAGAATCCACTGTCCAAATAAAACAAACCATTCTGGGGGCAGTTGAGCATGCTGACGCAGTGTGATTTCTGCACAGTGCTCTAAATGTCGAAGTGAAAAAATGAAAAAAAAGCGTGGATAAAAGACAGGAGTAAGAATGACTCCCTTGCAGTGTGGATTGAGCTGTGCCGCTTTGCACTTTCCGTTGCGCTTCAACTGGTATGGACCGGGAGAATCTGACTGTCCATTTAAAACAAAGCATTGCGAGGACTTTTGACCATGCTGATGCAATGTGATCTCTGCCCAGTCCCCTATATGTCAACTTGATAAAATCATCAAGGCGTGGGTAAACGAAGAGACTAACAATGACTCCCATGAGGTGCGACTAGAGTAGCACGGCTCTGCACTGTCTGGTGTGGCTTACCTGGCATGCACCGGGGGAATCTCACTGTGCACTTAAAACAAATGATTGTGAAGGCTGTTGCCGATGCTGACACTATGTGATTTCTGCCCAGTGCTATTTAATGTCAACGTGAAGAAATGCAAGAAGGTGCGTGTAAGCGGTGAGAGTAACAATGACTCCCTTGAGGTGCGACTAGAGCAGTGCAGCTTTTGCACAGTCTGCTGCACTCCAGCTGGCATAGATCGAGGAATCCGACTGTCCATTTAAAACAAATGATTGCGAGGGCCGTCGGCCATGCTGACGCAATGTGATTTCTGCCCAGTGCTCTAAACGTGAAACTGAAGTAAATAAAAAAAGGCATGGATAAACTACAGGAGTCACAATGACTCCCTTGTGGTGCGGCTTTCGCAGTGCGGCTCTTGCGTGGTCTTGTGTGCCTCAACTGGCATGGACCGGTGGAATCATCATCAGCATCAGCCTGGTTACGCCTACTGCAGGGCAAAGGCCTCTCCCATACATCTCCAACAAACCCGATCATGTACTAAGTGTGGCCATGTCGTCCCTGCAAACTTCTGAATCTCATGCGCCCGCCTAACTTTCTGCCGCCCTCTGCTAAGCTTCTCTTCCCTTGGAATCCATTCCGTAACCCTCAATGACCATCGGTTATCTTCCCTCCTCATTGCGTATCCTGCCCATGCCCCTTTCTTTTTCTTGATTTCAACTAAGATGTCATTAGGTCGCGTTTGTTCCCTCACCCAATCTGCTCTTTTCTTATCCTTGAACGTTACACCTATCATTCTTCTTTCCATAGCTCGTTGTGTCGTCCTCAATATGAGCAGAACCCTTTTCGTAAGCCTCAAGGTTTCTGCCCCATAGGTGAGTGCTGGTAAGACACAGGTATTATATACTTTCCTCTTGAGGGGATAACGGCAACCTGCTATTCATCATCTGAGAATGCCTGCCAAACGCACCCCAGCCCATTCTTGTTCTTCTGAATATTTCTGTCTTATGATCCGCATCCGCTGTCACTACCTGACCTAAGTTGGTGTATTCCCTTACGACTTCCAGTGCCTCGCTGCCTATTGTAAATTGCGGTTTTCTTCGGAGACTGTTAAGCATTACTTTAGTTTCCTGCAGATTAATTTTTAGACCCACTCTTCTGCTTTGCCTATCCAGGTCACTGAACATGCATTGCAATTGGTCCCCTGAGGTACTAAGCAAGGCAATGTCATCAGCGAATCGCGAGTTACCAAGCTATTCTCGATTAACTTTTATCCCCAATTCTTCCCAATCCATGTCTCTGAATACCTCCTGTAAAATAAAATGCCCAAATAAAACAAAGCATTTTGGGGGCCGTTGACCGTGCTGACGCAGTGTGATTTCTGCACAGTGCTCTAAATGTCAAAGTGAAAAAATGAAAAAAGGTGTGGATAAACGACATGAGTAAGAATGACTCCCTTGCAGTGTGCATTCAGCTGTGCCGCTTTGCACTTTCCATTGCGCTTCAACTGGTATAGACCGGGGGAATCCGACTGTCCATTTAAAACAAAGCATTGCGGGGACTTTTGACCATGCTGACGCAATGTGATTTCTGCCCAGTCCCCTATATGTCAACTTGATAAAATCAACAAGGCGTGGGTAAACGAAGGGACTAACAATGACTCCCATGAGGTGCGAATAGAGCAGCACAGCTTTGCACTGTCTGGTGTGGTTTACCTGTCATGCACCGGGGGAATCTCACTGTGCACTTAAAACAAATGATTGTGAAGGCTGTTGCCGATGCTGACACAATGTGATTTCTGCCCAGTGCTATTTAATGTCAACGTGAAGAAATGCAAGAAGGTGTGTATGCGATGAGAGTAACAATGACTCCCTCGAGGTGCGACTAGAGCAGTGCGGCTCTTGCGCAGTCTGCTGCACTCCAACTGGCATAGATCGGGGGAATCCGACTGTCCATTTAAAACAAATGATTACGCGGGCCGTTCACCATGCTGACGCAATGTGATTTCTGCCTAGTGCTCTAAACGGCAAAGTGATGAAATAAAGAAATGCTTGGATAAAGGACAGGTGTAAGAGTGACTGCTGTGAGGTGCGGCTGGAGCAGTGCAGCTCTTGCGCGGTATGGTACGCCTCAACTGGCATGGACAGGCGGAATTCACTGTCCAAATGAAACAAAGCATTCTGGGAGCCAGTGCTCTAAATGTCAACGTGAAGAAATGCAAAAAGGTGGGTATAAAGGACAGGAGTAAGAATGACTCCCGTGCAGAGTTTATTGAGCAGTTTCGCTTTGTGCTATCCATTGTGCTTCATTTGGTATGGACCGGTGGAATCCAACTGTCCATCAAAACAAAGCTTTGCGAAGACTTGATCATGCTGACGTAATGTGACTTCTGCCCAGCGCTCTAAATGTCAACGTGAAGAAATGCAACAAGGCATGGCTACACAAAGCGAGTAACAATGGCTCTCTTGAGGTGCGGCTAGAGCAGTGTGGCGCTTGCGCTTCCTGGTGCGCTTCAACTGGCATGGACCGGGAGAATCCGACTCTCCAAATAAAACAATGCATTTTGAGGGCCGTTGACCATGCTGACGCAACGTCATTTCTGCTCAGGTCTGTAAATGTCAACGTGAAGAAATGAAAAAAAAGGCGTGGTTAAACGACAGGAGTAAGAATGACTCCCTTGCAGTGTGGATTCAGGAGTGGCGCTTTATGCTATCTGTTGTGCTTCAACTGGCATGGACCGGCTGAAACTGACTGTCCACTTAAAACAAAGCATTGCAAGGACTTTTGACGATGCTGACGCAATGTGATTTGTGCCCAGGGCTCTAAATGTCAATGTGAGGAAATGGTACAAAGCGTGAGTGAAGGACGTTAGTAACAATGACTCCCTTGAGGTGCGGCTAGAACAGTGCTGCTTTGCACTGTCTGGTGTGGTTCAACTGGAATGCACAGGGGGAATCTTACTGTGCTTTTAAAAGATATAATTGCGAGGGCGGTTGACCATTTTTATGCAAGGTGATTTGTGCCCAGTGCCCTAAATGTCAACCTGAAGAAATAGAACAAGGCGTGGGGGAGCTAAGTGAGTAACAATGACTCCCTTGAGCTGCGGCTAGAGCAGTGCGGCTCTAGCGCTGCCTGGTGCGCTTCAACTGGGATAGATCGGGGTAATCCGACTGTCCATTTAAAACAAATGATTGCGAGGGCCGTTGACCATGCTGACGCAATTTGATTTCTGCCTAGTGCTTTAAACGTGAAATAAATAAATTAAGGAAAGGGCTGGATAAACGACAGGAGTAACTATGACACCCTTTAGGTGCGGCTAGCGCAGTGCAGCTCTTGCGCGGTCTGGTGCGAATGAACTGGCACGGACTGACAGAATCCACTGTCCAAATAAAACAAACCATTCTGGGGGCCGTTGAGCATGCTGACGCAGTGTGATTTCTGCACAGTGCTCTAAATGTCGAAGTGAAAAAATGAAAAAAAAAGCGTGGATAAAAGACAGGAGTAAGAATGACTCCCTTGCAGTGTGGATTGAGCTGTGCCGCTTTGCACTTTCCGTTGCGCTTCAACTGGTATGGACCGGGAGAATCTGACTGTCCATTTAAAACAAAGCATTGCGAGGACTTTTGACCATGCTGATGCAATGTGATCTCTGCCCAGTCCCCTATATGTCAACTTGATAAAATCATCAAGGCGTGGGTAAAAGAAGAGACTAACAATGACTCCCATGAGGTGCGACTAGAGCAGCACGGCTCTGCACTGTCTGGTGTGGCTTACCTGGCATGCACCGGGGGAATCTCACTGTGCACTTAAAACAAATGATTGTGAAGGCTGTTGCCGATGCTGACACTATGTGATTTCTGCCCAGTGCTATTTAATGTCAACGTGAAGAAATGCAAGAAGGTGCGTGTAAGCGGTGAGAGTAACAATGACTCCCTTGAGGTGCGACTAGAGCAGTGCAGCTTTTGCACAGTCTGCTGCACTCCAGCTGGCATAGATCGAGGAATCCGACTGTCCATTTAAAACAAATGATTGCGAGGGCCGTCGGCCATGCTGCCGCAATGTGATTTCTGCCCAGTGCTCTAAACGTGAAACTGAAGTAAATAAAAAAAGGCATGGATAAACTACAGGAGTCACAATGACTCCCTTGTGGTGCGGCTTTCGCAGTGCGGCTCTTGCGTGGTCTTGTGTGCCTCAACTGGCATGGACCGGTGGAATCATCATCAGCATCAGCCTGGTTACGCCTACTGCAGGGCAAAGGCCTCTCCCATACATCTCCAACAACCCCGATCATGTACTAAGTGTGGCCATGTCGTCCCTGCAAACTTCTGAATCTCATGCGCCCGCCTAACTTTCTGCCGCCCTCTGCTAAGCTTCTCTTCCCTTGGAATCCATTCCGTAACCCTCAATGACCATCGGTTATCTTCCCTCCTCATTGCGTATCCTGCCCATGCCCCTTTCTTTTTCTTGATTTCAACTAAGATGTCATTAAGTCGCGTTTGTTCCCTCACCCAATCTGCTCTTTTCTTATCCTTGAACGTTACACCTATCATTCTTCTTTCCATAGCTCGTTGTGTCGTCCTCAATATGAGCAGAACCCTTTTCGTAAGCCTCAAGGTTTCTGCCCCATAGGTGAGTGCTGGTAAGACACAGGTATTATATACTTTCCTCTTGAGGGGATAACGGCAACCTGCTATTCATCATCTGAGAATGCCTGCCAAACGCACCCCAGCCCATTCTTGTTCTTCTGAATATTTCTGTCTTATGATCCGCATCCGCTGTCACTACCTGACCTAAGTTGGTGTATTCCCTTACGACTTCCAGTGCCTCGCTGCCTATTGTAAATTGCGGTTTTCTTCGGAGACTGTTAAGCATTACTTTAGTTTCTTGCAGATTAATTTTTAGACCCACTCTTCTGCTTTGCCTATCCAGGTCACTGAACATGCATTGCAATTGGTCCCCTGAGGTACTAAGCAAGGCAATGTCATCAGCGAATCGCGAGTTACCAAGCTATTCTCGATTAACTTTTATCCCCAATTCTTCCCAATCCATGTCTCTGAATACCTCCTGTAAAATAAAATGCCCAAATAAAACAAAGCATTTTGGGGGCCGTTGACCGTGCTGACGCAGTGTGATTTCTGCACAGTGCTCTAAATGTCAAAGTGAAAAAATGAAAAAAAGGTGTGGATAAACGACATGAGTAAGAATGACTCCCTTGCAGTGTGCATTCAGCTGTGCCGCTTTGCACTTTCCATTGCGCTTCAACTGGTATAGACCGGGGGAATCCGACTGTCCATTTAAAACAAAGCATTGCGGGGACTTTTGACCATGCTGACGCAATGTGATTTCTGCCCAGTCCCCTATATGTCAACTTGATAAAATCAACAAGGCGTGGGTAAACGAAGGGACTAACAATGACTCCCATGAGGTGCGACTAGAGCAGCACAGCTTTGCACTGTCTGGTGTGGTTTACCTGTCATGCACCGGGGGAATCTCACTGTGCACTTAAAACAAATGATTGTGAAGGCTGTTGCCGATGCTGACACAATGTGATTTCTGCCCAGTGCTATTTAATGTCAACGTGAAGAAATGCAAGAAGGTGTGTATGCGATGAGAGTAACAATGACTCCCTCGAGGTGCGACTAGAGCAGTGCGGCTCTTGCGCAGTCTGCTGCACTCCAACTGGCATAGATCGGGGGAATCCGACTGTCCATTTAAAACAAATGATTACGCGGGCCGTTCACCATGCTGACGCAATGTGATTTCTGCCTAGTGCTCTAAACGGCAAAGTGATGAAATAAAGAAATGCCTGGATAAAGGACAGGTGTAAGAGTGACTCCTGTGAGGTGCGGCTGGAGCAGTGCAGCTCTTGCGCGGTATGGTACGCCTCAACTGGCATGGACGGGCGGAATTCACTGTCCAAATGAAACAAAGCATTCTGGGAGCCAGTGCTCTAAATGTCAACGTGAAGAAATGCAAAAAGGTGGGTATAAAGGACAGGAGTAAGAATGACTCCCGTGCAGAGTTTATTGAGCAGTTTCGCTTTGTGCTATCCATTGTGCTTCATTTGGTATGGACCGGTGGAATCCAACTGTCCATCAAAACAAAGCTTTGCGAAGACTTGATCATGCTGACGTAATGTGACTTCTGCCCAGCGCTCTAAATGTCAACGTGAAGAAATGCAACAAGGCATGGCTACACAAAGCGAGTAACAATGGCTCTCTTGAGGTGCGGCTAGAGCAGTGCTGCTTTGCACTGTCTGGTGTGGTTCAACTGGAATGCACAGGGGGAATCTTACTGTGCTTTTAAAAGATATAATTGCGAGGGCGGTTGACCATTTTTATGCAAGGTGATTTGTGCCCAGTGCCCTAAATGTCAACCTGAAGAAATAGAACAAGGCGTGGGGGAGCTAAGTGAGTAACAATGACTCCCTTGAGCTGCGGCTAGAGCAGTGCGGCTCTAGCGCTGCCTGGTGCGCTTCAACTGGGATAGATCGGGGTAATCCGACTGTCCATTTAAAACAAATGATTGCGAGGGCCGTTGACCATGCTGACGCAATTTGATTTCTGCCTAGTGCTTTAAACGTGAAATAAATAAATTAAGGAAAGGGCTGGATAAACGACAGGAGTAACTATGACACCCTATAGGTGCGGCTAGCGCAGTGCAGCTCTTGCGCGGTCTGGTGCGAATGAACTGGCACGGACTGACAGAATCCACTGTCCAAATAAAACAAACCATTCTGGGGGCCGTTGAGCATGCTGACGCAGTGTGATTTCTGCACAGTGCTCTAAATGTCGAAGTGAAAAAATGAAAAAAAAAAGCGTGGATAAAAGACAGGAGTAAGAATGACTCCCTTGCAGTGTGGATTGAGCTGTGCCGCTTTGCACTTTCCGTTGCGCTTCAACTGGTATGGACCGGGGGAATCCGACTGTCCATTTAAAACAAAGCATTGCGGGGACTTTTGACCACGCTGACGCAATGTGATTTCTGCCCAGTCCCCTATATGTCAACTTGATAAAATGCAACAAGGCGTGGGTAAACGAAGAGACTAACAATGACTCCCATGAGGTGCGACTAGAGCAGCACAGGTCTGCACTGTCTGGTGTGGCTTACCTGGCATGCACCGCGGGAATCTCACTGTGCACTTAAAACAAACGATTGTGAAGGCTGTTGCCGATGCTGACACTATGTGATTTCTGCCCAGTGCTATTTAATGTCAACGTGAAGAAATGCAAGGTGTGCATGCGATGAGAGTAACAATGACTCCCGAGAGGTGCGACTAGAGCAGTGCGGCTCTTGCGCAGTCTGCTGCACTCCAACTGGCATAGATCGGGGGAATCCGACTGTCCATTTAAAACAAATAATTGCGCGGGCCGTTCACCATGCTGACGCAATGTGATTTCTGCCTAGTGCTATAAACGGCAAAGTGATGAAATAAAGAAATGCCTGGATAAAGGACAGGTGTAAGAGTGACTCCTGTGAGGTGCGGCTGGAGCAGTGCAGCTCTTGCGCGGTATGGTACGCCTCAACTGGCATGGACGGGCGGAATTCACTGTCCAAATGAAACAAAGCATTCTGGGAGCCAGTGCTCTAAATGTCAACGTGAAGAAATGCAAAAAGGTGGGTATAAAGGACAGGAGTAAGAATGACTCCCGTGCAGAGTTTATTGAGCAGTTTCGCTTTGTGCTATCCATTGTGCTTCATTTGGTATGGACCGGTGGAATCCAACTGTCCATTAAAACAAAGCTTTGCGAAGACTTTTGATCATGCTGACGTAATGTGACTTCTGCCCAGCACTCTAAATGTCAACGTGAAGAAATGCAACAAGGCATGGCTACACAAAGCGAGTAACAATGGCTCTCTTGAGGTGCGGCTAGAGCAGTGTGGCGCTTGCGCTGCCTGGTGCGCTTCAACTGGCATGGACCGGGAGAATCCGACTCTCCAAATAAAACAATGCATTTTGAGGGCCGTTGACCATGCTGACGCAATGTGATTTCTGCCCAGGTCTGTAAATGTCAACGTGCAGAAATGAAAAAAAAAGGCGTGGTTAAAGGACAGGAGTAAGAATGACTCCCTTGCAGTGTGGATTGAGCTGTGCCGCTTTGCACTTTCCGTTGCGCTTCAACTGGTATGGACCGGGAGAATCTGACTGTCCATTGAAAACAAAGCATTGCGAGGACTTTTGACGATGCTGACGCAATGTGATTTGTGCCCAGGGCTCTAAATGTCAATGTGAGGAAATGGAACAAAGCGTGGGTGAAGGACGTTAGTAACAATGACTCCCTTGAGGTGCGGCTAGAACAGTGCTGCTTTGCACTGTCTGGTGTGGTTCAACTGGAATGCACAGGGGGAATCTTACTGTGCTTTTAAAAGATATAATTGCGAGGGCGGTTGACCATTTTTATGCAAGGTGATTTGTGCCCAGTGCCCTAAATGTCAACCTGAAGAAATAGAACAAGGCGTGGGGGAGCTAAGTGAGTAACAATGACTCCCTTGAGCTGCGACTAGAGCAGTGCGGCTCTAGCGCTGCCTGGTGCGCTTCAACTGGGATAGATCGGGGTAATCCGACTGTCCATTTAAAACAAATGATTGCGAGGGCCGTTGACCATGCCGACGCAATTTGATTTCTGCCTAGTGCTTTAAACGTGAAATAAATAAATTAAGGAAAGGGCTGGATAAACGACAGGAGTAACTATGACGCCCTTTAGGTGCGGCTAGCGCAGTGCAGCTCTTGCGCGGTCTGGTGCGAATGAACTGGCACGGACTGACAGAATCCACTGTCCAAATAAAACAAACCATTCTGGGGGCCGTTGAGCATGCTGACGCAGTGTGATTTCTGCACAGTGCTCTAAATGTCGAAGTGAAAAAATGAAAAAAAAAGCGTGGATAAAAGACAGGAGTAAGAATGACTCCCTTGCAGTGTGGATTGAGCTGTGCCGCTTTGCACTTTCCGTTGCGCTTCAACTGGTATGGACCGGGCGAATCTGACTGTCCATTTAAAACAAAGCATTCCGAGGTCTTTTGACCATGCTGATGCAATGTGATCTCTGCCCAGTCCCCTATATGTCAACTTGATAAAATCATCAAGGCGTGGGTAAACGAAGAGACTAACAATGACTCCCATGAGGTGCGACTAGAGCAGCACGGCTCTGCACTGTCTGGTGTGGCTTACCTGGCATGCACCGGGGGAATCTCACTGTGCACTTAAAACAAATGATTGTGAAGGCTGTTGCCGATGCTGACACTATGTGATTTCTGCCCAGTGCTATTTAATGTCAACGTGAAGAAATGCAAGAAGGTGTGTGTAAGCGGTGAGAGTAACAATGACTCCCTTGAGGTGCGACTAGAGCAGTGCAGCTTTTGCACAGTCTGCTGCACTCCAGCTGGCATAGATCGAGGAATCCGACTGTCCATTTAAAACAAATGATTGCGAGGGCCGTCGGCCATGCTGACGCAATGTGATTTCTGCCCAGTGCTCTAAACGTGAAACTGAAGTAAATAAAAAAAGGCATGGATAAACTACAGGAGTCACAATGACTCCCTTGTGGTGCGGCTATCGCAGTGCGGCTCTTGCGTGGTCTTGTGTGCCTCAACTGGCATGGACCGGTGGAATCATCATCAGCATCAGCCTGGTTACGCCTACTGCAGGGCAAAGGCCTCTCCCATACATCTCCAACAACCCCGATCATGTACTATGTGTGGCCATGTCGTCCCTGCAAACTTCTTAATCTCATGCGCCCGCCTAACTTTCTGCCGCCCTCTGCTAAGCTTCCCTTCCCTTGGAATCCATTCCGTAACCCTTAATGACCATCGGTTATCTTCCCTCCTCATTTCGTATCCTGCCCATGCCCATTTCTTTTTCTTGATTTCAACTAAGATGTCATTAACTCGCGTTTGTTCCCTCACCCAATCTGCTCTTTTCTTATCCTTTAACGTTACACCTATCATTCTTCTTTCCATAGCTCGTTGTGTCGTCCTCAATATGAGCAGAACCCTTTTCGTAAGCCTCAAGGTTTCTGCCCCATAGGTGAGTGCTGGTAAGACACAGGTATTATATACTTTCCTCTTGAGGGGATAACGGCAACCTGCTATTCATCATCTGAGAATGCCTGCCAAACGCACCCCAGCCCATTCTTGTTCTTCTGAATATTTCTGTCTCATGATCCGCATCCGCTGTCACTACCTGCCCTAAGTTGATGTATTCCCTTACGACTTCTAGTGCCTCGCTGCCAATTGTAAATTGCTGTTTTCTTCCGAGACTGTTAAGCATTACTTTAGTTTCCTGCAGATTAATTTTAGACCCACTCTTCAGCTTTGCCTATCCAGGTCAGTGAACATGCATTGCAATTGGTCCCCTGAGGTACTAAGGAAGGCAATGTCATCAGCGAATCGCGAGTTACTAAGCTATTCTCGATTAACTTTTATGCCCAAATCTTCCCAATCCATGTCTCTGAATACCTCCTGTAAAATAAAATGCCCAAATAAAACAAAGCATTTTGGGGGCCGTTGACCGTGCTGACGCAGTGTGATTTCTGCACAGTGCTCTAAATGTCAAAGTAAAGAAATGAAAAAAAGGTGTGGATAAACGACATGAGTAAGAATGACTCCCTTGCAGTGTGCATTCAGCTGTGCCGCTTTGCACTTTCCATTGCGCTTGAACTGGTATAGACCGGGGGAATCCGACTGTCGATTTAAAACAAAGCATTGCGGGGACTTTTGACCACGCTGACGCAATGTGATTTCTGCCCAGTCCCCTATATGTCAACTTGATAAAATGCAACAAGGCGTGGGTAAACGAAGAGACTAACAATGACTCCCATGAGGTGCGACTAGAGCAGCACAGGTCTGCACTGTCTGGTGTGGCTTACCTGGCATGCACCGCGGGAATCTCACTGTGCACTTAAAACAAACGATTGTGAAGGCTGTTGCCGATGCTGACACTATGTGATTTCTGCCCAGTGCTATTTAATGTCAACGTGAAGAAATGCAAGAAGGTGTGTATGCGATGAGAGTAACAATGACTCCCTCGAGGTGCGACTAGAGCAGTGCGGCTCTTGCGCAGTCTGCTGCACTCCAACTGGCATAGATCGGGGGAATCCGACTGTCCATTTATAACAAATAATTGCGTGGGCCGTTCACCATGCTGACGCAATGTGATTTCTGCCTAGTGCTCTAAACGGCAAAGTGATGAAATAAAGAAATGCCTGGATAAAGGACAGGTGTAAGAGTGACTCCTGTGAGGTGCGGCTGGAGCAGTGCAGCTCTTGCGCGGTATGGTACGCCTCAACTGGCATGGACGGGCGGAATTCACTGTCCAAATGAAACAAAGCATTCTGGGAGCCAGTGCTCTAAATGTCAACGTGAAGAAATGCAAAAAGGTGGGTATAAAGGACAGGAGTAAGAATGACTCCCGTGCAGAGTTTATTGAGCAGTTTCGCTTTGTGCTATCCATTGTGCTTCATTTGGTATGGACCGGTGGAATCCAACTGTCCATTAAAACAAAGCTTTGCGAAGACTTTTGATCATGCTGACGTAATGTGACTTCTGCCCAGCACTCTAAATGTCAACGTGAAGAAATGCAACAAGGCATGGCTACACAAAGCGAGTAACAATGGCTCTCTTGAGGTGCGGCTAGAGCAGTGTGGCGCTTGCGCTGCCTGGTGCGCTTCAACTGGCATGGACCGGGAGAATCCGACTCTCCAAATAAAACAATGCATTTTGAGGGCCGTTGACCATGCTGACGCAATGTGATTTCTGCCCAGGTCTGTAAATGTCAACGTGCAGAAATGAAAAAAAAAGGCGTGGTTAAAGGACAGGAGTAAGAATGACTCCCTTGCAGTGTGGATTGAGCTGTGCCGCTTTGCACTTTCCGTTGCGCTTCAACTGGTATGGACCGGGAGAATCTGACTGTCCATTGAAAACAAAGCATTGCGAGGACTTTTGACGATGCTGACGCAATGTGATTTGTGCCCAGGGCTCTAAATGTCAATGTGAGGAAATGGAACAAAGCGTGGGTGAAGGACGTTAGTAACAATGACTCCCTTGAGGTGCGGCTAGAACAGTGCTGCTTTGCACTGTCTGGTGTGGTTCAACTGGAATGCACAGGGGGAATCTTACTGTGCTTTTAAAAGATATAATTGCGAGGGCGGTTGACCATTTTTATGCAAGGTGATTTGTGCCCAGTGCCCTAAATGTCAACCTGAAGAAATAGAACAAGGCGTGGGGGAGCTAAGTGAGTAACAATGACTCCCTTGAGCTGCGACTAGAGCAGTGCGGCTCTAGCGCTGCCTGGTGCGCTTCAACTGGGATAGATCGGGGTAATCCGACTGTCCATTTAAAACAAATGATTGCGAGGGCCGTTGACCATGCCGACGCAATTTGATTTCTGCCTAGTGCTTTAAACGTGAAATAAATAAATTAAGGAAAGGGCTGGATAAACGACAGGAGTAACTATGACGCCCTTTAGGTGCGGCTAGCGCAGTGCAGCTCTTGCGCGGTCTGGTGCGAATGAACTGGCACGGACTGACAGAATCCACTGTCCAAATAAAACAAACCATTCTGGGGGCCGTTGAGCATGCTGACGCAGTGTGATTTCTGCACAGTGCTCTAAATGTCGAAGTGAAAAAATGAAAAAAAAAGCGTGGATAAAAGACAGGAGTAAGAATGACTCCCTTGCAGTGTGGATTGAGCTGTGCCGCTTTGCACTTTCCGTTGCGCTTCAACTGGTATGGACCGGGCGAATCTGACTGTCCATTTAAAACAAAGCATTCCGAGGTCTTTTGACCATGCTGATGCAATGTGATCTCTGCCCAGTCCCCTATATGTCAACTTGATAAAATCATCAAGGCGTGGGTAAACGAAGAGACTAACAATGACTCCCATGAGGTGCGACTAGAGCAGCACGGCTCTGCACTGTCTGGTGTGGCTTACCTGGCATGCACCGGGGGAATCTCACTGTGCACTTAAAACAAATGATTGTGAAGGCTGTTGCCGATGCTGACACTATGTGATTTCTGCCCAGTGCTATTTAATGTCAACGTGAAGAAATGCAAGAAGGTGTGTGTAAGCGGTGAGAGTAACAATGACTCCCTTGAGGTGCGACTAGAGCAGTGCAGCTTTTGCACAGTCTGCTGCACTCCAGCTGGCATAGATCGAGGAATCCGACTGTCCATTTAAAACAAATGATTGCGAGGGCCGTCGGCCATGCTGACGCAATGTGATTTCTGCCCAGTGCTCTAAACGTGAAACTGAAGTAAATAAAAAAAGGCATGGATAAACTACAGGAGTCACAATGACTCCCTTGTGGTGCGGCTATCGCAGTGCGGCTCTTGCGTGGTCTTGTGTGCCTCAACTGGCATGGACCGGTGGAATCATCATCAGCATCAGCCTGGTTACGCCTACTGCAGGGCAAAGGCCTCTCCCATACATCTCCAACAACCCCGATCATGTACTATGTGTGGCCATGTCGTCCCTGCAAACTTCTTAATCTCATGCGCCCGCCTAACTTTCTGCCGCCCTCTGCTAAGCTTCCCTTCCCTTGGAATCCATTCCGTAACCCTTAATGACCATCGGTTATCTTCCCTCCTCATTTCGTATCCTGCCCATGCCCATTTCTTTTTCTTGATTTCAACTAAGATGTCATTAACTCGCGTTTGTTCCCTCACCCAATCTGCTCTTTTCTTATCCTTTAACGTTACACCTATCATTCTTCTTTCCATAGCTCGTTGTGTCGTCCTCAATATGAGCAGAACCCTTTTCGTAAGCCTCAAGGTTTCTGCCCCATAGGTGAGTGCTGGTAAGACACAGGTATTATATACTTTCCTCTTGAGGGGATAACGGCAACCTGCTATTCATCATCTGAGAATGCCTGCCAAACGCACCCCAGCCCATTCTTGTTCTTCTGAATATTTCTGTCTCATGATCCGCATCCGCTGTCACTACCTGCCCTAAGTTGATGTATTCCCTTACGACTTCTAGTGCCTCGCTGCCAATTGTAAATTGCTGTTTTCTTCCGAGACTGTTAAGCATTACTTTAGTTTCCTGCAGATTAATTTTAGACCCACTCTTCAGCTTTGCCTATCCAGGTCAGTGAACATGCATTGCAATTGGTCCCCTGAGGTACTAAGGAAGGCAATGTCATCAGCGAATCGCGAGTTACTAAGCTATTCTCGATTAACTTTTATGCCCAAATCTTCCCAATCCATGTCTCTGAATACCTCCTGTAAAATAAAATGCCCAAATAAAACAAAGCATTTTGGGGGCCGTTGACCGTGCTGACGCAGTGTGATTTCTGCACAGTGCTCTAAATGTCAAAGTAAAGAAATGAAAAAAAGGTGTGGATAAACGACATGAGTAAGAATGACTCCCTTGCAGTGTGCATTCAGCTGTGCCGCTTTGCACTTTCCATTGCGCTTGAACTGGTATAGACCGGGGGAATCCGACTGTCGATTTAAAACAAAGCATTGCGGGGACTTTTGACCACGCTGACGCAATGTGATTTCTGCCCAGTCCCCTATATGTCAACTTGATAAAATGCAACAAGGCGTGGGTAAACGAAGAGACTAACAATGACTCCCATGAGGTGCGACTAGAGCAGCACAGGTCTGCACTGTCTGGTGTGGCTTACCTGGCATGCACCGCGGGAATCTCACTGTGCACTTAAAACAAACGATTGTGAAGGCTGTTGCCGATGCTGACACTATGTGATTTCTGCCCAGTGCTATTTAATGTCAACGTGAAGAAATGCAAGAAGGTGTGTATGCGATGAGAGTAACAATGACTCCCTCGAGGTGCGACTAGAGCAGTGCGGCTCTTGCGCAGTCTGCTGCACTCCAACTGGCATAGATCGGGGGAATCCGACTGTCCATTTATAACAAATAATTGCGTGGGCCGTTCACCATGCTGACGCAATGTGATTTCTGCCTAGTGCTCTAAACGGCAAAGTGATGAAATAAAGAAATGCCTGGATAAAGGACAGGTGTAAGAGTGACTCCTGTGAGGTGCGGCTGGAGCAGTGCAGCTCTTGCGCGGTATGGTACGCCTCAACTGGCATGGACGGGCGGAATTCACTGTCCAAATGAAACAAAGCATTCTGGGAGCCAGTGCTCTAAATGTCAACGTGAAGAAATGCAAAAAGGTGGGTATAAAGGACAGGAGTAAGAATGACTCCCGTGCAGAGTTTATTGAGCAGTTTCGCTTTGTGCTATCCATTGTGCTTCATTTGGTATGGACCGGTGGAATCCAACTGTCCATTAAAACAAAGCTTTGCGAAGACTTGATCATGCTGACGTAATGTGACTTCTGCCCAGCGCCCTAAATGTCAACGTGAAGAAATGCAACAAGGCATGGCTACACAAAGCGAGTAACAATGGCTCTCTTAAGGTGCGGCTAGAGCAGTGTGGCGCTTGCGCTGCCTGGTGCGCTTCAACTGGCATGGACCGGGAGAATCCGACTCTCGAAATAAAACAATGCATTTTGAGGGCCGTTGACCATGCTGACGCAATGTGATTTCTGCCCAGGTCTGTAAATGTCAACGTGCAGAAATGAAAAAAAAGGCGTGGTTAAAGGACAGGAGTAAGAATGACTCCCTTGCAGTGTGGATTCAGGAGTGGCGCTTTATGCTATCTGTTGTGCTTCAACTGGCATGGACCGGCTGAAACTGACTGTCCACTTAAAACAAAGCATTGCAAGGACTTTTGACGATGCTGACGCAACGTGATTTGTGCCCAGGGCTCTAAATGTCAATGTGAGGAAATGGAACAAAGCGTGGGTGAAGGACGTTAGTAACAATGACTCCCTTGAGGTGCGGCTAGAACAGTGCTGCTTTGCACTGTCTGGTGTGGTTCAACTGGAATGCACAGGGGGAATCTTACTGTGCTTTTAAAAGATATAATTGCGAGGGCGGTTGACCATTTTTATGCAAGGTGATTTGTGCCCAGTGCCCTAAATGTCAACCTGAAGAAATAGAACAAGGCGTGGGGGAGCTAAGTGAGTAACAATGACTCCCTTGAGCTACGACTAGAGCAGTGCGGCTCTAGCGCTGCCTGGTGCGCTTCAACTGGGATAGATCGGGGTAATCCGACTGTCCATTTAAAACAAATGATTGCGAGGGCCGTTGACCATGCCGACGCAATTTGATTTCTGCCTAGTGCTTTAAACGTGAAATAAATAAATTAAGGAAAGGGCTGGATAAACGACAGGAGTAACTATGACACCCTTTAGGTGCGGCTAGCACAGTGCAGCTCTTGCGCGGTCTGGTGCGAATGAACTGGCACGGACTGACAGAATCCACTGTCCAAATAAAACAAACCATTCTGGGGGCCGTTGAGCATGCTGACGCAGTGTGATTTCTGCACAGTGCTCTAAATGTCGAAGTGAAAAAATGAAAAAAAAAGCGTGGATAAAAGACAGGAGTAAGAATGACTCCCTTGCAGTGTGGATTGAGCTGTGCCGCTTTGCACTTTCCGTTGCGCTTCAACTGGTATGGACCGGGAGAATCTGACTGTCCATTTAAAACAAAGCATTGCGAGGACTTTTGACCATGCTGATGCAATGTGATCTCTGCCCAGTCCCCTATATGTCAACTTGATAAAATCATCAAGGCGTGGGTAAACGAAGAGACTAACAATGACTCCCATGAGGTGCGACTAGAGCAGCACGGCTCTGCACTGTCTGGTGTGGCTTACCTGGCATGCACCGGGGGAATCTCACTGTGCACTTAAAACAAATGATTGTGAAGGCTGTTGCCGATGCTGACACTATGTGATTTCTGCCCAGTGCTATTTAATGTCAACGTGAAGAAATGCAAGAAGGTGTGTGTAAGCGGTGAGAGTAACAATGACTCCCTTGAGGTGCGACTAGAGCAGTGCAGCTTTTGCACAGTCTGCTGCACTCCAGCTGGCATAGATCGAGGAATCCGACTGTCCATTTAAAACAAATGATTGCGAGGGCCGTCGGCCATGCTGACGCAATGTGATTTCCGCCCAGTGCTCTAAACGTGAAACTGAAGTAAATAAAAAAAGGCATGGATAAACTACAGGAGTCACAATGACTCCCTTGTGGTGCGGCTATCGCAGTGCGGCTCTTGCGTGGTCTTGTGTGCCTCAACTGGCATGGACCGGCGGAATCATCATCAGCATCAGCCTGGTTACGCCTACTGCAGGGCAAAGGCCTCTCCCATACATCTCCAACAACCCCGATCATGTACTATGTGTGGCCATGTCGTCCCTGCAAACTTCTTAATCTCATGCGCCCGCCTAACTTTCTGCCGCCCTCTGCTAAGCTTCCCTTCCCTTGGAATCCATTCCGTAACCCTTAATGACCATCGGTTATCTTCCCTCCTCATTTCGTATCCTGCCCATGCCCATTTCTTTTTCTTGATTTCAACTAAGATGTCATTAACTCGCGTTTGTTCCCTCACCCAATCTGCTCTTTTCTTATCCTTGAACGTTACACCTATCATTCTTCTTTCCATAGCTCGTTGTGTCGTCCTCAATATGAGCAGAACCCTTTTCGTAAGCCTCAAGGTTTCTGCCCCATAGGTGAGTGCTGGTAAGACACAGGTATTATATACTTTCCTCTTGAGGGGATAACGGCAACCTGCTATTCATCATCTGAGAATGCCTGCCAAACGCACCCCAGCCCATTCTTGTTCTTCTGAATATTTCTGTCTTATGATCCGCATCCGCTGTCACTACCTGACCTAAGTTGGTGTATTCCCTTACGACTTCCAGTGCCTCGCTGCCTATTGTAAATTGCGGTTTTCTTCGGAGACTGTTAAGCATTACTTTAGTTTCCTGCAGATTAATTTTTAGACCCACTCTTCTGCTTTGCCTATCCAGGTCACTGAAAATGCATTGCAATTGGTCCCCTGAGGTACTAAGCAAGGCAATGTCATCAGCGAATCGCGAGTTACCAAGCTATTCTCGATTAACTTTTATCCCCAATTCTTCCCAATCCATGTCTCTGAATACCTCCTGTAAAATAAAATGCCCAAATAAAACAAAGCATTTTGGGGGCCGTTGACCGTGCTGACGCAGTGTGATTTCTGCACAGTGCTCTAAATGTCAAACTAAAGAAATGAAAAAAAGGTGTGGATAAACGACATGAGTAAGAATGACTCCCTTGCAGTGTGCATTCAGCTGTGCCGCTTTGCACTTTCCATTGCGCTTGAACTGGTATAGACCGGGGGAATCCGACTGTCGATTTAAAACAAAGCATTGCGGGGACTTTTGACCACGCTGACGCAATGTGATTTCTGCCCAGTCCCCTATATGTCAACTTGATAAAATGCAACAAGGCGTGGGTAAACGAAGAGACTAACAATGACTCCCATGAGGTGCGACTAGAGCAGCACAGGTCTGCACTGTCTGGTGTGGCTTACCTGGCATGCACCGCGGGAATCTCACTGTGCACTTAAAACAAACGATTGTGAAGGCTGTTGCCGATGCTGACACTATGTGATTTCTGCCCAGTGCTATTTATTGTCAACGTGAAGAAATGCAAGAAGGTGTGTATGCGATGAGAGTAACAATGACTCCCTCGAGGTGCGACTAGAGCAGTGCGGCTCTTGCGCAGTCTGCTGCACTCCAACTGGCATAGATCGGGGGAATCCGACTGTCCATTTAAAACAAATAATTGCGTGGGCCGTTCACCATGCTGACGCAATGTGATTTCTGCCTAGTGCTCTAAACGGCAAAGTGATGAAATAAAGAAATGCCTGGATAAAGGACAGGTGTAAGAGTGACTCCTGTGAGGTGCGGCTGGAGCAGTGCAGCTCTTGCGCGGTATGGTACGCCTCAACTGGCATGGACGGGCGGAATTCACTGTCCAAATGAAACAAAGCATTCTGGGAGCCAGTGCTCTAAATGGCAACTTGAAGAAATGCAAAAAGGTGGGTATAAAGGACAGGAGTAAGAATGACTCCCGTGCAGAGTTTATTGAGCAGTTTCGCTTTGTGCTATCCATTGTGCTTCATTTGGTATGGACCGGTGGAATCCAACTGTCCATTAAAACAAAGCTTTGCGAAGACTTTTGATCATGCTGACGTAATGTGACTTCTGCCCAGCGCTCTAAATGTCAACGTGAAGAAATGCAACAAGGCATGGCTACACAAAGCGAGTAACAATCGCTCTCTTGAGGTGCGGCTAGAGCAGTGTGGCGCTTGCGCTGCCTGGTGCGCTTCAACTGGCATGGACCGGGAGAATCCGACTCTCCAAATAAAACAATGCATTTTGAGGGCCGTTGACCATGCTGACGCAATGTGATTTCTGCCCAGGTCTGTAAATGTCAACGTGCTGAAATGAAAAAAAGGCGTGGTTAAACGACAGGAGTAAGAATGACTCCCTTGCAGTGTGCATTCAGCTGTGCCGCTTTGCACTTTCCATTGCGCTTGAACTGGTATAGACCGGGGGAATCCGACTGTCCATTTAAAACAAAGCATTGCGGGGACTTTTGACCACGCTGACGCAATGTGATTTCTGCCCAGTCCCCTATATGTCAACTTGATAAAATGCAACAAGGCGTGGGTAAACGAAGAGACTAACAATGACTCCCATGAGGTGCGACTAGAGCAGCACAGGTCTGCACTGTCTGGTGTGGCTTACCTGGCATGCACCGCGGGAATCTCACTGTGCACTTAAAACAAACGATTGTGAAGGCTGTTGCCGATGCTGACACTATGTGATTTCTGCCCAGTGCTATTTAATGTCAACGTGAAGAAATGCAAGAAGGTGTGAATGCGATGAGAGTAACAATGACTCCCGCGAGGTGCGACTAGAGCAGTGCGGCTCTTGCGCAGTCTGCTGCACTCCAACTGGCATAGATCGGGGGAATCCGACTGTCCATTTAAAACAAATAATTGCGCGGGCCGTTCACCATGCTGACGCAATGTGATTTCTGCCTAGTGCTATAAACGGCAAAGTGATGAAATAAAGAAATGCCTGGATAAAGGACAGGTGTAAGAGTGACTCCTGTGAGGTGCGGCTGGAGCAGTGCAGCTCTTGCGCGGTATGGTACGCCTCAACTGGCATGGACGGGCGGAATTCACTGTCCAAAGGAAACAAAGCATTCTGGGAGCCAGTGCTCTAAATGTCAACGTGAAGAAATGCAAAAAGGTGGGTATAAAGGACAGGAGTAAGAATGACTCCCGTGCAGAGTTTATTGAGCAGTTTCGCTTTGTGCTATCCATTATGCTTCATTTGGTATGGACCGGTGGAATCCAACTGTCCATTAAAACAAAGCTTTGCGAAGACTTTTGGTCATGCTGACGTAATGTGACTTCTGCCCACCGCTCTAAATGTCAACGTGAAGAAATGCAACAAGGCATGGCTACACAAAGCGAGTAACAATGGCTCTCTTGAGGTGCGGCTAGAGCAGTGTGGCGCTTGCGCTGCCTGGTGCGCTTCAACTGGCATGGACCGGGAGAATCCGACTCTCCAAATAAAACAATGCATTTTGAGGGCCGTTGACCATGCTGACGCAATGTGATTTCTGCCCAGGTCTGTAAATGTCAACGTGCAGAAATGAAAAAAAGGCGTGGTTAAACGACAGGAGTAAGAATGACTCCCTTGCAGTGTGGATTCAGGAGTGGCGCTTTATGCTATCTGTTGTGCATCAACTGGCATGGAGCGGCTGAAACTGACTGTCCACTTAAAACAAAGCATTGCAAGGACTTTTGACGATGCTGACGCAATGTGATTTGTGCCCAGGGCTCTAAATGTAAATGTGAGGAAATGGAACAAAGCGTGGGTGAAGGACGTTAGTAACAATGACTCCCTTGAGGTGCGGCTAGAACAGTGCTGCTTTGTACTGTCTGGTGTGGTTCAACTGGAATGCACAGGGGGAATCTTACTGTGCTTTTAAAAGATATAATTGCGAGGGCGGTTGACCATTTTTATGCAAGGTGATTTGTGCCCAGTGCCCTAAATGTCAACCTGAAGAAATAGAACAAGGCGTGGGGGAGCTAAGTGAGTAACAATGACTCCCTTGAGCTGCGACTAGAGCAGTGCGGCTCTAGCGCTGCCTGGTGCGCTTCAACTGGGATAGATCGGGGTAATCCGACTGTCCATTTAAAACAAATGATTGCGAGGGCCGTTGACCATGCTGACGCAATTTGATTTCTGCCTAGTGCTTTAAACGTGAAATAAATAAATTAAGGAAAGGGCTGGATAAACGACAGGAGTAACTATGACACCCTTTAGGTGCGGCTAGCACAGTGCAGCTCTTGCGCGGTCTGGTGCGAATGAACTGGCATGGACTGACAGAATCCACTGTCCAAATAAAACAAACCATTCTGGGGGCCGTTGAGCATGCTGACGCAGTGTGATTTCTGCACAGTGCTCTAAATGTCGAAGTGAAAAAATGAAAAAAAAAAGCGTGGATAAAAGACAGGAGTAAGAATGACTCCCTTGCAGTGTGGATTGAGCTGTGCCGCTTTGCACTTTCCGTTGCGCTTCAACTGGTATGGACCGGGAGAATCTGACTGTCCATTTAAAACAAAGCATTGCGAGGACTTTTGACCATGCTGATGCAATGTGATCTCTGCCCAGTCCCCAAATGTCAACGTGATAAAATGCAACAAGGCGAGGGTAAACGAAGAGACTAACAATGACTCCCATGAGGTGGGACTAGAGTAGCGCGGCTTTGTACTGTCTGGTGTGGTTTACCTGGCATGCAACGGGGGAATCTAACTCTGCCATGAAAAGAAATGATTGCGAAGGCCGTTGACCATGCTGACACAATGTGATTTCTGCCCAGTGCTATTTAATGTCAATGTGAAGAAATGCAAAAAAGGTGTGTGTAAGCGATGAGAGTAACAATGACACCCTTGAGGTGTGATTAGAGCAGCGCAGCATTTGCACAGTCTGCTGCACTCCAGCTGGCATTGATCGGGGGAATCCGACTGTCCAATTAAAACAAATGATTGTGAGCGCCGTCGACCATGCTGACGGAATCTGATTTCTGCCCAGTGCTCTAAACGTCAAAGTGAAGTAAATAAAAAAAGGACGGATAAACGACAGGAGTAACAATGACTACCTCGTGGTGCGGCTATCGCAGTGCGGCTATTGCGTGGTCTTGTGCGCCGCAACTGGCATGGACCGGCGGAATCATCATCAGCATAGGCCTGGTTACGCCTACTGCAGGGCAAAGGCCTCTCCCATACATCTCCAACAACCCCGATCATGTACTAAGTGTGGCCATGTCGTCCCCGCAAACTTCTGAATCTCATGCGCCCGCCTAACTTTCTGCCGCCCTCTGCTAAGCTTCTCTTCCCTTGGAATCCATTCCGTAACCCTCAATGACCATCGGTTATCTACCCTCCTCATTGCGTATCCTGCCCATGCCCCTTTCTTTTTCTTGATTTCAACTAAGATGTCATTAAGTCGCGTTTGTTCCCTCACCCAATCTGCTCTTTTCTTATCCTTGAACGTTACACCTATCATTCTTCTTTCCATAGCTCGTTGTGTCGTCCTCAATATGAGCAGAACCCTTTTCGTAAGCCTCAAGGTTTCTGCCCCATAGGTGAGTGCTGGTAAGACACAGGTATTATATACTTTCCTCTTGAGGGGATAACGGCAACCTGCTATTCATCATCTGAGAATGCCTGCCAAACGCACCCCAGCCCATTCTTGTTCTTCTGAATATTTCTGTCTTATGATCCGCATCCGCTGTCACTACCTGACCTAAGTTGGTGTATTCCCTTACGACTTCCAGTGCCTCGCTGCCTATTGTAAATTGCGGTTTTCTTCGGAGACTGTTAAGCATTACTTTAGTTTCCTGCAGATTAATTTTTAGACCCACTCTTCTGCTTTGCCTATCCAGGTCACTGAAAATGCATTGCAATTGGTCCCCTGAGGTACTAAGCAAGGCAATGTCATCAGCGAATCGCGAGTTACCAAGCTATTCTCGATTAACTTTTATCCCCAATTCTTCCCAATCCATGTCTCTGAATACCTCCTGTAAAATAAAATGCCCAAATAAAACAAAGAATTTTGGGGGCCGTTGACCGTGCTGACGCAGTGTGATTTCTGCACAGTGCTCTAAATGTCAAACTAAAGAAATGAAAAAAAGGTGTGGATAAACGACATGAGTAAGAATGACTCCCTTGCAGTGTGCATTCAGCTGTGCCGCTTTGCACTTTCCATTGCGCTTGAACTGGTATAGACCGGGGGAATCCGACTGTCGATTTAAAACAAAGCATTGCGGGGACTTTTGACCACGCTGACGCAATGTGATTTCTGCCCAGTCCCCTATATGTCAACTTGATAAAATGCAACAAGGCGTGGGTAAACGAAGAGACTAACAATGACTCCCATGAGGTGCGACTAGAGCAGCACAGGTCTGCACTGTCTGGTGTGGCTTACCTGGCATGCACCGCGGGAATCTCACTGTGCACTTAAAACAAACGATTGTGAAGGCTGTTGCCGATGCTGACACTATGTGATTTCTGCCCAGTGCTATTTATTGTCAACGTGAAGAAATGCAAGAAGGTGTGTATGCGATGAGAGTAACAATGACTCCCTCGAGGTGCGACTAGAGCAGTGCGGCTCTTGCGCAGTCTGCTGCACTCCAACTGGCATAGATCGGGGGAATCCGACTGTCCATTTAAAACAAATAATTGCGTGGGCCGTTCACCATGCTGACGCAATGTGATTTCTGCCTAGTGCTCTAAACGGCAAAGTGATGAAATAAAGAAATGCCTGGATAAAGGACAGGTGTAAGAGTGACTCCTGTGAGGTGCGGCTGGAGCAGTGCAGCTCTTGCGCGGTATGGTACGCCTCAACTGGCATGGACGGGCGGAATTCACTGTCCAAATGAAACAAAGCATTCTGGGAGCCAGTGCTCTAAATGGCAACGTGAAGAAATGCAAAAAGGTGGGTATAAAGGACAGGAGTAAGAATGACTCCCGCGCAGAGTTTATTGAGCAGTTTCGCTTTGTGCTATCCATTGTGCTTCATTTGGTATGGACCGGTGGAATCCAACTGTCCATTAAAACAAAGCTTTGCGAAGACTTTTGATCATGCTGACGTATTGTGACTTCTGCCCAGCGCTCTAAATGTCAACGTGAAGAAATGCAACAAGGCATGGCTACACAAAGCGAGTAACAATCGCTCTCTTGAGGTGCGGCTAGAGCAGTGTGGCGCTTGCGCTGCCTGGTGCGCTTCAACTGGCATGGACCGGGAGAATCCGACTCTCCAAATAAAACAATGCATTTTGAGGGCCGTTGACCATGCTGACGCAATGTGATTTCTGCCCAGGTCTGTAAATGTCAACGTGCAGAAATGAAAAAAAGGCGTGGTTAAACGACAGGAGTAAGAATGACTCCCTTGCAGTGTGCATTCAGCTGTGCCGCTTTGCACTTTCCATTGCGCTTGAACTAGTATAGACCGGGGGAATCCGACTGTCCATTTAAAACAAAGCATTGCGGGGACTTTTGACCACGCTGACGCAATGTGATTTCTGCCCAGTCCCCTATATGTCAACTTGATAAAATGCAACAAGGCGTGGGTAAACGAAGAGACTAACAATGACTCCCATGAGGTGCGACTAGAGCAGCACAGGTCTGCACTGTCTGGTGTGGCTTACCTGGCATGCACCGCGGGAATCTCACTGTGCACTTAAAACAAACGATTGTGAAGGCTGTTGCCGATGCTGACACTATGTGATTTCTGCCCAGTGCTATTTAATGTCAACGTGAAGAAATGCAAGAAGGTGTGAATGCGATGAGAGTAAGAATGACTCCCGCGAGGTGCGACTAGAGCAGTGCGGCTCTTGCGCAGTCTGCTGCACTCCAACTGGCATAGATCGGGGGAATCCGACTGTCCATTTAAAACAAATAATTGCGCGGGCCGTTCACCATGCTGACGCAATGTGATTTCTGCCTAGTGCTATAAACGGCAAAGTGATGAAATAAAGAAATGCCTGGATAAAGGACAGGTGTAAGAGTGACTCCTGTGAGGTGCGGCTGGAGCAGTGCAGCTCTTGCGCGGTATGGTACGCCTCAACTGGCATGGACGGGCGGAATTCACTGTCCAAATGAAACAAAGCATTCTGGGAGCCAGTGCTCTAAATGTCAACGTGAAGAAATGCAAAAAGGTGGGTATAAAGGACAGGAGTAAGAATGACTCCCGTGCAGAGTTTATTGAGCAGTTTCGCTTTGTGCTATCCATTGTGCTTCATTTGGTATGCACCGGTGGAATCCAACTGTCCATTAAAACAAAGCTTTGCGAAGACTTTTGATCATGCTGACGTAATGTGACTTCTGCCCAGCGCTCTAAATGTCAACGTGAAGAAATGCAACAAGGCATGGCTACACAAAGCGAGTAACAATCGCTCTCTTGAGGTGCGGCTAGAGCAGTGTGGCGCTTGCGCTGCCTGGTGCGCTTCAACTGGCATGGACCGGGAGAATCCGACTCTCCAAATAAAACAATGAATTTTGAGGGCCGTTGACCATGCTGACGCAATGTGATTTCTGCCCAGGTCTGTAAATGTCAACGTGCAGAAATGAAAAAAAGGCGTGGTTAAACGACAGGAGTAAGAATGACTCCCTTGCAGTGTGCATTCAGCTGTGCCGCTTTGCACTTTACATTGCGCTTGAACTGGTATAGACCGGGGGAATCCGACTGTCCATTTAAAACAAAGCATTGCGGGGACTTTTGACCACGCTGACGCAATGTGATTTCTGCCCAGTCCCCTATATGTCAACTTGATAAAATGCAACAAGGCGTGGGTAAACGAAGAGACTAACAATGACTCCCATGAGGTGCGACTAGAGCAGCACAGGTCTGCACTGTCTGGTGTGGCTTACCTGGCATGCACCGCGGGAATCTCACTGTGCACTTAAAACAAACGATTGTGAAGGCTGTTGCCGATGCTGACACTATGTGATTTCTGCCCAGTGCTATTTAATGTCAACGTGAAGAAATGCAAGAAGGTGTGAATGCGATGAGAGTAACAATGACTCCCGCGAGGTGCGACTAGAGCAGTGCGGCTCTTGCGCAGTCTGCTGCATTCCAACTGGCATAGATCGGGGGAATCCGACTGTCCATTTAAAAGAAATAATTGCGCGGGCCGTTCACCATGCTGACGCAATGTGATTTCTGCCTAGTGCTATAAACGGCAAAGTGATGAAATAAAGAAATGCCTGGATAAAGGACAGGTGTAAGAGTGACTCCTGTGAGGTGCGGCTGGAGCAGTGCAGCTCTTGCGCGGTATGGTACGCCTCAACTGGCATGGACGGGCGGAATTCACTGTCCAAATGAAACAAAGCATTCTGGGAGCCAGTGCTCTAAATGTCAACGTGAAGAAATGCAAAAAGGTGGGTATAAAGGACAGGAGTAAGAATGACTCCCGTGCAGAGTTTATTGAGCAGTTTCGCTTTGTGCTATCCATTGTGCTTCATTTGGTATGGACCGGTGGAATCCAACTGTCCAATAAAACAAAGCTTTGCGAAGACTTTTGATCATGCTGACGTAATGTGACTTCTGCCCAGCGCTCTAAATGTCAACGTGAAGAAATGCAACAAGGCATGGCTACACAAAGCGAGTAACAATGGCTCTCTTGAGGTGCGGCTAGAGCAGTGTGGCGCTTGCGCTGCCTGGTGCGCTTCAACTGGCATGGACCGGGAGAATCCGACTCTCCAAATAAAACAATGCATTTTGAGGGCCGTTGACCATGCTGACGCAATGTGATTTCTGCCCAGGTCTGTAAATGTCAACGTGCAGAAATGAAAAAAAGGCGTGGTTAAACGACAGGAGTAAGAATGACTCCCTTGCAGTGTGCATTCAGCTGTGCCGCTTTGCACTTTCCATTGCGCTTGAACTGGTATAGACCGGGGGAATCCGACTGTCCATTTAAAACAAAGCATTGCGGGGACTTTTGACCACGCTGACGCAATGTGATTTCTGCCCAGTCCCCTATATGTCAACTTGATAAAATGCAACAAGGCGTGGGTAAACGAAGAGACTAACAATGACTCCCATGAGGTGCGACTAGAGCAGCACAGGTCTGCACTGTCTGGTGTGGCTTACCTGGCATGTACCGCGGGAATCTCACTGTGCACTTAAAACAAACGATTGTGAAGGCTGTTGCCGATGCTGACACTATGTGATTTCTGCCCAGTGCTATTTAATGTCAACGTGAAGAAATGCAAGAAGGTGTGAATGCGATGAGAGTAACAATGACTCCCGCGAGGTGCGACTAGAGCAGTGCGGCTCTTGCGCAGTCTGCTGCCCTCCAACTGGCATAGATCGGGGGAATCCGACTGTCCATTTAAAACAAATAATTGCGCGGGCCGTTCACCATGCTGACGCAATGTGATTTCTGCCTAGTGCTATAAACGGCAAAGTGATGAAATAAAGAAATGCCTGGATAAAGGACAGGTGTAAGAGTGACTCCTGTGAGGTGCGGCTGGAGCAGTGCAGCTCTTGCGCGGTATGGTACGCCTCAACTGGCATGGACGGGCGGAATTCACTGTCCAAATGAAACTAAGCATTCTGGGAGCCAGTGCTCTAAATGTCAACGTGAAGAAATGCAAAAAGGTGGGTATAAAGGACAGGAGTAAGAATGACTCCCGTGCAGAGTTTATTGAGCAGTTTCGCTTTGTGCTATCCATTGTGCTTCATTTGGTATGGACCGGTGGAATCCAACTGTCCATTAAAACAAAGCTTTGCGAAGACTTTTGATCATGCTGACGTAATGTGACTTCTGCCCAGCGCTCTAAATGTCAACGTGAAGAAATGCAACAAGGCATGGCTACACAAAGCGAGTAACAATGGCTCTCTTGAGGTGCGGCTAGAGCAGTGTGGCGCTTGCGCTGCCTGGTGCGCTTCAACTGGCATGGACCGGGAGAATCCGACTCTCCAAATAAAACAATGCATTTTGAGGGCCAGTGACCATGCTGACGCAATGTGATTTCTGCCCAGGTCTGTAAATGTCAACGTGCAGAAATGAAAAAAAGGCGTGGTTAAACGACAGGAGTAAGAATGACTCCCTTGCAGTGTGGATTCAGGAGTGGCGCTTTATGCTATCTGTTGTGCATCAACTGGCATGGACCGGCTGAAACTGACTGTCCACTTAAAACAAAGCATTGCAAGGACTTTTGACGATGCTGACGCAATGTGATTTGTGCCCAGGGCTCTAAATGTCAATGTGAGGAAATGGAACAAAGCGCGGGTGAAGGACGTTAGTAACAATGACTCCCTTGCTAGAACAGTGCTGCTTTGCACTGTCTGGTGTGGTTCGACTGGAATGCACAGGGGGAATCTTACTGTGCTTTTAAAAGATATAATTGCGAGGGCGGTTGACCATTTTTATGCAAGGTGATTTGTGCCCAGTGCCCTAAATGTCAACCTGAAGAAATAGAACAAGGCGTGGGGGAGCTAAGTGAGTAACAATGACTCCCTTGAGCTGCGACTAGAGCAGTGCGGCTCTAGCGCTGCCTGGTGCGCTTCAACTGGGATAGATCGGGGTAATCCGACTGTCCATTTAAAACAAATGATTGCGAGGGCCGTTGACCATGCTGACGCAATTTGATTTCTGCCTAGTGCTTTAAACGTGAAATAAATAAATTAAGGAAAGGCTGGATAAACGACAGGAGTAACTATGACACCGTTTAGGTGCGGCTAGCGCAGTGCAGCTCTTGCGCGGTCTGGTGCGAATGAACTGGCATGGATTGACAGAATCCACTGTCCAAATAAAACAAACCATTCTGGGGGCCGTTGAGCATGCTGACGTAGTGTGATTTCTGCACAGTGCTCTAAATGTCGAAGTGAAAAAATGAAAAAAAAGCGTGGATAAAAGACAGGAGTAAGAATGACTCCCTTGCAGTGTGGATTGAGCTGTGCCGCTTTGCACTTTCCGTTGCGCTTCAACTGGTATGGACCGGGAGAATCTGACTGTCCATTTAAAACAAAGCATTGCGAGGACTTTTGACCATGCTGATGCAATGTGATCTCTGCCCAGTCCCCTAAATGTCAACGTGATAAAATGCAACAAGGCGAGGGTAAACGAAGAGACTAACAATGACTCCCATGAGGTGGGACTAGAGTAGCGCGGCTTTGCACTGTCTGGTGTGGTTTACCTGGCATGCAACGGGGGAATCTAACTCTGCCATGAAAAGAAATGATTGCGAAGGCCGTTGACCATGCTGACACAATGTGATTTCTGCCCAGTGCTATTTAATGTCAACGTGAAGAAATGCAAAAAAGGTGTGTGTAAGCGATGAGAGTAACAATGACACCCTTGAGGTGTGACTAGAGCAGCGCAGCATTTGCACAGTCTGCTGCACTCCAGCTGGCATAGATCGGGGGAATCCGACTGTCCAATTAAAACAAATGATTGTGAGCGCCGTCGACCATGCTGACGGAATGTGATTTCTGCCCAGTGCTGTAAACGTCAAAGTGAAGTAATTAAAAAAAAAGGACGGATAAACGACAGGAGTAACAATGACTCCCTCGTGGTGCGGCTATCGCAGTGCGGCTATTGCGTGGTCTTGTGCGCCTCAACTGGCATGGACCGGCGGAATCATCATCAGCATAGGCCTGGTTACGCCTACTGCAGGGCAAAGGCCTCTCCCATACATCTCCAACAACCCCGATCATGTACTAAGTGTGGCCATGTCGTCCCTGCAAACTTCTGAATCTCATGCGCCCGCCTAACTTTCTGCCGCCCTCTGCTAAGCTTCTCTTCCCTTGGAATCCATTCCGTAACCCTCAATGACCATCGGTTATCTTCCCTCCTCATTGCGTATCCTGCCCATGCCCCTTTCTTTTTCTTGATTTCAACTAAGATGTCATTAAGTCGCGTTTGTTCCCTCACCCAATCTGCTCTTTTCTTATCCTTGAACGTTACACCTATCATTCTTCTTTCCATAGCTCGTTGTGTCGTCCTCAATATGAGCAGAACCCTTTTCGTAAGCCTCAAGGTTTCTGCCCCATAGGTGAGTGCTGGTAAGACAGAGGTATTATATACTTTCCTCTTGAGGGGATAACGGCAACCTGCTATTCATCATCTGAGAATGCCTGCCAAACGCACCCCAGCCCATTCTTGTTCTTCTGAATATTTCTGTCTTATGATCCGCATCCGCTGTCACTACCTGACCTAAGTTGGTGTATTCCCTTACGACTTCCAGGGCCTCGCTGCCTATTGTAAATTGCAGTTTTCTTCGGAGACTGTTAAGCATTACTTTAGTTTCCTGCAGATTAATTTTTAGACCCACTCTTCTGCTTTGCCTATCCAGGTCACTGAACATGCATTGCAATTGGTCCCCTGAGGTACTAAGCAAGGCAATGTCATCAGCGAATCGCGAGTTACCAAGCTATTCTCGATTAACTTTTATCCCCAATTCTTCCCAATCCTTGTCTCTGAATACCTCCTGTAAAATAAAATGCCCAAATAAAACAAAGCATTTTGGGGGCCGTTGACCGTGCTGACGCAGTGTGATTTCTGCACAGTGCTCTAAATGTCAAAGTGAAAAAATGAAAAAAAGGTGTGGATAAACGACATGAGTAAGAATGACTCCCTTGCAGTGTGCATTCAGCTGTGCCGCTTTGCACTTTCCATTGCGCTTCAAGTGGTATAGACCGGGGGAATCCGACTGTCCATTTAAAACAAAGCATTGCGGGGACTTTTGACCATGCTGACGCAATGTGATTTCTGCCCAGTCCCCTATATGTCAACTTGATAAAATCAACAAGGCGTGGGTAAACGAAGGGACTAACAATGACTCCCAAGAGGTGCGACTAGAGCAGCACAGCTTTGCGCTGTCTGGTGTGGTTTACCTGTCATGCACCGGGGGAATCTCACTGTGCACTTAAAACAAATGATTGTGAAGGCTGTTGCCGATGCTGACACAATGTGATTTCTGCCCAGTGCTATTTAATGTCAACGTGAACAAATGCAAGAAGGTGTGTATGCGATGAGAGTAACAATGACTCCCTCGAGGTGCGACTAGAGCAGTGCGGCGCTTGCGCAGTCTGCTGCACTCCAACTGGCATAGATCGGGGGAATCCGACTGTCCATTTAAAACAAATGATTACGCGGGCCGTTCACCATGCTGACGCAATGTGATTTCTGCCTAGTGCTCTAAACGGCAAAGTGATGAAATAAAGAAATGCCTGGATAAAGGACAGGTGTAAGAGTGACTCCTGTGAGGTGCGGCTGGAGCAGTGCAGCTCTTGCGCGGTATGGTACGCCTCAACTGGCATGGACGGGCGGAATTCACTGTCCAAATGAAACAAAGCATTCTGGGAGCCAGTGCTCTAAATGTCAACGTGAAGAAATGCAAAAAGGTGGGTATAAAGGACAGGAGTAAGAATGACTCCCGTGCAGAGTTTATTGAGCAGTTTCGCTTTGTGCTATCCATTGTGCTTCATTTGGTATGGACCGGTGGAATCCAACTGTCCAATAAAACAAAGCTTTGCGAAGACTTTTGATCATGCTGACGTAATGTGACTTCTGCCCAGCGCTCTAAATGTCAACGTGAAGAAATGCAACAAGGCATGGCTACACAAAGCGAGTAACAATGGCTCTCTTGAGGTGCGGCTAGAGCAGTGTGGCGCTTGCGCTGCCTGGTGCGCTTCAACTGGCATGGACCGGGAGAATCCGACTCTCCAAATAAAACAATGCAATTTGAGGGCCATTGACCATGCTGACGCAATGTGATTTCTGCCCAGGTCTGTAAATGTCAACGTGCAGAAATGAAAAAAAGGCATGGTTAAACGACAGGAGTAAGAATGACTCCCTTGCAGTGTGGATTCAGGAGTGGCGCTTTATGCTATCTGTTGTGCATCAACTGGCATGGACCGGCTGAAACTGACTGTCCAATTAAAACAAAGCATTGCAAGGACTTTTGACGATGCTGACGCAATGTGATTTGTGCCCAGGGCTCTAAATGTCAATGTGAGGAAATGGAACAAAGCGTGGGTGAAGGACGTTAGTAACAATGACTCCCTTGAGGTGCGGCTAGAACAGTGCTGCTTTGCACTGTCTGGTGTGGTTCAACTGGAATGCACAGGGGGAATCTTACTGTGCTTTTAAAAGATATAATTGCGAGGGCGGTTGACCATTTTTATGCAAGGTGATTTGTGCCCAGTGCCCTAAATGTCAACCTGAAGAAATAGAACAAGGCGTGGGGGAGCTAAGTGAGTAACAATGACTCCCTTGAGCTGCGACTAGAGCAGTGCGGCTCTAGCGCTGCCTGGTGCGCTTCAACTGGGATAGATCGGGGTAATCCGACTGTCCATATAAAACAAATGATTGCGAGGGCCGTTGACCATGCTGACGCAATTTGATTTCTGCCTAGTGCTTTAAACGTGAAATAAATAAATTAAGGAAAGGGCTGGATAAACGACAGGAGTAACTATGACACCCTGTAGGTGCGGCTAGCGCAGTGCAGCTCTTGCGCGGTCTGGTGCGAATGAACTGGCATGGATTGACAGAATCCACTGTCCAAATAAAACAAACCATTCTGGGGGCCGTTGAGCATGCTGACGCAGTGTGATTTCTGCACAGTGCTCTAAATGTCGAAGTGAAAAAATGAAAAAAAAAGCGTGGATAAAAGACAGGAGTAAGAATGACTCCCTTGCAGTGTGGATTGAGCTGTGCCGCTTTGCACTTTCCGTTGCGCTTCAACTGGTATGGACCGGGAGAATCTGACTGTCCATTTAAAACAAAGCATTGCGAGAACTTTTGACCATGCTGATGCAATGTGATCTCTGCCCAGTCCCCTAAATGTCAACGTGATAAAATGCAACAAGGCGAGGGTAAACGAAGAGACTAACAATGACTCCCATGAGGTGGGACTAGAGTAGCGTGGCTTTGCACTGTCTGGTGTGGTTTACCTGGCATGCAACGGGGGAATCTAACTCTGCCATGAAAAGAAATGATTGCGAAGGCCGTTGACCATGCTGACACAATGTGATTTCTGCCCAGTGCTATTTAATGTCAACGTGAAAAAATGCAAAAAAGGTGTGTGTAAGCGATGAGAGTAACAATGACACCCTTGAGGTGTGACTAGAGCAGCGCAGCATTTGCACAGTCTGCTGCACTCCAGCTGGCATAGATCGGGGGAATCCGACTGTCCAATTAAAACAAATTATTGTGAGCGCCGTCGACCATGCTGACGGAATGTGATTTCTGCCCAGTGCTCTAAACGTCAAAGTGAAGTAATTAAAGAAAAGGACGGGTGAACGACAGGAATAACAATGACTCCCTCGTGGTGCGGCTATCGCAGTGCGGCTATTGCGTGGTCTTGTGCGCCTCAACTGGCATGGACCGGCGGAATCATCATCAGCATAGGCCTGGTTACGCCTACTGCAGGGCAAAGGCCTCTCCCATACATCTCCAACAACCCCGATCATGTACTAAGTGTGGCCATGTCGTCCCTGCAAACTTCTGAATCTCATGCGCCCGCCTAACTTTCTGCCGCCCTCTGCTAAGCTTCCCTTCCCTTGGAATCCATTCCGTAACCCTTAATGACCATCGGTTATCTTCCCTCCTCATTTCGTATCCTGCCCATGCCCATTTCTTTTTCTTGATTTCAACTAAGATGTCATTAACTCGCGTTTGTTCCCTCACCCAATCTGCTCTTTTCTTATCCTTTAACGTTACACCTATCATTCTTCTTTCCATAGCTCGTTGCGTCGTCCTCAATTTGAGCAGAACCCATTTCGTAAGCCTCCAGGTTTCTGCCCCATAGGTGAGTACTGGTAAGACACAGGTATTATATACTTTCCTCTGGAGGGGATAACGGCAACCTGCTAATCATCATCTGAGAATGCCTGCCAAACGCACCCCAGCCCATTCTTGTTCTTCTGAATATTTCTGTCTTATGATCCGCATCCGCTGTCACTACCTGACCTAAGTTGGTGTATTCCCTTACGACTTCCAGTGCCTCGCTGCCTATTGTAAATTGCGGTTTTCTTCGGAGACTGTTAAGCATGACTTTAGTTTCCTGCAGATTAATTTTTAGACCCACTCTTCTGCTTTGCCTATCCAGGTCACTGAACATGCATTGCAATTGGTCCCCTGAGGTACTAAGCAAGGCAATGTCATCAGCGAATCGCGAGTTACCAAGCTATTCTCGATTAACTTTTATCCCCAATTCTTCCCAATCCATGTCTCTGAATACCTCCTGTAAAATAAAATGCCCAAATAAAACAAAGCATTTTGGGGGCCGTTGACCGTGCTGACGCAGTGTGATTTCTGCACAGTTCTCTAAATGTCAAAGTGAAAAAATGAAAAAAAAGGTGTGGATAAACGACATGAGTAAGAATGACTCCCTTGCAGTGTGCATTCAACTGTGCCGCTTTGCACTTTCCATTGCGCTTCAACTGGTATAGACCGGGGGAATCCGACTGTACATTTAAAACAAAGCATTGCGGGGACTTTTGACCATGCTGACGCAATGTGATTTCTGCCCAGTCCCCTATATGTCAACTTGATAAAATCAACAAGGCGTGGGTAAACGAAGGGACTAACAATGACTCCCATGAGGTGCGGCTAGAGCAGCACAGCTTTGCACTGTCTGGTGTGGTTTACCCGTCATGCACTGGGGGAATCTCACTGTGCACTTAAAACAAATGATTGTGAAGGCTGTTGCCGATGCTGACACAATGTCATTTCTGCCCAGTGCTATTTAATGTCAACGTGAAGAAATGCAAGAAGGTGTGTATGCGATGAGAGTAACAATGACTCCCTCGAGGTGCGACTAGAGCAGTGCGGCTCTTGCGCAGTCTGCTGCACTCCGACTGGCATAGATCGGGGGAATCCGACTGTCCATTTAAAACAAATGATTACGCGGGCCGTTCACCATGCTGACGCAATGTGATTTCTGCCTAGTGCTCTAAACGGCAAATTGATGAAATAAAGAAATGCCTGGATAAAGGACAGGTGTAAGAGTGACTCCTGTGAGGTGCGGCTGGAGCAGTGCAGCTCTTGCGCGGTATGGTACGCCTCAACTGGCATGGACGGGCGGAATTCACTGTCCAAATGAAACAAAGCATTCTGGGAGCCAGTGCTCTAAATGTCAACGTGAAGAAATGCAAAAAGGTGGGTATAAAGGACAGGAGTAAGAATGACTCCCGTGCAGAGTTTATTGAGCAGTTTCGCTTTGTGCTATCCATTGTGCTTCATTTGGTATGGACCGGTGGAATCCAACTGTCCATTAAAACAAAGCTTTGCGAAGACTTTTGATCATGCTGACGTAATGTGACTTCTGCCCAGCGCCCTAAATGTCAACGTGAAGAAATGCAACAAGGCATGGCTACACAAAGCGAGTAACAATGGCTCTCTTAAGGTGCGGCTAGAGCAGTGTGGCGCTTGCGCTGCCTGGTGCGCTTCAACTGGCATGGACCGGGAGAATCCGACTCTCGAAATAAAACAATGCATTTTGAGGGCCGTTGACCATGCTGACGCAATGTGATTTCTGCCCAGGTCTGTAAATGTCAACGTGCAGAAATGAAAAAAAAGGCGTGGTTAAAGGACAGGAGTAAGAATGACTCCCTTGCAGTGTGGATTCAGGAGTGGCGCTTTATGCTATCTGTTGTGCTTCAACTGGCATGGACCGGCTGAAACTGACTGTCCACTTAAAACAAAGCATTGCAAGGACTTTTGACGATGCTGACGCAATGTTATTTGTGCCCAGGGCTCTAAATGTCAATGTGAGGAAATGGAACAAAGCGTGGGTGAAGGACGTTAGTAACAATGACTCCCTTGAGGTGCGGCTAGAACAGTGCTGCTTTGCACTGTCTGGTGTGGTTCAACTGGAATGCACAGGGGGAATCTTACTGTGCTTTTAAAAGATATAATTGCGAGGGCGGTTGACCATTTTTATGCAAGGTGATTTGTGCCCAGTGCCCTAAATGTCAACCTGAAGAAATAGAACAAGGCGTGGGGGAGCTAAGTGAGTAACAATGACTCCCTTGAGCTGCGACTAGAGCAGTGCGGCTCTAGCGCTGCCTGGTGCGCTTCAACTGGGATAGATCGGGGTAATCCGACTGTCCATTTAAAACAAATGATTGCGAGGGCCGTTGACCATGCCGACGCAATTTGATTTCTGCCTAGTGCTTTAAACGTGAAATAAATAAATTAAGGAAAGGGCTGGATAAACGACAGGAGTAACTATTACACCCTTTAGGTGCGGCTAGCGCAGTGCAGCTCTTGCGCGGTCTGGTGCGAATGAACTGGCACGGACTGACAGAATCCACTGTCCAAATAAAACAAACCATTCTGGGGGCCGTTGAGCATGCTGACGCAGTGTGATTTCTGCACAGTGCTCTAAATGTCGAAGTGAAAAAATTAAAAAAAAAGCGTGGATAAAAGACAGGAGTAAGAATGACTCCCTTGCAGTGTGGATTGAGCTGTGCCGCTTTGCACTTTCCGTTGCGCTTCAACTGGTATGGACCGGGAATATCTGACTGTCCATTTAAAACAAAGCATTGCGAGGACTTTTGACCATGCTGATGCAATGTGATCTCTGCCCAGTCCCCTATATGTCAACTTGATAAAATCATCAAGGCGTGGGTAAACCAAGAGACTAACAATGACTCCCATGAGGTGCGACTAGAGCAGCACGGCTCTGCACTGTCTGGTGTGGCTTACCTGGCATGCACTGGGGGAATCTCACTGTGCACTTAAAACAAATGATTGTGAAGGCTGTTGCCGATGCTGACACTATGTGATTTCTGCCCAGTGCTATTTAATGTCAACGTGAAGAAATGCAAGAAGGTGTGTGTAAGCGGTGAGAGTAACAATGACTCCCTTGAGGTGCGACTAGAGCAGTGCAGCTTTTGCACAGTCTGCTGCACTCCAGCTGGCATAGATCGGGGGAATCCGACTGTCCATTTAAAACAAATGATTGCGAGGGCCGTCGGCCATGCTGACGCAATGTGATTTCTGCCCAGTGCTCTAAACGTGAAACTGAAGTAAATAAAAAAAGGCATGGATAAACTACAGGAGTCACAATGACTCCCTTGTGGTGCGGCTATCGCAGTGCGGCTCTTGCGTGGTCTTGTGTGCCTCAACTGGCATGGACCGGCGGAATCATCATCAGCATCAGCCTGGTTACGCCTACTGCAGGGCAAAGGCCTCTCCCATACATCTCCAACAACCCCGATCATGTATTAAGTGTGGCCATGTCGTCCCCGCAAACTTCTGAATCTCATGCGCCCGCCTAACTTTCTGCCGCCCTCTGCTAAGCTTCTCTTCCCTTGGAATCCATTCCGTAACCCTCAATGACCATCGGTTATCTTCCCTCCTCATTGCGTATCCTGCCCATGCCCCTTTCTTTTTCTTGATTTCAACTAAGATGTCATTAAGTCGCGTTTGTTCCCTCACCCAATCTGCTCTTTTCTTACCCTTGAACGTTACACCTATCATTCTTCTTTCCATAGCTCGTTGTGTCGTCCTCAATATGAGCAGAACCCTTTTCGTAAGCCTCAAGGTTTCTGCCCCATAGGTGAGTGCTGGTAAGACACAGGTATTATATACTTTCCTCTTGAGGGGATAACGGCAACCTGCTATTCATCATCTGAGAATGCCTGCCAAACGCACCCCAGCCCATTCTTGTTCTTCTGAATATTTCTGTCTTATGATCCGCATCCGCTGTCACTAGCTGACCTAAGTTGGTGTATTCCCTTACGACTTCCAGTGCCTCGCTGCCTATTGTAAATTGCGGTTTTCTTCGGAGACTGTTAAGCATTACTTTAGTTTCCTGCAGATTAATTTTTAGACCCACTCTTCTGCTTTGCCTATCCAGGTCACTGAACATGCATTGCAATTGGTCCCCTGAGGTACTAAGCAAGGCAATGTCATCAGCGAATCGCGAGTTACCAAGCTATTCTCGATTAACTTTTATCCCCAATTCTTCCCAATCCATGTCTCTGAATACCTCCTATAAAATAAAATGCCCAAATAAAACAAAGCATTTTGGGGGCCGTTGACCGTGCTGACGCAGTGTGATTTCTGCACAGTGCTCTAAATGTCAAAGTGAAAAAATGAAAAAAAGGTGTGGATAAACGACATGAGTAAGAATGACTCCCTTGCAGTGTGCATTCAGCTGTGCCGCTTTGCACTTTCCATTGCGCTTCAACTGGTATAGACCGGGGGAATCCGACTGTCCATTTAAAACAAAGCATTGCGGGGACTTTTGACCATGCTGACGCAATGTGATTTCTGCCCAGTCCCCTATATGTCAACTTGATAAAATCAACAAGGCGTGGGTAAACGAAGGGACTAACAATGACTCCCATGAGGTGCGACTAGAGCAGCACAGCTTTGCACTGTCTGGTGTGGTTTACCTGTCATGCACCGGGGGAATCTCACTGCGCACTTAAAACAAATGATTGTGAAGGCTGTTGCCGATGCTGACACAATGTGATTTCTGCCCAGTGCTATTTAATGTCAACGTGAAGAAATGCAAGAAGGTGTGTATGCGATGAGAGTAACAATGACTCCCTCGAGGTGCGACTAGAGCAGTGCGGCTCTTGCGCAGTCTGCTGCACTCCAACTGGCATAGATCGGGGGAATCCGACTGTCCATTTAAAACAAATGATTACGCGGGCCGTTCACCATGCTGACGCAATGTGATTTCTGCCTAGTGCTCTGAACGGCAAAGTGATGAAATAAAGAAATGCCTGGATAAAGGACAGGTGTAAGAGTGACTCCTGTGAGGTGCGGCTGGAGCAGTGCAGCTCTTGCGCGGTATGGTACGCCTCAACTGGCATGGACGGGCGGAATTCACTGTCCAAATGAAACAAAGCATTCTGGGAGCCAGTGCTCTAAATGTCAACGTGAAGAAATGCAAAAAGGTGGGTATAAAGGACAGGAGTAAGAATGACTCCCGTGCAGAGTTTATTGAGCAGTTTCGCTTTGTGCTATTCATTGTGCTTCATTTGGTATGGACCGGTGGAATCCAACTGTCCATTAAAACAAAGCTTTGCGAAGACTTTTGATCATGCTGACATAATGTGACTTCTGCCCAGCGCTCTAAATGTCAACTTGAAGAAATGCAACAAGGCATGGCTACACAAAGCGAGTAACAATGGCCCTCTTGAGGTGCGGCTAGAGCAGTGTGGCGCTTGCGCTGCCTGGTGCGCTTCAACTGGCATGGACCGGGAGAATCCGACTCTCCAAATAAAACAATGCATTTTGAGGGCCGTTGACCATGCTGACGCAATGTGATTTCTGCCCAGGTCTGTAAATGTCAACGTGCAGAAATGAAAAAAAAGGCGTGGTTAAACGACAGGAGTAAGAATGACTCCCTTGCAGTGTGGATTCAGGAGTGGCGCTTTATGCTATCTGTTGTGCTTCAACTGGCATGGACCGGCTGAAACTGACTGTCCACTTAAAACAAAGCATTGCAAGGACTTTTGACGATGCTGACGCAATGTGATTTGTGCCCAGGGCTCTAAATGTCAATGTGAGGACATGGAACAAAGCGTGGGTGAAGGACGTTAGTAACAATGACTCCCTTGAGGTGCGGCTAGAACAGTGCTGCTTTGTACTGTCTGGTGTGGTTCAACTGGAATGCACAGGGGGAATCTTACTGTGCTTTTAAAAGATATAATTGCGAGGGCGGTTGACCATTTTTATGCAAGGTGATTTGTGCCCAGTGCCCTAAATGTCAACCTGAAGAAATAGAACAAGGCGTGGGGGAGCTAAGTGAGTAACAATGACTCCCTTGAGCTGCGACTAGAGCAGTGCGGCTCTAGCGCTGCCTGGTGCGCTTCAACTGGGATAGATCGGGGTAATCCGACTGTCCATTTAAAACAAATGATTGCGAGGGCCGTTGACCATGCTGACGCAATTTGATTTCTGCCTAGTGCTTTAAACGTGAAATAAATAAATTAAGGAAAGGGCTGGATAAACGACAGGAGTAACTATGACCCCCTTTAGGTGCGGCTAGCGCAGTGCAGCTCTTGCGCGGTCTGGTGCGAATGAACTGGCATGGACTGACAGAATCCACTGTCCAAATAAAACAAACCATTCTGGGGGCCGTTGAGCATGCTGACGCAGTGTGATTTCTGCACAGTGCTCTAAATGTCGAAGTGAAAAAATGAAAAAAAAAAGCGTGGATAAAAGACAGGAGTAAGAATGACTCCCTTGCAGTGTGGATTGAGCTGTGCCGCTTTGCACTTTCCGTTGCGCTTCAACTGGTATGGACCGGGAGAATCTGACTGTCCATTTAAAACAAAGCATTGCGAGGACTTTTGACCATGCTGATGCAATGTGATCTCTGCCCAGTCCCCTAAATGTCAACGTGATAAAATGCAACAAGGCGAGGGTAAACGAAGAGACTAACAATGACTCCCATGAGGTGGGACTAGAGTAGCGCGGCTTTGCACTGTCTGGTGTGGTTTACCTGGCATGCAACGGGGGAATCTAACTCTGCCATGAAAAGAAATGATTGCGAAGGCCGTTGACCATGCTGACACAATGTGATTTCTGCCCAGTGCTATTTATTGTCAATGAGAAGAAATGCAAAAAAGGTGTGTGTAAGCGATGAGAGTAACAATGACACCCTTGAGGTGTGATTAGAGCAGCGCAGCATTTGCACAGTCTGCTGCACTCCAGCTGGCATAGATCGGGGGAATCCGACTGTCCAATTAAAACAAATGATTGTGAGCGCCGTCGACCATGCTGTCGGAATGTGATTTCTGCCCAGTGCTCTAAACGTCAAAGTGAAGTAAATAAGAAAAGGACGGATAAACGACAGGAGTAACAATGACTCCCTCGTGGTGCGGCTATCGCAGTGCGGCTATTGCGTGGTCTTGTGCGCCTCAACTGGCATGGACCGGCGGAATCATCATCAGCATAGGCCTGGTTACGCCTACTGCAGGGCAAAGGCCTCTCCCATACATCTCCAACAACCCCGATCATGTACTAAGTGTGGCCATGTCGTCCCCGCAAACTTCTGAATCTCATGCGCCCGCCTAACTTTCTGCCGCCCTCTGCTAAGCTTCTCTTCCCTTGGAATCCATTCCGTAACCCTCAATGACCATCGGTTATCTTCCCTCCTCATTGCGTATCCTGCCTATGCCCCTTTCTTTTTTTTGATTTCAACTAAGATGTCATTAAGTCGCGTTTGTTCCCTCACCCAATCTGCTCTTTTCTTATCCTTGAACGTTACACCTATCATTCTTCTTTCCATAGCTCGTTGTGTCGTCCTCAATATGAGCAGAACCCTTTTCGTAAGCCTCAAGGTTTCTGCCCCATAGGTGAGTGCTGGTAAGACACAGGTATTATATACTTTCCTCTTGAGGGGATAACGGCAACCTGCTATTCATCATCTGAGAATGCCTGCCAAACGCACCCCAGCCCATTCTTGTTCTTCTGAATATTTCTGTCTTATGATCCGCATCCGCTGTCACTACCTGACCTAAGTTGGTGTATTCCCTTACGACTTCCAGTGCCTCGCTGCCTATTGTAAATTGCGGTTTTCTTCGGAGACTGTTAAGCATTACTTTAGTTTCCTGCAGATTAATTTTTAGACCCACTCTTCTGCTTTGCCTATCCAGGTCACTGAACGGCATTGCAATTGGTCCCCTGAGGTACTAAGCAAGGCAATGTCATCAGCGAATCGCGAGTTACCAAGCTATTCTCGATTAACTTTTATCCCCAATTCTTCCCAATCCATGTCTCTGAATACCTCCTGTAAAATAAAATGCCCAAATAAAACAAAGCATTTTGGGGGCCGTTGACCGTGCTGACGCAGTGTGATTTCTGCACAGTGCTCTAAATGTCAAAGTGAAAAAATGAAAAAAAGGTGTGGATAAACGACATGAGTAAGAATGACTCCCTTGCAGTGTGCATTCAGCTGTGCCGCTTTGCACTTTCCATTGCGCTTCAACTGGTATAGACCGGGGGAATCCGACTGTCCATTTAAAACAAAGCATTGCGGGGACTTTTGACCATGCTGACGCAATGTGATTTCTGCCCAGTCCCCTATATGTCAACTTGATAAAATCAACAAGGCGTGGGTAAACGAAGGGACTAACAATGACTCCCATGAGGTGCGACTAGAGCAGCACAGCTTTGCACTGTCTGGTGTGGTTTACCTGTCATGCACCGGGGGAATCTCACTGTGCACTTAAAACAAATGATTGTGAAGGCTGTTGCCGATGCTGACACAATGTGATTTCTGCCCAGTGCTATTTAATGTCAACGTGAAGAAATGCAAGAAGGTGTGTATGCGATGAGAGTAACAATGACTCCCTCGAGGTGCGGCTAGAGCAGTACGGCTCTTGCGCAGTCTGCTGCACTCCAACTGGCATAGATCGGGGGAATCCGACTGTCCATTTAAAACAAATGATTACGCGGGCCGTTCACCATGCTGACGCAATGTGATTTCTGCCTAGTGCTCTAAACGGCAAAGTGATGAAATAAAGAAATGCCTGGATAAAGGACAGGTGTAAGAGTGACTCCTGTGAGGTGCGGCTGGAGCAGTGCAGCTCTTGCGCGGTATGGTACGCCTCAACTGGCATGGACTGGCGGAATTCACTGTCCAAATCAAACAAAGCATTCTGGGAGCCAGTGCTCTAAATGTCAACGTGAAGAAATGCAAAAAGGTGGGTATAAAGGACAGGAGTAAGAATGACTCCCGTGCAGAGTTTATTGAGCAGTTTCGCTTTGTGCTATCCATTGTGCTTCATTTGGTATGGACCGGTGGAATCCAACTGTCCAATAAAACAAAGCTTTGCGAAGACTTTTGATCATGCTGACGTAATGTGACTTCTGCCCAGCGCTCTAAATGTCAACGTGAAGAAATGCAACAAGGCATGGCTACACAAAGCGAGTAACAATGGCCCTCTTGAGGTGCGGCTAGAGCAGTGTGGCGCTTGCGCTGCCTGGTGCGCTTCAACTGGCATGGACCGGGAGAATCCGACTCTCCAAATAAAACAATGCATTTTGAGGGCCATTGACCATGCTGACGCAATGTGATTTCTGCCCAGGTCTGTAAATGTCAACGTGCAGAAATGAAAAAAAAAGGGGTGGTTAAACGACAGGAGTAAGAATGACTCCCTTGCAGTGTGGATTCAGGAGTGGCGCTTTATGCTATCTGTTGTGCTTCAACTGGCATGGACCGGCTGAAACTGACTGTCCACTTAAAACAAAGCATTGCAAGGACTTTTGACGATGCTGACGCAATGTGATTTGTGCCCAGGGCTCTAAATGTCAATGTGAGGAAATGGAACAAAGCGTGGGTGAAGGACGTTAGTAACAATGACTCCCTTGAGGTGCGGCTAGAACAGTGCTGCTTTGCACTGTCTGGTGTGGTTCAACTGGAATGCACAGGGGGAATCTTACTGTGCTTTTAAAAGATATAATTGCGAGGGCGGTTGACCATTTTTATGCAAGGTGATTTGTGCCCAGTGCCCTAAATGTCAACCTGAAGAAATAGAACAAGGCGTGGGGGAGCTAAGTGAGTAACAATGACTCCCTTGAGCTGCGGCTAGAGCAGTGCGGCTCTAGCGCTGCCTGGTGCGCTTCAACTGGGATAGATCGGGGTAATCCGACTGTCCATTTAAAACAAATGATTGCGAGGGCCGTTGACCATGCTGACGCAATTTGATTTCTGCCTAGTGCTTTAAACGTGAAATAAATAAATTAAGGAAAGGGCTGGATAAACGACAGGAGTAACTATGACACCCTTTAGGTGCGGCTAGCGCAGTGCAGCTCTTGCGCGGTCTGGTGCGAATGAACTGGCATGGACTGACAGAATCCACTGTCCAAATAAAACAAACCATACTGGGGGCCGTTGAGCATGCTGACGCAGTGTGATTTCTGCACAGTGCTCTAGATGTCGAAGTGAAAAAATGAAAAAAAGCGTGGATAAAAGACAGGAGTAAGAATGACTCCCTTGCAGTATGGATTGAGCTGTGCCGCTTTGCACTTTCCGTTGCGCTTCAACTGGTATGGACCGGGAGAATCTGACTGTCCATTTAAAACAAAGCATTGCGGGGACTTTTGACCACGCTGACGCAATGTGATTTCTGCCCAGTCCCCTATATGTCAACTTGATAAAATGCAACAAGGCGTGGGTAAACGAAGAGACTAACAATGACTCCCATGAGGTGCGACTAGAGCAGCACAGGTCTGCACTGTCTGGTGTGGCTTACCTGGCATGCACCGCGGGAATCTCACTGTGCACCTAAAACAAACGATTGTGAAGGCTGTTGCCGATGCTGACACTATGTGATTTCTGCCCAGTGCTATTTAATGTCAACGTGAAGAAATGCAAGAAGGTGTGAATGCGATGAGAGTAACAATGACTCCCGCGAGGTGCGACTAGAGCAGTGCGGCTCTTGCGCAGTCTGCTGCACTCCAACTGGCATAGATCGGGGGAATCCGACTGTCCATTTAAAACAAATAATTGCGCGGGCCGTTCACCATGCTGACGCAATGTGATTTCTGCCTAGTGCTCTAAACGGCAAAGTGATGAAATAAAGAAATGCCTCGATAAAGGACAGGTGTAAGAGTGACTCCTGTGAGGTGCGGCTGGAGCAGTGCAGCTCTTGCGCGGTATGGTACGCCTCAACTGGCATGGACGGGCGGAATTCACTGTCCAAATGAAACAAAGCATTCTGGGAGCCAGTGCTCTAAATGTCAACGTGAAGAAATGCAAAAAGGTGGGTATAAAGGACAGGAGTAAGAATGACTCCCGTGCAGAGTTTATTGAGCAGTTTCGCTTTGTGCTATCCATTGTGCTTCATTTGGTATGGACCGGTGGAATCCAACTGTCCATTAAAACAAAGCTTTGCGAAGACTTTTGATCATGCTGACGTAATGTGACTTCTGCCCAGCGCTCTAAATGTCAACGTGAAGAAATGCAACAAGGCATGGCTACACAAAGCGAGTAACAATGGCTCTCTTGAGGCGCGGCTAGAGCAGTGTGGCGCTTGCGCTGCCTGGTGCGCTTCAACTGGCATGGACCGGGAGAATCCGACTCTCCAAATAAAACAATGCATTTTGAGGGCCGTTGACCATGCTGACGCAATGTGATTTCTGCCCAGGTCTGTAAATGTCAACGTGCAGAAATGAAAAAAAGGCGTGGTTAAACGACAGGAGTAAGAATGACTCCCTTGCAGTGTGGATTCAGGAGTGGCGCTTTATGCTATCTGTTGTGCATCAACTGGCATGGACCAGCTGAAACTGACTGTCCACTTAAAACAAAGCATTGCAAGGACTTTTGACGATGCTGACGCAATGTGATTTGTGCCCAGGGCTCTAAATGTCAATGTGAGGAAATGGAACAAAGCGTGGGTGAAGGACGTTAGTAACAATGACTCCCTTAAGGTGCGGCTAGAACAGTGCTGCTTTGCACTGTCTGGTGTGGTTCAACTGGAATGCACAGGGGGAATCTTACTGTGCTTTTAAAAGATATAATTGCGAGGGCGGTTGACCATTTTTATGCAAGGTGATTTGTGCCCAGTGCCCTAAATGTCAACCTGAAGAAATAGATCAAGGCATGGGGGAGCTAAGTGAGTAACAATGACTCCCTTGAGCTGCGACTAGAGCAGTGCGGCTCTAGCGCTGCCTGGTGCGCTTCAACTGGGATAGATCGGGGTAATCCGACTGTCCATTTAAAACAAATGATTGCGAGGGCCATTGACCATGCTGACGCAATTTGATTTCTGCCTAGTGCTTTAAACGTGAAATAAATAAATTAAGGAAAGGGCTGGATAAACGACAGGAGTAACTATGACACCCTCTAGGTGCGGCTAGCGCAGTGCAGCTCTTGCGCGGTCTGGTGCGAATGAACTGGCATGGACTGACAGAATCCACTGTCCAAATAAAACAAACCATTCTGGGGGCCGTTGAGCATGCTGACGCAGTGTGATTTCTGCACAGTGCTCTAAATGTCGAAGTGAAAAAATGAAAAAAAAAGCGTGGATAAAAGACAGGAGTAAGATTGACTCCCTTGCAGTGTGGATTGAGCTGTGCCGCTTTGCACTTTCCGTTGCGCTTCAACTGGTATGGACCGGGAGAATCTGACTGTCCATTTAAAACAAAGCATTGCGAGGACTTTTGACCATGCTGATGCAATGTGATCTCTGCCCAGTCCCCTATATGTCAACTTGATAAAATCATCAAGGCGTGGGTAAACGAAGAGACTAACAATGACTCCCATGAGGTGCGACTAGAGCAGCACGGCTCTGCACTGTCTGGTGTGGCTTACCTGGCATGCACCGGGGGAATCTCACTGTGCACTTAAAACAAATGATTGTGAAGGCTGTTGCCGATGCTGACACTATGTGATTTCTGCCCAGTGCTATTTAATGTCAACGTGAAGAAATGCAAGAAGGTGTGAATGCGATGAGAGTAACAATGACTCCCGCGAGGTGCGACTAGAGCAGTGCGGCTCTTGCGCAGTCTGCTGCACTCCAACTGGCATAGATCGGGGAAATCCGACTGTCCATTTAAAACAAATGATTGCGAGGGCCGTCGGCCATGCTGACGCAATGTGATTTCTGCCCAGTGCTCTAAACGTGAAACTGAAGTAAATAAATAAAGGCATGGATAAACTACAGGAGTCACAATGACTCCCTTGTGATGCGGCTATCGCAGTGCGGCTCTTGCGTGGTCTTGTGTGCCTCAACTGGCATGGACCGGCGGAATCATCATCAGCATCAGCCTGGTTACGCCTACTGCAGGGCAAAGGCCTCTCCCATACATCTCCAACAACCCCGATCATGTACTAAGTGTGGCCATGTCGTCCCCGCAAACTTCTGAATCTCATGCGCCCGCCTAACTTTCTGCCGCCCTCTGCTAAGCTTCTCTTCCCTTGGAATCCATTCCGTAACCCTCAATGACCATCGGTTATCTTCCCTCCTCATTGCGTATCCTGCCCATGCCCCTTTCTTTTTCTTGATTTCAACTAAGATGTCATTAAGTCGCGTTTGTTCCCTCACCCAATCTGCTCTTTTCTTATCCTTGAACGTTACACCTATCATTCCTCTTTCCATAGCTCGTTGTGTCGTCCTCAATATGAGCAGAACCCTTTTCGTAAGCCTCAAGGTTTCTGCCCCATAGGTGAGTGCTGGTAAGACACAGGTATTATATACTTTCCTCTTGAGGGGATAACGGCAACCTGCTATTCATCATCTGAGAATGCCTGCCAAACGCACCCCAGCCCATTCTTGTTCTTCTGAATATTTCTGTCTTATGATCCGCATCCGCTGTCACTACCTGACCTAAGTTGGTGTATTCCCTTACGACTTCCAGTGCCTCGCTGCCTATTGTAAATTGCGGTTTTCTTCGGAGACTGTTAAGCATTAATTTAGTTTCCTGCAGATTAATTTTTAGACCCACTCTTCTGCTTTGCCTATCCAGGTCACTGAACATGCATTGCAATTGGTCCCCTGAGGTACTAAGCAAGGCAATGTCATCAGCGAATCGCGAGTTACCTAGCTATTCTCGATTAACTTTTATCCCCAATTCTTCCCAATCCATGTCTCTGAATACCTCCTGTAAAATAAAATGCCCAAATAAAACAAAGCATTTTGGGGGCCGTTGACCGTGCTGACGCAGTATGATTTCTGCACAGTGCTCTAAATGTCAAAGTGAAAAAATGAAAAAAAGGTGTGGATAAACGACATGAGTAAGAATGACTCCCTTGCAGTGTGCATTCAGCTGTGCCGCTTTGCACTTTCCATTGCGCTTCAACTGGTATAGACCGGGGGAATCCGACTGTCCATTTAAAACAAAGCATTGCGGGGAATTTTGACCATGCTGACGCAATGTGATTTCTGCCCAGTCCCCTATATGTCAACTTGATAAAATCAACAAGGCGTGGGTAAACGAAGAGACTAACAATGACTCCCATGAGGTGCGACTAGAGCAGCACAGCTTTGCACTGTCTGGTGTGGTTTACCTGTCATGCACCGGGGGAATCTCACTGTGCACTTAAAACAAATGATTGTGAAGGCTGTTGCCGATGCTGACACAATGTGATTTCTGCCCAGTGCTATTTAATGTCAACGTGAAGAAATGCAAGAAGGTGTGTATGCGATAAGAGTAACAATGACTCCCTCGAGGTGCGACTAGAGCAGTGCGGCACTTGCGCAGTCTGCTGCAATCCAACTGGCATAGATCGGGGAAATCCGACTGTCCATTTAAAACAAATGATTACGCGGGCCGTTCACCATGCTGACGCAATGTGATTTCTGCCTAGTGCTCTAAACGGCAAAGTGATGAAATAAAGAAATGCCTGGATAAAGGACAGGTGTAAGAGTGACTCCTGTGAGGTGCGGCTGGAGCAGTGCAGCTCTTGCGCGGTATGGTACGCCTCAACTGGCATGGACGGGCGGAATTCACTGTCCAAATGAAACAAAGCATTCTGGGAGCCAGTGCTCTAAATGTCAACGTGAAGAAATGCAAAAAGGTGGGTATAAAGGACAGGAGTAAGAATGACTCCCGTGCAGAGTTTATTGAGCAGTTTCGCTTTGTGCTATCCATTGTGCTTCATTTGGTATGGACCGGTGAAATCCAACTGTCCAATAAAACAAAGCTTTGCGAAGACTTTTGATCATGCTGACGTAATGTGACTTCTGCCCAGCGCTCTAAATGTCAACGTGAAGAAATGCAACAAGGCATGGCTACACAAAGCGAGTAACAATGGCCCTCTTGAGGTGCGGCTAGAGCAGTGTGGCGCTTGCGCTGCCTGGTGCGCTTCAACTGGCATGGACCGGGAGAATCCGACTCTCCAAATAAAACAATGCATTTTGAGGGCCGTTGACCATGCTGACGCAATGTGATTTCTGCCCAGGTCTGTAAATGTCAACGTGCAGAAATGAAAAAAAGGCGTGGTTAAACGACAGGAGTAAGAATGACTCCCTTGCAGTGTGGATTCAGGAGTGGCGCTTTATGCTATCTGTTGTGCTTCAACTGGCATGGACCGGCTGAAACTGACTGTCCACTTAAAACAAAGCATTGCAAGGACTTTTGACGATGCTGACGCAATGTGATTTGTGCCCAGGGCTCTAAATGTCAATGTGAGGAAATGGAACAAAGCGTGGGTGAAGGACGTTAGTAACAATGACTCCCTTGAGGTGCGGCTAGAACAGTGCTGCTTTGCACTGTCTGGTGTGGTTCAACTGGAATGCACAGGGGGAATCTTACTGTGCTTTTAAAAGATATAATTGCGAGGGCGGTTGACCATTTTTATGCAAGGTGATTTGTGCCCAGTGCCCTAAATGTCAACCTGAAGAAATAGAACAAGGCGTGGGGGAGCTAAGTGAGTAACAATGACTCCCTTGAGCTGCGGCTAGAGCAGTGCGGCTCTAGCGCTGCCTGGTGCGCTTCAACTGGGATAGATCGGGGTAATCCGACTGTCCATTTAAAACAAATTATTGCGAGGGCCGTTGACCATGCTGACGCAATTTGATTTCTGCCTAGTGCTTTAAACGTGAAATAAATAAATTAAGGCAAGGGCTGGATAAACGACAGGAGTAACTATGACACCCTTTAGGTGCGGCTAGCGCAGTGCAGCTCTTGCGCGGTCTGGTGCGAATGAACTGGCATGGACTGACAGAATCCACTGTCCAAATAAAACAAACCATTCTGGGGGCCGTTGAGCATGCTGACGCAGTGTGATTTCTGCACAGTGCTCTAAATGTCGAAGTGAAAAAATGAAAAAAAAGCGTGGATAAAAGACAGGAGTAAGAATGACTCCCTTGCAGTGTGGATTGAGCTGTGCCGCTTTGCACTTTCCGTTGCGCTTCAACTGGTATGGACCGGGAGAATCTGACTGTCCATTTAAAACAAAGCATTGCGAGGACTTTTGACCATGCTGATGCAATGTGATCTCTGCCCAGTCCCCTATATGTCAACTTGATAAAATCAACAAGGCGAGGGTAAACGAAGAGACTAACAATGACTCCCATGAGGTGCGACTAGAGCAGCACGGCTCTGCACTGTCTGGTGTGGCTTACCTGGCATGCACCGGGGGAATCTCACTGTGCACTTAAAACAAATGATTGTGAAGGCTGTTGCCGATGCTGACGCAATGTGATTTCTGCCTAGTGCTCTAAACGGCAAAGTGATGAAATAAAGAAATGCCTGGATAAAGGACAGGTGTAAGAGTGACTCCTGTGAGGTGCGGCTGGAGCAGTGCAGCTCTTGCGCGGTATGGTACGCCTCAACTGGCATGGACGGGCGGAATTCACTGTCCAAATGAAACAAAGCATTCTGGGAGCCAGTGCTCTAAATGTCAACGTGAAGAAATGCAAAAAGGTGGGTATAAAGGACAGGAGTAAGAATGACTCCCGTGCAGAGTTTATTGAGCAGTTTCGCTTTGTGCTATCCATTGTGCTTCATTTGGTATGGACCGGTGGAATCCAACTGTCCATTAAAACAAAGCTTTGCGAAGACTTTTGATCATGCTGACGTAATGTGACTTCTGCCCAGCGCTGTAAATGTCAACGTGAAGAAATGCAACAAGGCATGGCTACACAAAGCGAGTAACAATGGCCCTCTTGAGGTGCGGCTAGAGCAGTGTGGCGCTTGCACTGCCTGGTGCGCTTCAACTGGCATGGACCGGGAGAATCCGACTCTCCAAATAAAACAATGCATTTTGAGGGCCGTTGACCATGCTGACGCAATGTGATTTCTGCCCAGGTCTGTAAATGTCAACGTGCAGAAATGAAAAAAAAGGCGTGGTTAAACGACAGGAGTAAGAATGACTCCCTTGCAGTGTGGATTCAGGAGTGGCGCTTTATGCTATCTGTTGTGCTTCAACTGGCATGGACCGGCTGAAACTGACTGTCCACTTAAAACAAAGCATTGCAAGGACTTTTGACGATGCTGACGCAATGTGATTTGTGCCCAGGGCTCTAAATGTCAATGTGAGGAAATGGAACAAAGCGTGGGTGAAGGACGTTAGTAACAATGACTCCCTTGAGGTGCGGCTAGAACAGTGCTGCTTTGCACTGTCTGGTGTGGTTCAACTGGAATGCACAGGGGGAATCTTACTGTGCTTTTAAAAGATATAATTGCGAGGGCGGTTGACCATTTTTATGCAAGGTGATTTGTGCCCAGTGCCCTAAATGTCAACCTGAAGAAATAGAACAAGGCGTGGGGGAGCTAAGTGAGTAACAATGACTCCCTTGAGCTGCGTCTAGAGCAGTGCGGCTCTAGCGCTGCCTGGTGCGCTTCAACTGGGATAGATCGGGGTAATCCGACTGTCCATTTAAAACAAATGATTGCGAGGGCCGTTGACCATGCTGACGCAATTTGATTTCTGCCTAGTGCTTTAAACGTGAAATAAATAAATTAAGGAAAGGGCTGGATAAACGACAGGAGTAACTATGACACCCTTTAGGTGCGGATAGCGCAGTGCAGCTCTTGCGCGGTCTGGTGCGAATGAACTGGCATGGACTGACAGAATCCACTGTCCAAATAAAACAAACCATTCTGGGGGCCGTTGAGCATGCTGACGCAGTGTGATTTCTGCACAGTGCTCTAAATGTCGAAGTGAAAAAATGAAAAAAAAAGCGTGGATAAAAGACCGGAGTAAGCATGACTCCCTTGCAGTGTGGATTGAGCTGTGCCGCTTTGCACTTTGCGTTGCGCTTCAACTGGTATGGACCGGGAGAATCTGACTGTCCATTTAAAACAAAGCATTGCGAGGACTTTTGACCATGCTGATGCAATGTGATCTCTGCCCAGTCCCCTATATGTCAACTTGATAAAATCAACAAGGCGAGGGTAAACGAAGAGACTAACAATGACTCCCATGAGGTGCGACTAGAGCAGCACGGCTCTGCACTGTCTGGTGTGGCTTACCTGGCATGCACCGGGGGAATCTCACTGTGCACTTAAAACAAATGATTGTGAAGGCTGTTGCCGATGCTGACGCAATGTGATTTCTGCCTAGTGCTCTAAACGGCAAAGTGATGAAATAAAGAAATGCCTGGATAAAGGACAGGTGTAACAGTGACTCCTGTGAGGTGCGGCTGGAGCAGTGCAGCTCTTGCGCGGTATGGTACGCCTCAACTGGCATGGACGGGCGGAATTCACTGTCCAAATGAAACAAAGCATTCTGGGAGCCAGTGCTCTAAATGTCAACGTGAAGAAATGCAAAAAGGTGGGTATAAAGGACAGGAGTAAGAATGACTCCCGTGCAGAGTTTATTGAGCAGTTTCGCTTTGTGCTATCCATTGTGCTTCATTTGGTATGGACCAGTGGAATCCAACTGTCCATTAAAACAAAGCTTTGCGAAGACTTTTGATCATGCTGACGTAATGTGACTTCTGCCCAGCGCTCTAAATGTCAACGTGAAGAAATGCAACAAGGCATGGCTACACAAAGCCAGTAACAATCGCTCTCTTGAGGTGCGGCTAGAGCAGTGTGGCGCTTGCGCTGCCTGGTGCGCTTCAACTGGCATGGACCGGGAGAATCCGACTCTCCAAATAAAACAATGCATTTTGAGGGCCGTTGACCATGCTGACGCAATGTGATTTCTGCCTAGGTCTGTAAATGTCAACGTGCAGAAATGAAAAAAAAGGCGTGGTTAAACGACAGGAGTAAGAATGACTCCCTTGCAGTGTGCATTCAGCTGTGCCGCTTTGCACTTTCCATTGCGCTTGAACTGGTATAGACCGGGGGAATCCGACTGTCCATTTAAAACAAAGCATTGCGGGGACTTTTGACCACGCTGACGCAATGTGATTTCTGCCCAGTCCCCTATATGTCAACTTGATAAAATGCAACAAGGCGTGGGTAAACGAAGAGACTAACAATGACTCCCATGAGGTGCGACTAGAGCAGCACAGGTCTGCACTGTCTGGTGTGGCTTACCTGGCATGCACCGCGGGAATCTCACTGTGCACTTAAAACAAACGATTGTGAAGGCTGTTGCCGATGCTGACACTATGTGATTTCTGCCCAGTGCTATTTATTGTCAACGTGAAGAAATACAAGAAGGTGTGAATGCGATGAGAGTAACAATGACTCCCGCGAGGTGCGACTAGAGCAGTGCGGCTCTTGCGCAGTCTGCTGCACTCCAACTGGCATAGATCGGGGGAATCCGACTGTCCATTTAAAACAAATAATTGCGCGGGCCGTTCACCATGCTGACGCAATGTGATTTCTGCCTAGTGCTATAAACGGCAAAGTGATGAAATAAAGAAATGCCTGGATAAAGGACAGGTGTAAGAGTGACTCCTGTGAGGTGCGGCTGGAGCAGTGCAGCTCTTGCGCGGTATGGTACGCGTCAACTGGCATGGACGGGCTGAATTCACTGTCCAAATGAAACAAAGCATTCTGGGAGCCAGTGCTCTAAATGTCAACGTGAAGAAATGCAAAAAGGTGGGTATAAAGGACAGGAGTAAGAATGACTCCCGTGCAGAGTTTATTGAGCAGTTTCGCTTTGTGCTATCCATTGTGCTTCATTTGGTATGGACCGGTGGAATCCAACTGTCCATTAAAACAAAGTTTTGCGAAGACTTTTGATCATGCTGACGTAATGTGACTTCTGCCCAGCGCCCTAAATGTCAACGTGAAGAAATGCAACAAGGCATGGCTACACAAAGCGAGTAACAATGGCTCTCTTAAGGTGCGGCTAGAGCAGTGTGGCGCTTGCGCTGCCTGGTGCGCTTCAACTGGCATGGACCGGGAGAATCCGACTCTCGAAATAAAACAATGCATTTTGAGGGCCGTTGACCATGCTGACGCAATGTGATTTCTGCCCAGGTCTGTAAATGTCAACGTGCAGAAATGAAAAAAAAGGCGTGGTTAAAGGACAGGAGTAAGAATGACTCTCTTGCAGTGTGGATTCAGGAGTGGCGCTTTATGCTATCTGTTGTGCTTCAACTGGCATGGACCGGCTGAAACTGACTGTCCACTTAAAACAAAGCATTGCAAGGACTTTTGACGATGCTGACGCAATGTGATTTGTGCCCAGGGCTCTAAATGTCAATGTGAGGAAATGGAACAAAGCGTGGGTGAAGGACGTTAGTAACAATGACTCCCTTGAGGTGCGGCTAGAACAGTGCTGCTTTGCACTGTCTGGTGTGGTTCAACTGGAATGCACAGGGGGAATCTTACTGTGCTTTTAAAAGATATAATTGCGAGGGCGGTTGACCATTTTTATGCAAGGTGATTTGTGCCCAGTGCCCTAAATGTCAACCTGAAGAAATAGAACAAGGCGTGGGGGAGCTAAGTGAGTAACAATGACTCCCTTGAGCTGCGACTAGAGCAGTGCGGCTCTAGCGCTGCCTGGTGCGCTTCAACTGGGATAGATCGGGGTAATCCGACTGTCCATTTAAAACAAATGATTGCGAGGGCCGTTGACCATGCCGACGCAATTTGATTTCTGCCTAGTGCTTTAAACGTGAAATAAATAAATTAAGGAAAGGGCTGGATAAACGACAGGAGTAACTATGACACCCTTTAGGTGCGGCTAGCGCAGTGCAGCTCTTGCGCGGTCTGTTGCGAATGAACTGGCACGGACTGACAGAATCCACTGTCCAAATAAAACAAACCATTCTGGGGGCCGTTGAGCATGCTGACGCAGTGTGATTTCTGCACAGTGCTCTAAATGTCGAAGTGAAAAAATGAAAAAAAAAGCGTGGATAAAAGACAGGAGTAAGAATGACTCCCTTGCAGTGTGGATTGAGCTGTGCCGCTTTGCACTTTCCGTTGCGCTTCAACTGGTATGGACCGGGAGAATCTGACTGTCCATTTAAAACAAAGCATTGCGAGGACTTTTGACCATGCTGATGCAATGTGATCTCTGCCCAGTCCCCTATATGTCAACTTGATAAAATCATCAAGGCGTGGGTAAACGAAGAGACTAACAATGACTCCCATGAGGTGCGACTAGAGCAGCACGGCTCTGCACTGTCTGGTGTGGCTTACCTGGCATGCACCGGGGGAATCTCACTGTGCACTTAAAACAAATGATTGTGAAGGCTGTTGCCGATGCTGACACAATGTGATTTCTGCCCAGTGCTATTTAATGTCAACGTGAAGAAATGCAAGAAGGTGTGTGTAAGCTATGAGAGTAACAATGACTCCCTTGAGGTGCGACTAGAACAGTGCAGCTTTTGCACAGTCTGCTGCACTCCAGCTGGCATAGATCGGGGGAATCCGACTGTCCATTTAAAACAAATGATTGCGAGGGCCGTCGACCATGCTGACGCAATGTGATTTCTGCCCAGTGCTCTAAACGTGAAACTGAAGTAAATAAAAAAAGGCATGGATAAACTACAGGAGTCACAATGACTTCCTTGTGGTGCGGCTATCGCAGTGCGGCTCTTGCGTGGTCTTGTGCGCCTCAACTGGCATGGACCGGCGGAATCATCATCAGCATCAGCCTGGTTACGCCTACTGCAGGGCAAAGGCCTCTCCCATACATCTCCAACAACCCCGATCATGTACTAAGTGTGGCCATGTCGTCCCCGCAAACTTCTGAATCTCATGCGCCCGCCTAACTTTCTGCCGCCCTCTGCTAAGCTTCTCTTCCCTTGGAATCCATTCCGTAACCCTCAATGACCATCGGTTATCTTCCCTCCTCATTGCGTATCCTGCCCATGCCCCTTTCTTTTTCTTGATTTCAACTAAGATGTCATTAAGTCGCGTTTGTTCCCTCACCCAATCTGCTCTTTTCTTATCCTTGAACGTTACACCTATCATTCTTCTTTCCATAGCTCGTTGTGTCGTCCTCAATATGAGCAGAACCCTTTTCGTAAGCCTCAAGGTTTCTGCCCCATAGGTGAGTGCTGGTAAGACACAGGTATTATATACTTTCCTCTTGAGGGGATAACGGCAACCTGCTATTCATCATCTGAGAATGCCTGCCAAACGCACCCCAGCCCATTCTTGTTCTTCTGAATATTTCTGTCTTATGATCCGCATCCGCTGTCACTACCTGACCTAAGTTGGTGTATTCCCTTACGACTTCCAGTGCCTCGCTGCCTATTGTAAATTGCGGTTTTCTTCGGAGACTGTTAAGCATTACTTTAGTTTCCTGCAGATTCATTTTTAGACCCACTCTTCTGCTTTGCCTATCCAGGTCACTGAACATGCATTGCAATTGGTCCCCTGAGGTACTAAGCAAGGCAATGTCATCAGCGAATCGCGAGTTACCAAGCTATTCTCGATTAACTTTTATCCCCAATTCTTCCCAATCCATGTCTCTGAATACCTCCTGTAAAATAAAATGCCCAAATAAAACAAAGCATTTTGGGGGCCGTTGACCGTGCTGACGCAGTGTGATTTCTGCACAGTGCTCTAAATGTCAAAGTGAAAAAATGAAAAAAAGGTGTGGATAAACGACATGAGTAAGAATGACTCCCTTGCAGTGTGCATTCAGCTGTGCCGCTTTGCACTTTCCATTGCGCTTCAACTGGTATAGACCGGGGGAATCCGACTGTCCATTTAAAACAAAGCATTGCGGGGACTTTTGACCATGCTGACGCAATGTGATTTCTGCCCAGTCCCCTATATGTCAACTTGATAAAATCAACAAGGCGTGGGTAAACGAAGAGACTAACAATGACTCCCATGAGGTGCGACTAGAGCAGCACAGCTTTGCACTGTCTGGTGTGGTTTACCTGTCATGCACCGGGGGAATCTCACTGTGCACTTAAAACAAATGATTGTGAAGGCTGTTGCCGATGCTGACACAATGTGATTTCTGCCCAGTGCTATTTAATGTCAACGTGAAGAAATGCAAGAAGGTGTGTATGCGATGAGAGTAACAATGACTCCCTCGAGGTGCGACTAGAGCAGTGCGGCTCTTGCGCAGTCTGCTGCACTCCAACTGGCATAGATCGGGGGAATCCGACTGTCCATTTAAAACAAATGATTACGCGGGCCGTTCACCATGCTGACGCAATGTGATTTCTGCCTAGTGCTCTAAACGGCAAAGTGATGAAATAAAGAAATGCCTGGATAAAGGACAGGTGTAAGAGTGACTCCTGTGAGGTGCGGCTGGAGCAGTGCAGCTCTTGCGCGGTATGGTACGCCTCAACTGGCATGGACGGGCGGAATTCACTGTCCAAATGAAACAAAGCATTCTGGGAGCCAGTGCTCTAAATGTCAACGTGAAGAAATGCAAAAAGGTGGGTATAAAGGACAGGAGTAAGAATGACTCCCGTGCAGAGTTTATTGAGCAGTTTCGCTTTGTGCTATCCATTGTGCTTCATTTGGTATGGACCGGTGGAATCCAACTGTCCATTAAAACAAAGCTTTGCGAAGACGTTTGATCATGCTGACGTAATGTGACTTCTGCCCAGCGCTCTAAATGTCAACGTGAAGAAATGCAACAAGGCATGGCTACACAAAGCGAGTAACAATGGCCCTCTTGAGGTGCGGCTAGAGCAGTGTGGCGCTTGCGCTGCCTGGTGCGCTTCAACTGGCATGGACCGGGAGAATCCGACTCTCCAAATAAAACAATGCATTTTGAGGGCCGTTGACCATGCTGACGCAATGTGATTTCTGCCCAGGTCTGTAAATGTCAACGTGCAGAAATGAAAAAAAAGGCGTGGTTAAACGACAGGAGTAAGAATGACTCCCTTGCAGTGTGGATTCAGGAGTGGCGCTTTATGCTATCTGTTGTGCTTCAACTGGCATGGAGCGGCTGAAACTGACTGTCCACTTAAAACAAAGCATTGCAAGGACTTTTGACGATGCTGACGCAATGGGATTTGTGCCCAGGGCTCTAAATGTCAATGTGAGGAAATGGAACAAAGCGTGGGTGAAGGACGTTAGTAACAATGACTCCCTTGAGGTGCGGCTAGAACAGTGCTGCTTTGCACTGTCTGGTGTGGTTCAACTGGAATGCACAGGGGGAATCTTACTGTGCTTTTAAAAGATATAATTGCGAGGGCGGTTGACCATTTTTATGCAAGGTGATTTGTGCCCAGTGCCCTAAATGTCAACCTGAAGAAATAGAACAAGGCGTGGGGGAGCTAAGTGAGTAACAATGACTCCCTTGAGCTGCGGCTAGAGCAGTGCGGCTCTAGCGCTGCTTGGTGCGCTTCAACTGGGATAGATCGGGGTAATCCGACTGTCCATTTAAAACAAATGATTGCGAGGGCCGTTGACCATGCTGACGCAATTTGATTTCTGCCTAGTGCTTTAAACGTGAAATAAATAAATTAAGGAAAGGGCTGGATAAACGACAGGAGTAACTATGACACCCTTTAGGTGCGGCTAGCGCAGTGCAGCTCTTGCGCGGTCTGGTGCGAATGAACTGGCATGGACTGACAGAATCCACTGTCCAAATAAAACAAACCATTCTGGGGGCCGTTGAGCATGCTGACGCAGTGTGATTTCTGCACAGTGCTCTAAATGTCGAAGTGAAAAAATGAAAAAAAAAGCGTGGATAAAAGACAGGAGTAAGAATGACTCCCTTGCAGTGTGGATTGAGCTGTGCCGCTTTGCACTTTCCCTTGCGCTTCAACTGGTATGGACCGGGAGAATCTGACTGTCCATTTAAAACAAAGCATTGCGGGGACTTTTGACCACGCTGACGCAATGTGATTTCTGCCCAGTCCCCTATATGTCAACTTGATAAAATGCAACAAGGCGTGGGTAAACGAAGAGACTAACAATGACTCCCATGAGGTGCGACTAGAGCAGCACAGGTCTGCACTGTCTGGTGTGGCTTACCTCGCATGCACCGCGGGAATCTCACTGTGCACTTAAAACAAACGATTGTGAAGGCTGTTGCCGATGCTGACACTATGCGATTTCTGCCCAGTGCTATTTAATGTCAACGTGAAGAAATGCAAGAAGGTGTGTGTAAGCGGTGAGAGTAACAATGAGTCCCTGGAGGTGCGACTAGAGCAGTGCGGCTCTTGCGCAGTCTGCTGCACTCCAACTGGCATAGATCGGGGGAATCCGACTGTCCATTTAAAACAAATGATTACGCGGGCCGTTCACCATGCTGACGCAATGTGATTTCTGCCTAGTGCTCTAAACGGCAAAGTGATGAAATAAAGAAATGCCTGGATAAAGGAGAGGTGTAAGAGTGACTCCTGTGAGGTGCGGCTGGAGCAGTGCAGCTCTTGCGCGGTATGGTACGCCTCAACTGGCATGGACGGGCGGAATTCACTGTCCAAATGAAACAAAGCATTCTGGGAGCCAGTGCTCTAAATGTCAACGTGAAGAAATGCAAAAAGGTGGGTATAAAGGACAGGAGTAAGAATGACTCCCGTGCAGAGTTTATTGAGCAGTTTCGCTTTGTGCTATCCATTGTGCTTCATTTGGTATGGACCGGTGGAATCCAACTGTCCATTAAAACAAAGCTTTGCGAAGACTTTTGATCATGCTGACGTAATGTGACTTCTGCCCAGCGCCCTAAATGTCAACGTGAAGAAATGCAACAAGGCATGGCTACACAAAGCGAGTAACAATGGCTCTCTTAAGGTGCGGCTAGAGCAGTGTGGCGCTTGCGCTGCCTGGTGCGCTTCAACTGGCATGGACCGGGAGAATCCGACTCTCGAAATAAAACAATGCATTTTGAGGGCCGTTGACCATGCTGACGCAATGTGATTTCTGCCCAGGTCTGTAAATGTCAACGTGCAGAAATGAAAAAAAAGGCGTGGTTAAAGGACAGGAGTAAGAATGACTCCCTTGCAGTGTGGATTCAGGAGTGGCGCTTTATGCTATCTGTTGTGCTTCAACTGGCATGCACCGGCTGAAACTGACTGTCCAGTTAAAACAAAGCATTGCAAGGACTTTTGACGATGCTGACGCAATGTGATTTGTGCCCAGGGCTCTAAATGTCAATGTGAGGAAATGGAACAAAGCGTGGGTGAAGGACGTTAGTAACAATGACTCCCTTGAGGTGCGGCTAGAACAGTGCTGCTTTGCACTGTCTGGGGTGGTTCAACTGGAATGCACAGGGGGAATCTTACTGTGCTTTTAAAAGATATAATTGCGAGGGCGGTTGACCATTTTTATGCAAGGTGATTTGCGCCCAGTGCCCTAAATGTCAACCTGAAGAAATAGAACAAGGCGTGGGGGAGCTAAGTGAGTAACAATGACTCCCTTGAGCTGCGACTAGAGCAGTGCGGCTTTAGCGCTGCCTGGTGCGCTTCAACTGGGATAGATCGGGGTAATCCGACTGTCCATTTAAAACAAATGATTGCGAGGGCCGTTGACCATGCCGACGCAATTTGATTTCTGCCTAGTGCTTTAAACGTGAAATAAATAAATTAAGGAAAGGGCTGGATAAACGACAGGAGTAACTATGACGCCCTTTAGGTGCGGCTAGCGCAGTGCAGCTCTTGCGCGGTCTGGTGCGAATGAACTGGCACGGACTGACAGAATCCACTGTCCAAATAAAACAAACCATTCTGGGGGCCGTTGAGCATGCTGACGCAGTGTGATATCTGCACAGTGCTCTAAATGTCGAAGTGAAAAAATGAAAAAAAAGCGTGGATAAAAGACAGGAGTAAGAATGACTCCCTTGCAGTGTGGATTGAGCTGTGCCGCTTTGCACTTTCCGTTGCGCTTCAACTGGTATGGACCGGGAGAATCTGACTGTCCATTTAAAACAAAGCATTGCGAGGACTTTTGACCATGGTGATGCAATGTGATCTCTGCCCAGTCCCCTAAATGTCAACGTGATAAAATCATCAAGGCGTGGGTAAACGAAGAGACTAACAATGACTCCCATGAGGTGCGACTAGAGCAGCACGGCTCTGCACTGTCTGGTGTGGCTTACCTGGCATGCACCGGGGGAATCTCACTGTGCACTTAAAACAAATGATTGTGAAGGCTGTTGCCGATGCTGACACTATGTGATTTCTGCCCAGTGCTATTTAATGTCAACGTGAAGAAATGCAAGAAGGTGTGTGTAAGCGGTGAGAGTAACAATGACTCCCTTGAGGTGCGACTAGAGCAGTGCAGCTTTTGCACAGTCTGCTGCACTCCAGCTGGCATAGATCGGGGGAATCCGACTGTCCATTTAAAACAAATGATTGCGAGGGCCGTCGGCCATGCTGACGCAATGTGATTTCTGCCCAGTGCTCTAAACGTGAAACTGAAGTAAATAAAAAAAGGCATGGATAAACTACAGGAGTCACAATGACTCCCTCGTGGTGCGGCTATCGCAGTGCGGCTCTTGCGTGGTCTTGTGTGCCTCAACTGGCATGGACCGGCGGAATCATCATCAGCATCAGCCTGGTTACGCCTACTGCAGGGCAAAGGCCTCTCCCATACATCTCCAACAACCCCGATCATGTACTAATGTGGCCATGTCGTCCCCGCAAACTTCTGAATCTCATGCGCCCGCCTAACTTTCTGCCGCCCTCTGCTAAGCTTCTCTTCCCTTGGAATCCATTCCGTAACCCTCAATGACCATCGGTTATCTTCCCTCCTCATTGCGTATCCTGCCCATGCCCCTTTCTTTTTCTTGATTTCAACTAAGATGTCATTAAGTCGCGTTTGTTCCCTCACCCAATCTGCTCTTTTCTTATCCTTGAACGTTACACCTATCATTCTTCTTTCCATAGCTCGTTGTGTCGTCCTCAATATGAGCAGAACCCTTTTCGTAAGCCTCAAGGTTTCTGCCCCATAGGTGAGTGCTGGTAAGACACAGGTATTATATACTTTCCTCTTGAGGGGATAACGGCAACCTGCTATTCATCATCTGAGAATGCCTGCCAAACGCACCCCAGCCCATTCTTGTTCTTCTGAATATTTCTGTCTTATGATCCGCATCCGCTGTCACTACCTGACCTAAGTTGGTGTATTCCCTTACGACTTCCAGTGCCTCGCTGCCTATTGTAAATTGCGGTTTTCTTCGGAGACTGTTAAGCATTACTTTAGTTTCCTGCAGATTAATTTTTAGAACCACTCTTCTGCTTTGCCTATCCAGGTCACTGAACATGCATTGCAATTGGTCCCCTGAGGTACTAAGCAAGGCAATGTCATCAGCGAATCGCGAGTTACCAAGCTATTCTCGATTAACTTTTATCCCCAATTCTTCCCAATCCATGTCTCTGAATACCTCCTGTAAAATAAAATGCCCAAATAAAACAAAGCATTTTGGGGGCCGTTGACCGTGCTGACGCAGTGTGATTTCTGCACAGTGCTCTAAATGTCAAAGAGAAAAAATGAAAAAAAGGTGTGGATAAACGACATGAGTAAGAATGACTCCCTTGCAGTGTGCATTCAGCTGTGCCGCTTTGCACTTTCCATTGCGCTTCAACTGGTATAGACCGGGGGAATCCGACTGTCCATTTAAAACAAAGCATTGCGGGGACTTTTGACCATGCTGACGCAATGTGATTTCTGCCCAGTCCCCTATATGTCAACTTGATAAAATCAACAAGGCGTGGGTAAACGAAGGGACTAACAATGACTCCCATGAGGTGCGACTAGAGCAGCACAGCTTTGCACTGTCTGGTGTGGTTTACCTGTCATGCACCGGGGGAATCTCACTGTGCACTTAAAACAAATGATTGTGAAGGCTGTTGCCGATGCTGACACAATGTGATTTCTGCCCAGTGCTATTTAATGTCAACGTGAAGAAATGCAAGAAGGTGTGTATGCGATGAGAGTAACAATGACTCCCTCGAGGTGCGACTAGAGCAGTGCGGCTCTTGCGCAGTCTGCTGCACTCCAACTGGCATAGATCGGGGGAATCCGACTGTCCATTTAAAACAAATGATTACGCGGGCCGTTCACCATGCTGACGCAATGTGATTTCTGCCTAGTGCTCTAAACGGCAAAGTGATGAAATAAAGAAATGCCTGGATAAAGGACAGGTGTAAGAGTGACTCCTGTGAGGTGCGGCTGGAGCAGTGCAGCTCTTGCGCGGTATGGTACGCCTCAACTGGCATGGACGGGCGGAATTCACTGTCCAAATGAAACAAAGCATTCTGGGAGCCAGTGCTCTAAATGTCAACGTGAAGAAATGCAAAAAGGTGGGTATAAAGGAGAGGAGTAAGAATGACTCCCGTGCAGAGTTTATTGAGCAGTTTCGCTTTGTGCTATCCATTGTGCTTCATTTGGTATGGACCGGTGGAATCCAACTGTCCATTAAAACAAAGCTTTGCGAAGACTTTTGATCATGCTGATGTAATGTGACTTCTGCCCAGCGCTCTAAATGTCAACGTGAAGAAATGCAACAAGGCATGGCTACACAAAGCGAGTAACAATGGCCCTCTTGAGGTGCGGCTAGAGCAGTGTGGCGCTTGCGCTGCCTGGTGCGCTTCAACTGGCATGGACCGGGAGAATCCGACTCTCCAAATAAAACAATGCATTTTGAGGGCCGTTGACCATGCTGACGCAATGTGATTTCTGCCCAGGTCTGTAAATGTCAACGTGCAGAAATGAAAAAAAAGGCGTGGTTAAACGACAGGAGTAAGAATGACTCCCTTGCAGTGTGGATTCAGTAGTGGCGCTTTATGCTATCTGTTGCGCTTCAACTGGCATGGACCGGCTGAAACTGACTGTCCACTTAAAACAAAGCATTGCAAGGACTTTTGACGATGCTGACGCAATGTGATTTGTGCCCAGGGCTCTAAATGTCAATGTGAGGAAATGGAACAAAGCGTGGGTGAAGGACGTTAGTAACAATGACAGTGCTGACGTTAGTAACAACATTGCTGCTTTGCACTGTCTGGTGTGGTTCAACTGGAATGCACAGGGGGAATCTTACTGTGCTTTTAAAAGATATAATTGCGAGGGCGGTTGACCATTTTTATGCAAGGTGATTTGTGCCCAGTGCCCTAAATGTCACCCTGAAGAAATAGAACAAGGCGTGGGGTAGCTAAGTGAGTAACAATGACTCCCTTCAGCTGCGACTAGAGCAGTGCGGCTCTAGCGCTGCCTGGTGCGCTTCAACTGGGATAGATCGGGGTAATCCGACTGTCCATTTAAAACAAATGATTGCGACGGCCGTTGACCATGCTGACGCAATTTGATTTCTGCCTAGTGCTTTAAACGTGAAATAAATAAATTAAGGAAAGGGCTGGATAAACGACAGGAGTAACTATGACACCCTTTAGGTGCGGCTAGCGCAGTGCAGCTCTTGCGCGGTCTGGTGCGAATGAACTGGCATGGACTGACAGAATCCACTGTCCAAATAAAACAAACCATTCTGGGGGCCGTTGAGCATGCTGACGCAGTGTGATTTCTGCACAGTGCTCTAAATGTCGAAGTGAAAGAATGAAAAAAAAAGCGTGGATAAAAGACAGGAGTAAGAATGACTCCGTTGCAGTGTGGATTGAGCTGTGCCGCTTTGCACTTTCCGTTGCGCTTCAACTGGTATGGACCGGGAGAATCTGACTGTCCATTTAAAACAAAGCATTGCGAGGACTTTTGACCATGCTGATGCAATGTGATCTCTGCCCAGTCCCCTAAATGTCAACGTGATAAAATGCAACAAGGCGAGGGTAAACGAAGAGACTAACAATGACTCCCATGAGGTAGGACTAGAGTAGCGCGGCTTTGCACTGTCTGGTGTGGTTTACCTGGCATGCAACGGGGAAATCTAACTCGGCCATGAAAAGAAATGATTGCGAAGGCCGTTGACCATGCTGACACAATGTGATTTCTGCCCAGTGCTATTTAATGTCAACGTGAAGAAATGCAAAAAAGGTGTGTGTAAGCGATGAGAGTAACAATGACACCCTTCAGGTGTGACTAGAGCAGCGCAGCATTTGCACAGTCTGCTGCACTCCAGCTGGCATAGATCGGGGGAATCCGACTGTCCAATTAAAACAAATGATTGTGAGCGCCGTCGACCATGCTGACGGAATGTGATTTCTGCCCAGTGCTCTAAACATCAAAGTGAAGTAATTAAAAAAAAGGACGGATAAACGACAGGAGTAACAATGACTCCCTCGTGGTGCGGCTATCGCAGTGCGGCTATTGCGTGGTCTTGTGCGCCTCAACTGGCATGGACCGGCGGAATCATCATCAGCATAGGCCTGGTTACGCCTACTGCAGGGCAAAGGCCTCTCCCATACATCTCCAACAACCCCGATCATGTACTAAGTGTGGCCATGTCGTCCCTGCAAACTTCTGAATCTCATGCGCCCGCCTAACTTTCTGCCGCCCTCTGCTAAGCTTCTCTTCCCTTGGAATCCGTTCCGTAACCCTCAATGACCATCGGTTATCTTCCCTCCTCATTGCGTATCCTGCCCATGCCCCTTTCTTTTTCTTGATTTCAACTAAGATGTCATTAAGTCGCGTTTGTTCCCTCACCCAATCTGCTCTTTTCTTATCCTTGAACGTTACACCTATCATTCTTCTTTCCATAGCTCGTTGTGTCGTCCTCAATATGAGCAGAACCCTTTTCGTAAGCCTCAAGGTTTCTGCCCCATAGGTGAGTGCTGGTAAGACACAGGTATTATATACTTTCCTCTTGAGGGGATAACGGCAACCTGCTATTCATCATCTGAGAATGCCTGCCAAACGCACCCCAGCCCATTCTTGTTCTTCTGAATATTTCTGTCTTATGATCCGCATCCGCTGTCACTACCTGACCTAAGTTGGTGTATTCCCTTACGACTTCCAGTGCCTCGCTGCCTATTGTAAATTGCGGTTTTCTTCGGAGACTGTTAAGCATTACTTTAGTTTCCTGCAGATTATTTTTTAGACCCACTCTTCTGCTTTGCCTATCCAGGTCACTGAACATGCATTGCAATTGGTCCCCTGAGGTACTAAGCAAGGCAATGTCATCAGCGAATCGCGAGTTACCAAGCTATTCTCGATTAACTTTTATCCCCAATTCTTCCCAATCCATGTCTCTGAATACCTCCTGTAAAATAAAATGCCCAAATAAAACAAAGCATTTTGGGGGCCGTTGACCGTGCTGACGCAGTGTGATTTCTGCACAGCGCTCTAAATGTCAAAGTGAAAAAATGAAAAAAAGGTGTGGATAAACGACATGAGTAAGAATGACTCCCTTGCAGTGTGCATTCAGCTGTGCCGCTTTGCACTTTCCATTGCGCTTCAACTGGTATAGACCGGGGGAATCCGACTGTCCATTTAAAACAAAGCATTGCGGGGACTTTTGACCATGCTGACGCAATGTGATTTCTACCCAGTCCCCTATATGTCAACTTGATAAAATCAACAAGGCGTGGGTAAACGAAGGGACTAACAATGACTCCCATGAGGTGCGACTAGAGCAGCACAGCTTTGCACTGTCTGGTGTGGTTTACCTGTCATGCACCGGGGGAATCTCACTGTGCACTTAAAACAAATGATTGTGAAGGCTGTTGCCGATGCTGACACAATGTGATTTCTGCCCAGTGCTATTTAATGTCAACGTGAAGAAATGCAAGAAGGTGTGTATGCGATGAGAGTAACAAAGACTCCCTCGAGGTGCGACTAGAGCAGTGCGGCTCTTGCGCAGTCTGCTGCACTCCAACTGGCATAGATCGGGGGAATCCGACTGTCCATTTAAAACAAATGATTACGCGGGCCGTTCACCATGCTGACGCAATGTGATTTCTGCCTAGTGCTCTAAACGGCAAAGTGATGAAATAAAGAAATGCCTGGATAAAGGACAGGTGTAAGAGTGACTCCTGTGAGGTGCGGCTGGAGCAGTGCAGCTCTTGCGCGGTATGGTACGCCTCAACTGGCATGGACGGGTGGAATTCACTGTGCAAATGAAACAAAGCATTCTGGGAGCCAGTGCTCTAAATGTCAACGTGAAGAAATGCAAAAAGGTGGGTATAAAGGACAGGAGTTAGAATGACTCCCGTGCAGAGTTTATTGAGCAGTTTCGCTTTGTGCTATCCATTGTGCTTCATTTGGTATGGACCGGTGGAATCCAACTGTCCATTAAAACAAAGCTTTGCGAAGACTTTTGATCATGCTGACGTAATGTGACTTCTGCTCAGCGCTCTAAATGTCAACGTGAAGAAATGCAACAAGGCATGGCTACACAAAGCGAGTAACAATGGCTCTCTTGAGGTGCGGCTAGAGCAGTGTAGCGCTTGCGCTGCCTGGTGCGCTTCAACTGGCATGGACCGGGAGAATCCGACTCTCCAAATAAAACAATGCATTTTGAGGGCCGTTGACCATGCTGACGCAATGTGATTTCTGCCCAGGTCTGTAAATGTCAACGTGCAGAAATGAAAAAAAAGGCGTGGTTAAACGACAGGAGTAAGAATGACTCCCTTGCAGTGTGGATTCAGGAGTGGCGCTTTATGCTATCTGTTGTGCTTCAACTGGCATGGACCGGCTGAAACTGACTGTCCACTTAAAACAAAGCATTGCAAGGACTTTTGACGATGCTGACGCAATGTGATTTGTGCCCAGGGCTCTAAATGTCAATGTGAGAAAATGGAACAAAGCGTGAGTGAAGGACGTTAGTAACAATGACTCCCTTGAGGTGCGGCTAGAACAGTGCTGCTTTGCACTGTCTGGTGTGGTTCAACTGGAATGCACAGGGGGAATCTTACTGTGCTTTTAAAAGATATATTTGCGAGGCCGGTTGACCATTTTTATGCAAGGTGATTTGTGCCCACTGCCCTAAATGTCAACCTGAAGAAATAGAACAAGGCGTGGGGGAGCTAAGTGAGTAACAATGACTCCCTTGAGCTGCGGCTAGAGCAGTGCGGCTCTAGCGCTGCCTGGTGCGCTTCAACTGGGATAGATCGGGGTAATCCGACTGTCCATTTAAAACAAATGATTGCGAGGGCCATTGACCATGCTGACGCAATTTGATTTCTGCCTAGTGCTTCAAACGTGAAATAAATAAATTAAGGAAAGGGCTGGATAAACGACAGGAGTAACTATGACACCCTTTAGTTGCGGCTAGCGCAGTACAGCTCTTGCGCGGTCTGGTGCGAATGAACTGGCATGGACTGACAGAATCCACTGTCCAAATAAAACAAACCATTCTGGGGGCCGTTGAGCATGCTGACGCAGTGTGATTTCTGTACAGTGCTCTAAATGTCGAAGTGAAAAAATGAAAAAAAAAGCGTGGATAAAAGACAGGAGTAGAATGACTCCCTTGCAGTGTGGATTGAGCTGTGCCGCTTTGCACTTTCCGTTGCGCTTCAACTGGTATGGACCGGGAGAATCTGACTGTCCATTGAAAACAAAGCATTGCGAGGACTTTTGACCATGCTGATGCAATGTGATCTCTGCCCAGTCCCCTATATGTCAACTTGATAAAATCAACAAGGCGTGGGTAAACGAAGAGACTAACAATGACCCCATAAGGTGCGACTAGAGCAGCACGGCTCTGCACTGTCTGGTGTGGCTTACCTGGCATGCACCGGGGGAATCTCACTGTGCACTTAAAACAAATGATTGTGAAGGCTGTTGCCGATGCTGACACAATGTGATTTCTGCCCAGTGCTATTTAATGTCAACGTGAAGAAATGCAAGAAGGTGTGTGTAAGCTATGAGAGTAACAATGACTCCCTTGAGGTGCGACTAGAACAGTGCAGCTTTTGCACAGTCTGCTGCACTCCAGCTGGCATAGATCGGGGGAATCCGACTGTCAATTTAAAACAAATGATTGCGAGGGCCGTCGACCATGCTGACGCAATGTGATTTCTGCCCAGTGCTCTAAACGTGAAACTGAAGTAAATAAAAAAGGCATGGATAAACTACAGGAGTCACAATGACTCCCTTGTGGTGCGGCTATCGCAGTGCGGCTCTTGCGTGGTCTTGTGTGCCTCAACTGGCATGGACCGGCGGAATCATCATCAGCATCAGCCTGGTTACGCCTACTGCAGGGCAAAGGCCTCTCCCGTACATCTCCAACAACCCCGATCATGTACTATGTGTGGCCATGTCGTCCCTGCAAACTTCTTAATCTCATGCGCCCGCCTAACTTTCTGCCGCCCTCTGCTAAGCTTCCCTTCCCTTGGAATCCATTCCGTAACCCTTAATGACCATCGGTTATCTTCCCTCCTCATTTCGTATCCTGCCAATGCCCATTTCTTTTTCTTGATTTCAACTAAGATGTCATTAACTCGCGTTTGTTCCCTCACCCAATCTGCTCTTTTCTTATCCTTTAACGTTACACCTATCATTCTTCTTTCCATAGCTCGTTGCGTCGTCCTCAATTTGAGCAGAACCTATTTTGTAAGCCTCCAGGTTTCTGCCCCATAGGTGAGTACTGGTAAGACACAGGTATTATATACTTTCCTCTTGAGGGGATAATGGCAACCTGCTAATCATCATCTGAGAATGCCTGCCAAACCCACCCCAGCCCATTCTTGTTCTTCTGAATATTTCTGTCTCATGATCCGCATCCGCTGTCACTACCTGCCCTAAGTTGATGTAATCCCTTACGACTTCTAGTGCCTCGCTGCCAATTGTAAATTGCTGTTTTCTTCCGAGACTGTTAAGCATTACTTTAGTTTCCTGCAGATTAATTTTTAGACCCACTCTTCTGCTTTGCCTATCCAGGTCAGTGAACATGCATTGCAATTGGTCCCCTGAGGTACTAAGGAAGGCAATGTCATCAGCGAATCGCGAGTTACTAAGCTATTCTCGATTAACTTTTATCCCCAAATCTTCCCAATCCATGTATCTGAATACCTCCTGTAAAATAAAATGCCCAAATAAAACAAAGCATTTTGGGGGCCGTTGACCATGCTGACGCAATGTGATTTCTGCCCAGGTCTGTAAATGTCAACGTGCAGAAATGAAAAAAAGGCGTGGTTAAACGACAGGAGTAAGAATGACTCCCTTGCAGTGTGGATTCAGGAGTGGCGCTTTATGCTATCTGTTGTGCATCAACTGGCATGGACCGGGGGAATCCGACTGTCCATTTAAAACAAAGCATTGCGGGGACTTTTGACCATGCTGACGCAATGTGATTTCTGCCCAGTCCCCTATATGTCAACTTGATAAAATCAACAAGGCGTGGGTAAACGAAGAGACTAACAATGACTCCCATGAGGTGCGACTAGAGCAGCACAGCTTTGCACTGTCTGGTGTGGTTTACCTGTCATGCACCGGGGGAATCTCACTGTGCACTTAAAACAAATGATTGTGAAGGCTGTTGCCGATGCTGACACAATGTGATTTCTGCCCAGTGCTATTTAATGTCAACGTGAAGAAATGCAAGAAGGTGTGTATGCGATGAGAGTAACAATGACTCCCTCGAGGTGCGACTAGAGCAGTGCGGCTCTTGCGCAGTCTGCTGCACTCCAACTGGCATAGATCGGGGGAATCCGACTGTCCATTTAAAACAAATGATTACGCGGGCCGTTCACCATGCTGACGCAATGTGATTTCTGCCTAGTGCTCTAAACGGCAAAGTGATGAAATAAAGAAATGCCTGGATAAAGGACAGGTGTAAGAGTGACTCCTGTGAGGTGCGGCTGGAGCAGTGCAGCTCTTGCGCGGTATGGTACGCCTCAACTGGCATGGACGGGCGGAATTCACTGTCCAAATGAAACAAAGCATTCTGGGAGCCAGTGCTCTAAATGTCAACGTGAAGAAATGCAAAAAGGTGGGTATAAAGGACAGGAGTAAGAATGACTCCCGTGCAGAGTTTATTGAGCAGTTTCGCTTTGTGCTATCCATTGTGCTTCATTTGGTATGGACCGGTGGAATCCAACTGTCCATTAAAACAAAGCTTTGCGAAGACTTTTGATCATGCTGACGTAATGTGACTTCTGCCCAGCGCTCTAAATGTCAACGTGAAGAAATGCAACAAGGCATGGCTACACAAAGCGAGTAACAATGGCCCTCTTGAGGTGCGGCTAGAGCAGTGTGGCGCTTGCGCTGCCTGGTGCGCTTCAACTGGCATGGACCGGGAGAATCCGACTCTCCAAATAAAACAATGCATTTTGAGGGCCGTTGACCATGCTGACGCAATGTGATTTCTGCCCAGGTCTGTAAATGTCAACGTGCAGAAATGAAAAAAAAGGCGTGGTTAAACGACAGGAGTAAGAATGACTCCCTTGCAGTGTGGATTCAGGAGTGGCGCTTTATGCTATCTGTTGTGCTTCAACTGGCATGGACCGGCTGAAACTGACTGTCCACTTAAAACAAAGCATTGCAAGGACTTTTGACGATGCTGACGCAATGTGATTTGTGCCCAGGGCTCTAAATGTCAATGTGAGGAAATGGAACAAAGCGTGGGTGAAGGACGTTAGTAACAATGACTCCCTTGAGGTGCGGCTAGAACAGTGCTGCTTTGCACTGTCTGGTGTGGTTCAACTGGAATGCACAGGGGGAATCTTACTGTGCTTTTAAAAGATATAATTGCGAGGGCGGTTGACCATTTTTATGCAAGGTGATTTGTGCCCAGTGCCCTAAATGTCAACCTGAAGAAATAGAACAAGGCGTGGGGTAGCTAAGTGGGTAACAATGACTCCCTTGAGCTGCGACTAGAGCAGTGCGGCTCTAGCGCTGCCTGGTGCGCTTCAACTGGGATAGATCGGGGTAATCCGACTGTCCATTTAAAACAAATGATTGCGAGGGCCGTTGGCCATGCTGACGCAATTTGATTTCTGCCTAGTGCTTTAAACGTGAAATAAATAAATTAAGGAAAGGGCTGGATAAACGACAGGAGTAACTACGACACCCTTTAGGTGCGGCTAGCGCAGTGCAGCTCTTGCGCGGTCTGGTGCGAATGAACTGGCATGGACTGACAGAATCCACTGTCCAAATAAAACAAACCATTCTGGGGGCCGTTGAGCATGCTGACGCAGTGTTATTTCTGCACAGTGCTCTAAATGTCGAAGTGAAAAAATGAAAAAAAAGCGTGGATAAAAGACAGGAGTAAGAATGACTCCCTTGCAGTGTGGATTGAGCTGTGCCGCTTTGCACTTTCCGTTGCGCTTCAACTGGTATGGACCGGGAGAATCTGACTGTCCATTTAAAACAAAGCATTGCGAGGACTTTTGACCATGCTGATGCAATGTGATCTCTGCCCAGTCCCCTATATGTCAACTTGATAAAATCAACAAGGCGAGGGTAAACGAAGAGACTAACAATGACTCCCATGAGGTGCGACTAGAGCAGCACGGCTCTGCACTGTCTGGTGTGGCTTACCTGGCATGCACCGGGGGAATCTCACTGTGCACTTAAAACAAATGATTGTGAAGGCTGTTGCCGATGCTGACGCAATGTGATTTCTGCCTATTGCTCTAAACGGCAAAGTGATGAAATAAAGAAATGCCTGGATAAAGGACAGGTGTAACAGTGACTCCTGTGAGGTGCGGCTGGAGCAGTGCAGCTCTTGCGCGGTATGGTACGCCTCAACTGGCATGGACGGGCGGAATTCACTGTCCAAATGAAACAAAGCATTCTGGGAGCCAGTGCTCTAAATGTCAACGTGAAGAAATGCAAAAAGGTGGGTATAAAGGACAGGAGTAAGAATCACTCCCGTGCAGAGTTTATTGAGCAGTTTCGCTTTGTGCTATCCATTGTGCTTCATTTGGTATGGACCGGTGGAATCCAACTGTCCATTAAAACAAAGCTTTGCGAAGACTTTTGATCATGCTGACGTAATGTGACTTCTGCCCAGCGCTCTAAATGTCAACGTGAAGAAATGCAACAAGGCATGGCTACACAAAGCGAGTAACAATCGCTCTCTTGAGGTGCGGCTAGAGCAGTGTGGCGCTTGCGCTGCCTGGTGCGCTTCAACTGGCATGGACCGGGAGAATCCGACTCTCCAAATAAAACAATGCATTTTGAGGGCCGTTGACCATGCTGACGCAATGTGATTTCTGCCCAGGTCTGTAAATGTCAACGTGCAGAAATGAAAAAAAGGCGTGGTTAAACGACAGGAGTAAGAATGACTCCCTTGCAGTGTGCATTCAGCTGTGCCGCTTTGCACTTTCCATTGCGCTTGAACTGGTATAGACCGGGGGAATCCGACTGTCCATTTAAAACAAAGCATTGCGGGGACTTTTGACCACGCTGACGCAATGTGATTTCTGCCCAGTCCCCTATATGTCAACTTGATAAAATGCAACAAGGCGTGGGTAAACGAAGAGACTAACAATGACTCCCATGAGGTGCGACTAGAGCAGCACAGGTCTGCACTGTCTGGTGTGGCTTACCTGGCATGCACCGCGGGAATCTCACTGTGCACTTAAAACAAACGATTGTGAAGGCTGTTGCCGATGCGGACACTATGTGATTTCTGCCCAGTGCTATTTAATGTCAACGTGAAGAAATGCAAGAAGGTGTGAATGCGATGAGAGTAACAATGACTCCCGCGAGGTGCGACTAGAGCAGTGCGGCTCTTGCGCAGTCTGCTGCACTCCAACTGGCATAGATCGGGGGAATCCGACTGTCCATTTAAAACAAATAATTGCGCGGGCCGTTCACCATGCTGACGCAATGTGATTTCTGCCTAGTGCTATAAACGGCAAAGTGATGAAATAAAGAAATGCCTGGATAAAGGACAGGTGTAAGAGTGACTCCTGTGAGGTGCGGCTGGAGCAGTGCAGCTCTTGCGCGGTATGGTACGCCTCAACTGGCATGGACGGGCGGAATTCACTGTCCAAATGAAACAAAGCATTCTGGGAGCCAGTGCTCTAAATGTCAACGTGAAGAAATGCAAAAAGGTGGGTATAAAGGACAGGAGTAAGAATGACTCCCGTGCAGAGTTTATTGAGCAGTTTCGCTTTGTGCTATCCATTGTGCTTCATTTGGTATGGACCGGTGGAATCCAACTGTCCATTAAAACAAAGCTTTGCGAAGACTTTTGATCATGCTGACGTAATGTGACTTCTGCCCAGCGCTCTAAATGTCAACGTGAAGAAATGCAACAAGGCATGGCTACACAAAGCGAGTAACAATGGCTCTCTTGAGGTGCGGCTAGAGCAGTGTGGCGCTTGCGCTGCCTGGTGCGCTTCAACTGGCATGGACCGGGAGAATCCGACTCTCCAAATAAAACAATGCATTTTGAGGGCCGTTGACCATGCTGACGCAATGTGATTTCTGCCCAGGTCTGTAAATGTCAACGTGCAGAAATGAAAAAAAGGCGTGGTTAAACGACAGGAGTAAGAATGACTCCCTTGCAGTGTGGATTCAGGAGTGGTGCTTTATGCTATCTGTTGTGCATCAACTGGCATGGACCGGCTGAAACTGACTGTCCACTTAAAACAAAGCATTGCAAGGACTTTTGACGATGCTGACGCAATGTGATTTGTGCCCAGGGCTCTAAATGTCAATGTGAGGAAATGGAACAAAGCGTGGGTGAAGGACGTTAGTAACAATGACTCCCTTAAGGTGCGGCTAGAACAGTGCTGCTTTGCACTGTCTGGTGTGGTTCAACTGGAATGCACAGGGGGAATCTTACTGTGCTTTTAAAAGATATAATTGCGAGGGCGGTTGACCATTTTTATGCAAGGTGATTTGTGCCCAGTGCCCTAAATGTCAACCTGAAGAAATAGAACAAGGCGTGGGGTAGCTAAGTGAGTAACAATGACTCCCTTGAGCTGCGACTAGAGCAGTGCGGCTCTAGCGCTGCCTGGTGCGCTTCAACTGGGATAGATCGGGGTAATCCGACTGTCCATTTAAAACAAATGATTGCGAGGGCCGTTGACCATGCTGACGCAATTTGATTTCTGCCTAGTGCTTTAAACGTGAAATAAATAAATTAAGGAAAGGGCTGGATAAACGACAGGAGTAACTATGACACCCTTTAGGTGCGGCTAGCGCAGTGCAGCTCTTGCGCGGTCTGGTGCGAATGAACTGGCATGGACTGACAGAATCCACTGTCCAAATAAAACAAACCATTCTGGGGGCCGTTGAGCATGCTGACGCAGTGTGATTTCTGCACAGTGCTCTAAATGTCGAAGTGAAAAAATGAAAAAAAAAGCGTGGATAAAAGACAGGAGTAAGAATGACTCCCTTGCAGTGTGGATTGAGCTGTGCCGCTTTGCACTTTCCGTTGCGCTTCAACTGGTATGGACCGGGAGAATCTGACTGTCCATTTAAAACAAAGCATTGCGAGGACTTTTGACCATGCTGATGCAATGTGATCTCTGCCCAGTCCCCTAAATGTCAACGTGATAAAATGCAACAAGGCGAGGGTAAACGAAGAGACTAACAATGACTCCCATGAGGTGGGACTAGAGTAGCGCGGCTTTGCACTGTCTGGTGTGGTTTACCTGGCATGCAACGGGGGAATCTAACTCTGCCATGAAAAGAAATGATTGCGAAGGCCGTTGACCATGCTGACACAATGTGATTTCTGCCCAGTGCTATTTAATGTCAACGTGAAGAAATGCAAAAAAGGTGTTTGTAAGCGATGAGAGTAACAATGACACCCTTGAGGTGTGACTAGAGCAGCGCAGCATTTGCACAGTCTGCTGCACTCCAGCTGGCATAGATCGGGGGAATCCGACTGTCCAATTAAAACAAATGATTGTGAGCGCCGTCGACCATGCTGACGGAATGTGATTTCTGCCCAGTGCTCTAAACGTCAAAGTGAAGTAATTAAAAAAAAGGACGGATAAACGACAGGAGTAACAATGACTCCCTCGTGGTGCGGCTATCGCAGTGCGGCTATTGCGTGGTCTTGTGCGCCTCAACTGGCATGGACCGGCGGAATCATCATCAGCATAGGCCTGGTTACGCCTACTGCAGGGCAAAGGCCTCTCCCATACATCTCCAACAACCCCGATCATGTACTAAGTGTGGCCATGTCGTCCCCGCAAACTTCTGAATCTCATGCGCCCGCCTAACTTTCTGCCGCCCTCTGCTAAGCTTCTCTTCCCTTGGAATCCATTCCGTAACCCTCAATGACCATCGGTTATCTTCCCTCCTCATTGCGTATCCTGCCCATGCCCCTTTCTTTTTCTTGATTTCAACTAAGATGTCATTAAGTCGCGTTTGTTCCCTCACCCAATCTGCTCTTTTCTTATCCTTGAACGTTACACCTATCATTCTTCTTTCCATAGCTCGTTGTGTCGTCCTCAATATGAGCAGAACCTTTTTCGTAAGCCTCAAGGTTTCTGCCCCATAGGTGAGTACTGGTAAGACTCAGGTATTATATACTTTCCTCTTGAGGGGATAATGGCAACCTGCTAATCATCATCTGAGAATGCCTGCCAAACCCACCCCAGCCCATTCTTGTTCTTCTGAATATTTGTCTCATGATCCGCATCCGCTGTCACTACCTGCCCTAAGTTGATGTAATCCCTTACGACTTCTAGTGCCTCGCTGCCAATTGTAAATTGCTGTTTTCTTCCGAGACTGTTAAGCATTACTTTAGTTTCCTGCAGATTAATTTTTAGACCCACTCTTCTGCTTTGCCTATCCAGGTCAGTGAACATGCATTGCAATTGGTCCCCTGAGGTACTAAGGAAGGCAATGTCATCAGCGAATCGCGAGTTACTAAGCTATTCTCGATTAACTTTTATCCCCAAATCTTCCCAATCCATGTCTCTGAATACCTCCTGTAAAATAAAATGCCCAAATAAAACAAAGCATTTTGGGGGCCGTTGACCATGCTGACGCAATGTGATTTCTGCCCAGGTCTGTAAATGTCAACGTGCAGAAATGAAAAAAAAGGCGTGGTTAAACGACAGGAGTAAGAATGACTCCCTTGCAGTGTGGATTCAGGAGTGGCGCTTTATGCTATCTGTTGTGCATCAACTGGCATGGACCGGGGGAATCCGACTGTCCATTTAAAACAAAGCATTGCGGGGACTTTTGACCATGCTGACGCAATGTGATTTCTGCCCAGTCCCCTATATGTCAACTTGATAAAATTAACAAGGCGTGGGTAAACGAAGAGACTAACAATGACTCCCATGAGGTGCGACTAGAGCAGCACAGCTTTGCACTGTCTGGTGTGGTTTACCTGTCATGCACCGGGGAAATCTCACTGTGCACTTAAAACAAATGATTGTGAAGGCTGTTGCCGATGCTGACACAATGTGATTTCTGCCCAGTGCTATTTAATGTCAACGTGAAGAAATGCAAGAAGGTGTGTATGCGATGAGAGTAACAATGACTCCCTCGAGGTGCGACTAGAGCAGTGCGGCTCTTGCGCAGTCTGCTGCATTCCAACTGGCATAGATCGGGGGAATCCGACTGTCCATTTAAAACAAATGATTACGCGGGCCGTTCACCATGCTGACGCAATGTGATTTCTGCCTAGTGCTCTAAACGGCAAAGTGATGAAATAAAGAAATGCCTGGATAAAGGACAGGTGTAAGAGTGACTCCTGTGAGGTGCGGCTGGAGCAGTGCAGGTCTTGCGCGGTATGGTACGCCTCAACTGGCATGGACGGGCGGAATTCACTGTCCAAATGAAACAAAGCATTCTGGGAGCCAGTGCTCTAAATGTCAACGTGAAGAAATGCAAAAAGGTGGGTATAAAGGACAGGAGTAAGAATGACTCCCGTGCAGAGTTTATTGAGCAGTTTCGCTTTGTGCTATCCATTGTGCTTCATTTGGTATGGACCGGTGGAATCCAACTGTCCATTAAAACAAAGCTTTGCGAAGACTTTTGATCATGCTGACGTAATGTGACTTCTGCCCAGCGTTCTAAATGTCAACGTGAAGAAATGCAACAAGGCATGGCTACACAAAGCGAGTAACAATGGCCCTCTTGAGGTGCGGCTAGAGCAGTGTGGCGCTTGCGCTGCCTGGTGCGCTTCAACTGGCATGGACCGGGAGAATCCGACTCTCCAAATAAAACAATGCATTTTGAGGGCCGTTGACCATGCTGACGCAATGTGATTTCTGCCCAGCGCCCTAAATGTCAACGTGAAGAAATGCAACAAGGCATGGCTACACAAAGCGAGTAACAATGGCTCTCTTAAGGTGCGGCTAGAGCAGTGTGGCGCTTGCGCTGCCTGGTGCGCTTCAACTGGCATGGACCGGGAGAATCCGACTCTCGAAATAAAACAATGCATTTTGAGGGCCGTTGACCATGCTGACGCAATGTGATTTCTGCCCAGGTCTGTAAATGTCAACGTGCAGAAATGAAAAAAAAGGCGTGGTTAAAGGACAGGAGTAAGAATGACTCCCTTGCAGTGTGGATTCAGGAGTGGCGCTTTATGCTATCTGTTGTGCTTCAACTGGCATGGACCGGCTGAAACTGACTGTCCACTTAAAACAAAGCATTGCAAGGACTTTTGACGATGCTGACGCAATGTGATTTGTGCCCAGGGCTCTAAATGTCAATGTGAGGAAATGGAACAAAGCGTGGGTGAAGGACGTTAGTAACAATGACTCCCTTGAGGTGCGGCTAGAACAGTGCTGCTTTGCACTGTCTGGTGTGGTTCAACTGGAATGCACAGGGGGAATCTTACTGTGCTTTTAAAAGATATAATTGCGAGGGCGGTTGGCCATTTTTATGCAAGGTGATTTGTGCCCAGTGCCCTAAATGTCAACCTGAAGAAATAGAACAAGGCGTGGGGGAGCTAAGTGAGTAACAATGACTTCCTTGAGCTGCGGCTAGAGCAGTGCGGCTCTAGCTCTGCCTGGTGCACTTCAACTGGGATAGATCGGGGTAATCCGACTGTCCATTTAAAACAAATGATTGCGAGGGCCGTTGACCATGCTGACGCAATTTGATTTCTGCCTAGTGCTTTAAACGTGAAATAAATAAATTAAGGAAAGGGCTGGATAAACGACAGGAGTAACTATGACACCCTTTAGGTGCGGCTAGCGCAGTGCAGCTCTTGCGCGGTCTGGTGCGAATGAACTGGCACGGACTGACAGAATCCACTGTCCAAATAAAACAAACCATTCTGGGGGCCGTTGAGCATGCTGACGCAGTGTGATTTCTGCACAGTGCTCTAAATGTCGAAGTTAAAAAATGAAAAAAAAAGCGTGGATAAAAGACAGGAGTAAGAATGATTCCCTTGCAGTGTGGATTGAGCTGTGCCGCTTTGCACTTTCCGTTGCGCTTCAACTGGTATGGACCGGGAGAATCTGACTGTCCATTTAAAACAAAGCATTGCGAGGACTTTTGACCATGCTGATGCAATGTGATCTCTGCCCAGTCCCCTATATGTCAACTTGATAAAATCAACAAGACGAGGTTAAACGAAGAGACTAACAATGACTCCCATGAGGTACGACTAGAGCAGCACGGCTCTGCACTGTCTGGTGTGGCTTACCTGGCATGCACTGGGGGAATCTCACTGTGCACTTAAAACAAATGATTGTGAAGGCTGTTGCCGATGCTGACACTATGTGATTTCTGCCCAGTGCTATTTAATGTCAACGTGAAGAAATGCAAGAAGGTGTGTGTAAGCGGTGAGAGTAACAATGACTCCCTTGAGGTGGGACTAGAGCAGTGCAGCTTTTGCACAGTCTGCTGCACTCCAGCTGGCATAGATCGGGGGAATCCGACTGTCCATTTAAAACAAATGATTGCGAGGGCCGTCGGCCATGCTGACGCAATGTGATTTCTGCCCAGTGCTCTAAACGTGAAACTGAAGTAAATAAAAAAAGGCACGGATAAACTACAGGAGTCACAATGACTCCCTTGTGGTGCGGCTATCGCAGTGCGGCTCTTGCGTGGTCTTGTGTGCCTCAACTGGCATGGACCGGCGGAATCATCATCAGCATCAGCCTGGTTACGCCTACTGCAGGGCAAAGGCCTCTCCCATACATCTCCAACAACCCCGATCATGTACTAAGTGTGGCCATGTCGTCCCCGCAAACTTCTGAATCTCATGCGCCCGCCTAGCTTTCTGCCGCCCTCTGCTAAGCTTCTCTTCCCTTGGAATCCATTCCGTAACCCTCAATGACCATCGGTTATCTTCCCTCCTCATTGCGTATCCTGCCCATGCCCCTCTCTTTTTCTTGATTTCAACTAAGATGTCATTAGGTCGCGTTTGTTCCCTCACCCAATCTGCTCTTTTCTTATCCTTGAACATTACACCTATCATTCTTCTTTCCATAGCTCGTTGTGTCGTCCTCAATATGAGCAGAACCCTTTTCGTAAGCCTCAAGGTTTCTGCCCCATAGGTGAGTGCTGGTAAGACACAGGTATTATATACTTTCCTCTTGAGGGGATAACGGCAACCTGCTATTTATCATCTGAGAATGCCTGCCAAACGCACCCTAGCCCATTCTTGTTCTTCTGAATATTTCTGTCTTATGATCCGCATCCGCCGTCACTACCTGACCTAAGTTGGTGTATTCCCTTACGACTTCCAGTGCCTCGCTGCCTATTGTAAATTGCGGTTTTCTTCGGAGACTGTTAAGCATTACTTTAGTTTCCTGCAGATTAATTTTTAGACCCACTCTTCTGCTTTGCCTATCCAGGTCACTGAACATGCATTGCAATTGGTCCCCTGAGGTACTAAGCAAGGCAATGTCATCAGCGAATCGCGAGTTACCAAGTTATTCTCGATTAACTTTTATCCCCAATTCTTCCCAATCCATGTCTCTGAATACCTGCTGTAAAATAAAATGCCCAAATAAAACAAAGCATTTTGGGGGCCGTTGACCGTGCTGACGCAGTGTGATTTGTGCACAGTGCTCTAAATGTCAAAGTGAAAAAATGAAAAAAAGGTGTGGATAAACGACATGAGTAAGAATGACTCCCTTGCAGTGTGCATTCAGCTGTGCCGCTTTGCACTTTCCATTGCGCTTCAACTGGTATAGACCGGGGGAATCCGACTGTCCATTTAAAACAAAGCATTGCGGGGACTTTTGACCATGCTGACGCAATGTGATTTCTGCCCAGTCCCCTATATGTCAACTTGATAAAATCAACAAGGTGTGGGTAAACGAAGAGACTAACAATGACTCCCATGAGGTGCGACTACAGCAGCACAGCTTTGCACTGTCTGGTGTGGTTTACCTGTCATGCACCGGGGGAATCTCACTGTGCACTTAAAACAAATGATTGTGAAGGCTGTTGCCGATGCTGACACAATGTGATTTCTGCCCAGTGCTATTTAATGTCAACGTGAAGAAATGCAAGAAGGTGTGTATGCGATGAGAGTGACAATGACTCCCTCGAGGTGCGACTAGAGCAGTGCGGCTCTTGCGCAGTCTGCTGCACTCCAACTGGCATAGATCGGGGGAATCCGACTGTCCATTTAAAACAAATGATTACGCGGGCCGTTCACCATGCTGACGCAATGTGATTTCTGCCTAGTGCTCTAAACGGCAAAGTGATGAAATAAAGAAATGCCTGGATAAAGGACAGGTGTAAGAGTGACTCCTGTGAGGTGCGGCTGGAGCAGTGCAGCTCTTGCGCGGTATGGTACGCCTCAACTGGCATGGACGGGCGGAATTCACTGTCCAAATGAAACAAAGCATTCTGGGAGCCAGTGCTCTAAATGTCAACGTGAAGAAATGCAAAAAGGTGGGTATAAAGGACAGGAGTAAGAATGACTCCCGTGCAGAGTTTATTGAGCAGTTTCGCTTTGTGCTATCCATTGTGCTTCATTTGGTATGGACCGGTGGAATCCAACTGTCCATTAAAACAAAGCTTTGCGAAGACTTTTGATCATGCTGACGTAAGGTGACTTCTACCCAGCGCTCTAAATGTCAACGTGAAGAAATGCAACAAGGCATGGCTACACAAAGCGAGTAACAATGGCCCTCTTGAGGTGCGGCTAGAGCAGTGTGGCGCTTGCGCTGCCTGGTGCGCTTCAACTGGCATGGACCGGGAGAATCCGACCCTCCAAATAAAACAATGCATTTTGAGGGCCGTTGACCATGCTGACGCAATGTGATTTCTGCCCAGGTCTGTAAATGTCAACCTGCAGAAATGAAAAAAAAGGCGTGGTTAAAGGACAGGAGTAAGAATGACTCCCTTGCAGTGTGTATTCAGGACTGGCGCTTTATGCTATCTGTTGTGCTTCAACTGGCATGGACCGGCTGAAACTGACTGTCCACTTAAAACAAAGCATTGCAAGGACTTTTGACGATGCTGACGCAATGTGATTTGTGCCCAGGGCTCTAAATGTCAATGTGAGGAAATGGAACAAAGCGTGAGTGAAGGACGTTAGTAACAATGACTCCCTTGAGGTGCGGCTAGAACAGTGCTGCTTTGCACTGTCTGGTGTGGTTCAACTGGAATGCACAGGGGGAATCTTACTGTGCTTTTAAAAGATATAATTGCGAGGGCGGTTGACCATTTTTATGCAAGGTGATTTGTGCCCAGTGCCCTAAATGTCAACCTGAAGAAATAGAACAAGGCGTGGGGGAGCTAAGTGAGTAACAATGACTCCCTTGAGCTGCGGCTAGAGCAGTGCGGCTCTAGCGCTGCCTGGTGCGCTTCAACTGGGATAGATCGGGGTAATCCGACTGTCCATTTAAAACAAATGATTGCGAGGGCCGTTGACCATGCTGACGCAATTTGATTTCTGCCTAGTGCTTTAAACGTGAAATAAATAAATTAAGGAAAGGGCTGGATAAACGACAGGAGTAACTATGACACCCTTTAGGTGCGGCTAGCGCAGTACAGCTCTTGCGCGGTCTGGTGCGAATGAACTGGCATGGACTGACAGAATCCACTGTCCAAATAAAACAAACCATTCTGGGGGCCGTTGAGCATGCTGACGCAGTGTGATTTCTGCACAGTGCTCTAAATGTCGAAGTGAAAAAATGAAAAAAAAAGCGTGGATAAAAGACAGGAGTAAGAATGACTCCCTTGCAGTGTGGATTGAGCTGTGCCGCTTTGAAATTTCCGTTGCGCTTCAACTGGTATGGACCGGGAGAATCTGACTGTCCATTGAAAACAAAGCATTGCGAGGACTTTTGACCATGCTGATGCAATGTGATCTCTGCCCAGTCCCCTATATGTCAACTTGATAAAATCAACAAGGCGTGGGTAAACGAAGAGACTAACAATGACTCCCATGAGGTGCGACTAGAGCAGCACGGCTCTGCACTGTCTGGTGTGGCTTACCTGGCATGCACCGGGGGAATCTCACTGTGCACTTAAAACAAATGATTGTGAAGGCTGTTGCCGATGCTGACACAATGTGATTTCTGCCCAGTGCTATTTAATGTCAACGTGAAGAAATGCAAGAAGGTGTGTGTAAGCTATGAGAGTAACAATGACTCCCTTGAGGTGCGACTAGAACAGTGCAGCTTTTGCACAGTCTGCTGCACTCCAGCTGGCATAGATCGGGGGAATCCGACTGTCCACTTAAACCAAATGATTGCGAGGGCCGTCGACCATGCTGACGCAATGTGATTTCTACCCAGTGCTCTAAACGTGAAACTGAAGTAAATAAAAAAAGGCATGGATAAACTACAGGAGTCACAATGACTCCCTTGTGGTGCGGCTATCGCAGTGCGGCTCTTGCGTGGTCTTGTGTGCCTCAACTGGCATGGACCGGCGGAATCATCATCAGCATCAGCCTGGTTACGCCTACTGCAGGGCAAAGGCCTCTCCCGTACATCTCCAACAACCCCGATCATGTACTATGTGTGGCCATGTCGTCCCTGCAAACTTCTTAATCTCATGCGCCCGCCTAACTTTCTGCCGCCCTCTGCTAAGCTTCCCTTCCCTTGGAATCCATTCCGTAACCCTTAATGACCATCGGTTATCTTCCCTCATCATTTCGTATCCTGCCCATGCCCATTTCTTTTTCTTGATTTCAACTAAGATGTCATTAACTCGCGTTTGTTCCCTCACCCAATCTGCTCTTTTCTTATCCTTTAACGTTACACCCAACATTCTTCTTTCCATAGCTCGTTGCGTCGTCCTCAATTTGAGCAGAACCTATTTCGTAAGCCTTCAGGTTTCTGCCCCATAGGTGAGTACTGGTAAGACACAGGTATTATATACTTTCCTCTTGAGGGGATAATGGCAACCTGCTAATCATCATCTGAGAATGCCTGCCAAACCCACCCCAGCCCATTCTTGTTCTTCTGAATATTTCTGTCTCATGATCCGCATCCGCTGTCACTACCTGCCCTAAGTTGATGTAATCCCTTACGACTTCTAGTGCCTCGCTGCCAATTGTAAATTGCTGTTTTCTTCCGAGACTGTTAAGCATTACTTTAGTTTCCTGCAGATTAATTTTTAGGCCCACTCTTCTGCTTTGCCTATCCAGGTCAGTGAACATGCATTGCAGTTGGTCCCCTGAGGTACTAAGGAAGGCAATGTCATCAGCGAATCGCGAGTTACTAAGCTATTCTCGATTAACTTTTATCCCCAAATCTTCCCAATCCATGTCTCTGAATACCTCCTGTAAAATAAAATGCCCAAATAAAACAAAGCATTTTGGGGGCCGTTGACCATGCTGACGCAATGTGATTTCTGCCCAGGTCTGTAAATGTCAACGTGCAGAAATGAAAAAAAGGCGTGGTTAAACGACAGGAGTAAGAATGACTCCCTTGCAGTGTGGATTCAGGAGTGGCGCTTTATGCTATCTGTTGTGCATCAACTGGCATGGACCGGGGGAATCCGACTGTCCATTTAAAACAAAGCATTGCGGGGACTTTTGACCATGCTGACGCAATGTGATTTCTGCCCAGTCCCCTATATGTCAACTTGATAAAATCAACAAGGCGTGGGTAAACGAAGAGACTAACAATGACTCCCATGAGGTGCGACTAGAGCAGCACAGCTTTGCACTGTCTGGTGTGGTTTACCTGTCATGCACCGGGGGAATCTCACTGTGCACTTAAAACAAATGATTGTGAAGGCTGTTGCCGATGCTGACACAATGTGATTTCTGCCCAGTGCTATTTAATGTCAACGTGAAGAAATGCAAGAAGGTGTGTATGCGATGAGAGTAACAATGACTCCCTCGAGGTGCGACTATAGCAGTGCGGCTCTTGCGCAGTCTGCTGCACTCCAACTGGCATAGATCGGGGGAATCCGACTGTCCATTTAAAACAAATGATTACGCGGGCCGTTCACCATGCTGACGCAATGTGATTTCTGCCTAGTGCTCTAAACGGCAAAGTGATGAAATAAAGAAATGCCTGGATAAAGGACAGGTGTAAGAGTGACTCCTGTGAGGTGCGGCTGGAGCAGTGCAGGTCTTGCGCGGTATGGTACGCCTCAACTGGCATGGACGGGCGGAATTCACTGTCCAAATGAAACAAAGCATTCTGGGAGCCAGTGCTCTAAATGTCAACGTGAAGAAATGCAAAAAGGTGGGTATAAAGGACAGGAGTAAGAATGACTCCCGTGCAGAGTTTATTGAGCAGTTTCGCTTTGTGCTATCCATTGTGCTTCATTTGGTATGGACCGGTGGAATCCAACTGTCCATTAAAACAAAGCTTTGCGAATACTTTTGATCATGCTGACGTAATGTGACTTCTGCCCAGCGCCCTAAATGTCAACGTGAAGAAATGCAACAAGGCATGGCTACACAAAGCGAGTAACAATGGCTCTCTTAAGGTTGCGGCTAGAGCAGTGTGGCGCTTGCGCTGCCTGGTACGCTTCAACTGGCATGGACCGGGAGAATCCGACTCTCGAAATAAAACAATGCATTTTGAGGGCCGTTTGGACCATGCTGACGCCAATGTGATTTTCTGCCCAGGTCTTTAAATGTCAACGTGCAGAAATGAAAAAAAAAGGCGTGGTTAAAGGACAGGAGTAAGAATGACTCCCTTGCAGTGTGGATTCAGGAGTGGCGCTTTATGCTATCTGTTGTGCTTCAACTGGCAGGGACCGGCTGAAACTGGACTGTCCACTTAAAAACAAAGCATTGCAAGGACTTTTGACGATGCTGACGCAATGTGAATTTGTTGCCCAGGGCTCTAAATGTCAATGTGAGGGAAATGGAACAAAGCGTGGGTGAAGGGACGTTAGTAACAATGACTCCCTTGAGGTGCGGCTAGAACAGTGCTGCTTTGCACTGTTCTGGTGTGGTTCAACTGGAATGCACAGGGGGAATCTTACTGTGCTTTTAAAAGATATAATTGCGAGGGCGGTTTGACCAATTTTTATGCAAGGTGATTTGTTGCCAGTGCCCTAAATGTCAACCTGAAGAAATAGAACAAGGCGTGGGGGAGATAAGTGAGTTACAATGACTCCCTTGAACTGCGGCTAGAGCAGTGCGGCTCTAGCGCTGCCTGGTGCGCTTTCAACTGGGATAGATCGGGGTAATCCGACTGTCCATTTAAAACAAATGATTGCGAGGGCCGTTGACCATGCTGACGCAATTTTGATTTCTGCCTAGTGCTTTAAACGTGAAATAAAAAAAATTAAGGAAAGGGCTGGATAAACGACAGGAGTAACTATGACACCCTTTAGGTACGGCTAGCGCAGTGCAGCTCTTGCGCGGTCTGGTGCGAATGAAACTGGCATGGACTGACAGAATCCACTGTCCAAATAAAACAAACCATTCTGGGGGCCGTTGAGCATGCTGACGCAGTGTGATTTCTGCACAGTGCTCTAAATGTCGAAGTGAAAAAATGAAAAAAAAAGCGTGGATAAAAGACAGGAGTAAGAATGACTCCCTTGCAGTGTGGATTGAGCTGTGCCGCTTTGCACTTTCCGTTGCGCTTCAACTGGTATGGACCGGGAGAATCTGACTGTCCATTTAAAACAAAGCATTGCGAGGACTTTTGACCATGCTGATGCAATGTGATCTCTGCCCAGTCCCCTATATGTCAACTTGATAAAATCAACAAGGCGAGGGTAAACGAAGAGACTAACAATGACTCCCATGAGGTGCGACTAGAGCAGCACGGCTCTGCACTGTCTGGTGTGGCTTACCTGGCATGCACCGGGGGAATCTCACTGTGCACTTAAAACAAATGATTGTGAAGGCTGTTGCCGATGCTGACACTATGTGATTTCTGCCCAGTGCTATTTAATGTCAACGTGAAGAAATGCAAGAAGGTGTGTGTAAGCGGTGAGAGTAACAATGACTCCCTTGAGGTGCGACTAGAGCAGTGCAGCTTTTGCACAGTCTGCTGCACTCCAGCTGGCATAGATCGGGGGAATCCGACTGTCCATTTAAAACAAATGATTGCGAGGGCCGTCGGCCATGCTGACGCAATGTGATTTCTGCCCAGTGCTCTAAACGTGAAACTGAAGTGAATAAAAAAAGGCATGGATAAACTACAGGAGTCACAATGACTCCTGTCATTGTGGGAGTCATTGTGACTCCTGTAGGGAGTCATTGTGACTCCTGTAGTTTATCCATGCCTTTTTTTATTTACTTCAGTTTCACGTTTAGAGCACTGGGCAGAAATCACATTGCGTCAGCATGGTCGACGGCCCTCGCAATCATTTGTTTAAAAAGGACAGTCGGATTCCCCCGATCTATGCCAGCTGGAGTGCAGCAGACTGTGCAAAAGCTGCACTGTTCTAGTCGCACCTCAAGGGAGTCATTGTTACTCTCATAGCTTACACACACCTTCTTGCATTTCTTCACGTTGACATTAAATAGCACTGGGCAGAAATCACATTGTGTCAGCATCGGCAACGGCCTTCGCAATCATTTCTTTTCATGGCAGAGTTAGATTCCCCCGTTGCATGCCAGGTAAACCACACCAGACAGTGCAAAGCCGCGCTACTCTAGTCCCACCTCATGGGAGTCATTGTTGTCTCTTCGTTTACCCTCGCCTTGTTGCATTTTATCACGTTGACATTTAGGGGACTGGGCAGAGATCACATTGCATCAGCATGGTCAAAAGTCCTCGCAATGCTCTTTTAAATGGACAGTCAGATTCTCCCGGTCCATACCAGTTGAAGCGCAACGGAAAGTGCAAAGCGGCACAGCTCAATCCACACTGCAAGGGAGTCATTCTTACTCCTGTCTTTTATCCACGCTTTTTTTCATTTTTTCACTTCGACATTTAGAGCACTGTGCAGAAATCACACTGCGTCAGCATGCTCAACGGCCCCCAGAATGGTTTGTTTTATTTGGACAGTGGATTCTGTCAGTCCATGCCAGTTCATTCGCACCAGACCGCGCAAGAGCTGCACTGCGCTAGCCGCACCTAAAGGGTGTCATAGTTACTCCTGTCGTTTATCCAGCCCATTCCTTAATTTATTTATTTCACGTTTAAAGCACTAGGCAGAAATCAAATTGCGTCAGCATGGTCAACGGCCCTCGCAATCATTTGTTTTAAATGGACAGTCGGATTACCCCCATCTATCCCAGTTGAAGCGCACCAGGCAGCGCTAGAGCCGCACTGCTCTAGTCGCAGCTCAAGGGAGTCATTGTTACTCACTTAGCTCCCCCACGCCTTGATCTATTTCTTCAGGTTGACATTTAGGGCACTGGGCACAAATCACCTTGCATAAAAATGGTCAACCGCCCTCGCAATTATATCTTTTAAAAGCACAGTAAGATTCCCCCTGTGCATTCCAGTTGAACCACACCAGACAGTGCAAAGCAGCACTGTTCTAGCCGCACCTTAAGGGAGTCATTGTTACCAACGTCCTTCACCCACGCTTTGTTCCATTTCCTCACATTGACATTTAGAGCCCTGGGCACAAATCACATTGTGTCAGCATCGTCAAAAGTCCTTGCAATGCTTTGATTTAAGTGGACAGTCAGTTTCAGCCGGTCCATGCCAGTTGATGCACAACAGATAGCATAAAGTGCCACTCCTGAATCCACACTGCAAGGGAGTCATTCTTACTCCTGTCGTTTAACCACGCCTTTTTTTCATTTCTGCACGTTGACATTTACAGACCTGGGCAGAAATCACATTGCGTCAGCATGGTCAACGGCCCTCAAAATGCATTGTTTTATTTGGAGAGTCGGATTCTCCCGGTCCATGCCAGTTGAAGCGCACCAGGCAGCGCAAGCGCCACACTGCTCTAGCCGCACCTCAAGAGAGCGATTGTTACTCGCTTTGTGTAGCCATGCCTTGTTGCATTTCTTCACGTTGACATTTAGAGCGCTGGGCAGAAGTCACATTACGTCAGCATGATCAAAAGTCTTCGCAAAGCTTTGTTTTAATGGACAGTTGGATTCCACCGGTCCATACCAAATGAAGCACAATGGATAGCACAAAGCGAAACTGCTCAATAAACTCTGCACGGGAGTCATTCTTACTCCTGTCCTTTATACCCACCTTTTTGCATTTCTTCACGTTGACATTTAGAGCACTGGCTCCCAGAATGCTTTGTTTCATTTGGACAGTGAATTCCGCCCGTCCATGCCAGTTGAGGCGTACCATACCGCGCAAGAGCTGCACTGCTCCAGCCGCACCTCACAGGAGTCACTCTTACACCTGTCCTTTATCCAGGCATTTCTTTATTTCATCACTTTGCCGTTTAGAGCACTAGGCAGAAATCACATTGCGTCAGCATCGGCAACAGCCTTCACAATCATTTGTTTTAAGTGCACAGTGAGATTCCCCCGGTGCATGCCAGGTAAGCCACACCAGACAGTGCAGAGCCGTGCTGCTCTAGTCGCACCTCATGGGAGTCATTGTTAGTCTCTTCGTTTACCCTCGCCTTGTTGATTTTATCAAGTTGACATATAGGGGACTGGGCAGAGATCACATTGCATCAGCATGGTCAAAAGTCCTCGCAATGCTTTGTTTTAAATGGACAGTCAGATTCTCCCGGTCCATACCAGTTGAAGCGCAACGGAAAGTACAAAGCGGCACAGCTCAATCCACACTGCAAGGGAGTCATTCTTACTCCTGTATTTTATCCACGCTTTTTTTTTTCATTTTTTCACTTCGACATTTAGAGCACTGTGCAGAAATCACACTGCGTCAGCATGCTCAACGGCCCCCAGAATGGTTTGTTTTATTTGGACAGTGGATTCTGTCAGTCCGTGCCAGTTCATTCGCACCAGACCGCGCAAGAGCTGCACTGCGCTAGCCGCACCTAAACGGTGTCATAGTTACTCCTGTCGTTTATCCAGCCCTTTCATTAATTTATTTATTTCACGTTTAAAGCACTAGGCAGAAATCAAATTGCGTCAGCATGGTCAACGGCCCTCGCAATCATTTGTTTTAAATGGACAGTCGGATTACCCCGATCTATCCCAGTTGAAGCGCACCAGGCAGCGCTAGAGCCGCACTGCTCTAGCCGCAGCTCAAGGGAGTCATTGTTACTCACTTAGCTCCCCACGCCTTGTTCTATTTCTTCAGGTTGACATTTAGGGCACTGGGCACAAATCACCTTGCATAAAAATGGTCAACCGCCCTCGCAATTATATCTTTTAAAAGCACAGTAAGATTCCCCCTGTGCATTCCAGTTGAACCACACCAGACAGTGCAAAGCAGCACTGTTCTAGCCGCACCTCAAGGGAGTCATTGTTACTAACGTCCTTCACTCACGCTTTGTTCCATTTCCTCACATTGACATTTAGAGCCCTGGGCACAAATCACATTGCGTCAGCATCGTCAAAAGTCCTTGCAATGCTTTGTTTTAAGCGGACAGTCAGTTTCAGCCGGTCCATGCCAGTTGAAGCACAACAGATAGCATAAAGCGCCACTCCTGAATCCACATTGCAAGGGAGTCATTCTTACTCCTGTCGTTTAACCACGCCTTTTTTTTTCATTTCTGCACGTTGACATTTACAGACCTGGGCAGAAATCACATTGCGTCAGCATTGTCAATGGCCCTCAAAATGCATTGTTTTATTTGGAGAGTCGGATTCTCCCGGTCCATGCCAGTTGAAGCGCACCAGGCAGCGCAAGCGCCACACTGCTCTAGCCGCACCTCAAGAGGGCCATTGTTACTCGCTTTGTGTAGCCATGCCTTGTTGCATTTCTTCACGTTGACATTTAGGGCGCTGGGCAGAAGTCACATTACGTCAGCATGATCAAAAGTCTTCGCAAAGCTTTGTTTTAATGGACAGTTGGATTCCACCGGTCCATACCAAATGAAGCACAATGGATAGCACAAAGCGAAACTGCTCAATAAACTCTGCACGGGAGTCATTCTTACTCTTGTCCTTTATACCCACCTTTTTGCATTTCTTCACGTTGACATTTAGAGCACTGGCTCCCAGAATGCTTTGTTTCATTTGGACAGTGAATTCCGCCCGTCCATGCCAGTTGAGGCGTACCATACCGCGCAAGACCTGCACTGCTCCAGCCGCACCTCACAGGAGTCACTCTTACACCTGTCCTTTATCCAGGCATTTCTTTATTTCATCACTTTGCCGTTTAGAGCACTAGGCAGAAATCACATTGCGTCAGCATGGTGAACGGCCCGCGTAATCATTTGTTTTAAATGGACAGTCGGATTCCCCCGATCTATGCCAGTTGGAGTGCAGCAGACTGCGCAAGAGCCGCACTGCTCTAGTCGCACCTCGAGGGAGTCATTGTTACTCTCATCGCATACACACCTTCTTGCATTTCTTCACGTTGACATTAAATGGCACTGGGCAGAAATCACATTGTGTCAGCATCGGCAACAGCCTTCACAATCATTTGTTTTAAGTGCACAGTGAGATTCCCCCGGTGCATGACAGGTAAACCACACCAGACAGTGCAAAGCTGTGCTGCTCTAGTCGCACCTCATGGGAGTCATTCTTACTCCTGTCGTTTAACCACGCCTTTTTTTCATTTCTGCACGTTGACATTTACAGACCTGGGCAGAAATCACATTGCGTCAGCATGGTCAATGGCCCCCAAAATGCTTTGTTTTATTTGGGCATTTTATTTTACAGGAGGTATTCAGAGACATGGATTGGGAAGAATTGGGGATAAAAGTTAATCGAGAATAGCTTAGTAACTCGCGATTCGCTGATGACATTGCCTTCCTCAGTACCTCAGGAGACCAATTGCAATGCATGTTCACTGACCTGGATAGGCAAAGCAGAAGAGTGGGTCTAAAAATTAATCAGCAGGAAACTAAAGTAATGCTTAACAGTCTCGGAAGAAAACAGCAATTTACAATTGGCAGCGAGGCACTAGAAGTCGTAAGGGAATACATCAACTTAGGGCAGGTAGTGACAGCGGATGCGGATCATGAGACAGAAATATTCAGAAGAACAAGAATGGGCTGGGGTGTGTTTGGCAGGCATTCTCAGATGATGATTAGCAGGTTGCCATTATCCCCTCAAGAGGAAAGTATATAATACCTGTGTCTTACCAGTACTCAACTATGGGGCAGAAACCTGGAGGCTTACGAAAATGGTTCTGCTCAAATTGAGGACGACGCAACGAGCTATGGAAAGAAGAATGATAGGTGTAATGTTAAAGGATAAGAAAAGAGCAGATTGGGTGAGGGAACAAACGCGAGTTAATGATGTCTTAGTTGAAATCAAGAAAAAGAAATGGGCATGGGCAGGACACGAAATGAGGAGGGAAGATAACCAATGGTCATTAAGGGTTACGGAATGGATTCCAAGGGAAGGGGAGCTTAGCAGAGGGCGGCAGAAAGTTAGGCGGGCGCATGAGATTAAGAAGTTTGCAGGGACGACATGGCCACACTTAGTACATGATCGGGGTTGTTGGAGATGTATGGGAGAGGCCTTTGCCCTGCAGTAGGCGTAACCATTCTGATGCTGATTCCGCCGGTCCATGCCAGTTGAGGCACACAAGACCACGCAAGAGCCGCACTGCGATAGCCGCTCCACAAGGGAGTCATGGTTACTCCTGTCGTTTATCCGTCCTTTTTTTTAATTACTTCACTTTGACGTTGAGAGCACTGGGCAGAAATCACATTGCGTAAGCATGGTGAACGGCCCTCGCAATCATTTGTTATAAATTGACAGTCGGATTCCCCCGATCTATGCCAGTTGGAGTGCAGCAGACTGCGCAAGAGGCGCACTGCTCTAGGCGCACCTCAAGGGAGTCATTGTTACTCTCACCGCTTACACACACCTTCTTGCATTTCTTCACGTTGACATTAAATAGCAGTGGGCAGAAATCACATAGTGTCAGCATCGGCAACAGCCTTCACAATCGTTTGTTTTAAGTGCACAGTGAGATTCCCGCGGTGCATGCCAGGTAAACCACACCAGACAGTGCAAAGCCGTGCTGCTCTAGTCGCACCTCATGGGAGTCATAGTTAGTCTCTTCGTTTACCCACGCCTTGTCGCATTTTATCAAGTTGACATATAGGGGACTGGGCAGAAATCACATTGCGTCAGCAAGGTCAAAAGTCCCCGCAATGCTTTGTTTTAAATGGACAGCAGGATTCCCCCGGTCTATACCAGTTGAAGCACAACGGAAAGTGCAAAGCGGCACAGCTGAATGCACACTGCTAGGGAGTCATTACTCATGTCGTTTATCCACGCTTTTTTTCATTTTGTCACGTTGACATTTAGAGCACTGTGCAGAAATCACACTGCGTCAGCATGGTCAACCGCCCCCAAAATGCTTTGTTTTATTTGGGCATTTTATTTTACAGGAGGTATTCAGAGACATGGATTGGGAAGAATTGGGGATAAAAGTTAATCGAGAATAGCTTAGTAACTCGCGATTCGCTGATGACATTGCCTTCATTAGTACCTCAGGGGACCAATTGCAATGCATGTTCACTGACCTGGAGAGACAAAGCAGAAGAGTGGGTCTAAAAAGTAATCTGCAGGAAACTAAAGTAATGCTTAACAGTCTCGGAAGAAAACAGCAATTTACAATTGGCAGCGAGGCACTGGAAGTCGTAAGGGAATACATCAACTTAGGGCAGGTAGTGACAGCGGATGCGGATCATGAGACAGAAATATTCAGAAGAACAAGAATGGGCTGGGGTGCGTTTGGCAGGCATTCTCAGATGATGATTAGCAGGTTGCCATTATCCCCTCAAGAGGAAAGTATATAATACCTGTGTCTTACCAGTACTCACCTATGGGGCAAAAACCTGGAGGCTTACGAAAAGGGTTCTGCTCAAATTGAGGACGACGCAACGAGCTATGGAAAGAAGAATGATAGGTGTAACGTTCAAGGATAAGAAAAGAGCAGATTGGGTGAGGGAACAAACGCGAGTTAATGACATCTTAGGTGAAATCAAGAAAAAGAAATGGGCATGGGCAGGATACGCAAAGAGGAGGGAAGATAACCGATGGTCATTGAGGGTTACGGAATGGATTCCAAGGGCAGGGAAGCTTAGCAGAGGGCGGCAGAAAGTTAGGCGGGCGCATGAGATTAAGAAGTTTGCAGGGACGACATGGCCACACATAGTACATGATCGAGGTTTTTGGAGATGTATGGGAGAGGCCTTTGCCCTGCAGTAGGCGTAACCAGGCTGATGCTGATGATGACTGCGCCGGTCCATGCCAGTTGAGGCACACAAGACCACGCAAGAGCCGCACTGCGATAGCCGCACCACAAGGGAGTCATTGTGACTCCTGTAGTTTATCCATGCCTTTTTTTAATTACTTCAGTTTGACGTTTAGAGCACTGGGCAGAAATCACATTGTGTCAGCATCGGCAACAGCCTTCACAATCATTTGTTTTAAGTGCACAGTGAGATTCCCCCGGTGCATGCCAGGTAAGCCACACCACACAGTGCAGAGCCGTGCTGCTCTAGTCGCACCTCATGGGAGTCATTGTTAGTCTCTTCGTTTACCCTCGCCTTGTTGATTTTATCAAGTTGACATATAAGAGACTGGGCAGAGATCACATTGCATCAGCATGGTCAAAAGTCCTCGCAATGCTTTGTTTTAAATGGACAGTCAGATTCTCCCGGTCGATACCAGTTGAAGCGCAACGGAAAGTGCAAAGCGGCACAGCTCAATCCACACTGCAAGGGAGTCATTCTTACTCCTGTCTTTTATCCACGCTTTTTTTTTCATTTTTTCACTTTGACATTTAGAGCACTGTGCAGAAATCACACTGCGTCAGCACGGTCAACGGCCCCCAAAATGCTTGGTTTTATTTGGGCATTTTATTTTACAGGAGGTATTCAGAGACATGGATTGGGAAGAATTGGGGATAAAAGTTAATCGAGAATAGCTTGGTAACTCGCGATTCGCTGATGACATTGCCTTGCTTAGTACCTCAGGGGACCAATTGCAATGCATGTTCAGTGACCTGGATAGGCAAAGCAGAAGAGTGGGTCTAAAAATTAATCTGCAGGAAACTAAAGTAATGCTTAACAGTCTCCGAAGAAAACCGCAATTTACAATAGGCAGCGAGGCACTGGAAGTCGTAAGGGAATACACCAACTTAGGTCAGGTAGTGACAGCGGATGCGGATCATAAGACAGAAATATTCAGAAGAACAAGAATGGGCTGGGGTGCGTTTGGCAGGCATTCTCAGATGATGAATAGCAGGTTGCCGTTATCCCCTCAAGAGGAAAGTATATAATACCTGTGTCTTACCAGCACTCACCTATGGGGCAGAAACCTTGAGGCTTACGAAAAGGGTTCTGCTCATATTGAGGACGACACAACGAGCTATGGAAAGAAGAATGATAGGTGTAACGTTCAAGGATAAGAAAAGAGCAGATTGGGTGAGGGAACAAACGCGACTTAATGACATCTTAGTTGAAATCAAGAAAAAGAAAGGGGCATGGGCAGGATACGCAATGAGGAGGGAAGATAACCGATGGTCATTGAGGGTTACGGAATGGATTCCAAGGGAAGAGAAGCTTAGCAGAGGGCGGCAGAAAGTTAGGCGGGCGCATGAGATTCAGAAGTTTGCGGGGACGACATGGCCACACTTAGTACATGATCGGGGTTGTTGGAGATGTATGGGAGAGGCCTTTGCCCTGCAGTAGGCGTAACCAGGCCTATGCTGATGATGATTCCGCCGGTCCATGCCAGTTGAGGCGCACAAGACCACGCAATAGCCGCACTGCGATAGCCGCACCACGATGGAGTCATTGTTACTCCTGTCGTTTATCCGTCCTTTTTTTTATTTACTTCACTTTGACGTTTAGAGCACTGGGCAGAAATCACATTCCGTCAGCATGGTCGACGGTGCTCACAATCATTTGTTTTAATTGGACAGTCGGATTCCCCCGATCTATGCCAGCTGGAGTGCAGCAGACTGTGCAAAAGCTGCACTGCTCTAGTCGCACCTCAAGGGAGTCATTGTTACTCTCATCGCATACACACCTTCTTGCATTTCTTCACGTTGACATTAAATGGCACTGGGCAGAAATCACATTGTGTCAGCATCGGCAACAGCCTTCACAATCATTTGTTTTAAGTGCACAGTGAGATTCCCCCGGTGCATGACAGGTAAACCACACCAGACAGTGCAAAGCTGTGCTGCTCTAGTCGCACCTCATGGGAGTCATTCTTACTCCTGTCGTTTAACCACGCCTTTTTTTCATTTCTGCACGTTGACATTTACAGACCTGGGCAGAAATCACATTGCGTCAGCATGGTCAATGGCCCCCAAAATGCTTTGTTTTATTTGGGCATTTTATTTTACAGGAGGTATTCAGAGACATGGATTGGGAAGAATTGGGGATAAAAGTTAGTCGAGAATAGCTTAGTAAATCGCGATTCGCTGATGACATTGCCTTCCTCAGTACCTCAGGAGACCAATTGCAATGCATGTTCACTGACCTGGATAGGCAAAGCAGAAGAGTGGGTCTAAAAATTAATCAGCAGGAAACTAAAGTAATGCTTAACAGTCTCGGAAGAAAACAGCAATTTACAATTGGCAGCGAGGCACTAGAAGTCGTAAGGGAATACATCAACTTAGGGCAGGTAGTGACAGCGGATGCGGATCATGAGACAGAAATATTCAGAAGAACAAGAATGGGCTGGGGTGTGTTTGGCAGGCATTCTCAGATGATGATTAGCAGGTTGCCATTATCCCCTCAAGAGGAAAGTATATAATACCTGTGTCTTACCAGTACTCAACTATGGGGTAGAAACCTGGAGGCTTACGAAAATGGTTCTGCTCAAATTGAGGACGACGCAACGAGCTATGGAAAGAAGAATGATAGGTGTAATGTTAAAGGATAAGAAAAGAGCAGATTGGGTGAGGGAACAAACGCGAGTTAATGATGTCTTAGTTGAAATCAAGAAAAAGAAATGGGCATGGGCAGGATACGAAATGAGGAGGGAAGATAACCGATGGTCATTAAGGGTTACGGAATGGATTCCAAGGGAAGGGAAGCTTAGCAGAGGGCGGCAGAAAGTTAGGCGGGCGCATGAGATTAAGAAGTTTGCAGGGACGACATGGCCACACTTAGTACATGATCGGGGTTGTTGGAGATGTATGGGAGAGGCCTTTGCCCTGCAGTAGGCGTAACCAGGCCTATGCTGATGATGATTCCGCCGGTCCATGCCAGTTGAGGCGCACAAGACCACGCAATAGCCGCACTGCGATAGCCGCACCACGAGGGAGTCATTGTTACTCCTGTCGTTTATCCGTCCTTTTTTTATTTACTTCACTTTGACGTTTAGAGCACTGGGCAGAAATCACATTCCGTCAGCATGGTCGACGGTGCTCACAATCATTTGTTTTAATTGGACAGTCGGATTCCCCCGATCTATGCCAGTTGGAGTGCAGCAGACTGCGCAAGAGCCGCACTGCTCTAGTCGCACCTCGAGGGAGTCATTGTTACTCTCATCGCATACACACCTTCTTGCATTTCTTCACGTTGACATTAAATGGCACTGGGCAGAAATCACATTGTGTCAGCATCGGCAACAGCCTTCACAATCATTTGTTTTAAGTGCACAGTGAGATTCCCCCGGTGCATGACAGGTAAACCACACCAGACAGTGCAAAGCTGTGCTGCTCTAGTCGCACCTCATGGGAGTCATTCTTACTCCTGTCGTTTAACCACGCCTTTTTTTCATTTCTGCACGTTGACATTTACAGACCTGGGCAGAAATCACATTGCGTCAGCATGGTCAATGGCCCCCAAAATGCTTTGTTTTATTTGGGCATTTTATTTTACAGGAGGTATTCAGAGACATGGATTGGGAAGAATTGGGGATAAAAGTTAATCGAGAATAGCTTAGTAACTCGCGATTCGCTGATGACATTGCCTTCCTCAGTACCTCAGGAGACCAATTGCAATGCATGTTCACTGACCTGGATAGGCAAAGCAGAAGAGTGGGTCTAAAAATTAATCAGCAGGAAACTAAAGTAATGCTTAACAGTCTCGGAAGAAAACAGCAATTTACAATTGGCAGCGAGGCACTAGAAGTCGTAAGGGAATACATCAACTTAGGGCAGGTAGTGACAGCGGATGCGGATCATGAGACAGAAATATTCAGAAGAACAAGAATGGGCTGGGGTGTGTTTGGCAGGCATTCTCAGATGATGATTAGCAGGTTGCCATTATCCCCTCAAGAGGAAAGTATATAATACCTGTGTCTTACCAGTACTCAACTATGGGGCAGAAACCTGGAGGCTTACGAAAATGGTTCTGCTCAAATTGAGGACGACGCAACGAGCTATGGAAAGAAGAATGATAGGTGTAATGTTAAAGGATAAGAAAAGAGCAGATTGGGTGAGGGAACAAACGCGAGTTAATGATGTCTTAGTTGAAATCAAGAAAAAGAAATGGGCATGGGCAGGACACGAAATGAGGAGGGAAGATAACCAATGGTCATTAAGGGTTACGGAATGGATTCCAAGGGAAGGGGAGCTTAGCAGAGGGCGGCAGAAAGTTAGGCGGGCGCATGAGATTAAGAAGTTTGCAGGGACGACATGGCCACACTTAGTACATGATCGGGGTTGTTGGAGATGTATGGGAGAGGCCTTTGCCCTGCAGTAGGCGTAACCATTCTGATGCTGATTCCGCCGGTCCATGCCAGTTGAGGCACACAAGACCACGCAAGAGCCGCACTGCGATAGCCGCTCCACAAGGGAGTCATGGTTACTCCTGTCGTTTATCCGTCCTTTTTTTTAATTACTTCACTTTGACGTTGAGAGCACTGGGCAGAAATCACATTGCGTAAGCATGGTGAACGGCCCTCGCAATCATTTGTTATAAATTGACAGTCGGATTCCCCCGATCTATGCCAGTTGGAGTGCAGCAGACTGCGCAAGAGCCGCACTGTTCTAGGCGCACCTCAAGGGAGTCATTGTTACTCTCACCGCTTACACACACCTTCTTGCATTTCTTCACGTTGACATTAAATAGCAGTGGGCAGAAATCACATAGTGTCAGCATCGGCAACAGCCTTCACAATCGTTTGTTTTAAGTGCACAGTGAGATTCCCGCGGTGCATGCCAGGTAAACCACACCAGACAGTGCAAAGCCGTGCTGCTCTAGTCGCACCTCATGGGAGTCATAGTTAGTCTCTTCGTTTACCCACGCCTTGTCGCATTTTATCAAGTTGACATATAGGGGACTGGGCAGAAATCACATTGCGTCAGCAAGGTCAAAAGTCCCCGCAATGCTTTGTTTTAAATGGACAGCAGGATTCCCCCGGTCTATACCAGTTGAAGCACAACGGAAAGTGCAAAGCGGCACAGCTGAATGCACACTGCTAGGGAGTCATTACTCATGTCGTTTATCCACGCTTTTCTTCATTTTGTCACGTTGACATTTAGAGCACTGTGCAGAAATCACACTGCGTCAGCATGGTCAACGGCCCCCAAAATGCTTTGTTTTATTTGGGCATTTTATTTTACAGGAGGTATTCAGAGACATGGATTGGGAAGAATTGGGGATAAAAGTTAATCGAGAATAGCTTAGTAACTCGCGATTCGCTGATGACATTGCCTTCATTAGTACCTCAGGGGACCAATTGCAATGCATGTTCACTGACCTGGAGAGACAAAGCAGAAGAGTGGGTCTAAAAAGTAATCTGCAGGAAACTAAAGTAATGCTTAACAGTCTCGGAAGAAAACAGCAATTTACAATTGGCAGCGAGGCACTGGAAGTCGTAAGGGAATACATCAACTTAGGGCAGGTAGTGACAGCGGATGCGGATCATGAGACAGAAATATTCAGAAGAACAAGAATGGGCTGGGGTGCGTTTGGCAGGCATTCTCAGATGATGATTAGCAGGTTGCCATTATCCCCTCAAGAGGAAAGTATATAATACCTGTGTCTTACCAGTACTCACCTATGGGGCAAAAACCTGGAGGCTTACGAAAAGGGTTCTGCTCAAATTGAGGACGACGCAACGAGCTATGGAAAGAAGAATGATAGGTGTAACGTTCAAGGATAAGAAAAGAGCAGATTGGGTGAGGGAACAAACGCGAGTTAATGACGTCTTAGGTGAAATCAAGAAAAAGAAATGGGCATGGGCAGGATACGCAACGAGGAGGGAAGATAACCGATGGTCATTGAGGGTTACGGAATGGATTCCAAGGGCAGGGAAGCTTAGCAGAGGGCGGCAGAAAGTTAGGCGGGCGCATGAGATTAAGAAGTTTGCAGGGACGACATGGCCACACATAGTACATGATCGGGGTTGTTGGAGATGTATGGGAGAGGCCTTTGCCCTGCAGTAGGCGTAACCAGGCTGATGCTGATGATGACTGCGCCGGTCCATGCCAGTTGAGGCACACAAGACCACGCAAGAGCCGCACTGCGATAGCCGCACCACAAGGGAGTCATTGTGACTCCTGTAGTTTATCCATGCCTTTCTTTAATTACTTCAGTTTGACGTTTAGAGCACTGGGCAGAAATCACATTGTGTCAGCATCGGCAACAGCCTTCACAATCATTTGTTTTAAGTGCACAGTGAGATTCCCCCGGTGCATGCCAGGTAAGCCACACCACACAGTGCAGAGCCGTGCTGCTCTAGTCGCACCTCATGGGAGTCATTGTTAGTCTCTTCGTTTACCCTCGCCTTGTTGATTTTATCAAGTTGACATATAGGGGACTGGGCAGAGATCACATTGCATCAGCATGGTCAAAAGTCCTCGCAATGCTTTGTTTTAAATGGACAGTGAGATTCTCCCGGTCGATACCAGTTGAAGCGCAACGGAAAGTGCAAAGCGGCACAGCTCAATCCACACTGGAAGGGAGTCATTCTTACTCCTGTCTTTTATCCACGCTTTTTTTTTCATTTTTTCACTTTGACATTTAGAGCACTGTGCAGAAATCACACTGCGTCAGCACGGTCAACGCCCCCAAAATGCTTGGTTTTATTTGGGCATTTTATTTTACAGGAGGTATTCAGAGACATGGATTGGGAAGAATTGGGGATAAAAGTTAATCGAGAATAGCTTGGTAACTCGCGATTCGCTGATGACATTGCCTTGCTTAGTACCTCAGGGGACCAATTGCAATGCATGTTAAGTGACCTGGATAGGCAAAGCAGAAGAGTGGGTCTAAAAATTAATCTGCAGGAAACTAAAGTAATGCTTAACAGTCTCCGAAGAAAACCGCAATTTACAATAGGCAGCGAGGCACTGGAAGTCGTAAGGGAATACACCAACTTAGGTCAGGTAGTGACAGCGGATGCGGATCATAAGACAGAAATATTCAGAAGAACAAGAATGGGCTGGGGTGCGTTTGGCAGGCATTCTCAGATGATGAATAGCAGGTTGCCGTTATCCCCTCAAGAGGAAAGTATATAATACCTGTGTCTTACCAGCACTCACCTATGGGGCAGAAACCTTGAGGCTTACGAAAAGGGTTCTGCTCATATTGAGGACGACACAACGAGCTATGGAAAGAAGAATGATAGGTGTAACGTTCAAGGATAAGAAAAGAGCAGATTGGGTGAGGGAACAAACGCGACTTAATGACATCTTAGTTGAAATCAAGAAAAAGAAAGGGGCATGGGCAGGATACGCAATGAGGAGGGAAGATAACCGATGGTCATTGAGGGTTACGGAATGGATTCCAAGGGAAGAGAAGCTTAGCAGAGGGCGGCAGAAAGTTAGGCGGGCGCATGAGATTCAGAAGTTTGCGGGGACGACATGGCCACACTTAGTACATGATCGGGGTTGTTGGAGATGTATGGGAGAGGCCTTTGCCCTGCAGTAGGCGTAACCAGGCCTATGCTGATGATGATTCCGCCGGTCCATGCCAGTTGAGGCGCACAAGACCACGCAATAGCCGCACTGCGATAGCCGCACCACGAGGGAGTCATTGTTACTCCTGTCGTTTATCCGTCCTTTTTTTTATTTACTTCACTTTGACGTTTAGAGCACTGGGCAGAAATCACATTCCGTCAGCATGGTCGACGGTGCTCACAATCATTTGTTTTAATTGGACAGTCGGATTCCCCCGATCTATGCCAGCTGGAGTGCAGCAGACTGTGCAAATGCTGCGCTGCTCTAATCACACCTCAAGGTTGTCATTGTTACTCTCATCGCTTACACACACCTTTTTTGCATTTCTTCACATTGACATTAAATAGCACTGGGCAGAAATCACATTGTGTCAGCATGGTCAACGGCCTTCGCAATCATTTCTTTTCATGGCAGAGTTAGATTCCCCCGTTGCATGCCAGGTAAACCACACCAGACAGTGCAAAGCCGCGCTACTCTAGTCCCACCTCATGGGAGTCATTGTTAGTCTCTTCGTTTACCCTCGCCTTGTTGCATTTTATCACGTTGACATTTAGGGGACTGGGCAGAGATCACATTGCATCAGCATGGTCAAAAGTCCTCGCAATGCTTTGTTTTAAATGGACAGTCAGATTCTCCCGGTCCATACCAGTTGAAGCGCAACGGAAAGTGCAAAGCGGCACAGCTCAATCCACACTGCAAGGGAGTCATTCTTACTCCTGTCTTTTATCCACGCTTTTTTTTCATTTTTTCACTTCGACATTTAGAGCACTGTGCAGAAATCACACTGCGTCAGCATGCTCAACGGCCCCCAGAATGGTTTGTTTTATTTGGACAGTGGATTCTGTCAGTCCATGCCAGTTCATTCGCACCAGACCGCGCAAGAGCTGCACTGCGCTAGCCGCACCTAAAGGGTGTCATAGTAACTCCTGTCGTTTATCCAGCCCTTTCCTTAATTTATTTATTTCACGTTTAAAGCACTAGGCAGAAATCAAATTGCGTCGGCATGGTCAACGGCCCTCGCAATCATTTGTTTTAAATGGACAGTCGGATTACCCCGATCTATCCCAGTTGAAGCGCACCAGGCAGCGCTAGAGCCGCACTGCTCTAGACGCTGCTCAAGGGAGTCATTGTTACTCACTTAGCTCCCCCACGCCTTGTTCTATTTCTTCAGGTTGACATTTAGGGCACTGGGCACAAATCACCTTGCATAAAAATGGTCAACCGCCCTCGCAATTATATCTTTTAAAAGCACAGTAAGATTCCCCCTGTGCATTCCAGTTGAACCACACCAGACAGTGCAAAGCAGCACTGTTCTAGCCGCACCTCAAGGGAGTCATTGTTACTAACGTCCTTCACCCACGCTTTGTTCCATTTCCTCACATTGACATTTAGAGCCCTGGGCACAAATCACATTGCGTCAGCATCGTCAAAAGTCCTTGCAATGCTTTGTTTTAAGTGGACAGTCAGTTTCAGCCGGTCCATGCCAGTTGAAGCACAACAGATAGCATAAAGCGCCACTCCTGAATCCACACTGCAAGGGAGTCATTCTTACTCCTGTCCTTTACCCACGCCTTTTTTTCATTTCTGCACGTTGACATTTACAGACCTGGGCAGAAATCACATTGCGTCAGCATGGTCAACGGCCCTCAAAATGCATTGTTTTATTTCGAGAGTCGGATTCTCCCGGTCCATGCCAGTTGAAGCGCACCAGGCAGCGCAAGCGCCACACTGCTCTAGCCGCACCTTAAGAGAGCCATTGTTACTCGCTTTGTGTAGCCATGCCTTGTTGCATTTCTTCACGTTGACATTTAGGGCGCTGGGCAGAAGTCACATTACGTCAGCATGATCAAAAGTCTTCGCAAAGCTTTGTTTTAATGGACAGTTGGATTCCACCGGTCCATACCAAATGAAGCACAATGGATAGCACAAAGCGAAACTGCTCAATAAACTCTGCACGGGAGGCATTCTTACTCCTGTCCTTTATACCCACCTTTTTGCATTTCTTCACGTTGACATTTAGAGCACTGGCTCCCAGAATGCTTTGTTTCATTTGGACAGTGAATTCCGCCCGTCCATGCCAGTTGAGGCGTACCATACCGCGCAAGACCTGCACTGCTCCAGCCGCACCTCACAGGAGTCACTCTTACACCTGTCCTTTATCCAGGCATTTCTTTATTTCATCACTTTGCCGTTTAGAGCACTAGGCAGAAATCACATTGCGTCAGCATGGTGAACGGCCCGTGTAATCATTTGTTTTAAATGGACAGTCGGATTCCCCCGATCTATGCCAGTTGGAGTGCAGCAGACTGCGTAAGAGCCGCACTGCTCTAGTCGCACCTCGAGGGAGTCATTGTTACTCTCATCGCATACACACCTTCTTGCATTTCTTCACGTTGACCTTAAATAGCACTGGGCAGAAATCACATTGTGTCAGCATCGGCAACAGCCTTCACAATCATTTGTTTTAAGTGCACAGTGAGATTCCCCGGTGCATGACAGGTAAACCACACCAGACAGTGCAAAGCTGTGCTGCTCTAGTCGCACCTCATGGGAGTCATTGTTAGTCTCTTCGTTTACCCACGCCTTGTTGATTTTATCAAGTTGACATATAGGGGACTGGGCAGAAATCACATTGCGTCAGCATGGTCAAAAGTCCCCGCAATGCTTTGTTTTAAATGGACAGTCGGATTCCCCCGGTCCATGCCAGTTGATGCACAACAGATAGCATAAAGCGCCACTCCTGAATCCACACTGCAAGGGAGTCATTCTTACTCCTGTCGTTTAACCACGCCTTTTTTTCATTTCTGCACGTTGACATTTACAGACCTGGGCAGAAATCACATTGCGTCAGCATGGTCAACGGCCCCCAAAATGCTTTGTTTTATTTGGGCATTTTATTTTACAGGAGGTATTCAGAGACATGGATTGAGAAGATTTGGGGATAAAAGTTAATCGAGAATAGCTTAGTAACTCGCGATTCGCTGATGACATTGCCTTCCTTAGTACCTCAGGGGACCAATTGCAATGCATGTTCACTGACCTGGATAGGCAAAGCAGAAGAGTGGGTCTAAAAATTAATCTGCAGGAAACTAAAGTAATGCTTAACAGTCTCGGAAGAAAACAGCAATTTACAATTGGCAGCGAGGCACTAGAATTCGTAAGGGATTACATCAACTTAGGGCAGGTAGTGACAGCGGATGCGGATCATGAGACAGAAATATTCAGAAGAACAAGAATGGGCTGGGGTGCGTTTGGCAGGCATTCTCAGATGATGATTAGCAGGTTGCCATTATCCCCTCAAGAGGAAAGTATATAATACCTGTGTCTTACCAGTACTCACCTATGGGGCAGAAACCTGGAGGCTTACGAAATGGGTTCTGCTCAAATTGAGGACGACGCAACGAGCTATGGAAAGAAGAATGATAGGTGTAACGTTAAAGGATAAGAAAAGAGCAGATTGGGTGAGGGAACAAACGCGAGTTAATGACATCTTAGTTGAAATCAAGAAAAAGAAATGGGCATGGGCAGGATACGAAATGAGGAGGGAAGATAACCGATGGTCATTAAGTGTTACGGAATGGATTCCAAGGGAAGGGAAGCTTAGCAGAGGGCGGCAGAAAGTTAGGCGGGCGCATGAGATTAAGAAGTTTGCAGGGACGACATGGCCACACATAGTACATGATCGGGGTTGTTGGAGATGTACGGGAGAGGCCTTTGCCCTGCAGTAGGCGTAACCAGGCTGATGCTGATGATGATTCCGCCGGTCCATGCCAATTGAGGCACACAAGACCACGCAAGAGCCGCACTGCGATAGCCGCACCACAAGGGAGTCATTGTGACTCCTGTAGTTTATCCATGCCTTTTTTTATTTACTTCAGTTTCACGTTTAGAGCACTGGGCAGAAATCACATTGCGTCAGCATGGTCGACGGCCCTCGCAATCATTTGTTTTAAATGGACAGTCGGATTCCCCCGATCTATGCCAGCTGGAGTGCAGCAGACTGTGCAAAACCTGCACTGTTCTAGTCGCACCTCAAGGGAGTCATTGTTACTCTCATAGCTTACACACACCTTCTTGCATTTCTTCACGTTGACATTAAATAGCACTGGGCAGAAATCACATTGTGTCAGCATCGGCAACAGCCTTCACAATCATTTGTTTTAAGTGCACAGTGAGATTCCCCCGGTGCATGCCAGGTAAGCCACACCAGACAGTGCAGAGCCGTGCTGCTCTAGTCGCACCTCATGGGAGTCATTGTTAGTCTCTTCGTTTACCCACGCCTTGTTGATTTTATCAAGTTGACATATAGGGGACTGGGCAGAGATCACATTGCATCAGCATGGTCAAAAGTCCTCGCAATGCTTTGTTTTCAATGGACAGTCAGATTCTCCCGGTCCATACCAGTTGAAGCGCAACGGAAAGTGCAAAGCGGCACAGCACAATCCACACTGCAAAGGAGTCATTCTTACTCCTGTCTTTTATCCACGCTTTTTTTCATTTTTTCACTTTGACATTTAGAGCACTGTGCAGAAATCACACTGCGTCAGCACGGTCAACGGCCCCCAAAATGCTTGGTTTTATTTGGGCATTTTATTTTACAGGAGGTATTCAGAGACATGGATTGGGAAGAATTGGGGATAAAAGTTAATCGAGAATAGCTTGGTAACTCGCGATTCGCTGATGACATTGCCTTGCTTAGTACCTCAGGGGACCAATTGCAATGCATGTTCAGTGACCTGGATAGGCAAAGCAGAAGAGTGGGTCTAAAAATTAATCTGCAGGAAACTAAAGTAATGCTTAACAGTCTCCGAAGAAAACCGCAATTTACAATAGGCAGCGAGGCACTGGAAGTCGTAAGGGAATACACCAACTTAGGTCAGGTAGTGACAGCGGATGCGGATCATAAGACAGAAATATTCAGAAGAACAAGAATGGGCTGGGGTGCGTTTGGCAGGCATTCTCAGATGATGAATAGCAGGTTGCCGTTATCCCCTCAAGAGGAAAGTATATAATACCTGTGTCTTACCAGCACTCACCTATGGGGCAGAAACCTTGAGGCTTACGAAAAGGGTTCTGCTCATATTGAGGACGACACAACGAGCTATGGAAAGAAGAATGATAGGTGTAACGTTCAAGGATAAGAAAAGAGCAGATTGGGTGAGGGAACAAACGCGACTTAATGACATCTTAGTTGAAATCAAGAAAAAGAAAGGGGCATGGGCAGGATACGCAATGAGGAGGGAAGATAACCGATGGTCATTGAGGGTTACGGAATGGATTCCAAGGGAAGAGAAGCTTAGCAGAGGGCGGCAGAAAGTTAGGCGGGCGCATGAGATTCAGAAGTTTGCGGGGACGACATGGCCACACTTAGTACATGATCGGGGTTGTTGGAGATGTATGGGAGAGGCCTTTGCCCTGCAGTAGGCGTAACCAGGCCTATGCTGATGATGATTCCGCCGGTCCATGCCAGTTGAGGCGCACAAGACCACGCAATAGCCGCACTGCGATAGCCGCACCACGAGGGAGTCATTGTTACTCCTGTCGTTTATCCGTCCTTTTTTTTTATTTACTTCACTTTGACGTTTAGAGCACTGGGCAGAAATCACATTCCGTCAGCATGGTCGACGGTGCTCACAATCATTTGTTTTAATTGGACAGTCGGATTCCCCCGATCTATGCCAGCTGGAGTGCAGCAGACTGTGCAAATGCTGCGCTGCTCTAATCACACCTCAAGGTTGTCATTGTTACTCTCATCGCTTACACACACCTTTTTTGCATTTCTTCACATTGACATTAAATAGCACTGGGCAGAAATCACATTGTGTCAGCATGGTCAACGGCCTTCGCAATCATTTCTTTTCATGGCAGAGTTAGATTCCCCCGTTGCATGCCAGGTAAACCACACCAGACAGTGCAAAGCCGCGCTACTCTAGTCCCACCTCATGGGAGTCATTGTTAGTCTCTTCGTTTACCCTCGCCTTGTTGCATTTTATCACGTTGACATTTAGGGGACTGGGCAGAGATCACATTGCATCAGCATGGTCAAAAGTCCTCGCAATGCTTTGTTTTAAATGGACAGTCAGATTCTCCCGGTCCATACCAGTTGAAGCGCAACGGAAAGTGCAAAGCGGCACAGCTCAATCCACACTGCAAGGGAGTCATTCTTACTCCTGTCTTTTATCCACGCTTTTTTTTCATTTTTTCACTTCGACATTTAGAGCATTGTGCAGAAATCACACTGCGTCAGCATGCTCAACGGCCCCCAGAATGGTTTGTTTTATTTGGACAGTGGATTCTGTCAGTCCATGCCAGTTCATTCACACCAGACCGCGCAAGAGCTGCACTGCGCTAGCCGCACCTAAAGGGTGTCATAGTAACTCCTGTCGTTTATCCAGCCCTTTCCTTAATTTATTTATTTCACGTTTAAAGCACTAGGCAGAAATCAAATTGCGTCGGCATGGTCAACGGCCCTCGCAATCATTTGTTTTAAATGGACAGTCGGATTACCCCGATCTATCCCAGTTGAAGCGCACCAGGCAGCGCTAGAGCCGCACTGCTCTAGACGCTGCTCAAGGGAGTCATTGTTACTCACTTAGCTCCCCCACGCCTTGTTCTATTTCTTCAGGTTGACATTTAGGGCACTGGGCACAAATCACCTTGCATAAAAATGGTCAACCGCCCTCGCAATTATATCTTTTAAAAGCACAGTAAGATTCCCCCTGTGCATTCCAGTTGAACCACACCAGACAGTGCAAAGCAGCACTGTTCTAGCCGCACCTCAAGGGAGTCATTGTTACTAACGTCCTTCACCCACGCTTTGTTCCATTTCCTCACATTGACATTTAGAGCCCTGGGCACAAATCACATTGCGTCAGCATCGTCAAAAGTCCTTGCAATGCTTTGTTTTAAGTGGACAGTCAGTTTCAGCCGGTCCATGCCAGTTGAAGCACAACAGATAGCATAAAGCGCCACTCCTGAATCCACACTGCAAGGGAGTCATTCTTACTCCTGTCCTTTACCCACGCCTTTTTTTCATTTCTGCACGTTGACATTTACAGACCTGGGCAGAAATCACATTGCGTCAGCATGGTCAACGGCCCTCAAAATGCATTGTTTTATTTCGAGAGTCGGATTCTCCCGGTCCATGCCAGTTGAAGCGCACCAGGCAGCGCAAGCGCCACACTGCTCTAGCCGCACCTTAAGAGAGCCATTGTTACTCGCTTTGTGTAGCCATGCCTTGTTGCATTTCTTCACGTTGACATTTAGGGCGCTGGGCAGAAGTCACATTACGTCAGCATGATCAAAAGTCTTCGCAAAGCTTTGTTTTAATGGACAGTTGGATTCCACCGGTCCATACCAAATGAAGCACAATGGATAGCACAAAGCGAAACTGCTCAATAAACTCTGCACGGGAGGCATTCTTACTCCTGTCCTTTATACCCACCTTTTTGCATTTCTTCACGTTGACATTTAGAGCACTGGCTCCCAGAATGCTTTGTTTCATTTGGACAGTGAATTCCGCCCGTCCATGCCAGTTGAGGCGTACCATACCGCGCAAGACCTGCACTGCTCCAGCCGCACCTCACAGGAGTCACTCTTACACCTGTCCTTTATCCAGGCATTTCTTTATTTCATCACTTTGCCGTTTAGAGCACTAGGCAGAAATCACATTGCGTCAGCATGGTGAACGGCCCGTGTAATCATTTGTTTTAAATGGACAGTCGGATTCCCCCGATCTATGCCAGTTGGAGTGCAGCAGACTGCGCAAGAGCCGCACTGCTCTAGTCGCACCTCGAGGGAGTCATTGTTACTCTCATCGCATACACACCTTCTTGCATTTCTTCACGTTGACCTTAAATAGCACTGGGCAGAAATCACATTGTGTCAGCATCGGCAACAGCCTTCACAATCATTTGTTTTAAGTGCACAGTGAGATTCCCCGGTGCATGACAGGTAAACCACACCAGACAGTGCAAAGCTGTGCTGCTCTAGTCGCACCTCATGGGAGTCATTGTTAGTCTCTTCGTTTACCCACGCCTTGTTGATTTTATCAAGTTGACATATAGGGGACTGGGCAGAAATCACATTGCGTCAGCATGGTCAAAAGTCCCCGCAATGCTTTGTTTTAAATGGACAGTCGGATTCCCCCGGTCCATGCCAGTTGATGCACAACAGATAGCATAAAGCGCCACTCCTGAATCCACACTGCAAGGGAGTCATTCTTACTCCTGTCGTTTAACCACGCCTTTTTTTCATTTCTGCACGTTGACATTTACAGACCTGGGCAGAAATCACATTGCGTCAGCATGGTCAACGGCCCCCAAAATGCTTTGTTTTATTTGGGCATTTTATTTTACAGGAGGTATTCAGAGACATGGATTGAGAAGATTTGGGGATAAAAGTTAATCGAGAATAGCTTAGTAACTCGCGATTCGCTGATGACATTGCCTTCCTTAGTACCTCAGGGGACCAATTGCAATGCATGTTCACTGACCTGGATAGGCAAAGCAGAAGAGTGGGTCTAAAAATTAATCTGCAGGAAACTAAAGTAATGCTTAACAGTCTCGGAAGAAAACAGCAATTTACAATTGGCAGCGAGGCACTAGAATTCGTAAGGGATTACATCAACTTAGGGCAGGTAGTGACAGCGGATGCGGATCATGAGACAGAAATATTCAGAAGAACAAGAATGGGCTGGGGTGCGTTTGGCAGGCATTCTCAGATGATGATTAGCAGGTTGCCATTATCCCCTCAAGAGGAAAGTATATAATACCTGTGTCTTACCAGTACTCACCTATGGGGCAGAAACCTGGAGGCTTACGAAATGGGTTCTGCTCAAATTGAGGACGACGCAACGAGCTATGGAAAGAAGAATGATAGGTGTAACGTTAAAGGATAAGAAAAGAGCAGATTGGGTGAGGGAACAAACGCGAGTTAATGACATCTTAGTTGAAATCAAGAAAAAGAAATGGGCATGGGCAGGATACGAAATGAGGAGGGAAGATAACCGATGGTCATTAAGGGTTACGGAATGGATTCCAAGGGAAGGGAAGCTTAGCAGAGGGCGGCAGAAAGTTAGGCGGGCGCATGAGATTAAGAAGTTTGCAGGGACGACATGGCCACACATAGTACATGATCGGGGTTGTTGGAGATGTACGGGAGAGGCCTTTGCCCTGCAGTAGGCGTAACCAGGCTGATGCTGATGATGATTCCGCCGGTCCATGCCAGTTGAGGCACACAAGACCACGCAAGAGCCGCACTGCGATAGCCGCACCACAAGGGAGTCATTGTGACTCCTGTAGTTTATCCATGCCTTTTTTTATTTACTTCAGTTTCACGTTTAGAGCACTGGGCAGAAATCACATTGCGTCAGCATGGTCGACGGCCCTCGCAATCATTTGTTTTAAATGGACAGTCGGATTCCCCCGATCTATGCCAGCTGGAGTGCAGCAGACTGTGCAAAACCTGCACTGTTCTAGTCGCACCTCAAGGGAGTCATTGTTACTCTCATAGCTTACACACACCTTCTTGCATTTCTTCACGTTGACATTAAATAGCACTGGGCAGAAATCACATTGTGTCAGCATCGGCAACAGCCTTCACAATCATTTGTTTTAAGTGCACAGTGAGATTCCCCCGGTGCATGCCAGGTAAGCCACACCAGACAGTGCAGAGCCGTGCTGCTCTAGTCGCACCTCATGGGAGTCATTGTTAGTCTCTTCGTTTACCCACGCCTTGTTGATTTTATCAAGTTGACATATAGGGGACTGGGCAGAGATCACATTGCATCAGCATGGTCAAAAGTCCTCGCAATGCTTTGTTTTCAATGGACAGTCAGATTCTCCCGGTCCATACCAGTTGAAGCGCAACGGAAAGTGCAAAGCGGCACAGCACAATCCACACTGCAAAGGAGTCATTCTTACTCCTGTCTTTTATCCACGCTTTTTTTCATTTTTTCACTTCGACATTTAGAGCACTGTGCAGAAATCACACTGCGTCAGCATGCTCAACGGCCCCCAGAATGGTTTGTTTTATTTGGACAGTGGATTCTGTCAGTCCATGCCAGTTCATTCGCACCAGACCGCGCAAGAGCTGCACTGCGCTAGCCGCACCTAAAGGGTGTCATAGTTACTCCTGTCGTTTATCCAGCCCTTTCCTTAATTTATTTATTTCACGTTTAAAGCACTAGGCAGAAATCAAATTGCGTCAGCATGGTCAACGGCCCTCGCAATCATTTGTTTTAAATGGACAGTCGGATTACCCCGATCTATCCCAGTTGAAGCGCACCAGGCAGCGCTAGAGCCGCACTGCTCTAGCCGCAGCTCAAGGGAGTCATTGTTACTCACTTAGCTCCCCCACGCCTTGTTCTATTTCTTCAGGTTGACATTTAGGGCACTGGGCACAAATCACCTTGCATAAAAATGGTCAGATATAACCGCTCTCGCAATTATATCTTTTAAAAGCACAGTAAGATTCCCCCTGTGCATTCCAGTTGAACCACACCAGACAGTGCAAAGCAGCACTGTTCTAGCCGCACCTCAAGGGAGTCATTGTTACTAACGTCCTTCACCCACGCTTTGTTCCATTTTCTCACATTGACATTTAGAGCCCTGGGCACAAATCACATTGCGTCAGCATCGTCAAAAGCCCTTGCAATGCTTTGTTTTAAGTGGACAGTCAGTTTCAGCCGGTCCATGCCAGTTGAAGCACAACAGATAGCATAAAGCGCCACTCCTGAATCCACACTGCAAGGGAGTCATTCTTACTCCTGTCCTTTACCCAGCCTTTTTTTCATTTCTGCACGTTGACATTTACAGACCTGGGCAGAAATCACATTGCGTCAGCATGGTCAACGGCCCTCAAAATGCATTGTATTATTTCGAGAGTCGGATTCTCCCGGTCCATGCCAGTTGAAGCGCACCAGGCAGCGCAAGCGCCACACTGCTCTAGCCGCACCTTAAGAGAGCCATTGTTACTCGCTTTGTGTAGCCATGCCTTGTTGCATTTCTTCACGTTGACATTTAGGGCGCTGGGCAGAAGTCACATTACGTCAGCATGATCAAAAGTCTTCGCAAAGCTTTGTTTTAATGGACAGTTGGATTCCACCGGTCCATACCAAATGAAGCACAATGGATAGCACAAAGCGAAACTGCTCAATAAACTCTGCACGGGAGTCATTCTTACTCCTGTCCTTTATACCCACCTTTTTGCATTTCTTCACGTTGACATTTAGAGCACTGGCTCCCAGAATGCTTTGTATCATTTGGACAGTGAATTCCGCCCGTCCATGCCAGTTGAGGCGTACCATACCGCGCAAGAGCTGCACTGCTCCAGCCGCACCTCACAGGAGTCACTCTTACACCTGTCCTTTATCCAGGCATTTCTTTATTTCATCACTTTGCCGTTTAGAGCACTAGGCAGAAATCACATTGCGTCAGCATGGTGAACGGCCCGCGTAATCATTTGTTTTAAATGGACAGTCGGATTCCCCCGATCTATGCCAGTTGGAGTGCAGCAGACTGCGCAAGAGCCGCACTGCTCTAGTCGCACCTCGAGGGAGTCATTGTTACTCTCATCGCATACACACCTTCTTGCATTTCTTCACGTTGACATTAATTAGCACTGGGCAGAAATCACATTGTGTCAGCATCGGCAACAGCCTTCACAATCATTTGTTTTAGGTGCACAGTGAGATTCCCCCGGTGCATGACAGGTAAACCACACCAGACAGTGCAAAGCTGTGCTGCTCTAGTCGCACCTCATGGGAGTCATTGTTAGTCTCTTCATTTACCCACGCCTTGTTGATTTTATCAAGTTGACATATAGGGGACTGGGCAGAAATCACATTGCGTCAGCATGGTCAAAAGTCCCCGCAATGCTTTGTTTTAAATGGACAGTCGGATTCCCCCGGTCCATGCCAGTTGATGCACAACAGATAGCATAAAGCGCCACCCCTGAATCCACACTGCAAGGGAGTCATTCTTACTCCTGTCGTTTAACCACGCCTTTTTTTCATTTCTGCACGTTGACATTTACAGACCTGGGCAGAAATCACATTGCGTCAGCATGGTCAACGGCCCCCAAAATGCTTTGTTTTATTTGGGCATTTTATTTTACAGGAGGTATTCAGAGACATGGAATGGGAAGATTTGGGGATAAAAGTTAATCGAGAATAGCTTAGTAACTCGCGATTCGCTGATGACATTGCCTTCCTTAGTACCTCAGGGGACCAATTGCAATGCATGTTCACTGACCTGGATAGGCAAAGCAGAAGAGTGGGTCTAAAAATTAATCTGCAGGAAACTAAAGTAATGCTTAACAGTCTCGGAAGAAAACAGCAATTTACAATTGGCAGCGAGGCACTAGAAGTCGTAAGGGATTACATCAACTTAGGGCAGGTAGTGACAGCGGATGCGGATCATGAGACAGATATATTCAGAAGAACAAGAATGGGCTGGGGTGCGTTTGGCAGGCATTCTCAGATGATGATTTGCAGGTTGCCATTATCCCCTCAAGAGGAAAGTATATAATACCTGTGTCTTACCAGTACTCACCTATGGGGCAGAAACCTGGAGGCTTACGAAATGGGTTCTGCTCAAATTGAGGACGACGCAACGAGCTATGGAAAGAAGAATGATAGGTGTAACGTTAAAGGATAAGAAAAGAGCAGATTGGGTGAGGGAACAAACGCGAGTTAATGACATCTTAGTTGAAATCAAGAAAAAGAAATGGGCATGGGCAGGATACGAAATGAGGAGGGAAGATAACCGATGGTCATTAAGGGTTACGGAATGGATTCCAAGGGAAGGGAAGTTTAGCAGAGGGCGGCAGAAAGTTAGGCGGGCGCATGAGATTAAGAAGTTTGCAGGGACGACATGGCCACACATAGTACATGATCGGGGTTGTTGGAGATGTACGGGAGAGGCCTTTGCCCTGCAGTAGGCGTAACCAGGCTGATGCTGATGATGATTCCGCCGGTCCATGCCAGTTGAGGCACACAAGACCACGCAAGAGCCGCACTGCGATAGCCGCACCACAAGGGAGTCATTGTGACTCCTGTAGTTTATCCATGCCTTTTTTTATTTACTTCAATTTCACGTTTAGAGCACTGGGCAGAAATCACATTGCGTCAGCATGGTCGACGGCCCTCGCAATCATTTGTTTTAAATGGACAGTCGGATTCCCCCGATCTATGCCAGCTGGAGTGCAGCAGACTGTGCAAAAGCTGCACTGTTCTAGTCGCACCTCAAGGGAGTCATAGTTACTCTCATAGCTTACACACACCTTCTTGCATTTCTTCACGTTGACATTAAATAGCACTGGGCAGAAATCACATTGTGTCAGCATCGGCAACAGCCTTCACAATCATTTGTTTTAAGTGCACAGTGAGATTCCCCCGGTGCATGCCAGGTAAGCCACACCAGACAGTGCAGAGCCGTGCTGCTCTAGTCGCACCTCATGGGAGTCATTGTTAGTCTCTTCGTTTACCCACGCCTTGTTGATTTTATCAAGTTGACATATAGGGGACTGGGCAGAGATCACATTGCATCAGCATGGTCAAAAGTCCTCGCAATGCTTTGTTTTCAATGGACAGTCAGATTCTCCCGGTCCATACCAGTTGAAGCGCAACGGAAAGTGCAAAGCGGCACAGCTCAATCCACACTGCAAGGGAGTCATTCTTACTCCTGTCTTTTATCCACGCTTTTTTTTTTCATTTTTTCACTTCGACATTTAGAGCACTGTGCAGAAATCACACTGCGTCAGCATGCTCAACGGCCCCCAGAATGGTTTGTTTTATTTGGACAGTGGATTCTGTCAGTCCATGCCAGTTCATTCGCACCAGACCGCGCAAGAGCTGTACTGCGCTAGCCGCACCTAAAGGGTGTCATAGTTACTCCTGTCGTTTAACCACGCCTTTTTTCATTTCTTCACGTTGACATTTACAGACCTGGGCAGAAATCACATTGCGTCAGCATGGTCAACGGCCCTCAAAATGCATTGCTTTATTTGGAGAGTCGGATTCTCCCGGTCCATGCCAGTTGAAGCGCACCAAGCAGCGCAAGCGCCACACTGCTCTAGCCGCCCCTCAAGAGAGCCATTGTTACTCGCTTTGTGTAGCCATGCCTTGTTGCATTTCTTCACGTTGACATTTAGAGCGCTGGGCAGAAGTCACATTACGTCAGCATGATCAAAAGTCTTCGCAAAGCTTTGTTTTAATGGACAGTTGGATTCCACCGGTCCATACCAAATGAAGCACAATGGATAGCACAAAGCGAAACTGCTCAATAAACTCTGCACGGGAGTCATTCTTACTCCTGTCCTTTATACCCACCTTTTTGCATTTCTTCACGTTGACCTTTAGAGCACTGGCCCCCAGAATGCTTTGTTTCATTTGGACAGTGAATTCCGCCGGTCCATGCCAGTTGAGGCGTACCATACCGTGCAAAAGCTGCACTGCTCCAGCCGCACCTCACAGGAGTCACTCTTACACCTGTCCTTTATCCAGGCATTTCTTTATTTCATCACTTTGCCGTTTAGAGCACTAGGCAGAAATCACATTGCGTCAGAATGGTGAACGGCCCTCGAATCATTTGTTTTAAATGGACAGTCGGATTCCCCCGATCTATGCCAGTTGGAGTGCAGCAGACTGCGCAAGAGCCGCACTGCTCTAGTCGCACCACGAGGGAGTCATTGTTACTCTCCTCGCTTACGCACACCTTCTTGCATTTCTTCACGTTGACATTAAATAGCACTGGGCAGAAATCACATAGTGTCAGCATCGGCAACAGCCTTCACAATCATTTGTTTTAAGTGCACAGTGAGATTCCCGCGGTGCATGCCAGGTAAACCACACCAGACAGTGCAGAACCGTGCTGCTCTTGTCGCACCTCATGGGAGTCATTGTTAGTCTCTTCGTTTACCCACGCCTTGTTGCATTTTATCAAGTTGACATATAGGGGACTGGGCAGAAATCACACTGCGTCAGCACGGTCAACGGCCCCCAAAATGCTTTGTTTTATTTGGGCATTTTATTTTACAGGAGGTATTCAGAGACATGGATTGGGAAGAATTGGGGATAAAAGTTAATCGAGAATAGCTTAGTAACTCGCGATTCGCTGATGACATTGCCTTCCTCAGTACCTCAGGGGACCAATTGCAATGCATGTTCACTGACCTGGATAGGCAAAGCAGAAGAGTGGGTCTAAAAATTAATCAGCAGGAAACTAAAGTAATGCTTAACAGTCTCGGCAGAAAACAGCAATTTACAATTGGCAGCGAGGCACTAGAAGTCGTAAGGGAATACATCAACTTAGGGCAGGTAGTGACAGCGGATGCGGATCATGAGACAGAAATATTCAGAAGAACAAGAATGGGCTGGGGTGTGTTTGGCAGGCATTCTCAGATGATGATTAGCAGGTTGCCATTATCCCCTCAAGAGGAAAGTATATAATACCTGTGTCTTACCAGTACTCAACTATGGGGCAGAAACCTGGAGGCTTACGAAAATGGTTCTGCTCAAATTGAGGACGACGCAACGAGCTATGGAAAGAAGAATGATAGGTGTAATGTTAAAGGATAAGAAAAGAGCAGATTGGGTGAGGGAACAAACGCGAGTTAATGATGTCTTAGTTGAAATCAAGAAAAAGAAATGGGCATGGGCAGGACACGAAATGAGGAGGGAAGATAACCAATGGTCATTAAGGGTTACGGAATGGATTCCAAGGGAAGGGGAGCTTAGCAGAGGGCGGCAGAAAGTTAGGCGGGCGCATGAGATTAAGAAGTTTGCAGGGACGACATGGCCACACTTAGTACATGATCGGGGTTGTTGGAGATGTATGGGAGAGGCCTTTGCCCTGCAGTAGGCGTAACCAGGCTGATGCTGATTCCGCCGGTCCATGCCAGTTGAGGCACACAAGACCACGCAAGAGCCGCACTGCGATAGCCGCTCCACAAGGGAGTCATGGTTACTCCTGTCGTTTATCCGTCCTTTTTTTTAATTACTTCACTTTGACGTTTAGAGCACTGGGCAGAAATCACATTGCGTAAGCATGGTGAACGGCCCTCGCAATCATTTGTTATAAATTGACAGTCGGATTCCCCCGATCTATGCCAGTTGGAGTGCAGCAGACTGCGCAAGAGCCGCACTGCTCTAGGCGCACCTCAAGGGAGTCATTGTTACTCTCACCGCTTACACACACCTTCTTGCATTTCTTCACGTTGACATTAAATAGCACTGGGCAGAAATCAAATTCCGTCAGCATGGTCGACGGCGCTCACAATCATTTGTTTTAATTGGACAGTCGGATTCTCCCTATCTATGCCAGCTGGAGTGCAGCAGACTGTGCAAATGCTGCGCTGCTCTAATCACACCTCAAGGGTGTCATTGTTACTCTCATCGCTTACACACACCTTTTTTGCATTTCTTCACATTGACATTAAATAGCACTGGGCAGAAATCACATTGTGTCAGCATGGTCAACGGCCTTCGCAATCATTTCTTTTCATGGCAGAATTAGAATCCCCCGTTGCATGCCAGGTAAACCACACCAGACAGTGCAAAGCCGCGCTACTCTAGTCCCAATGGCGGCCTGTCCGCCATTGGGACTAGAGTAGCGCGGACTAGAGTAGCGCGGCTAGAGTAGCGCGGACAGGCCGCCATTGGAATATGAACCTGGCAACGTTTAACGCTAGAACGTTATCTAGTGAGGCGAGTCTAGCAGTGCTATTGGAGGAATTAGAGGGCAGTAAATGGGATATAATAGGGCTCAGCGAAGTTAGGAGGCCAAAAGAAGCATATACAGTGCTAAAAAGCGGGCACGTCCTGTGCTACCGGGGCTTAGCAGAGAGAAGGGAACTAGGCGTCGGATTCCTGATTAATAAGAATATAGCTGGTAACATACAGGAATTCTATAGCATTAACGAGAGGGTGGCAGGTCTTGTTGTGAAACTTAATAAGAGGTACAAAATGAAGATTGTACAGGTCTACGCCCCTACATCCAGTCATGATGACCAGGAAGTCGAAAGCTTCTATGAAGACGTGGAATCGGCGATGGGTAGAGTGAAAACTAAATACACTATACTAATGGGTGACTTTAATGCCAAGGTAAGCAAAAAGCAGGCTGGAGACAAGGCAGTGGGGGAATATGGCATAGGCACTAGGAATATCAGGGGGGAGTTATTGGTAGAGTTTGCGGAAAAGAATGATATGAGGATAATGAATACCTTCTTCCGCAAACGGGATAGCCGAAAGTGGACGTGGAGGGGCCCGAACGGCGAGACTAGAAATTAAATAGACTTCATACTCTGCGCTAACCCTGGCATCATAAAAGATGTGGACGTGCTCGGCAAGGTGCACTGCAGTGACCACAGGATGGTAAGAACTCGAATTAGCCTAGACCTGAGAAGGGAACGAAAGAAACTGGTACATAAGAAACCGATCAATGAGTTAGCGGTAAGAGGGAAAATAGAGCAATTCCAGATCAAGCTACAGAACAGGTATTCGGCTTTAACTCAGGAAGAGGACTTTAGTGTTGAAGCAATGAACGACAATCTTGTGGACATCATTAAGGAGTGTGCAATGGAAGTCGGTGGTAACTCCGTTAGGCAGGATACCAGTAAACTATCGCAGGAGAGGAAAGATCTGATCAAGAAACGCCAATGTATGAAAGCCTCTAACCCTACAGCTAGAATAGAACTGGCAGAACTTTCGAAGTTAATCAACAAGCGTAAGACAGCTGACATAAGGAAGTATAATATGGATAGAATTGAACATGCTCTCAGGAACGGAGGAAGCCTAAAAACAGTGAAGAAGAAACTAGGAATTGGCAAGAATCAGATGTATGCGTTAAGAGACAAAGCCGGCAATATCATTACTAATATGGATGAGATAGTACAAGTGGCTGAGGAGTTCTATAGAGATTTGTACAGTACCAGTGCCACCCACGATGATAATGGAAGAGAAAATAGTCTAGAGGAATTCGAAATCCCACAGGTAACGCCGGAAGAAGTAAAGAAAGCCTTGGGAGATATGCAAAGTGGGAAGGCAGCTGGGGAGGATCAGGTAACAGCAGATTTGTTGAAGGATGGTGGGCAGATTGTTCTAGAGAAACTGGCCACCCTGTATACGCAATGCCTCATAACGTCGAGCGTACCGGAATCTTGGAAAAACGCTAACATAATCCTAATCCATAAGAAAGGGGACACCAAAGAATTGAAAAATTACAGACCAATCAGCTTACTGTCCGTTGCCTACAAACTATTTACTAAGGTAATCGCACATAGAATCAGGAACACCTTAGACTTCTGTCAAGCAAAGGACCAGGCAGGATTCCGTAAAGGCTACTCAACAATAGATCATATTCACACTATCAATCAGGTGATAGAGAAATGTGCGGAATATAACCAACCCTTATATATAGCTTTCATTGATTACGAGAAAGCATTTGATTCTGTCGAAACCTCAGCAGTCATGGAGGCATTACGAAATCAGGGTGTAGACGAGCCATATGTAAAAGTACTGGAAGATATCTATAGCGGCTCCACAGCCACTATAGTCCTTCATAAAGAAAGCAACAAAATCCCAATAAAGAAAGGCGTCAGGCAGGGAGATACGATCTCTCCAATGCTATTCACAGCGTGTTTACAGGAGGTATTCAGAGACCTGGATTGGGAAGAAACGGGGATAAAAGTTAATGGAGAATACCTTAGTAACTTGCGATTCGCTGATGATATTGCCTTGCTTAGTAACTCAGGGGACCAACTGCAATGCATGCTCACTGACCTGGAGAGGCAAAGCAGAAGAGTGGGTCTAAAAATTAATCTGCAGAAAACTAAAGTAATGTTTAACAGTCTCGGAAGAGAACAGCAGTTTACAATAGGCAGCGAGGCACTGGAAGTCGTAAAGGAATACATCTACTTAGGGCAGGTAGTGACTGCGGATCCGGATCATGAGGCAGAAATAATCAGAAGAATAAGAATGGGCTGGGGTGCGTTTGGCAGGCATTCTCAGATCATGAACAGCAGGTTGCCATTATCCCTCAAGAGAAAAGTGTATAATAGCTGTGTCTTACCAGTACTCACCTACGGGGCAGAAACCTGGAGGCTTACGAAAAGGGTTCTACTCAAATTGAGGACGACGCAACGAGCTATGGAAAGAAGAATGATAGGTGTAACGTTAAGGGATAAGAAAAGAGCAGATTGGGTGAGGGAACAAACGCGAGTTAATGACATCTTAGTTGAAATTAAGAAAAAGAAATGGGCATGGGCAGGACATGTAATGAGGAGGGAAGATAACCGATGGTCATTAAGGGTTACGGACTGGATTCCAAGGGAAGGGAAGCGTAGCAGGGGACGGCAGAAAGTTAGGTGGGCGGATGAGATTAAGAAGTTTGCAGGGAAGACATGGCCACAATTAGTACATGACCGGGGTTGTTGGAGAAATATGGGAGAGGCCTTTGCCCTGCAGTGGGCGTAACCAGGCTGATGATGATGATGATGACGATGACTCTAGTCCCACCTCATGGGAGTCATTGTTAGTCTCTTCGTTTACCCTCGCCTTGTTGCATTTTATCACGTTGACATTTAGGGGACTGGGCAGAGATCACATTGCATCAGCATGGTCAAAAGTCCTCGCAATGCTTTGTTTTAAATGGACAGTCAGATTCTCCCGGTCCATACCAGTTGAAGCGCAACGGAAAGTGCAAAGCGGCACAGCTCAATCCACACTGCAAGGGAGTCATTCTTACTCCTGTCTTTTATCCACGCTTTTTTTTTTCATTTTTTCACTTCGACATTTAGAGCACTGTGCAGAAATCACACTGCGTCAGCATGCTCAACGGCCCCCAGAATGGTTTGTTTTATTTGGACAGTGGATTCTGTCAGTCCATGCCAGTTCATTCGCACCAGACCGCGCAAGAGCTGCACTGCGCTAGCCGCACCTAAAGGGTGTCATAGGTACTCCTGTCGTTTATCCAGCCCTTTCCTTAATTTATTTATTTCACGTTTAAAGCACTAGGCAGAAATCAAATTGCGTCAGCATGGTCAACGGCCCTCGCAATCATTTGTTTTAAATGGACAGTCGGATTACCCCGATCTATCCCAGTTGAAGCGCACCAGGCAGCGCTAGAGCCGCACTGCTCTAGTCGCAGCTCAAGGGAGTCATTGTTACTCACTTAGCTCCCCCACGCCTTGTTCTATTTCTTCAGGTTGACATTTAGGGCACTGGGCACAAATCACCTTGCATAAAAATGGTCAACCGCCCTCGCAATTATATCTTTTAAAAGCACAGTAAGATTCCCCCTGTGCATTCCAGTTGAACCACACCAGACAGTGCAAAGCAGCACTGTTCTAGCCGCACCTCAAGGGAGTCATAGTTACTAACGTCCTTCACCCACGCTTAGTTCCATTTCCTCACATTGACATTTAGAGCCCTGGGCACAAATCACATTGCGTCAGCATCGTCAAAAGTCCTTGCAATGCTTTGTTTTACGTGGACAGTCAGTTTCAGCCGCTCCATGCCAGTTGATGCACAACAGATAGCATAAAGCGCCACTCCTGAATCCACACTGCAAGGGAGTCATTCTTACTCCTGTCGTTTAACCACGCCTTTTTTTCATTTCTGCACGTTGACATTTACAGACCTGGGCAGAAATCACATTGCGTCAGCATGGTCAACGGCCCTCAAAATGCATTGTTTTATTTGGAGAGTCGGATTCTCCCGGTCCATGCCAGTTGAAGCGCACCAGGCAGCGCAAGCGCCACACTGCTCTAGCCGCACCTCAAGAGAGCCATTGTTACTCGCTTTGTGTAGCCATGCCTTGTTGCATTTCTTCACGTTGACATTTAGAGCGCTGGGCAGAAGTCACATTACGTCAGCATGATCAAAAGTCTTCGCAAAGCTTTGTTTTAATGGACAGTTGGATTCCACCGGTCCATACCAAATGAAGCACAATGGATAGCACAAAGCGAAACTGCTCAATAAACTCTGCACGGGAGTCATTCTTACTCCTGTCCTTTATACCCACCTTTTTGCATTTCTTCACGTTGACATTTAGAGCACTGGCTCCCAGAATGCTTTGTTTCATTTGGACAGTGAATTCCGCCCGTCCATGCCAGTTGAGGCGTATCATACCGCGCAAGAGCTGCACTGCTCCAGCCGCACCTCACAGGAGTCACTCTTACACCTGTCCTTTATCCAGGCATTTCTTTATTTCATCACTTTGCCGTTTATAGCACTAGGCAGAAATCACATTGCGTCAGCATGGTGAACGGCCCGCGCAATTATTTGTTTTAAATGGACAGTCGGATTCCCCCGATCTATGCCAGTTGGAGTGCAGCAGACTGCGCAAGAGCCGCACTGCTCTAGTCGCACCTCGCGGGAGTCATTGTTACTCTCATCGCATTCACACCTTCTTGCATTTCTTCACGTTGACATTAAGTAGCACTGGGCAGAAATCACATAGTGTCAGCATCGGCAACAGCCTTCACAATCGTTTGTTTTAAGTGCACAGTGAGATTCCCGCGGTGCATGCCAGGTAAGCCACACCAGACAGTGCAGACCTGTGCTGCTCTAGTCGCACCTCATGGGAGTCATTGTTAGTCTCTTCGTTTACCCACGCCTTGTTGCATTTTATCAAGTTGACATATAGGGGACTGGGCAGAAATCACATTGCGTCAGCGTGGTCAAAATTCCCCGCAATGCTTTGTTTTAAATGGACAGTCGGATTCCCCCGGTCTATACCAGTTCAAGTGCAATGGAAAGTGCAAAGCGGCACAGCTGAATGCACACTGCAAGGGAGTCATTCTTACTCCTGTCGTTTACCCACGCCTTTTTTTCATTTCTGCACGTTGACATTTACAGACCTGGGCAGAAATCACATTGCGTCAGCATGGTCAACGGCCCTCAAAATGCATTGTTTTATTTGGAGAGTCGGATTCTCCCGATCCATGCCAGTTGAAGCGCACCAGGCAGCGCAAGCGCCACACTGCTCTAGCCGCACCTCAAGAGAGCGATTGTTACTCGCTTTGTGTAGCCATGCCTTGTTGCATTTCTTCACGTTGACATTTAGAGCGCTGGGCAGAAGTCACATTACGTCAGCATGATCAAAAGTCTTCGCAAAGCTTTGTTTTAATGGACAGTTGGATTCCACCGGTCCATACCAAATGAAGCACAATGGATAGCACAAAGCGAAACTGCTCAATAAACTCTGCACGGGAGTCATTCTTACTCCTGTCCTTTATACCCACCTTTTTGCATTTCTTCACGTTGACATTTAGAGCACTGGCTCCCAGAATGCTTTGTTTCATTTGGACAGTGAATTCCGCCCGTCCATGCCAGTTGAGGCGTACCATACCGCGCAAGAGCTGCACTGCTCCAGCCACACCTCACAGGAGTCACTCTTACACCTGTCCTTTATCCAGGCATTTCTTTATTTCATCACTTTGCCGTTTAGAGCACTAGGCAGAAATCACATTGCGTGAGCATGGTGAACGGCCCACGCAATTATTTGTTTTAAATGGACAGTCGGATTCCCCCGATCTATGCCAGTTGGAGTGCAGCAGACTGCACAAGAGCCGCACAGCTCTAGTCGCACCTCGAGTGAGTCATTGTTACTCTCATCGCATACACACCTTCTTGCATTTCTTCACGTTGACATTAAATAGCACTGGGCAGAAATCACATAGTGTCAGCATCGGCAACAGCCTTCACAATCGTTTGTTTTAAGTGCACAGTGAGATTCCCGCGGTGCATGCCAGGTAAGCCACACCAGACAGTGCAGACCTGTGCTGCTCTAGTCGCACCTCATGGGAGTCATTGTTAGTCTCTTCGTTTACCCACGCCTTGTTGATTTTATCAAGTTGACATATAGGGGACTGGGCAGAGATCACATTGCATCAGCATGGTCAAAAGTCCTCGCAATGCTTTGTTTTCAATGGACAGTCAGATTCTCCCGGTCCATACCAGTTGAAGCGCAACGGAAAGTGCAAAGCGGCACAGCTCAATCCACACTGCAAGGGAGTCATTCTTACTCCTGTCTTTTATCCACGCTTTTTTTCTTCATTTTTTCACTTCGACATTTAGAGCACTGTGCAGAAATGACACTGCGTCAGCATGCTCAACGGCCCCAAGAATGGTTTGTTTTATTTGGACAGTGGATTCTGTCAGTCCATGCCAGTTCATTCGCACCAGACCGCGCAAGAGCTGTACTGCGCTAGCCGCACCTAAAGGGTGTCATAGTTACTCCTGTCGTTTAACCACGCCTTTTTTTCATTTCTTCACGTTGACATTTACAGACCTGGGCAGAAATCACATTGCGTCAGCATGGTCAACGGCCCTCAAAATGCATTGTTTTATTTGGAGAGTCGGATTCTCCCGGTCCATGCCAGTTGAAGCGCACCAAGCAGCGCAAGCGCCACACTGATCTAGCCGCCCCTCAAGAGGGCCATTGTTACTCGCTTTGTGTAGCCATGCCTTGTTGCATTTCTTCACGTTGACATTTAGAGCGCTGGGCAGAAGTCACATTACGTCAGCATGATCAAAAGTCTTCGCAAAGCTTTGTTTTAATGGACAGTTGGATTCCACCGGTCCATACCAAATGAAGCACAATGGATAGCACAAAGCGAAACTGCTCAATAAACTCTGCACGGGAGTCATTCTTACTCCTGTCCTTTATACCCACCTTTTTGCATTTCTTCACGTTGACCTTTAGAGCACTGGCCCCCAGAATGCTTTGTTTCATTTGGACAGTGAATTCCACCGGTCCATGCCAGTTGAGGCGTACCATACCGTGCAAGAGCTGCACTGCTCCAGCCGCACCTCACAGGAGTCACTCTTACACCTGTCCTTTATCCAGGCATTTCTTTATTTCATCACTTTGCCGTTTAGAGCACTAGGCAGAAATCACATTGCGTCAGCATGGTGAACGGCCCTCGAATCATTTGTTTTAAATGGACCGTCGGATTCCCCCGATCTATGCCAGTTGAAGTGCAGCAGACTGCGCAAGAGCCGCACTGCTCTAGTCGCACCACGAGGGAGTCATTGTTACTCTCTTCCCTTACGCACACCTTCTTGCATTTCTTCACGTTGACATTAAATAGCACTGGGCAGAAATCACATAGTGTCAGCATCGGCAACAGCCTTCACAATCATTTGTTTTAAGTGCACAGTGAGATTCCCGCGGTGCATGCCAGGTAAACCACACCAGACAGTGCAGAACCGTGCTGCTCTAGTCGCACCTCATGGGAGTCATTGTTAGTCTCTTCGTTTACCCACGCCTTGTTGCATTTTATCAAGTTGACATATAGGGGACTGGGCAGAAATCACACTGCGTCAGCACGGTCAACGGCCCCCAAAATGCTTTGTTTTATTTGGGCATTTTATTTTACAGGAGGTATTCAGAGACATGGATTGGGAAGAATTGGGGATAAAAGTTAATCGAGAATAGCTTAGTAACTCGCGATTCGCTGATGACATTGCCTTCCTCAGTACCTCAGGGGACCAATTGCAATGCATGTTCACTGACCTGGATAGGCAAAGCAGAAGAGTGGGTCTAAAAATTAATCAGCAGGAAACTAAAGTAATGCTTAACAGTCTCGGAAGAAAACAGCAATTTACAATTGGCAGCGAGGCACTAGAAGTCGTAAGGGAATACATCAACTTAGGGCAGGTAGTGACAGCGGATGCGGATCATGAGACAGAAATATTCAGAAGAACAAGAATGGGCTGGGGTGTGTTTGGCAGGCATTCTCAGATGATGATTAGCAGGTTGCCATTATCCCCTCAAGAGGAAAGTATATAATACCTGTGTCTTACCAGTACTCAACTATGGGGCAGAAACCTGGAGGCTTACGAAAATGGTTCTGCTCAAATTGAGGACGACGCAACGAGCTATGGAAAGAAGAATGATAGGTGTAATGTTAAAGGATAAGAAAAGAGCAGATTGGGTGAGGGAACAAACGCGAGTTAATGATGTCTTAGTTGAAATCAAGAAAAAGAAATGGGCATGGGCAGGACACGAAATGAGGAGGGAAGATAACCAATGGTCATTAAGGGTTACGGAATGGATTCCAAGGGAAGGGGAGCTTAGCAGAGGGCGGCAGAAAGTTAGGCGGGCGCATGAGATTAAGAAGTTTGCAGGGACGACATGGCCACACTTAGTACATGATCGGGGTTGTTGGAGATGTATGGGAGAGGCCTTTGCCCTGCAGTAGGCGTAACCAGGCTGATGCTGATTCCGCCGGTCCATGCCAGTTGAGGCACACAAGACCACGCAAGAGCCGCACTGCGATAGCCGCTCCACAAGGGAGTCATGGTTACTCCTCTCGTTTATCCGTCCTTTTTTTTAATTACTTCACTTTGACGTTTAGAGCACTGGGCAGAAATCACATTCCGTCAGCATGGTCGACGGCGCTCACAATCATTGGTTTTAATTGGACAGTCGGATTCCCCCGATCTATGCCAGCTGGAGTGCAGCAGACTGTGCAAATGCTGCGCTGCTCTAGTCACACCTCAAGGGTGTCATTGTTACTCTCATCGCTTACACACACCTTTTTTGCATTTCTTCACATTGACATTAAATAGCACTGGGCAGAAATCACATTGTGTCAGCATGGTCAACGGCCTTCGCAATCATTTCTTTTCATGGCAGAGTTAGATTCCCCCGTTGCATGCCAGGTAAACCACACCAGACAGTGCAAAGCCGCTCTACTCTAGTCCCACCTCATGGGAGTCATTGTTAGTCTCTTCGTTTACCCTCGCCTTGTTGCATTTTATCACGTTGACATTTAAAGGACTGGGCAGAGATCACATTGCATCAGCATGGTCAAAAGTCCTCGCAATGCTTTGTTTTAAATGGACAGTCAGATTCTCCCGGTCCATACCAGTTGAAGCGCAACGGAAAGTGCAAAGCGGCACAGCTCAATCCACACTGCAAGGGAGTCATTCTTACTCCTGTCTTTTATCCACGCTTTTTTTTTCATTTTTTCACTTCGACATTTAGAGCACTGTGCAGAAATCACACTGCGTCAGCAAGCTCAACGGCCCCCAGAATGGTTTGTTTTATTTGGACAGTGGATTCTGTCAGTCCATGCCAGTTCATTCGCACCAGACCGCGCAAGAGCTGCACTGCGCTAGCCGCACCTAAAGGGTGTCATAGTTACTCCTGTCGTTTATCCAGCCCTTTCCTTAATTTATTTATTTCACGTTTAAAGCACTAGGCAGAAATCAAATTGCGTCAGCATGGTCAACGGCCCTCGCAATCATTTGTTTTAAATGGACAGTCGGATTACCCCGATCTATCCCAGTTGAAGCGCACCAGGCAGCGCTAGAGCCGCACTGCTCTAGCCGCAGCTCAAGGGAGTCATTGTTACTCACTTAGCTCCCCCACGCCTTGTTCTATTTCTTCAGGTTGACATTTAGGGCACTGGGCACAAATCACCTTGCATAAAAATGGTCAACCACCCTCGCCATTATATCTTTTAAAAGCACAGTAAGATTCCCCCTGTGCATTCCAGTTGAACCACACCAGACAGTGCAAAGCAGCACTGTTCTAGCCGCACCTCAAGGGAGTCATTGTTACTAACGTCCTTCACCGACGCTTTGTTCCATTTCCTCACATTGACATTTAGAGCCCTGGGCACAAATCACATTGCGTCAGCATCGTCAAAAGTCCTTGCAATGCTTTGTTTTAAGTGGACAGTCAGTTTCAGCCGCTCCATGCCAGTTGATGCACAACAGATAGCATAAAGCGCCACTCCTGAATCCACACTGCAAGGGAGTCATTCTTACTCCTGTCGTTTAACCACGCCTTTTTTTTCATTTCTGCACGTTGACATTTACAGACCTGGGCAGAAATCACATTGCGTCAGCATGGTCAACGGCCCTCAAAATGCATTGTTTTATTTGGAGAGTCTGATTCTCCCGGTCCATGCCAGTTGAAGCGCACCAGGCAGCGCAAGCGCCACACTGCTCTAGCCGCACCTCAAGAGAGCCATTGTTACTCGCTTTGTGTAGCCATGCCTTGTTGCATTTCTTCACGTTGACATTTAGAGCGCTGGGCAGAAGTCACATTACGTCAGCATGATCAAAAGTCTTCGCAAAGCTTTGTTTTAATGGACAGTTGGATTCCACCGGTCCATACCAAATGAAGCACAATGGATAGCACAAAGCGAAACTGCTCAATAAACTCTGCACGGGAGTCATTCTTACTCCTGTCCTTTATACCCACCTTTTTGCATTTCTTCACGTTGACATTTAGAGCACTGGCTCCCAGAATGCTTTGTTTCATTTGGACAGTGAATTCCGCCCGTCCATGCCAGTTGAGGCGTACCATACCGCGCAAGAGCTGCACTGCTCCAGTCGCACCTCACAGGAGTCACTCTTACACCTGTCCTTTATCCAGGCATTTCTTTATTTCATCACTTTGCCGTTTATAGCACTAGGCAGAAATCACATTGCGTCAGCATGGTGAACGGCCCGCGCAATTATTTGTTTTAAATGGACAGTCGGATTCCCCCGATCTATGCCAGTTGGAGTGCAGCAGACTGCGCAAGAGCCGCACTGCTCTAGTCGCACCTCGCGGGAGTCATTGTTACTCTCATCGCATTCACACCTTCTTGCATTTCTTCACGTTGACATTAAGTAGCACTGGGCACAAATCACATAGTGTCAGCATCGGCAACAGCCTTCACAATCGTTTGTTTTAAGTGCACAGTGAGATTCCCGCGGTGCATGCCAGGTAAGCCACAGCAGACAGTGCAGACCTGTGCTGCTCTAGTCGCACCTCATGGGAGTCATTGTTAGTCTCTTCGTTTACCCACGCCTTGTTGCATTTTATCAAGTTGACATATAGGGGACTGTGCAGAAATCACATTGCGTCAGCATGGTCAAAAGTCCCCGCAATGCTTTGTTTTAAATCGACAGTCGGATTCCCCCGGTCTATACCAGTTCAAGCGCAATGGAAAGTGCAAAGCGGCACAGCTGAATGCACACTGCAAGGGAGTCATTCTTACTCATGTCGTTTATCCACACCTTTTTTTCATTTCTTTACTTTGACATTTAGAGCACTGTGCAGAAATCACACTGCGTCAGCACGGTCAACGGCCCCCAAAATGCTTTGTTTTATTTGGTATTTTATTTTACAGGAGGTATTCAGAGACATGGATTGGGAAGAATTGGGGATAAAAGTTAATCGAGAATAGCTTAGAAACTCGCGATTCGCTGATGACATTGCCTTCCTCAGTACCTCAGGGGACCAATTGCAATGCATGTTCACTGACCTGGATAGGCAAAGCAGAAGAGTGGGTCTAAAAATTAATCTGCAGGAAACTAAAGTAATGCTTAACAGTCTCGGAAGAAAACAGCAATTTACACTTGGCAGCGAGGCACTAGAAGTCGTAAGGGATTACATCAACTTAGGGCAGGTAGTGACAGCGGATGCGGATCATGAGACAGAAATATTCAGAAGAACAAGAATGGGCTGGGGTGTGTTTGGCAGGCATTCTCAGATGATGATTAGCAGGTTGCCATTATCCCCTCAAGAGGAAAGTATATAATACCTGTGTCTTACCAGTACTCAACTATGGGGCAGAAACCTGGAGGCTTACGAAAATGGTTCTGCTCAAATTGAGGACGACGCAACGAGCTATGGAAAGAAGAATGATAGGTGTAATGTTAAAGGATAAGAAAAGAGCAGATTGGGTGAGGGAACAAACGCGAGTTAATGATGTCTTAGTTGAAATCAAGAAAAATAAATGGGCATGGGCAGGACACGAAATGAGGAGGGAAGATAACCAATGGTCATTAAGGGTTACGGAATGGATTCCAAGGGAAGGGAAGCTTAGCAGAGGGCGGCAGAAAGTTAGGCGGGCGCATGAGATTAAGAAGTTTGCAGGGACGACATGGCCACACATAGTACATGATCGGGGTTGTTGGAGATGTATGGGAGAGGCCTTTGCCCTGCAGTAGGCGTAACCAGGCTGATGCTGATGATGATTCCGCCGGTCCATGCCAGTTGAGGCACACAAGGCCACGCAAGAGCCGCACTGCGATAGCCGCACCACAAGGGAGTCATTGTGACTCCTGTAGTTTATCCATGCCTTTTTTTATTTACTTCAGTTTCACGTTTAGAGCACTGGGCAGAAATCACATTGCGTCAGCATGGCCGACGGCCCTCGCAATCATTTGTTTTAAATGGACAGTCGGATTCCCCCGATCTATGCCAGCTGGAGTGCAGCAGACTGTGCAAAAGCTGCATTGCTCTAGTCGCACCTCAAGGGAGTCATTGTTACTCTCACCGCTTACACACACCTTCTTGCATTTCTTCACGTTGACATTAAATAGCACTGGGCAGAAATCACATAGTGTCAGCATCGGCAACAGCCTTCACAATCATTTGTTTTAAGTGCACAGTGAGATTCCCCCGGTGCATGCCAGGTAAGCCACACCAGACAGTGCAGAGCCGTGCTGCTCAAGTCGCACCTCATGGGAGTCATTGTTAGTCTCTTCGTTTACCCACGCCTTGTTGATTTTATCAAGTTGACATATAGGGGACTGGGCAGAGATCACATTGCATGAGCATGGTCAAAAGTCCTCGCAATGCTTTGTTTTCAATGGACAGTCAGGTTCTCCCGGTCCATACCAGTTGAAGCGCAACGGAAAGTGCAAAGCGGCACAGCTCAATCCACACTGCAAGGGAGTCATTCTTACTCCTGTCTTTTATCCACGCTTTTTTTTTCATTTTTTCACTTCGACATTTAGAGCACTGTGCAGAAATCACACTGCGTCAGCATGCTCAACGGCCCCCAGAATGGTTTGTTTTATTTGGACAGTGGATTCTGTCAGTCCATGCCAGTTCATTCGCACCAGACCGCGCAAGAGCTGTACTGCGCTAGCCGCACCTAAAGGGTGTCATAGTTACTCCTGTCGTTTAACCACGCCTTTTTTTCATTTCTTCACGTTGACATTTACAGACCTGGGCAGAAATCACATTTCGTCAGCATGGTCAACGGCCCTCAAAATGCATTGTTTTATTTGGAGAGTCGGATTCTCCCGGTCCATGCCAGTTGAAGCGCACCAAGCAGCGCAAGCACCACACTGCTCTAGCCGCCCCTCAAGAGAGCCATTGTTACTCGCTTTGTGTAGCCATGCCTTGTTGCATTTCTTCACGTTGACATTTAGAGCGCTGGGCAGAAGTCACATTACGTCAGCATGATCAAAAGTCTTCGCAAAGCTTTGTTTTAATGGACAGTTGGATTCCACCGGTCCATACCAAATGAAGCACAATGGATAGCACAAAGCGAAACTGCTCAATAAACTCTGCACGGGAGTCATTCTTACTCCTGTCCTTTATACCCACTTTTTGCATTTCTTCACGTTGACCTTTAGAGCACTGGCCCCCAGAATGCTTTGTTTCATTTGGACAGTGAATTCCACCGGTCCATGCCAGTTGAGGCGTACCATACCGTGCAAGAGCTGCACTGCTCCAGCCGCACCTCAC